>NC_141466.1:88786929-90128800 GCF_009769465.1 Tauraco erythrolophus | reverse complement strand
TAGTGACTAGAACAGAACCGATAAGGGAGGAGAATTGGGAAACTGAGTAATTAGGAGCAAGAGAGGCTGAATGCAGCTGGTGGATTGCCAGGCTGTCGACCATGGCCACGCAGAGTTGGAATCAAAACCCCAAAAATCAGACAAGACCAACTGTGGCTCGCCCTTTAAAACCCAACAATGATGTTTTTTCGGCTAAAAGGCAATTAATACCAAAGATAGATAATAGATAATTGCCTTTTTCACATTGCACCCTTAAAATTATTTGAAATCATGAGACATAAACACCAAATAATCATCCAAGAAATAACAAATAGGAGGGCAAAAACCAGTGCCAGATAACGAGACCTATAGGAATGCATTTAGGATGTTTGTTTATTTATTTAAAAAATGAATGAAAGCTAAAGCGGGCAATTAGAGTGAGAGAAGGCTGCTTTCTTTAAGTAACTGGAATGAGGAGTTGGGAATCACCAGTGATTTATTTGTGGCTCTTCCATTTTATTTATCTTTATGCCAAGTGATTAACAGCCGTTTGAATTCAGATTTTAAAATTATCATCTTTTAAATTTCCTTTCTAGCTAGAGATGTTGTGCATAGACCTAACACCACTGGACTTATGAAGTGCATAACACATAGGAATTTTGCTAAAAGAAAGTTAATAGCTATAGGAACCTATATAAAATAAGTTTCAATCCCAAGATGTTCAAGGGAAATTACCAACAATTTCTTTGAACGTATTCTTTGTCCACAATTCATTTAAGCAAATTATTAAGTGGTTGTGAGTCATACCAATCTGCCTTTTGATCTGACTAGGCTGAACACATTAATGCTTTTGTCTCCTTTGAGTTAAAGATAGGCTGAAGTCTCAAATCAAAGAGGCGGAGGGGAAGAGAGGACGTTCTCTTGGAGGCCGGACTCCCCCTCCTCGTTCTGTGCTGGACTATGGGGTCCTCAAGTGACAAGTGTACAAAAAAACGGATTTTGTCTGAACAGATATGGGCTTGAGGACTGCAGAGTCTCTCCAGACAGTCATTATCTCTGCCACTACGAGGTTTTTTTTCCTAATATCTGAACTAAATCCCCTTTGCTTCAATTTTTTTTTTTTGTTTTTGACGGGGCTGCTACAATCACTATAATGAAATGTTCGCTACCTTTTTGCTCAAATTGGTAAATGACCATTGCAACATTACAGCTGCCTTTGTTTTTATTACTGGCATTTTCTGAAGCGTTGCATAGCTTCATGGCTCTCCTCCAGGTTGGGAGTGTTGCAGCTTTCTTGGAGGACAGTGCCCAGAGCTGGCTGCAGGGCTCCCACCCAGGTTTACAGGAGAAGGGCAGAGGATTACTGTTGTACTTCTGTCTATGCACACAACTATGGGGCTTCCCCTTTTTTTGCAGTAGATGGCCACTACTGAATTGTGCCAGCTTATGTGGCATGGTGATGCCCGGATCCTTTGCAGTAAAACGTAGCTGGTGGTTCCCCCTGGCGTGTAGCTGACTCTTCTCGGGCCAGTGAGGTGTCTTCAGTTGTCCATTGAGTAGCACCCTTGCTTTTCAAACTGTCTTTCTCTTTTACCTAGATCACTTTTCTTTTTTGATTCTAACCTAAGTGAAAAGTGGAATACTTGTAGTCTTTTTACCTACTGGTATCTTTATGTGTAGGTGAAAGTGAGGAACCTGCTGGCCTGATTCTTTAACACAAGCGCATGAATGAGAGTGAGAACCGTCAGCATTATTTGCCCTAAGGGATCTGTATGTGAGAAATTGTTAAGAGAAATTGCCATGACAATGAACTCTGAGAACCTGCTGAAATGCTAGCTGATAGTCCTTATTTACAAGTGTGGACATGGACAGTAAATATCAAACAATATTAAGGCACGATTGTAAATGTTACCTTGTTAGTGGCATTTGCACAATTTTTATTGTACTTTTCCTTCGCTCCCAAATATAATCTGCCTCATTCACCGTCATTGTCTCTTTTTTTGATTTGACTAGGTTTTGAAATCTCTCATTAGACTCATCACAGATGTCAACTTTCAACAGAGATACTATTTGCCATCCTTCTTCTTAACTTTGTGGCGACTTCCACACGTGTATCACATAAATGAAGCATTTCGTTATTCATTTAACTTTTCTATCCACCTCTTTACTCCTTTCCCCCTTTCGTTTGAAAATATGTGCGGCAGTGACATATTTAATGTAACTTACTTTTCCACCTTTTTGCTGAGAGAGAATGTATAACCTTTTTTGAGCTCATCTCTTCTGATGCACTGTTCCTTATACAACTTCTCTTTTCTTTTAGACTCTCTTTCTTCTCTCCCCCTCCCCCTCAGTAAAATCTTTTTTAGGATTCTCCACCTTTTATCGTTCTTTTCCTTTGTTCCTCTGATCCTCGTTCCATTGATCCCTCCCGCATGTTCCTATGGTGCCTACTAATGTTCTTTACACTTACCTCCTCTGCTTTATCTTTCTTGGAATTGAAAGAAATTACAAGAAAAAAAAAAAAAAAAGAGAAAGCATTAAAGGAAAAGCAGGCCAGCGCGAGGGCTGGGCTGATGCAGTACATGCCTCTGACCATGACCTGGTTTTAGGGAAATGTCCTGCCCCTGGGTGCCTGCCTTTCCCCTTCCCCACTCTGCTCCCACCCTCTCTGAACTCCTCCTCCAGCCACTGCTCCACCAAACTTTTTGAGATGTTGGTGGGGATTCAGACATAGCCACACAAAGGCATTTTTAAACACCTCAGGTACTTCCCTAAGCTCCTCCGTGCATCCTCTCATAACAAAATCATTCCTTTGACTGGCAGTGGGGTTAAGGTATCAATTGGAAAGATAGTCCTGCATCCCATGGTGCGGCAGCAGGCCACAGAGTGGCTGTTAGTAATGTTGCCACCTTTGTTTAAACTGTTCTCCAAGTCTCTCCGTAAAGCCAGGCTCCTGCACCTAACCGGGACCCCCCGAGCTGTCTGAATGTCTGCGCAGGAGCATGAACCTGCCAAAACAGAAATGGAGATCTGGAGCATCTGACCTTTTCTTCCTTCCCTCCCAAATAAACATAGCCCCAGTGCCCAACTAACATGTGCTGGGCATGCACCTTTGTCTCTAGAAAGCTTTTGAAGGCAACCTCTTTCCACCAATGGCATAGGCTAGGGAGAGAGGCTTTGATCGCTTTGTGTCTTTTAATAAGAAAGAATAAGAAAGAAAAACCCAAGGGTCTGGAATCCAGAAGACCTTGAGGAATAGAAGACAGAGAAGAAGGAGTGATAAAAATAAAAAAAGAATGTAAAAGTAACAGCTGGGATAGTTTCCCTACAACCCACCATCAGTCTTCCGTTATGGCTTCCAGTTTGTTTCTGTGTCCTGCAAGCAATCACAGATGGCTGCTGACTTCCAACTCTGGGTGTTTAACACTGTGGCCTGTGAAGCATCAGGAATAAGCAGAAGAGAAGCAAGAGACGACAGGACACACGTGTCTTTGGTGGCACTGCCTGACCTGGGGTGAGCCCTGGGAAATAAAAGGCTGAGCATTGGGAAGACAGGAGGACTTTGATCTATGTACCCTTCAAACCACGCAGAGCCCACTGCTTTTGTTTTTCGTCTAAATAAAGATTTTGAATGTGCTACCCCTATTGCATTGTGTAAAAAGAAAAAAAAAAGAAGATGGGCAAGAAGACAACGCTTTTCCACGCCCAACGTGGTGAAGTCTACTGCTGCCCATAAGATGCTGCATCCTTTTCCAGTTCCTGAAAGCTCCTGTACCAGGATGGAGCTCACAGCTCCTCATTACTGAGGCCTCGTGGTCTTGTGCATGCAGCAGCTGCGGCGTCTGCCTGCTTCTTCTGCTCTGTGAGCACAGAGCTGTCTGCAGCAGTCAGCATCGGTCCTTGGCGCAGTGCAGAAATGGCTTCTTCGAACTGCTTGCCCTCCCATATACTGGTACTTTCTGTGTATTGCTCCTGACATGGTAGCACCAGCACGACCAGTGTATCAGTGCTGATCTGGTACAAAACCTCCAAAATTTCAGTTTTTCTAAGGAAAAATGTGTGATATGAATGGTACCGCTTACTTTGACTTGTGTAACATAGACTAGGAAAAATATGAATTATAGAAATGTATTGCATGGGACATTTTTGGTATTCATTATAATTCATTACTTGAGAAATCTAAATACAGCACAAAATCAAAAAGAAAGGAAAGAAGATAAGTCAAAGCAATTTTCTTTACCATAGGAATCTAGTTTGGTGTTATCCAAAGTTTGCTTTTTTCCCCTTTTTTTCCATTCTCCCTCCACTTCCCCCCCCCCCCCCCCCCCCAGTTCTGAAGTCATAATGTGCCACATCTTTCCGTTTGCTTTTGCTTTTGTTTTTTTTTTTTTCTGCCCGAGTCTTGCTTATTTAAGCACTGAGAACTGATATTCGCAGGAAACAGATAAATCCGATGTTATTTTTCTCCTCTAAGCCCTCGGCAACGGTGATGTCAAAAGTCGCTGGGCAGCATCTGCCAGTTTCGCTTCCGACTTCAGCGACCAAAACCTTCGCCAGATGCGTGCGGCACAGACGCCTGCCCCCGACCCCCCCCCCCGCCCCGCCATCCCGAGCCCTCGGCAGCGGGGAGCGCTGCCCGGGAGCCGGGGCCGGGGCCGGGGCGGTTCCCGGCGGGTGGCGCGGCGTCGCGCGCGGCGTGGCAGGAGTGACACCTCGTGGGTGCGCGCGGGAAGCGCGCGCGGCCCCGCGCAAAGCCGCAGTTCCCGCCAGGGGAGAGGGCGGGAGCCCGCGGGTCCCGGGTGCGGGCGGACGGGACCGGGCGCCCGGGCTGCAGCCGCCGGGCTGCGAGGGCCGCGGCCGCCCGCCTTGCGCTGCCCCCGCCGAAGGGGCGATCCTGCCCCGGGTCCCAGGGACGCTCCCTGCCCTTCCCCGCTCCCCTCGCAGCTGCTCGTCCTGGTGAGAGCGCGGGTTCCCAAAGGGAAATCGCAGGTTGGGAGTGAACCGCGGCGCGGGGGTGAGATAGAAATTACGTGCACGAGGCGGGTAGGGGGTGGTCTGCCCGGTGCTGAGGTTGGTGTCGCACTGTGCCTCCTCGCCAAAAGTCGATGAGACCAACGTGGATTTTACTGTTCACACAGTCAATAGCCGGAGCAGAGGCATGGCGCGGCTGATGGTGGCTGTTAATTCAAAAACCCCCACCTTTCTTCATATCCCATTAATAAGAATGTGAAATATTTTTGTTATGTTACAACGCAAGAGAGTGTCTCTGTTAAGATGATTCCCCGGAACCAATGTCACCACAGGGCAAGGAATTCCTTCCAGGTCGTTGTGACTGTATCAAGATACATTTGGTTTGTCTTGACTTGACTTCAATATCTATGGACACTGGCTTAAATAACGAAAAATCACAGTGAATATAAAAGCAGCCCCAAACAAAGAAGAGGCAAGAGCAGCCATGGGGCAAAGCCGATACATCAAGGTCTGGTTTGATTCTGGAGACGTACAGAGGCTGAGGACTGACGGAAGATGTAGTTACACAACTTTTGACGCTGAGTGCCCTGGGGAAGCCTAGGCATGGCTGTGGGGGGAAAACCCAATGGAGAGCCCCCTTCAGCAGGCTGCCCACCGGGAAGGTGGGCTTTGAAGTCGTGCGTGGGATCACTGCTCCCAGTTGTTCCTCTGACTGCATCCAGGGCAATGGGATTTTGATCCTCTGATCTGTAGGCAAACAGACTGACCAGAAGGAAACCTCTTCCCGTCTAGTTCTGGTCTTAGGGGGAGCCTCTTGGCAAAGGCTAAAATATCACTGGTTAACTACTGCCAAACTGTAATGGTACAGTCTTTATGGTTCTCCGCACTTCACTTGCTGTGTATCATGGTGAGAACAAGAAACGAAATCTAAAAACTATGCTTAAATTTCATGAGCTTCCACCTGTGTAGTTAAACCATGTTTTGTGGGTGCTGCAAATGCATGGGTTTCATTTGCATTGATCTTGGGCTGCCTTTCCCCTCTTCTCCAAAGCCCCTAGTCTGTGTGATGGGATTGCTGAGAAACTCTAACTCTATATTTCGACCTTTTCCATCTCATTTTTTACATATCCTATTCCAGCTTTACCAAAGAACCTGCAGTCAGTCTGTGAGGACAACAGGCAAATCAGTGCTACGCACCTTAATGACCACAGATGCTGAACCATTTTGGGAAGCTTTTCTATGGAGAACCATGTGCATGGAGAGCTACTCTTCAGCTTTGAAACTCAGAGGATGAAAGAAATACTTTTTCTCCATTAGTCATAGATGGCCGGCTTTCCTAACATAGTGTTTATTGAAAAATATATTAGGTATTTGTACGTAACTTTTTTTTTTTTTTGTGTCTGGAATGGATGTTATGGAAAGCAATTGTCTCAGCTTTAAGGTATGGAGAGAAAGTTTGTCTTTTCTTGGATATATAGCACACCCCTTTGGGACAGTGTCATTTGATAATTCCTGCCACATGTTCTTATGAGTAGGATGTTTTTCTTTCCTTATTGTGTCTCCCCCCAAGTCCTCCTAATATTTCAGATGGTCACGGTCAAAAAAAGCATGTGACAACTTCCAGATGTTCAAATAATCAAAGTGATCTGCAGATCTAAGGGAGCACACCAGCAAACAAATGAAGGATAACTTGAAGGGCTGCAGTCTAGGTGGGGGGTCACATTCAGAGGTGGTGTAGCAAGCTGAAGGGGAGTCCTTCAGCATCTGGAGAATTCACTGATGTCTACGTCATTTTGCTAAAAAAGAGACAGTCTGATGATGTGGCTGGGTCAGCAGTAGAAACTGAAAACACAAGGTCTGCTTGTGGTTTTCCTGCAGCTTGGAGCTGCACTGGCTTCCCAAGGGAGTGAGGAGGGCTGTCATGGTGTGGCGTAGCTCTGAGATGAGCTGGCTGCTGGACTCCAGCTTGTGTGCTTCATCTGGGGCTAAGAACAGTGACCATGCCCTGCTGCCGTCCACACCACTGCCACATCTAGGGCTGCATCCTCGCTAAGCTGGCGGTGCCCACAGCAGTGCGGCGTTCAGCTGAGGGAGGGGAGGATACCTCTCAGAGCAGAGAAACATGCCTGCTTCTGGCTTGATCCCAGCTGGCTTGTGTAGGCACCTGTTGAGGCATTAGTAACTGGGTTTTGGGAACCCTTCATCAAAACCCTTCATCATCCAGGTGATTATTCCTGATGCACCCTCCCGGCTTTATAAGAACAGACACGACAATTGAAAATGTACAGTGGGGCAGTGTGTTCATCTTTGGTAATGTAGAAATATTTATCATCAAGAAAAAAATAATTTCTTAATAATCACTGACAACCTGACGTTTGTAGAGGTGAAGGAGCAAGGTTGTGTGGCGCAGTGTGCATGGAGCGGCAAGGGGGAACGGTAGGATGGCATCTGCACGTCGCTTACCGCTGTGGCGCAGGCTGGGTGGCCCTGTCTCCGGTCACAGGAGGGACAATGTTCCCACGCCACAGGATCCTACAGGAAGACTGGGGTCCCTTTCTACACACTGGCATTTCGCGTGGCAGTGCCTCTGCTGCTGACGCACAGCCTTTGAAACAGATGTGCTCTGCAGCTGCCTGCTGTGTGTGCAACTGACGCTGCTCCACTGGAAAACTCTTTTACAAAGCCTTCCATGTGGAGCAGTGATGAGTAGAGGCAGGTGTTATTACTATTATTATTATTGTTATTGTTATTATTTCTAATACTACTGCTATTACTACTACTAATTTGTGTGGAAACATTGCTGGCTCAAAACCTGGCTCAGCTGCTAATGGAGAAAGGCAGATCTGATCAGGCCCAGGGAGCTGCTGGAATTTTGAATGTTGCTGTGATTCCTACAGGCTGATGCTTTGTAACTATTTGGGAGATTGCTACTGACTACTCTTTGCTTTTGGTCATAAGGCTTTACGTGACTTTTTGTGCAATCCTATATGGGTCTTTTGTTGCTTGGGAGGTAGCAGTGTAGCATGCCAGCAAATTCAGTTCCACACTAGGAAAAGGAACAACTTTGTGAGAGTTTGTCCATCATCAAAGGCAGTTTTTGTCAGCTAGGCTCTCTGTATCTCAATCCCCAAGAATCTGGAGAACTTCTGGCAAGACTATTCCTTGGTTTTATTCAAAGAATCTCTTTGTACATACAGAGAGAGGAAAAGATCAATACATTGCTCACCTGGAAAATCAGACTGTGATCCTTGTGTGCGTGGAGGGGCCTGAGCCTGAGAAGGGCATTGGTGGCAGTGTGAAGGCCTTGGAGGAGACACACCACGACACGGGCAAACACCCAAAAGTGAGGAGGATGCTGCAGCTCACAGGGACACTGGTACCTGAATGTGCTGCAGGAAAGTGGTGGCCATGAAAAATTAGATCTGAGCCGTATAATAAGTATTTATTGTGATGAGTC
The DNA here is from genome assembly GCF_009769465.1 of Tauraco erythrolophus. Classification (NCBI taxonomy): domain Eukaryota; kingdom Metazoa; phylum Chordata; class Aves; order Musophagiformes; family Musophagidae; genus Tauraco; species Tauraco erythrolophus. Next base: position 90,120,393 of record NC_141466.1, on the reverse strand, counting down.
ATCTCTGTCCTGATCCATGTCTGTAAGACTGGGATAACAAGGTTGTCTTATGTTGTAAACCATGAAAAGGTTTGGAGGCCTGTGTTCTTCTACTGGATGAAGCATCAACAGCACATGCTTCCATCATGTATAACGTGTTTGTCAAGACCGCAAGCTCTTTGCCCGCATCCATAGGGAAAGTTATAATTGCCTACGTGTGGTAAATTAAAAATGGAAACCATTCATTGCACTGGAAGCTGACTCAAGGAGGACGAATCATCAATGGGGAGATGTGATAAGGAAAATAAAGCTACTGCATCACAAACCAGAAAACTGTTGGAGAAATATCCAACCAACCTCTATCTACTATTTACCCATCTATTGGTCATCCATCCATCCATCTATCTCTCTACTATCTACGTATTTGGATGGTTTTGTTTAAAAAACAGGCAAGGGAGTGGCACAGGGTGGACTGGCTGGGGCAAGAGGAAAGTAGCTAAAGGATCTTTTCCCTGCCTGTTAAATCTGTGCTTGTGCAAAGCTTCAAGGCTTTGTAGTTTAGAAAGAATTACAGTTTGTTCTTAAAAAGATGTGTCAGTCTGTTAGGGATTAAGACAACAATATGCCTTCCACATTTACTCTCCCCGCAAAGGCTGATTTTTGGAGGATTTGCTAGTCACTTCATTTCAGACATATTTCTTAATGTGTTTGGATTTCTTTGTGGTTAAACTTAGACTCTGTCCTCCCTAAATCCTGTAAGGCTTGCTGTGCGATGTTTATCCTTTCATGGCCATTACTGATACATACCCACTGCGCTCATTGTGCTCAACTAAAATCATTTTGTCAGGGTAAAAATTACAAATTAAAATATTCTCTCAGGGGGAGGACTCTAAATATAATTTTGTAACAAAAATTCCCCAATCATTTCCGAACTGATCTTAATTTAAAAATAAAAGATAAGTATTTCCCATTTCTACAACACAGATGTGATCTTCCCAAAGCTTCAGACATGAATAATATCTCCGAATATTCCAGCTATTTCAATATGCCGGCCACACTGAACGCAACCTGTGGCTCCAGCACCCATTCAGGCAAATCTGCAGACAAGGCTAATGCTTGACATCTCTATCTATTAAAATCGATGGTCACACATCTTTTACTTTACTTTCTCAGTTTTCATTCCCTTCCATTGCTTGTTTGCAGCTGGACCTCCATTTTGCCCTTTTTAATGGGAACTTCCCAAGTTCCCATTACTTTCCTGTCTCTGCTTCTTATTTCTTTAGTCTCTAATCTCTTTCCCTTATTTTAATAGCCATCATTCTCATCTGTTTATTGCAGATCTTGGCCATATCCTGAAGTCAATAGAAAGCTTTTCCGTGAAATTTTAGACGTGTTTCTGTTGTGATTTTTCTTTCCTCTGCATATTCTTCTTGCTGCCTGGCTGGCTGATTTAAACAAATATTTTCAGAACAACTTGTCCTCAGTTGACTAAACTGGTAAATAATGGATAAATATAGTTTTGATTGGGAACAGCTTTCTGGCAAAGGATGGAGTACAGCGCTAAAGAAGAATTTTTCTCACCTTGAGTCATGGGATCTGGTTGGTTAAATTAAAACCATTTATTTAACCTGCCTGTACAACACACAAACAGCAGAGATGTGCTTTAGCTATACTGACACTTTTTACTGCCTACACTAACGCTACACTCACTACAACACCAGGGCAGTAGTTCTATTTTGTGAAACAGAATAGCCTGGGTTTCTTTCTTTCTTTGTATCAAAAGCAGCACAAATCTAATGTATATGTTTAAGCAAAGGCTCAAGCTTATTTTTCCCAGTCGTTCTTTTTTTCACCACCTGGAAAGGAAGTGTTCTGTCATAAGCTTCAAGCGTCAACATGTAACAATTGTATTGTAAATTCCTCGGTGTCCTGAGGGTGGCTACTTACCTCCATAACTCAGTCCTGCTGTGACAGTACTGTCTTCTTATCAAAATGTATCTCACTGAGCCTACAAAAGGGATGTTGCTATGTTTATTAGGATGAAACTTTGCATATTGCCTACAAAGCATACAGAGGACTTTTATAAATATTTTTTTATGTATTTATTCACATGGAGGGGCTAGAAATATGTGTGTTAGTGTCCTTGATATACATAGTGAAAATAAAAACCCAGCTCGCAATAGTAATATTAATATAAGCCATTGTATTTTGAATTGTTATTGTAATAAATTATAGCAATAGTTCACGCAACCCAGCTATTATCTCAGATTGTCTCTCTGCAGAATCACAAAAACAATCTGAGTCATCCCAATTTGATTCATGTTCAGTTCCTGTTTGGGAAGGTTTTCCTCACCATCAGACCGCCCCATAACGTGTTTTTCTGTGAAAGCTCAGATTCTGTACAACAGTCCCACGATCTATGGTGGGTTCTGCAGCATGAATCATGGAAAATATGCATCCCTGCTCATTTATAGCTGGTTATTTTTGCAGAAGTCTGTGTGGAAGAAGAGCTATGAGATTTTTTTTTTCTACGCAATACATGTGTCTTTTTGGCGCTGTGATGGGAATTGTTTAATAGAGACTTATCAAATGTACCAAAAGATGCTCAGCATTTGAAAGAGGGAAAACAGGTGGAGTTGACATGTAGAGCCAAGATTGAGTATGAACCAATTTCAGAAAGAAAGAGATTGAATTTGCCTTTATGAATTAAGCAGGCCACTAGAGAGTTGTTTCCATTCCTCCGTGCACCCAGCACTGCAATAAAGAATACCTGCTTTCTAAAACAAGTTTTGGAAAGTTCAGTTTCCTTTTCAGGTATCAGTCTGTCACTAAATTCTTGCAAAAGTGTTGTTTATTTTTGTTGTGGTTTTCATTTCACTTATGTATAATATGTAATTTCAATTAGTATGTGCAGAATATATTATTTCAATTAGTTCATAGTGCCAATTAATTAATAAATAGCTTTGGCACTCTCACCTGAAAAGCATGATAGAAACAGAGAAAATGACTTCTGCTTGCCAACCTTCCTTACATTACTTCAGAGAGATCTCTCTGAGCTGAAAATTCAGCACAGTAACTCTAATATCTTAGAGTGAATAATGTGTGACTTAAAGGAAATGAAACTACACAGAATAATGATGATACTAGCTAACATTTCTGCAGTTGAACAGTTCAGCAGTGAGCAGCTTCATTTCTGATGGTGTCCTGCAAAATATGGTACTAATTTTACTGTTAGTAATAGAAATAGTATTTAAGGCCCAGTAGGAGAACAAAATCATCACTTAAAACATTGGCAGATGTTAAAAAAATTAGGATTATTGTATATAGTGAGGATTAAAGGAACTCTAGAAGAAAAAGTCTGAAGTGCTCAGTCATTTGACGGCAAATGACTGAGCAATGGTCATTTATCAAGCAAGCAAAGTGAAGTCAGGTGCAGAGGAACCAGGTGTTCAGACTGCCTGTGCTGTTGGGAGCACCCTCCACCCAGGAGCAGTGAGTTTAAATGGGACATGCCCAGTCATGTTTGAGGTATCAGCTGGATGTGAACTCCAGGAGTAAAACTGGTTGAAAACTCCTGTGACTCCTGGGAATATGCATTTTCGGCAGGGAGGCCATGTTTCCTCTATATGTGTGTTGAGCTCTGAAGCATGGTGTTTGCTTCAGGCACTCCTAAAGACTGCCTGAAAACCAGAAAGGGTGCGAGCAACAGCTCTGAGAGCAACCAAAGGACTACAAAGCACCTTCTGGTAGAAGTTGTAGGTATGCAGTCTTTTAAGAGTGTCAAGAAAAGGTTAAAGAATGACTGGTTACAAACCGTAAGTATTTACTTCAGGACTAACCCTCTTCCAATCTAGCAAATAAAGATATAAAAAGATCTGATGGCCGGAGCTGGACAAATGCGCAGGAGGAAAAGGCTTCATATTCCACCACGGAAACACTCCGCTACTGGCGTGGATCGTGATAGGTTATTGTGGCTTTTCTACCATTAGTAATTTTTAAATCGAGAATAGATGTTGTTGGTTTCTTTAATCTAAAAGATGTACTCAAGTTTAAATTGGATTGAATTCAAGAATATTCTGTGCCCTAAATTGTGCGGTTAGGTGACCACATGGCGACTCCTGGTTTTGTAATCTGAAAATCCTTTTGCTCTGACAAATAGAGCTGGAGGAGCTTTGGCTGTGATTGAGAGTTTGGATTCGTGGATGCTCGTTGTGTTTACTGGGGTCAGCTCTCACCTTTCTTCCTTCTCCCAAACCAGCTTAGCACTGACTGGTCCCCGCTGCAGAGCGGCACTAGGCAGACCTGTCGTGCCTAGCCCAAGGATGCTCCTTTTTCACTTATTTCTCTCCTCCCAGGCCGGAACCTCACATTCATTTTTCCGAGGAGCCAGGAGCCACCTTGAACCGGGGAACTTCTGTAGCGCTTTGAGAGTAACCATTCACAAAGACCTCACAGCTCTGAACTACAGCACGCACAAAGAACACTTTTTTTCTAGTGACTACAAAATGCTGCAATAAGCTTTGCTCAAATGAAACCTCTATTAGCAGTAGCGGAGCTTTGCGTTAGCCACCAAGGATTTGCCTGTCAGATCATTGTGATTATGCATTCTCTTCAGAACAACTCGCATTATTTAAGAAGAAAATCAAACTCCAGTCAAGCTATTCAGAGATTTTGAAATATTCAGATGTAGAGCTCCCAGCTTCCCTGTTTTAGCCTTTGGAGTACAGCGCAAAATGCTGCTAAGCAGGCAATAGACTCAGGATTTATTGCAGTGACTGAACTTACAAATAGAGAAAGTTCACAGAAAAGCCTGCTCTCATGAACTTTCGACCAGCATTTGCAAACTAAGAAGCCATAGATTATTTATATCATAAATGGATGCATATCTGTCCAAATGCTTAATAAAGATAATCTCTGAGAAGCATGAAACAAGTCACTTGCCTCTGCAGTAAAAATGCATATCTTCTATTGCACACAGGACAGTGGCAATAGCAGTTTAAACCTTTTGAAGCTTCTATGTTCAGAAAATGATACTTTGACAAGAATTATACCAAAAATACAGGTCTTAGAATGGGAATTGTCAAGTCAGGTGAGATCAAAATTTGGTAAACTAATGACTGAATTCTGTTTAATTGAGATATTAATGGAGATACACACACAATATTTAAATAAGATCTAGATACCAAAAGATAAACTGAACCAGGCAATATGATGCAGCAAAATCTGGTTTTATAAATACTGTTTGTCCCCAGGAAGACATGGAGACACTGATGCTATTGATTTTAAAAGGTCAGATCACCTGTTTCTGGTTTCTTTGACTATTGGAGTATGCCTGGCCTGAAAAGACGAACACTTATTTGGCCTGCAGTTGCCATACACCCTGCAACTGCCTGCTCCCTACGCATACTCTTTTTCTTCCCCCCAAAGTTCTGATCAAGGACACATGAATGCTACCAAGCAAATAACAGGAATTCGTCTACACCATCACAATAATGGTGATTTTTCTTTTCTGGCTGGTCCTGAGAGACTTGAACACAACCTCCAGCCCCAGGCCGACATTTTCTGTCCTGTTGCCAGCACAGCTGGCTCCAGGACTGCAAGTCTGGTAAGATGCGTCGAAAATATCTCTTTCCCATGCACTCATGTACCAGTTGCAACTCAACTATATCAAAGAAGTTTTCCATCTTTAAATATGTCTTCACACATCTGCATTTCAGAGTTATATTATTGCCAATTCACTTTACGTTTTGCATCGCACCAATGCCTAAGTTGACTGTTGACATTTGTGCTCGATAAGAAGAACAGGAGAGAACTGAGGAGAGGGAAGGGACTAAAATGAAGTGAGAGTGTATTAGTAGTGTTTCTAAGCTTGGGTCTGGGTCTACTGAGTCTTTGGAAGCACATTTTCAGTCTTAAAACTGGACTGGTTGTTGCCCATCAGCACTGGGCAGTTCCCAGGACAGGAGCCCTTTCAGTCTCGCTGGCATCAACCAGCCTGTAGCACAGCGTCAGCCACTCTGTCGGCATGGGTCTGCTCATTTAGCTTGCTTAAGTCTTTTCACTTAAGCACACACACATACACACACAAAATACTTCTTTTGAATCTAACTCCTTCATCCTGAAAGGATGTCAAGATGCCCGTGCTTCTTGCTGCCAAAGGACTCTGGAAGCCTTACATTTTCGGAAGAGGTGAGTGGAGGAGGAGATTGACCTGCAAAGGTGAGAAGGAGCATTCCTCAGAGCTGGAAATTACAGCACAACTCTGGTTAAGATTCCAAGCTCCAGCTTTGTTGATTCCAGTAAAGGACCTCTAGTGCCACTAAGTGCTACTTTACTGCTGCTATTAGTATCAGGCAGGGAGATGCTACAAGTACTTACAAGACAAACATTTCCCTCCATAAGACTTTATTAGAATAGCAGAAGGTGAAACCAGATGATGGAAAACACATTTGTCAAGAGTTTGGTGTGACAGACATCCATTTGTGAGCTGTCATGTGCTGTAGTGTCTGCTGTAGATTCCTACACAGGGTTTTCAAACAGCAAGAGGAAGTGGTCAATCCTTTCAAATTTGATAGAGCAATGCTGACATTGATTTCTGTGGCTGCAGTCATGTGTCAGGAGATGATTTGTGCTGGCACAGTGAGTTCAATACATGTCTACACCCTTGATACTTGACTCTCAAAAACTTCACTAAAAGAGAGGCCAATAAACTGTTATTTTCTCTAAGCACCATTTCTCCGTAGATGTAACCGTAGTAACAGCCATCACATTTGTGCTGACACTGGCCAACAAGGGCTGGAATCTTGGCTCTGTTGAAATCTTTGGTGAAGATTTGGCTGAGAGGCGAAAATAGGTTTTCACACAAAAATAAAAGGAGGTGGAAAAATAGAGTTTTCTGTAATAATGGTAAAATGTTTTTGTTTTTCAACATCATCCTGGATGACAATGCCCTTAGTTTATAAAAGTTCAAGTTTGTTTGCACTAAAATTAAACAAAGCAAGGGCGCTTCTCATTTACATCTCTCCCTGCAAACCAGAAAACTTGGCAATACTGTGTTTTAACACAGCTGCTGGCAGAGGCACAGCCCAGCCAGGTACCAGGCAGCACATCGGTGGGTGATGGAGTGAGTCATTTGCCAACTGAATTCCTTCTGGTGAAGGCAGGGATTTGTTTGATGTTCTTAAAAGCTGCTGATGCCCTAGTCTGCAGCCCCAGATAGTCTTCAGAGAATGTCCAGCCTTCAGACAGAAAGTTTCCTCCCTGAGGAAAGAGCTGAGCTAAAGAATGCCCTACGCTAATCAAAGCAAGTCTGTCCGTTGTTTTTAATGGACTTTGGAAGCCAGCTCTCTATCTGAATATCTAAAATATCTAAACCATGAAAAACACTGTGGAGCATCAGGTCGTTGACCTGTAAGCCATTTGAGATTTCTGACTAAATGTTTCTAAAAGTTGACTTGATCTTAAGGAGAGAAAAATAACTGAATTCACAAACATGCCTCATCATTGGTGACCATAGGAATTACTATTAATGTGTTGTACAAAGATTCAGAAATGTTATCAGAAATTATAGGTTAAGTGGGATTTTTTTGTTATAGGCTCTTTGCCTATTTCCCTTTAGAATTAGTGTTTATATATTCATGATGTGGATTTCTTTTTAGTTGCTCCTTGCTGATGTGTTCAGAGGTGGGCAACGCCAAAAGCAGGAGGAACAGCAGATGGCAGCACCAGGCTGCTTTAGCCAGGCTCTTCCAGCAAACCGGGAAAAATAGAACCTAGCTGAACAAAAGTTTCTTCGAGTTTATTTGCTTTTAGATCTCCTTCCTTTCTCCTATTCTTTTGGACTGTGAGTTGGGTTTTTTTGGTGTTTTTGTTTTGTTTTGTTTTGTTTTGTTTTCCCTTCTGCTTTTTTCTACTCACTATGGGGAAAAAAGCACAGCAGAGGAGGAAAATTGTTGTGTCGAGTCTCCTGTATTGATTTAGTAGAAGATAGTAAGACCTGATGTGACCTGCTGCAAAGATGACATGAGGTTATGGCCTAGCCTACCAGCACTTCACGTCGTATTAAACACTCCACAGGGGCAACATCTGGAGGGTTAAATGACTGCTGGGTAATGCAATTTTAAATACCACTTCATCAAAGTAATAGACTCCACAGGACCCTCTTGGGATCTGTAAACTGATGTGTTCCAGGCTTGGTGTGCTGCAGCCCTTTTGTGTAACACATTAAGGAGAGCCTGATAGCTCTGACTGTTGCAGAGTGATAGAACTGAGGTTTGCAATTGCAGCTACAGCGTACCACCTCGCCGGGCCTGGGATCAAATACATGGCCTTTATGGTTTTTCTCTTTTCTTTTTTTTTCTCCAAGCTTGATAGTTTGTGCATCCAAAATTCCTGTGAGCTGAGGAAAAGATTTTAGAACAAGAGATTTACTCTTTGTAAAGTCTGTTTTAACAGCAGTGTATGAGCTTCAAAAGGAGATCAGATCCAATGCTTTCTGTTTTCCAGAGTAGTTACAGAGGAGGGCACAGATATTCTGTGCGCTCTTCATAATCAGCCAAGCTTGCAAACTGAATAACAAGTGGATTCCTCAGGTCCTTACCGGACCTGGCTTCTCTCCCACATTCTTCAAATATAACCCAACTGTAGCTCCAGCAATACAAATCATGAAGGAAATGTAGTCCCCAGTTTGGTGGACCATGGAGACCGGCGCCACCATCTAGCTGCAAATCAACGTACCCAACAATTAGTAGAACAACGTACAATTTCCTGAAATAACTCCTTCCACTATTTCAGAGCTGCTAAGCAACAATTAAGGAAAGTCTCATTACATAATTAATGACTTTAGACCCATTGAATAATTAAGCACTTTAAGAGAGGACAGCCCAAGAACTTTTTCTATTGCTTGCTAGTGCAACATTCGCGTTCTGAATCCAAATCCAGCAGAACCCTTAGCCCACACAGATCCCTGCTTCTGGGCAGAGAGAATTTGACAGCTGTCACCAACTGATCTTTGTCACTACCAGGAGCATGTGGAAGGACACTTGGTAACTCCTTTCCAGGGAGAAAAATTTAGGGTAAGGCTTGCAGCCAGCATGAGCCAGCAGCGTTCAGCCGAGGTCAATGGAAGGGCTCCAGTCCCTTCCGAGCGAGTATCTGCCCTCGCCGCTGTCCTTGCTTGCAGATCCCTCTCTCTGCTTTACTGCGATCATTTCAGATCAAAGGGCAGTGGAAAATTCCTCTATTACCTGGCAGAGTTTCAGTTCAGAAATGTCTCTGGGTTAAGTTTTTGTGTGATGCCTTTCAAAGAGGGATGCTGCTAGTAGACATAGAGCAGGGGAGGCAGGTCTGAAGCTGACTATAAGCCACCACTGCAATTTTATTCTTGTTACTGGGTACTCACAAACTCTGGGACGTTGTAGAGAGACAAGAGAAATGTGTTGTTGTATCTCTGTCTCCACTGAGCCACATAAAATAGTCAGTTTTTAGCCACCTTAGTGTCAGCAGGAGCACAGACCTGAATGGTCCCTGACGTGAGTGCTGCAGCCTCACTTTACATCCTCCATATCATTCCTGCCCAAAATGTTTGTATTAGGCAGTCATATCCACAGCTAATCATATTAGGTGAACTATTCTTTGGAAATTGTAACATTTATGAGTGGATATGTATGAAAGATGCCCTCCCTTCACTAAACTAGTTTGTGGCCTGTGCTTTAGAAACAGAACTTATTAAGACTGCAGATATACGAGCTACTGTAATTTACTTACTGGAATTATTTTCCATCCCTCGTTGCTGCTGAGGAGACCACGGCTGCCCTCCATCTGTGGAGAGGTCTTCATAAGAAAATGGGGAGCAGTAGGGAAACAGCATGGATTCTCTAAAGAATGCATTAGTTTATTTATTTATTTCAAATGTCTTTCATGTCTTGGCTTTGTGCATCTTTTCCAAGAAGCAAATGCTTCACAGATGGAAAGAAGCAACTTTCAGTTGTAAAAAATCTAAACAGTTCAGGTGAAATGAAAAACAGAGCTTCCTGGAGATACGCCAGCTTTTTTTTTTATTGTTTTTTTTTTTCCCCAGCCTCACTTTGATTGTGAAAATATTCACCCACCTCTAGACTTTACAGCATGAGAAATTCCCTGCCTGGAGTCTAATCCATGCCTGAGGTATCACTGCAGGGTTGATTAGAAAGGAAGGCTCCTATTTCCACACAGACACTACACATCTGCTCTCATTTTCTGCAGGGTAGGTACACAGTAACCCTACTGCAAAAACTGAGCCTCACATAAGCCAAACTTATACTGGCATAGCTCCTCTTCTGGAGAGAGCTCTGCTATGTTGTCATCAGGAAAAGGTCTAATTTGTCCACTGATACTCTGTTTTCTGTCAATTTGTACGGCTAGGTAGTAAAATCAGGGAAAAAAATCACAGGTGATTTGTGAGAAAGAGTAGTGAGCTTATTTTTAGATACCTCCTGCTGATAAAACCTAGTAGGATTTACGACAGATCAAATTAGCAGGAGCTTTTGTGATTACCCACAGAACCTTTTGGTATCACACGCTGCCTATGAGGCACTTAAATATCCCACACGCTCCCCATGGGGAGCTTAACTCATCCTTCAGGATATCTGCTTCGGAGCCAGACATCTATAGTCAGACACCTATACATCTATGACCTGCTCTGTTAGACTGAAGCCCAGCAGCAGACAAACCAATATCTGCCCCGTGCTGCCAGGGGCCATGAACGCGGAGCCGGAGTGATCCCCATGCAGGGCAGGCGTCTGCGATGGAGGGGACGAGCATGATGGACTGGAGCTGCCTCTGGGTGATGGGGGTCCCAGCTCCCTGGGCTCTAAATCAATTGGGATGCTCAGGATCAGAGACTGAGGGAAGTCCAGGAGAAGGTCTGTAATTGTTAGCTGCTGCCGTGTCTCCGGGAACGCAGCTCCGGAACACACTAATGCACAACGTTCAGTCACTGGCTCGTTTTGGATGTCGCAATGGATTTTACGACGCGCATTTGACAAGCGTGTGTCGTGCGAGGCTGCACACGAAGAGAGAGGAACACACAGCAGTGGGTGCTGAATCAGAGTTTAAGTGTCTAATCCAAGGTTATTTGCTATAAAGTCTAGGACATTCCCTGAAAAATGTTGAGTTGTGCAGGAAATGTCTGGTTACTTGTGTAACTGTTTGCAAGATATACAAACTCATCAGGATCTGAATCCCAAGTCTTGTGACAATAATGCATTTTCTTCCAGACATGTCCAGTTGCATATCTGATACACATAGTGCTCGGCCAAAATGACTTGTTAGTGATTTATTTTGAATATCCAGCCTTTACCATATGACATCACCTCCTTAACTTGATGAAAAAAAGGTTTGTACTGAATTCTTCCCATTAAAAATAATGGGGCAATGGTTTTTTGATGCCAATATTTACTGATATCAAAGCAAAATATCGTCTTGGTTATTTGTCTTAATTTAGCCCAAACAGTACACAAAACACAGTGTACAAAAACAACATGTTCTTTCTTCAAACCAGATCATCATTTACTAATTGCTATATGATTTGAATGAAAACAGGCATGATTCAGTGATGCTTCATAGAACTTCTGTCACTATATTTAGTTTTTTTCTTACTCTGATTGACAGAGGGGTCATATAAGATGAATTCCTGTATCTGCCTTCATCCAAAATCTCAGAGGATTGCTTTTTAATTGTCCATTATACAAAATACAGCACATCAAGGCCCAGATCCTTTGCTAAGATCTCTAAGAAACAGCTACATAATGTATATATGTATGGATAGTAATATACATAGTGTGTATATATGTGTGTATCTGTGTGTGTGCATGCACACACATATATAATCAATTTTTAAGATTTAATTACCGCTTACAGATCCCAATGGTATTTGAAAATTCCTAAAATTCAGGTGTTGCGTTTGTGTTGGATTTGCATATATTTTGCACAGATCTTTTAGTGTATCTAAAGCCAATACAAAATCTAACCCTGTATTACAGAAAGTTAATTTGAGAACTGACCTGCCCGGAGAGGATCCTGTGCTCTGAGCACAGACCTGGATGCAGCCAGTGCTGTGCTTTACCTTCTTGTAATTTCTTTCCTATTTGGAAACTCCCATGGAAACTCAAGGGTTGCAAGCTCAGGTAAAGCATCAAAGAAAAAGTAATTTAAAGCAAGGACTGCTGCATGAATACCTGGAAGACTTTGTACAGAGCTAATCTGCTTCCAGCACACCAGGAAAACAAGGTTTGATTCAGGGTCTTTGACTGAGGACTCTGGGACACATTTGACTATGAATGAATTTGTCTCTTCCCTGTTAGATTTCTGTGCCTAAGGCATCTTTAGCAGAAGCTACAAATGCATTTCACTCAAACCTTTCTAACATAACACTCCTTGTTTTACACACGTTCAGCAGACCCTTGCTTCCATTCCTGTTGGGCGCTTTCTCCTCCTGCCTTCTCTCTAACAGTTCCCATGCCGGGCTCCCATACGAAGGGTGGTGTGGTGTAACGGGCACTATGATACGTCTGTGGCGAACACATCTTAGCCCACTCATCGACTTCTTTTGCGCTTCATTGACTACAAACATGCCCAAACAATGCCAAGCACATCCAACACGAACTTTTAGCCATTGCTCACGCGTTGTTGCTTCTGCGTGGAAGGAGGGAGGAGAACTTCTGCCCAGTTGCCACTAGATGGAGTAAAGCCAAAACTGTAGATTGAACTAGTCTTGGCGATGGCAACACATCCATTTCCGATATGTTTTTTTTTCTTAAATGAGTCTATTAAACAGAAAACCAAATCTATCTGGCTCTAGATGGAGTGAAAGAGCCCTGTTTATTTTAATATGTTGCACTGATTTGTAACTAGGGTTCACTCCAAGGTTTCACGGCATATGGAATTTCCAGTTTGTGGAGAACTGAAGTTGGATTTGTAAAAGACTGGTTACATTCTTTGTCTTCCAGCATCCAATTCAGATGAGTAAATAAGGAGTCTAAACTGTGGAGAGAGCCCTCGCACTGTGACTGTGCAGGTACACAAAGTTCTATCTTTAGGCATCTAAGGTAGATCATTAATATCTGACAGTGCTGACGTCCTTGAAAGAGTTTATCGACAGTCCATCTTCCCTCTTTCTCTTTCACCCTGTTAGCATGCCTTCTGCACTTGTTCATGTGAGTAAACTCCCATCCTCTGCTCAACTAACTACATGCTATAATACATGGGGAAATCACAAAATGTTTCCTCTTGGGGTGTGGTGAATTACCACTTACACTGTTTTCACAGCACAGGTGGTATTCCCAGGTGTGCTCAGCATTGCCCTAGTTCTGCTTCCAACTAAGAGAGTTTTACTATTGCCTTAAATGGCAGCTGGCAATAAGATAAAGTTCTGGCTTCCGAAAAACCCACTGCATACAGATGTCTATTTTGAAAAGCACAGTGAAGTTTCAATGGTGAGCATACACATATAGAGTTATTACGCTGTTGTTTTTGTAAATGTGACAATTCTGTGTATACATGAAACTGCTAAAATCCCTGTAAGAAAGTCCAAATGTCCTTTATGTGCTGTTTTGCTTAGCTTAGTGAATAGACTAGACTAGACTAGAATGTTTCAGTTGGAAGGGACCTACAATGATCATCTAGTCCAACTGCCTGACCTCTTCAGTGCTGAGCAGAAGTTAAAGCATGCTGTCAAGGGCATTGTCCAAATGTCTCTCAAACACTGACAGGCTTGGGGTATCGACCACCTCTCTAGGAAGCCTGTTGCAGTGTTTGACCACTCTCTTAATATCTATTCCAGTCCTGAGAACCCTTATCTCCTAGCACATCTTATTTGGCAAGAGAGTAAGCAATTAATTCATGCGCTTCCTTGAATGCAAATTATAAGGTATTTTTTACCTTTATTCCTTCTGAAGCAGGAAACATTTCTACTTCACAAACTTTGAAAGTCCTCTGCTAAGCAAATGAAAGTCTTGCAGATCTCTGCTACCACTACTACTCTTCCAGATGAGACTACTTGGATGTTATTTCTTTTCCACCAAGTGAGGCTTCTTCTTACTGTACTCAGTGATGAAATGACTTAAGGCAATAGCTGGTCAGAAATCCAAATACATCTCATCAAGGGCTTTTTAAAATAAAATGTTGTTGAGGAATGTTTCTGCTTGAAAAATAATCTTGTATTTTCTCCAGGAAGTTTTGAACAGATTTAGGGAAAAATAGAACCCTTGAAACAGAATGATATATCCACCAAAAAAAATGTTCTGTTATGGTATTTTTGCAATTTTATTTAGAAAGCAATGACATTACCATTTATAACAAAACAAGGAATTATAAAAGTGTTTTATATTAATTGATCTTTTGACTCGAAACATCATTTTGTTTGAGATTTTAAAACTGATTGGTGAAAATTACAGGTGAGCAAAACAAGGACAATTACTGAACAGCAAAAGAACTTGCCATGTCAGCTTAGAGTCTATCACTTTGAAATAAAAACAATGTTTCTGCATGTAAGAATATTTCAACCTCTTTTACAGAGATCCTCATGCCAAATATTTACCTCTCCGTGTTGTGGCTGGACACTTCAAGACGGTCAGGGTTTAATGACCAGAGATGGCTCGTGAGGTCTCAGTTGTGCAAGCAAAGCTGATTTTTGCCTCTCCAAGGCTAGTGAAGTGGGGTGAAAGCCACGCATTCCTGTCACAGACAGGAGAGGAAGAGTGGACAGGAACATAGGAGGGATGAAGGCAAAGCCATGGGAAAGCATTAGTGGTTCAGGCTTGCTGCTCCTGATGCTTCCATGGGGACAGGGAAATCGAGCCCAGCTGGGCTACTTCCAGCCTAGGACCATGACAACTTCCCACATCCCAGCTCCTTCTTCAGCAAAGCGGTGGAAACATCCAGGTTAGACCTCTGTCACAGGCAGAGTGTGGTCCAACCTCCCCCCTCGCCCCACTTCCATGGTAGTATCCTGCCAAAGCAACATGCCCAGGCCTAACATTAGCTCTGGTTTTGACTAATAATACATTTACTTTGCTCAGTTCAAGAGTACCATGCTGGAATTTACAGGGTACTTTGGTCAGGTGCCTGTCTTCTGCTACCAAAGGGCACGGACCCCTCAGTGACTAAATTAGTTTTCTTACGGAAACTGAAATAGCTGGAGTTAGCATGTCATAACTTTCCGACCAGGATATTGGCTAGGTTATCTTACATGATACAAGATTTTTTGACACAAAAAAATAAAGAGTTCGTTTACTCTTCTCCACTAGCATATTTATCATTGTATTAATTACCTCGTCCTTGACAACCCTGCTGGAGTATTGGTTTAATATCACATCTTACAAACATCAGGTACTCATATCAATAGCTCTTGTAATTAACATAGATTTTCTTTCAGGGCTCTCATACCTGTCTTCTAACAATTCCTCATACTGTTTTCTTAACAAAACTGGGCACTACTGTATTTAAAATGTACTGCAAGTAAGTTGATGAATGTTTCTTGCTTTGCTTAAACACTTAAACTAGTATAGCCATTAATATCCATATACATTTCTAATCTGCATGGGTGGGGGGATTCATCACAACTACCTAACTTCAGTTTCTTAAAAACTAACTATCAAATAGAAAGGACTTCTCTAGCTTTTTTTTGTACTCAGTGGAGACAAACAAGCACTTACAGGACAAGTCATTTCTTCTGAAGACATTTGTAAGGCTATGGCATAAATAACTCTTCACAGTTGTTTTTTCTCTCTTTGCCAGTCATAAAAGTGGACCTAGGTGATGAACTCAAAGTAGATAACCAATTTTTGGAAAGCCAATGTTAGGTCAGATGAATCCCAACAGTTATATCTTAACTTCAGCATCTAGTGAGAAAAATTATTTTATGTCAATTAAAAAGCTCTGTATCGAGAATATAGCTATGCACATGTTAATGTATATGTATTTAAATATTAATAAGTCTATGTAAACCCTCATATAGGTACAACTACATTATACTAATGTGCACCAACTTTATTACCTTTATTTCAAGATAGGGTTTCTTTGTGTCTTTTTCCTTCCTGACCTACCTTTCTATCTCTTCATATTCTGGAAGACATCACTGCCTAAATACTTGGTATGTGGTCATAGTTTTTTTAACTTATTGAAGGAAAAGCATTTGGAAACATCTCACTCTCTTCATTGCAGATCACTTGGCAGTATTCTGCAGTGCAAAAGTGGTTTTAAAATTGGGTTCATTCCTGTTGCTCGAATTGTAAGCCTCAAGTCTTTATATAATTTTGCAGCTGCGAAATATCATTTCATTCTAAGGCTGTAAAGAAAATTGCTTCCTTCTCTGTTGTTCAGGCAGGGCCACCAAGCAAAGGGGAGAAAGGATGCTGCTAGGGGCTGTGCCTGAGGTCAGAGCAGGGGAAAGTGAGCGGCTGCGGTCCATGTGCACACAGCATTTCTGCCAAACACATTGGTGCCTGGGAGCGCGGGAGCTGACCGCGGGAGCCTGAGACAGATGCAGCTCCATCAGTTCACCTCACACGTGTGTCCTTGCCATTCAGACCTGTGATTCAGACACCCCAGCATGAGGTCTGTCCTTAGTCGGGAAAGAAAATTATGCCAATGAAAGCAATTCAATTTTGATATGGAAAAACGTCAGAAGGGGCTAGGATAAGATTAGCAAAACAATTTCCATTGCTGACCAAACACAAATTTAAACTCAGGTCACCAAAGGTGAAATGTCACTACACCAAGTTATGTAGTTTTGACTTCTCAGTTAATCCTTATTTCAAGGTAATGAAATTCAACTGTCAGCTGGAATACCGTGTCCAGCCCCAGCATCCACACCTTCAAAAGGATTTTGAAAAATTGGAAAGCGTTCAGGAAACTACTTCAGGAATGCTTTGAGAACTCTTTAATCCATCAGACAAAGGCATAACAAGATCCAGTATCAGAAAGCTGCGTTTTGAAATATTCAGATTAGAAAGAAGGGATATCAGTTCCCTAGTCAGGAAGATACTTCTTAGATTCTCCATCACTGCAAACTTTTGAATCTAGACTGGTTCATCTTGTAAAAAAGATCATCCTCTGCTTAACTAGAACTATGGGTTTGAGGCCAGAATTAGCAAGATTCATCAGATTCCCCTTGGGCCTTGGTAAGCAATTAGTCAATGAAAATTGCGGTACTTAATTTCAAGTCTTATGCCTCATGTCTTCTCTTTTCAGTATGCACACAAAAGCTGATATAATAGTCTCATACCCAAAGGAAAATCTGATCCAAGCTTTACATAAATTCTGAGAATTGATTAATTTAAACTATGGTCTTAGATTCTTATATATAAAAAAATACATTGTGTCTCTTTTTTTTCTTTTTTTTTTTTGGTAGTAGTAGATATGTGAGTTACGACCCAAACTTTTGTAAATATATGTTCAAAGAACTGGAGAAGACGTTATGCTATGAAAAACAACTATAGAAATCAATTTAGTCTATGACTCTTTCATTTCATACTTATTCAATATCCACTTGCAAATCATTGTATTTGGTCAGTATTTAGAGCCATTTGGCTGTATTTTCATTTAAAAAAATAATGTAAATATACTTGAGACCATTCGTATTTTTTATATTTGGTATTCTTATTACAACAGTTACCTGGTATTGTTTATCTTACCTGAGTGCATGAGTGGCCTAACACATCCAATGTAAATACTTACACATTCAGATTGAAGTGTAACATCCACGGATGTTTGCATGAATGAAACTTCATTACTTAACCAGAATATGAAAAAGTACACAAGCAAAACTGAAATTATTTAAAGTTCTAAAAATATTCTCCAAGTACTTTGCACCACTGTAATCAACATTCAAAGTGGCATGATGCATCAGGGAATTCCAATGTCCCCTTCTATTTTACACGTTGTTTTTCCGGAGGGTATGCTTCCCCTTTTACCTATTGCTGCTCCATCTCTTCTTTCAACATACCTTTGTAATTGTCAAATCCTTCTGTCAACAGAGCTTGCTCAGACTTTTCCTGATGCCTTTTTTCCTTCCATCCCAACCATTCTAGTTCCAGGTTATTCCACTCCAACAGACCCTAGACTGAGAAAAGTGTATGAGGAGGCATATGTGCAAGTCACCTTGCTGTAGCTACACTGTGAAGTTCGGCTCATCTGCAGTGCATTTTCCCACTGCAGATGGCCAGGGCACCTGGATGAAGTATATAGTACTTCATGTACAGAGTACTTCATTACAAGCATTAATATCACCACTATGTGTTACCCACCGCACCTCATGAGCTGCAGAAGTCCTAACCCTTATCTCTGAACACTAAGACCCAGAAGCTTGTTTCTGAATTTCCTAACGGATAGAAGGAACTGCACTAAGCCTATCTTCTTATATAACATTCAAGCAGACATTGATGCTATTGAAAGTGGACCTGAAGATGTGCTTACACACCTGAAAGTTGGTCTTTTTTTTTTCTAAATATATACGTTGGCTTGATAGGAGTCAATAGTATGAACTATACCCGTCTATCACACACAACCCCCATCTCAACAAGAAGGCTCATAAGGTTGATCGTGAAAATACAAGGCTAGGACTAGAAGAAAGATAATTATGGGGGGTCTTGGCTTCTTGTTTCTAGTATGATTTTAGTGGTCTAATCTTGACCATCTTTAGTGGTCTAATCTTTAGTGGTCTGATCTTAATTTCTCCTTATTCCTACTCAGGTTTACTATCATATACAGAAAAGTGGATTATTCAGATCCTATACAGCATGGCATGAAAAAAGAGATAAGTACACACAGCAGTACTGTCATTTTTAACTTGCTGAAGATCCTCAAGTACTTTTGAGCTGGAGACTTTATAAATACCTGGTTGTAATCAAATACATCCCTTGGAGAGAGGACAATGCTTTTCCAAACGCGGTATCAAGCACTCATGCCACCTGCAGACCCTGTAAAATAATCAATGTTCCTGCACTGCCTTGACTGCTTCACATCCTGTTTGGATGCTTCCCTTTTTGTCCCTGCATAATTTAACATGAATTAAAATATATAGCCTATTTTATGTATTATTGATATCAAAATAGATTTATTGATGCACTTAGACTTGTGCGTTCTCTATTCATTTGTGTGAATAGTAAGACATCTCACTATCTATAAGCTGAATATTTACTAGTTGTTAGGTATACCTACCTGAAGCACTCCACCATTTGATGTTTAATGCTCTGGCAATAATCCCAGTCCATCACCGAGAAATTCCCTAAATAGTTTGCTTGAATATTAATAAAGGCTAGTTGCTTTTTGAGAATGGACAGACAGAGACATTAATCCAGGTCCCAGCTCAGCCTTCTACGAGGCGTCAGGCAAGTTGGGTGAGCAGTGAGCCGTCCTCATAGAAGTCAGGGCAGCAGAACCACGGCTACTGACCAGGCTCCCTCAGACCCCAGCCTGGAGTGGGAAGCCATCACATCTTGCTCCTACCATTTGTGACAGAGCTGTTCAGATGCCAGATTTGCTCTTGAGGTGTATCCTATTTCATGGTTCTGCTTTCTTATCGGTTTGAACCTTATATTTAGGCCTTTGGGGAAAACAACATACACAGCCAGCTCAAATTCAAGAAATTCCTAGCCTTTTCAAAAAGAGGAAAAGACAAATCTTTTTTTTTTTTTTTTCTTAAAGGCCACTGTGTGTAAATATTGCCAATATATAGAAAAGAAATCATTTTCATTACATAGCACACAGTATTTGGGATCATTTTGTTACTTAAAAGAAGACTCTTCATAGTGAATCCACCCACAGCTGACAAAGATCTGTTATTAACTAATAACAAAAAAAGAAGGAACTGAAGGAGTGAAAAAATAAAATGCTATATTACTTAATACACATATATATCTCAAAGTTTAGCCGGGTAATTTAGTCAGAACTGGGCAGGCATTATCGTGTGACATTAGGAGCAGAGGGAAGGAAAAAAAAAATCCCATCATTTACATGGAGTTGATGAATGATGTATTAACTGTGCGTAGATTGTATAAAACAGGCCAGGCAGATTGACAAAACTTGGCAAAAATAATTCAATCCACATAGTCAAATTACGCAATAAAAACAAGCTGGTGCTATTCAAACTGGTACATTTCACTTTAAAAAAAGGCGGAAATATTCCTAGAGTCCCAACAAATCATAGATTCCACTTGTTTTGGCCAAATCTTGGTCCCTTTCTAGCTCATGCAATACATGTGAATATTTTTGCAGTGATACAAATTTTGTCATCATTCAGTTTTCCTGGTCCTTGATCACACCTATTTATTTCCTAGGGTTATAAAAAAAACGACTTAAGAAAATAAGGGGATGTAGACTGGATATTATGTTTACGAGGCTTCCTAAAGAACAGGACTTGCAGAGACAGTCATATATGGCAAATGTTATGTTATAGGGTATTCTGTGTTCTGTCACTTCATTGCCTCATTCAGTAGCAGCTTAATATTATTTCTCCATGACATCTAGCTGATGTGTTCATAATATGTTTGAAATACTGAAAGAGGATACTATCCTTTTGTTTAAACTGATTTCAGTGAAATCCTTGTGTATTTCCCAAAGCATTCACTGCCAGTCACTATCAGTGAGATAAATTTAATTAAAATATCTAATTCAATTGTGCCATGTGATATTAATATACTTTTCCCTTGTGTGCTGTACATATTAAATTGTTATCACATGTATTCCGTCCTGAACATATCCCTGGCAAGATTCTTGTCACTTAAATTCTGCCCTGTTGTCAGGAGGAATCATCCATCATTTTATCTGATTGCTTGGAGCATCTTCTGCTGCTTGGGGTGGGAGTGGGCTCTGTTTGCTTTGGGCAGCTCAAACACCTCCCACAGCCTGCTCGCTCTGCCATAGCAAGGAAGAAAATGCTTGTCAAGTTCGAAGGAGACATGCTCTCAGTCACGGACAGTGATGAGCTGCTCAAGAGCAGTAACAGGAGAAAGCCTAAAGTACGCGGAGCAAAAGAGCTGGAGCTTTCCTAACGAGGTGTAACAACGACTTAGCAGGCTGAGAATCGTATTTTCCTCTTTTTTGTAGCTGCTGTGATGTGAGGTCCACAAACAAGGGTAGCATGGTGCTTTGGGTGAGTTTTTCCTCCTTTGGGACATGCTGCAACTAATTAGTCTTCTTTCATCTTAGGGAAGTTTTGAACGATTTTTCCTCTGAAACACCAGAGATTTGAAACACCTCAAACTAAAGCAAGAAGCTGAAGCACGTTATAGAATGATACAATAAATATGGCTGGGCTATAGACCAGGTTTTGAGAGGAAAACCACCAGGAGATTAGGAACTAAGGTTGAGTAAGGATATGCTAGCTTGAAACTCTGTATTTTACTTTTTCTTCCTTTCCAATTGCATGAACTTGTGCTGTTTGGGAGTAGAGGGAGATGTCACACAAAGAGTACCACTTGTAAGAATCTCACTCAACACATTTTCATGAAAGAAATTAACCAGGGACCCAGTTAATTACTCACAGTTCTTGGAAGAAGCTATATTGGCTGCCTTCCTAGTTCCACACATATTGCCTTTATTAGTCCTTATACAGCAAGTGAATCATACATGACAGAGCTGGTCTGGCTCTAATATTCTGAGGTTATCTGGTCCTATTTAGTGACATTCCCTAGAGATCCAGATGTCCCCACAGCCCCTCATGACAGGGAAGAAGGAAGAGAACTCATTCCGAATGGACTTCTCCTCTCTGCTGCTCATCTCTCTTCTTCAGCTAAGCAGTCTCTCCATCCAGCCAGAGAAAACAAGAGATGGAGCGGAGGTTAAATAGTCTCCTCACTCATTCACTTCATCTTGGATTTAGGCAGGATCATCTGCTCTAAAATCATTAGACCATCATCAAAACAGAGTAAAAAAAGCAGTGTCAATGTTAATCTAGAGAAAAGGAATGACAGACCTCAGAGAGCTCAGCATTTGTTTATTCTTTTAATTGTCATTAAAGGTAGTTCCAAGCAAAAAATCCAGATCTATGTCATAGAGTATATGAAACAGAAAATACAGGCCTGGACACATGTAATGCTCTGGCATATGAGATCACTGCTTTCACTCTAGACGAGCAATTTTCAAAGGATTCTTGATAGCTTAGGTGCCTCAAACTATTTTTGAGAATTCAGGGATTTTGTAAAGGTTTCATGACTTAATGAACCACAGCTTTAAAAATAATGTTGAGAAGCATGCTTTGGGCAACCATGTTCTGAGAAAGGAACAGTGAATATTTACAGACCCATTCTTTTTCAAAAGAGAATGACAGCATTAATGTTTCACACCCTTCTTCCCTCTGCTTTTTTCTGTTCTTCACTAGTTACCCCTTTTCTTACCACAGTCTCCTCTAAAACAATATGGCAGCATGTATCATTAAGCGTTCACTAGGCTAACTAGGAATCATCTCCAGGCTGGGGAAAAAAAAAAAAAAGCCCAGGCTTGTGTGGGCTCATCTTGAATTTCATAGTCATAGAATGGTTTGGGTTGGAAGGGACCTTAAAGATCATCTAGTTCTAATCTTGCTGCCATGGGCAGGGACATCTTCCACTAGATCAGGTTACTCAAAGCCTCGTCCAGCCTGGCCTTGAGCACTTCCAGGGATGGGGCATCCACAACTTCTCTGGGCAACCAGTTCCAGTGCTTCACTACCCTCAGAGAGAAGAATTTCTTCCTTAGACGTAATAAAAATCTACCCTCTTTCAGTTTAAAGCCATTGCCCCTTGTTCTATCACTACATACCCTTGCAAAAAGTCCCTCTCCATCTTTCTTGTAGTCCCCCTTTAGGCACTGTCTGCCTGGAGCCTTCTCTTGCCCAGGCTGAACAACTCCAGCTCTCTCAGCCTGTCTTCATAGGAGAGGTGCTCCAGCCCTCTAATCATCTTCGTGACTCTCCTTTAGACCCACTCCAACAGGTGATTTTGTGAGCTTCCTGGAGACTTTTCAAAGGTAGATGTGTGAGGAGCAATCATTTCCTCCAAGAAAACACACACTGGAGAGGCAACTTTGAAATACCTAAAGCCCAAGTTCCTGGAGCATACAGATGGGCTGAGGGCATCTGTATAGAGCTTGGCTCAAATGAAATTTTACTGGGAATGAAAGAAGATAAAAGTAGAGAAAAGTGCTAACATTTTCTTTTCCTTCTAAGAAGCACATGGAGTAATTTATGTTTGAAGTCAGAATCAGACAAGATTGAGAAAGTTTCATTTGTGTCTGCTGTGAAGCACAAGGATGGCATTTCTGACAAGAACAGTTTTATCCGTTTTAATGAAGTTCATTATTGGGGGTTGGATGAAGTGTTTACTCATGTCCTGAGATGGGATGTCACCATGTCTCAGGTAGAGGCATATTTTAGAATTGCATTTCATAGCAGAGATAAAGTACTGAAAAAACAAGATCCAAATTACCGCTGCTTAGAGTGCTTTTCTGGCTTGAATCCACAATGTTAGAAAGAACTCCAAATTAAAAAACAGGTGCGCTATGTCCAAAGGCATTTAGGTGCCTAACTGTCTATGAAAACAGTACGAGCTATTGAACACCTTGACAAGTGTGATTAATCTTAAGGGGACGCGACATTCTCCTGCATTCTCACAGCTTCTCCTAAACCAATGCTGCCGCTACAATCTATTCCGCAGGCGGCTGAATTATCACGCAGATAAGCTATGCGCCAAACGCTCTGCGTCAGCAGTGGGATATCACACTTTATATTCCCATTCAGCAAGGTGGTTTTAAACAGGAGTTACTGAGAAGCCACAAGTGGAATATGTGCGAGCAGCGACGGTAGCACGGCTGGGGCCAGCCGCAGGGACTGAGGGAACTCAAGACCAGAAGTCGGTCACCAAGGACAGACCAGCCCAAGGCTCCAGATGGAAAGTACACTCAGGAAAACAGAGAAATCAAGGCTACCTCAAACCAAAGGGCAAATCAAGAGCAAGGTCAGGAAATCAAAGAGCTTGTACTAAAAGTCTTGGATAAAGATGAGTTAGGACTAGAACGAAATAAGGCAGGTTAGTCAAGAGGCAGGAACCGTACAGAGCCAAAGGGGATGCAAGGCAGTGGGAGCAGTTTGTGGGTTTGCTCCCTGTGCCTGAATCAGAAACGCACGCCAGCCCTCAGGTGGTCAGGCTTCTCAGGACACTGATCTCCCAGGGCAGTATTGAGCCCAGCTCCTGGATACAGAAGCTCGGCTGCTTAGGGCCAGAGAGAGAAGGATATGTGCCCAGCCAGACACGTGCGAGCAGTTTGTTCACCCAGTGTAGGTATGTCAGTTTACAAGCAGGGAAAATTTGTGTGACAGAATCACCAGCTCACTCAGGTTTCTTCTCTCCCATCTTACGAAACTCTATGGATCACGTCTTGGGACAGGGAGGCTGGGGTATGTGATGGGCTGCACCATCTCCCAGACCTCCCTTGGCTCTGGGGCTGGGCTACAGTCCTTTCTCTCCAGGCACTCCTGCCAGATGTGTTCACAGATCAAGACAATCTCCACGTTTGGAGCTGCAAAGCAGAACGTAGTTTCTGTAACAGCAGTGACGAAGATATGGTCCTTGCTGTGAAGGAGATGGGCACCGGTTGTTTGTGTTTCACCTCAGTGTGAGACAAAAGATATGGATCACAGTCATTCCTGAAGGGTGGCCACATCAGAAGTAGAATGTAGTCATGAAATCTGTAGATTAAAAGTAGGTATATGCCTCAGCAGCTTGCTGAATTAAAGGCTCTATAATCGCCAGGGGATGTTAAAAGGTTAGCCAGGCACTCACACTGGAGGAAAGATGCAGTAATATCGACAGGAATGTGCTCGATACTGATATTGTTAGGTAGCTATCTATCTGCAGCATAAAATTGTTTCAGTTTTAAAAATCGAAACAAAGCACACACACCTAATTAAAGTATTTTTAATGGCATAAAATTCTGGTGGAGACCAGAAGAAAAAGCAAACGTGCTATGCATTTGCTTTTTCTGATCAACACCTTTTCCGGTTCTCATTAACCAAATTGTTAAAAAACCCTGTTGTTTTGGATCCAAAATGTCTCAGTTAGCCTTACTACTAAATATGTGGAAGGAATATGTGTGAAAACCAAACATCGATCAAATAGAAAATGTAACATTCCTGTTTTAAAAATAAGGCCCGTAATGAGAAAATAAAAATTATTTATGAAGTCAAACGACTTTTAAATCTTTAAATTCCCCACATACCTTCTAGGATTATAGCAACCTGTGGAAGGTCATTATAGTTATAAGGCAAAAGATTAAATAAGCACTTAAGCAGACATAAATAAAACGGACAGGTTAAAAGCTATTAAATTGAATGAAACTAGAGGGAAACCTAATCAGTGCTGTAAAAGAATCCAAACTAACACAGAAGGAAACAAATATAATGCTGAGAATGGCTAATGGGAAGTAGCAACTCTGGAAGTATGAAATCTTACGCAGCCTCAAGTCATCTGTACCACAGAAAATTCTTGGATTATAAGGAGGAATACAAGGAATTTACTACAGGAAAACTTCTGTAGTGAGTTCAGAGCTTTTCCCCAGAATAACACAATGCAGGAGATAAAATTTGGGTAGAGATAATAAGATAATACTGAAAACTAGCAGTTAGAAGGAGACCTAAGGGCACAGCCTGCTGCGGTGTTTGCTTCGGGAGCCACTCCGCTGGAGGGACGTAGCCCTTCCTCAGGCACAGCTCTCTGTCTGTGAAGGGAGAAAACGGGGAGGAAGGAAAAAAGGCTCGAAAATCGAGTATGATTTGGGAGCAAGCATCCTTCCTAGGGAAAAGTCAGGGTGAAGGAAGACACCACCTTCTGACTTAGGAAATACTGAAAGACAACCAGGCAGTCAAGGGGATCAGGAGCGTGCGGGAGGAAATGTACCTGCCCTAGAGGTGTCAGGGGGTGATGGAGATGCAGTGGCTGCTGGGCCTATTGGGCTGTGGCTAGAAGTGTAGCTTAATCTCTAAGCTAGTAATTTCGTTTCTTCCAGGGGAAAATAAATGGGCAGTATGTGAAGGAAAAATATGTAATAAAAAAGAAACGTTTTTTTTTTTAGTTATTCTTGTGTTCCAGAGGTGTAGCTCCACTGAATTCACTGAGGGACATTTTTGCTAATAAGACTTTTCAAATGAGAGATGGATTACACCCCAAGTATGGATATTTCTAAATACATATGGTTTTATATATTTCTCAATATTTCTATTTTTATTTTTCTGACTTTCGCCTGAAGAAAAAAAAATAAACAAAAACATTTTTTAACTAGTTTTGTATGCCCCAAAGAGACAAAAGTATGCATGCTTTCTAGAGAAGGAAAAATAGCATACAATTTTGTGGGGAAAAAAATGTAAATACAGAATCGATTAAAAAAAGGTATGGACGTTACCATTTAAAAACGTACATGCTGCTGTCATGCAAAGCTATCTGTGTGACTCCGTTCTCTGTTTCAAACACTACAGTCTGCCAAATTTGGGTAAATGTTGACTTTTAATGGCACCTGATGCACCAACAGGCACTTAGACGCTACTTAATTCAACAGCATCAGTTAAATGCAGGTCATCACACTAATTAAGAGTGCATCTGTTATAACTGATCGTTCTGTTCTCCCTAATTTTAATAAGCAATTTTGCCAACATGTTTACTGGAAATATTACAACATCTTCCTGCGCTGAGAAAACCCAAAGGGCCTATTTCTCTGGTTCAGCTGTACTCTTGTTTAAACAGAGGGTCATAGTGAAACTGAAGGATTGCCATTTTGCCCAGAAGACAGGTCTAAGATTTGACCTAAGACTACGGCACGCCTGTGGGAGGGAGAATCCTTTTCTACAGGCCACTTCAGCCAACCTGAGGGAAAAGAACGCCAACATCAAAGATGCACCAAGGAATGACAATCACAGCTGCTGCCATTTAATAACCCCGGATTCAGGAAGAGGGGGCTTAGCATCCTGATTTTATTTTCTGTGCATGCCCCGATTTGACGTGTAGTTGACCAAGGCAGGGCTAGGAACCCAAACAGCGTAAGAAAAGCAAACTAAACTCCGGCAAAGAATGTTTTATCCTCCCTCAGATTTAGCCCTCAGGTGATCAGGCGCTGCATGCTTTTAATTTTACCAGCTAGGGATATTTTTTAAAACGCTCAGAGAACAAACGTGCCTGAATATTGAGCGTGACACAAAACGTCACGAACGCTTAAAGTTGCAGGTCCTTCAGCCGAAGGAGGAAGATGCGAAGGGAAGGAGCAGCGTTTTGTCAGATCCAGGGTGAGAACGGCCCTGCACAAACAAAAGGCTCGGGATTGGACGCCCTATAGGGGAAAGGGAGGGAGGGACGGAGGGAGGGAGGGGGGCGAGAAAAAGAAAGGGGGGTAAGATCTGCCCACCAGGTTGCGAGGCTGGAGGGCGGCAGCGAGGAGCGGAGCCGCGGGCGAGCGGAGCGTGCGGGGCGGCGGAGGGGAGGCGGGCGGGAGGCGGCGGGCGGGCGGGCGGGCGGGCGGGCAGGCCGGTGTGAGCTGTTCGGCCACCGGAGCCAATCGAAAGCTGGGGCTTGATCCTCTCCCCGGGCAGTGGCTGCGCGGAGCCAGTGCCGAGCTCCCCTCCGCCGCCGGGACCGGCCAAGCCGCCTCGCTCTCTCCGCGCACCGCTCCCCCCCCACTGAGCGCCTATGGGCATCTGCGTCCGGCGAGGGCTTCGCACCACCGCCACCGGCAGCAGCGGCAGCGGCAGCGGCAGCAGCGGGCGCCGACCGCCACCCCGCTTCATCACGCCTTGGGATCTATAGCCGGCAGGACGGAGCGCGCTGCAGACCCTTCCCCGCCTCCGTGCAGGTATGGGGCGGCCGGGGGGCGCCTGCTCCGGCACCGCTTCTCTGGCGGCCGGTTCGCTGCCTTCCTCCTCCTCCTCCTCCTCCCCTGCCCTCTCACACCCATCGCCCCTTCGCGAGGCGGCGGGGCCGGCGGGCGCGGTGGCGGTGACAGCGCGGGGCCGTCCCGCACCGCCTCCGCCCGCCGCCGCCCCGCCGCGCCGCGCCCGCCCCGCCTGTCCCCGCGCGGGGATCCCCGGCGGCCGCAGCGTTGGCGGCGGCAGCCGGACGTCGGCGCCGGGAGCGGCGCGTCCCGCGCCCGCGCTGCCCGCCCGCGGGGCGTCTCTAGGGGCACGTACCTACCCGTAGGGAGAGCCGGCTCCCGGCAGCGTGCGGGTCCCGGAGCTTTGCTCTCAGCGCCCGCGGGGGTTACCCGAGTAGGCAAATCCCTTTGGGTTCGAAGCGTCGCGCGTTTCGTCTCCACGCTCCTTTTCCCGAGTGAAAAAAAAAAAAAAAAACCAACGGAAAAAAAAAATTAATCTCGCGCTTGGAACCTGTGCCCCTTTGTACCTTTCGTTCTTTGCTTTGGGTTAATGGTGGTTTCTGGTTATGAAACTCCACGAAGGATCAGCTCCAAGAGCGAACAGCGTTATTTGAAATCATGAGTTGGAAATATATGGATGTGTATACACACTCTGTTTTTTTCCCCTTGCAAATGAGGATTATAATAATACAAACCCATGTCGGTCTCGTAAGGAGCTCCTGCTTGCCTTTCTGCTAAAGCTAAGGAAATACTTGCACTTTCACAGGTCTTGCAGAATTGGAGTCACAGGTCTTATAAAAAATTGCAGTGGCATTTGGCTGAACAACTCTTATTTTTAGCACGCTATTGTGAAAGCGGTTATATAACTTTCGGTGGATTTTTGAGGACAAAATTAACAGCTCGTAGCAAGTTAAATGTCTTTTTTTCTCCGAAAGAGGGGACATAAACTGAATGAAAGCCCGATAAGTACAGTCAGGTGAACTTCAGCCTGACAAATGACCGTGACAGAGATTCCCTAAGGAAGAGCCCCGGGTTCGGAATCCCACAGTCCTGAGAATCGCAAAGCAGCAGGTGCAAGACGAGCAATGCCTGCGCAGAGCCCTAATTAGCAAGCTGGTTATCAGGCCACTTCAAGGCTATTTCTTGCTAAACCAGGGAGAAATCAACATCACGTCAGAGTCTTGTCTTCCCACCGGTGCCCGTGCGATACAGATACTGTGTTCCCTCAGGGGATTAGTTTGTTGCTTGAACTCCAAGAAGTACACGCCGCCTGAAACATTTGCTTAGTCTGCCTGACGTATTTTAACTCAGATGCTTCGCTTGCTAAACTTGGTGTGCAGTTCTTAGGCTGACCTTTTCTTATCTCTTTCCAAAAGTTAAGGAAGAATAATAATACCCTAAGATTTTAAAGAAAAGCCCCGAGAGAATAGTTTAATAGAAGGAAGGAACAACAATCTGCTTGTAATTGAGAGCCAGGGTGTGAGGGTTCTGTCTCAGTGTTCAGGCTCCGAGCAAGGCACCTCTCTCTCTCACTTTTGTTGCATGGTCCTCATGAACTGCCCTCATCCAAGACGTGCAGTGAAATCCTAAATTCTAAACATTTGTGCGTGATTTCTGGGAAGCTGAGGACAGTGGACTGATTTGCCAAATCTCTGTTGTAGAGTGAGTGAGAAACCTAGCAGGCAAAACTTCACTATCTTGTGTCTCTTGGAGGCCTGTGTTCGAGCAGAGCTCTTGTGCACGGAGAGGAGGTGAATCTGCTAAGAGTGAGGTTTGCTCAGCCTTCCGTTGCAGGATAACTGAGTGAAAGATGTGTCAATGAAAAGCATCAGTAAGACCTCTAAAAGGGTGCCAAAAAAATAAATGCCATTAACCCTAGATTTTGAGCTGATTGGTTTAGCTCACCTGTTTGCTTTTTATTTATCTTTCAAAAAGACTGTGCTGTCATGAAACACGACTTTCAATGTGAAAAAGAACAAAGGTATGAGAAGTTCAAGAATAAAGCTCAGGAGATGTTTTGTTTCATTCCATAGTATCAGGTGCGGATAAAAATTAATTCCTCAACAGCCAACTGAACAATATCAATAAATCCTGTCCTTTGGAAAGTGCTTAGTTTCAGTTGCTGTTTGTCAATGCTTATGAAAGTGTAAATCAAATAGATCCAGATCATCCTCTTCTGTAATAGATAGTTTAGTCCTGCCGTGGTTTTGCTTGATAACTTTGGTAAATTCCAGCAGCTCAGTTTCATAGTTCTACACACACTACTACTAAATTCACTTTAAAATAATTCTCACTCAAGCATCAGAAACTGGTCAGTTCCAATTTGGAATTGCTAAATTGGAATTTACCAGTATCTGATGCTTGAGTGAGAATCATTTCACCAGACAGTTCAAGTCACTGTGCAGATTCACTGACATCCAAAGAGTCTGTTCAAGAGCTGCACAATAAGGTCTTTCACTTCAGTCTCACAGATGGTCGTGGGTGTGGTTGTGCATTTGTATTAGTGCTGTGCTTCTTGTCAGGACTGTACTTTTGACGCCAGTCTTCCAGTTGTTCCCACTTACTGTCCATCTTCATATACCTCATGGTGGGCCAGCTGGATTCCTTTAGGATGAACGTAAGATGTACTTGAGTCATTGCTGGAAATTTAGGCTGTGGGACCAGACCAGAGCTAGCCTGAAGTAAAAGCCTGTAAAACGCATATAGTATCGATAGGAAGTCTTCCGCACTTAACTGTTCTGTTCACTAGGTCTGTTGCTGTTGGGCTGTGCTAGGTGCTAACACAGACCTGGGCCATTTGCAGCAGACTGGTACTGGGGCACTGTGTGGTTGGAAGCGGATACTCGTCGTCTTTCCCAGGGCTGTGGGCTAGTTCCTGCTTCTTGCACCGTTGCTTACGTACATGCTACCAAGACGCTCCTTCTGGCCCAGCAGGAGGGCACAGCCCTGCAACACTCTGTGGCTGCCCTACTTGTATTTGCACATTCTGGGCTCCCTTTGGTTCTAAAAGAAGATGGCTATTTTTTTTTTTTTTTTAATAGTCTGACATGTGACAGCAGACAACTTTTTGATTAGGAACTTTGCATAACACAGCCTTGTGCTTGTCGGGTGGATATGAACACAGCAGTTGTGTTTAGGAAAGGAGAACTGGTGCTTCTTCAGGGTTGTTTGCCTGTCACTGACTGTAGCCCTTCTGCATATAAAGGTTCACACGACTGTGTTTATGTTCCTCATTGCATTTGGGAGTGGTGAGAAATGTTGGCTTGAAACTTAAAAACTGTCATTTAGAAATGCTGCACTGTGTTTTGTGGGTGTAGCATCTCAGTTGACTACCTTTCCCATAACGCACCAGAAGTACTACTTTGGAGAAAGAAGGTGCCGCCTGTAGTGGCATTTCTGGGTCCCAGCACATGATGGGAAACATCCTCTGGCCCTGGAGCCCAGTCGCCCCAAGCAGGTGAGAATGTGTGATGCCCAGGGAGATGTTTAGAAACATCCACTTAAAACTGAAAGCTTCTGTTTAAAAAAATGCCAAAACTTTTTTTTTTTCCCAGTTTCCACTCTAAAGCTGAAAACTTTTCAGTTCTCTGTTGTTTGATGATTTAGCTGACTTTTTGCACTTGCTTGTTTTTCTTTAGCTTCCTTCTTTTGTGAAAATTATTTTAAATGGATGATTTTGTTAATTATAAATCGTTATCTTTTGGATGAAAGCATTTCTAACTATAAAATACATTACTGGAGCAGTTAGAAATCAAATCCTTCTTAGTTGGTGGCAGAAGATGGTTGTCATTGCTGCAAAATTTGGCTTCTTACTGACACTTCAGTTTTACGTATGCTTTCACAGGGATCACGATGGAAAACAGGGTTGTGTGTATATAGCATGAATGATACAAAGCTCCTCCTTGTTCTGGGTCCCCAAGACTTCTTTTAGATCGCAGAAAATGTTGCACTATTCGAACAATAGGAATTGAAAAACAGGAGAGCTCTTCTTTCTCAGATGACTGTACTTCTATTGCGGGAGGTTGTCCACTCCAAACCTTATACCAATGCATAGCGTCTCTGTGGGATGAAGTGTAGATTTTAACATGAGTTGTGTAGATTACAGATATGTCAGTGGAAACCGTGCTGTTTCTTGTTCTCAGTGCATTAAGGCTTTTATTAACAGTTTCTGAAGAAGATTTTTGAAGCCTGTTTCAGAAAGGGAAACAGACCTTAAGAATCTGTCTTGCTCCAGGATGTTAAAACAGAGGGCAATCTATCTTTCAATATCCAGTGTGATACAATCATGGCAACTTCATTTGTAACCTGTCTTTGTCAAAAAGTCATCTTACAGCATCTACTTTTCACATTATTTTTTTTTTTTCTTCTGGGCATAACCATGTTTATCTATGAGATTTTGTATATTTTTTTTTCTGTGATTGCTGTCTACATTCTATCTATGATAGTTATAGTGACATATTTTAGATTAGTCATAAAGCTACAGGATTTACTAAGGTCAGTTTTTTGTAGAGGCTACACTGCCATATAGAATTAGTTATAATGTAAACATGTTATATATAGAAATACACATGCTACTGTCTTCTTTATGGAAATAAAAAAGTAAATTTATCATTAATTCCAAACAGTTTTAAAGTCATTATTGTTTGGGAAGTGAGTATTTTAAGAAAGCATAATTTGTAATGAAACTAAGAGGAAATTAAAACTCTGGTACATTCAAATACAAAAAGTCTCATAAATACTTCATTGCTGCCTATTTTGTGTTGAGTGGGAGAAGTACAGTACACTGGGAAAGGAAAATATAGTATTTACCCTTCAAATTTCATTTTGGAACCAGTTTTTATTGAGTGTGATGGGCAATGCACAAATGCAACATCAGACTGTGGATTTACCAGCAATAAATCTTAAAAAATTCCTGAATTTTTAACTTCTTTTAAAACTTGGAAAGAGCATTTGCACAACTCATGCAGAACGCCTTGTTGACCTTGTCTTGTGCAAACACTTGCTAGAATTGGAAAACTCTATTTAGCTGGTGCTACAAGTGAACTAGCTGCCCTTCTTCGGCTGTGTGCAGTTTTGTTGTTGATTCCAGCCATGTCTAGTCTATCCTATTACTCTGCTTAAGTGCTGTTATGATAATGCTAAATAGCTTGATGTTCTACAGTAGTGCTAACAAAAAAACAAACAGCATTGTAAAAGTCCTGCATGACCATTTCTGGCATGAAACAGCAGCTTTTTCCTGGTGCAAATCTCAGACCTAATCTCATTTCCAGTGAGGCCAAAACACTGGTTTGGCTAAGAGTTGAGGGGGATCCTGCCCATAAATCTGGCCAGTCTCCAGACAGATAAGATCTGGAAAGCTGTCATTTAAAAATATGTGAGAGAGCTTGGGATAGGGATGTAAATAGTGGGTCAGATCTTCTATCCAAAATGAAAACATCCCAGCTCTCAGATGTCAGACATCCTTGCTCTAGGCATGTTTTTTGTTATGATCCATCTATCGTTTGTCAGTTCCTGTTCCGTCAACATGATTAGGAGCTCGATGTCCTTTGTGAGGGACAAGAGGAGGTTGACAGGCAGAGGAGACGGGGAATATGCAAACATGTTGCGTGACTTAATGGATACATCCAGTAAAGTCTCCTAAAAAAGACAGAGATGGCTATCGCTTGTATTTCAGTTTAATTTGTTCTCTGGCTGACACCTTTTAGATTACTACACACAATGGCTTTATACTAGGCATGTTTGTTGACTTTGGTCTATACTCTTCATTAATGAAGCCCATGGAAACTTTGCCTGATAGTTCAGTGAGAACAGCTTTTGCCCGGATATTCTTAAGAGGGAACAGTTGCAAACTGAAACAATTATAAGTACCTTGGATTCTGCCTCGGCAGGGAAAGATTGTTGATCTGCCTCTTTGATATTTCCATTTCTTACTGAAGCTGATCCCTGAGTAAAGTCATAGCCCAGAACTTGTGACTTCTTAAGGGTATCTGAAGCTCAAGATTCAAATATCGCATAAACCGATTATAAGGAAAATTTATATTTTTTTTTTCAAAAATCACAGAAAATATGTGAAAATAGCACCATTGTATGCTATTTTTGTTATATGTAATGACTTTTTTTTCTATGGGAACCCTGAAGAAAGTGAGGCAAATGCGCACAGTTGGAAATTGAGCTAGTTTCTGCCATCCCAAATGTCTTGCTTTCAGGTTCTCAAAGTCCCTTCAGTCACTTATCCAAAGTTATACAACAGCTCAATCTAGGTTATTCTTTTTTCTCTTTTTTTTAAAACTGTAAGACAAATCCTACCTTTGTCTACCATAAATTCCTCCCAAATGAAGAGAAGCTTTAAATACAAATTGTACCATAATAAATTCCATTTGTTTATCCGCTTTTTTTTAAAAGTCGTCTGCACTCGATGTTCTTTCTTCTTGAAGGAGCACTGAAAAAGCTCCTTC
Organism: Tauraco erythrolophus; assembly: GCF_009769465.1. Classification (NCBI taxonomy): domain Eukaryota; kingdom Metazoa; phylum Chordata; class Aves; order Musophagiformes; family Musophagidae; genus Tauraco; species Tauraco erythrolophus. The sequence continues at coordinate 90,086,095 of NC_141466.1, read as the reverse complement.
ATAAGCTACAGTTTACTATTTTCTGAATTCTGCATCTAAAATGTCAGTTACTTTATCCTTCAACTCAGGTAGACTACTTCCAACTAGAAAAATATTTTTGTATTAGTATTTCAATAGTTGACTTTAAAAGTATGATACATGCAAACACTATTTTGACTATCTATCAGATATTGCCAGTTTTCTTTTTATAAAAATAGTCTGTTTTTTTTTTTTTCAGTTTAAAATCTGATATTTTGTAAAACCTGGGTTTCTTTGGAAACAAGTTTATTGTGTCATTCCAAGTTGAGCCTAGTTCTTTTCTGGACACCTCTAAAGTTTCTTTAAAAGAAGGATGTGATATTACAGGAAGAATGTTTCTGTTGTTTGCCAGAGCGCTGTACTATGTTTACTATAATAGGATTAAAGGAAATTTGAAAGTCAACGCTAGCTCAGTGGGAAACTGATAAACACACGTTGTACTTGCAGGAACACTCTGCCCAGTAGTATTAGGAAATTTATCACTATTTATTTAGCAGTTCAGACTTTATCCGACAAACAGATTTGTTGTCCATTTAAAGCTATGCCAGACGTTGAAAGACTTAACAATATGAATGTGATTTGCGGAATCTGAACTATTATCCTGGCATAGCCATCTCATGTGGCTTAGGATTGGGGCTCTCATACCATAGCCTCTCAAAATAAGGAGTCTGTAGCTTATGGATCCTGTTGCTTTCCAAAGTCTGTGGTTTGAATCCTGGCGCTTCTGCTTAGGTCAACGATTATGGCCACAGTCATAAACAGTGGTTTTCAGACTCTGAGCAAGCTAGACGAGGGTGTAGCTCCTTGGAAAAGTTATTCTGCAAGAGGCAAACCCAGCAATATCTCTGGATCCATATCTGGTATTGGCAGGCTCTACTGTGGAGAAGCAATGGCAGTCCAGTCTCATATTTACTAATGTTTGTTTATTTGTGCCTTGGCCAATGTTTCAACTAGAGAGTGAATTCTGGAGAAAGAAAAGGCCACAGGGAAGACTTTCCATTCCTAAGTACGTGTTAAGAGGTCATTTTTACATGGACACAAATGCTGCTTACAAATCAGTAAAACAGAATGAAGTAATTTTGCTATGAAATACATGCAGGTTTGTTTTTTTTTTAATATCAAGAGTAGAGGGAATGTATAATCGCAATGCGATACATAAGCTACTAATGCAAATGTTTTAACCATCTCCAAAATGACAGATGTCTTGCAAAGGTGGGAAGCTACTCACTGTGTACATCTCAACACCAGAAAAGGCCAGTGGACTATTCCCACCATGTATTGGGAATTAGTAGGAACTGCAGGATGGAGTCACTGCTGGTTAGGGAAGCTACAGATGTGAGCTGTTCTTGCTGCATATGGTAACACAATTATTTGATAAAAAGACAGCCAGGGAAATTAGTTTATTTCTGGATTATTTTATGGATTTGTATGCTACCCATGAAATCACCCCAAAATACCCATTTCTTCTCCTGTTCATGTAAGATGTGAATATGAGCTGCTAATCTGCTTTGAGATACCCAAATCAGAAGAAATCTTTTTACCCTGTTCAACACACTTGTACTGAGGATGAATAATCTCTTTTCTCATTTCTCCTGTGTTCCCTCCTACCCAAAATGATCTCTAAAGGTCTGTGAAATCACTGGAAATTACCTTTCCCAGCCAGCTGAGTTATCCATTCATTTTGATCCATGCCTCTGTATTGTAGCCATGGCCATAGTACAGCCCAGCGTGTTGTGGAGTCCCAGAGACTGCCAACGATGAGAGCTTTCACTTTGGTTTTAGCTAGTCCATTCAGACAGTGGAACTGTGAACACATGAGTGAGAAGTCCATACCAAGGGTTTTCTGTCTCAAGGAAGACTGTTGTGTATCTAACTTCACTGGCAATCCAGGCTTCAGGTCATGGTGGTGCCAAGTTCTTCCGCAGATCTGTCCTGGGCAACTTCACCTGCAGATTGAAGAAATGTCTATCTTACTTTATCATTAATTAAAACAAAATGTTGCCTATTTGAACTCTTCTGCTTAGCTTCATCCACAGATAGGCTACAATCAGAGCACTTGCAGTTTGCTCCATTATATACAAATTGTAACTCAAGGCTGCGGCAAGTTGCCAGGTCATCTCCCCACTCAGACGCCAGCTTCATTTACTCATATAAATAACTGGATAGCAGTCAAACGTGATTGACTTAAGCTGTTACTTTTTCTGAATGTATAAAATATAGGGAGCTTGGGGTGCTAATGCTATGCTCGTTGGGTTTTTTTCCCCACACTGGAATTTAAGTGTATTTGTTGATAATATTGAAATCCCGTTTGTCATGGTATTTATCATGGGTTTAGATTTATTCTTTACTGTTTACAGGACAATGTAAAATTAGTTGTTTTTTTATTGTGATATTAGAATATGCATGGATAGATTTATATTAATTAGAGGTTTATTTTCTCAATAAAATTGAACTGTGATTTAAGATACTTTGGTTATAAAGTGCTCCAAATTAGACTTTTTTCCCCAAGATATTTATTTTTCCTTTAAAAAGATTTTACCTCATTTTACCATGATCAAGGCTGATGCCTTGATTTGGGCATCAAAGCATTATAGCTTTTGAACTTCTAGATGCATGATACAAACTGCTAACATATATACCAGTTAGTCAGATAGCAATGTTGGTGGAATTTTTTGGATAAGAGTTATGCTTCAGTTTTCCTTCTAAATAAGTACTGTCTTCTTGCTAATTGCAAACCTTTCCTAAAGCTTCTGTGATTACCTTTTGCCTTCATCACATGACCAATTTCTTTTAGGTGGCAGAATCTAATAGTCTCTTAAAAGTATTAACGGTCCACTGAGTAGTCCTGGTTTGTTATGCTGACTATGGCTATGTCTGTGGTGTCACTTTAGTGGGACATATGTCTAAACATGTGCTGAAGAGGTCGTCTTGCTCTTGGTTCTGCTGCTAGCCCCTAGGTTGTGTCTCAGTTCTGTTATGGGCTTGCTTTCTGGCACTTGACATGCCTACAGTGGTATGCTCAACATCTGTGGGAAGCTGGTGCAGAAATTGTGCTGTAAATGTTGACATAAGTGTTCAAAACAGTCTATGCCCTCTAGCTGACAATGTTCTTAGGTGCAGACTCCTTGAATGGTGTCTTGAAAACCCTCTTCGTACTGGGTGGCCTTAGTAGTCTAGATAGATGGCCTCAGTTGCTAAGCATGGAAGATGTTTGAATAAGGTTGCTATTTAAGAGACAGTCCAGAGACCAGCATTCCGAAATTTTCTGAACAATGACATGGGTGGTGGGGCACTGGAACAGGTTGCCCAGAGAAGCTGTGTATGTCCCATCACTGGAAGCATTCAAGGTCAGGTTGGCCAGGGCTTTGAGCAACCTGATCTATTGAAAGATGTCCTTGCCCATGGCAGGAGGGTTGGACTGGACAATCTTTAATTCCAACCCAAACCATTCTGTGATTGTATAACGCTGTCATTGTTTGAACAAAACCTTTTGGATCACTTTACAGGTTGTAAAAACTGTTACTCTCATAGAACACTTTAAAAAAAATGTATTAAAGGCTAAAATGCTTTTATTATAAACTGCTTATTACAGTGTGATAAATGTGTGTGTAAGCAAATATGAATGTTATGTAAAAGAGGTAGTCATGACCTTTTGCTCTACTGAAAAGTGTATAAGGATGTGAATTCTAATACAGATTTGCACATACTAGTTTAAATTAATTTCTGCACGGAGGAGTAGAACAGCATATTACTTCAAAGCAACCCAAAAATACTTTTATACTTTAAAAAAAAAGGCACTGTTAACCGTGCCTTCTAGATAGTGGGAATTTCTGCCCACTATGTATTGCTCTGCTATCTTGATTGTTTAACATTTCTAACCTGGGACATCCAAAGCTTTTGTTTATGGTTTATACAAGGTCATCCATAGCCGTAAAATGTATTTTTACTATAGTAAAAGAAAGAGACAATAACAACTAATTGTCCTTGCACTTTTCTCTTTGGAAGGAATGTATTTAAACCCAAGTACTGTAAAGTAGGGAAGAGAGGATTTGCATCTGATGAACTGAATTAATCTATACATAGATTGTTCTGGAACATTTCAGTTATACTTTTTACTCTATGTGTTTTTGGGGATAATTCTGAGTTAACATCATATTTAAATGGTAACTTTCAAAGCAGCTATGTAGATACTTGGGTTTTATGATAAAACTGATGTAATTTAATTCTGGAATTATTCCATCAGTTTTTCTGACCTGCATATATTATAAAAATCAGGGTTAATTTCAAATTTGAGTGAAACTAGCCTACGTACTTTGAGATATGGAGTTACCCTTTCAAAGATATGTTCACTAAAGAGTTGACATTAACACTTCTGAACTTCATTCTTTAAGAGTCACCTTATTTATAGCAAGATAAATGCACTTTCAGCTCTAATTGCACAGAGCGGCAAAAACATTCTTTGGATAGCCTAAGTAATCTAAAATATATCTTATCTGGGAAACCTCAAAGGATCTATTTATTCAAGAAGTTAGGAAAATTTAAGGGATGTATACTTACAGCCTGGATTTCAGAATATACAACTGCTGCTTGCACATTTTAGGAGGACTCTTAATTTCTTTTAATTAAATAGAGTGTTTTAAACATCGTAAGCTATGTTTTCACAGAGTTTATAGGACAGCTATCATGCCGTGCTAGAAATATATATGAGAACTTAAAAAGTATATTCAAGAAGAAAATCCAAACAGATTAATGCTTTTATGTAACTGAAAAAAGAAAAGAAAAATGCAAACAGTGACAGAAGTGAAAAGTGAGTTAAGCTTTTCAGTGGTCAGTCAGATTCAACTACACGTTAAATTCCAAACTGTTTATGACTTCAGAGTGGGGTGGGTAGTGTTCAACAAGTGTTTGGGTTTTTTTAACCACCTTTAGGATTTTTTTATTCGTTATAAACTATTCCACTCGTTCACTGGTCGTTTTAATTATTTTTAAATGGAAATTTAATACATTTCCTAAGAAATGCATACAAAGTGTATCTTTACTGTAAGGTATCTGGCTGTAAGCTAACAATCTCTTAGGATATAATCCTCTTCTAGGAGTTAATACATACAACTCGCAGTTGTTAAAGCTTTTCATCAAGAAGTCAAATGGGATCTGTTCCTCCGTAGGCTTTCTTGGTTAGCATGTGAGGGAACTCACATCTAGCTGCTAGTAGATTTTGTGTTGTGTAACCTTTGCAAGTATTCATTGCATGTTAACTCTTGACAGATAAAATTACTTATTCACTATTGACTTATCTTTGAGGGATGATTTACTTTGTCACTATGTAGTCATCTTCATGCTATCTTGAGACCGCATTCTCTCTCCAAATCATCTGGTGGCATGCAACTATTTCCCTGATACATAGTTGGAGTTAGAGGTCTGCAGAAGGAATGTGCAGGGGAAAAGGGAGAAAGACAAATGTTGGCATGTTTTTGAATCTGCGCTTAAGACAGCAATCATTGGTGCCTGCAAAGAGGAGGGTTGTAAATTTGTAGCATTTGTTTACTCCTGTTTATTGGGCTGCTCTCCAGGACATGGTGAGGGTATGGGGAGAGAAAGATTAAGTATTTAGCCATTTTTTCTTTCACTGTATTTTGCTCATAGGATTATGTTATTTTGTCCTATGAAAAAAAAATATCATGAATCAAGAACCACTCTGACATTGCCAGTCACTCTGGGTCACCTTCTCATATCAGCTTACCCTTTACTTAAAATATGCCTGTTATCCCAACCTTACATATATCTATATCTATATATATATATATGACTTGAAACAAAACCTTAACACATGCATAAGTTAATGAAAGGAGCCTTTTGCTTTTATTCTGTATATTTCAGCATGGTCTCTGAGTAGCTTAGGAAGAATCTAAGTGCATCTGGCCCCTCTGGTACTGTGTAGATATGTGGAGGGTCAAAGCAGCCTTTGCTTTCTTTCCTTCCACCTATTTCCACTATGCAGAAGACTGGCTTATTTTGAAGGTCAAATGAATTCTGCAAATAACAATGTCTAGAGTGCTAGTTTGGGAACATAAAGCCACAAACTTTTTGTATCATGTTGGGCAGCTCACCCTAAATCTGTAACTTGGAGTGCTTAGACTTTCCTTTGCTCAGCATTACAGAGACTAAGAATTGTGCAGGATCCTTGCTCAGTATGTGAAGCTGTGAAGTGAGATTAAGCTGACACAGTCTGGACTTGATAAGCCTTGCTGGGACGAAGAAAAGTGATAGCTAAGATAATCTGTTTTGTGGTAACCAGCCTAAGTGGCTTCCAAACAAATTGAAGTGCTCTGTGAGCTGAGCTGCAAAGTGTTGTGGAAGTGCAAGCCCTGATTTTCCAAAGCAGCTGCTTTTGAGTGTTCAGCTGAGCAACCTAAATAATTCACTAGAGGCATCACCATAAGGACTATTGAAGAACATAAAAATTAGGTGACCTGCATTGGGAATTCCCACAGGTGAGGCAGACACCTGCATTCTCTGTGCTGTCAATAGGGAGAGTTTGGGGATTAGGCTAACAGTGTACATAAGTCAGTGTGCTGGGGTGAGGAATTATTAAGCTTCAGATAATACTGAAGAAATCAGTGTTTCCAAAACCCTGCCTTTCAGGAGTGGAGGCTCCCACAGAAGTGCTGGGGAAAAAAGGTGGAAGAAAGATTGAGAAATGCTGCAAAATGCTTCTTAATGCTTCCATCTTTGGATGCATCTGTTGAGATTTTCCCTCTGTAAGGAAAAAGGTGCAACTGAAGGCTGAGGAGATCCTGGGGAGGATCACTATGAGGGCTGAATGCATAGGTTAAATTATACTCTTGAACTAAAGGTGATAAAATCCTTGGAGCTATAAGAAGGTGTAATTAGATCCAAAGTACAGCTAGACACATTTTACCCCCTCCCCTCCACTGTCAAACCCTTACATCCCTGGTGCCAGTGGCCAGAATGTCACAGTTCAGAGATGGTGAGCCTTTCGGAGGCCGTTGGGATTTCCCAGATACTTTTGAGGATCACTGAAAATGATTTTACTTCAAGATGAGAAAGTCCTGTCTAGCCATCAATTTTACGAGTCCAAGGTTCAGTTGGGAGCTATGCATGCAAAGCAACACAGATACTGAATTCTTCATTCGTACTGTATTAGCATTGCATGAGGAGAGATTAGGATCAGTCCTTTGCTTAAATGATTTGCCTGGTACAGCCAACTGGCAGAAACTAGGTCCTTCCAGCCAGGAAGCTGTACCAAACAAGACACTTGTGTTACGAAGCCTACAATTAATGCACACGTTGTGGGAAAGTTACCATTAGCTTCAGAAAAAACAGTTATTGGTCACCATTACCGAAACTGAACCTCATGACTTCAGATGGTTTGGCATCTCTGAAATAAAACTTAAAATTAAACTTCCATATTTCTTGCTTTAGAATATATGGCAGTCATGCAATGAAAAAGTCTTCATTTCTTTATATTTCCCCACCAAAAAATTACAGCTCTTTTTTGCCTCTTCCCTTACCTTGGTATTTTACTCACAATGAACTTCCATTATATTCTTACTAGATCCCGATATCTAAGGTTGTGTAAAAAGAGAACAGTAGGACCTAATAACTGTGGCATGTTGATATTTAATTATTGTAGGCTCAATCTTCTTAGAAAGGCATGTAATGGGAGACGGAACCGTTCTTGGATATCCCATGTGAGCCTGCTGGGCAGCTCTGCTAAATTGCAAAAGCAAGAAAAAGGAGAAAGCAGAAAAGTTTGGGTTACCATTGGCTTACAGACTTTTGCTGGCCTGGACATCTTTAAGAAGAAGGAAATTGTTCAGCCTTACAGACACTTCCAAGGGATATCTTTTTAGCCATAGTTTGTAGAATCTGTTCAGATACTGGTGCTTTTGTAAAGCCAAAGACTCCTGTACCCTAGATTAGGACTAACTACGCTAGATTTATTTGATGTGTTACAGTAGGCAGAAAACAGACATTTGTGGAGTTTTTTCTTCCCTCATCCTTAATTTTCCCCTTTATAATCAGGTGAAGTTTAACTAATTAAAAATAAAATATAATTTTAAATATATAGAATAACTAAAGAAGCAGCATGATACTATGTAGAAATGAGAAATAATTTGAATTGGAATTACAAGATATTCCAAGAACATAAATGTCATTAATCAATTGTTTTGAATTACTTCCTGGCAAACGTTTTTGGTGTGGTTGTTTTTTTATATCTGTCAGCCGTCACAATAATTTATCTGTAAGCATTTGCTGATTACTTTGAATTGATCAAGTATTTTTACTAGCAGTACTTTTTTTGTCCACCTGAACTGTGTGAAATATCAGTGAGTCTACCTGAAGACAGATCCTCGCCTGGTCTAAATGACTGTTTATTTTAAACCTCAAGGATTCTGTACTGATATTCCCACAGAGTAAAATGATTGGCTCCATTGAATTAAAATATTATTTTTTTCTATTCACTTTAGTGAAGTCAGTATTTGTCGGATAAGTTCTCTGAAATATTTTTTAAATACTATTTGCGGAGAATCCTCCCTTCCTGCATATTTTTTTTTCCCTGAGCTTACTGGACACAGCGAAAAGGTGTGTGGGGCTTCTTGTTGGCAGAAAACATTTCAGTATTGCCTAATGCGTGGAGCTTTGCAGCTTCTTCTCATCCTCTGTTGTACTACTCTGTTTCAGGATTCTGCCTTGTGTTAACTTTCCTTTTGTTTCAATCCTATGGTAATTCGTTGGCAATGAGTGACGTATTTTTTAGAAGAATCTGAACATATGTATATCCCCTTGATCATTGCTTTGCACTGGATTACAAGAGAGTATAAATGTAGCATTGGTTTAAAAAACACACCAGAGCAACTGGCTTCGCTCAAGAATAGCAGTACTAAGAGGAATTGTATAATAGTTACTAAATAACAGTAAATAAATAATAATAAGCATATATAACAGTAAACAAATAACCAATATTGATATTGCAAGTTGTTCTTAGGTGAATTACTCTTTTCTGGCTTTTAGGAAACAACATGCTGCAATATCACCCTAGCTCTTTAATGTAATCAGCAATATTAGAATATATCTAGGTAGGGGAGCAGTTCCTCACGGGAAAAATGTTGAGGAGATGCTTTTACTCTGTGGGCTAGCTTTAGGGAATTAGCAACAGTAAGTATATAAAATTTCAAAACTTATCTCAATTTCAGGAGGATGCAGAAGGCAGATGAGAAACTGGAATCTGATTCCAGTATGTGTTCAGTTTCTGTTTGAGGACAAATTCATTTATTTATTTATTTGTGGGGCTTTGTGGGAAAGGGAGGGTTGGACAGTGGATACATCTTCACAGGGTATTGCTGTGCTTGTAGGACAAATACCATAGCTTTACGATGACAACTGTTGACAAACTATTCCACACCTGTTAATTACGGGTGTTACGAATAGAGAGGAATTTGGGTGTTTGCTGTCACGAGGGCAATACAGATGTTTTGGTCTGCATAAACCTCTGCGGTTTGCTTCAGATCTCCGAGGACGTGGTTGTTTCTGGGCCTGTCCTGCCGTCCTGAGGCCTCCGGATGGGAAACCCCTCAGCTGCCTGGCTAAATTGCTGGTTGTGGATTTCGGTTGCTCCATCAGCCGATGCAGCAGCACCGTAGCCCCGCTTCTAGTTCAATAAGTCTGTCACTGTCTCCGAAGGGATCAAGAGGAAAAAGCATGATATGGCATGATATTGGCATGATATTGTCTACCCACACTGCTAATTAAGCAGTTTTGACTTCTCTGCCTTGAAATCAGTCCTCAAAGATGGTTTAAAACTGTGCTCAAGTTAGTCTCATGTGGAAAATGGGGTGTGTGTGTGTTTTATGGGTGTTTAAATATGCTTTAGGAACCTAACTTATTGTGTAAAGATTTATAAATTATAGTAGTCTTCTTCAACAAATAAACTAGGCAATGTTTCCTCTAAATAACTTAAATTTCGGAAACCCCAAGGCATTCTGCAGAATCTTGAGTCTTGGCCTCTTTGCCAACAGAGGACCATTAAACAAATGTTAAGGATTCTGCCTACAGCAAAAGAGATCAAACTGAATCTTTCATTCTTAAAGCATCTGATCGTATCTGTGTTATAAACCTGGTAGGTTCGCAATTAGCAGATTGCAGTGTCTTAAACATAACGCTGGCTTTGAGTAGTGGTTTAGTGACACCATAGCAAATGTACCTTAAGCTGTACTGAAAAAAACATTAGGATTTCTTTCTGTCATAGCAAGCATGAAATGTGGAAGCCTAGAAAGATGAGAAGAGAGTTGACAGAAAACTAGAAAAGTAGAAAAAAACTGGAAAAATCCATTACAAAGTTGGTTCTTTGGACCACAATAGTTACTCTATATAATACATATGTATATATCTGTTTATTTAGTTAAGAGGGAAATAAAGGGACTTCGAGATGTCCCTTTGACACCTGGCTCACCTCCTGCTTGTTAGCATCCATTTTATCTAATGTAATGAGATGTGATTTTTTTCTTCTCCTTTTGCGTCGCTTTCTCCTTAATAATTCTGATGATGAGTCTACAAACTTAGGCAAATCAATTCCTATGCCTCACTAACTGTATCATGGCACTTGTTAATAGGAATATTGTCTGGAATCTTATTTGCTGACATTATTGCATTTGCATCCATGAAGGTAAAGTCATACTGTTTCACTCTGTGATAGCCTTCTATGCGTTTGAAAGCTATTAACATCACTCCTCTGGTCTTTGCTGCTTTGTATTAAAGATGCCCAATTTTTGCACTCTTGCCATGTTGTTGTAGTTTCTGTGTTATAAATGTTCCTGTTTTTCTTTCCTGCCTCCCCTCTAGAAATCTTCACGGCTTTCCTGAAGCACAGTGCCCAGAGCTGGCCCATAGCCTACTACTTTCCATTCTGTATTTGTGCAGCCATGTTTTCAAGTCCGAAAATAGAACCTTGATTTGTCCTTCGTATTCACAGCATATGATCAACAAAGTGTGGTGGGCACAGATCTGATGGGGTTGGAATTTTTTTGAGATTTGCATACAGATTGAGTTAGCTTATTCTTTTGGATTTTTTCAAAGTTTCCAGGTGCTGAGGAGTCTGTTGTTCTTATGTGGGACATGTTGGGACAGACGGGTTACTGTAATGACCACTGCGAGAGACATCAACGCACATAGAAACAATATACAATCTGGAGTGTGTGTATGGAAGCTGACTTGACAAAAAGCTGCAACAGGCTGTCGGTGAAGTACAGAGCCTAAGGCCTCTTTTAAGACGAATAGATGTTACTTCAGGCAGTCGATTAAAAATAAGAGCTATACATTTGAGATGGCAGACAGCTTTCCCTGTTTAAATGCCATCTGATCCAAACTGCAAATTTATCCAACCTTGATACAATTTCCACCTCTTAATTTTAATTGCAAGTGGGTAGGGTGTGTTTCCTGGTGCTTTTTACTTGCTGGTGTCTAGAGTACATTACCATCCCTTTCTTCTAAGGTCTGGTAACTTCACCAGACTTTTGGGCCTTAATATAGGAAGCCAATTAAATGTTTATTTAACTTCTACAGTGTTAGTTTAAAGCTATTCCCTCTTAATCAGAGTCCTAATTACTAAAATGGTATAAGTTCATACCTGTATGAGAGCTTAGTCCTCTTTGTTGACCGTGAAGTGTATTATATTTATGCATACATGCAACTGTAGCTAACTGGAAGACATAAGCCCACGGGGTACTCAAAATCATCCGGGCTTTTGGAGAATGAAGACACCTTCGTTCAGTAACAAGGGAGAAGCTTAGTGCACAGGTTCCATATGTAAGCTTGTGCCCTTTGGATGGCCAGCCACTGTGGTGCTTCACCCTTCGATTGAGTGGCAGAGATACACGCTAGTGCTCTTTGGCACTGAAGGCTTCACCTTAAACCCTGACAGGTCAGATGCAATTTCAGCCTTTTGGTGAATGAATGCTCTTGAAAGCTTGTCTTCTGTTTTTCTGATTCATGTGTTAGGATCATCACTCCATTTCTTACCATGTCATGTGCATGCACAACTTATGTTTTTGCCTAATGAGGACAAAAATCCATGTGAATTCTATAGCCAGAACAAGTGACCAACTTTAGTTACAGTTCCGGTGCTCTGTTCTGAAAGGGAGGTTGGACAAATGTTTGCATTCAAATTGTATTATAACTTCTGATAGTTTTTTTTTTTTTTTCCAGGTTATTAATCAGAAGATTGGTTATGTCTGGTGAGCGTTTTTGGCTCATCTCTTACCTGGAAAGAGAACTAAAAACTATTCCCTCCAACTTCCTTCGCCAAACCATATTACTTGTTTGTTTGTCCTTAAATTCAGGTTTGCTGAGTTTTACAATTCACTAGTTGCATGGGTATGTGGCATCTTCACATAAAGGAAGAAGAGCCACCTTGCCACAATCTTCAGTGCTAGATTCTGGATTGGGTGTGGAGAATCCAGCAAGGGTAGGTGTTAGGGCAGGGAGAATGAGGAGGGCGTATGTCTAAGGGAGAAAGAGTGAAGCAGAAGGCATCAGTGCTTCATATATCATGTAGATTATTCCTATGCAGTCTAACCAGTGGTTGTTTTCATCACATCAAACTCCAAAGCCTTGGCAGAAGAAACCTTTTCACTCGTAAGGCTAGACAGTCAAAAGTCAGACAGTAGGATGCAGCAGCTAGACTATATCTTCATGCTTCTTTTTGCATCTTTAATTAGTTTTGCACTACAGTTGCAGAGTACATTTTCAAGATAAGACAAATGATCCTCTTTTTAAGTACCCCATATCCATTGAGGACTTGAGATAAATGATGCCTACCTCTTTTGGAAATCTAGTTGTAACTATGAATTGTAAGGTGTAAGACATTTGCAAAAATCGAGTCCTTGTGTCTTTAGAGCAGAATGAAGCTCTGGTGGAGAGTCGATTGCCTCAGCAAACATGCCTGGTGCCTGTTTGAATACTCTACATCTCTCACCTGGCTTCCAGTGGCCACTGTGAAGTATGCATCTCCCACAGGGTCTATCATCTGTGACGTGCCAGCCTATACAAACATCTTGGATGTCCTTGGGCATCTGAAACGGTACTACTCATCACATTCTATTCTCATTATTTTATTTCCTCTTGCCACTGTGGTACAGGCAGTAGTCCCAACACCAAGCCATTTAGATGTAAGGACCGTGCATCTCATGTAGGAAGCAAAAGCAGGCGGTTCTGTCAGTCAACGCCACCTTTATCAGCCACACCCTTCCAGTTACATTAACCTCCTCCACCCTGAAACAGGTAAGTTGGGTGACAGCGTTCCCAGGCCCCAGTTTGGAAGGAGTATCAGGGTGTGGCTTCGCAGCGGGTTGAAGGCAGCCTGCTCGTAAGGCTGATGCTGGCAGGGCAGAGCAGCCCGGTGCTGGCACGGCTGCCGCAGCGGAACTACTGATCCGGCACGCCGCCGGAGAGCGGCCGGCACAATAAAGAAATACCTTTTCGGCTGGATCAGCAAACTCATCTGGCTGACTGTGTGGCTGCCGGGTTGTTAGTACTGGCACAGAGTGACCGTGGAGAGAGTGTGTGTGTGTGTGCGTGTGCGTGAGTGTGTGAGTGTCTGCGCACGCGTGCCGGTGCGCTGGGTGGAGAAAAGGTGGTGCCGGTGGGGGCCGGAGGGCCTGCAGCTCACGGTTTAAATGAATCAAACTGCACCCCGGACTGGGTGGCAGCACGAGATGATTGATGCTTTATCTCAGAGGGGCATGGGTTGCAATTAGAAATCTTTCCAGCTGACTCTAATTGCTGGTTTGGTTATTTCTCAAGGTCAGATACAGGGTTTTCTCCTGGCCATTACTTTACATGAAAGTGGAGTCACACTACTCTACAGTGCATATATAAATCAAATATATATTTGAATGCACATCCTGCAGTATTCTTATGAGAATGTAAAATTGAGAGAAGAAGGTGTAGGTTTTAATTCTTTCGGTCTGTGATTGTTTTCATTTGGATTCAAAAACCTGGAATTAACGACCTTCTTATTGTGTTGGCGAGGATGATAAAATTCAGGGAGCTTAAATCAGGACTTCACCCTCCACATCACAAAGCCTAATGACAGAAAAATAATGTTGAATGTGATATTACAATTCCGTTTAGGTCCAGGACATTCATGTTTATTCCCTACCTAATAACCCAGCTTCAACAGAAAGTATGGGTAATGTCTTTCTGTGCTTTCCACATTCCCATTACCCTTTTCTGCAGTTTTTAGTTTTTTTAGGTTTTTTGTTTTGGTTTGGGTTTTTTTTTTTCAGCATAGGGAATGTGAATGGAATTATCTCCAATTCATGTGGGTACTGAAATTCTTAAGCTTATGTTCATAGATGGGGAAGATCTTGTTGCTAAAGTGGCTATGAGAAAGATGAGTAGCGTGCCCCATTGGCTAAATTTTTGGATGACTGGTGGTAGTTAGTGCTGTTCATTTTCCATTCAGTGGTGTTGGTTGTGTGCATGTGAAACACACTGGACAAAGGGAGACAGGCGGGGAGCTGCTGAACGGCTCCCGAGCTGTGTCTGCCTTCCGTGTGAATGGCAGCCGACGGCATTGCCACCCACCCAGCCACAGGTCCGGGCGCCCTGCAGGGGCACCGGTGCATAAACGCGCAAGCAACGTTGCAGTCCAAAATCACGCTGGAGGCTTTGTAGGTGTGGGAACAGGAGTTTTCTGGATTGCTCACATTGATTCGAGTGACATGTATGTCCCTGTCACCTATTTCTAAAGTGTCTCTAAATCTCATCTCTGGTTTCTGTTAGATGCTTTGCCATGGATTTGGCAAGCAGCTTTAAACAAACAATTTTTTTTTTTTGAGGGAGGTGGAGAATAGTCCTAGAGAGGACCTTGTTAAAACCATGGTGTCTAGATGAGCTCTTTATATCTTCTGTACAGTTATGCTGTAAATCCACTCAGTAGCTTGCCTTCTCAGGTCTGTTTCTATTAATTCAATTATGCCCCTCTTGCCTCCTTTGCTGTTCAAGTCTGCAGTGCCATTGTGTATTCTGCTTACATCATACAGTTTAATGATTTAATTCTCGCTCCTTTTATTCTTTTTAGATAAGCTTGAGTCCTCCCCTTCAGCCTTACAACAAATATGTAGATATGAAATTGTGCACTTGCTCTGATGTAGCCTTTTATGCCATTCATTCTGTAGAACAAGAGTTTGATTTGGTGGGCAGGAAGGAAGAAGAAAAACCTGCAAATGTGCCCTGTGTTTTTAATGAGCAAAGTTTTGCCAAGTGGCAATTAGTATTCCTCAGTCTTTGTGCTAATTAGGAGCTTCTTAGGGTCCTCTAAGAATTTTTTTTTTGCCAAGTCAGCGGATTTTCAAACAGGTGAGCTGCTTTCAGCTTTGTCTTTGGTAGGTGTATTTTTGTTAGTGTTTTTCCTAATTGCCGTTCTGCTTCTCTTTGACACGCTGACATTATCCACGTTTTTATGCTGCCCAAATCACTGGTCTGATCTGCGTGGAGCTTCTCTACAATTTTGTGCTGGAGAAAAGTTACGGAAGCTGAAATAATCACTCAAAGCAGAAGCTGTTGTTCTGAAACTAAGTAAGGGAAGAGAGGAACCGTAGTCTTGTTTTGCTAAGCCAAATTCTTTACTGAGCCTCCTTTCAAAATACAAGCATAAAAAATCCCATGGGGCTGTGGTTATCCTTGACCTATTGAGGACCGTCATGCTACACGAATTGTGGTAGCTGACTCCAAGGGTTCAGAGTTGAAGCAATATTTTTTTTCTCTCCACACACTGGGAATGAAAGTTTTCGGGTGAAGTGTTGATCAAAACTCTTGTTTCAAAGTTGCTCTTTCACAGGAAGAGATATCAGCATCTTTAGACTGAAAACACCTGAAGCTCTTAGTTCAATTTATGTGTATTTTTTAGGGCCTTCCCATTAACGAGATAAAAAAGTGTTTCATGTCAACTCCATGAAATGACCTTGGATTTTGAGGTTTTAATAATTTTACATGGGAAGTATCTTAAAACCAATTTTTGCTCACTTCATCTCCTTCTTCAAAAGGGAAAGTAAAGAAGAATTCAGAATCTCACAGTTCAGCTGATCTGAAGTGAGAATGTAGGCCAATGGACAGGACTTAATTTTTCCTCCAATTTGGAGATGAGGCTCTCAATATGTCTAGTTCTCATAGCATTAGAAAATATTTTCCATCTAGCCTTATTTGAGATTCCAGTCCTCTTAATCCCATATTACGCATAACTTCTTTAAAAAGTTTACTGTTTAGCCAAGACATAGGAAAAAATCTGGAAAGAGCCATGTTCATGAGTGCATAATGTTGTTTGTACCTGCGGTCTAAATCATTCACTTATGTGTATGTGACTTGTGTGTATGATCACTTGCTAGGAACCAGAGCAAACCTATGGATCAGAGCATTTTCCTTGGGATGATCTTATCTGGTCTAATCAGCTACAATGGGCCTTCGCAAGTGGTGCAGATGGCATTTGGTTGCTGAGCCAACTGAATGGTTTATAGCGTGGTATATACAAGTTTAAACTACTTGTAATGGTTCTCCTAGCACCAACACAAAGCTGTGTTGATGCTAAGAGAACTGTTACAAGTAATTTGCCAAACCCTTCAGCTGATTGGTCTCCCTTGCTGCTTCAGCAAGATATATATAAATGCTTGAAACAGCACCAAATGGTGGGATTAGTAAAATAGTGTAAACTGTAATGCACAACATGTTCTTTGTAATAGGAGAGAAAAACCCAAACAAACCCTGAACGAGTGGATTTACTGGTGACATTTGGAAATGTTAGCTAGTATCTAACATTGTAGTCATGTCAAAAGGGAACCTGTCTTGGCCACTTCACTTGGACAATTCATTACTCTGAATCAAATCAAGCACTGACATGAAATACAGTCTTGGTATCTTTCTCCTTCTGTGTAATAACATGAGGTCATCAAAGATCACCAGAAGTGTCATCTTTCTCCTCTAGATTCAAGGAAGTGCTGCCTGAGTTAGAACTGGGGAAGAGGCCTTGAGTAGATCTGGAAGAGAAATGGAGCTTGCCATCTCACACTGAAATTTATAGCTGGATATGGCTAACTCTTTCCGAGACACCTCCCTGACCTTTCTGAGAATAGCTTTCTGAAAGAGCCAAAGAGAAGAATCTTTAGATTTCTTTTTACTTTTTATCTGCCTCTACTGAGCTTGAATGCGTGAGTAATGGAAAAATATTCAAACTTTAACAGTGGTAACACAGTAGGAATGGCTCATGGCCAAACGCTGTAAAAAAAACAAGGTCACGTTAAGTTAATAAAGAGCTTCTAGGTGCTGTTTGTCTTCTGCTTGTGTTTGTGTAAAGAGGGTCCCCAGTTACTATCATCCAAAAAAAAATCCCCGAGCCAGTAAGTCTGAAAGTTGGAATCCTTCCCCTCTTTGATGCTGCAAAATGATAAATGCAACTGAGGTTACAAGGCTAGAAATGATCCTGAACTTGCCTACAGAAGGGGACCTCTGGCACTTTTCTGTGGGTTTGTGAGCAGAAGAGGTTGGTGATTCCCTCCGTAGGCTTCCTCCCTTCTTTTTCTGTCGTAGGGAAGATCTTCCCTGCTGTTATTAACAAATGTGTGAATGCATTTCACCCCACAGTGCACCTATATGATGTGTGTTTCCTTGTCACCTCTCTGGGTATTAAAACTGGATCTTCTCACTTACTCAGAAGGCTGAACTTTCAAATCCAAGTCAGTTCATCTGCTTGTCACACATCACTCCGTTTCCCAAGTCCTGTATTTGACTGACAGCTCAGGTCTGAGACTCTTTTCAGCTCCACAGTTTCAGTCATTGTCTAAACTCCCAAATGAAGGTCTCACCTTCTAAACAGTGAGGAGTTACTTCTTTAACTGCCGTTACTAGCTTTGCCTCTGATTTACTAGTCCAGTGGCACAGTACTGAATCTCCTTTCATTCTGTGAAGGGAGCCTGAAGAAACCAGCTTGTGTGTGTTTTTAATTACATGTTTTTTCAACCCTCTGAGGATGTCAGGAGCTGTGAACAGTAAATGCCAAGCGATTGCCAGGAAGAAAGCTGCTGACTGCAGTGCATCGTAGACAGAACCCTTCTGTGTAACTGCCACTGCCTTGCCACGCACATACCGACGATATCTGATTTTGATTATAGTCTCTCCTCTGGTGATAGTGCTGTCTCAGGTTCTCCTGGAGACAAAGTCTTGGTCAAGTGAAAACATAAGCAGTGGTGTAGTCAAGGACAAAGTCAGTCTCCCCCGGATTCCTCTCTATTGACTCTTCTTTCTTCCTCATTTGGAGTGAATGGAAAGGCTAACAATCCTCCTTTAAATGAGCATAACTTGCTGTATTATGTTAGTCTAGACAAAGGAAATCAAATTAATTAGCAGAAAGACTCCAAATATGCTGTGTAGGAGGACCTGTCATTAGAGTACCTCATCCAGGCTCCTGTGGCTTGGTGTGTATTCAGAATGATAGCTCTGGTCTTCCTCTCGGCAGAAGAGAAATAGAATAATACTAGGCTTCAATTAGAGACAGAACTATAATTCAGTCATGGGCAAGGAGAGGGGGAGGTGAGCTCTGCAAAGCCTAAGTCATAAAACATAAAATCCCAGTTTATGCATGGCAACAGACCCTTCTATGATTGAATTACAGCCTTCATATTCAATAATGGGCCAAGTCTGTAAACCAGAATACAGACAGAACAAATATTTACATTCTTCAGGCAATGACGGAGGGAGAATCACTGAGCAGAGCATGAATCAAAGCCACAAGAACATAGATGTGGGACAGCCACGTGTTGCCATCAGTGTGAAGTGGGAGGGTTGGAGTAAGTTTCCAGTATTTGGATATGAAATTTCCTGTAGTACAGGTCATCCTGCAGCATTTCACTGAAAAGTCATCTTTTAGTTAAGTGAAACACACTGCCAATAACAGTGAGTAAACTATCGTTTGTCCATTCATTCTGCATACTATACATTTTCCAGTATATCTAGAAAGTGATATTGAAATGTTTAGATATTTAGCAATGTTTGTGTTGATATTGCATATCTAATCACAATTTTATTTGTGTTCCTGACTTTATAGCACCTCGTAAGTTCTGTACTTTTGACAGTTGTTGAGCATCAGCTGCTGTGATTTATTTTGGTCCAGCTGACAGCTACGACAGTCATAAGCATTACTGTCGGTTTGGTAATATCAATAGCAATGTAGTGAAATAAAAAAATTCCTTTTGTTATCTTACAAAACAGCTTGAAAATAAAGGTCAGAATAGTTACAAACTGAAGAACTTGCATCAAGATGTCAATTGATGCAAGTACTAGGGTAGCCAAGAAGCCATATTACCCTGACGGTTTTGAACTCCAAATGTCATCTTTGTTTACAAGCTTGCAAATGCATATATGCAAAAAACCATCAGAGCATGTGGTTGCTGTGCTTCTCAACTGTCGCAGCTTTGAATTGCACTTCAGTTGCATACCTGAATTTTCTCGTACGAGACCTTGAATGAACAGGCTTCCTTTCAGAGCAAAGCCCACAACTGAGTTAAACATCTGAAACAAAAGCAATTAAATGGGGATTCTGATGGATCATTAGTTAAACAGAAAAAGTAAAGGCAAAAGTAAGCCAAGCAGAAGCCTCGTGTTCTTAGGGAAAGAAGAAAACATCTTGTAACTCTCCAAGTAAGTTTGTGAACAAAAGGGGGTACAAAATATTACAGGATCAACCCAAGAGTAATACCGTGCATGGTGTGCAGCAGTGACTCGTTACTGGCTGGCTTCCATCTACAGGTAGTGCAAATAAGTTTTTCTTAGCTGTTGGACTCGCTTACACCCTGAGCAAGGGAATGTATTAAAAACTTTGAGGTGACCCACTGTCGTTTCAAGGTGTCTTGTGTTACGTGTGAACATTAGAGCTCATGAACTCCGATCTTCTATGGATGTGTTCGGTGTGCCAGTCAACCACAGTAACCCTAAACATCCTCTTTACTACTCATGCCTCCTGTGGTACCAAACTGTGATATCCTTGACTTGTCCCACTCCTTCCCCTTCCCTGAAATACTTTTCATGCCTTCCTGTATACCCTAAGAGAAAACACACTTGGTGTATGCAACAGGAGTTTCAAAATTGTCTTGCTGTCCAACTTGGGTCAGTGGATTAAAAAATGTGATTGTGAGGAACTGTCAGATGTGTAATTGCATGTTGCTTGTTAACCAAAGAACAGGCAAAAAAGAATGAGAGGATTCCCTAGATTTAGCCTGACTGAGGAGAAAAACGCTCTTCTGTGAAACTAATCATTCTGGTAAGGCACTTAGTTACGAGTTTGCATGACATAGACCTGGTTGAGACTAACAGGATGAATTGGCTTAATACTTATTTTATTTGTTCTTTAGCATAGGTCTTCTGCAGTCATTCTGTCCCCAGAACTTCTGTAAGTTTCAGTAAGGAGGACTGATGCTTTGTCCGTCAAATTTAAGCAGAGATAAATGTAAATGCAAAACTCAAAGCAATACATCTATGCCATTTTTAGGACAACTTTATGAAAATACAGCTGCAATGATTCTTGCAAGTGGCATATTGGAAAATAGCAGGATACATAGCTGAAGTTTTGTCTGTATGGGAATTTGCATGCTACCTAATAGAAAGGCTATCCTGTAGGATTTTGACATAAGAGTGATTCTTATTTTAATCATCTGTGTTTCAGCTCTATTAATTGCATATTGGCTTACAAAAATTCATAATATAAATACTACACCATAAATAACATCTGAGATTTTTTCAAACAGGAACATGACTACTTAAGAGTCATAATGTAGTAACTGAAGATAGTGTCTTGAATAGAGACCCTGAAAGAATATAAGTATCTGAATCTACCCGAAAATCTGGGAAATTTAAATGTTACTTCTCTGTTGATTAATCTAGTGTTTCTCATATACAGAATTACATGCCACCTGTTGATTTCTGGAAGTCATGTAATTTTTCTGGCCGTTAAGAGAAGCAAGCAGAAATTCTTTTGAGCACTTTTATGATGCTTTAATGTACAGGCCTCAGGTCTTCTACAACAGATCGCATTCAAATGCCCTCTTCTGGGAATGGAGCAAGTACAGTAATGCATGTATAGTGAAGACTAATGGTCTTCTTCCTCTGAATAGTGAGCTAGAAAATGAGCCATGTGCTCTGGAAGTAGTGCATTGTTTGAAGCTACAAAGCAATAAACCTCCTAACTCCATCTCTGTTCCATCAAAACTCAGGGAAAATATATTAGAAGCTTTCATACAGAACTATTTGCATATACAAAAGTATAATATTTTTTAAAGAAAAGCTTGCCTAAGGGTAACAAATGTGGATTGATCAGCAAAATGAAGAGCATTGGTGCCATGTGGTGCAATTGAAAGACGTTGGAAATGGTCCATTCTCAGTTAATTTCTGACCTCCAGTAACTCACTTCCCCTCTGTGCTCAGTTCTGGTCCCACCATATGTTGCTCACCAAGTTAGTCTACAAATATTTGAAGTTGTGTTGCTTAGTCAGGCACTGGTCTTGGATAAGGTTTCTATGTTCTGTTGTAATGCAAACAGCAAAAATATAATGGAGACTACGCGTTGCAAAATAGTCTTTTGTAGTATTGATTCTCCCGTGAGGAAGCAATGAAATGAGCTATTGTATTTAAATGCTGAACTTTCCCCATTCTTGTGTTGACTGTCCTCCTTTCCAACAGGCTGAGGGATGGTCACAAATGAAGACATTTGCTCAAGCCACCGCTTCCCTTCTGATTTAGTTTACAGTTTCCCAAGGGCAGCAGTCTGCTGTTTTCTCCTGAATGAAACGCTGCCAAATGGGAGTGTACCAGCTGCCTTCTGCACAGAAGAATATAAGTTAAATGTAGGCTGTTATTGCTTGCTGGACAAAATGTTCATGTGCAAACAGAACTGTCTTGCCTATTTGGGGCTCTTCATCTCATAGTAAAAAGCTGAGGAACACTGAGAAGGAGAACAAGTCTCTTTTCAACCTGGTTCACTCTTGCAGAGTGATTTTTTTAGATGCATAGGAGAGCTAACTTTCAGTTCTTTCCAAAAAGCTAGTCTTGTATCCAAGGACTTTTCTTTTATTTATTCCTCCCATTCACTGACTGTAGCATTCTCCAAAGCCAGGTTGGGAGAAACAAAATCAACCTCATGAACAGCAAACAGAAATCTGGTTTTATTTTGTGGGTTTTTCCCTCCTCCCACTCCCCCTTTTTTTCCCCAGTGTTGCATGTGCTGCCAGTACTGATGACTACCCAGACACTTCTGAGTAGGACATCTCACTCTGCTAAGGACAGTTCACATGTGCTCACCAGGCAGACATTTGTCTGTGGTTGGCTCTAAAACCACAAGTTCCTGAAGCTGAAATTGCAACAAAATTTAGAAGATTTAATCATAACAATATTCCAAAAAGCCTTTGTTTGGTTACCTGTTAATATCCAATCTGAGTTCTGTGTATTCACGTTCCCCTAAAAATGGCATTGCTGCATTACCAGAGCTACTGTGGGATGACTTGTCTTTTACATTTTTTGCAGCTTTTCTTACTCCTCTCTATTTTACTTTTCCTGTGTTAAAATGACAAATGCTGACACAGTTGTGGAATCAAATCTTGGTACTGATAAATATAAGGGCTATATGAAATTAAGTGTCTTGTTTCACTGTATTACCTGGCTAACACAATCTTAAGGAAAAAAAAAGTAACTTAGAGCATGGTTTCTTTCACTATTTTCTTCTAGTTCGATGATTGCCTTAATAATTGCATTTATTATATGTGTATGTGTTTTTTGGGGGGAAGCATTGGTATTTATCATGGATGTAAGTGTTAGTGAATGTATCTCAAATTAAAATACCAGGGGTGATGTCACCAATACTTCCCTCCCCTCCCTGCCTCCAGTCTTCTGGAACTCTAGTTCATATCTTGGATATAATAGCTAAAAAGTGATATAATAGCTAATGAAATTTTCAGTGATGCTCCTCACAAGCTCCTTGTTCTGGCTTTTTAAAATGAGAAACCTCTCTCAGTTTCTCCAGTACTAATACTGCTTAAAAAAAATAAAGTGAAGCACAGGTTTAGAAGCTATACAAGATAAGAAGGATTCAGACTGTGGAGAGCCTAATACCATAGATCAGTAATACAATATTTAAATCAATATACTTCCTGGCAGGATGTCAATGCGAAGAGGAGCACTGGAGTAATGTGATCTCTTAACTCTGAAGTCAGCAGCTGCATTCAAACGTGTTTCAAATGAGCTTGTCTGAAGTTCCTGAAGGAAGGAATGGTTCAATGGTTATAGACATGAATTTCTGAGGCAGTAAAGGTAGATAAGGAAGGCAGAGGACAACATGTGAAGGAAAACCCCAACATTCGAGCTGGTTAAGTTTAGTGGCAAGGGTGAGTTTACCTTCAAGTTTTCTTCATAATTGCTCCTGTCCTAAAAATAACATATCTAACACATTACACATTGCTGAACGTGCAGGAGTAATTGGTTACGTCATTGATTCCTCTTATATTTTTGTGCACAGACCGGGAATTCTTCTAAACTCCCAGCCTCTTCAGGGAAAATTCCAGACTAAGCTCTTGGTGGTAGAAAAACTGTAGTGAGAGCTGAAATTAATATGAAGCAACATCCTCTGAGTTGCTTTCAAGTAGCTTTATCTTAGCATAGACTGTCCCCACCAGGGTCTTTGTTCTGTGTACTTTGGTTTTGTTGATGATGTAATCTATTTTTCAATATTTTGAATTCAGTGTCTTCAGGAACTGTCTTGACAAAGAGAACTTCTAAGTTCTGGCATTATGAGGGAAAGGCTGTCCTCTCCTGAGGAACATGGGCTGGCATCAGTGAAACCTAAACCACTTTTCCCTTTCAAAAACAGAACAAGAGCCTGGATAGAACAGTACGGCTCCTGAAGCATCCAGCCTACAGGCAGACCTCTCCTGTTTCCTTAAAAGCTTTGTGGTGTTCCCTGTGGACTCACTTGGGCCTCTCTGGGAGAGAGATGTTGGTGCAAGGGAGAGAGAAGGAGGGTTCTCCTTGATGGGAGGCAGAGGGAAGGATGGAGAGGAGGAAGGATCTCCACCCAAGCCAGCCAGCAAGGGTACAAGGAGTTTATTAAGTCTGCAAGAAATGTTTTCTCCCTCTACCACCTACTGCTAGGGCTGTGATGCAACGAAATAGCTTTCTCTCAAATCACTATAGAAGGTTCTTAGAGGGCAAGAATGGAAAAACTTCTTGTAATGGCATTAATTATCATTTTTTAAACAATTATTCCCTTTGGTGTTGCATGCAGTGATTTTAAAAAGTGATGCTTAGTATTCCTAGCGCATAGTAACTCTACTGCTAAAATGCAGAGATTTTGTATCTGAATATCTGAATAACACATTGTAGCTGCAGTACTGGATTTTCTGAGTGCTTTTTTTAAAGTTGGGTCCCTCTCTTGCCTCTTACATGTTTTGTTGTTGTGATTAGCCTCAGTCTTGGCAATTTAATAATGAGAATCTATTAATGATGGAATGATTTACTAAGAGGCCCATGGCTCTGTGAAAAGAAAGATACGGTACAGTGTTCGGTTATTGCTGACGTTGGTGAGACACAGCAGCATTACTTTCCAAAGGATACTTAAAAGGGAGAAGTTAGCACCGAATGCCTCCCTTGCACAAAGATGCCTGATTTGTGTAGTCTTTATGCAAACATTGTACCATTAGAATCATGCCTAACCATTAATAAATTAAATAAATAGCATTTTTGGCTTCCTGGTAGAGAATCTGATATTTCCTGGCTTCCCACATCTGTTGCTAAAGCCAAGTTTTAGTTCTTTGAAAAGTTATTGCCTGGCTTGTCTTCAAGGAACACTTCTTATGTCCCATCTTAAATGCCGAGAACTGACCCTGTACACTGTGTTCTTACATTAATATACGTACGGCTGGTTTATACAGATTATTTTTTCACTAGGTCTAATACGAAAGTAAGTGGGGAGTAGAAAGTTTTTTGGGATCAGGGATTCTCATGGGCAGCTGAATAGCTGATCCCAAAGGAGAGCTCTCGTATCTCTGACGTTGGCAGGGTGGAAACTGGAAAAGAGCAATGGAAATGGTCAAATGTGACCGTGTATGTACTGTGCCACAGAACTGTACCTGATTTAATCTAGCCTCTAATACCTGCCTTTTGCTGGTAGTTGAAGAGAAACCATTTTCCAAGGCAAACTCTTCAGCTGTTAATTACATTCAAACTTTTCAAAAAGTAAAGGATCTCTGAATTCATTTATCTTCCCAGTCATTGGCTCTTACAGTGTTTTTGATGGGTGTAGGATAGATTTATAGTACTAAAACTTTTTCCACGTGTGTTTACAGGCTGAATCCATCCTATGATTAAGCTAAACAGGTAGGCTGTCAAGTTCCATGGTACGACAGGTTTTGCAGACTTTTTTTTTTTTTTTTAAACCATTGTCTGTGGCTTTTTTTCTGAATCCCTCCCAGGAAGGACTGCTGAAGAGGAGATGATTGTGTGTCATACCTATATCAGAGAGCTGGATGCTTCCAGTTGGAATGCTGATAATGCTTTGTAGGTGTCGCGTGCTAAACCAAACAAATGGGCCTCACTCCTGAGCAGCTAACATAAAATCTCACAGCGATCTTCCAGTTACATCCTTCTCTCTCTCTCTGTGCACCTGCAACCCTGAAGTAGGCTGAGCTACGGAATAGGAATTCCTAGTCAGAAACTGCATCCTGAGCTGAGAAACTGGTCACGCCTTTGAAAACCAGAGGAAACAGTGGAGCCGTCACTCAGCACAGATGGGCGCTGCCGTTACCTCCTGCCCTCTCTTTCAGACCATAGCACACGCTTCTGCCTTGGAGGACTTCTCCAAAAACGATGCGCTTGAATTCTGAGGTCAAATCCAATACTCCAAGTCCCAGAGAAGTACCCTAACCACAAAACTATAGGCTATTTTGGGGGTTACACTGCCGCCTGTCCTGCTCCAGTGCTGGATCGCTTTCAAGAATGCGTGAGTTATAGGGCCAGAAGGTCGGCATGCGAGAGGGAGCCTGCCTTGGTAGATATTTTATGTTACACAGTAATTGGATACAAAGAAGAAATAAAGCTAAGGGCAGACATGGTGATCCTGGGGCTTCCCCTCCTGGTCGAGTGCCCTGACCTCTCTGGATTACAGAGCTGGATCTTGGCGTTCTTGCCTCCTTGGCCAAGGGTTTTTTACACTCCTGGGTACCTGATAGCCCAGCTCCAGCAGGATGGGTTTGATGAGTTTATGAACTCATACTTGACGTTGATTTCTTTATCTCAAAGAGATAAAAACTTAGCATGTGAAACGCAAATGCAGCTGGGCCTTGTTTGGTCTCTAGTCTGAGGTTATTTTCTGCACTGGTTCACGCACTGGACAAAAGGAGCAGGGGTAACTGGCAGCATCTGGCAACGATGCTTGAAGAAGCTGTGGACTGTCGCGTGGAAGCTTCCACCGGCTCTGCCACAAGGGGAGTGGTGGGCACAGGCTGCCATTTGGGCAAGTTTTAGAGGCGTTGGTCTCCTGAGGCAGTTCTCGCTTTCTCAGTCTCAGCCACATGCTGTTCCATTCTGTGACATCTAAGTAGGACAAAACTGCCCTGTTCTTGCCAGAAGCCAGATTCTTCCCTAGTGTGTTTTGTGTTTCTTCTCATCCCGCTCTGCCTGCAGACAGACAGCATTCACCATGTTGCTTTGCATTCAGGCTGAGTTCACCAAAATGATCTCTCCGAATACTGAGGTTTCTCTACTCTTTGCGTGTGAGTACCAAAAAGATACGTACTCCTTGGCACGTTGCTGGCACCAGGTGACCTTGTTTGCACCCTTACTCGCTTGAATAGGGGGTTTGTGTGCCAGGGCTTAGAGAGGGGTGATTTGCAGGCTAGTAAGGGGCAACCTTGTGATTAGAAATTCCACGATCTGACAGGATGCACATTTGACCTGCTAGTGTAAAATAGATTATTATTCTATTATGTAAACATTTTAAGGTCTGGGTTTGATAAGGATCAATGACAGAAATAGGTGGTGCGTTCCTACCTGCTTGGAGAAGTACTTGCTAACATGTACTGTAGCATTTGGTTTATAACTTTACAATAGTGGCTTTGATTAACAATGCTTTATTAGTTATAAACATAGACTTACTGAATAAATCCTACTTACTCTGTTGAATGGCTCTCCATGCCTACATAAAACTATTTCAGTAATTAGAAAGCTACTATAATGTTTCTCTATATTGTAGACTTTGAATTTTTAGCTCTCCGCCAGCTTTCCTGAATTCCTACATAGGATTTCTACTTGACCTCATCCTTGAGACGAAAGGGAAACAGTTTCAACTTGCATTTTGTGATGAGAAAGGGCGGGTGTGGTAAGACAGGTTTCCCAAAGAAAAGAGGAAGAGATGGGGGAAAGAGTGCATCTCTCCTTCTGACGTTGCCTCTGGACCTGTATCGTCCTCTTCCCCTCCAGGATCAGAGAAATGAGACTGGAGAGGTGATATCCCTGCTGAAAAGGACCAAACTCCGTCCCTGAAGAACACCAGAGTTATCACAATTGCATTTTGGGCTTGCGTTTTAAGAGAAGAGTAGAAGAGTACGCCTGAGGAGCGTTGGCATAAGGATCTTGTGGAGAGCTCACCTCTGTCTTTTTCTAGAAGACGTAGGCTTGTAACTCCTGGGTTTTTTCCTCCCGTCTATATAAAACACAAAGCAGCGGGGATCAGTTGTTTTATCTACTACTGAAATGCAGCCATCAGTGCAGAATAACATGAGAACAGTTTGAAAGGAAGCATGGAACACTATATTCAACTGAAACTAATTACCTGATTAGGTTTTGGCTTGGCTGTGTGGGTTGACATCCAGTGGTCTTGGCGACAATACCTGTGAGCAAAGCCAAGTCTAGTCTTGCTTCATTTAAAGACTCTGGACAAAACTTCTGGACTTGTGTGCCGAATGCTAAGCAGTGTGAAAATAGGCCACTGATTTAAAGTACCCACGGCTACAATGGGTGTCAGTGGGCAGCTGGTGTGGTTGCAGATGAATGAGCTTATTTGGGTTTTAGAAATACTCGTTTCCATCTAAAGGTGGTTGTGTTCCAAGCACACAATCTGGTGAAACTTAACTCTGTATCAGAACATCCTCCGTTTACAGCTATAAGATTAGCACTTTCCTTCAGCACTTCAAAATTCTCCCCTTAGAAATTTAGTCAAAGTCTGACACAGATCTCATAAACTCAGAAAATCACCTAAAGGGATGTTATCTCATCTAGTCTGCTGCAGTAATTCCTTCTCTTTGTCTCCACAGGGGTTAAATACATTAGGTTGGCTTTGTTAGGTGAGAAGTATTTATTATTGCTGTTGTCATCTTCTCTCACACCTTTGCCACAAACATTTTTTTGATCTGCTGGTGTCTTTGGAAAACAGCATGTCTGAATGTTAGGAGTATCTACGCAACATCTCAAGTGTCTATAGTGTTAGACATATTTATATTTACCAGTGTGATGTTATTTTTTTTAATCTTGACATCACTCTAAATGAAAAAAAAAAGATTACTTCGAACAATTTGAAGCTTTACTGGGAAGAGAAGGATGAGTCTTTCATCTGCACGCTAATATAAAAATACAGTTCATTAAGAACAAAGGTGAGCAGAGGACTTGTAGAAAGACTTGAGGCGTCCTTGCCTCCGAATGGGAAGCTTCTGGGCTGCACTCACTTTTGGCACCCTAGAGAGCCTCTGTTCTCCCTTCCCAGGGAGAGTGACATGAAATGAACTATCAAATGAGTTGTGGCAGTTCACTGGTGAGCATTGACTTTATGAGGAAATTTAGTACGTCTACTCTGATATCCTGGAAGCGCATCGAGACACAGTACTAAACTGAATTGGACAAGTGGTTGATGAAAATCCAAGAGCTGGTAAGAGATGCTCCACAAAACAAGAAATCCTAATAGACAACCATAGGAAAAAGTATTTTTGCCAATTGGCTGACTATCTTAACTTAGCAACTGGCTTATGCTCTACCCTATTCCTTAACATCTAAAATAAATATCGAATTCTCTCCTGTTTACAAACGTTCTTAAACCATTTGCCTAAGAGGTGTTGCAGTAATGAAGTCCTCAGAGTTGTCTTTAAGCATTTCCTCTTACTGCAAGAATAAATTCATCAAGTTTTCGGCCTCCCACAAAGACAACAAATGCAAGCCTGTAAGTGCCATAAAAGCCCCAAGAAACTTCACAAGCAATTTAAAATAATAAAAACACACTTTTGGACACCTCTCGCTACTTCTGTGTGGAACAAGGCTGGGCAGGGACTCGAGGGCTGGAGAGGCAGATGGGAGTTCACCTTGGGTAACCTGGTATTCGCTTCCCCTCTCCCCTGCTGTCCCCAAATCAGCTGTCACAGTATTGGCAGGAGTCTCTGAATCTTCATTAGCCAGGAATTTGCCCAGCTGTTTGGCCCAGGATTGCACAGAGAAGGAGGAAACCTTTCTGGCTGAAGCTTCTGTAAAATCACTGCTTCAGCACTCAAAGCAGCAGTGTCTCTACGGGGGAAAAAAGGGCAGTTGGAGAGCTTGGGCAGGGGGTGGAGGGGAACGATGTGACTTGCAACAGGGCCTGGCCTCTTCATGACAAATAATCACCCTAGAGTAGGGCTAATCCCCTAGGAAAAGTGTTGGGATTACAGAAGCAGTAAGACCTTCGCTTCTTCTAAAAGCACGCGTAAAGTTCAACTCTGCTATGACTCTGCGGTTTGAAAACGCGTCTCTCCTAACAGCGACTTGTGTTGCCGTTGCAGGATGGTTTGGAAACTCGCCTTGTCCGTTTTTCTGATGGCAGCGCTGGTTCGAGTAACAGACACCAGGAAAAACCGTCCCGCTGGCGCCATCCCCTCCCCGTTCAAAGACAGCAGCAGCAACCACTCGGAGCGGAGGCAGCAGCTGAACAAGGAGGTGCTGGCCTCCAGCCAGGAGGCCCTGGTGGTCACGGAGAGGAAGTACCTCAAGAGCGACTGGTGCAAGACACAGCCCCTGCGGCAGACTGTCAGCGAGGAGGGCTGCATAAGCCGCACCATCATCAACCGCTTCTGCTATGGGCAGTGCAACTCCTTCTACATACCACGTCATGTGAAGAAGGAGGAGGAGTCCTTCCAGTCCTGTGCTTTCTGCAAGCCACACAAGGTCACCTCTTCGACTGTGCAGCTGGAGTGCCCTGAGATGGACCCACCTTTCCGACTCAAGAAAATTCAGAAGGTCAAGCAGTGCCGGTGCATGTCTGTGAATCTTAACAACTCAGGCAAACTGTGAGAGGAGGCGTGTAGCTACTGCTTGGTGTTCCTCCCATCAGATTTACTGCTGCCTCTCCCACTGAGCAAACTGTCTATTTTGTTGGTTTGTTTCTTATTTTCCTTTTTTTTTTTTTTTTTTGTGTTTCATTTTCTTTCAGGAGGCATCTCTCCAGCAAGGAAAGGCTCCTTGTCGCTTGCCTACTGGAATAAAGCTTTTTAATGGGCTGTGTTAGGCACTTCACCGTAAAATTTCATTGTGTTTCTGGTATCATTTGGTGGTTGAATCTTCTGGAGTGGAGCAGGCTCCCAGAAGTTGGGATTGATCATCTAAGTGACCAGTTGGCTGAATCCAGCATTAAATGTTTCCACTGTGTGGAGTAAAGCGCTCTGCCCTACACTCCAGTCCTCTCCACAAGACGAGAACGCCTTCCCCCTGCTTTGGTCCGGAGCTTGCCGCTCCCACTTGGAAGTGCCGGGGTGCTGCTCAGGACTGGGGGACACCGATAAGGGAAAGCAATGAGGAGTAACGTGTAAAAAAAAGCAAGTGAGACTCTCTGATGAGGTTCATCTCCTTAAGACAACTTTAATTGTGCAATGACAGATGGTTCCAGGCTTGTTGTCTGAACGGCAGATAAGAAGCAAGGGGGAGAGGGCGCGGCGCTGGGTCAGCCACCGTGACCACGGAGCAGACTGAGGATGGGTTCTGATGCTGTTGTGGTTAGAGCATATCAAATGCGTGGTCTCTGCAGCAGTGTTTATTTTGTAACCTAGCTATAGTAAACAGCTGTTTAAAGTACTATAGACCTAGCCATGTATATTTCTCTTGTGGCAGAATATGCCAGAGATTAAAATGTGTTGAGTAAGAGACTTGGTTGCTAGGTCAGCTGCCTGGCTTAAAATGGACCTGGTTTAACTAGGCTTTTGGTAGGTTTTTGTGTGCTAGCTCTGCGTGTCTTTCTTACTCCAGAAAGAACAACATCCATTAATGACCTTATATTTATGCCTGCTCAGACCAGGGAGTGTGGGAGGGTAGTGGGAGAGAAGCTGGGAACACTTAAGGGAATGACGTTTCACTTAAGGTATAAAAGCACTGTCGCACAAAGGACAAGGTTTGGTCATTGCTGGACTGAATACAAAAGCTGCATCAGGTTTTGGGAGGGATCTCTCTCCCATGGTTGGAAACCACGTTTATGTGTTAAAGGACAAAGCTGTCAGTCAGTGCCACTGGAACAGGTCGCAGCTGTAGGAGCAGGGAGAGAGTAAGTTGTAATTGCTACAGTACTGGTGGTCCACTCAATTTTTGGAGTCCTACGTAATCAGTGTCGGGGAACACTTGCAGTTCATTTTAAATCATACTGTGTTGTTATTCAGTTGATGGAGTTTAGCATGTCCCGTATATCCCGTTTGTTCCAGTTCTGATCTGTATTAGTCCCAGCTGCATTAAAATCCCATGTCTCAAAACAAACAAGCCCCTTCCCCCAAACCAAAGCCCGTGCGTGCTCAGTTGTCTGAAGCTTACAAATTAAAAACGACACGCCGACTCCCTGATGCACGTCTCGCAGCTCAGCATCTGCAGCCAGTGAAACCAGCTTGCGGTGGGAGCCCTTTCCCACCAGCCCCTCCACATGCAGCCGCTTCCAGGGCTTAATGTGTTTAGAGCTCTTGCCAGCCAGGGGTTCGGTGCCACGGGTCTCTATTATGCGAGACCGGCTGCTCTAAGAGGCTTTCGGGACTGAGCTCCACGAGCGCTCCCCAAGCGGTTTACGGGGATTGGCACGGGCAGGATGAGGTTGGTCAGGTCTGTGAGCCCTGTTACGTGAGCGGCCCTGGCTTTTCTGCTGTGATCTTTCCGCGTGTCAGTAGTGCGCAGGGAGGTTCCTGGCACAGGGATTGCTTTAGAGGCGGGCGCTGCCATGCTGCTGGCGTCGTGCCAGCCATCCCATAGGCACCGTTCAGTCTAGGCTGGAGGGTGCCGGTGCGGGTGGGCTGGGGGGGGCAAGTGGCAATAGCGATAGTCTACGAAGACTCCAGGGATCTCAGTCTCCCGCTTGAAAGAAATGAACTGACAGTCAGGCATTTCGGAGTAGAGAGAGAAAAGCACCCTAGTAACTTCAGTTAAGAAAAATGTGCAAGAATCTTTATCTTTAAGCTATGCCCTGCCTGGGTTTTTCACCAGTTTGCAATATGAATATGCTGCAGCTTAAAGCTCCTTCTAGGGGCTGTGTTTATGTAAAAACTGTGTTGAGCTTGTAATGGTTAAAACTGTATTTAATTCTTGTTTTATAAATGAAAACAAAAATGAAGAAATGCTTTAAGTATAATGTAATTATTTTATAGGTCTACTATTAAATTATAGATTAAATAATAAAGCTACTCTAGGGTTATATGGCATCCAGGTGTACGGGCTTTGCTTCAACACCTTGTGTCCAACAATCAGTATATTCTCCGGCTTCCTTTTGACCCTACCAGATGGAGTTAAATGATGGCTCATCCTGACAGCTTGGGAAAGTCTAGCTACTTCTGCCCTTGTGTTGTGTCATGTGCCCCTCCCCTCCCCACCCCCCCCAAAAAAAAAAACAAAACCAAACCCTGCAAGGCAAGAGTGAAAAATAAATTGCACTAATCCTAGCTTCTGGAATCGATTGTGTGTGCACAAATTCTGTTTTTTTGGTTAACTGACAAGAAGACAACCAAAGCTCCACCACTAGCTGGACTGCTGGCATCATTTGCGGTAAGAGAAGTAGCTATTACCCTGACCTAAGTGGTTTTGCTTAAAATATAGCTACATCCCTTATGTAACGGCACCAAACTACTCATAGGGAAAAAAAAGAAAAGTATATCTTAAGATACAGGTCAGCTTTAATGGTTGCTGTCAGCTCTTGAATGAGTACACTATACGTCTCTCCAAAGTTAGGGTAGTGTTTTGGGTTTTTTTTCTTCTTTCTGTTCCAACCCATAGAAAAGATAGTTGCAAAATAATCTTGAAGGAAAGCTTTAGTGAGGAAAGGCAGTTCTTACGCTGAGGAATGAGCCTACAGGTGACCAGAAGAGATACCTGTCATGGGTCTTGAAAGAAGCAGGAGCACCCAGATAACAGGCAGCGAGGGAGGGCTGTGTCCTTCAGGGCACTGTAACTGACACCTGCCCTCTGCTCCTTTCCCCATCACTTGCCCAAATCCTCTCACAGTTCAGCAATTTAATGAGTCTGGGGTCTTTTTAGTAGCTACTGGTTTTGAGAATTTCTGTTTTGCTGTGCTTTAGCTACCTAAGCGCGGTCAAGGCTCTCTGCCTCTGTCAGTTGGATCACACGGAGCTCCGGCAGCCATCTCCTCCAACGCCTCTCTCTCGTTTCCACCTGTCTCTTAGCCACTCTTCTGCTTTGCAAGTAGCTTCATTGCCCAGCACCCACCTGAACCTCTACTGTTTGCAGCACAGACTAGGCTCCAGCTCCAGCTATCCCAGCCTCTTGCTGCTCAGCTGCTGTACCAGAGGCACACGCTATAACCCAAAAATCTTCCCCTCATGGAAGCAATCCAAGAGCAAGGCAAGTCTCTCAGAGTAGATGAAAAAAGCTTTAGGTCAGATAGATCCAGTATTTCTTAGAGTGATGTTGTGGGACAGGGGAAGGAGGAGGACAGTAAATGTTAAGCTCTACCACTGTGGAATTGCTGAGTTGGCAAGATCCCTTGACTTTGGGGTGAGTGACAAATAAAGACTCCATGTTTCTAAGAGCTTAAATTTGAGCTGCTACTGGGAATAAACGAGAAAACAGTTCTGACTCAATGGGGACCCTTTATCTTCAGAAAGACACCATCTTTTTGAGGCAATGGACTTGCCATTGTATGCCTTTACAAGTAGGTTGGATGAATATCAGGTACAGATGGGTCTGTCATAAGCAAGTGAATGGCCTGGAAAACCTGTTCTGTAACATGAATCCCATTTGATTGATGGGTGGCAGACCTGAATGGTGTGGGGGCCATGCTTTTCTGTCTTCTCCCTTTGCTGACCCGTTCACACTATCTTCAGAAAAAATCAGCTCCATCGGTTTTCACTTTTTCTGTCCATAGGAGCTTAAAATTTGTGTAACCTAAGTAGCTGATATAATGGACTTGGAACAAACTCGGTTTTGCTTTTTAATCTAGAGTATGCAACAAAATAATTGCAATGCAAAGACTTGCTGTATCTTCTTTCAACAAATTTAGTAACTGCTTCCAATTTTTGGAGTTGACTACTGAAAAATTGGGCAAGGAAAAAGGTCAGTCTGTGGAAGATGTCACTAATTGTATTCCCACTGCCACTGTTGGTTAATACTTAACTAAGTTTTGGAAGTGCTTTGGAATGATGAAAAGTGCTACCAAAAAAGCTAATCACTACTGTGTCATGACACGTGGCAAAGTACTGTGCTTCTGAAAGGCTTTAATTTGCAAGCAGAATAACATGAATCTTCTTAGCTCCTCGTAAAAACCAGACTGTTATTCTCAGTAAGTCACATCTGCTGCTCAGGTATGAAAGTCCTTATTTAGCCTCCTGCATTTGTTTAAGTAACAGTGAGGGAGATGTGGTGTTGGCGATCAACAAAGGCTCAGAATTTTTTCCATGAGAACTCCTGTAAGACAACAGCCAACTCCAAGTGTAGTATGCTTGATGTTGCAGTAAATGGGGAGAGAAGGGACCAATGGGGTGTTTGGCCACTTTAAAACACACCCAAACAGACAAAGAACATTAGTCTAGAATTCTGTGAAAAGCTGAGTGTGCCACTGAAAAAAAAAGCAGTGGTGAAACTTATGCTGGGAATCCATTCTGGGAGTGTTGTGGCTCAACTTTGGTGTTGCACATAGTGGGCTACTTCACTTTGTGTGGAAGCTTGAAAACAGGCCAGAGAGAGGCTATGAGAGAGACATGTTCAACTAAATAGTCTGAGTAAAATGAAAGAGGAAAATTTATGTAGCAGCTTATATCTTAAGATCATAACATGGTACCACCAGCTGCAGTCAGCTTTTGGCACTGTTCTTCAGAGAGAGAGGTTTGCAATAACTTTTAGCATCCATACTGCAGATTCAGTAAAAAGGGTAGTATGTGTGTATGTGACAGTCCTACCAGGTTGCTGGACAACACTTTAATGATATAAAACATGCATATATATATATATATATATATAAAGTCATTATAATATGCAGATAATACTTTTTATGCATGTTTTCGCCCTATTCAATTTCTTGAGACTGTTACATAGGCAGTGTTAGTAGAAACAGGTTACAAACCTCAGCCACATGTACTACTGGAAGGCAGGCACAATCCAGAGAAGTGAGTGATGCGTTGTCTGACTGGGTAAAGGATTATGAAGCTCCTCACTACCACCACCTGGGGAAAAGGTAATATATCCACGCAACTGAGAATTACTACCACTGTGCTTCCAAAAGGCAAGGAAACAGTAGTCCTATTTCCACCAATCCCTTCACAAAAGTTTTTCCTTGATCACAGGAGCCTGAATGCGATGTGGTGCTCAGGGAGAAAACGGTTGCTAGCAAACTATAGCAGAGCCTGACAGAGAAGAGAGAAGGCAATTATTTCATTATTATTCCTTTTATTTTCATATAAATTAACATTCTAAAAAAATTGAAATAGAAACACTAAATACAGTATTGCACATAGTGATCTTTGTTAGATGATCTATTATTTCATTTAGTATAGTAATATACATACTGTAGGTACTGAAGGGAACAGGAAGGCTACAAATGAAAACATGCTACTGTATCTAACTTGCACTTAGGAGCAAAGTTAAGAGGAAAAGACTATTGTTTACATAAATACAAACATGGATTTGAATCAGTGCCATTAAAATAGCTTTATTATTTAAAGTTTTTTCCATAAGTTAGTTGTAACAGCAAATAATCTCTTCTTTTCACTTCCCCAAATAGTAATGTTACTCTCATCAACACAAAATTTTAGAATTCCACTCTTGGTAATTTATATCCCTGCCAGAAATTATTATGAGTACAGATTCTCACATAGGTTTATCAGGTACAGGAGACTTGCTTTTCACATAGTGAAAAAAACTTCTTTCCTAGTGCTTGGTATATGTGAGGAATAACAGATTCCTGAGGTCATATTTCGCACTCCCTTTTATGACACCCTGTAGGGTATATTAGCCTCTGGACAGCTAGGAATGTCCCTTGATGTGCTAGATTAGACAGGGAATAATCCAGCCCAGCAGGTTAGAGCTCATTTGCCTTACCCCAGTGTCTTTCAGGCTCCAAGATTGTGAGCACGTGCGTCCAATTCAGTTGCACACACTGCTTTCAGGAAAAGTGCGCTTTGAAAGAAAATTGTTATCAATCAGGCTGATTGGTCTTTAATTGGGCTCTTTAATTCGGACATGAGGAAGGGGTTGTTATTGGTTGAGCAGATCAGAACTGATATAGTAAATTCTGGATTGCAAATAGGAATCAAGCATGTGGTCTGAAATGGAAGCCCTAAATTATAGATTTCAATCATTAACCTCCTAGTCAGGGACACTGGAGGCCTGGAGGAAACGTCTGCAACTCTGTTAAGTGTGAAATTGATGTCAATTAGTTGGTAGTCTTATGTTCTGTCACTAGAATTGGCTACTGTTTTCCATAAATGTCAATCCCCATGTGCATTTTTAATGGTTCTCTAAAGGAGTTTTAAATTAACTGTAAAGCTAATTCCAAAAGGGAAGTCATGTACATGTGGCCAAAAGCCTGTCTGACTTAAGTGATCAGCATTTAAAACTACACTATACCTCCTAAAGTTCATGTAAAAGTATTAGCTGCTTTATATAGTAACAAACTATAATAGCAAAATCTCTCTCATACTCTCTATCATACTTCTGTGCTTTTCTGTATTTTCCTGCTTTTCATCTTTTCATTTACTCTTTTTTCCTTTTTTTTTTTTTTTTTGTAATGCTGGATTTCTGACCCTCATACCACCTGGCATTCACTATCTGGCAAAAGATGAAGTAAAAGTATGCTGCCTTATCGATTTTAAAGATAGTTACAGTAAACATCTTGTTCCACAAATATTTAGTCATGGAGGGCAACCGAACAAGTTGGGAAAGCATTGATTATACTGTATAAACAGCACTTAACGATTCAAAATACAAACTACAAATGCCAACATGAAACGGATACAAACAATTCACTAGGAGTAACGTTTCTTTCCCTAATCTAAGTGCAGTGCCATGAAGTATTTGTGTTAGACAGATGTTGCCAGTAGGAATGGAAATGTTTTACTGTATCGAGTAGCATTCTTATGAAGTTCAACTTAATGCAATTTTCAGCATGTTCAGAACTGATGTAGATGCTGCTTTTTATGCATGCTGACTTGGCCTATTTGTAATATACCATACACTTTACAAAATATCATTTTTGAGTGGCAAAGGAGATACAGAGTACAGGGAAGGTGTTTCAAGTCCATACCTAGTCTATTGCTGGGCACTCCATTAAAGTGATTACATTCGTGAATGAATGTACAGTAACACATCAATTGGTGGAGAACTCTAGAGAACAAAAAGAGAATTCAAAAAGGTCAAGAAAGCAAATGATCAGGATGCTGTAGTTTCCTTCCCCCTCACTTTCCACCCACAGGCATGTTGAGTTTTGGTAACCAGGTAACAATGGCTTTTGCTTTTCTTCTCTCAGATTTTCATACTTATCTTTGCTTTCTGAAAAATAATAAAAAAAGAAAAAGCAGAAAATTCAGTATACATAAAACCACCTCACACAAATATGAAAAGCACAGAAATACATAGGCTAATGTTCAACTATACTTACTGTAGAAATTACTTCACAAATAAATTTCCTTTGAAGCCTAGAACTGAAGTAGACTGCAGCTACACACTGCTTGTGAAATATTTTTGTTTACTTTCCTTTTCACTCTCAAATTTTAAGTAACACTGAAAGCCCCAGTTTCGGTGTAATTAATAATGAAAATGATACAGGAATAATTAAGCCTATAGTTTTTCCTTAAAAAAAACCCAAATAAATCTTTCGGAGACTTTATACACAGTAAGATATAGGTGAGATGGAGAAATCCAGGTCACTGTTAGGTTTTGCATTTTTTTGAAATAACATCTTCATCTGGTTTCAAATAAAATTGGTAAAATAAAATCTAGTTTATCATTCCCAGCCAAGCTACTCCTCCATTTGCATTTCTTGTGGCACTAACCACAGCCAACTCTCCTTAATATTCAGAACAAGAAACAAAAAAAGCAATATTATTTCTTCCTGCGTCAGATTATGCTAGTTAGAATATAGCAAATTACCACCTGCTTCATTTCAAGGATACATCACAGTAACATAGCCATGACTACAAAGCACATAGGAATTAAATCATGCCTGAGAGGGAATGGACAGGGACATGGACACATGAAAAAAATCTTCTGTATAATATTTTACAAATATAATTGATGGCCAGTTGCTACAGGTATAATTTCAATGTGAGGTGCCAGATTAATTTTTCGCTAGAGGAATATCAATTTTCTGTAAAATCAGTCATGATCCTAGCAATGCTAAGGCAATCATAGTGGAAAAATTTCATTGAATGACTAGAATTACTCCTCTACTACCATTAAAGTTACGTGTCTGTTTAGAGAAGAATAGCACAGTATTTATTATCTTTTTCTAGGATTGCTATTCTGAACAAATCCATATCAGCGGAACAGAAGCCACTATTATTTGATACAGGGGTCCAACTTGAAAAATGCGTGCCTATCACAATTCTTCCTTATATTTTGTAACTGTAGAAAAGAGAGTGAATACGGATTGAATACATTTGAAGACTGGAACTGCATTTCGGCCTTGTAGGTGCATCCTACATCAAGACCAGGATGCAGACAGATCGTCAGGGTGGTGTAATAATACGCTGCTCTTGTTTGGGCTACATCTGTTTTGGGGGGTAACATTCACAGGCAGCATTCAAGTTTGTTAATCTTACACCTTTTATGAAAGTGCTAAACATTAAAAAAAACAGAACAAAAAATTACATCAAGAATAACACATCTATACAACGCAAAGAGGAAAAGGTAGAATGAGGGATGGAAACAAAAGCATAGCTACAATTTTTACTTACAATTCCCGAGTCATGTTTTGGTCTTATATTGTATAGTGACTTCCCCTTTTTCTGCCTGCAGACTTCCTCTGCTTCTTTAACTCTGAAGAGAGATATAATTTATAAATATTCCTCCAGACCAAAACCATTTCCAAAGACAGTGCAGTATATAACTTACAAATTCAGGCATGAGGACACAAGTGGATCATTTTATTCCCCATATTTTTATTAGCATGCTCCACAAAATAGCACTTGCACTCCATGACTGTTGTTGCCATACCATCAGACTCTGGCACTCACAAGGACAAGCATAATCGATAGAATAATCAATTCCAGTTATAAAAGTAATCAGCACTTATTACAGGTGATGATTAAAATATATCAGGATTTATATATCAGGATTTAAAATACACTGGATGATATGAAGATTACCTTTCAGAGCATTTGTACCAAACACTGCTAAAAAAGCTTCTTTCTTTTTTATGACTATTTAAAAACCATTCTTCATCCATTCCCAACCTCAGTACTTCAACTATAGTTTAAACAAAGGTTCTCACCAAACTATCTTCCCTTTCACTCAATTTGTGTGCATTTAAAATGGCAAAAAAAAGCTTAATCAAAATTTTCTAACTTAAAATAAAAATGGAAAATTGCAGAATCATTATTAAAGAACACGATGTTTACAAACGAGGTGGTGCAGGTCACTGTGCATATCTCTCTCTTTGCAAAACTGAGGGTGAGCAGCAAGGCTTACATGACCACTGGAGATGAAAGCTCTTGAGCTGCTTGGATGTAAAAAGAGGAGCAGGTTCCAGAAGTGAGGCCCACTTTTTAGTGCTTCCTGACTTGGCAAATGGTACCAAATTTGGGCCTTGTGAAACACCACCAAATGCCACATTTCTGATGGGATAAATGTCGTTTCTGACATGCAGATAGGGAACAAACCGTGAAAGGCAGAGGGCTATGCTCCAACTGGGAGCCTGCCAGAATCGGTCTGGCAAGTTCAATGGCACACTGTAAAACACTTCTTTACCAGTTTTACTCATTTTGTAGATGAACCTTACACACACGGATTGGTTATTGAAACACTGATAATATAGATTTATATTATGAATTCTCTGACCTTCAAAGACTTACATAAACCCTTTCTATATGATGGCATTAAATGGTGTGGGATGTGTAATTTTTTTTATGAGATGAGAATGTTATTTATAAATAAGAAAGTAGAAAATAAAAATGTAAATCCTATATTAGCTTGCTCTTGTCAACAATGTAGACTTTAGATGGCACTTACTCTGCCTTTTCATCATTATCCAACAGTGAAAAAAAGA
This sequence comes from Tauraco erythrolophus, assembly GCF_009769465.1. Taxonomy (NCBI): domain Eukaryota; kingdom Metazoa; phylum Chordata; class Aves; order Musophagiformes; family Musophagidae; genus Tauraco; species Tauraco erythrolophus. The sequence goes on along the minus strand of NC_141466.1, from coordinate 90,045,342 downwards.
AACAACAGTAAAATGATATTGAAGAAATGATATAGCCTTGGCTGGTTCCTTGCAGTTCATCTCCAGACCACTTGCATGCCTGCTATTTCACTGAGACTACACAGGGCAATATGAGAATCAGACTTTGTGTTACTATTATTTTTAAATATTTTTGTGCGTGTGTGGTAATGGCCAGATTTTGAAAATAAGACTCCAGCTGGGTCTGCTAAGCACATTAAAAAACACGCCTTCGCATTCATCTCTCCTTTATCCAACTTCACCAGACACACCTCGTTCTTTTCATAAGTTTCAAATTTATACTTTCAAAAATTAATTTATATGTCAGTTATTTTTCAGCACTTCCAACAAGCTGCTCTCTTCATTTGATGGCCCTATATTTTATTAATGTAGGAAGACCTTTACACGCACAGATGGGGGGGAAAAAAAAGGCTTGGAAACACATTATTTTCAAGCTGTACCAGTTTCTATCTGACTGCAAATCAGATAGATTATTGCAGCATAATATAGAACAAAAATGTCAAAAAGCCAAGTAATTCACCTTTAAAACGTATTTAAATAGATTCAGTAAAAGTGGCATCCAAAATGTGGTGATAGCTTTAAATAGAAGCTTATGGGAATGATACAGAATGCAGTAAAATTCAAAGACATTTTATTTTTCCTAAAATGCCAACTTTTCTTCTGCTTCGTGTCTACTTACATCTGAAGGAGGAAAAGTATCTGTGACATTGATCTTCCTATGATCTTCTCCAAACAATCAGACACATTGCAACCCATCCAAAGCCACTTTTACAAAGTCAGATATAAAATAGCACATCTATCATATAATTTCTTCTTTTTCAAATACAACTGTAGCTGGCTCCCTTCACTGGTAGGCATCGTTTAAACAAGAAAATGAAATGTTACTTGGGAATAAATTAGCATTGAATCCCGGGGATTGTACAAGTACTATTGAGGTTTTCAAAATGACTGTTTTATAGAAGCAATGTAATACATGCAGGTATTCAGACTACTCATCATGCAAATGACAGCATATGTAACATACAAAAATATTTACCAAACCAGTTCACATAGATTTAGATGTTATTCTCAGGAAATGTCAGGGAATCTTTAGTTCCAGTTTTTGTCCCATCTAAACATCCCCTTTCAAGGACAGATTGCCCGTTTCTTGCCTAACATACCAGGTCATAACACACCAGGTCATAACACAGCACAACTCTCTGTGGGCCTCATGTTAATTCAAAAATAAAAAGCCTCTTACAAAAAGGAACCACCGATAACACAGTGATAGGGGTTATTTTCTGAAAAGCAGGTCCCATTCAGTGTCACTGTCAGTGTAACATCTCTAAATTTTCTGCTTCTATTAGAGAAGTAGCTACTTGGAGAAAGGCTGTCTCCGCTTGAAACAGAAAAACGCTAATAAAAACGCCACTCTGTGAGGGAGGCAGTCAGAACTTCTGTGCCCCTTAGACTACACTTGAAAAAATGATCCACAACCTCCAGACTGATAAATGACAACCTTAAGCTTGCGCTACCAATTTTTAAAGAATTATGTAAGAGGTTCTGGTCTCACCAGTATGGTTGCGGTCCTCAAGTTTTTGGGAGCTTTTGTGAAATTCCTTGGAGTTTGAGCCTATTTGTTCATACCGACAGGAATGCAGAAGATGAGAAGCATTACTCCCTAATGCACTTGAGACAAAGCTGAGAGCTAGCAGCCGCTCAGTTCCAGTTCCAACCGTATCACTGACTCACTGTGTGGGTTTGGGACAGCTCACTGTCTCTTGGCCCCCATCCTGCTCTCTGTGCAGGAAGATTCAAACGGTTGGATAAAGCCTCACTGAAGCCAATACAATACATACTTATGCTTCTTGAGCAAGAAATGTCCTTAGAAATATAAGGATAGCACACCAAAGGCTCATTGTTAGGAGCCTTAGTTTATGACCATGATAAAACTGGAAGCACAGGGAACTGTATAAATCTACAGCTGTATCTGTAAAAGAAAAGTTGGCAGACTGGTGAAATATAAAGACAAAGGCAATCCTTAGCCTTCCACAGGGCTAAATCACAAACCAGCAGAAGCGGCATCAATTTCTAGAGTGTGCAAGTGTATTTTCTGAAGACTGATCATTCAACTAAATTAGGATTTTATTCCAGAATAGCAAAAGGATGTGTTCTGATATGAACATCAGTACCATTTAAACTGCAAGATCTAGAAAAACAGGTAAAAGGTTAGCTTTGAAGTAAATGCAATAGTCTTAATTCAGTTGGAAAATAACTTTTAATTGCCATTGGCAATTTTTTGTCAACTTCTTAGCTTCTCCCCGCTGACCCTGAATGATTCCTCATCTTCCTATCCATGAAACTAACAAGATTTAGGCAAAATCACTTGCTTCTGTCAACTCCTGCCTGGTTCAAGTAATATTTCTCACCATGGCAAATTCCTGTGTACCTTTCCTTTTGCTCCGGTTCTTCCTGCACTACTTCCCACTGACTTCAGTGGAACCCTGATCAGCATGGAGGTGTAAGATAATAACCTAAGATCAAAAGACGCAAAAATTGTATGAACGCTAGTCAGAAAGACTGGGTTAACTATTCAACTACAGTGAGTTGTTAGAGCTTCATGAAGAAATTAATGGGTCTAATTCAATACTGAGAGGAGGGAAGAGGATAATTGGAGAAAACAAGACAAGAGCTCTGAATCCATGAGTCTCCCAATAGTCACAAAAGGTGAAGCAATTGCGGACAATGACATACTTCCAGGCTCCAGGCCAAAGTGACACTGCTGCTCTGCCAATGCAGAGCACAAAGAGCAAAAAGGGCATGAAACAGTTAAAAAGACATTCCTAGGAAAGGAGTGGAGATTCAATTGTCAGACCCTGTGTGGAAAGATAGGATGCCACCAGGGGAGGCGGTGGAAAAAGAGTCTAAGGAAGGTGGGTGTTCCCCAGTTCCTGAGAATTATGACCCTTAGGCAAAAGCAGGCATGTGTATAGATTGATTTATTGTTCTGAAGATCTGTTTTTACTTAAACTATTTAGTTCTATGCTACCAATATGTTCTGTTATAGAGGTGGCTTGGTCCCCTTTACAAAGTCATTGCTCTCAAGTGCAACCAAACGCTCAGAAGCAGGACAGATGTTCAAGGCATGATCTGAGAGTGGGTAAGATGGAGGTGACAAGGGAGATGACACGCTCTTGAAGGAGTGAGGTGCTATGGTTAATTTGATAAGTGTGATGGGAATTATTTGCAAGCTTACGGTGTGCTAGGCTGCTTTGCTAGACTGATGCTCAAACTATCACTTCAGACTTTTCAACTGCTTCTCAAACTCACTTTCAATAAACTGACTTCGGTTCATTTGCTATCAACCTCTGTCCCATCTCATGGCAATTCTGGCTTAAAAGTGAGGTGTATCAGTTTGAGAGGAAAGATAACATCAGCTTCGTTACCTTTAACGATTTTTGCCTGTTACTTCTTTTCCCAAATAATTTCTTGATTTTGTCTTAATGATAACATAATTCTACAAAAACTAGTCTTCCCAGCTTAGACAACCAGAGAGTTGCTTAACTCTCACTACAGTAATCTGAAGCAGAGTTGTTAACAGCAGTGGACCCAACATCAGGCCCAGGACAGATTCTATAAATACTTAATAAGAGTGTTCATAACTCAAATCTGGACAAATATATCTCCTTAAATATTAAATTTAGCTAAAGCATTGCTTGCATTATTTCGGAAAAGATATACTTCCAAACAGCCCCAACAATAAGAAAACATGTAAGGAACATACAAGAGTGGGCAATCCATGGCTCAGTTTAAAAAAAAAAAAAAAAAATCTAGAAATAAGTGAACAGCCAGTCACATACAGGGCCCCAAAATTAAGGTCTTAAAATCTGCTACTTAAAAAAATTCAGAGCGTCTAATAATTGTCACCTGTAACAAAGGAAGTAGTTTCCTTTTTCCATCATAGTAAAAACTCTTTTCCAGACGTTCACCACCTTCTATCTCATATTTATTGTGAGACAAACATATACAAGCTATGATTAAGTTTAAAAACAGTCTGTAAGATGAATAAGCAAGTTACACTTTGGCACGCATACAGGAAAAAGAAACCAGACATCCTTACAGACCCAAAAGACAGAATATCTTTATCTACCTTTGAGACCAAAAGCCAGCCTGTCCACAACCTTATCAAGGCTTAGAGACTTTCTGTCATCATTCAATCCATTGAAGGGGGAAGCCACTTTCCTGCCACTAAACATTAATAATTTTGTCTGAAGTATCTGTGGCAGACAGATTCATTTCCTACTGGCTCCATCTAGGCTTGGTAGCCTTACATTTCACTAGCGAGAACTACGACATGACAAAAGTAAGTGTAGAGAGGCTAGAAGGTTGTATGCCTTAGATAGTAGAGCTAAAACTTCCACTATAAACTCAGACAGATATTATTTTTACAGTTTGACAGTAGAGTTCATGAAACTCAAAAGACATTTTTCTGCAGATACTCTGTGTTTTTTAACATAAAACCAAAGCTGAGGTCAATACTCTTTATACTACTAAGGGCTTACTATCAGATAAATGAAACGGATGTTGCCAAAATATTGTAGGTAGGCTTGTGTGGGTTGGAGATAACTTGTTTATAATAACAGAACCTTTGCAAATAAAAATTAATTAAAAAATCCTCTGCAAAAATATCAAGTGCCAGATATCTTTAAGATTTCAAGAGCAGAAAAGTTTGAAACCCTTTCTTTAAAAACTCTTCCAGAGCAATGAGCCTATACTTTATTGTTTGACCCAGTTACTAAAATATTGAAATCATTTTTTGCTAAGGAGTTTCTCTTTAGCGAAAAAACAGAATGGAAAATTACAATTCCCAACATAAAAGTAGAGTAAAAAAATGTAGAGCTTTGACTTGCATGCCAATAGGGTTGAAGTGATGACATAGATATGATTCAGTAACTGACTGCAAAGACTTTATACCAATAAGAGGCACACCGTAATGTTCCTAGTCCCATCACACTGACTGATGAAACCTAACCTCTGCCTACCAACAACAAGATTATATATTAGACTATCTTGACATCCCTGCCAGCATCTTGCATGGTTACTTCAAGGACCACTAGGCAGACAATGGCTGGCTGAAAGATGCAGTGATTAATCATACTTTGGCTCAGAGGACCAAGTATAAATAGATTAAAATGTTTTAATCTCGCCACTTAACACAGAGACTAACCTCTAGCAGGGTCCTGAATAAGATCTGTCCTCTGTCAACAGTGTAGAGCAGACTTTGAGGAATACATTTCAGATTTTCTTCAGTGTGCATTATGACAAACAGGCCTAAAATAAGGCTTAGAGGCCAACTGAAATTGAGGCCAACTGAAATGAAAATGAGACCTTCTGACTGTAGTCCACAACACACTTCAAAATATTTTGAAAGAATTTCGATTCAGAGTATTCCGTTCCAGTCAGTTCTATCTGGCAATCATATTCTTGGTGATCTAGAGATTCTGTGCAGAAATACACAGATGTGCATAAATACAAAAAAAGGATACTGTGTTGAAACACATTTTAAAGATAATAACCTTAGCATTATTGGGAACAGCACTGCTTAATATCTTTCTTGGCAACATGGACAGTGGGATTGAGTGCACTCTCAGCTTGGTGTCGTCAGCAAACTTGCTATGTGCTGTGGTCGGCACGCTGGAGGGAAGGGATGCCATCCAGAGGGACCTTGATAGGCTGGAGAGGTGGGCCCATGTCAATCTCATGAAACTCAACAAGGTCAAGCGCAAGGTCCTGCACATGGGTCAGGGCAATCCTAAACACAAATACAGAAGTATTCTCTCTGGTCAGCGAATGGATTGAGAGAAGCCCTGAGGAGAAGGAATTGGAAGTGTTGGTTGATGAGAAGCTCAACATGAGATGGCAATGTGCACTGGCAGCCCAGAAAGCCAACCGTGTCCTGGGCTGCATCCAAAGAAGCATGGCCAGCAGGTCAAGGGAGGTGATTCTGTCCCTCTACTCTGCTCTTGTGAGAGCCCACCTGGAGTACTGCCTTCAGCTCTGGGCCCAACATAAGAAGGACATGGATCTGTTGGATTGGGCCCAGAGGAGGGCCAGGAAGATGACTGCAGTGGGCTGGAGCACCTGTCCTACAATGACAGGCTGAGAGTTGGGGTTGTTTTTGTTCAGCCCGGAGAAGAAAAGGCTCTGGGGAGATACTATAGCAGCCTTCCAGTACCTAAAGGGGACCTACAAGAAAGATAGACACAAATTTTTTAGTAAGGCCTGTTGTGATAGAACAAAGGGTAATTATTATAAACTAAAAGCAGGTAGATTTAGACTAGATCTGAGGAAGAAATTCTTCAGTCTGAGGATGCTGGAACAGGTTGCCCAGAGAAGCTGTGGATGTCTCATCCCTGGCAGTGTTCAAGGCCAGGTTGGATGAGGCTTTGAGCAACCTGATGTAGTGGAGGGTGTCCCTGCGCATGGCAGGGGGGTTGGAACTAGATGATCTTTGAGGTCCCTTCCAATCCAAACCATTCTATGATTCTACGACTAAAGAAAAATCCACCTTGAAAATATAACAATGTAAAAAATTGAACAGTTAAAGATCGCTATGATTTTAATAACATGCCTATACCCACTTAAATATATTTCCTGACTTTTGCCATCAATATCTTTTTTTTTTTTTCTTGTCAAAGTAGTCAGTATTTCAAGCTAAACCTGTCTACCTTCAGGCAAGATGGAAATCACTTTCCTACAGACTTTGCATATGAGAATTGAAGTTACTCTAAGAAAAGATAGTCATCACCTTCCATTGTTTTTCTTGGAACTGAAGCCAAGTTGCTCTCAAAGAAGCTAGCTGCATTCTGGGCTATTTAATTAGGAAATTCAACAGGAAATGATAAGGGAAGGGAACAAGACTGGAGGTGAGGTAACACTAGTAACATAATCAGCAAGCAAAAGAAAAGAAACTTGTCAGCAAACAGAAATGTGAAACTGTATTTGCTGTAAAGCATTTTTAAGTAGCAGATGAGGTCGAAGAAGGAAAAAATGCCATGTGTAAAAAAGAATGACTTGGTGAATAAACTACGTGGAGAAGATCACTGTCTTAAAGATGATACGGAGACATACCCTGGATAGATGAGTTGCTACATTGGATATACTGGGGTTACTACATTGGATAATTGATAACTACAAGATCGGCAGTACAAGCAAAGAAAAAAATGAGTGAATAGAAGTGATAAATGGAAAGAAAAGAAAAAAAAGTGGAAGTCAGTTGGAGTGCCACAGAATTAGAGATCTCCAGTGCAGGAGATGGGAAAATAAGAGGTCTCCAACTTCGCTGCGTGAAAATAACCATATCAAAAGGTGTCCATTCATAATTATGTAATGACTCGAAATGACTGCAGATAGAGCAAGGCTTTTCCCAAAAACATAAAAAAAATCCCTGACGTTAGACTATTCCCTATACTCATGCCATAAAACATGCACACAAACATGCACTTACACTTAATGGATGTTGTCATTATTATGCCAACTCCATGCGCTGGTTTGGCAAACTCTACACACGAGTGTAGCACCTCTTGTCAAAAATTCTGATTAAAATTTTTTGTGGTGTATTTTTTTTCACCAATATGCAGATATCTATTGAGTATGTTGGGCTGATTTTTATCACAAGCAAACATCATTCTTTTTTCAAGAAGCGGTGAACAAGAAAAGGTTAAAAAACCTGGAAAGATCACTATATGGTAGGAATCATGGTATCCCATCTCACTACACTCTAAAGCTGTCACCCTAACCCAGTCTCACATTGCAGCCATGAAAAAAGGCTGCAGACTTCATTATGAGATTATGATTGGTATCTATCTCCCTTTATGCACAACACACTAGGATGCAACATAACGTGCTAGCATGATACACCACCATCATCAGGTTAATAAAGAAGAGACTGCTGAAAAGCCCTTCTGCTGTTTATGTGGGGGCATTCTGGAATCTGATTTCATGCAAGTCAGGAAAATTAGGAAAGATCACCGATTTGCAATTAGTTTTATACTAGATCCTTCCCGTTCAACTTTACACTTTGTACACACCAATTGGCTTACAGTTGCAAATGGAAATATTTCTTCCTGCCTTACAAAACACAGTATTACTTAAAAATGTTAAACTAAGATATTTAAAAGTAATTGCCACCAAAGAACCAGATTGAGAAACTTATCTCCAAACGCTTTTATTTTTCAGAAACTTTTCCCTCAAAAGTAATGCTAAAAAAGAAAGTTATTGCTCTCCTCCCCTAACCAAAAAACAATGGCGGTTTCATTGAAAAAACGACTAATTGATGAAAGTGCACAAGGAAGAAAAAAAAGTACTAAAACATTGAGCAACCTCTCAGCTGCCTTTCTGTGAGGCACTGCCTCAAAGGATTGTTCCTAGCTTTTGAATCTTTGGTGTGTTTGGGCTTCTTTTAAGTAGCTTTTCCAGTGCCTTTAACAGTATTTTCTGATTAGAAAGCTATTTTATTCAGGTTAAAATTTTTAAATACTCTCAAAAATTGAAGATCCTTTTAATTTAATTTAATTCAAAGTCACATAATCTGCATTCTGTTTTGAAATATAAGTTGCAAAACCAAACCTATGAGCATGCAACTCAGTTGATTAGAGAGCAATAAAGACACTGAGATTAAAGTTCCCAAGTCAGAAAATGTACCTACCCATAACTGCTTAATAACATAATGCTTGAAGATTTTAGTTGGCATTACCACAGCACGTCAAGCAAAATGTGACCCCACTAAACATACTCCACATTTTCATCATTTCCCTCTCATATTGCCACTCCATATACATTTTTCTTCTCTTTCCTTCCATCTCCACATTTCTTTGCAAGTGCATACTCCCATATCCCCTGATTTCTCACTCTCAAGTCTGACTCACTGGTTCCTATTACAAGCGTTAACAAAATATCTCTTAAATTACTCTGAGAGGACATTGCTCGTGCTATGGGATTTAATGCCCTCCTCTGCAAGCAGAAGTGGCAGCTTACCAATATGCTCCTTGCTGTGCAACCTACAGATATCCAATGCCAGACTTGAAATTGCTCAACAGCAAGTTTTAAATCATCCTGCCGAGAAGTCTGTAGGGAGACATACCAGTCTTTCTGCAGAGGGAGATCAATGAGCTGTGGAGACATGCTGGCCAGGAATCTCCCTTTCATCTAGATATACACAGTGTGACACACCAGGTGCCAGCTTAACTGCTATTCTTACGGGAATGGGCAACTTTTACATTTGAGAGATGAGTGCACTTTTCTGAGTTTATAGATTATTTTTAATGTGTCAAAGATTTATCGTGGGAGTTAAAGGGTTGAATAAAGTCAGCCAAAAGAAATTCTCAAGCTTAGTGTGATGCAAGATACCAGGGACTTACAGAATTTTACCATCATGTTTATCCTGCTTCTGAACTCTCCTCTGCTGACATCCCTGACACAGTCTCTGTTCAGTGACGTGCCTTTTCAGTAAAGGCAAGGGCCAGACTGAGCTTATGAGCACTATATACCTTATGCACACACAGGGCACCTATATCTGTCCCTTTTTCTCTCTCTCTCCCCTCTCACCCATCCAGAAACACATCTTTCTTTCCCCTCTTTAGGTAAATCTTTGCAAGGTTGCACAGGCCCTCTGGAACAGCAAACAACCTAAAGAAATGGAAATGTCCTGAGCTGGAGTAGAAAAATGAGTATCAGTCCTCACTTGTACCCAGAGAAACTGGAAGGTGAAACTGTGGCCCTGTAAACATTTTTCTGCATTATCAACCTATTTCTAGTAAGATCTGAACTGGCATCTAAGGCCTAATGATACTGGTGTTAACCTATGACAGCAATGGAACTTTTATTTTAAACATAAAAGTTCTTAAAGGACTGACTGCTTTTTGTTACTGTAATGAGCCAGTGTGAATTTCATGGCCATTAAGAAAAGATGAAGTTGTAGTCCTAAAGATGGATCATTGCTGTTCACAGCAACATGAGATTTTTTTTTTCTGATAAATAACTGTATTTTTAGCTACCAAGGATTCACAAATTCCATATTTGATTGCCATACTCAGCAGTTGCTTAACTTTTTCTTTTCTTTTAAACTGATCATAACTTTTCAAGACTTTCCTCTGTAGAGTTATATTAGATGTTTCTTGATGAGCTCTTTTCATTCCTAAAACAGGCTCCCTTTCCCTGGTTTCTGGGAAAGTGGCAGGGTCTGGGCAACAGTTCTGTAGGCCTTTGCTGGATGTCAATTAAAATTAAAATACTTCTTGCTTTCTCAGAAGTGCTAGACTGGAATAGTGCACTTAACATTGAACATCTCTACCACAGAAATATAAAGAAACTGGGGTGGGGGTGAAATAAAGACAGAGCTTATTGAGAAAAGAATTAATGTATTTATAAGTCAGTTTGTACAAAACACTTGTTCTCACTACAGGGGAAAAAAAAGGGCATTTAAAGATTGGTGATGTGATCCCCTAAGAGTTTTCCTAACAAGATGAGGCTTTTGCTTAGCTGTCACTGCAGCTGTGCATTGTCTGACAGTACGTATTCAGTGAGCAACGTGCATCTCGGGGTATGCAGTGAAATACATGCTTAGATAATGAGGATGCTGAATAGGAAGCTTGCAAAGTTCAAAATCATGTTCTTTTTTCAAACAACATTGAAAAAGTATTAGGGAAAATATGTCAGCTCTTCTTGGCTTTCTTGCTGATTACATGTACTGTGCAAGCTACACTGACAGATACCTTGCAAGAGTTTTCCAAGTACAAATGCAAAGCATAGACTACCACACAACATTAAATATACAATGAAAGGACAATAAGAACAAGAACATTTAAAACCTCAAAACACGACCTGTTAAGTTTGGTTGTGGTTTGGGTTCTTTTTTGTTTGTTTTGTGGGGTTTGTTTGTTTTAAGCGCTTAATCAGAAAGAAGTTATATTACTTTGAAAATTCTCACTTAAAAGGATATATCTTTAGAATACACGTAGCATCAGAAATTTCAATCTCCACAAAATATTTTTGATAACTTTATAAATAACGCCAACAACAATTTCTATTGGAATACTCCAGTTAGCCTTGAGTGTAGTGTGACCACAAAAAAACAGCACTGTTCAGAAAACCTTTTGGCAGATCTATGATTTCACTGTAATTTTCAGGTGCCTTTTTATTGCTACTGTATTTAACAGTTTATCATGCATAATTTTCTCTACAGCTGGTATTTTCCAGATCTGCTTTAGTTCAAGCGAGAGAACTGAGTGAAAGCAGTAGAAAACTTCAGCAAAATTAATTTGTTTTTAAACTTGCATCATTTTTCTTCAGATTTTTTTTCTCATCGTCTTGTAAGAAAATACAATGTCTGACATTTCAATGTTTATCTTTTGCTTATAAATGCCTGGCAAACCAATACACGAATTGAAATGTCAAGTGAAAAGTGTTTAAAATAAGAACGGCTGACTGCTTTCTTTAAAACATGCACTTTTAATCTATCAGTAACAAAAAGTAGTACCACCTTAGGAAATATCATCTACAAAAAGCCTTTGGGTGAATTATTGTAAAACAGTGTGACTTGTATTTGCAGAGACTAAATAAGGAACAGCCTCTATTAACAGTCCGTATGGAAACTGGGATATAAAATATTCTAGAAACATTGCCCACAGCATAGAAGTTTATTAAACTAAACACTGAAGCGGAGGGAGAAGAGGCAAAAAAACCCAACCCAAAACCAGCCAAGGAATGAGAAAGAAAGATTATTCCCTTAAAGTTACACGTTATAAATAATTATGATAATTAAAGTATGCTTCATGATCCAGAAACCTGGTAAATAAATCAAAGGTGGTGTACTGTAATGCTTTAAAAAGAAAAGTCTCACCATACCTGTCACTTCGTTTTGCTGTTAATGAAAAAACTACAGGTTACTTTGACCATTAATGTTCTAGCCTGCTCTTCCACTTTAGCAGCAGAAAAACTTTCAAGAAGATCAACTAAAGAGCAAAATTTAGTCTCTTGAAATAGTAATTTTTATTTTGGTGGCAATAGGCAGATTTCAGATTTCTGTCACCTGCGGATCTGTCAATCTAGGCTGAGATTTTGAAAACCATCATGTTGTACATTCTTATACCTTTGGGCAACATTTATTTTTCCATCAAGATTTTTCTCCTTTGGCTTCTCAATACTAAGACACCTTCCCATCACAGAAATCTTGTCTTTCACTAAGAGAAGTGGAAACATAAAATCAAGAAAAAAATCCTGAAGGACAACTTCAGATATCAGACAAAATATTTTCCACGTCTTTGGTAAGACAGTTGTTTTACCAAAGAATCTTCATTTTCCAGAAAATAATTTGCCTTACTTGGAAAATTATTACTCTTGCTGCGGATTTGGCCAAAATATTTTAATTCCTAAAAGGCAATGAAGAGAGCTTGACTTTGCCAGACCTGAAATAGCAACATGCCAACTTCTCTGAAAGGTGAGCACAAACCAAGACATCAAAAGTCTCCAAAATCTAAACCCTGCCTCAGCTGAACAAACAAAATCTATAAAGAAGAAGATTTAAACTTGATGAGACCAGTCAAAATTCAAAACAAAAATCTACCTCTCATTTTCAGAATGGATCATTTTCAATCTTAATCTCAGTGAATTCCTGGACTGCAATTACACAGCCTCATTTGTCCCCCTGAGAAAGTCTCCTTCATCCAGCCTACGTTTGGGTCTCTTTGCTGTTTTTCCTAGGGATCTCTCGGTTTTCTTTCCCACTACGGCCCTTTCTCACCGTCCTTTCCCTTCCCTGTCACATCCTGCACTTAGAATCAGTTTGTAGGTTATATACGTTCAGTTCCTTTCAGACTAAAACCACCCTTGCCCTAGAAGGGACCAGCTGGCAGCTCCTTTTTTTTTTTTTTTATCTGCTGCTTCAACACATCCTCTTAGCAAACTCATACACTGAGCTGAAATAGAATTAAATGGTTGTATCACAATCCCATTCTTCTCATAAGCTTTAGATGTATAAGAAAAATTGGAGGAAAAGTTTTTTTCTTATTTAGATAGTGTCTTTTAAAGAGAAATATTTTGCAGCAACACCCGTCTGGAGATTTTCTGTTTGTTTTTAGAAAAATAGCCTAGTATTTTGGAAAGGAAAGGACATTTTTCTTAAATCCTGTTCTATAAAAAATAAAAGATTAAATTAACCTGTATTAAGTTGGCAGCTAAATCCCTATATAGGAAACCAAAGATAGTATTTAACTGTGAACTCAATTCCAAAGAGACATACTTAATTATGTAAAATTCAGTCAGACAGTCAGTAAAATGAAATCGATCCCCAGAGAGCTGCTGTACTGTGCTAACATTTGTACCACACTCTTGCAATAGGAGCGGAATCCAGTTTTCTGAACTGTGAGACTGCTCCAAAATATATCCACTTACACTAAACATATGCGATATACATGACATTGATCATATAGGTGCCTAAGGAAAGTTTTCAATGACTTCCTTAGCCAATAATCTGATGTCTGTGACAATTCCATAGGGTGAGTACTCTTGAAAACGAGGCCTGTTCTTGTCAAGTTTCCTAAACATGGACTGATATCAATCATTTAATGAACATAAAGCTTCAATCCTGTTAATGTTAATACTCAGAAGAAGGTTCATTATCTGTATGCCAAGGTCACTGAGGTTGTTAACAGATGTAGGATTATATAACAGTGTTTACAGTTTTCATGTTTGTGTTTGTTTAATTTGTCCTTATACAACATTTATTAGTTTTCAAACAACCGATTAATACTTGGCATTATTTCTATAAACAAAAGGTGACCACAATGCAATATCTGCATGCAGATGGAAGCAAACTACATAGCTCTTCTAATATATGGACCAGACAGTATGCGTAATTTTTCAAAACTATTATCTCATTTCTTTATGCTGTATATACCAGAGGTGCTCATGTCCATGGGCTGCGATTTGCAATATGGTTCAGTCTGAGTCTTTTCTTAACACAGGGTCAATTGACTTTTTCTGTCTGTCTTTCTGCTTCCCTTCCTTTTTACCAAATTCATTGGACAAATATTTACAGTATGTTATGTCTTGATGCCTTGACTCATTTTCACTAAATATGCTAATGAGGAATCTTTAAGGAACTTTCAGACCTGAAACAAGTCTCCTATTGCTGGGATGCATAGTAGTTACATGCTTTACCAAAAATGTCGTTCAGGTAATGGACCTGAAAAACTTCAGCACAAATTGATATGAATGTCCCATTCAGAAATTATAATTATTAGGGAGAAAAAAAGAATCTGTTAAAAAAAGAAAAAACAACAAACAAAGACAACTGAGAAAACTCCAAACGGCGTTCAATAGGTTGTGTGCTAATGAAGTGAGCCTGACTGGTTTCTGTGTCATTGCTCCCAATAACATTCTCGGAGAAAAGCCTTTGAACAAACAAACAAATGTACCTTTCTTGAAGAATAAGTTTGTTTTCCTTCTTCCAGAAGTCTTTGAAGTCAGAACTGAATTCATGCCAAATACTGAAGAAAGAATGTGGAGACACCTCTTTCTCTCCCATTTTTGGTTTCATGCAGAAATAGGCTGCAGTTTCCAAAAAGCTGTCAAAGAAAGCAAAACCGGCAAATTTTTCAGTACCCATTGACACAGATTTCCGCCCCCCCCTTACTTAACACCAGCGTGGTATTTAATTATTCTTGGTAGCAGATCTAAAATATAAGACTATAAAAACGTAACAGTTCTGAGCTCTTCGTATAGAGATAGATACACAATATAAGATGATTCTTCAGCAAAGTTGGGATCTGGCATTTATCATCGGTTCTGTTTTTGACCGAAGTATTTTCCATTTGTATTTTCCATTCCAAAAGCTAAAATGAATGCACTGTCCAGAGCCCTGCAAATCCAGACATCCACACCTGCCTATATACTGCTTTTCTGTTGTGTTTAAAACTATTTTCAACACACGGAGTCAAAGCTTATAAAGGACTGTAAACAAAGTTCTTCCAAGTTCTGTTAGATCTATACTATGGCACAACAGGGTAGATGGCATAGATTGAAGCCTACGCAGAGATGTTAAAACCCAAACCTGCTATGTACTAAGTAAGAAATAACACAACATAAAACTGGACCAGGGCAACTGTGCAAGAATACAGGTGTCCATCACGACTCTACTAGAATGATCTGACAATTCCTTCTGAGCACGGAAAAACTAAAGTAGAATTTTAAACACAAAAGCTACACCTCAAGAGCTGTTGCTGAAACGCAAAGGTTGTATTTCCAACACTGAGTGAGGACTGTGACTGCAATTAAATTTAACAACTTTCTGAGTTTGAATTGCTTCTATTTTAGTTCAAATTTAAGAATATGTAGGAAAGTTATAGGAAGCTACAGAATAATTCTTTCAAAATTAATTGTTTGATCAACTACTATTCCATTTTATTTTTTGACTTAGTGTGTTTTAAATACTGGAGCTTTTAAGAACATTTTTCTCCACATGGAAGCCTCTGGAGAACTGGTTATTTTATGAAAAATTCTATGGAAAGCTGTATGTTGAAATATAATTGTAGATGCTTTGCTCATGATCTATTACTACTCATCAACTTCTATGATAATTTTCTGTGAAACACACATCACAGTTGTCATCACTTTAATTATGGGGAAAAAAAGGCAATTCCAGTTAAATGGATGGAAATGCCATTTTGGTCACAGAAGCTGTATCTTCCTTCACGGACTATTGCAACTAGAGACAGAATGCTTTGATAGTTGTTATAATTTAAAGTATTTAACGGTGACAAAGATTCAACCATTCAGAACGGTCAATCTCAGAGTCTTTATGAAACTCTTTGTCCTAGTTCTCAAAACTCGAAACTCCAGTTGTTTTCCCTAACATGAAAAATAACTAACTACATGAATTATCCTATTTCTGAATAAAACAGCATACAGCTTAAAAATTTAACATCAGTTTACCAGTCAAATTCTACACACTTTTTCTCTTAATTTGTAATGCATTTTTCCATCTGCTGAAGCAAAACAAAGCTTTCAAGCAACAAAGATGCAGCACAGAAAAACATAAAAGATAAAAACGTCCTCACTTTTTAACCTATTGCATTGATACTCAAATGTCACCTTACCTGAGTGTATCATTAATTCGGCTCTCAGCTTACTATGGCACTCTTTTCTGTAGTTCAGCACTTGCTTAATAAATAGAATGTTTTTTTTTTTTTTTTATGGCTAGGTTATGCTGTGTTTCTTCAAATGATTTATAGATGAGTGATACTACTGATTAAACTACAAAATTCCATTTTACTTACCTATTTACTTTTTCCCCACAGTTTTATACTGGGGAAAATATTTATTGTCTATCCGGTGGTCCCATAGAATAACTCAAAAAGAATATCTCTGACATTTACAGAGTCATAGAATGGTTAGGGTTGGAAGTGACCTTAAAGATCATCTAGTTCCAAGACTGCTATAATGTCTCCCCAGAGCCTTCTCTTCTCCAGTCTCAACAACCCCAAGTTTCTCAGCCTGTCTTCATAAGACAGGTGCTCCAGCCCACTGGAGCCATCTTCATGGCCCTCCTCTAGACCCAATCCAACAGCTCCATGTTCTTCTTATGTTGAACCCAGAGCTGAAGGCAGTACTCCAGGTGGGCTCTCACAAGAGCAGAGTAGAGGGACAGAATCACCTCCCTTGACCATGCTTCTTTGGATGCAGCCCAGGATATGGTTGGCTTTCTGGGCTGCAAGCATATATTGCTGGCTCATGTTGAGCTTCTCATTAACCAACACCCCCAATTCCTTCGCCTCAGAGCTGCTCTTATTCCATTCCCCATTCATCAGTCAGCTGCACTATATTTTAATATTTTTTTCCTACTTTCACATATTTTCAACTTTTGCAAGACTGTAAACGTGTCAGGGAGATCTTTAGGTTTTCCTTCAGATCCTTCCCCTAGACTTACAGCTCTGGAGCTAGCTAGCAGGAAGTCATACAAAAGACTCGTTTGATTTTTCGGAATGAACTGGCAACATTTTTGAAGGAACATGAGGAATACAGGACAGGAGAGAAATCTCGAGGCATCAGTTGAGTCAATGGCTTAATTTTAAGGAAACTCTTTGAATTAAGGCCATTAATGATTCACAGAACATATAAAGATGAGAAGTTCCAATAAGAAGCCCATGACATTCTGAGAAACGTATCTTCAAACCATTCTGCAAATGACAATAATGAGAAAAGAATTTGACAGTGAATGGCCATCCTAAGCAATGCTTTCAAATTTGAGGTAATGAGCTAGAATTCCCTCAGAAGTAAATATCCCAAGACACAGTAAGCCAGGACAAAATGAAATTCATACTGTATAGGAGAATGCTTAAAAAACCCCCAACATTCATTACCAGCACTAACATTTATTGGAGATGCAAAGGCTTCCATTACTCTTCAATTATTCCAGTCATCCTCTGGGAGCAGAAGGAGATAGCCAACATTTTTTTCTCTGATGACTTAAAATCTCGCCAACGACCACTTATATAATAGGAACAACCTTACACGTGCATACAGATGCATCTAAACAGCTATAACTTAATTTCTAAGTTTATAGGGGGAAGATAAACACTCAGCCAGGTTGCTTGCCTCCCTGGAAGTTACTTTAGGAGGTAAGGAAAATAAGCAGTTTGTGAAATGTGAAAGAGCAATAGCGTAGCAGGTTGTCGTTAATACGCCACACTTTTCTTATGCCCAGTAACAACACACAAGACATCAGCTGCAATACAGTAATAGGGCACAAATCTCCATGAATCTTTTTTTTTTTTTTTAACACATGCAGATCAAACAGTCAAGACAGTTACTATATTTTTTTCAACCAAGGAGGTCTACTCTTATTTAGCAGTTAAGCCTTTTAAGAGTACACGTAGAAGACATATGGAAACCTGCTTGCTATACATTTGATGCTGTCATTTTTGTAGTACAAGACAAAGTGGCATAATTCACACATGAAATACAAAGCAAATAAAGTGAATCCAAATGCATCAAATGATAAAACATGCACAGCAAGAAATCCTCTATATTACCACGCTCTTTAAATATCTGATTTGGAAATGTTTACACATGTCAATCTAGACATATCTCAACGCAGATTCCAGGAGGGGACACGCATTTTAAATACAAAGAGAAATTTGGATGACATCGTCATAACCCCAAGACTAGATATCATCCTTTCAGACTTCAGCCAGGCAGCAAATAGCTTTTCTCTGGCGCTTTTCAGTGGGATAACCCATTCAAATTTTCTTGTTGATCCTTCAGCAGATTTTGAAACAAAACATCTGCAAATACCATTGATACTATTCCTGACTATATGTGCAGGCACACGGGCATTTTGAGTCAAATAAGTGACTAGAGTTCAGAAAGCTTTTTTTCCGCAAGTTAATTTCTGCGTCATATAACCTTGGGAAACTCATCTGACCTCTCTGCTTTTCATTTCACTTATCTGCAAAATGAAATGTTTATTACCAAACAGGTATTGCAAAGCTTGTTTAGTGTGCATTTCTCAAGTGAAAAGGTTCTTAGTTTTCCATACTCTTAGCAAGTGTCTTAAAAGAAAAGAATGTGCATTAGAGAAGAGATAGCAGTCATGGAAGAGGGAAGGAAGGGCATGTGAGTTATTTTCAGGGATTAAAAAAGGTAAAAGAGGTCACTGGCTTTGCTTCAAACAGTCTGACTTTTCAAGCATAATAAAAATAAGGCAGTGACGTTCACATCAATCTCTATTCTGACTTGGTAAAAGCCAGAATTCTTAAAACAGATTTCAGGCTGGGTTTCATACCCCTCATGCTGGCCCTGAAGGAGAATTAAATAACATTAAATCGATGAAAACAATGGAAGAGTTGCTCATTCCTGACAAGTAATTAAGGAAATAAGATCAAGAAAGATGGTTAGTTCCTTTTCTCGACTTCTAATTTCCTTAGTTCAAGTGTTTGTGTAATTCAGAAAAATCACTGCAGACTGAGATGACTGAACTTACTGCTTACTCAAATGTGGAAATTTGAGGAATAAATCACTGGACTTTTCTGTGTGCTCGCTTTTGTACAACTACTAGACTATGTAAATGATTTTTCTGTTTTGGGGGAAGGAAGAAATAGATGCTTTAACAGCCAAAACAAATTCAATCATATGAAAAACAAAAAAAAACCATTCACATTGCAAATGGCTCATTGACAGCATTTCTAGCTAATAGATCTGATCCATTAAGAATGTTTTACGATTATTCAATTTTTTTTCCATTCCATTCTGAAGCCGGTTAGCAAGCAGTTACAGACAGTGATTCAGATTCAAGTCTGCTGTGTGCAATGCATGGGCCATTTTATAAATATGTACAACCTATATTTGTACACATGCATGTATGCAGTAGGTCAAGCAAAAAAGGAGGAAGGGGAGATAGAGCAGCTTATAACTACAAAAATACTCTTGCTCAAAAAAAAGGCAATAAAGAGACAAATCAACGATATTAAGCAATGGACAGCAGTAGTTTCATCTCAGTATCATTTAATCCAGCTTCTGTGGCCAAACAAATAGCAAAGTAATCATAGGTACAGACATGTCCTGGCTGAACTTTCTGAGAAATAATGCACACACACACACGCACCTCGTTTCTACATACAGCAAACTAAACCACCTGCAAGAGTAAAGATTTGTTTGAGTGTGAATTTAAAAGCAGAAAAAATGTTTCTACAGTTCTACAAGAGAGATTCTGAACTGTTTAACAGATTACGCATTTTGGTTGAAGTTTGAGCCTGGATATTCTTGACTGCTTGGGTTTGGCTTTATAAATTGTTAAGTGTCATTTATATACATTTGGGATTAGGAAGAGGTAGTCTTAGTGTTGGTACTGTGTCAGTACTGTGAAGCAGTTGCATTTCAGAAGCAGTTCTGAGTGAGGCAAGAGCTGCTAAGGTACATTTTAACTTGATTAAAGTCACAAATAAAATTTAGAACTAGGCATAGTCTACTAAAAGAAGGAAGATAAAAAGGGGAGAAAACACTTTATGTGCTTCTTACTACTTTAAATCTGACCTGAGTTTTATTTAAAGCCAAACTGAACTGACAAGCATATAAACCTGTTGAGAATATTGATCCTAAATCAACGACTACATAGGGAAGATCAGTACAGTATACAGGTAACAGTACTTGCTTTTTGGAAAAGCTAATCAAGTTCAATAAAGCAGTTCAGCAAAGTCACACAAAATTATATAAAATGAAACAGAACCAGCATCCCGGTTATTGAGATAGCACAAGCCTGTGAGGAAACTTAATATGAACAGCATCCTAAGAAGCTTCTTATTTCTTATTGACATATTTTGTTAGAGGTCCTCTCTGCACTATAAATTTACATCACTTTCTTCACTTTTTTTTTTTTAAAGTATCATTGCCTTTTTTCAGTGCTGTCCCTTGTCCTGCATAATTAGAAGTGAGAAAATATAAAAATGAATGTACGGTCATTCAAAAATATCTAGTACTTAAATGTTGGTAATAAATTTCTTGGGGTTCTTTTTTCCTCCTCCTCTTTTTTTTTTTTTTTTAAGGAAGAAAATGAACTTTCCTATATTAAAAAGAAAGTTTAAACAGTATGTCAGTTTAAGACAACTGCCAGAATCATTAATCTCTTCTTTCATTTGCCAATTTATATTGTGTAACTATGGATTTTGTAATATTGTTCCTTAGAAAAGAAAGGTCTCAAGAGATTTTTCCTTTCCTCTAAAAAAAAACCTGCCAAACATTTGCAATGTTTTGAATCCTAAGTCATCTTCTTCATCTCTAGTCCCTTGCCTCCTATAAATTCATATTAAACAGAGAAGTGTTTTATTGCTCCAACTAGAAAAAAATGAGCAGCTTCAACAACAACAAAAAAATCCCTCTACCATTGAGGTACCATTTTTCCTCACAGCAAAGACCCAACAAAAAGCATCCAATGTGAAGGACAGGAAATTATTTTTTGACAGGCCAGTCTGCCTTGTTCATGAGAATTTTGATCCCTCCTCCAATACTAGGAATGCTTTACAGCATTAATATTAATCAGCAATGACCAATATTATTAGTTGTACACATTGATTAGTAACAGAAATGCACAACTTTCATATATTATACTTTATGCCATATACTGAAGGCAGAAGACCCAGTAACAGAAGCAGAGCATATACTGTGACACAGATTGTTAAACTCAATAGATATTAAGAATATAACCTTGCAATTAAACCAAATATTTTAGGAAAATTAAAATTTTTAGAGGACTGATGAACTCGTGAAGTTAGCAATGAATAAAGTCTTCATATATCAGATTGCCTTTTCAGCCTCAGTTCAAATTGTTATTCCATGCCCTTACATATACATCATTCAATGGTGGGTATTTCTTTAGTCCTATCTTTCAGGATTAAAGTCCCCCACAATAGGGACAGCAAAGTAGCAAAATAATATGACCATAACTAATTTAAATTATAGTTTTCTTGGAAGGTGAATTTGAGCACTGAGATTTTCACAATCTGTTTATTTTAGAAATTAATTTTTTAAAGTCCAAATTAAGGTATATCGGTTGGGCATGATGAAGAAATTTGCCAAATTACTTCTTGTTGTCTTTATCTTCTGGAAACGTTAGGTTATCAGAGATCACAGTTTACCTGTTAAAGGATTCTTCAAGGTTTTCCTTTTCAGGTTTTATTATTTCTTTCTAGTTTTATTCTTATTTTTCTCTAAAACACTAGGTGACAATTTGGTCCCTCTATGTGTTTGGTTTTGTTTCATTTTGTTGTTTTTTTTTTTTCATTGCTCTGATGTAAGCAAATGCTCTGCTGACATAATAATGCCATCTTTTATCCCAGGTGGCATAGGATTAGGTGCTAAATTATGTCACAAGAAGGATGGAGCTATCTTGACAGACAGAACTTTTCTGATGATAGAAAATAGTTTTTAAAAAGCCATTCTACACAGACTGAGTCAGCCTCCAGCCATTTGTAACTCAGAGGTCAAGAAATGTAGGCTAGAGGTATTTTGCTACCTTCACTGTATCGTTTACAAAGTGTTCATCAGCCACAGCTCATCGAGTAATTGGGGTTTATGTGAACTCAAATGCTGTTATGGATATTTAAAGGTTACATCTCTGTTCAAGAATATTATTCAGATTAAAATATGAATTGAGATAACAGAAACAGAGCTAAACTTGGGTTCTTTTTTGTCCCTGACAATTGTCTTCTAACAGGCCACTCAGAGGAAAAAGGAAACATTTTTTAACACGACTCTTCTAATGCATTTTTAATTTGCATACGCTCTCTTATGTATTTAAAATGACAATTTTAAACAGGTTCAAGCTTTCTCTCAAAAACTAGTCTAGACGTATTTACAATTTCATACATCCACTGGTTTTAGCTGCAATCCACCATAATCTGCATACTTTGCATGAACGTGTAGGTTCTCTTTATCAGAGTTTAATGCTTTTAATTTTATGTTAGTGTGGACATCATGCCCATGCATGCTAGCTAAGATGCTATGTAGACACATGGATAGCTCTGTGCTAAACCAGGCATATACAATATGACCATACATAAAACAATGTCATGTAATTGTGCACTGGAAAGTCAGGCCCAGTAACATATGCAAGAGAAAACTATTTTCCTCTCTCTAAGAGCTTTGAACATATTAAATAACCTTTGGCCAGTTGAACTTGAAGAAATAATAAGGTGCCAGCCGACACAGGATACGCTGGAAGAATGAATTTCAACAGCAGTGATCTGACACACAAGCTGCTAGCCTCAGTGCTGTAAGAAACAGCTAAATGCTTTATGTTAAAGCCCAATTTGTCTCCAAATGTTTCTATTAACACACTATGTCTTCACTGTCTAATTCAATGGAGGCCTTCTGAGCAATCATTATTACTTAAAGAGGTTATTATTACATATGAAGGTAGTGTAACCATTGTGTACTAAATATTGTGTTAAAAGATTTATTATGTTTTTTCAATTTATTGATGTCAACCTCAGCCTTGTAATCTACCTGCTAGCATGTTATGGCTCATTTTTATAACTGAAATTCATGCAGGGTCAAGATCAGAGTTATCTGACAAAATAAGTAACTTGCTTAAACCTAGAGCAGATTATTTAGATATCTAGAGAGAAACCACATAGATGCTTTACCAGATTTCATGTACATATAGTATTAACCCACAATCTAAGAATATAATTCATCATAGATTAAATTTTATACATGTGCATTTACAAAAACTCTAAAAATGACAAGTGAAATGAATCTGCAGATCTGATTGGGAGTTTTGTCATGTGCTCTGTTTTGGTGCTCAAGTCAAACTTAAGTTTCAGTTTCTATTATTTGAAAATTATAGAATAACAATGCTCTGAAATACTGTGTATTATAGAACCTCCTAGCATTTTAAATGTTTTGTGATGCAGTTTCATGTTAACCCTTCAGAGTTGCTCTGAAGAGCATTCTTTCTTAACTCAATGTACAAGAACTCTCTCCTTAACATGCATGAAGACAGGATTGCCTAATATTTTCAAAAGCCAGGGAAGAAATTCAGCCTTTGGAGAAGACAGAAATGTTCACAGGGGCTTTTGTATTTTTAGAGTCAATTACAACAAAATCCCGTGAAAGTAAACTGAAAGACTTCAAAATTTGGGTTTCTGAAGTGTCAGATTGAAAGTGTCTTTACATGTATTTTTCAAACATTAGGCATTTATAATTGAATTCCCAACTTATGGTAATACATTCTCTTCATAGTAGTGACAGTATCTTTGTTTAGATGAGTAGAGAAAAAAGGGTAGCATTTTCTAGAAAGATGAAGTTTAAATGAAAAGGTGGCAGCCATTGGAAATGATGGAAAGATTGTAATAAATAACCATATCACTCTGGATATGCGAATCATTGATATTCACACATCCAAGCAAAGCTAAATAAATCATACTTTTTTGACCTAAGAACACTCGCTCATGTCTAGATGAATTGTTCCCTTCCCTTCCAAGGATTCCATGAAGGCTTCATGTTTTTTTCTGATCTGGAGTTACCATTGCCCTAGTTGTTTCCTTTGGGGTAGAGAAGAAACTTTACCTCCTCAACAGACCAACTACAGTAGCACCATCTTTCAGGCAGCAGTTGAGAAAAGAAGCAGCTGCAAGTTACCTCACGAGAAGAATTCATTTAAGACACAGTGGAGAGGGCACCCAGCTCACTAAAGCTGTTTCTGAATCTAGCTTGTTAACAAAGACAAGAAACAAGGCAACAAAGCTGAGGAACAAACTGAGGAACAGTAAAGAAGCAACACTTTTTTTTCCTAGTCACTTAATCTCCGTATATAAGAAGCACAGTGGGGCTTCAGCAGTAGGCTGAGGCAAGCCCTATACTGTGGAGGGGCTGATGGCAGCCTTCCATCAGCTGGAAATTATTACAGAAGGAATGACCTATATTGTACAATTTATTACTGGATAGTTCCCAGATGAGTTAATGCAATTGTGACCTAATTAAATCACATCCCTGACATTCTGCTTTTCTATTTGCATATACATGACAACAGCAATATAATATGAAATCCTTAAAGTAAATCTTAAAATATAGCAAGGAAGACTGCAACAACTGTAGAGGCAAATCAACATAGGAGAGTAAAAGAAGTATTATCCACTTTTAAGTGACAGTCATTGCAAATGTTAACACTATACTGTGAAGGTCTTAGGAAACAATCTAACTAAACAGCTCAGGTAGACAATATCATGAAAGAAAAAAACTACTGAACGTAATCAGAAGATTATGGAGAGGCACTGGAGCTAATTACACGTACACACAAGCATTTTAATTCAGCTGTAACAGCTCAAGAGGAATACCTTGAATTTTTGAGGACTACTCAGTGAAACCACCTGCTGGACATAAACTGGAGGTCAAAACAATGTGCCACATTTAAAGATTTTAATTTCTGTAATTTTTTTTCATTAATTTTATCAGTTACATGATTCTTCTCTTAGTTTTTTATCCTGAATTTAATGTTATAGCATTAGTTTTGGGTATGATCAGACCCCAGTTATTTTAACTATATTGTTATCAGTGTGTTAGCTGCATTGTTATTGATGTTGCTTAGCTGTGTAACGGTATTTGCACCTTAAACTAATATACTTTATCTTTTACTGTAAGATCTAAGAATAGGTCTTCTACATAAACTGTGGAATAAACTGCATAAAGTTTATGTTGCAGAATATTAGATCTCTGAATTGTGCCCCAGTCTGTTAAAAGTTATATTACCATATGTTCATACCAGCACTGAATGCCATTAAATGCAAACTAATTTAAAACCAATAAAATTAAATTATTTTTTAAGCAAGCAGCCCAACATCTTTAAAAGAAAAGACAATCCTGTTACAGACTAAAATAAATTGTGCAAATGGTTAAGGAGTTACAGTCATTTGGCAAATATTTTCAGAAAAGGACAAAGACTTTGTCTTTCAGAGAAAGATCAATTACCCATATTTCAGAAGAGACTTTCTGACATAACTAAACCTCCGGCTAAGTTTCCATTACTGCATATTTACAGGCCCTGATATTTTCTCAGAGACAGGATACTAAACTAGAATGATCCGATCTGTTTAACAGTCTGTAAGCTGCTTCTATACACATTTCCTTTGCTCACCAAGTATTTACTTTTTGCTGATGCAACTAATGTATACCTACAGTCTGAAATGTATTACGATGAGCAATTCAAGTCTGCCTGCTGTGAGCCACACAGCGAGAAAAGAGATCTAACAGCAAAGGAACCAACAAAGAATGAATGGCCAAAAAGTAGTGAAAGATGGAGTCCCACCAGCATATTCTTGCCTTTTAGTTAAAAGCATTGTGCTGAGGTTTTTTTAAACTACATGCCTCTCTCCATTCTGAGCTTTTCACCACTTTATTTCAATCATTAACTCAATTTTCACTTTAACTTTACAGTTCACTTTTAGAAACAATCCAAACCATTGTGTGGAAGGTAGCAAGATGGGAGGAACATTTACTGTTTTAAAGGATTACCAGGCTTCGGTGCTACATTTCTAGGTGTTGCTTTTCAGCAGTGCCATTGTAAGTGTCATCAACTTGTCAGCTCGGAAGCAGGTGTAAAGCTTTGTTCCTCCCCAGGTCTCATGTTCAGTGAAGCCAATGGAAGCCTGTGAATGTTTTGTCAGGAGTACTCTTTTTTTTCAGGGAATTAAAGGTAAACATTTCTCTTCAAAATTAATGTCATGTGTTGCTACAGCAAAGAAAGCAACAACGCATTGCTAAATGGATTATTAAAAGTCCTGAAAACAGAAGAGGTGCCTGGGAAGCTGCACTTAGGAAGCACTTTCAATCTAAAAATCACTGGAATGTGCAAGTAATGGGAGCAAATTATAAAATAAACCAAATAAAAATGTCCTGACGTGGGAAGATGAGTGTTCCATACCCAGCCACGCACATCCTAAATTCCCCAGTTGATACTGATGACAAAAGGCAGAAAGTCCTCTGTTTGACTTTCTATAAAACAAATATATATTCTCATAATGGATTGAGATTTACTAAAGAACGAATTAAATTCCTGGATTTGTTAAAATGAGCGATGCACACAAAGCCATGATAGTGAGCAGTCCTCATTAGGTATCACAGCAGGAAAAAAAGGGTGAACAGTTTCACCCCAAATCAAGCCACCATTACATGGGACTGTTGTGTCTTAGTGACCTATGTTATCACTTCAAGCAGGATTATACTGTCTTAAATATTAGAACTAAAAGGATCTGTAGTGTTCATAAGAGATTCTCAGCATAGGTTGCCTCTTACATGAGTGCAGTATGAGTAAACAAACAGCAATTTTCGGTGCTACTGTAATGAATTTAGGATGCTTCATTGTTTGTCTGAGAGATAGCAGGAAGAAGTGAAAATCATCTGACCATTTCTCAGGTCTAAAATAAACATCTCCAGTTCAATTTGTTAATGATTCCAAAGGTGTTACTCCGAGAAGAGACAAATCATTGCAGGTAGAAGAAAAGAAAAAGAAAAAGAAAAAGATCATCTTAACTATTTCAGTGGAGGAGAGATTAATGTTACGATCTGGATTTATTTTCTTCTAAAAATAGACCCTAATCTGGAAGCCTTCCAAGGAGATCACAACTCAATACTAGGTAAAGTTTTATAAGAAAGTAATAAAGCTACATGCTATTCCTTCATGACTATTCAGCTGAACAGAGGTAGCGAAGCTGAGAATTAGGATCGTCAGCTTCACTGAATGCTGCTTCTGGTAATTCTAGTTCAGGTTGTTTAGCTGTTCAGTCTTCAGGAAAGAAGTACAGAAGAGGAGTAACTAGCTGATTTCTGATTACAAGTGAGCCAGATTATATTGTTGCTGTTGCTGTTGCCTGCAATATTATTTTTGACAGTTACTTTGATGCAATCTTGGTTCCTGCTCACTGTGGATACTGTGATCAAACTCATATCTCATTCTAAAATTGTATTAAACATACCTAGAAACAACAGTGCTTCTAACTTTTTCTCCTTGCTTAAAGAAAATCGCATCTTGAAAGAAGAGATATTTAAAGCTAAGTAAATGAAAATTCAGAAAACAGACAACATATCTGTTGCTTGGTGGAAAGTGTGCTGTATCTCCCAATTTTCAAAGGCACTAAATTTTAATTACAAAGTTGTTTAAATGTTATTTACAGCTGTGTGAATTGAGCATATAGCTATGTGTTTTGGGACAGAAGCCATAATCTAAAATTAAGGGAAAAAAAAGGCCAAACTGTGAACTAAATATAGAGGCATCTCTTTCCCTCCTCCTTCTCTCCCTCTCTTCTTTTACTTCTTTCCCGTCCCCCCAAAACAGTGATTTTTACTTTTACTTGTCAAGCATTTCACAGTTTCTCAAGTATTTAGCAATGAGGATCTAATTAGAAAGTGCCAGGTTCTTTTTTATTACACTTTATCAATATTGTTAAAGGAATGATGTAATTGTTTGAGGTTTGGTGAAGACATTCCATGTCACTCCAGTGTTAATACCAGGCTGGAGCCTTCCTTGTCTGCCTGCGTAAGCTAGATAAACACAGACCTGTGTGCTTTCTTCTCATCTCAGGATACTTACTCAGAGAGATCTTGGAACATATGCCTATTGCGAGCTAAACATTTCACTTTTCATTTTATCCATGTGCCAGAAATCCATTCCTTGGATAAACACTTTACATACTGACACTCTTAAAGTCACTAAACGCGATAAATAAAGAGAGAATACATCATTTCAAAACCGATTAAACATTTTCTCACTTGTGACAAATGAACAGTTATACACTGTATGGAGTCCCTGGAGCAGACTTTCCATTTTCTTTGTCTTTATTTTGTGTGGAAGATTAACTTTCCATTTCAGCTCATCTATTGCACAATTGAGCTTTTCTAAAATACACATTGCTGTATTTTCCCCAAATCATTATTCATTTTAGAAACATTTTTGTTGTTATTGCTGCAAGAGCTTTTCTTTTAGACTTTCATATTTTTATGGAATTATCAGCTTTAGTATTTTGTGCCTAAACTTTGAAAAAAAATTAAAAATATTTTTGAAAGATTTAGTTTTTACTGAAAGCTAAAGAAATGCTATCATGGGGTAGACCTGAACTTATACACAGGCTGAAGTTATCCACTTCAAAAAGGAAAATTCAAGCACATTAACCACATTAATTTTGCTCCATCTA
The DNA here is from genome assembly GCF_009769465.1 of Tauraco erythrolophus. NCBI lineage: Eukaryota > Metazoa > Chordata > Aves > Musophagiformes > Musophagidae > Tauraco > Tauraco erythrolophus. The sequence continues at coordinate 90,016,609 of NC_141466.1, read as the reverse complement.
ATCCATCACTTTTCCTTGCACTACTTGCTTGTCTAGTCATCCCATGCAGTGCTGTTCCACCTATGATTAGCCAAATGCAACTAATCTTTTATTTAGCTTTTCAAGCTCTCATCATCTTTTTCACCCACCCCCCACCAAAAAAGGTCCCAAGCATTTTATTTCTCTACCCAATTACAGATCTTAGTGAAATAAATACACATAACACTGAAATTATACCATGAAGCTGTCTTCAATATTTTAACAAATACCACTAATCTGATTAAGAATTTCAGTGGGAAGGGGGAAGGAAGAAAGAAAGAGAAATGTAGCCTAGATAACAGTAAAAAAATAACTTCGCCCTAATGTTATCCTAGCATAATTCTTCATGTGTTCCATAGAAGGTTTTGCATGTGATTTTATCCTTGCGAGATATTCACAGTAAAGAGGAACAATGAGGCTGAATTTTCTTTTTTTTTTGTCAAACTACTATGTAAATGAGTTGCTGCTCTCAACATAGGAGGAGAAGAAAAGTAGGACAAGTCAGAAAAAGCAGACTAAGCTGAATGAGAATCCAGGGAGCAGATTGCTTTCTTCCCCCATGTTGTGGATGCTAGATATACCAATAGGAAGTTTTTGATATGATGATTCCAGTGCAGCGAGAGAAAAAAATAAGGATGGAGAGTGAATTAGACACCAGAAGACAGTGACAAGTCACAAGATTTCTGAACAGATGGCAGATTCCCCTTGTCCTTAGAGATCTGTCAGCTTTGGACATGTAGTCTAATCCATTTTCCACAGGAGAAAGTTTCCTTAAAAGAGCAGTCAGAGATCACAATCATCTCTTCTCCTAACAGCAGTTTCTTCTCTTAAAGTTTCATTATGAAGAAGATTTTTAAGGATGAGAATTATGTAACTCAGCAGTTAAAGAAACCAAAGAAATGTCAGGAATGCCTTTCATATACTTGAGCAAGAGGTATGACACTAAGCCAAAGCAATACTCCCTTTGTTCCATTTTTCCATCATGATCCCGCATCACCGATGTACCACTCAAGGACCTACCATAAGAAAGGAGACCATACCAGTAAGAAGGGAGCTTCTTGTGGCAGAGAAACATCCACTCTCCACTTGGCTTCCCTTTCAGGTAGTATTTTTAGTACATGGCCCAAGGAATTAGAGAGAAATTGTGGTGCTGTATCTGGAAAGATGTTAACTGCACTGTGGCATTACAGGAGGTAGCAAATTTGGGCATCAGGGCCATAGAAGGGCTAGTAAACTGTAGTAAGAACTAGAACCTTTTATAGTGGCATGTTTTACTGGAATCCTATTGAGAGAATTCCCGGCTCTGAGAATACATGATTAATATATTCATTAGCATATATTCAGTGGCAGTTGTCGCTAGTACAAAAAGAAGATGCTATTTTTGGTGAAAGGAAAACAAACACAGACTGTCAGTTTCACTAAATCTGGACTATAAATGGTGTGTGTCATATTTTGGTCTTTTGCTGGGACAGATAAAAATCTGTCCCATTTAAGTACTGCTTCTGGAGAACACTGCCAAAAAATCAGAAGAAACCACAAGTTGTGCAATGCAGTGAAGTTCCCAATTTTGAAAACTCTCTCAAAGGCACACATCTGTAATGAAATTTAATGAGGTATTTTGCTTTTGCCGCAAAAAATAACCAACTGTATTTGAAGATCTATTAGCAATTCTACAAAGGAAGTCACATTTAATTATACATATCATTAGTATATTAAAAAATAGATTTCCTTTCTTTATTTTAAAGGAGACAGTTTATAAGCACAGGAAGTGGTACCTAATGAATAATAGTTGCCTGAGGAATGTTATGTGTCTGTCAAATCACCATGATTTTTGTGTAACATGAAGTTTTCTCTCGGTCCAAATGGTATATTGACTATATTTTCATATAAGGTGCATCCATTTTCCCAAAGACAGGAGTAATGTGCAATATTTCTCTAAAGGTAGGCTGCATGTCAATATTCCTTGGTTTTTTTTTTTTCTAACTGTCAAATTAAAACTGATAATAAATAAATATTACTTAATTTTCTGAGTGAATTTCTTTCACTATTCAAAAGAAAAATGATAACGGTGGCTACCAATACAGCAATTTCTACCAAAACAGTTTTCAAATAAAGGTTTTACTGCATTGTTCTTTCTTACCTTTTATGTGCTTCTGTCAGTGACTTCTCTTCAGTTTCTTGGTCTATTTTAGCTGTAAAAATACAACCAAAGAATTAGATATAAGGTGAAAGATAAAGATGTTGTTTCAGGGTAATGTTCATTGGAAATATGTCACGTATAAAATGTGTAAAAACTACCTGAGGATATACTCATGGCACATCAATTCTGAAAGAAAAAAAAAAACCCACAAAACACCACAAAAAAAAAAATCAAAAACCCCACACAAACACAAACAAAACTACATTAATTTTAATATCCCTATTAAAAAAACTAAACTCAATCATAAAAAAACTCAAAGCAAGTTTTGAAAATTAAAAAAGATCTTGCAGTAATATAAACAACAACCGAGTCATGAAAGTAACTTAAAACCAAATCTTAAAGAATTATTCTGAAAACTTAACAAATATGAGAACAGGTCTACCAAGAGGAGGAAAAGGTGAGTGAGGAGCAGGAAGGATTCAGCCTTTTAGCTCTTCTAAAAGTTGCTTGATAGTTACGAATAAAAGCTCTCTTCCCTCTCCCTGTACACACACCAGTTAGCAAAGAACTAGAGCCATTGCAGGCTCATATTGAAAACATGACTGTTCTTCTATGAAGAAAATTATAATTTGGTGATCAGATGAAGGAAATTAAAAACATGAAACTGTCATTGGCATATACTGGTGAAAAAATGATCTAATTTCGGTGTGTTCTCTCATATTTTATTCCGTACCCATTTCACCCAACTTAGATAGGTATTCTGATACAAAAAATCTACAAGAACATGAATATTAACTTAGGCATCACCAATGTGTAAAGCAGTAATACAAACCGCTCTGTGCATGTGTGCTTAGGTGAGATTTATATTGTCATTCAGGTAGCACAACTTAAATCCCATTTAAGATCTGCATGCTTTAGCCAAAAGCTTTTTAATTTGGAACTTGACTCCGCTTTTCAGTCTGCTAGACTACTGGTCTGCTAATTTACAAGGAGAATTTCAGGATTTCCGAGAGTCAGTGGGTTTTGGGACATGAAGGGGCTCTAAACTGTTCTGGAAACAAATATCACTAGTCAGAATTCATATAGAAATGTAAAAAAAAGAATAATAAACCTTTAAGCTATTTTTTTCCACTTTCCCTACAAAGCTTTACAATAATAATTCGTTAAAATTATTTTTCTACATTGTAGACACACTGCCTTTGAGAAAGGAAATCCTGATTTTAATTTGGCAAAAATGAGAAATGCAATGTAATTATTAGGGAACAAAGATAAATACTATTACTCTGTTACAATGTTTCAATCAACAACACTTTACAAACATATGCTAACACCAAAATAGACATGTGAAATCTGTAGCAAAGATACACAAATGGAGTTTCTCTATTATTTCCCCAGTCAGAACAAGGATCTATGTCTGATGCTGCAAATACTTTTTATTAGTAGTAATGTAGTCTGCTGAGTAGGGTGAGCAGCGTCTGGATGTTTGCAGCAGTAAACATTGTATGCAGTCATCATTACTCGAAGACTCAGGCTCCATCATTGTTTTGCTGAAAGTGAAAAAAATCTCAGCAAACCACAGAAAACTTGAGGGAGAGCTGGGTAAACGTTCTCAAGGAAATTCAAGAGCACGTGAATCCTGGCTGATTACAGGTTTCAATACTGACTTGAAACTCGGCCCAGATTCTTCAAAAGGTTTGTGAGGGCTCACAACCCTTTTGAGTGAACCTGGGCCCAGTGTTGAGTGAATCTGGGCTGACTTACAGTTTTTCTTGAAAGCTTTGCCTTGCTTTGGATATGAAACCAGGTGAAACCTGGCAACTTTGACAGAATTTCATTAAATTTTTTTTTCTCTTCATACTTCAACCCTGAAAGTCAAGGTATGACTTGTAAAACCATATGGTGCAAGAGAGAAGAAACTGCACACAAACTCATTGCACGAAGGGAGATCCAATATCTAATTTTGCATTAACACTTTCACCAAGTATCTGAGGATAGAACTTTTAAAATAAATGATTCTATTACTGAAAAATATAATTGGGACTCCTCTTAGTTAAACAATGCTTGGAAATGGAGACTAGCATATTCCAGCCTAGGACAGTCTTTTAGTACACATATCATATTCATAGGATGTAATTCTTTTTATAGTTTCCAGGATTGATGGGATATACCAACATCTGAGCTGCCTAGTTTGGGTTTTTTCTTCCTTATTTCAATGGTTCTGCACATGCTTACAAACAAAATTATTTACCCACCAACAGTGGGGCAAGTATTCCAGAATTTACTTTTTGAAATAGTGCAAGCACAACATATTATACTAGGCTTATCAAAGCATGTCAGAATTTCCTCATTCTGGAGCAAGTTTTGTTTCAATTAAAAAGGAAAGTTACTATAGTCCAGAGAGGAAGAAAAAAGAAATACTTCAGGTATCTGTACTTCTAATAATTTCATAGAGAATGGGTATTACACAATTAAAAGAATCTTGAGAATCCCTGAATAACGCAGGTGTATGTAATAGCGTTTTTTTAAAAAGTAGTAAGTACATATGCATAAGGCAGCTACTATACCCACAGAGAAAGATCTCATCCTGCATCAGATCACCTCTTGGCATTAAACAGTCTTCCAAGGAAAGAATTTTCTCCAAAACAGAATTCCCTTGTAGTCTGTTCCAAATACATGATGACACTTCTAAACCTTTTGCATATTATCAAAAGGATATTATTCAAGTATAAATCTGTCTTGCAATCCATTTGCTTTCTTATTTTTCTGGACATAAAACATTAATAAACAGTATGAAAAAAATTTTGCTTCCACAAGATGACAAATGGCACCAGTGAAAGAGAAGAAAATATGGTATATATGCTCAGGGATCTGTCCCTGTCCAAAGAAAATATTCAGATGACTGCTTTTGCACTAGTATACAGTTATCACTTGAAAGCTGTGGACAATGGCTAGTCAAGAGACATGCATTGAGATTTTGTTACCAAAAATACAAAAGCCTTACTATCACCAGGATACAATGGAATAACTATTAGATGTTGAAGCAGATGGAGATTCCTATAACTTCTGGAACTGGCCGCTAATATGATCACCTGATATTAGTGGTTATCAGTATTGTGCTTTGTACTAATCACCTCATTGGTAAATTGCTTTCAACTCATTTTTCCTGTTTGAGTGGGAGAGGAAAAACAATTCAGATTTCTGACAGATTCAGTCAAAGTGTCCCAGAGTGTATTAGGCTTTACCGTTTCATTCAATATAGTGCATCTCTACTGTCACTTCTTCCTTCAAAGCAGTTCATCACAACTGTAAAGAGTGCCTGAAAAGCATCAGCTTAACATTCTTCCTTCTTTGCAGCCTATGTCAATTAAGTGCTAAGTATCAGCTGAAAGGTGTCCACCTCAGGAGAACAGTCTTGGGAAAAAATGTATTTCCTTTTACAAAAGAGAACTCCTCCAACAGGTGAAGTAAAAGGAGAAAATTCTTATCCATTCCACAGTGATCATACCATGGCAACGGCCGATACAGGAAAATTGGTCATTTCCAGGGATACCATGGCAGCTGAGCACATGCGAGTACTCCGTTCTGCCACTAAAATTTCTCTCTATCTCTATCCTCAAGAAGCAAGATTACTTCAGGAAGTCTTACTGATTTTCTTTGAAAAACATTGAAAGAAGTCTTGCAGTCATCCAGTAGCCACATCTGCTTTCTTAAATATTTAGAATCCGTCAGCTCACCATAGCAGTGACTGCTTGCATGCTTGTCCAACAGATGTAGGAGTTCCTGCTCTTGGGTCAGTTATTCTTCCAATGAAAATATTCCCAATTTTATTGACTCATCATCTTTTCTCCGACTCCCTGCTAAGAGTAGTTTTCTTGATCCTTGACACTAACTTGCTAAACCACCTGCAAACACACTATTCCAAATATAATAAAGACTGTATCATACCAGGAGATACTAGCCCTTACATTTCATGCAATGCAGCAGTATGCAGAGGTAGAACCTAATTTTGTATCTCTGCCTGCATACACTCAATATATGGTAGGGTTTTATACACTGCTCTCAATCCTGAAGACATATATATTCTGTAAAAACTACTTAAAAGGATATAGTTGAAAAATAACCTCAGATCACATTGAAAAACCTTGCGATATCAAAAAAAGAATATTTTAGAGTGAAAGTGACTTCACGTGGAGCAAAGCTGCCTTATCCATATTTACAACATATACCAAATTAGTAATCTTCACACTTTTTCTTTTGAAAACATCTCCAATGTTTCCTTGTTAGATGATTTTCCACTGTTTCCTGTTTTTTCTATTAAGATACCTTCAATTTTTTAAAATATGGTCTCCTTTTAAAGCAAGATCTATCCTTCCTAAATACTTTATATGTTTGGTCAAAATTCAAGTATTTATCTTTTTCTCATCATTCCTTACCAAGCATGAGGACTGTATTATATCCAAGACTCTTCAATCAATTCTTTTAACTACAGGGTATATGTATTTCTTCAAAATTTACTCACATCAGATGTTCTAATTTCTATCTTATCGCTTTTTGTATTTGCTTAAATTTACTGCTTGTTGTTTTATAATTGGGGTTTAAAACTTGATTTGATTCAATTCAAAATGAGCTTTTCAACAAATGAAGTTTGATTAACTTAATTCACAAAAGCATTGTTATTATCAGCATATATCCACATTCCAGAATGATACATGCCATTGTTCTGCGTGTTTGCTCTTCCAATTCTTTTAGATTAGCATCCTACAAAGATTACATATAAACTTCTTCAAAGGCACGTATACGAATAGCCATACTAAAGTAATCTATGCATTTATGAGAATCTGAAGCATCTCACAAAATTGAATGTGAGAAGTATACACAAGCATTCTAGAAAACAATAGTCTTTAGCAGAACAGTATAATTCACTTTTCTGCAAATAGTCTCTTTTTTTCTTTATTTTTTTTTTTTTAAATGAAGAGGGCGTCAAAGGTAAGGACATAAAAGCTATTTTTTGACCACGAATTGTCCCCTCTGACCTCAATGGTAAGTGACCTTTTGGACTTACTATGCTAAAATGTCTGCAGTAATCAAGTCGCTCTGTGAACTAAGAACATTGCTGAATGTTTTCTCATTTTCAGTCCAATAAACTTTTTATATCAGTCTCCTCCAATTTTATCATTATACCTTCTGCATTAAATCTGATTTTAAAAAAATATTTACATGAATATATCTATTTTCCGTGTGGACAGATATTGCATATAACATCCGATGTCTCTATTATCAGTTGTTGCAATTTCACTCTTTATTGTCTCTTCCGGAAGATTTAAAGATCTTAAGAAATATCTGACCTGAGACTAACTGGGAGGTCAAAGACTTACAACAGCTGTTTTAAACTGGGTCTAATCTGCCTCTGTGCTATATACCTATTATTGAAAAGCAGTGGAATTTTTAGAAATCCTTTTCACTGAAAAAAAACCCCGAAAACTATTTCTAACACTTTTACAAACCCTTGCTGCAGGTTTACTAGAATCTTTAAAGAGGACACATTTTTTTCCACAGTAGTGCTGAGTGAAGAGTAGCTGGGACTTTGAAAATATACTGAATATCTCCTTCTGACAGAGCCATAAACTCAAAAAAATCCCAACAAAACAAAACTAAAACCAAAACTGAGGCATAGACTTTCTTAATAAGTGTATGGAATGTCAGGCCGTCCATCTGTCACTGCTGATCCAGCTCCACTAAGATCTGAGGAGCTGAGGTGCCTGACAAGCCATGAGGATACTTTCTGTAGGTATCTCATGCATGTGACTAGGACAGAAAGAAAGTGAAGATATATAGAGAAAATACTGGATAAGCAACTGGCACAATAAGCGAGGGCATGTAGTTACACTGGTATTATTAGGGTCTAAGGTTCAAGTTTACAAGACCTCTGCCAGAGCTCCTGAGAGAATTCCTCCATTCTCCTTGGTAGTACATGTACTTTGAAATGCCCCCAGAAAACACCAAAATAATACCTACAGCTATTTTATTTGGCAATCAGCATACTATTCAACACTGTTTTGAAATACCTTGAAATACCAAAGCAGGACACAGCAAAGACACCAGGATCAGTAGAAAGCTCTTGAGAAAAACCTCTTTCTTCCCTCCATTAGACTTCTGAATGTGTTTTGCCTCAATTTCTGGATTTTTTTGTTTGTTCTCTTTGCATGTTTTATTTAATAAAATTAATGTGGTTGGGGACATTGAGTGGCACTAGGAAGAACTAAGTAGCCATTTTAGATAGAAACTTTCAAAAAAGAAGTGGGTTTAGGGGAAGCTTGTAAAGTTAGATGATCATTAATTTTTAAATGATGACAGGGGCTCGTGCTTACTGGCTTTGTAAAGAAAAAAAGCATTAAAACTTAAGCTTAAAACTGAATGTGCAATAATACCAGGAATTTCACGAGGAAAACAGACTCAATGCTAACAGCTAATAAGAATTATCAGTGTCCCTTGTGTGCAAATTTACTAGATAAGCATAGTCACAAAACAAGTTGACCCTTTGGTTCTGATTCAGAAATTATTCCAAGTAGACCTTGTAGGTTTACTCAAACAGCATTCAAACACCCTCTCAGAGCCTTTGTTCTATTAGAATATTTTATTGTTGGTTTGTGGTATGATCTTGACCCAGTGATTGTCTGCAGTCACTGTCTGGCCCCAAACCCTGTTGCAATTTAAGCTATTTCTGCTGAACCAGATTCAAAGGGCTATGAGTAAGAAGATGCACGAAACTGCCATCCCTTCTGATCTCCTGATCTCTCTTAAGGGAATATCACATCTTCTCAGGTAATTGAATACAGGAATGCATCTGAGTAATCTCAGATGGAAGGCAACAAGAATCCTTTCATCTGCTTGTCTATGTCCTAAATCTTTTTGCCTTTTCCTCTCTTTTTATTTAAAGTGTTAACTAGTATTTGTTTATAATTAGCTATGAATTTGCTTTCCAGTAACTTTCAAGTGGAGCCAGTTTTTGGTGGGTTTTTTGTTTTTTTTACAGATACAATGCCTTTTCAGTGAGTCATTAGAGCTACGTTGTTATAGTTTTGAGAATTTCTATGTACACTGAACAAAGATCCAAGTATATTTGGATATTTTATTATTGCGTACATTCATACTAAGAAAGTTTGCAAGAGGAAAAAGCAGGATTTCTTCTGGGAATCCTAGCAAGAGTCTTTCATCATTCTGTATTTCCTATGACAAATTCATAGAAGGTTGTGAACATGAAGAATACTCACTCTCTCTCCGCCGTTTTCCAAGATTTTCATACACACACAAAAAAGAACATTTAAATACTTCATTCAGACCCCAGTTTCTTGAAGATAACTGGGGATAGATCATCTAATACACTGGACATTTTCCTATTTATGTTGTTTTAGTTTTTTCAACATCTATGATAAGTTAATCACATGAACATTTATATTGACTCCTACTAATTGCACTTCACAATGACTTTACACTCTCAGACAACAGGAACAACTCAAATTATGTGCTAGCCCTGTAAATTATAACCAAGATCTATGGAACCAAAGCTTAAACTCTCAGTGAGTACGTGAGCACTGAAAGTTGATCTTTATTGAAAATTACAAAAAAAATTAAACAACGGCCTTTATAAAAGGAGATTGACTTTTCAAACTTATAACTATATTAATAATAGCAACCAAAAAAACCTCACCACAAGTCCTATATACCCCTCACACATGCTGTGTTTCAAGATGTGAACTCTGTCCACATTTTGCTACTTCTGCCCTTTTAATCCATCTTTAAATTTAAACGGGAGGGCCACAAAGATGATCCAGGGGCTGGAGCACCTCTGCTATGAGGACAGGTTGCAGGAGCTGGGATTGTTCAGCCTTAAAAAGAGACGACTTTGGAGGGACCTAATAGCTGCCTTCCAATACCTGAAGGGAACCTACAGGAAGGCTGGGGAGGGGCTTTTTACAAGAAAGTCCACTGATAGGACAAGGGGAAATGGGTTTAAGTTGAAGGAGAACAGATTTAGATTAGATTTTAGGAAGAAATTCTTCGGTACGAGGGTGGTACGACTTTGGAAAAGATTGCCCAGAGAAGTTGTGGATGCCTCCTCTGTGGAGGTGTTCAAGGCCAGATTGGACGCAGCCTTGAGTAGCCTGGTCTAGTTGAGAGGCGTCCCTGCCCATGACAGGGAGGTTGGATTAGATGATCTCTAAGGTCCCTTCCAGCCTATGCCATTCTATGATTCTATGATCTTAGGCAGCTGCCTAGTAAGAAGATAGGTTATTTGCCACCTTTTGAAAGATGACATCTATTGTCAGCTAAATGGAGGGAGAAGTGGGACACAGATCCTGCACTAAAAAAAAATAAAACAACAAAAATCTCTCCATCATACTTAGTTATGCACATTCAGTGACTACTCACTTTAATGTTGTCATATGTCACATTCACAGAAGTAAAATACATTGCATTTCATGTGCAGCTTTGAGCTCCTCATCCCATGTTCCTTGCTACTGATTCTAAAATCCTACACTGCTCAAAGGTCTCAGTCAGGTCAGGACTAGGCACTAAACAGCTGGGCAGTTAGCTAGCCTAACCTAGGACTAAATATGTGTTATTAGGTACAGCAATGATACTGCAAGAGGTTTCAGGCCTGGTGTAAAAGAAAGGCTGTTCAGCTGTGAGCCTGGGCTCCGCAGTGCTGAAGAACATGTCATGCCATAGTGATAAGGGCTAATGACACAGCCCAACCGTATCCTGGGCTGTATCAAAAGGAGCGTGGCCAGCAGGTCGAGGGAGGTGATTCTGCCCCTCTACTCAGCTCTCGTGAGACCCCACCTGGAATACTGTGTTCAGCTCTGGAGTCCCCAACACAAGAAGGACATGGAGCTACTGGAACGAGTCCAGAGGAGGGCCACGAAGGTGATCAGAGGGCTGGAGCACCTCTGCTATGAAGACAGGCTGAGAGAGTTGGGGCTGTTGAGCCTGGAGAAGAGAAGGCTCCGGGGTGATCTTACAGCAGCTTTCCAGTACCTAAAGGGGGCCTACAGGAAAGCTGGAGAGGGACTTTTTACAAGGGTGTGTAGTGATAGGACAAGGGGTAACGGCTTTAAACTGAAGGAGGGTAGATTTTGGTTAGATATAAGAAAGAGATTCTTTACATTGAGGGTGGTGAGGTACTGGAACAGGTTGCCCAGAGAAGTTGTGGATGCCCCATCCCTGGAGGTGTTCAAGGCCAGGTTGGATGAGGCTTTGGGCAACCTGGTGTAGTGGAGGATTTCCCTGCCCATGGCAGGGGGATTGGAACTAGATCTTTGAGGTCCCTTCCAACCCTAACCATTCTATGATTCTATGAATGAAGGAGCTAAGTGTTCTTACCTAAGCCTTAATGTCTTCCTCTTATTTTTCCTTCTCCATTCCAAGAACTATGTGGTAAAATTAATGTAATTTGAACACATTTTGGTTTTTACTGGAGAAGAGATTTAAAATGTAAATTAATTCCGCCCCCCCCAAACTATCCACAAGGTCTTTGGTAATTTCAGTAATCTGCTGCATTTATCAAGACTATTTTGGGGTGCATGACTTGTATCATGCTATTCTGACATGCATTTATCTGTTCCTGAGCTATGCCAAAATACCTTTTTCACTCTACCATACCTGTGCTGTCTGCAATAATTGTATCGATGCCTACAAAAACGATTAAATGAGGTCCTGTGCCAAAGGCACAAACAGCTGCCAGCCCCAGTCTAAAGGTTTGGCCTTTCATGGACTTTGAAGTAAGGTGAGGCTAATTCAGTGAAGCCTGTTTAGTGCTGTAAATACAGGACAAGCTGAATTAGGATTTTTATGTAATAATGCACACCAATGGAGGTGCTGACATCTGAGGTAGGGACAAGTTTATACAATACTGACGTTAAATTATTTATTAGCATTAAGATGTCAGTGTGAGATTAAAAAAATATTTTCAGCACTCATAGAACAAGCTTTAAAAGCTCTTTCAATAATCCAACAAAAAGAATACTAACATAAAAATGTAAACATTCATGGAATTAAATTGTTTAACTGTGAATTCCTGCATCTTTTGTTCTAGTGACTTTATGTTGCTCGTTCTTCATATCCCTCCAACATTTTCCTCTAAAATAAAATTTTTGATTTTTAACCTTAGTAATAAGTATATTCTGATAATAATATTTAAAGTGAATGTCTCCACATAAATCTAGCAATATCCAACCACTCAATGTTCTGTGCATTTTTTAAAAAACCAAAACCAAAACCATTTATTTATATATATTCTTAATGGTGTTTTAGTCCTATTTTCTCAAATTATTTTTAGAACAACTATGAAGTAGTACTATGTTCTCCCTTATATTAATCAAATTATAAAAACAACATTTAAAGAAAATGGAATCTGCAAAATCAATCATTCTGGGTTATAAAATGCCAGAATTAAGATTACCCTAGCAGCATTCATTTCGCAACCATCTACAGTACTTCTGGAGCCAGGAACTGAACCCAGCCATCCAAGATTCAGTCTGATGTTTTAGTCTCATCACAATCCATCATTTGATGATGCACAGTCTTTTGCTGCTTGACCTAAAAGAACAAGTCACGGCCAACTATCTGGTTGCAGCTACAGCGATAAATACAACACACTTTGATTTATACATTCATTTACTTATGGTTTGGAAACTGTATTCCTGAATGCTCTTCCTGGCAAAAGAAATGGTAACAGACAGTTGACCCAAGAGGACAATTTTAACATCTTTATTCTGCAAGATCACGAGGATGTGGCTAGAATTTGGGTCTGGAGAAGAGTCTGGGTCCGGCAAAATGAAACCTGGGGCTGGCATTCACTAACGAGAGCAGAACTGCAGAATTTTGCAAAATAAGACTAGAAGGAACCAAAAGGTTGAATGGTTACCTTGTACTCCCAAACTTACAATCATACTGGAATTATTCTCAATGTTTTTAGATGAACCAGCTAAAAATCAGAAAATTATGTTTTCACTTCTTCTACAAACAATGCATTCTAGTCCTTACATTTCCTAATGTTTTTTTCTAAAGTCTAAAACTAATTTTGTTGGTTTGGCTTCTGAATATGATATCAGATGACTTGCTCAGATTTGAATTCTATGACATTTGCACAATTTATAGAATCTCAGTGGAAAAGCTGTGATTCCAAATATTGCCTCTTCCCAGCTCCCAGACTAGACTTATTTTTCCAAGGGAGTGATGGCTGCTGCCTCCTATCACACATTTCCTGCCTTACCAGGCTGACAAGAATGCACAGCCTAGCTGGAGTTCCAAGGGCAAACACTCAAAGACTGCTTTTCACTGCAAAGTTAACCACAGCTAAAACCTGGAGACTGAGACTCATTTGTGGTTCATGCACACACAATTCTTTCAACATGAGCTGGCTATCCTATCAAGTGGGGACAAAGTTAAAGGATTACTAACTGCTAATGAAATTCCTCTACAAATTGCATGATGATTAGCACCCTCAGTACTTCCCCACCTTCCCGTGTGTCAGACACGCTTCCCCCAAGAATAGACGTGATTTCTGAAGCTTCATAAACTGGTAGATGGGATCTCTGATGTCTCTATGTCTCTATCCAGCCACAGCTACGTACAGAACAAAGGAGACAAGGCTGCCAAATAGTGTTTTCCTTTGCAATCTCTCTTATTCAAATTGTGATTTCTTGTAGGGAGTAACTCAAGGACAGAAAACTTCAGTGAATATATACCATATACTGGGGAGATGTGAATAGTACTTTTTAAATTCCTGCGGTTAGGTCTGAATAACTTTTCATTGGAAAAAGACCATTGTTCTACTAAATTTCACGCTTCTATTTTATACTACTCAAATATTGGAAACCCTTAAAGAAATATGTAAGAAACGGTTAGAAATATGTAACAAACAAAATAACATAGTTTTTAAAAGTATTGTATTTTCTGACAATTTTTCTCCAATCACCTTTTTCGAAGTAGCCCCTCTTTTTTTGTTTGTTTTTTCTATTTTTCTTTTTAAACTCTGTGGCTATGGAGAATTTCAGGAAAAAAATTATTAACATTTGTGAAAACAAAAGAACTACATTGTATACTTTGTTATGGATGATTTGCAGCATGTGGACCCAAAAAGAAGACAGAAAACATGGGAGAACAGAGAGGATTGCCCTGGAGGTTTTGAGGCACATAGACCCTCAGATACCAAATGCATAGGATAAAGCATTGTTGCAAATATTCGCTACACCAGTGCAGAGAGGACAGGACAGGTAGTTTGATCTTCTGTTAAGTAGAACGATCATTTTAAGAACGACCCTGAAGTCCATCAGAAAAATGACTGGCATCCTTTCACTAATTTGCATCTGTAATGAATATGCTGATTATATAGCCTACTGACTAGGCTAGAAAGGCAAATGTTGAACAGCCTTAATCATATACACCACTAGCATTTTCATCTAACATGGTATGGCTCTGGACACATTCTTGCCACTTCCCTTTCTTTATCTTTCAGATGAAATGACCTTTACTGGTAAACTAGTAACATACAGAGTTTTTTTTTTGTCTCTGATGAATCTATTAAAAGTGTTAAAAAAATATTTTTTTATTAATTCATCAATAGTAACAGTCAGCTAGACTAGTTACAGTAACTTAATTCAAAGTTATATAACTGTGCCAGACAGTAACTATTCTTATAAAGCAGTGTCTTTCTAACCCCTTGCCAAGGATATTTAATTTGATGTCCAAGTTTTCTTGCCTATGGGAAAACCATTTTCCATTTTAGCGGCTAGCAACAAGGATAAGTGAACACGCTGTAAATAGCTATCTACTTTGAACTTTTGGGTCCCATTATGCACACAAGTTATCTACTCTGAAAAGGCATCATATAAACATGCCAAATTATTCAACTCTATGAAAAATGCTTTTCATCTGAACTAGAAGTTAAAACTTTTTCTGACTTAGAGAAACTGGAACTTGAAAAGATAAAAACTTAAAGCTTGATTTTTCTTTGCTCAGAGCATATGTTATATAAACACAAATCCCCAAAAGGTGCCAAGAATTGTCCCTCTGTTTTTCTAAATGATCATGTGTGCAGTCTAGCTGAAAAGACTCATCGATTATGTCTACATAAACAACAAAAGCCCTTAGAAAAAATATCTAGATCAAAAGCCTGTCAAACACTGAACAGGAAAGAGAAATCCTGCTTTAAACATGGCCTCTTTCAAGTCTGAATTCAATCCCACGAAGTAAAAACAAAGGATTTCATAATGAAAGGTATTTAAAATTACTTTATTTTTGGAACTTAACCAGGGATCCTTTTTTCCTATATGTTAACCTTTGTCTTTCTTACACTGGGACAGAATTCTGCAAAACGTGCCTTGCAGTTTTAAAGAAATGTAGAAATTATTTAGTCACAGTCCACTGTGTTCACAATACACATTTCTAATTATTTTCATTAAAATGCAACAACGATATTTTTACTGACATTATGGGTTTCTCCTTTTGTCAACCACTCAACAATATCCACTGTTAACATGGGAACACAGCAAAGTTCTTAATGGATGACATGCATTTATTTTTCTTTTTTTCTCTTTTTCTTCACTTTCCTAAAATACTCACACATAATCAAGAAAGCAAACCACACATCATTGCAAAACCAGAACAGATTACTGTATAGCTTATATTTAATTGTGCTCTGGAAGTCATAGTCAGAAATCATAAAGTAAGCTAAAGTATAGAGTCAGATATTTCTAAAAATATCGTTTCTAAAAGAAGTGAAAGAAATACAACAGGTAAACATTTGATGAAATATAATCCTCATGCTTGACCTCCTACTCTGCGTATTAAGGTTAATATGCAAATATATGGCATGATTTACAGTATACCATTAGTGATTTCTTTCAGATCAACTCGTGAATTGATTGTCCCCTATCTCTATATAAAAATAATAATATAAACTTAATGCAAAATACTTCCTACATGTTTAATCATGCCATTAATGTAACATTTATATGTCATGTACATAATCAGAATCCAGATTTAAAGCAGTTCATATCTACTATTGCTGGAGTAATATCCTGTTTGCCAGATTTGGCTAACAGACATTTGTCTTAGAAAACATGAGTTCACATTTGATGGTTCAAAATGGTGGTTTTGCTCAATTTATTCACTGTAATTGAAAGTTCTGTAGCACGGATCAGTATATACTAGAACATATGCACTCTACTTTTTATAATTTTCGGACAGGTGATCATCTTGGATAATCTAACCAAGAAGAGATAAATACATATCTGACTGGCCTCTCAAACAGAATGCACACTCAGTTAATAATGATTTCTATATACGATAGCTGATTAACACAGCTCTAGGCCAACGAATTACTGACAGCTCCATTGCATCAGCACTAGAAACTGACTTTTCACATAACTTACCTGTTCAGGAGATAACAGGTCTGTCTTCTATTATAAAATGCAATATTGAAGCAGAAGGAGCAGCAAAGCAGTCAAGAAAGTTAAAATTACATTGGTGTACTCATCAGGCCATTGTCACCCTGATGCACTGAATTCTAACTTGTATCAAAAAGTGAATTAAATACAGAGCATACTCATTCAGAGCAGTATTTCAAGAGATGCTCTGATGCACAGCTAGTCAAAAATCAAAGCTATCCATATCTCCTCTAGTCTTGCAAAAGAAGGCTCTAGTAAAGCATTGAAAGCATACTCTATTCATTTTTAAAGTGTTTTCCTTCCAGCACTCAGGATACCAGTTCATCATAGATATTTCTAATATATATTCTCTTGCAGCGTTTTCCACTAATCACATCCAAGTATTTGATATGGATTTGCCTTATATCTGGAAAATCTTTAACTACTTTTGCTATGCTTACTCTTTTTCTTTTGGCAAATAAAAAAAAGAATTATCTCTTTGGAAAGAAGTTAATGAAACAGATCCAGCTTCTATAATTTTTCAAGGAACAAAAGTTGTAAAATTCTTTTCTGCTGGAATGTTGAACTTATCAGAAGATCACACACTCAAGCCAATAGCATTTGTCTTTGCTGTCATGCAAAAAAGTGAGTCACCTACAGTACAACAGAATCATTTTGCAAATCTTTTAGAGCTGTGTGGCATCTGATTAAACTAATCCACATCTTTCTATGATGCCAAAATAAACAGTCCCTTTCCCACAATGTATAAACATTGTTCCCATAACTTTCCTTTGAAATGTCATGAAAAGGTTAAGTGACGTTTCATTATTTACCTTGACTAATGAATTGCTCCATGCTGTCTTTGAAAGGCTGAAGGTGTTCTTCTAGTGATAGCTGATAAACTTTTGCTGCTTCTGTCTCACATGCTGAAATTGAAGTAACAGATTAGTTTAGGATGACACATGGATCTGCATACTGTAATAAAAGACACAAATTAATGCATAGCCAGTGAAACTGCCAGAATACGTGCCTCAAACGCCGTACTACAAGTACAAACACTATGATAATATATTCAGGAATAATTATGTTCCCAGTCAAATGTTTTTGACCAAAGTATACAGAACACTTGTGGTCAGTGTGTTAGTCTACATGAGCGGTAGAAAAAATTAACAAAAGTATTCAATAGTTTTGAAGGAGAACAATACATTTAAGGGGCTGAAACGTATGGGAACAAAGCTACAAACTGAGATCCCAGGCCGTGTTGATATACCTGGCCCCAGGTAACAGTGCTTGAATCAAAACAAAGTTCAGGTGCAAAACCTGCACCAAATAGTAGGCAAGAAGTTAATTCAGTGAGTAAACCCAGCTGAGGGCTTGGTACCTGCTGAAACCACAGATGTAGTGAAGTGCCTTTGTGTTCTTCAAAAGTAACAGTGCAAAATGATTAAAGTGAAAGAACGGAAGAGTATAGCTATCATGATCTGAACTTTATGAGAGACCTTGGAGATGGACAGCTTGGTTCTTATTGCACTAGAGACCAGGACAGAGAAGCTGAAGCCTGAAGCAGCCCTGACACAGGTTATTCATTGAGGTAGTTGCTTCCACCACCTAAGTCTGGTGCAACAGAAGACTTGACACTACTATTTCAGAAGAATGTTAAGCTCTGATTTCTATTATAGGGGAAATCTCTTTAGTCTCTGATAAGTTCCTGTTGTTCAACACAAATGAATCTTGCTTGATTCTGCCTCAAAATATCCACTAAAAGTACATGCATTCAAAAAAATGTATTTTCCTTGTTTACTCTCCAGGTTTTCTTTCAGCATAAAAGTATTATTACTATGTCTTTAAATATGGAAGATTGGTAGACATTTAAAAAAATAGCAGAATGTACTATCATAACTATCTCCTTTAAACATAAATGATGTCTACAATTACATCAATCCAAATATCTGCAGATGAGAATTGTAGCCTTCTTTTGGAGACTGGAAACAACAGGTGGTGGCCTTACAGTATCACCATTATATGCTCTAAAAATGTGGTTCTGTAATATTTGAAAGGGTCTGATTGGGGGAAAAAAAAAAAAAAATCAGTTGTCATCTTGTTCTTACCTCAGCAAGCACAATTTTATAATCTGGTAAATAATACCAGTCTCTAGTTTATGATAAGAAACTAATGATATAATCAAAAAAGCATGGTAGAGTAATTAAAGATACCATAATTAAAGACAAAGATCCAAAGGTTTTTTAATTTTGGCAAATGATGGTCAGCCAACCCACTGTGCAGATCTGTACCTAGTCATTCAATCTAGAGTGCCAAGAAGGTAAATATATATGATGGTAGTCAAATCATTCTTTGTATTCTATTAGCTGTATAAATTGATTCACCTTTACCGTACTACTCATCTGGTTTGGTCTATCTAGGGCAAATATTTGGAGAATGCAGCTTTAGATCTCATAGACACCAGTTAATAATTTTTTCTCATAGATGTGAATATACCAAAGACAATTAGAGATGCCAATTTTTAAAATGCATATACACAGAAACACAGACTGACTCAAATAATTGGTAACTTCACACAAGGGTAGTAAAGCCAGGGTGACAATAACAATTATTTTTTTTTTTTTTTAAGCTTAGAGCCAAACAGAAATAAATACCAGCTTTTTTTTTTTTTAGGGAAAAAAAAATTATTATATTTGATTAAACAGGTAACCCTGACTATGAAGCAATATTTTAAAAAAACCTCAAACCAAAAACCCAACCTAAAAGTCTCCACAAATACAGTCACATGGACAAGCCTGTAATTTTTAAACAAATGTTAGACAACATATCTGAAACAGGGCAGGGGATCAAAATTACTATGAATATTTTTACAGTGCATAATAGTCAGAAAAACAGAGAAGCTATGTACTATTCTGCAAAGGAAGACATTCTGATGGTGACATATAGAATTTCTATTATTCTTTTCTCCCATTCAGAAATAAGTAGCAGAGCTGAAAGATGTTCTAGAACCTACTGTAATATTTAATAGCACTGAAATTCTATACCTTTTTCCAGAATACAGATTACATACTCTTCACAGAAGTACAATATTGTACTCTCTTGAATTAATGTCTGCAGCTCATAATCAACTCCTGATCTCTCAGCTGATTTGAGAGAAGTATAGATCTTATGAAGATATATACCCACCAAAAATCTTAGCCTATACCCACGCCAATAGCCTCAAGCAGTTCCTTTTCAAAGTCTATAAGGAAATATGAGGATATACTATCCTTTTATTCATCTTGCTACGGAAAAGAAAAACATGTAATATTGTCAGAATGAAATGTCTGTTATTTAACCATTCAGATACTGGAACGTCTTACATGGTTGATTTGTTTGTGTGTGTATGTGAGGTGGAGGAAAGGGAGTGCAAATAATGACATGTTTGTTTCTTCAGTTTTTGGTGTGTGTTGGTTTTTTTTTGTTCCTTTTCCCCCTCCTCTTGTGATGTTCAGCAGAATAACAGTTCAGGTCCATTTTTGACCCTATTCCTGACTTGCAAGTGATGTCTAAGTCATTTAAAATCCAAAAGAAAACACAGGAAAAAAACACGTGTTTTTTTTTTTATAAAAAGTAAGGTATCATATGTAACATCCAATCTTTAAAAATAGGACAAATTCTGTCATTATTACCATACTGTGATATTATGATGCTTAAAACAAACTAATGTCTAAAGCATCCAATCAACTAAGAATTAACAGGTCTGTAAGCTCTTCCTAAATTTCCCAGTTCTCCAGAGAAGCAAGACCAGAATCATGGTCTCCCTGCACAAACTTTTGCATATAACATTCATTTATCATGTTCTGTAATTTGTCACCAGAGTATAAAACCCTGATATTTAGATGAGATATTGTTAATCCTTACTGTAACAGAAGAAATTAAAGTGCTGATCATATGTAAGAAACATAAAACACTAGACAATTGCCAGTATTTATGCCCAAGTGAAGGAATAAGATATTGAATACATGTTTGATTCAGAAGAGGATTTAATAAATTCCAAGCAATGTAGAAGTGAAATATGCAAAAAAAAACCCCACCAACCCTAAACAAGTGTATGTAAGAATACCAACAGTCTTCTATATTTGATTTTTTTTTTTCCCCTCACCTTCATACTCAAACGCATTTCTCTCCATGAAACAGTTCAGCTAAACATCCAAGATATCAAAGGAATAGTTTGGCAAAGGGGATCCTGCTATGATGAGTTTGTAAAAGTTTTGTCTGAAACAAAAGCTTGTCTCTTTGATAGCAGACTCAAAGCTTGCTCTGTTGTCATCCCTATTCTCACAGGTTCAGTTAATCTCTCAACTTGAGAGATGTGTACATAACTGAAAAACTTAGACAAAACTAGTGTATTCCCAAGATCAATTTACTTTAGGCAGATTTTAAATTTTCTTATAATGAAAGAATTGAAAGGTATTCAAGGCACCATGAATGAGAGTCATGTAGGCAGTCACAAAAACCAAGCACCAGGTAGAAGCTTACCTAACAACACGGAATTGCCTAAACAGGAATAAAGAAAGATAAAAACTTCTTTGTATTGCTTTGCAGCAAGTTGAAGGCTTCAGCTCCCTGTAGTCCTGAATACCTAGTCCTCATGCACTGATCTTATACCTTCCAAAAATCTCAAATCCTAAGCAGAAGTTGGCATGGGCAGAGACACCTTTTCTCCAACTCTGTAAATCAATTTTAACATAGAAGCAACGTGATTTTCCAGAGAAGCAATACAAAAGGAGTCTTGTGGGAGGACCTTTAAACAGGTAGCTTTTTGCCCATACATACACAGATCTATTCTCAAATGCTCCTGATCTGGAAATTGATGTGAAAATCTGTGTTCAAAACGAGTTGAGAGATGTAAAATATTGCAATTCCAGCGGCATTCGGTATCTCAAGAACATCATCACCTTTTCTCTTTCCATGTTTAAATACATTTAATTGCCAATTTTTTAAGCTACTCTGTGTTACCTTGCTCATCCTATTTTTTTTGTTTTGTTTAATTTAGGTCGATATACTGAAACTGTATAAATTTTAGCAACAGCCAATATTGATTAAGACACATCTATACAGAAAAGGAAAAGAAGAGGTACAAAACCTTCTGTGCATTGTACTAACGCTTTCAGTAAGTGATTCCAGTAAGTAATCTAAAATGCATCCAATCTCAGTATCAAAAAGAGTTGCTTTGCTTTTTTTAAAAAAGGAGATAAAAATGTTTTCAAGATTCAGGGTATGTTTTTAATGTATGTTTTCCAACTAGTTCTATTTAGTTGGACACTAAATTTTAGCCCTTGGAAGCACATATCTCTTCTAATGCTAAAGTACGCCCTTTGAACCAAACGTGATCAGCTGCTCCTCAGGCTTACTGTATTGTCTTTGGTCAGGATAATAATCAACAACAACATAATTTTTCTTTCAACACCCTCAAAATAAACAAAAAAAATCCCCAAAACCAAACCACCAAAAAAACCCAATAAAAAGCAAGCAGAACTGTGAACTATCTTGAATGAGTAATTAACGGATCCATTAGGCTGTTTTGGTTAACCACTTCTGAAACCACATACTTATCTGTAGAAGTCCTATAGAGTTTGGGTGGATTTTCAAGACTGTTTAAGATACTTGAGAGCACAAGTTGCACTGAGATTTGATAGACTGTTTGTTTTTGTGTCTTTAAGAAAGTTTTGAAATGATGTCCTTAATTTTCAGGAGTTCTGAGTACTCAGACTCCCACAGGAGATGTGCCTACTTGCCTGAAAAGTATATAACAGCATAACCACTGTTTTCACAACCTCCTCAGTGTTTTCTGGATTCCTTACAGCTACAACCTGTGACTTTAAAAGAAAGCTTAGATTTTACCAAAAGGAAATAATACTGGCCTCATCAAAAGACAAGCTCTGATGAACTCAGCCACAAGTACAGAAAAAGTTCTTAATTTTCTTTTTTTTTTTCTTTTTTTTTCGAATTGTAAAGACTTAGTCTAAGAACTGCTGAGTCTTCAAGGGCTTCCATAGACAGCTCCTTGTTTGGAGTTTTAAGGACAGTAAAATATGACTCACAGATTGACTGAAAGCCTGGTTTTAGTTTACATCTGGTTTAGGTTTAGGAGTCTGCATGCTGCATAGCTGCAGCAATTAACCCTTTCAATGATAGCTGAACAAATAGCTAAAATTTGTGGATGCACAGCTGTTAACGAGTAGCCAAAAGTATGCATTTAATTTGGTTTAAAAAAATAGCTGTTTATGTAAAGATAGACCGTGCAGATAACTGTAGGATTGACCAAAACTGCTATATTACTTCGTTAATAATTTCCTTGAGAGAGTTGGCATTTTATTATGAAATACTAAAGGCATCTTTTCATCAGAATATGGATCTATGGATCATTTAAGAAAAATTAAAGATCTATTTCTTAATTGTGAAAAATCTTAATTCCCATTCATGTCAAAACTGTTGATAGAGAATAACAGAAACACAGACACTTCCAAGTATCTTAGAAAGGTTTTGATAAGGCAATGAATTCAAACTCTTCAAGAATACAATTTTTTCTCCATTTCAGTGTTCTCTCCTCCAGCCCCCTGCCTTCTTCTCTTCAAACAACTTGGAATACCAGTGTAGAAGCACATTAAAAAAAAATTGGGTTTTTTGTAAATCTCTTAGGATGGACTTTCTTTGACCAAACTTTATCTATTTAAAAGATAGATCACAAGACCAGACTCAAGACCTTTCCTTAACACTCAAATTTTAGGAGAGAATAATCAATTTTAGGAGAGTAATCCCTTCTTTTTCTGTCATCTGTAGTGGGACCCTAAATGGCTTAGGCTGCTTAACTTTAACAATAGAATTTGAAATTAATATTACTCCTGTTACTGATCAAGAAGTGGACTGAAATGTTGCCAAAAAGTCTTAGACACATAATCAGAACTGTGATGGAAACAGAGTATCTTGTGAATCTGAAAAGATATGAGGATATGTGTGTGAAAGAAGGGATGGCGTGCAAAGATAATGGTCCAGGTTTTGGATTTCAGCCGGCAAACTTTAATATTGCTTATGAAAGAATGAACAGTGGATGCAATCTTATTTTGCAAAGTAATCCACGCACCCCAGACACAGAGTTGGCCACGAAGAGGAAAATTCCACCCCAAACTACTACTCAACTGTACTCTTAGGGTTGAGGCCTCTTTCTAGGTGTTAAGGGTAATCATTGCTGAGGCAAGAGGAATGATTCAAAGTCTAAATAGTTAAGAGATAACTATGTGAGAAAGAAATGGTAAGAAGTCAAAGCATAACATGCCTATTACTATCTCATCTCTCTCAGTCCCACATTGACACCACTCCAAATTCAACTTTTAAAAGTCCTTCTGTCGCACAATATGGTACTGCCAATGCTCTGATTTACACAGCAGGTATTAAAGCAGGTATGTAGAGCATTTCAGCTCTACAACTAGCAGATCCAAGGTGACTGGATAATTTTAGGTGACTGTAAGAAGCACAGAAAAAAAGAGAGAACGTGTATTTTTCTAAGTTACTGTGGGGCTTTTCTTGGAACATATTTTTTAAAATACAAAGTGTTCTGCAATTGCTTAACACTTTATTAACATTTTCAGTCACATTTATTCCAAATCAGAGAGATGTACTGGGTCACACAGCCTAGCTTCTTATCGATGGAGCCTTTTCAATGAGTTGTAAACATAGTAGGAAAAGAAAATATCACTACAAAAATAATATTTAATCATAATAATTATTACTTGTGATCAGTTTTCAATTAAAGATATTAAATATTGCAACATTATGACACATGCAAGTACTGACTTCAACTCTTTTTTATAGCATTCTGCATATATAGTATTATTCATCTTTTCAGAGTTCTACCAGTCAGATTTATTTTCTGCCTGACACTGTTTCTAATTCCCTTTTAGCTGAGCTTCAGTGAAAGTTTTGCAATAAGTGACAACTGATGAATAAGTTTTTGATTTGCAAGAATAAACTTACTATTGTAAAGCTAAAATGTTAACGTGTAGCCAAAGAACAGCTTCTAAACAGTTTTAACTTGCCATAAGTGCTTCATAAATACTGTAACTCTCACTGCCATTTTATTGTCCTAGTTCTTTCCCAAAGTAAATACGCCTTGAAGAATTTCATGGGCCACAAATTTAACATTTTGCTAAACCACAATTGCACCTCCAGAGAGTGTCAGAGCAGAGAGAATTAAAATATTGATTCAATACATGTTTTCCACATCTTTCTGCCCCACCTCTAGCATTCTGAAGTGTCTAGAAAAATATACTGATAAAAATAGATATGCAACACAGGTCCTAGTCAGTGAGAGTCATGCACTGCTCTTGTGACCCTGGATGCCCAATTTTCTTTATGTGGTGAGTTGATTTAAGTCATGTGGCAAGTGCTAAAGTTTCTTCTGTGGAATGGCATAGGAACAGAAGTCATTGCTTGGCATGACTGCATCAAGGAACATCGATGACAGGCAGGAGAGATCAAAAGCAGATCAGGTTGCTTAACAAACTATATGTCACTGAAGTCAAAAAGGCTAAAGTGAGGATCCTGGAGAGCTGTGAAATCTGGGAGCAACAGATGGAGCCAAACTCACTTGATTTGTTAGTAAAAGGATCTACCTGTTCTTTGGGCTTCTATCTTAAAAAATATCTATTATACAAACTTTATCACTGAGGTCTATTTAAAAAAAAAAAAACAAAAACAAAACTGAAAATTTCACACGTTCAATATTAAATGGTTAGTGTAGCTTCTACTATAATCTCAGGGGAGATTTCTCTTCTTTTTTT
The DNA here is from genome assembly GCF_009769465.1 of Tauraco erythrolophus. Lineage (NCBI taxonomy): Eukaryota > Metazoa > Chordata > Aves > Musophagiformes > Musophagidae > Tauraco > Tauraco erythrolophus. The sequence goes on along the minus strand of NC_141466.1, from coordinate 89,991,197 downwards.
TTTCCAATTTAAATAAAATTGAAAATTTCTGTCTTATTAATCTTGGAACAGACACAGCATGCTTTCTGAAAGTCTTTTGGACTTCCACTTTTAATATGAAATCTTAGAAAAGACTTTCTTTTCTAACATTTACAAACAGTGAGGCATACAGTTCATAAAAACAGAAAAATGAACAAGAGCCTCCACATTCAAAAGGGAAAAAAGCATACAAATCTGAACATCACGAGTGCTTTTTCTCTTTAAGAAATCAGCATAACAACTCCTTTAATACAAACATAAGCCCAAGCTCACAATTGTGAAAGAACATGACAACTAAATTATTTTACAAAATCATAAAGATTATTTATATCTGCTTGCCTCTGTGTATGCTACTGAGATGGAAAAAATACAGCATTGCTAGAATAAACTGCTATTGTTACAGTTACAAAACAATTTTATTTTTTTATAATTACCTTCCTCTACTTTGTGTTTTTGTGGTGGTTTTTTTTTAAGCCTCCCTATAATTTTATGAAAGGATCCTTCTGGGACAAAGTTTATCTTTGAATAATAATCATGGAAAGTTTCTTAAGACAGAAATAAAATATCTTTAGAAGCTTTTGTTCCTGGGTGAATCAATACCCTCTTCCCCCCAAGCACGATCTCACTGTGCATGGTTTGAAGGGTCTTTGAAACTAACATGGACAGAACACCTTTAAACTAGTGATACCACTCGCATCAATATTATGTGCAATTTTCAGCTTTTCAGTGATAAAGAACAAAGCAAACAACCCCCTTCCCTCTAATGGTGAAATCTTCCCATGAAATCCTCCATCTAATTACTGACGAAAGTAGGTCCAAGTTTACAGTCCACATCTCAGTATAAAACTGGAATGCATTCATGAGCATCTATTTCTATGGCTTTATAGTTGATGGTAATCAATATTTCCCAGGAAAACTCAATACTCATTTACTCTAACTGACTTCAAAAGGAGAGGACCATATTTAGGATCTTGTCAGAATTTGCTCACCGTCTTAAAACTTTCTTCCTGCTCAGTCATTTAATGAGACACTTGCTAGCTGTAGTAACTCACAAGGTTCCAGATGCACATTAGCAAATCTGGTAGTGTACTTAAAGTAAGTGCAGAGGAAAATCACTTTGAAGTCATTTTATCCATTCAGCTAAAACTTGCACTCTAGTTAAAAAAGACTACCGTTAAACTTGGCTATTCTGTCTTGCTGAAAGCATTACAACAATTGAGCTATTGGAATGCCCAGAATGTTTAGTGAATGCTCTTGCAGTCATAAAATTTTTTAACACAAATTGTTTTGAATTTAGGGTCACACTTTTCTTTGCAAAAGCAAGTCAATACAAGGCATTTTGCATCACTCAGCGCTGATAAGAAAGCCATGAATGAAATGGTATTAAAATTGTCACTTCATATCCAGGAGAGGATGCAGAAGGGGGCCAATGTTGTCCCAAAAAAGTTTGCACCAAAGGGAATGGGGAAAGAGTGATGGTGTCTGCAGTTATTCTTCAGTTTCAATAACTACAGAACAGACTGATAACAGAGACTCCAGCCTAAGGGCTGGACTGGAAGCACACAAAGAATTCAACTGCCGTCTGATGGCAGAGCGAAGCGTGTAATTGCCATTTTTACAGAACCCTGCTTTGATCACTGTGCAGTGTGGATTTATTCCGTACGAGATTTATGCCTGCATGCAAATTTCAACCTTGATCTAAAAATATTTAACCTTTTGTCTATATAAGCATATTTTTGGTGAACTTACGAGGGATAACATCTGCCCCCATGGACATTTGTAAACATGCACCTGAATTAAAGTGTCTTTTTTCAATCAAACCTAAGCATCTCTCTTCTCTATGTGCAGATGGAGCACTCGGATAATCTGAAAATTGCAAAAAGCATAGAAATAAATTTTCACGGTTGAACTGTGAGATTTTTGCCTCCAATATGGTTCAGGACGGCAGACAGATGGTGCTGCAGTTTGCTACTCAGTATCATACTAAGTGACCTTGATACAACTTCAAATATTTCCTCTGAACATTTGAAATAAATTTTGAAACATCCAAACAGGCAGCTTGATAGGGAAAAGATGGGAAGATCAGACATCACTTGGTAACAATGTTACATTTCTATTTTAATAGACAGCCTTCTACTCTAGGTTGTTCAGGGGTTAATGGGTTTACCAAACCATTCCTTGGTCTCTAGCTGCACAGCATTCAAAATCAGCAAGGCAACAGAAATATAAAGATCATTTCAGTGCCTAATTTGAATTCTTGTCTCCAAAATTGAACATAATGGTACATACCTGGCCAGTCTAGCAGTGACTTGTAGTAAAAATACTGAAGATCATGGATGTTAGCCATCATTTGTGCAAACTGTACTCTTGCTTAACTTAAACTTAGTGCTTAATTCTTAGTATTATTAAGAAATGTATTATATATGATACATGTTCTTTATTAAAGTCTAGCAAATACATCTTATTTTAGGCTTGTTGAGTTCATTTAAAGAAAGCGTTCCACAAGCATGAGAAAAAAAACACGTTTCCTTTGCATGTTATATTTTAGTAAAGTCAAGTTATTTCAACTGTTTTTATCAACATGTTTTATATATTGTTTTATCTGTTAGATAGCATTTGAATTTGAGTATCTTTTTATCATCATGGACGTGGTGCAGTACTTTTCAATTCTTTTTATGGTGAAAGACTTGTTGAAATCAGTTTGCCAAAAAAAAAAAGTATTTTCAATTTTTGTTTGTTTGGTTTTGAAACAAAAGACTTAACCTAACTGGTTTGATGATGTTTATTTTAATAGCCTCTTCCATGTTATCTACAGAAAATAATGGATTATTGTTAAATGGTCATGAAAAAGCAAATTAAGGAAACAAAAGAGAAACTGAGGAGTCAAAAATACACAACTATTTTTATATTATCATCTAATTTCTCAAAACAATACAAAAAAATAAGAGCAGGGATATGTTAGTAACATATAATTAGCACCTAATCTAGGTTCAGTACCTCGCAAATCTTTCTTCATTTTGCGGAGATCTTTTTGGAAGTCTTCGAACTTCATTTGGGAAGCCTGGAAGAGATCTTGTGGGTCTGGAAGAGGAAAGATGCATTGTTCTTTTCCAGCATCCTGACAAAACCAGAAATGAACAGTTACAAAGTGCTCATTACTTTTTATAGACTAAAATATATAACTGAAGCAAAAAGAGTATTTGTGCACATTTCCTCATCGCGGCCAGCAAAAAAGCAAATTTAGTAAGTTTATTTTTTTAACTTGATTTTAAAAGAGCAAAATGAATTCTCACTCACCTCATCAAAATTACGCAAATAGTATGAGACAATGTACGATAGAAGACTTCTGCTGTTGTCCTGTATAGAGAAAAAAAAAAAAGCTTGCTGTATTAGTGAAACTCACTGAAAAAAATAAATTCAGAAATGGTAATTAAGGTAACTGAAATATTTAGTTTCAAGTACAGAAAGCACCTTGCTGATTTGATGCCTTCACTCAAAAACAAACCACCATGAAATATGTTTAAAGAAAATAATAGAAAGATGTATTATAACACTCATGTAAACCACTCTTGATTTTGAAGTTTACCTGATTGTAAACTGAACCCTTACATTTTGAAATTTCCCAAGAAGAAAAGAGAAATGATTTCTGGGTTGATGTGTGCAATTTGTTCGGCAACTTTTAGATCTTTTTATTAATCTCTAACTATAACCAAAGCAAAGTTAAATTAAACGAAGAAAGTTATCTTCCTTAATGAAATTTTGGTCCTTTTGAGGAAACTCTTTCATTGCTTCCCCTTTGTAATCTCTGTAATGAAACTTCAGCAGAAAGTCCTTGATTTGAAGAGGACTTGACAGAATTATATTTTTAGATAGGTTCAGAAATCTATTTTGTAAGAATTTTTCTGACCAATTAGTAGCAAATAATCTGAAGATGTATCTTGCAATTGCAAGGTTAATCATCATAATATTTCCAGCAAATTATGTACTAAAGATCTCTGTTACCAAACCAAATTTAGTGTGCCTAAATGTTCTACTGAGCCAAGTTCTAAAACTGGTGATCTAGAGTCCACCAGGAGGTTCTGCTAAAGTAAGCTGCCCTAAGCACATTGTACTAATGCTTCATTTACGTCATCGCTCCCTTGGCTAACCAAGGAAACAAGCATGCCAGAATGAAGTTCCCCCACCTCTTTAAAGGGAAATGGCTGACACGGCCTCTCAACTCTTGGTAAACAACAGTCTGCTCACATTACCTAACCCAGTAGCTAAAGTACGCCTTTTTAGTGAGTGACCAAGCAGGAAAACAAACTCTTCTTTTTCTGCCACTTTCAGAAGAGTAGATCTTCATAATGAATCACTAGATAGATGTCTGGGCCAATTTAAAGTCTTGAGAATTATTGCTATAACCTTTCTCACACCTCTATCCACAACTCAGACGACTCTTTTCATCATAGCTGTAGAGACTCAAAGATTATTGCTCCCTGTAAACAAAAGTAGATATTTAAATAACAACCCAAATCACAATAACCAATGCCAAAGAACTGCTGGTAAAAACACTATCTCCAGTTTAGCACTGTGCAAGGAACAAGACTACTTAAAATTTTCCTTACTCAGATGACTTTACCAGACAAATGTTAAACCAACAAGTACTTGCTGTGATTACTCTTTGCTCGGGTGGTTCCATAGTCCAATGTGAAATGCACACTCTGTAATCATGATGTATATAAAGGATGCTCTGGATGCCTATTCAATCATTTTCAAGAGCAACTATTTTTTCCTCACAAATATTTTGAATCAGCTGTGAATCACAGTTAACTTTTCTTTTACAACTATTTCCCCTTCTGTAAAAAACCTTTTAAGTGTAAGGATCATAGTATTGCTTAAGAATACAGGAAAAGTTAGAACTATGCAGCGTACCAAAAGTCAAATACATATTAGATTAGAAACTAAGACATTTTTGTTTGTACAGTAATGAAAAGAGATGGTTCGTTTTCATATTTCTACATAAATACATCCAACTCTATAAGTGTGATCAGCTAAGTATAGTAACAAAAGAATTCCCTTTGACACGCCTTCATAAGTTTCACACCATTTACTTGGAAATAGAGACAAAATAATTTTCCGAGAATTTAACACTCAGGCCTACAGGAAGTTTAGAATCAACTTACACTGCTCTTGACATCTTTCAGTTTTGGCAGGATATCTAGTCCAAACCCATCAGCCTGTCCTCGTGTCCTGTTTCCACCATTCATGTAATTTCCAAAGGCAAGAACCAAACCCAGGACCTGCATAATTCCTGACCCATTTTTCAATGTCTACAAAACAGAAAGAGAAACAATTCTCTGCTCAGACTCACAATCATACTTACTATTAACAGTATTACTGACAAAATCCTGTTGATACTGTGTTTAGAAATAATACTTATATAAAAGCTCATATATAGAGAATTAACAACCTTTTACTGGAACATGGAGAAGCAGAATCATATCAATATATAATTTGTTGTGAATGGAGAATGTTATCTCCAAAATGAATGCTTAGAGAAAAAAATAGGAAGTCTACACAATATTATGAGAGATGTTGAAAAAAAAACTCCAACTAATTCCTTAACTGATGTTGATATGGTGAATGTTATATTTCATTTAGAAGAGAATTCTGCAATAATTTCATTAAAAATCCATACGAAACGATTAAAACAATTTAATGATTCAAATAATTAAAAAATCTACTACCTGGTAAAGCAATTAAATAAAGTATTTCAAATAATTTTCAGTTATTAAAACACTGATGAAACGTACATTTTGAAGCCATGTATTTCTTTTGCATTGGACCACAAATTTCCAGTAATCTCTTCTAGCTAGAGACAATATTGCTATCTCTAACCGATTTTAGATATCAGAGATATTACTGAGTTGCACACTTCTAAAATCCAAGCAAACACAAGGTGGACTGAACTGTCATCCGTTTAGTCACTATGAGGAGGGAAGATTTTGGTTTAACAAAAGGAGAGTGTAGACTGTTTTCCAGAGACTGATACACATTGACGGCAAAACCATGATATAGTTCAGTACCAAAAGCTAATCTTAAAATTCGCTTTGATGTTGAAGTACAATCATAAAATGTCCTATTCTGCTGTCCTTCAGATTTAATGAGTACTTAAAGTAAATAAAGAGAAAACTTTTGAAATATGAGTACAACTTAACTGGATTAAATATCAGAAATTTAGCCCTACCTTTTCGCAGAACACAACATACCTCACACAGTTTCTGCAACAATTCAAGTTTGCGACGGATTGAACAAATGTTTTCTGAAAATGTTGATTGGAACAAGATGCAAAATACACGTTCTGAAAAGTTGGGAATTAGTGAGAGTTCATAGAGGAACCTGTAGGAGTGATTAAAGAAAATTATATTGGTCACTGTCAGTAGGCACAGGCTGTTTTTTTTTTCTTTTTTAACATCTCCAGATAGTTTACTATAGAAGGGAAAGTTTTCTGAAGCAAGCAAAACTGTTCTTTAAGTGTGTTCTTACTGTTCTGGCTTATCCAAAGACTTGGCATTTTCTTTTTCCTTGGATGCCTTGCTATGCTTTTCTATTTTTTCTAATTCATCTGATTGTGCTCTCTAGAATAAAGGAAACAAAGTAATTAAAAAGTGTTAATTAACAACGTAGTCAAACAACACAGACAAAGATGCTCTTGTAACAAATTATAGATTATTCTTTTCCTTCTAGCATCTGCTTATGTTAAAACTACTTAGTCCGCAGAGTGATTTTAAGTATAAATACATCTGATGGAAAACAGAACATCTTCCAAATAATATTACTGACTACTAGTAATCTGCAGAAGATTTATCCATTGAACCATGCACTGAGACAATAATCTTAATTCCCACTCCCTTTTCTTTGGCTGTTTATAACGTCTTTGGATCAAAGAACTCTTTCTTCTTGAGTTGTATTTCTCTTTCCAAATCTGTTGGGTGCCATTTGAATGTAATCAGATCTTTAAATATATATTTAAATAATGCCTTTTTTTAAACTAAATGAAAATTAGTTTGTATTGCTTACTGCAATTTAAATTTTATTTGGTGTTTGGAAAACACTGTGATGTTGATTTATACAACATTATTTTTTTTTATAAATAGTTGATTTATAATGGAACTATCATACATACCATAATACATGAGAACTATTGCATATTACTTTGGAGTAAAATTTTCATTTTTATCTTAACAAGGCAAAACAGTTACACGTAAACTAGTTTCTGGGAGAACCCTGTGATACATCGTGCAGTCTTTTCTTCAATATTTCAATCAAAAGAAACAGAGCCTCACTTCTTTCTGTGCTCCATGCTACAGAGAAATTATTTTTTCCAGCTGCAGTACTGGAAAATGAAATGGCATGGAAAGGAATAAAAGTGGAATGGAAATTTCTCCTTCTGACCCTTCTTTTGACATCCATAGTGGTTTTCAAAATAGATTCAAAGCATGAATCTGTGCAAGAGTGAAAAAAACAGGTAAATATATCTACCTTTATTCCTTTAAGAAAACACTACACACATTTTTAACTTACTCTACCAGAGAACTTGAAGACAATGTTGGAAAATTAAATTCTAACTACTTAGATAATGCCAAAGCAAAGGATAGGCTGCATCTGCATTCTTTCTTGCGTGCTGTTGCACAATTAGCAGAAGAAGTATGGAACTATCTCACATCATACTGTCACAGCTCCATCAGCAACCTGAAAGCAGGAAGTCAGGTTTGGACAGTCCTTCTGAGGTTGTTGAACATCTTTTTACATTAAAAGGGAGAAAATACTGGCATGAAACAGAAAGATGAAGAGTTTGAAGAGTCATTCAGAGCAAACGCACTTCAGAGTTTCTCTGATTACTTCAAGAAGTCTGGAAATTACTATAAGGCCATCTGTCTTGAATACTATACATCCTAACATTTAGCCAGCATTTCTGTTGATGTTCTTCAAGGGTCATCATCTCTGAAGTAGTCTGATCTTATCTATTAAATACTCCAACAGATCAGAAATATTGCCAACAACTACTTTTTTTTTTTTTTTCCCCTCAGCAATGTACTTTGTTCTCAACACTAAGAAATTATAATGGTGGTATCTGTATCACAGATACAACTTCAACAAGTTGAAGTTTGAAGGGACCTCTGGAGATCATCTAGTCAAATTCTCTGGCACAAAGCAGAGGCAGCTACAGTAGGTTGCTCAGTATCGTGTCCAGCCAGGTTTTGAATATCTCCAAGGATGCAGTCACAACCTCTCTAGGCAGCCTCTTCCAGTCTTTGGACACTCTTGCCGTTAAAAAAGGTGTTTCAATTTTTCAAACGAAATTTCCAGTATATGAACTTCAAGAGGCCCACTACCTCTTGTCTTTACGCTGGGCATCACTGAGTCTAGCTCTGTGTTCTTTACTCCTCCTCCTCAATCAGGTATTTGTACATACTGATAAGATCCCCTGAGCTTTTTCTTCTTCAGGTTGAAGAACCCCAAGTCTCTCAGACTCTCCTCGTATGATATATTCTCCAAGCCTTTAATCATTGTTGTGGCCCTTCACTAGACTCTCTCCAATATGTTCATGTCTCTTGGACTGGGGAGACCAGAACTGGACATAGCGCCCTAGATATATTGTCACCAGTGCTAAGAGGAGACTAATCACTTCCCTTGATTTGCTTGATCCCTCCTTGATCTTTCTATGTATATTGTATCATGCCTTACTCAGTTAACAAGGGCTAGATTGAGTCTAATATACCAGTTTTTAATTTTAATATATTGACAGTGGGCCATCCATAGTACTTGGTTTCCTGAATTCCCTACCCCAGTGTCACTTCAGAGTGAGAAAACAAATTTGGGGATTTATCCGCCAAGGTACTTTTCTACATAAAGTTTCTGTCAAGACAGGCATAGGACATATGAATATAATTACAGTAGTAAACTTTGCTTGTATAATTCCATCCTGAGGAAAAGGAAATTTTCAAGACACTAAGATCAGAAAATTATATCAATTTTTAATCTTAGAAGACTTATCTGGACATAGGGTGAGGACTAGGAAAGATGCAACTAACTTCAGAATTTTCCACTTCAGTATTGCAGGTGCTGCTGAGGGGAAAGACTTGCTTTTGGTTTTGTTAGGGAGCAGGTGTAAATGGGAGACTTCACTTAATCTAAAACATTCTTACACAACGGAGAGTTAAAAGAAAAAGAAAGCTTCCATTTCTTTTTAAATCAGTGAAAACTCTTGGCGATGGACAAATCCAAAAATCGGAAAGATGCCAAGAGAGGAAGCGTTGGTCTAGTGGCCATGTCACCAGAGCCAAAGAGGTCTAGGTATGCAAAAGACATGCCTTTGTAGGGTGATCTATTTTATTTATTCAACTTAAGCTTCAAAAAACTCATGTATTCAATTTACACTTGTAAATTGTAAAGGAGTTTTTTGTAAAAGTAAATGAGTTTTCCTACGAACAGTTTTTAAATGAAGTTTTTTTATTTCAGACCAACCTCTAAAGTACATTCTCTTCTATTAAACTGGAAGGAAATTACTTGATTTATTTTTCATAATAGTTAAAGAGGAGAAAATATTTTATCAAGGAGCATAAAGCTAAATGGTTATTTACAAATTCTTTAGAATAAATAGCAGGAGTACTCTCTCCTAGTCTTCTACGCATAGTGAAGTATTAGAATGCTCATCACAGCAATCTATTATACACGGGCATGTTCAAGCTGTTAACATTTCTTCAAGGAAGCTCACAGGCAAAGATTAGGTAGACTCACTCTTCCTTATTTAAGTCATTATTGTCAGATTGTGTATGCAAAGAAGTAACAACTGGCAAAGATACAATGGCTAAGCATGATATACCCATGGGTAGGCCTGGGCAAAACTCAAGAGATATGGTTCGCATTCTTCACAAAAATCAAGAGGTCTAAGTATGTGGTGAACATTCGGAATCAAACCTGAGTTTCAAGTCCCTAATTTTGGCTCTGGTATCCAGAATTCTGATTTATGTGTATTTTAAATTACGATAAAAAAGGAATAATGCTGACATGCCTCTGCACAGGTATTATTGAACACTATTTCTCAGAATATTTACCAGTTAGCTTTACGGTTAATGTTTATCTATTCTCTAACTTGCAGACGAATAATAAAAAAAAGCTTTTATATTACCCTCCAACATTTGTGTCAAGAGAGAACACATTGAGTACATACTTCTCACAGAGATCATGTCTGATTGCATTAGCACCTCTTTGAATGCCACTGCTATTTATTTCCTTAAATTTTAGCTATCATAAATGGAACAAAATAGTATAACATACCAGAATTTGATATTAACCATATCAAAAATTAGATAGCATAAATTCGATAGAAATTACTGTAAAAAATGCACTGCTTTAGTTTAACTTTTCTCACTTCTGCCAGAGTATAAACTTAGGAACTTTGGTAAGACCAAACAGAGAGTAAGGGCCATTTTTCCATTTCACAACATAAATCTTACATTTCCTGGTTATTTTTTTTTGCTTGCAACAGAACCTTAGCTCTGAGTTTAGATCAGTTTAAATATGTGCAGGTTTTTTAATTTTTGGGTGGATTTTTTTTCTTGGTCAACTTGAAAGCATTGAGTGACTTGTCTGAAGAATATTGTCAAAAGTAACTGAAACAAAAGGGATATAGGGAGATATCCAGGTTAGTAACAACTATCATATTCCTCTGGAGCTGGGTCATGTATCAGAAGTCCGGTACAATCTACAGTCTTTGCAGAAAAATGTTAAGACATTGCATTATAATTGCCAGCTTTTAGAAAAATGATTAGAAATAATTGAGGAGAAAGTTTGAATCTTAATGGCAGAGTGGAGGCATGCACTTCAGACTTATGCGTGCTTTTCGCTCTTGCAAATGGCATTTTGAGGTTTTTGAAAGTATTGCCTTAAGTGTCTTAAAGACAGAGACAAGGTGGACAATTTACCAAGAGTTAAATTAAGAAAGTATACATGTTTCATTTTATGATGTAAAGAGATTTGAAAAGGGTAAATCTATAGATCAAAGATAATCCATTGATACAATTTTTAATCCATTTTTACACACTTATTTTCACAATATGGTGAAGACATAAGCAGGAGCAGGCGTATCTGGTTTCAAACAGTGATGCTTCATCTACAATCTGAGCTAAGAGACTACCTGTTTTCAAAGTAAACATTCACTTGTTTGCAAATAAAAACATTTCTTATCACAACCAATTCAGCCTAAATACATACAGCACACTGACAACTCCACTGAATTTTATCCACCTTCTCTCTCTCCAATTATATCTGCCACCTGAAAGCATTGCTATTAGGGAGCTTATAAAAGCACATTAAAGTAACTGTTCCAAATGTAGTTGTATCTACTACAACTCTCCTATTAAAACTGTCTAGATCTTAATGCGTAGCTGATTATCAACACATATTTAAACAACTTTTATAAAGCAAAATACACAAGCACATGTAAGAACTATGTGACTGTATCATACAGTGCTGCAGTAACAAAGTCTTTCTCACTTAATGAAATACCAGTTAATACTATTAAACAAATTATTGAAGGCTTGGATCTTTGGTGGGGTGTGGGTTTCTTCATTTACAAAAAGTCACTAAGAAGTATACAGTAACTTTGCGGTTTAACAAGACTTTAATTCCTCAGTAAACAGGAATTGAGCCCTCGGGACTGTGGCTTTTGCAATTAGGGTGTGTTTAGGTTTGGAGACTGCCCAAATTTCATTCACATTTAAGAGGGAAAAGCACCATGCCAGACATATGCAATCAGAAAAAAAAAAAATGATTACATTCTGAGGGAAGACTGTAAAACAAATGCTCCCATATGTTCCATAGAGATCAAATAGAAGGGCTGAGAAATACTACAGTGGTATTTAAATATCCAGGAAAATAAAAAAAATAAATCTCAATCCAACAAACTCTAAGAACTAAAAGAAATTAAGTTAATGGTTACAAAGTCGCTGAATGAGGCAAAGTTAACCCCATTTACAACACAGGATGAGGCTGAGAAATAAGAGAGGAGTCAAACATGACGGGCTCTCTGGTACCACCCACTGCTTATACTTTTTTATTGAATAATATTGTCATAATTAGTGATGCTAGCAAGGGAAGCAAGTGCAATATCTGATGTGTTTTGATCAAAAACTGAAAGAAATTCAATTTAAAAAATGCTTCCTTCAAGACATAGCTTTATCAAAGAGAGGATCCAGATTTAAAATTCAGGTCCCCTTATGAAGCTCTCTCCAAATAAACTTCTTGTTGTTTGCTCGGTTTTCTTTATTTTGCTGTCTTACATCCAAGTAAATATAGTGATAAAGTTGGGCTGATCTGTCTTGTATTCAAAGCAAATAAATATATTCTGGTCATTCTAACTTTTTCAGTCTTGCTTGAGATTAACCTATGATATTTTCCTCATCAGAACACTATTTCCTAGATATTTTCTATAATTAGTGAAGGTAATGACAAAAGGAACACAACGGCATTTGGTTATTTCAACGAACTGCAAATTTGCAAGTAATCCATTATACTGAAACTCTGAAGTATATTAGAGATGACATTAAGAAAGCATTTGACAAGTATCGTATTAGTACAATAGCCACATAGGAGGACTTTTTTTTTTAAATCAAAATAAAAAAAAGTTTTATGCAATATAAAAGAGGGAAGTATGCAAAAACTGATCTATTCCATACTTTCCACAACACAATCTCTCACAACCATACATATGTAATATATAAAGTTACTTCAATTTTTAACATGTTCAAGAATGTATGGAATGGGATATAGCTGTGCTATGTAAGATTAAAAATAATGTAAAACAAAAACATCACAGGCCAAACCAGAAATGCTGTGGCATTAAGATGAGAAGTGTTTAAAGTATGAAGATTTGGGACTGGTTAGAATTGGTTGCTCATTTGACCGTTATGTTCCTGAGCAGTGTTTAGCAAGTTAATTCTTCAGGGATGAAATAAGAGAAAAAGTGCTTCCTATTTCTTGTCAGATTTTTGGTTTTTGTTTTGTTTAGCTTTTTGGTTTTTCTATAAACTGGACTAGAGTTTACTATGTCTCTCTTCAGGCCCCAAAGTGGATTATTTATGAGAAATTCCATAAATCAACAAATCATTCCAGAGGAGGCCATAAAAAGCTAGAGTCTAAAAAAATCAAAAACCTGAAAGGTGCATAAGTCATTAATGTATTGTCAAAATTATAACATGAGGAAATAAAAAATTCCAATAAAATAGCATACATTGGCCTTCAACGCCATTCTGTGGCTCACAGCTTTACGTTTCAGATTTTCAGATTCTTTGGAGGGTAAACAGAAAGCCTCTTTGCTCTTTCCAGAGATGCCTAGCCAGACCTCCATGTACTCAGGCAATGTGCTCAGTGAGCTGAGACTCACTGGCCTCAGCTGAAGGCAGAAACCTGCTTCTGAGACCTACTTTTTTGAATTTTTAGAACATGCCTGAGTATATTCTAAATCTCTGATTTTGCATACCTAGTGGTCAAACACTTTCTGATGATCAGCACAAAGCATTTATGGTGCCCCTGGCAGTTTATACTACTTTTTATTACATTAACTTAGAGCAAACCTGTTCCTTTCAAGGAGTTAAAATTATTTTTGAAGAATCCCTGAAACAATAATAATTAAAAGCTACAGTTTCACAAATGGAATGATTGCTATTATTAAAGCAATTTTTTTTTCTATTGAATAGTATCTTTATATTAGTGAAGTTATAAAGTGAATCCAAAGACCCAGAGTGCAAGGTCTGATACCTACTGACCAAAGACTGCCCTACTCACAAAGAGAAAAAAGGAGTACACCAATTTTCTTTTCTAAAAACATATGCAGTATATAAAATACACAATGGCAATGAATATATATGCGCTATATAAAATACACAATGGCAATTAATACAATTCAAATGCTTGTCGTTATTCTCATTGTTTTGGGGAAAATAAAATCACTTTAAAATAAGACACATTCTACAAGCTTTCTGAATATTACTGGTGCAAACCAAAGATACCTTCACATAGATCTACAGTATTGCTACATTATATGGACTTCCTCTGATTACTCACATTCTCATACAGGGCTTGAAGGGTCTCTAGGTCAACCACAGAGTTGTCCAAGTTCACAACAGCTTTAAAAAAAAGACAAAAGAAAAAAGAATTAGTGTAGTCAGGATGATAATCCAGCTGTGAAAGAAAGACTAAGCACAATATCCAGCAACAGTTTTATGACCTACTGGTCATACAGCTTAAGGGTTTTAACTTTATTAATGTCTTGAATAGAGCCGTTCCTAAGACTTGGGCTAGAAACCTGGTAGAGCCAGGTGTCGAGTGTTAAAGAATTCTTCTCCCTCCCCCCAAACACACAAACATGATCCCATGAGCATGGCCATAGCCAGAGATCAGAGATAAGCTCTACATCAGACTTTCACGGTCCGACTGAAAGCATTATAAAAATTTGTAAATCTGCACCACAGTCACATACACACACACTCACACAACAAAGCTCATTCCTGTCACTGGTTGGCTTCACTCTTAAACTGATTAATCCATAAGTCAGCCAGTTAACTTCAAGACACCTGACAAGGGTCAAGTCTTCTATGTACTAAGCCGACAGGTTTAGTACAGACACAAAATATGCCTTTCCTGTTCCCAACCAATTCTGGTGCCACACACATACTGTATTTTTTTAGCATCAAAAAAACAGTTCAACAGCACTGAGAGTGTGATTTCCATCTACCTAACCTGGACAAAAGAAAAAAAATCGTTAAGAGGGGCACACTTTTAGGAACACAATTCTGGCTTCTCACTAATATTAGGAACATTTCATGAGGCATAGGAAATGCTTGTGCAAACTAGTGAAAAATTATTCTCAGCTAATACAAAGATTTATTTTTAAAATAGCACTTTTCAGTCTTCCTCTTACATATTTTTTGCAAGCACTCTGACCGTTCATTTAAAAGGCAGATAAATACAGCTTTCCTTATCCAGATTTTAAATCTTGAAAGAAATTTAGAATGTTGCATTAGAATGTACATGATGGTAATAAATTATTTTTATCACACTATATCAGTCGTTTTTCCCATTTTGCCCTTTATTAATTTGTACTCTTTTTTGCAATGGGGGCATGCATGCATGCATGAGTCCAGTAAGTAGAATAACCCCCTAGGCAAGATTACTCTAAACATTGCAACATTGATCAGTGATAGAAACCTAGAAATCCAGCACTAGGTTACTTTATGCCCTATAAATCCATGTCACAGAAATTCTGTGTATACACCTAAAGAGTACAGATAATATAATTCAAGCTCATTTGTTCCTGATTGCTCTAAAGAATTTAGAGATATCACTCTGAGTCTGGGACTCATCATGTTTTCCTTTTCCAGGTCTGAGACATAGTTTTAGTTACAGTATAAGAAAATTATAAACAAAGAAGTGTTGATCTTGATTAAACTAAGCAGGCTACATCGTATTTCTAAGCAGAGTTTCATGCTAAATTTTAAGACTGAAACGAAAAATAATTAGGAAATTCTTTAGTTTTCAGAAACATTCCCCCCCTCCCCCTTCCATTTTTCCCTTCCCAGAAAACAAGAAAATCTGAAAGATAATGGCAACATAACAGTTAACAGTTTAGGAAGTAACATGTTTTTATTTTGTTTCGTGGAAGGAGGTGCATGCAAAAATCTGTTACTAATTATTTGGGATATTTTAAAACTCTTCCCCCCCTCCCTCTTGAGTGTAATAATTGTTGCAACAGAGACTTAAAGATGCCCTCTCAACAAGGTACTGTAGTATATGCTGTATTTGATAATACCTGTTGTTCAATAGGACTATCTGCATGTTTAAAAATATGCCAAATTTGCCTTGTAGAACCGAAGGCTAAAATTAACATGCAAATAGAAACTGGATCTAGATTGGTTTGAGAGCTCTACTTTAAGAAAACACATATGTCAAAGCCTATATACAAACAGCTTTATTAAAAACAGGATATATTATGAAACTCAGTTTGTATTATTCCTACATTTCAGCATTCTTATGCTTACGCAATGTTTTCATGTATGAACACACTCACAACCCTTCAACTATTCATTTTGAGTTGGGGCTGCCTTTTCCCTGCTCCACCCCCCTCCCCTTCTTTCCAGAGACTGTCTACTCCTGCATTAAGAAATATGACATAAGTTCCTGCTCTGACTTTTGCTCAATGTTAAGATCACCCACGGATTACTCAGGGAGCAATAGAACACTTTTGTTTGAATGCTTGCAGGAGATAAGAGAACGCCTGGCAAACACAATGGTGCCAGGTCTGTGTACTTTCAACAAAACAGGTATGCAGAAGAGTGTACATACTCCAGGGAGCTGCTTAAAACAAATCAGTCCGAGACAAGGACTTGGACAAATTAGATCCTAGTATATATGTTTCAAATCCCCTGCTCCCAAGACAAATATATTTCTATATATTTCATCTAGAGATGTGTAAGTTCATAAATAGCAATCTAGCATCACAATAGGATTTTTCAATGTTCACCATAAGTTTGCTCCCCTCACTCTGAGGGATCAGGAAATGAACTTCTGTTCCTTGGCAGTACTAGAGCATTGTCGTGCAGAACATGATACCTGGCAAAATAAATCACGACTGTTGCATATTTAATTCCATTACCTAGAAAATTTGAACTGATAAAAATAATTTTTTTTTTTTTTTTATGCAGCCAAGCTTACTAGCTAAACATGTCCCCTCCCCACAATCAGCATGACTACACAAATATCTAGCTGAAGGATTCCAAAGTGGTAGCAAAATAACGATGAAAAACATCGACAAACATTAATTTCCTCATATGAAAGTATTCTGAGCTATGCTACAATTCCAGTATACTTTGATGCAAGCATCTGGAGAAGGGTTTATAATACTCTTGCAGTTGCTGGATATTTTTACTTATGTCACTATTTTAGAAAGTAATTTTCTTGTTTCAAAGATGACATTGTCATTTACTGGTCTTCATTACTATCAAATGATCTTTAACAGCCAGCACATCGTCTAGCCTTTCTGACATATTCGTAAGACACCAGTAAAGAATATTTGTTGGTTTTTACTCTAATAGAAATAACTTTCTTGCAATCACATCAGACTCAGAACTTTGGTTCTTACCCTCAAGATTTCATAGTTCTGCTATTTTCTTGCATTCCTATTGTCACTGCTGCCGATAAAATCAGTAAGCCAGCACATTTCAAGCCCTAATGCTGTAAAATTACTCAATGTATGTATATATAATTGTGTGTATATACATACACATATATAGATATGATTAAATCAAATTAGAAACAAGTATGCCCAGATACACGCACAAATATGCGTAGACAAAAATACAATAAACTACAAACCAATGTTCTATTTTTTGATTTTTTAAGCACTCACTGGTCAACAGATGTTTACAGAAAATCCACCAAGTAAAAAGAAGGGTTGAAAAGCAATCGCAAAAAGTTCCTTGACACTGTAAAGGACAGAGGAGGGGAAAGATTTCAAAGGATTTGTAGCCAAAATAAAGGCTTTAGGAATCTCTTGTCAGTCTTAAACTTTCCCGCATTCTCTTTTTTTTTGTCACAATCTAAATGGAAATTTTAACTGATGTCATTGGGGCAGAAATTATATCTTTCTTATGCAACTGCAGAACATAGAAATTTTAGCAGAATGGAAGGATTTCCATTCCATTCTGTATTTCTACAATATAAATATAATAAAAAATATATTATGCAAACTCACAACAATAAAGCCAACTTAGATACTAGTTTAAAACTGGAAGGACATTAAAAATATATGTAGGGAGACAAAGACTCACTATTCTTAGTAATTTCAATTAATTTGCAAGTATGATCTTCCTTGAATTACCATTATTGAGTTAATTAAAACAAATAGCTGTTCCAAGAATAACATAGGTAGTAAACTTCAACTGGTCAAATCCCAACATCGTGAGAAAATCAACATACTGGCAAAACCTTATGCAATGGAAAATTCTGATACAACAAGAAACACAAGTCAGACATTACATAGCCTGATCAATTTATGAAATGTTTCTGACAACAAGTTAGAAAAAAAGAAGAAATACACTTGTGTGTTTGTTCACTGAATACAGAATGAAAGCCTTCACTGACAGATGTCTTTGGAATGAAACGCAAGAACACCACATGTGCAAATACAGCCGAACCAGAAAAAAAAGTCTCAATGTAGACAATTTCATCAGGTTCCTTGGAATGACTGACAGCTGAACTACTCTATTCAGAAGGAGAAGAAAAAACATCTTCCTCAATATTCTCATCAACGTAAGAGCCAAGAGAGCCTTAGAAGAAGATCAAAGTGCAGTGGCCTCCTTTGCCACATAAAAGATTATGGTATGATGCAATATCATCTACTTGCAAAGTAAACCCAGATTCAAATCCCACTAAATAGTAATATTTAAAAATCAACAAAAAAGCAAAATTTGCAGTCTTTTATTAGTTACACAGTAAACCCACCAACTCCAAAAATTGCTATCCTTTGCTTTTTTTTTTCCCCATTTGAATTTATTGGCATCATTCATCTAACACGGGCCTATTGCACAAGGTCATGTTTTTGTCTGTGATACTTTCAACGACTTGACAATTACTGCTATTCTCTTGGGATTCTTCTTCATCTCAAATAATAGAAATGTGAATCTCCTAATGCAGAAAGTTAAATCCCAAACAAGCCTCTTGGAAATAAATGTTATGTTTACATAAATATGGAAAATACAGTCCCTGTGTAAAATACAAATGTCCCTGTGATAATAAGAGTTGCAGCAAAACATGCAAAGATCATGACTGTATAATTTTTAAAGATTCTCAGAAAATAAGTGAAACAAAGGAATTTTTAAAGAGTACCTGGACTTGTACAACTTGCAGAAAAAAATCCCTCTTGATAATAGGTAGATAGGGGATGGCTACACTGGGTAGAGTTAGGATAAATGAAAACAATTTTATATTATTACCTATCTGCTTGCCCTCAGTAACTTTGTGATACGTTTATCTATTAGCAAATACTCTAACCTCCTCAGGATGAAAACTTTAAGTGTACAAAGCACAAGAGAGATTGGATCTTCAACACAAGTACACACGGCACAGATCAGAGGCAAGAAACAGCACTTAGAACTGCTTGCACACAGTTTTACCGTGGCAGTAATTCACCTTGATTTAAAACTTGTGTAAGAAACCAGAACAGTATACAAAATTTCCAAGCAGAAGCCATGGATTAAGTTTAGCTGTTGCTTCAGATTGTTTTTAAAGGACTTCAAATTTTTAAAACCCAGAAATGTGTGTTCTTGAAGGTAAGCAATAAAATTAGAATCAGTTAAGCAAGAAAACGCATTTGCAAAATTTGAAGTAACAGAACTAGAAGACTTCATCAAAAGGAGTGAATCTTTAGCATTTGCACTGAATCTTTTGCACAAATTCTGCTCTTATAAATACAACTCATTTTTTCAGACATTTGTCCTTAGCATTCTTATTCCCTAATGTTGCATCTCTGAGATATAGCAGTAAAACTGTATCGACAGAGCTTTTTTACATACATATAAACAAATATGTATACACATACAATGACATATATAACTAGAATTTATATATATCTATGCATAGTTAATATAAACAGTTACATTGCATACCTTTCAAACAATTGCCTACTATATTAAGGACAGCATTACTGATTGTGTGAAGTCTAACTTCGTATACCTATACCATTTGTTTATAAAAACTGTGCAAGTTCAGTTCTTAGAGAACAAATATATTTTGTTTGACTCAGTATGTCGCCTTCTTGTCTAGGCAGGAAAAAAAAAAGTGGAGACCAATGCTGTAATCCTTTCAGAATAAAATGTTTAAATACAAACATGATTGCCATTGTAGACTGTTTAATTTAGAGAGATTGTATTTCAGTTCTGGTTTTGAGAAGTTTGCTGATTTGACTATAGAGAGTACTTCAATGCTTATCTTAATTGTTTAGATAAGATTTATTTGAATTTGGCAGGTGAAAAAAACATGGGTGTGGGATATAGGAAGGTTGAGAAAAGACTGGCATTTTACCAGATTATGCTTATTTTTAAACTATAGTGTGTAGAGCAGCAAACTGTCTCAATGAACCTGCCAGGGACTGGTCTTTGGGGAATGAATTTGAAGTGCAAGAATGACTGGCAGGATTCAAGATTTTCAACAAACTGGAAAGGATTACCATGATAACTCCTAAAATGCTACTTAAGGCTTAGCATAGTACACAAATGCAAGTGATATGACACATTTAAATCAGTTTTAAAAAAGATAAATAATTGCGGTTCACACTTATAGCACAGGTTTGTTATTCTAAAGGCAAAATTCCTGCCCCTTAAATGCATTTTACAAAGTGTTTTAAGACAAGATTTTAATATAAAATTAATCATTTGCATATGGATATATTTTACACGTAAGAAATTCTGTTACAGAAAATAAAATTACTGCTATGAAAAAAACCAACGCTATTGGCTTTTACTTCAATATCAGCTGGTACTAAGCTTTTGCACTTTCTGGTTAAGGTAGTATAGCATGCCACAGGCTTTCTGTTTAGAGGTTCTCAAAAGGACACTTGTCATACCTATCAACTATATCACTTTTGGTGGAGAGACTACTAGAACAGCGTATCTGAAGAATAAATTTTTGGGATGTTTACGTGACATGTTATAAAAACAAACTGCACAAACAGATCAGCTGCAAGGCATATATGTGGTAGATCTGATATTGTGTATCAATCTGTCTGCAGGCAGATATGATTCATAGCTTTGAATTCATGAGTCAAGAGAAATAAAATTTGGGTTTCCTGTGTGTTAGTGCTTGACTTTTCTTTTAGATTCACACAGGCTCTGAAGTTTTTCAATCTCTATTTCAATAACATTATGCCCATGAGTTC
The DNA here is from genome assembly GCF_009769465.1 of Tauraco erythrolophus. Lineage (NCBI taxonomy): Eukaryota > Metazoa > Chordata > Aves > Musophagiformes > Musophagidae > Tauraco > Tauraco erythrolophus. Next base: position 89,970,205 of record NC_141466.1, on the reverse strand, counting down.
CACAGGGTAATTGTGGTATCAGTGACAGTGTAACCTTGACAGACAAAGGATGTACGCAAGTCAAGTTTTGCAGAATAAGGTAACATCTCTGACTGAGTGCAGCTGGAAGAGGTTAGCAGGACTTGTTTGGAACACAAACAAGCCTTCAGGTTTCAAACTAATTGAGACTTTTAATTATGTGCACGTTTTTTCAGAATTCAAATTTGCTGTTTTTTTGTTTAATTCCACCTTATCTATTTTCACTAGAGTAGCTCAAAGCAAACAATGCCATGGCTAACTCTAAGAAGTCCAGTCCATAAGCAAAGAGACAAGCTTTTCCTTTCATGCTTTAGGGAGCTCATTCTAAATTATAAAGATAAACAAAATGCAAGAGGAAGAGGAAGAGGAAGAGATCTATTTGGAATCATCTGGTAGTCCACTGGCAAAGACGAAATCTAGGTTTAAAGTTGTTCAAAGTCAAGAATAAATTTAGGTTAAAATTATTCCAACTATTTGAATAATCATTTATTGCTTATTTTAACATCATCATCACTAGAAGGACACTAACTTTTTTGTATGAGATCTCTGAACTATTTGCCTTACTCTGTGCCCGAGCAGCTCTGAACAGTCCTCACTCCTTCCATGTTCTTTATGCACATTCCACTCTAATTGTTCTTGTAATTCCCTATTCAACCTCGTTAACTTTTTGCTATTATATTTGTTTGAGATGAAGCAACCACAATGCATCTCTTATACTAATGGCAAGGATATACCAGTTCTATACAATTATATAGCACTCTGCATATTTCTTTGATAAAGTTAGCAGGGTAGATACCAAATGCATATTTTTTTCCAAAAATATATTCTCTATGTTAAGCAGCTAACTTAGAATCTTAGCTTTTTTCTCCCAGTTTACCTGCAGTTAGAATATAGTTAATGGAGCTCTAGGTGTGTTCAGTTGGCGATTTAGAATACTTACATTAAATTACTTAAGAGTCAACACTAAATGAGTTAACAACTGCCTAACTCATAGATCTGAAGATTTATTGGCTCATGAAACACTATCAGAGAGGAGAGTGTCTTAGGCTTCCACAGGAATCTGCTCTCAGCTTACTGCAACTAAATATATCTTTACCAATACTGAAAAGAAAGATATTAAAAATAGTTATTAATCCTCAGTGATGTTCATGTAGCAATGCTAATGGAAGAACTGCTCTTTCCTGAGCAGATTCAAACTTACCCAAAGAATTGTCTTGATAATACTCATAGCAATCATGATCAATGACTAATGCGAGACTCCTTGTCTCTCAAGGAGTGATCAGAAGTCAAAACCGTCTTTAGACCAGAGCTATAACTGGTGAAATGTCAAAGAGGTCAACAAAGGAAATAGCAGAATAACATCAAGAACTTGTCTTTCTGTTGGATTGCTTGATCTATTTAGCTTATACAGAAGAAAGTTAAGAAGCAACTTGATTACAGTTCTTACGCATACCTGCATGAGAAGATATCCGAAAGCAGATGGCTCTGTAATTTCACAGACCAAAAGCAGGAAAGAATGAAGTATATCTGTAAGTTAATCTGACAAATTCACTGTGGAAAAAATATTTTTAAGTGCTAAAAGTAAGAGAAATTAACCTTTTGAACAATGTTTCAAGGGATACATTGACTTTTCCATCGCTTAAAAGTATTTGTATGAAATTCTAGACTCACCAAAGTCAATGGCAAAACTATCAGTGACTTCAAAGAAAGCCAAATGTTGAAGGTTTGGAATTTCAGCTGGAACTCAAGATCATTTATACTGCTAAAATGTTCATATTTATACAGACTAATAGCTTGAGGCAGAAATTAGCAGGTAATATTACATGACTTGCCTCATTTAGCAGCCGGAGTAAATGCTTAGAACACTCTTTCTAAAAAAAAAAAAAATCCAGAGTTGAGCTGTGTGTTTGCCCTTTGCTAGATCTTTCTGAAGTTCTCTACTAGTCTTCTCTAACATCAAAAAGCCTAAGTCATTTTACATAGACTACACGGAATGTTGCTACCTTTTGATGATTTACAACAGAAAGTACTGCAAGTTTTTAACTTTAACATGAAGGCATGCACGACCATTCAGAAACAAGCTTTCCTTGCTTATGGTTCAAGCTAGCCAGTTGTGTATGATATCCGTATCCATAACAGTAGAGTTAGTTAGAAAACACTACTTGGAAACTTAAAGGGATTCAGAAATCAGGCAAAACAAGTCCCCACTTATTTATAACTGCTGTACAGTCAACTGTTGCAGTCACAAGTCAAAATACAAGAATTTTAATGCTCAAGAATTACAAACACAAAACATTTGAGAGGCTTCCTTTTAAAAGCAAATTTCCCTTTCCCTCTGTCAGGCGGCAGTATCTCACTGAAATAAAATTATATACTTCCAATCAAATTAAATTAAAACTTTATTTTCAGCACAGCAGAGAGCAGTTTAGATGTAGCCTGGTATCTTACATGTCTTCCCAGTCTGATGTCTGGATAAACACCAGGGATTTCATCGTACTAACGCATGTTAAGCCTTTCACCGAATATTCTGAAGTTACTGCATTAAAGAGCTACAGATGCTAAGAAAATGATCTAATGATCTCGTGATATTTAGTCCATGTTCTAAGTGTGGTGGGATTATGAAAATAATGCAAAAAGATTTTTGGCTAGGTAGATGACAGATGACACAGCTTTACTAATTCAAATAGCAATACTGTGATAACTGAGGGCAGAAGGATGCATGTTTATGGTTAAAGTTCCATCTTTTTTTCACGCTCCAAAGTGTTTCTCAAAAGCTGGTATTAATAACTCAAGGAAATAAGGACTGGATTGCAACAAAATGAAATGCCTGGATATGTGGAAAACCAAAATATATACATTCCAAGAAAAAAACACAAACACAAACAAAAAAACCCCAACAAACAACAAATGAAATATTTGGAATCACCTATGTGTATTTTATTTCAGTATCATGACTGGATTGGGCCTATTGAGGACTTTAAGATAACAAGAGGTACTCTATGTTGCTTCAGTTCAGTGCCATTTAGCTAAATTTTGTTTCCAGGTAGCTAAAGCAATCGCAGCTTCACTAAAAACAGAAAACATATTCCACTGAAGTAGAATCTAACACATATTGCTTAGGGAGATTTCCTGTGGAACAGCAGAACGATAGAAATAACCTTGATCTTTCATTGTCTGGGGATCACAACAGAAGAGAAAAGAGAAAAAAGTAGGAGAAACTCAAGTACCTCAAAGCAGCAGGTACCGAAACACCAAGACAACGGCTCCAGCGTGAGAAACAACACGCTCTTAGACTAAACGTTTCACCATTTTTGCAGCAGAAAAAGATTTTCTAACATCTAACCATAATGTGCCCTGCACTGTTTCTTACCCTGCCTACCACGGATGGATACAGCACACCACTCGCTCTCCTATCTCTGCGCCATCCTTTCTCTTCCTCGCCCTCACAACTACTTTTTAAGAGAGGATGTCTGTCCACGGGGTGAGACAGACGCGTGCCGAGAAGCAGCGCCTCGGGCAGAGCTGGAAAGCGGGGCGAAGCCACACGGTCGAGCACCTTACCCGGACCAGCCAGGGCGCTGGGGCGGCGGGCTCCGCTTCCCGAGCCTCCCGGGAAGGGGCCGCGGAGCTCCCCGCCGGCGGCGCCCGGCGGCAGCGCGGGCCGCTGTTGCCACCTGCTGCTGGAAGTGGGGACGCGGGGGCGGCCGGGGGGAGTCGGGCCCGGCGCGTCGGGCGGGAGAGGCTGCGCGGCCCCGCACCCGGCGGGGATGGAGGGGAAAGCGGTGCGGCCGGAGAGGGGGGGAAAGCGGTGCGGCCGGAGAGGGGGGGAGTCCGGGTACCCCCTGAGGGAGGAGATGGGACAGGAGAATGCCCCGGAGAGGCAGAGCTCAATAGACGGAGTTCAGGCTGTGTTGATGAGAGAGTTGGGACTGTTCAGCCTGGAGAAGAGAAGGCTCCGGGGTGATCTTATTGCAGCTTTCCAGTGCCTAAAGGGGGCCTACAGGAAAGCTGGAGAGGGACTTTTTACAAGAGCGTGTAGTGATAGGACAAGGGGCAATGGATTTAAACTGAAAGAGGGGAGATTTCAATTAGATGTAAAGAAGAAATTTTTTACATTGAGGGTGGTGAGGCACTGGAACAGGTTGCCCAGAGAAGTTGTGGATGCCCCATCCCTGGCAGTGTTCAAGGCCAGGTTGGATGAGGCTTTGGGCAACCTGGTGTAGTGGAGGATTTCTCTGCCCATGGCAGGGGGGCTGGAACTAGATGATCTTTGAGGTCGCTTCCAACCCTAACCATTCTATGATTCTATGATTTGTTCCTGCATCGTTTCCAGGCATCTAACACTGGCAATGGGCAAATCTGTGTTTACTGAGGGATTTAATGGCTGTTCCAAATGCAACAGAAGATAATCAGTGTGACACTAACAATAGAAGGTTGTGTATATTGTCATAATTGGCTACTGAAGAAGGGTGGCAACAAACACTGAAGGAGGCGCCAGTCAGTTAACATAAAGCAATCAACGGGAACAGATCTACCATGTTCCCTGCCCAGGGAGTTCAAGACTGAACAGAAAAAACACAGTCAGTCCTCTGTTACAGATCCCTGAACAAGCACATTAATAATGACTTCTAGGTCGTAAAAGCTGTAAGATAACATGCAACGTAGAGAACATAGTAGCAGAAGGTTTAACCTGTGAAATATACTTTTGAGACGTCATGCAGAGTCTACCTTTTAGGATATTTCAATTATTACTCAATTATTACTAGGCAGAAATAGCAAAAGGGGAGAAGGGACACTTGATCTACTTCTGAGTAGTGTACAAAACAGTTGGAGAAACCATAACGGTCTTAAATGAAATTTCTTTATAGGACAGGGGAAAAAGATTTTTAAAAACAATACCGTAAAACGAGACTTTACAAGGAGAAATCACATTAAAAGGAGAAGCCAGTTAAAAGGGTAAAAAAGCTTAGAGGTCACAAAGAAGCTTGCAGATACTACAGTAGAGGTTTAGAGAAAAAAAAAAAGAATTATAAAATTATCAACCAAAAAATTTAAAAACACCCTCTTTTTCCCTAGCCTTTTTGCATCTCCAGGATTCCTACTCCTCAAAACCACATACATAATTAAATATAAGTGTATGGAGGACACCTTTAGATAAAAGATACTTTTCAAAAAAGTGGAATTCAGCCAAAGAATATAGAAAAGCAAAAAGTCTCATAAGTTCAATGTAAATTGGACAAGAACAAAAAGATCTAAACCCAACTTGCCAAATGTATAAAGCTAGCAATAAAACTGCTTTTGAACATATCAGATGTATGAGACCTGACAGGAAACAGTTGGACATGCATATAATCTGGCTGTAAAAAGCACAAAAGAAAGAATCAGAAAAGGTTAAAAAAAAGTGTTTGTGTTAGGATTCATAACTACAGAAAAGGTCAAACAGGTTCTCAGACAAGATCCATACTTCTCAAGTGATATATTTTGGGCACTGTCTCAAATTGAACAAGTTTCAGAACATACAAATGCAAATTTAAAATCATTCCCAAGATGATGCTGGAAACTACAAGCAAGTAGGTCTGACGTTTGTACATGGAAAATGTCTATGTATTACAAGGAAGAACAGCTTTTTTAAAGAACATACAGATAAACCAATATAATGAGAAAGACAGGTAGCGTGTTATTTTACAGTGGACACTCATGAGCAACAAATCAAATAGTACTGCTTTTATGAATTCAACAAAGGCACAGGCAAGAGTGATCACACTGATACTGGTTTTGCAAAAGGCTCCTCACAATCCTTACCTAAGGCTTCAGAAAAAAAATGTGCTATCTTGCGATAAGAGAAAAGATCTACTTTGATTAAAAAATAAATACTGCTAAAAAAAAAGAGATGAATTACAAAAGTGAATGATCAGTTTTCGAAGTACTGAGTTGTAGCAGTGGAGTCTTACTGGGAACTTTTCAGGTTCCTGTGCTCTTTAATGAACATGAGGTGGTAATGTCAGCAGATAAGTCACTTTAAAGCCAATCACAAACACGTGCAAAAGGATCTCTCAAATATCCAGTGTCAACACACGCAAAGTAGATGGGAAAAAAAAGAACCCAAACTGTAACAACACTGTGATGGACACAAAATTCACAACCACTGTCCCAAAGAAGACACAGATTTTTTTTCATAGTTCTCTGAAAAATGCAAGCTCAATAATTAGCAACTGTTAAAGAGCAATCAGAATGTCAGTAACAATACAGGAAAAACGGGGCCTGAAATAGAAGATGATGTGATACTATGGCATATGGCGCACATAAATCTTGCAAATAGCATACAGAGCTAGTCACCTCATTTGCAAAGAGAGGAAAGAGAACTATGGATCGTAGACTGCTGACAAGGCTAATCAAAAGAATAAACAGCTTGTATGAAAATCATTCCAAACAAACTTTTCAACTTAGAGAAAGATGACTACCACAAAAAGATAAGAGAGAGATCTATAGAAACTACATGAGTGGTAGTGCCACTCATCTCATTTTTTTATTTTGTTTTTCTGGTTATGCACGCAGGAGATCAGGTACTAAACTAGACAGATCTCCATTTGATCAAATATAGCACGTAGTTTTAATTGCTTCCTTAGAGAACAAATACAGTAAAAATAGGTACACTAAAAGTAAAAAAAACAAAAAAAAGGAAAAGAAAAAGAAAAAAGGGATTCACCATGCAAGTTTTACTAAATTGTCATTTTAACTACCTTGTATTTAAATCAGATTTTAACAGCTGTATACGTGTAAGTGGCATTAATTTTTTACACATTTTTTTGTGTGTACAAACATATTAAATTTTTTTTTGTGTGTACAAACATATTAAAATCTAACAAACACATGAACAAATCACAAATGGATTGTTGTGGCAAACATCCTCTTTTTATCAACCTTTTGACTTCATGAAAAAAAATGTGTAACTGCACTGTTGGAAGGTCTTAGTCAATTAACAAGCCTCTCAGTTTTCATAACATTAAAATCTCTGTGTAGTTCAGCAACGTATAAAAGTATGACCACTGGGATATATTTCCAGTATGGAAATGAGACCAGGTGCTCTTTTTCTCCCCTTCTCCCCCTAATTATTGCATGGTACTAATGCTAATAGCATACATTTTGTCGCTTTTATGCTTAGAATTTTGTAATCATCTCTGTTACAAGTGACTACACACAGTACACAAATTAGAAATAGCAGTTCTGCTTTTTTTCTTTTGGGACAACAGAACTTTCCTGAAACTTTTCTCTCAAAGTTTCAAATTTAATCAGACTTCCAAGAAAAAAAAATAAACCATTTCAACTGAAACAACAGACAAACAATGCAGTTACAGTTTCTTACAAAACTTCTCTATTAAATTACATTCATATGTTCTTAACAACAACAAAAATCTTTAATTATCCAAACTATCCAATGTGGCAGTAATTAGTCTCTGCTGATTCAAATATTGTGAAAAAACTCAATATGATTTTCCTCTTTTAAAAAACTAACTTTAAAAATTTATTTTCATCATAGAAAACTGGCTTAATTCTATAAATTTATTTTTAATTGTAAATTACAAAAGGATGTGTCACATAAAACATTCAGTTCCTTTCTTGGTGACATGAATTCATCTCTGGCCTTCATGATCTTTACATGTTGCATGCACACTGAATGAAAAAATGATAACCAAGGTTGCTATTTCTTTCCTTAACAACTGCTGCTATTGCTTTATTGGCCTCTGGTTACTGTGAGCTAAGCTTCAGAAAATCTCAGAAGACAGAAAGAGGACTTGAAGTGTGTTTGTAATACTCAGAACTGGCTTTCAGGGCCTCTATCCACAGCTCAGGGGCTTATGGCACATCCATAAGAAACTTCACCTGTCTCCAAGGACCTCCAAGGTGTCCTTCCTTACTAGCTGTCTCTGGCAGGAGTGACCAGATAAGGGCTCCAGAATAGCTTTCCACTGCTCAGTACAGAACACTGTGGGCATACTAACAGTGTCACGGTAATCAAAACATTTGCAGCAATACGTATGTGTGGCACTCTAATTTAACTCTAGTCTGCCTTTTATAGAAGTAATTTTGTGTATTCCATTGTTTTCCTTACCAATAATTTCACAATAGGAGCTTGTAAGCAAATAAATTATAAGCAAATTATAAGCAAATAAAATGCATAAGCTTACAATCTAATGAATATGGTAGCATAAATCTAAGGAGAAATAGAGGAATAAGACTGAGGATTATGATGTGGAGATTCAAGGAAGTGCTAGTTCACAAGACAGAAAAATGCAACCAGTCTTTCCTTGGTGGTGTTCTCAGAAGAATCTAAACACGTGTTGGAAAGGCTATCAGAGGCAAAGCTTAATCCATACTCTTTTAAGTTTTTATGTATCCAAGTGCACAATATTTGATTAAGAAAAAAAATGTTTAAAGAATTTCAATTCTAATTTAATAAGTCAGAAATAACAGGCAAAGTTTCAAACTTGGTAATTAACCTGCAGTGACTCTGATCACTTTATGGATCATTCCTTTAACACAGAAATATACAGACCTGCCACCTGACAGAAAAAATGTTCTATATATCTTCTTACATACAGGATTTTTTTCGTAACTTAAATGTACAGAAGTAACAATTTTGGGCAGCTGTTTATCTTCCAGTATAACGATGTCCAAAGAACTTGATCCAATCAGATATTGTTTTGTCCTCACAAGTTATTTAAACAGTAACACGTCTTTTTGGAAGATACCCATTCTTGACAAATATTTCAGTATTACGAGTTTCAAATGATTATGCTTATATAAATACATTGTTATTAGGATAACTAGCACTCAGATCACCTCTGGATCTTCCATAAGATAAACTAATCATGAGTCTCATGTTCTAGATGTTAAGTCATTCTTTCCTGAGTGCTTTCCATTTAGAGCATCTCTTGGAACTATAACCATATGTAAAGAATTCCTACGCAGAATATTTAAATAATGCAGTGTAAATGATGCTTTATCCTCCTCCTCCAGTGAAATCATTCAGCTGACCTTTGACAGCCTCTCCTAACTCATCATTTCTAAGTGTTAGCGTGAGCAGTCAAGTAAGAAAACAAACTCCAGGATTTTCTCATATTCCTTTGTCACAAATAGCCAAATCTTAAAGAATAAACACTTATTTTGCCCACTAACATTTGAAGTACATACACTTCCTGCAAATCTGTCTTGAATTTGGGGGAGAAGATATGTCTGTTGCTTAAAATTTTACTTCTATTAGCAGAGCAAGCTCTGCTGCAAATACAACTTTCAGCAAAATAATCTCAAATCCAGATTAAAAGACTGGGCTTTACCAGCTGTTAGGTGAATCTGCCTGCCCTTTCCTTAACTATTTTTCACATTATATTCTTTTATATAACTCCTTTCCTAGTGTCACTGACCAAGAATGTGTTGAGGGCTGTAATAAAAAGAGCTTTGGTCTTCCCTATGTTGTTTGTTTTGCTTTTTCTCAATTATTGGAGTGAGACGGGTAGCTCCAACATATTCTGTAGATTACCAATGTCTCAGAGAGGGTGGAAAACAACTTACTAAATAAGAATATGAGAAAGGTGGTCCAAAATTTAGAAGCAGATTTCTGCAAATTACTTCCAACAGAGCCAAGGCAACCACAAGGTGCTATGCAAAACCTTATGGAAATATAGCATTGCAGCCATGCGTGAGGTAACACAGTGCTTGAAATGATAAACCCTGCTAAGAGAAACTTACTGAACTGCAAAGGAATACAGATAATTTCAAAAGACAGAGAATTACATACACTGTTGTTCCCAGACTTCTACTTTCCACATTTACAAGGCATGCTTAGACTAGGATGATTTTGGTGAATAGAAGATTGATTTCCATTTTGGAAATCAGTATTGGATATAAATCTGAATGCATAGTAAATGTAATATTTATCAGCATGAAATATAAAATTTGTTTTTCTTCTGGCTAACATCTTCAGTTTAATTTTTGCCTTCTATTTTTACACACACAGAGCAAATTTTTGCTATTTTTACCGCACTTGTCAGCAGCCATAAAAGCTTAAACCCAGAAGAAGATACATTGTATCTTTATAAGCATACGGATGGTGGGGAAGGTACTACGACCATAGTCTCTGCAACAAAGTTCCAATTTCAAACAGTTGTTACATTTCACATGATGACAGACAACTTCAGTAGAAAGTGAAATCTTATTTAAGAGACATGGTGCCTCAACGCAGACACAGGCTTAACATGCAATTATGTATTAATGTATAGGCTGTGCATCATAGATTATATATGCAGTTAACTGCTGTCTTGTTGGATTTCTAATTCAAGCACATGTTGCACCTCTGAAAGGTTAAGGAAAAAAAATCCAAAAGACTAACGTTAAAATCAAAGTCTTTTCTCCAAGAAGAAAATCTGAGCCATAGAGAAAAAAATATCTATGAAGTGCTTGTTTGGCATTTCTCAAGCTTTGGCTGTATCATGCAGCCAAATGCAGCTATATTTCCAGCGGGAACACAATACTGGATAAAGGATATTTGTGGTATAGTGAAAATAAAAAAGCAAGTAAAATGCCTGGATAAAATGTTTGCATAGTTGATAGATGATTGTAAAAAATATGCATCAGTAAAACCTTGTGTGAAACCAGGGAAACCATGAGAAGGGGACTCATTTTTGTACTAATAACATAAAGAAATGGCACTGAGACTAAAGAGACCAACATTTCTTACAGTTCTAGCCTAGACTGCATAAAATAGCTGGGAGTTCTGTTAGCAATTGGAATGTACTAAAAAAAAGCAAACAAAAAACATAATAACAAAAAAATCAACCTACCCTACTTCAAAGCACTATTAGAAGTACTAGAGTTCAGTACAAATGTGCTCTGCATATTACAACTACTCCTTCCACACTGTAAAAACATTTTAAAAGCAGCCAGGGTTTGGGAGTTTGTCTTGCTAAGTCCATTTCAAAGTCAGGAGCAGACAAATGCGATTCTACAAGGAAAAAGGCTTAAGAAAGATATCATCATCATCATCATCAAATAAAGTTATTTAGCATATATTACAATATTCTGAGATCTTCCATTAAATACCACCTGATCACATGAAAGAGCGGCTAAATGTTCAATTTACAATTGAACAATTTAATTTTCAAGTTTCAAAAACAATCTTTCATCAAGGACTGTTTCCTGCAGACAATACTTCACCATTGTTTTGTACCTTAAAAAAAAAACACAAAACAATCCAAATACAACATTTGTCCAGGTTTCAAGTTATTTTAGGCTCTTCAGTTAAACACAATATGAATTAAAACTTGAAATCCTAACTTAATTAAGTGAATTAATGCCCAGTACAATTGTTTTCCCTTCTGTTCCTGTAACACTTTGAAATTTGTGAAATCATTAGAAAAATAAAATACAATAGCATGCAAACCAAGAAATAGACCGAATACCACACTACATTGAAAGTTTCTCTCTCCTTCTGGGTGCTTTTCTATGGCCAGTAAAAAAAAAAAAAAATTACAATTCTGCAATTTGCATTGCACCCCACAGATATGCTTTATATGTAATGCAGGGAATATTTACAAGAAAACCTATAAAGAAAGTTACCGAGTAGCACAAATTGTCAGAGTGGGAAAAAAAATAATTTTCATTTGACTGCCTTTCACATTTATGAAATAACATTGCTTGTGTTATACTGAATGAGGTATAGGTAAATGTACATGTCACTCTGCAACAAACGTGGTAAAAACCCAAGACCACCACTAAAACCCTGGGCCGGGACTAAGAACACTGATCACATTTTTCACTGTAGTTATTGCCGTACATCTTCAATCTGTATACATTAAGACATAAATACATCAACTGCTTATTTTGCTAATGCAGGCACTCTTTAACATTATTTTAATTTTTGATAGTACTTTCTTGTTAGCGTATCCAAACTGCAGCAGATAAACCAGTAAGCTATAAAACTCAAAAATATATAAACTCCTTACTTTTTAACAAGCAAGTAAAAAAAGTGCATACATAAACATGAAGCTAAACACTTGGGCTAGGGATTTTATAATTTCTCCACAGGATCTGTGGTTAGATCACTTGGAGAACTCTGCATGGAGTGACTGATGCCAGAAACACTTCTTGGTGAGATCTCTCCTCTATTTTCCTTGCCCTCACCATGCAAATTTCTTTCCCGCCACTCACCACTTTTCTTCCACACCTATTTTTTTCTTTTTTCCAAGAACATAAAAAGATTTTTAACACTAGGATCTTCCAACCATTCCACAAATTCCCCCATGAGACAGAAGTTCCCTCATGTTTGTTCAATCGCTTCTGAACTGCAAGGGAATAAGAGCACTACTAAATTCCCCTTTGGAAAGACTTTGGTTTTAGAAAATAGCTATTGAAAGAGGAATATACAAAATCTGCACACAGCTCTTAGATGATCATGTGTACTTAATATCGTAATAGGATAAAGGTTAAGCATAATACTGTTTGACCCCTTCAACTACCGACATGCATGCCATGTTATTGTTAGCGTTGCATGTTAAGCAAGCAAATTTTCAATGAACTTGTGTTGGCTTTACCACAGACACAGATGTTAGGCGGACTCCTTTGTTCATAAGGTTCTCATTATTAGCTGAAACCAAGTTGAATATTTGACTGAAGCAAAGGACCATATCATTGTTTTCAGATTTTGCTCTATGACTTAACTGAACTACATCTGCCAGCTTTGGAAATACCAAGTACTCCTTGGCGCCAGTACTGGCGCCTTGCTCTATGACTACCATCTTAAGTGCTTCAGCTTGAGGAAGTCTAGTAACCAGCAAAACAGTTTAATAAAAACTAAAAACTGTGATTAAGAGTTACTCACTAGCTGTCAGAGCACTCTGAAATTTGTTCTATTTATGAATAATTTCACAAAATAAGCAAATCATCGTACACTGAATGCATGGCTGTAAATATGTAGCCTAGGAAGTTCACAAGATGTTTTTGTGATTTATGAAGTCTGTGTTATACTTGAAACCACATTTATTTAATAGATAGGCTGGCACTTCACAGGATAATTCAATCTGCTTCAAATCTATCCAAAGCCTTTGGGAAACATAAGGGATGCTCTGAATATAAACGCAATTCCACTTTTCACCTTTTTGCACTACTGTCTCTTAACATAAATGTGAAAAGTATTACACCCTCCTAAAAGATCTCCCTTCATAAAACAAATGATGTTGAAGATGAAAAAACTTCAGAGTTTGTGCTAACCCAAATATAGGAACTATTTTATATAGAAAAATCAATTAAATGCTATATAATTTGCTTTTCTGGATATGTCCTGAGGCTATCTGAATTAAAATAAACAACACATCACTCACTCTTCTTCAGAAAGAACGAAATCAAAGCGTCTGCATTTTGTGCTACTTAGGCCACTGATGCTAATTACTATAGACAGCAATTCTGCAAACAAACAGTTTTATTTTCTATACGGGAAAAGGGAATATATTACTAGAGAGGGGAAAATAAATACCAGAACAAGCTATTTTCAGAAAAATAGAGTGTAAAAAAAGCTTCTTATAAATTTATTTTACATATCAAAAGATAGAAATTAGTATTTCCAGATTATTAATTATGCAAACTGAGCTAGAATCAACAATACTTAATGCACTTACCATGCTGAATGTCCCTCATGTCTAAATGAAGGCTAGACATTAATATTCCAACAGCTTGAGATCTTTTGTTACTTAACAACTTGACAACCTGCCAAAAGAAACCCAACTATTAGTATTAATCTGCAGGAAAATGTACAAGATATTTTGTGTTACTAATGACAAATTTAAGTAATAGTACCTTGTAGTGTATACACACATCTAGAAATGAGTACTTTTATTATTTTTAACTTTGCTTCTGCTGCATAAATCCATCACAAGTGTAAGTAACTATGTTACCTAGTTGAATCTTAATCCTAAAAGTCACTATAAAAATGAAGACTTCGTCCTTCATTAGGATGCACACTTTCAACTTCACACTGATGTTAATGAGTGTATGAAACAGGCTGTCATATAAAAAAAATTCCAACTGTGTCTATCTTGGAATTGCTTTGGTTTCCAAAACCACACAATGATTTCCATCTTTGATGTAAGCTAAAAATGTGAGAATTCGTATTTTATTTGAATGTTTGACGTAGTAGGCGCCAATATGAATCTTATTTAAAAAGCAAAATAACCATGTACATATTGGGATTTTCTTTGATCACTTTTAGGGAATAAAAAAGGTCTCAAAGCTATTTTGTTTTTAAAATAAGCAAAAAAAAATAAATTAAGCCATCAAAACATCTTGCTTTAAGGAGTTAAAATAAGCTTTTAACTAAATACTTAAAATACACTTTTGCACATACTTGCTTTGCAAGCATAAAAGCAACAAGTAATTCAAAGACTGTTTTCCACAGGGCTCTAAGCTGTTTGAATTCAAGTTACTGTAAATTTTATATTATTGATATGATAAGCAAGTAATGCCAGGAAAAGACCCTTATGTGTAAAACGATGTGATTCTAGATGAAGTACTTGTCAATGCAGGGCTACAACCATTACAAAGATGAAAGAGGTTAATAATCTACTCAGATTGCTGAGTTTTACACTGAAGAAAACTTTTGTGAATCACTTGAAGAAAAAGCCAGATAGTTAGAACTGTAAGTTCAAGTTCCTTTTACATTACAGTCAGGAAGCATATACATATTTTTTTTCCAAGTTACACAGTTACTATCTTAGCACCGAGGTGCCGAATCATCTACAACCCCATTGGCAAAAATATTTAGAAATTAATTAGTAGAAATGAGATTAGAAAAAGTAGAACTAATTTAGCCAGAGTAAAGAATGTCATTATCCAGTTCACATCTTAAAAAAAAACATAAAAGTACCCACAAGATGTTTGCCCTGTGCCCAACTTTGCTTCACCTAAGTTTTTAGACACAGGTTTGTATGTTGATGCTTGACCAATAGCTGAAGAGAAGAAGTAAAAACTTGACCCAGAACTACGCTACTGAGACTGTTTAGGAAAGGAAACTTGAGAAACTCACAGTGCTTGCAGTATAGGTTTTCTGAGAATGTGGTTGGCTGGTCAATTGTTTTATTATCCCTCCCCCCCCCCCCCCTCCCCCCCCATGACTCCCCCCCCTTAAACCTCCATGACCATTATGAAGATTATTTCATCCTCCTTTCCTCATAGATTCCTAACTAGCTACAGTCGAGTGATACAATACAGCATTCTGCTCAGGAACTCAAAATTTTAATATTAGAACATTTTAACACTAGAAACATAAATGTCATAACTATCATTCATAAGGTTAAAGACCTAAATTCAAGGCATAGCTATTGATGTCACCTGTCAGAAATTAGCAAGAAAGTACTGTGCAATATTCTAATCCATGTAATATATTATTAGGAACTTAAAAATGAAGTGAAATGGACTGAAATCGGATATGATAGTCAGATTTTCTGAATTCAAAGGGAAAACTAATGTAATTCGGAAAAATATAATGAGGATATCCTGCACTATCCTTCTAAATGGCTGTAATAACTCTAAATGTTTTTTAAACAAAACATAAATCTCATTTAAGCCTGGATCTGAGATAAAGCTGGGACAAATACTATGAGATTTTTCTTGTGGTAAGAAGAAGCTATTATCTATTTACTTCTTTGCAGCTAAAAAAGGTTTACATAGTAAAATAGATGTCAGGTAGCAAGATATGGATCAAGTCTTTCTAAAAGCTATGTTGCAATGTACATCTCTAATAACAACCAAACAAGGATCTTACATTCTATCAGAAAAAAAGCAGGTACAAAATTTGAAAAAGAACAGAAACTCCTCAGCTGGTGTTACTACCAAACTATATTTCCAGAAAGGGCAGAGCAAGACAAAGAAACAATGTGACATGTTACATAACAAGAGTTCAAAAACTTTTCTTTAAAACTCTCGGCTCCAACAACACTGGCAAGACTGAATTCAGTATGGAAGATGTTAGGGAAACTGTTGATTCCAGCCCCCACCATTATAACTTTTGCTTAAGTCCAAAACATCTCACAATAACAGAATAACTTAAGCTTGCTGCTGTCAACAACATACAGAGGGAGTCCTTTGTTGCCTTTATTTTGAACAGGAAAACTATCCAAAGCTGGCAAAAAAAGTAAACTAAAAAATGAATGCAATCACATTCCGAAAGTCCTGTAAGGAAATAACAATAGTCACACGAAGTGTCAAGAGCTCATCTGGACTAATTGTGTGCATCTCTTGTCACTCATATTCTGCAAAAATGAAGTAGAAGCAGAACTGATGCAGACTACTACGTTGGCCAGGAGTAAAAACAAAATAAAAGAAGAAAAAAGAGAGTAAAATAGCTTTATTAAGTGGTCTTCCCCAAAATAATGTTACAATGGCATTCAGGTGTTAACATACCTAGGACAAAGGAAGGGTCCACAACTTGACTTTTCCAAAGGGAGCAGAACTACGCTGTTGTCTTAGAGGCCCAAAGAGCACATATGAGCTGGAGTCTGTTCTTTGGACCCTCCCACTTCCAATGGTGTCAGCACCCATATACTACTATACTTGCTTCGAATTGTGAAATCACTTTCTTCCACCCACCAGCAATCTAAAGCTGAGAGAGCTACTGAGATCAAGTCTGCAAATACAGCAACGGGACTGACATTACAGAAAAAAAGAACCAAATAAATTAACTATGTTGTTACGATGCAGGCTAGAACATGATTTCTTAGGGATTATGATTCCCATCAAAGCTACAGAATCAGATTTAGTGACCTAGTAAATCTCAAGTCTGAAATCTGAAATCTCTAAATCTCTCTGAAAGGAATCTAGTCTGAAACTTAGCAGGAAAAAGCAGCTGCTTTTTTCTGAAAGTGAGTTGATGGTCAGGAGAATAATTATTTAACGAGTGCCACGTTTTGCCAATGATCAGAGGTGGGAGGGGAAAGCACTGTCCCCCTGAATAACAGGTTGTCTTTGCTGCCAAAATTCTGAACCACATTGACATCGAAAGAGTACCAAAGAGCATGACTGTCGGGTGAATGGGTGCAGAACAGCAACAGATAAAGTGTTTATGTAGCAGCTACCAGTTTTGTCTGGCTTTATTTAAAATGTAGGGTTTATGTCAAGTTTTATACTAATCTCTATCATGTATTTCATTCCTATTTCAGTCAATTGCATGAATACTATAGTTTCCTCCAATAGAATGGCTGTAACAATACAACACTAATTCAGAAAATATGAACATTAGCATAAATGCCTAAAGCAATTCCCACATTTAAAAATAAAACAGTAAAATAAATCAGCTGCAAAGTCTGGGCCTACAGGCTACAGACGAGTGACGCCATTTAAAGGAGGAACAACAAAAGTTTGATAAATCCAATCTCTACAAGATCTAAAGCCTCAGACACAATACAAAGCTCCTTTTTAGTTTGGATTCTGGAACTCCACTTTAAACAAATTTAGAAAAAAATAAATAAAAAGGAAGCTAGAGATATTATCTGCAGCCTGAAGTCTAGGACCAACTTTCTAATTGTCGAGCGTTCCTCATTGTTAAGCAGTAAACAAACTACATGCCACATTTGTTCCTGATTGTTTAACACTAAGGTAATGCAAGACACATGTTTGATGAGAACCCCAAAGCAAAAATACGAAGATTCCCTTTTCCCAGAATAATATTTAGTTAACGCATGGAATTTTGCAATGATTCTAGGTCTCTGGTTCTGATTTTAACCTCCAGCATTAAGCAAAATTATCCCAAGGCTATCACTGGTTAAGAAAAACTACTGTACGTTACAAAAAGCTGCATGCAGGAAGCTCCACTGTACAAAGACCTATAGCGTATAACTGTTGCAGAGAGGATGCAGAAACTCCAGAGTTCCAAACAAGATGTTAAGAACCAGGACCAGGGCAGTAATGCAGTCACCATATCATTAGGCATTGTGACAACAGATCTTTTCTGTGGATTCAAGTGTATTCCAAATGTAATACTGGCAATCACAGAACTGGACTCATCATATCTTTCACATGTATATTCTTGTCTTTTTACAGAATTAACAGAATAATATTATGCTCTTATGAGTGGGGACTTTCGTGCGGGTTTTTTTTTAAAGGTAAATCCAGAAGTGACTTCTGGCTAGTAATGGCAATTGTGAGAGTGGAAACAGGGACTACAAGTAGTGAGGTCATTTTGGTAAAAGACCAAACATTTCTACTTAATACTTAAAAAAAGAAAACCAAACCCCAAAACCAACACTCAGTCCTGGTTGTCCAACAGCATATCTGTGCTGATGGCACATAATGATTTAACTTAACTCGATTTCTACCACAGAACATCAATCGAAGTGTAATTTTGAGCACCTCTCTGTCTCCTACCCTAATAAAACCTGGAATCTCCTCTGCAAACTAACTGGTTACTTTCACCACTGAAGATTCTCATAATCTATAAGGAGATACTGAAAGCTTCAAAATTCCCTTTGTGATATACTTCTAGATGCAAGTTCTTGACCTGTTATGCAAATTAGTGCAGCTAAGCAGCCGTGGATGCTATAACTTTATGCTTGAGAGTAAAGATTAAACACAATATTTATTTTTCACTCATTTTATCTATTATCCTACCAGACTTTCATAAATAAATCTTTTAACAATATGAATGAGAAACAGCTCATGCCCTTTTATGCTGTTTTATCACTAAATAGTAGTATTCGAAAGAGACTGCTACCCCAGTCAATATTCCTCACGTATGACTTTAGACGAAAAAATTCTTAGATTACTTAGATTTAGATAGACAGTAGTAAGTTAGATAAGCATGGTGTTCAGATGCTACAATGAAAACTCTTAAAAAAAAATAAGCCCCCAAATGCTAAAATTTTCTTAGAAACTCTTCTTAGAAGTCAGAATTTTCATGCATGGTCTGCAATGCACTCAGCAGGTGGTTTTTGCAGGTGATCAGCCCAACTGCTATGAACAATCTTGTCACTGGGTACTCAAATTAGTCATGCAATTACACACATTTTTTTGCAAAGCCTTGTAAAACATATTGCATGTCCAAATACATTTGAAATGAAAAGTCTTAATTATTTTCTAAAAAGTTACCACATTAAGTCAGGGAGACAGGCATGGAAGAAGAGGGGGCTTAGGAAAAGGTAAAGAATACAAAAAACTCTCCAAAACCAAAAAGCTCCCAAAGAAAGGTAAGAATTCACTATGATATCTAGTAGGAGATATCAGCAATGAAAAAAAAGAAAACCAACAAAAAAACTCATGCTGTAAAAGCTTTAGTGTTTCCACTTTTAAAGGAGGACAGATGGTTACAGTCAAAAGTATGATATTATTCACTGTACCTACTCCAAATTAATGTAACCATTTTTTTTTGTTGTTCTTGCTGTTTGTACTGCAGTTAGCATGCAGTTACAAACTACAGCCATAAGGAAATATTTGCAAACTCAATACTTCTCTACAAATAATAATAAAAAAAACCCCACCACTAAACATCTTAATCTTAAAACCTTGATTTTCATACTGACAGTAAAAATCTGCTTAATTTGTAAGTCAGTTAGGACTGACAGTAATAAAGACAAGCACATTCACACTTTAATTGTTTTTTGTTTTTTTTTTCACTAAATCATCACGACTATTGCACTAAACTCTAATTTCTAGGTGAAACACGTTCAATCCATATGCACATCTAATTCTGAAGCAATTTGAGTTTTCTTGATCAGATTTAAAAACTACTGTACTAAAATGTGTTGCTTCTTGCCTCCTTAGCAATATTAATGTAGACAGAGAGATGAGAGAAGAAATGCGTATTGCTATCTCCATATTTTCTTCTTTTCTTCTTCCTTTTATGTCATCCGACACTACAATGTCCACTGTACTGAGAAAGTCAGAAGCACCAAGAAGAGAGGGAGCAGAAATTATTTGAAAGGTGTAGAACCACTGACTACAGAAATATGAGATCACTAATCTCCCTGGAAAGATGGCTGTGACTAAGGTACCTCTACTTGACAGTGTCAGGTACAGTCAGAATTGCACACAGCTCAGGGTGGCAGCTATTTTTCTGCTGGGATTCAAGACCTGGGTTATGTTTTTTTAGATATCCAGCTTTTAGTCTCACAGAACAGCTGCAGATCACTCACTCCAATCCAAAGCCTATTTTTCTCTTTATTTGAACCAACTGTCAGTAAGACCTTCCCCTGCAGAGGTTTTCCAGAGCACAGAGAAACAGTGAGGCCGTTGTCACTCTACACGGCTCCTCTGGTTAAGAAACATTCTTGCCTATACAGAATCCATAAGCAGCAGCATCTAAAACAGGGCATTACATCAGCAGAACCTTTCAGTGCTAGTGAGGATACATGAACAAAACAGAGAAATCCATGGAGCTCATAGGTCACAAGGTGAGTTTGCAAGGTTTTCAGATACCAAGCTCATATGTTTGTTTTTAAACTTGCAAATATATGATCCAAAGAAAAGAAAGCAGGAAAGAAACAAGAACGAGAAATGCATGTGGTTAGTAGAGGACATTAAATCTGGGAAGCCTCAACAGGTACAGATATTTGATATATAGATACAGTCAGGTAAAACTTTGTTTGCAACAAAGAATTTTGCAGATACAGTTACAAAACAAATAATATAACAAAACATGCAATAATTCATATAAAGAAGAGAATGAGAGGTAAAAACAGATCACATTCAGACAGCATCTCATAACAGAAATTATTCTTACAAGGCAAATAAGTGAAATATTGTTTAATTTTATAAATAACTTAATGAGATTGTTAATTATTTGCTTGTATAAACAAAACCAATGTATCAATCAAGTCCTCCAAAATTCCTGTCTGTGGGGGCAGCAGAATCCCAACTGTATCTCTGGAGAGTACATAAAATGGGAGCAAATGATTGTGCCATTAACACAGGTAATAGATCAATAAATGTGGATACAGAAAGCTCCTCGAGAGAGCCTCCACTGCGTGCAGAGGGAATAAACCCTCCTTTTCAGAAAGTTTTTTTGCCCTTTATGTCATTCCTTGTTAATGAATAAACATGAATAAGTTTTTACCTATTAACTCAATATGGTATTTACCTTACCAATTTATACTCATTTTATGTAGCATTTTATTTCTAGAGGTATTCTATTACTACAGCTTCTTTGTGTTGAATTTAAAAATTCAAAAATGCTGAAATCATTAACTAAACAGTTTTATTGATACATCTTGTTTGCATCTAAGGCTTTTGAAACAGAATGAAACTGTAGTAACCTATTATTTATTTTCTGGGGTGGAAGGGGATATTAAAATCTTGATGTCAATAGATTATAAGTGGACTTTCCATATGAGAATATCTTCAACATTTTTATTTCATTTACATGATAGATTATAAACACTAAGTCTGCTCTTGAAAAGTTCATTGCAGTTACATGTATATTATTTTCAAAAATACTGTTAGAGGATTATCAGTAAGGCTTCTAAGGTGATTGTTCAAAAATTAGGAGAGCAATCTATGCAAATCAGCTCAATCCCTTCTGTGTATTTATTATGCTGACAGTGATATGAAGATTTTGTGATTATGTATCATTTTTCCACTGAACCCATTCAGTGCACATTGGCCAATGTTCATCACGTAAGTACATTTTTAATATTGCATTTACTGTCATTCTTGATTATGTGGCCTTAATCATGAGACCATCCTTTTTCTTCCTGCTTCACTAATTACATGGGTTTTTTAAGTGCTACAATAACTGATAAGAACATTTCTTACTCAGGTAACAGCTACATTTCCTAGGTAACCATTATGAACTGTGCTCATTCCACACAGTCCATGCCAGCTATGGAAAGGGTCCTATTAAAATTACTAACCAGCCATGTAACCAAAACTGGTATCATAACTACATGGCATGGCTGAACAAGACACTCTAAGAGCGAGTTTTCACCCTTTGCTTGGGTCAAACACCATAGGTTTGATGAGAGCCACCATTTGTTGAAAGGTACATCCAGGTCAAGAATACTTCAGGCTCACAACATATTTCTGAGACAAATTACTTTAGACAGAATAGGAGGTGACACAGAATCAGACCTATTACGCTCGATATTTCCACCTCTTAGATTTCCTCAGTTCTCCACTTCCATCCCAGTTACTCATCTTAATCTTCCTTTGCCTGT
Source organism: Tauraco erythrolophus (assembly GCF_009769465.1). NCBI lineage: Eukaryota > Metazoa > Chordata > Aves > Musophagiformes > Musophagidae > Tauraco > Tauraco erythrolophus. The sequence continues at coordinate 89,948,000 of NC_141466.1, read as the reverse complement.
TTCCTTTTGGTACCTGTTTTCCAACCTGTCAGTACAAGGTTAGGAAAAAAATCTTCAGAATTATACCTGAAGTCTACCCTGAGCAACAGGAACTGAGATATAGCTTGTAGAGTGGCAAAATTTAAGAAACCCTTTACACAACTAACAAGACATGTATCTGATAAAATTTTTCCATATTTCAAGTCTATGAAACTATGTGGATATGAGCAAAACCAGACTTTGTTTTATTTCTTAACAGTGACAAAATGAAGGAGACACCCAATGTGGGGGTGAGGGTGTGTGTCTGGATCCAACCCAACAAAACTTGCAGCCTAAAGACCTAAATTTTGGCAAAGTTATAACAACAGGGACTTCTAATGAAAGCCAGACCACTTTCATAGGTACCAATGGCAGCCCCACCTATAATATAGCCCATAAAGGACTTTCTTTGAAGATTTAGTAGGCATTCTCATTGAGTGAGCCTGCACACATTTACAGCAGCTGAGAATTTGACATATACGTATTAACAGAGTGAAATAAATCACAGCTTTTGCCATAGCACCAAATGAGAGACAGTAAGAATAAAATAAGTATTAACACTTCATTTTTTTCTCTTTCTTTAAAGTTCTGGAATGGATCTTAATGTGGCCTTCATTCGGTGCTAGATGTAATACTGATCTTTTTAAAACATTATTGACTTATACTGTATTAAGTTATTTGCAAATGATCACGCCAAGGAAAAAAAAATTAGAACCAATACTTGCATAGAGTGGAATTAACTAAATCGTTAGCTCAAAAAAACCCCAAAACAACCCACAACAATATAGACAATTTAACCACTTAAAAAGAGGTCACCATTTAGAAATAATTGTATTATGCATTTCTATATACATAGACAAATAAACATATGCAAATACTCTATGGCACATAGCATTAAAAAGCTCTGAATGCAGAACACCTTAATCTTTCACCCACTGAAACCTCCTCAAACTATCAAATCTTTCTTCAGATTAGCTAGAATTCCACACCCCCCGCCACGTGGCCTCCTCTGTAAATAGATTTTTATTTCAGTTTACAATAAAAACATTTGTTTTATTAAAATCATATGTTTACGTAGAGTATGAAATATTTTATGCACTTGAAAGTTGTCTGGGCATTTTTTCCTGACTACTATTTCCAGTGTATTCTACATCCAATCCAGCTAAGCAACACATCCGCTCAGCACACCCGCACATCATGCAAGGAGTAAAACCAATTGCCGGACTAGCGCATTTCTGGAAAGCGGCAGAGTGAGCTTTGCGGGTCCTGGTTCTGTTCTGTACAATGCTCCTCTGTAGCTCAACAGGTGACAAAACACATCTGCTTTGCATAACACGTCCCTGTAAAAATCACTACAGAAACACCATTTGTAAGATCTTTACAACACCCATAACTATCACAGAAGCCATGTAAGTCAGTAACCACTTAAACAGCACTTGGTGCTTCCTATAAAAACATACTTGTGGAATTACAGCCATGCTTTCCTCAAATAACTGTTTCTTCTGCTAAACATGAATGGACTTCATTATCCAAGTGTTTACTGTGGTATAAATGAAGAGAATTTAAAAAATGAAGGCCTGCATTCCAAACTGCTGAGAAGACTTATGTATAATATATTTGTGAAGCTCTTCTACTTCAGGTGTCTCATGTCAATACTATGAAAAGCCCAGACTGGATTTGCACGCATGAGCATTTAACTTTGACATCTGCAATAAATGATAGCTCTGATTGTAGTTCTAATGAAACTTGCAATTATCTGTTTGGTTGATCTTTTCCCCCCAGATGTTACAGTTCAACAAATCAGACTTCTTCATTAAATAATTTCTCTCTCTTTTGGAGAGCAGTACATTCATTTGATCACCAAAGCAAGAGAAAGAATCAGGAGATTCTGTTCTGTCAACTTAGATGGTCCACGAGAATGTAAGTTCTAGATGATGGCACCTACTTAAATTGCCTTAAACATCTGCATGGAAATTTCTGTCATAAACAACTTGTTCTTTTCAAAGAAGTTAAGAACAGCCATTTTCATTTGGTTTTCTCCATATTTTATGTATTTATTGACGAGGTATACCCTTGCACTCCTTTTTTTACTTAAAGAGCTACCATGCTAATTTAGTTAAGAATAACCACTAAAAAAGGCTTTTTCTGGAAGGAGGGAAGAAGAGAGCAAAGGTCTTGCACTTTGAAGATTTATTGCAGGACAGCAAGGTAGCAGCAGCACTGTTACTTTTCCTCACAACCCAGTTAGTACTGCCTAGCACAGCACACAGGTATGCGACAAACAGCCACACAAGTGTCGTTATCCTTCCAGATAAAGGTTCTATTCAACACCTTGGGATAATCATCCTACCTTCTGTCGTGGTTTAACCTGGCTGGCAACTAAACACCATGCAGCCACTCACTCACCCTCCCTCACCCCTGAGGGATGAGGAAGAGAATCAAAGAAAAAAAAGGGAAGGAGACTCATGGGTTGAAATAACAACAATTTACTAATTGAAAAAAAAAATTAAAAGTAATAATTATAAAATAAATAATTAAAATTATAATAATATATAAAATTAATATATACAAACAAGTGATGCACAGTGCAATTGCTCACCACCTGGTGAACAACGACCGTCCCATCCCAGCAAACGATCCTGAAACAGAGAAGTTCCAAACCCACCATCCTGCAAGAGTGATTATTCCGAAGAGAAATCCAAAGAAAGACCACTTCCACTTCATCAATTTACTGGGCATGATGTCGCACGATATTCCATTGGCTAATTCGGGCCTCAATCCTAAACTTAAACTCAGATCCTAAAATAGGAGCTGTGGGTCCTTTGCTCCAGCCATGCTCCCTCCCAGCCTGTTGTGCACCTGCACAGTGGCAAAACAGGGGAAGCTGAAAAGTCCTTGATATCTTAGCTACAGCTATAAACATCAGTATGTTATCAACATTCTTCTCATACCAAATCCCATACCAAAGCCAAAACACAGTGCTATTCTAGCTACTAAGCAGAAAACTAACTCTATCCCAGCTGAAACCAGTACACCTTCACTACCAGTTCTGTTGCCTGCAGCAGGTTGCCAGCACAGTAAAGAGTGCCTGCACGTTTATATTGCTGACCAAAGTGTGTCTGTGGGGGCAAGACCTCCAGAACTACTAAGTGGAGAGGTCATATTCAAACATAAGACCTACTGCATGGAGATTTTGAAGAGTCTCACTGTACATCCAATGTGGAAAAAAATCTTGCATAGCGCTAACCTGTATGTGAAAAGATGATGGAAAGAACAAGCCTAGTCTTGAACCAAGTACAGGAATGTGAAGAAGAGATAAAACAATTTTAACTGCTGTTTAGGATTCTACATAAGAACGTTCTCCTCTACAGACTCAAAGTTCAATTGCAAATTAATTGTCATACCACCACAATTCAATTTTCACAGATACCAAGATTATAGCTCTCCTAGTCATGTGAATATTCAGATTCTATTATCTTACTCCAGGGTTTAAAACTTCTACATTTAAAATATGCTTTCTATTTTTTATTGTACATCATTCCATTTCAAGAAACCAGCTTGATTATTGTTGGATTTTCCCAATTGTGCTTGTCGTTTATTGTATGCATAAACTTGATATTTATATAAAAACACAACACAAACCTAGAACTGTCATGATTGGTGTAACATTAAGACTTAGGTTCTTAAACATAATTTTCCTCTGAAGCCATGGTAATTCATATGCAACTATTTAATTTATAAAATTAATCAGAATAATTTATATACCACTCATTGCACATGTGCAGTCAATTTCAAAGCATCATATGTGTATCTAATTATTTTAGGTTTTTTTTTAATTTTTAAGTGGATAAAGCAATTTTTTTAAAAAGACAATATATACTTGAAAAGTAATCTATAAAAAAAAATCTTCAGTCTTTAATACACATATCTTTGAAACTCATCCTACATTCTCTCTTTTTTCTTATATTTCTACATAGTGTAGATACCTATAGTAACAATTTCACACCAGGCAAAATTCATCTCAGCTGCATGCAAAAATCTGTCTTTATGTAAAAACCAGCCTAGGAAAGATCTGAAATGAAATGAGTACTCACTTGTTTAGTCTTTGTTTTTGTAATGGTGTCCGAAATGGGTTTCTTCCTCTCTTTAACAGCTGTTTTAGAAAACAGTTCTTCAAACTCATGATAATCAATGGAAGGCTCTTCAATTTTTTCCCACACAAGTGAAGCACTAGAATCTCTAAAGTTAAGCAAAAGACCTATGTAGGGCAATGTCAAACTAAATAAGGTCATAAATGGAGGAATGAAGAAAAAATAGCAGCAATGTAAAAGTTGTTGCCTAACTTCTACTAGCAGTGTTTTGGAAAGATGTACTGTTGATTCTCCCCAATACTACTTTGTTTGCTTTGTTCACGCACAATAATGGTCAGGCTCATTTATATTCACCCACTTTACATACATAGGAATGTAAATAGGCTGTATATAGGCTATAAAACATACAGACATGGACACAAAGAGAAGTAGAAATAGACAGTTATCTGCAGATCGCCTGTGCGACAGTGGCTAGAACTTGAAAAGAAAGAAGCTTATTAAATAACAGCAGAAGAGTCTGACAATCAGTACCCCGAGACATAAAGAAAAGATTAACAAGGAAACTTCTTTTCATGACCAAAAATGATATTTTACAAACAAAAAGCATCAACAACCAAAACCTATTATATCAAAGTCACATCAAAGTAAGGGCTACCAGAATAGCACAAGGTGGAAAAAAAAACCCAAGGATTTCTAAGTCACTGAAGAAAGGAAAGACGAGGATAAAATGCGTTCACCACACATTCATAAAGGGAAGACACTACCAAAACTTGCAAGGTGCTCCAGAGAGAGACCAACACTATCTTGAAAGCTGAGGCGAAGCACAAATACGACATTTTAAAAACCATCTCACAGAATGCTTAGTGGCACACAGTCACCCCTGGATCTCTGATCAACTCGTGGTATGTAACCCCAAAACACAGCTGAAAACACTACCCTCAAAGAGCTTTCGTGTGCAAACAATGTCATTCAGAGTTTGGGTACTTTAAATGAAATGGACACTCTGTTTACATATACAACTATAAATAAAATTGTGTTTGCACTGAGGTTCTCTCAAAGACCTGCCTAGCAGTAAATAAAGACTTTTGCTCATAACATATGACACTATCAGGACAATCATAAAGCGAAAACATCACTCTCTTTGCAACTCTACTACTTACCTTTTACTGTGGAGCTGAATTCTTGTCCAGTAAAGAGGCTTCATTGGCCGAGAAGGCTCTATCACATGTTTCCTGCTCCCTTTCTCCTGGTTCATCCCCATTGCAAATAAACCAGACGGCAATGGAGGAGGAAGAAACCCAGAGACCTGTGGGACTGCTGGGTAGGTGCTGCCCTGGCCTGGTGCTGGAAGGGGCGGTGCTTGCCCAGGCAAAGGTGGTGGGGCTGGAGGTGGCATCCCCAACCCAGGCAAAGGAGGGGGTGGTGGAGGGACACCAGCACCAGGCAGAGGTGGTGGCAGAGGTGGAGGGGGGACACCAGCACCAGGCAGAGGTGGTGGCGGAGGTGGAGGGGGGACACCAGCACCAGGCAGAGGTGGTGGCGGAGGTGGAGGGGGGACACCAGCACCAGGCAGAGGTGGTGGCGGAGGTGGAGGGGGGACACCAGCACCAGGCAGAGGTGGTGGCGGAGGTGGAGGGGGGACACCAGCACCAGGCAGAGGTGGTGGCGGAGGTGGAGGGGGGACACCAGCACCAGGCAGAGGTGGTGGCGGAGGTGGAGGGGGGACACCTGCACCAGGCAGAGGTGGTGGCGGAGGTGGAGGGGGGACACCTGCACCAGGCAGAGGTGGTGGCGGAGGTGGAGGAGGAGGGGGTGGAATGCCGACTCCAGGTAGAGGTGGGGGAGGTGGTGGCAGCCCTGCTACAGGCAGAGGTGGTGCTGGAGGTGGCATTCCCAGGCCAGGAAGAGGAGGAGGTGGGGGAAGGACACTAGCCCCAGGTAAAGGTGGTGGTGGTGGTGGAGGTGGGATGCCCAAACTGGACAGAGGGAGTGGGACTCCTGCTCCAGGCAAAGGCGGTGGTAGAGGTGGTGGTGGGACTCCAGCAGATGGGATAGAAGGGGCTGGAGGCAGTATCAGTATCTCCCCACTTGACAAAGGTGGAGGAGGAGGAGGGGGTGGTGGCATGCCAGGCAAAGAGTGGTCCAGGTGTGGCACTGCTGAGCCAGCAGAAGGAGAGAGTCCTGAGCCAGGCAGGAGTGGTGGGGGAGGTAGTCCTGCCATGGACATGGAAGTGGCAAGGGAAGGGCCATGTGATCCAGACAGGGAAGCAGCAGGTTCAGTGGCCGGTAGTGATGAGGGAATGCTACATGTTGGCTCCAGGGGCAAAGAAGGAGGATGTTCACAAGTCACATCTGAAGTACTTAGAGGTTGATGGAAAGCTGGCATTTCAGTCTCTCCTTCAAATGCACCAGACAAATTAACTTTGGGTCCTGGAAGAGATGACTGTGGTGTACTCTGTACTGATTGGCTTGAATCCAGCGGCACTGAGATTAGCTTCGGTGACAGAATTAAGGAGATTTCAGAACAAAACATGGGCTGTAGTTCTAAAGCTGGTAGTTTCTGACTTGGCTCTTCACTTTTGCCCCCTTCTAAGTGCGGTGGTGGGGGTGGCTGTGGCAGTGCATTGGCTGAAGGCATTGTGTGTGGTAAATAATCCTCTGTTGGTGACGTTTGTACAGATCTTGCTTGTGACACAGTCCTGGGTACAGTCTCCCTTCCATTCGTTCGAAGAGTCACACTGCTGAGTTCCCCACAGACTGCATGCATGTGCTCATTTTTCTGCTCCCTCCCAGCAGTCTGTACCTCTGCAGCAGGGAACTGTTTCTCTAGCTCTGCAATTTTGGTCCTCAGATCCTCAATAGTTTGCTCAAGCTGCTGGATAACACTGGCACGCTCCTCAGGTTTCACCTCAAAATCATCCTTTGAAAGAAAACAAATAATAAGCAGAGAATATTCATCACTATACAAAAAAATTTAGTTTAGATCAAGAATATTGGTATTCCAGAGGTTCAGAAATAAATCAGTAATGACAAGCCTTTAAAAATAGAGGTACCATTTTAGCTAGCTGCATCTCACAGTGGAAGAAGATAGCATAGGAAAATGACTTGCTTCAGTATGAAACTGCTTTCTTCAGTATGAGCACGCTTTAGACTGTGATTATATCTGGCAAAACCAAAACTCAGCAGCAGCTCCTCCCTCCCGCCACATACCCTGATCAAGAAAGTAACCAATCACTGAGCAAGTGTTTGCGTACGCATGGATACGCAGACATGGTGGTGGGAAGGGCGCTGCACTACTTTAGTTCTGTTAGCTGCAAACGTGTTAAGTGTTTCTTCAAAGGGATGCACTCTGCATAAAAGACTCAACAGACTAACGACCGCTGGGTTTCAATACACACCTTCATGATACGATACAGATTAGGAATGCAGAACATAACAAACGTGCACTTTCCAAAAACAGCTAATCTCAGAACAGAGTAATTCTGCTTTTCTCCAGACAGTATGCTTGGGAAGGAAAAGAAATAAGACAAAACTAAGAGAGAATTTTCCTCCCACCCAAAATTTGAAACTCCTCTGCCAAGTGACAGACTGTGAGTAACGTTAGAAAAGCTTCCTATCTGGAATGGTTATTCTGTGTTTGACAGTTTCCACATTTTTTATATCTTTCTCTGAAGCATCTGATCCTGCCTGCTGTAGACTGAGTAGAACCACCATTGATGGCACAGTAATTCCTACATTTTTAAATAAATACCAGTAATAAACTGTATTAAATTTAATGGGTATGCGCTTTTGTCAAAAGATACCAAAAGAAGCAACCTAGTCAAAAACCAGCCATTTGTGCTTATTCAGTAAAGTTTAACAGGAGATAGAACAGACACGATTTTATAACACCAAATCTTTTAATAAAGAACTTACTATTTTCTAGTTGCATGCATTTACTTTTTACTACTTTTTTTTTTTTCCTTTAAATTTGGAATATTGGTCAGCACTTCAAGCATTTAGCTGAACGAAAACCGTCATGCAACAGGTTTCCCAAGTGGTTACAGTAAAACAGTTATTTAGCACTGTTTTGCTCCCTTCTATAAAATCGTAAGCTTCATGGATGAGACTGTAGGCTTATTTCATAGAAAATCTTTCAAATATTCAGATACTACAGGTCTTGCAAAGAAGCCTACACACAAACATACAATACCTGATATACTAATTGTCTTGATTTGTTTCAGGAAGATGATGTTTTTCATCTCATCCTTTGATACATGAAACTTAAAAGTCATTTTTCTTTTCTGGAAAATGAAGTTGTAACTTCCAGCTGGAGACTATTAATAAAATATTTGTTCATTAATACTTAAAAAAACTTTCTGCACAGAATTGGTTTTCAAACATAAGATTTCAATTTTGTGTTTATCTTAGTTTCTCAGCTATCCTAAAGCAATCCCAGAAGTAAACCAGCATCTACTACACTTCCACTAAATATTGTTTGATTTTGAAGCACCTTTGTCAAAACTTAACAATCCCCTAGATTGTCTGAACTTTTTGGGATGGCAGTTTGAACCAAAAGTTGTGAATTACAACTAGGTCTCCGTACCAAACTTTGAAGAAAAACGTAGAACAGAGAAAGGAACATCAAAAAAGTTTTTCAATGGATAGCGAAGGAGTGAACACAGCAGACATGTTAACCAACAGTATTATAACAAGGAAAAAAAGCTGAAAAAAGACATTTCCCTTACAGATTACTGATGGTGCTTCAATCCACTTAGTTTCCTTTAATAACTCAATACTTTGGAGTAGGAACAGTTTTGTTGAAAACTTCATTATAAAAGAGAAAGAGAATATTCTATCACCCCTTTGTTTCATCTGCTCATATCCCCCTACAGTCACCTGCAAATACAATAATAAGGCCTATCAGTTCTTCAAAAGGGAACATTATCAAAGGAAATGTGTTCCTGGGATTATTAAGGCCACACACCAGTTTTCAGTTATTTGGGAACAAATCCAGTTTCCCCAGATTGTAACTCTCCTAAACTCCCATATTACACTGTAAGAATGCTCCACCAAGAGTTTCATGACAGATACAGCTTCCCAATTCTATCTGAGCTGGAAAATTCATCCCTGCCACAAACAAACTGAAGCCAACAGGATTAGACACACAATATTAAATGGTTCTGAAGAGATTTGCCTTACAGATGGCTGATCTCAACAGTTCACTGTTTTAAAATCTTTTTTACTCAGGAGACTGGATTCAACTTTTCACAAGAAAAAGAGACAAATCTTGAATCCCGAAATTCTATCTGAACTACAGGAAAAAACTAGAATTCACTGTTTTACAAGACCATTTACCCTGCAGACCACGGAATTTCTCTCAAGAGAAGTATTTTTTTAAAGTTTTAAAAAAATGGGCAATCAAGTGAGATGACTAAGCAATTCAGACAAGAAACAAAAATGTATTCATGAATTAAAGTGACTTTTTACCTCATGCCCTGAGAAACAATTTTTGTGCTGTCCTTGAGACATGGCATTTCAAACCATCTGGTGATCTGCTATTGTGTTATTACCTAAGAATCGCCAATATATCAAGGTTTTCACAGAAACAGCACATTATGAACAAAGACGACTTTGCTCTGAATGTAGAGATATTTATCCAGAGGAAATTACATACTTTAAATTATTTTTTTTAAACCAAATAAACAAACAAAAAAAACCCAAACCAAAGCTTCAGTATTTATATGCTTCAGTAATTATTTTAGATAAATAGGTGTATTTTTCATTTTGACTTGTAAAATGCCCTCAGATTAGTTTAATTAGATTTCTGCCTTTCCCCTAGCAAGAAGTTTAAAGTCTTCCTCTACATCAGAAAGGACTGTATCAAACAAACATAAGCCACAGCAAGTTTTCACTATCCTCAACAAGGAAGGAAATTTAAAATACAAGTCCAACCAGAAATGAAAATTAGACAGCTTTCTTAAAAGAATAAGGAAGGGAGGGCTTAATTTTTCACACATGTATTAGATGGTCAAAAGCTGTTGACAAGAACCAGAAGACCCAGATAAAAAAAAAAATTACACATAATGAAAAGAAAGTTAATTTTTAATCCAAAGGACAATTCCACAGTAGAAACCTACGGGGTTTAAAAGAGATATCAGGGAACTCTGTCTTGCCTAGAGTTCTTACCCAGGACCCAGGTACTGTGGAACAGTCTTCTTTCTGTAAAGAAAGAAAGAAAGGTGGAAGCTTAAGCCTTGCTTTATCCAGATGACTTGAGTGTGAAAGATGTGAGCAGGAAAAGAAATTTCAGGGGTGTATGGCTATAGAATGGTACCTAGCATTTCTCAAACAGGTTGTACATATTCCATCTGCAATGAGTTGGATGCTCACTTCGGGACTGCTGGACTGACTGTGTTTGTGTTGCCCTGATAGGCACCTGTGTGTACAGGATCCGACTGCTCTGGGAATACTGGCTTTACTCTATATAGGTTGCACACTTAGATCTGCACATGTACCAAAAGCCTGTACATTGCATCCAATTCATTCCAATCTTGTCATGTTTTCCACATGTGCACATCAGATGTCCAGCGTAAAGCTGATCTATATAGATAGAACACACCCAGGATCTTCAAACATGTAAAAGCTCAGATTGCATCTACCTTCTCTACTGAGTCTGACATTCTAGTTTCTCATATGAGTAACTGTAATCTACAGACCTTTCTATAACTAAATTTCCAGGCAGAAAAAACACCACACATCTGTGAAATTTAGCCCTAGTCTACACACATATAGATAAATATGTAATATAGACATATATATCTATTTATCTCAAATTACATTATATATTTTATGAACAGCCAAAAGGTGTCTTTTTTTTCTTCTGAAAATAAACATAATGGCAATTCTTGATGGCAATTTTGGAATATTTGAAAAATAAAAACACATTACAGCTTCGTTTTAGAAGTTAATGCCTTATACTACTACAAGCCAACAAGCTGCATCAGCAGTTAGATAATTTTCAGCAATTTGTCAGTGTCATGGAATTTCCTCCCTGAGTGAAATTCATATTTAGATGATAGGATAATACTACTTTTTTTTTTTTCCAAAACATTAACTGTTTAGTTTCTCTACATCAGAATTCATGTACATCTACATCAGAGGCTATGCTGCTACCTGACTGCAAGCACACTCAGGAAATAGAAGCATACAGTTAAACAGGACTAAGATGGCAAAATAAAAGACCCCTTAGGTCTTCCAATAAGTCAACATCTTGGAAGGATGGTCTTTCTACCTGCTTTGTTAATAAGTGTCTCTTTTCTATGCGAAGTGAAAAATTTTTGCGTGCGCACGCTCACCGAATGGCACAAAGTAGTGACACTGATAATTTAATTCAGAGAAATATGATCTCTATTCAGGTTTCTCTTTTTAAAGCTGTCTCATTTTCAAAGCTGCTTCTTGCAACTGCAGATCAACCTTAAGAAAATGAGACACAACATTTTAGCAGGCATTTTCAGTTGTACAGCAATTGTCACACGAGAAGTGCTAATGGACGCTTGATTTGCATTCAAACAAAATAGCATCCATCTAATTAATTCTCACATTTCACTTAATCCTCAGAGCTCATTGCATCATTTTAGTTTTACAGTAGTAGAAGTTGAGTCAAAAGCTGGCATACTTGCCGATGGCATCATGGACAACTGCTGAAGGAGTAGAAGTAGTATTGGATACCAGTTTCCTCCACAGATTATGAGATCAAATCTTTGTGAGAAGCTTTTATTACACTGAAGGTGCATGAATGGGGACAAAGAAAATACATTTTCATAATAGTTTAAGCCACGCTCCATGTTTCTTCCTGCAACCACAAGGAAACATGATGCACAGCTGCCCAAGATAGCACTGAACAAGCAAGCCTTGGAATAGAAACAGTGTAATGCACTGCCCTGTCTGAAGTGATAAACTTTATTTGGTGGACGTCAGCTAAGCTCCCACACAGTGACACTCCGCAACAGATGGATTACACCAGTCTGCACTGTGCTGGCATTGGACTATTTAGCTCCTCCTAAGCTAAGGCGTTAGGGCACATCTAATCAACCAAGAGGTTTTGTCATAATCTATCACAGGTGACAAAGATAAAAAGACACATTACATGCAGAAATTAATAATTATCGGAAATCAAACAGTTCAAATTAACAAACAGAGGATCAGCAGGAAGCATTGACCTTTGAAGAAAAGTGCATGTATTACAAATGTCAACTTCTGAAGCTGGAAGTCAGAAGAAAACACTTTTGTTGAGATTCATTTTCTTGAAGTTTCTGCTCCTGAAAAATTTGAATTCCTTATAGCTGGGCTAAATGCATTTCAGAGGATAAGATCCCAGTTCTTTACAGTTCCCATTTTAGTAAATAACAAAAACCAACCTGAAACGCATCAAAGGTTGAAAGAGTTTTCTCTCTATAAGTCGTAAGACTCTTAACTGAGCTGAAATATAACCTTAGGTTATCAGTAAGTTCTGCTGCAATAGGAACCCCAAAAGAATTTTTGTAGTCTGCAGACACGACAAGATAAAATAAAATCTCATAGAGCCACTGACCACCCTAGAAGCTACACAGCAGTCAAATATAATTACTACTGTCTTACATAACATTACTTTTAGCCTGCACAAATAGCATTTTTCAACCTGATTACCTAGAAAGTTTTAGACCTGTTTTATTTAAAAAAAAATTAAAAATCAGATACCTAATCATAACTACCTTTTGATCTGATTGTAAGCAGAAGTTAAATCTGTTAGTCTATTTTGTATACAAAGAGTAGAAATTCAGTAGAAATTCTTCTCAGCTTTACTTTTAAGTACTCATTCAAATACGACAATATGCTATGGTTTTGGTTTTGTTTGGTTTTTTTTTTCCTTTTTTTTTTTTAATAATTTGGGACATTTCTAAGTCAAAGAAATATTCATTTTTGTTAGGAAAAGAATTTATCTCTCTTACACACACAGGGTTACGTGGAAATTCTCATGATCTACACTACTGTAAAGTAGCACCTGATCTTTAATGCTAAGAGAAATAAAAGAATTTAATCTTTAGAATGGCTCCCTTTTGACTGGATAAAGTCTCTCAAATAGGTTAAGCCAAATTGACAAATGTGATAAGTCTGTCCTGCTAGAAATGTTACAAGAATAAATTTTCTTTCAGTGACCAGATATTCTTTGGAGACACATTTTATGAAACATGCGTATGTACATGTGCGTATATACACACCTGCACAACACAAACATTATATATACACACTTTTTCATGCTGCTCTCTTGAATTTAATATGATTTCTTCATCTGTTATCTTCAATTTCTGTGGAATTATTTTTTAAAAAGTGTAGAAGGTAGTTAAATACTGTAGTGCCTAACATATCCTATGTAATCCAAATACAATATGGTACCGCTGCATATACAAAAACTCTTTGTTTTCACTTCTTTCCAAAAGGTGAGAGGAATTTCATATGGAAATAATCAAACTTCCAATTTAAATCAAATTTTGAAGAAGGGAAAATTTACAGATTTTTATCTGAAATAGGATTTCAGTTTTAGAGAATTTCAGGGGGAAAAAAAAGTATTTTAATAATTAATAAATACAGCTTTGCTGTATATTTTGCTCTTACCAGGAATGCATAGATGGAATGAACACTCTCTCAATTTACCTATTTTCACGAGTAAAAAGAGTGAGGAGTCAGAGGAGAAAAGAGAACAATTTAAAATTCCGTTTTCAATATGTGTATGCCTATCACTCATTTCAATTCACTTGTCCCTCAGAGAAGTGACAGTGCTCTGTTCATATTTTACAAGAAACTCACTGTAAAGGGCAAGACAAAAAACATACTAGTGCTCAGAAACACATAGACAGAAAAGAATTAATTCTTCCTATCCAACTCCTATCCCATACAATAATTCATCTCATGAGAATGAAGAAAGTCTCTCACACTACAGCCAAAGATTTTAAGTACCACCAAGTAATTCTAGCTGAAATAAAAAAAGTTTCTCAGTTTTACACTCATTTCTCCTTGTTTTCCCATCAATGGCAGAAGAAAAGGAAGTCTGTAAATCCAAATCAAGTTCCATTGGATAGAATTTGCAAGCACACTGTTCAGGTATTATTGCCTGAACCTTAAGATTGGTGCTACTTTTCAAAGAAGTTGTACCTAAAATGACAAAAAAAGCCTGTCTAGTTGTGTCTAAACGCAAAGCATAGTCAAATTGCGAAACACAGAATGCTCATTCTAATTACTAGATGCAAAATTTCTATTACCCTGACATATTTTCATAAAAGTCTGTGATGTAGAAGTTGTGAAACCAGATTAATCACTTGAACTCAACCAGCAGTTTATCGAGAAACTTAATCAATGCCTGTAAGTATGCAGTATTTGAACTAGGAGTAACTCACAGGAAATACATGTACAGGAAATATATGCTTTTGGAGTACACATTTTCATGACCTTAAGCTGTTATCAAAACAAAACACATCAGAAATGTAGCAAGACTTATCATATTACAACTAACTATGCAAAGCAGAAAGCATTATCACACAGCCATCCACAGAGATGAGTACAGTCTTGAGAAAAACAACCAAATATCTAAGCTAGTTTTCCTCAACAGAGGTTGCTGATGGGGCAGGGATTGGACAGTAATGTCTATTCAGCCCTAAATTACTCTGCGATTTTTATGCTGTTTCATTGAGGTAGCATGCCACATATCAATGAGGAAAAACAGGTTGAAAAGGTTTTCAAATTTAAATAAGCATATAAGTAAAACTTCATCTTGGCATTAACCACAGAACATAGATTAGAATAGAAGAAATTTTAGTCTCACCATGGTGAAGAGGAAGAGTGCAAAAATATGCTATTGTTGCTTCACTGAAAATTATACCAATGTATTGTTTCTTTTAAAGAAGCAAACATTGCCTTCAAGTAAAACAATGGAAGTAAATCCAAGTATTATGAAGTCTGGACATAATACAAAATACTAACATTTGTTCTTAGAATTAACTGCTTTTATTTTTCTGCCTCACAGGCTTGGCATACTATACTCCTTTATTTACTTTTATATAAACATGGACTCTATTATTTACATTCTATGTATGTAAATTAATTAATTAAAAAATGTCAAATGCACTTTTATTCTTTTTTTTTTAATCTCTCCCTCATCAGAACTATATGGAAAAGATTCAGGATTATGGTGGAAGAAATTAATTTCATATCTAACAGAAAACTGACCTCTTTATTTAAATGATGTTAATTCAGCAGTAAAACGTTTAGATTATCACTACAGTCATTGAGAAGTCTTGTAGTCCAAATTAAATGTGTTAGTTAAAAACAAAAAAACTTCACTAGTTAAAAAAACAAAAAAACACCATCAAACCAAAACATTTAGTGACAGAACAGAACTTTCTAAACACTTAATATTTTGGGATTTTGTTATTATTTTTAGGACACAGTTTTATTATCTTTGACAGATTCTCCAATTACTAAAGCTTGGTCAGATTAAAGACACTAAATATGCAAACTTTTTACAGGCTAACTTATTAACCACCAGAAAGCCACCACTTTCTGACTATAAAAAAAATAAGAAATCAATATAGTCACTGTAGGGTATCTGCAGGACCCCCCCGGGAATGACTTACAAGTGCCTTGCAACAGTTCATTCAAAAATACTTAACTGCCATCTAGTGGCTGAGTAGGCCGACTTCTTTATGACGCCTTTCAGGCTCTAAACACTTCCCTCGTTTCTAATATTTTTACTTCACTTCGCATCGTTCCTCATGGCCTAAGAAATCCCAATATTATCAGAAGACAGTGTTTTAGTCACAATGTTCAGCTACTAATCATATAGGAAGAAGAGGAGACTGGAACAGACAATCTCTGTATAAATTATGTTAAGGTCTCAACTCAGAGAACCTCAGTTCATACTTTAAAAAGTTTAATTAAGTAATTTGCTACAGTTGTAAAACCTGAAAAATCTATTAGTGCTTATTAAGCTTTCTAAAAACAAACCAAAAAGTCTGAAAATTGCAACATGTTTAAACTGAAGAGTAAGTTCTAATATTAAGAATCAAAGACAGATTTCCATCAATAAAATTGGAAACTTTTGTGTCAGAATTATATTTCAAGACATGCACATAAAAGATAGAGTATAGAATCATAGAATGGTTAGGGTTGGAAGAGACCTTAATGATTATCCAGTTTCAACATCTCTGCCATGGGCAGGGACAACTTTCCCTAGACTAAGTTGCTCGAAGCCTCGTCCAACCTGGCCTTAAACACCTCCAGGGATGGGGCATCCACAACTTCTCTGGGCAACCTGTTCCAGCGTTTCACCAAACTCATTGTAAAAATTTCTTCCTTATATCTAATCAAAATCCACTCTCTTTCAGTTTAAAGTCATTGCCCCTTGTCCTATCACTACACACCCTTGCAAAAATCTCCTCTCCAGCTTTCTTGTAGGTATCCTTTAAGTACTGGAAGGCTGCTATAACATCTCCCCGGAGCCTTCTTTGCACTTCTGATGTCCTGGAGTGAAGTTTAACAAAGGTTTGACTCCTCTTTACTGTCTGAGCAAAATGCTCTGCACTTCAGCAATTCCTATGACCCCAGCAGTCAAGTCTTCTGCCAGGTCTTGTTTCACACGAAGTTCGTTTCCTTTCCGTGCATTTTCGATACAGCATAATTTATTCTCAAAGCTAACGAGAAAACACTATATGCCTACATATGCTTCCTGATATTCACCTGCTTTAAGATACCTCAATTCTAACATTATACATTGGACCAACAGTTAGAACATAAGTTCCTGCATACCACATATGGGAAGACTGGCCTTTTTTTTTTTTTTTTTGCAAGATAAGAACAAAACAAATTTCCACCTCTGAATTTTTTTAGCTTTTTGTTTTTTGAGATGGGGGTATGCAGACATGGTGTTGCAGGAAGTTTGTATTGTTACAGTTCTCCTTAGAAAAGTATATCCAGGTCTAGTTGTCAGGACAGAGATCATCAGACAGCAGTATTTACTTTGAAAAATGTAATAGATACAGACTTCACTATCATTCAATTTGTATGGAAAACTTCCAAAAGAGTTTGCTTCCTTCATACTCCTTCCTTTCCTCAATAAGACAACTGAATATAGTAGATCCTTGTGAATACATCATACAGTTCTGCTGTTTGTTGTTGTTTGGTTTTTTTTTTAACCCAAATGCACACCTTTCCCCCACCTGCTGAAATCTAAGACTTTAGTAATCACACTTTTTTGAGAAAAGAATTGTCTTAGAGGAACTGTTCATGGCCTCCCCAAGCCTTCTCTTCCTCCTTACAAAAAGCAACCTGTCAAGTAGTGAAGGCATGGAAAGAGTGGCATATGTTCCCAAGATCACTAGGTCCTTCTGAATGGGTACCTCAAGAAAGAACATGCAAAATGAAACAGTGTGAAAGAGCCACAGCCACAGAAAGATTTGGGAGCTCATAAAGCAAGAGTTCCCAGTTTTCCTCCAGTTTCTGTTGAACACAATTGTTAACCCATCTCATCTCAAATTTGCCTCTACCATGATGAAAGCCATGCAATACCAAAATAAAACAGGTTTTAAAAACTCCCTTTTTTAATTTTACTCTTTTTGTATGTGTAGTAGAATCGTTTTACCATTTCAGACAACTGTCACATATACCTTCATCATACCTTCACCTGTAAAGAATCATCTTTCTGAAATTTCATTTAAGAGAGAGTTTTGAGCACCATTTATATTTCCAAGACAAAGTCTAGCTGTGACACTTTATAACAATGAAAATTAAATCCCAATCCCACCGTTGTTTTCAATTTTCTAAATTAACTGATTATGAATTTATCTTAAAGGACTTCACAATCTTTTTTCTTGTATTACTAAGCATCAAAATTGGAACATTTCATGTATCACTAAGTTATTACCCTAAGGAGTTATAATAATTTGTAGTTAAAACTGGAGTAAGAAGAAAAAAGGCCACTGAAAGGCTGAGAGAAGGGTTACCAGCAAAGTGTGGTAGTTAGGAATACTCTAAAGAGACACTCCAAGAGTCAGACTTACAATGTTTTCAAAATGGAAAGCATATTCAACATGGCAAAACATGTTCTGTAATTTAAGGGTTTTAAGGCTAGAATTGTTTCCCTATGATATTGTTGGAAAATGCACCAATAGATCATGCAGCATAAATCTGTCATCAGTGCCTGAGAACTGCCAAAATTTTGTCTGGTTGTTAAAACCAGTTGAAGTACGTGGCGTTCCAAGAAGGCATATAATTTTGGTTGAGGGATTATTTGTTGGTTTAAATAGTGTGAACCAAAACAAAATGAACAACTGAGCTGGAAACATTAGAGGCATCAGAATTTTTTGATGGTAAGCTTTTCCACTGTAAATATAGTTTACAAACTCAGTGTAAACGATCTCATAACCAAACTGCTAGAAATTGGAGTAGTCTGGCAAAATCTCATCTCCTGAGACAGGATTAGAGAGACTAGTCATCGTCAATGGCATGAAGAAGAATTCATTACATCCGGATGCTGACCTTTAAATAAACATAATGAGGGCTTTCTTTTCAAATTTGTGTGATGCTCAGAATAGGCACCTATCAAAGACAATCAAAAAAAAGAAGAAATTTAAAATATTTTTATAATAAATCATATAAGAGAAGCAGCAATTTGGGTGACTTCCAAACAACTTTAGGTTCTGTGATGTCACCAGGGAATGGGGAAGAGAATTAACGAGGAAAAGAGAAGGAGAATTGTGGGTTGAGATAAGAACAATAATTAAAATTTAATAAAATTAAAAGTAATAATGATGATAATATATGATAATATATGAAATTATAATAATATATACAAACAAGTGATGCACAGTGCAATTGCTCACCACCTGGTGACCAATGACTGTCCCATCTCAGCAAATGATCTCAAAACAGATAAATCCTAAAATCACAATCCTGGAGGAGAGAAAGAGGCCCAAAAAGAGAGTGAGAAAAACAAAACTCCAAGAGTCCGACAGAGGGAGAGATCACACTTCCCAGTCAATCCTCATCTATATACTGGGCACGACGTTGCATGATATGAAATATTCCATTGGCCAATTTGGTCCTCAATCATAGTTTAAGTTCAAATCATAAGGTAGAAGTTGTGGGTCCTTTGTCCCCTCTATGGTCCTCCCTACCTTGTTGTGCTCCTGCACGCTGCCAAAACATGGGAAACGAAAAAGTTCTTGATGTCTCAGCACCAGCTATAAACATCAGTGTGTTAATCAACATTCTTCTCAGAACAAATCCCATACTAAATCCAAAACACAGAACTATTCTACCTACTAAAAAGAAAACTACCTCTGTCCCAGCTGAAACCAGGACAATGTCCTGCTACTAACCAAAGCCTAATTTTCATGTACTCATTTGACAACTATAAGATGCTTTTTTTTTTTTTTTTTCCTTTCTGCTAAGACTCTCTTTTTACCTACCACATAAATCAAATCAGGCAAACCTGAAAATTGAGTTAAAATGTAGGGAAAATTGCAAGGGTACTACAAAAGATCAGGGGTGCAAAACAGAAAGGAAATTGGCTCTTGCACAAAAGTACAGCTGTCAAATCTGAATATCAAGTTTGAAATTAGAGTTTCTAAATTAGGACATTCATTTCTTCTCTTTTTCATTCACTAAAGGTGTCAAGCCTAATAAAGCTTTCTGTGTTCATACCGGGAATACTAAGCAGACATTGTTGCTCCTCTGGCATTTCAAAACCAGGACTTGAAATGACTGACAATTTTTGTTATTTTTCCTCTGCTTACTGATTCCTGCACTAAAAGTAAGCACACTTTCAGGCCTTAATTTTTTTAATTGTAATTTTTAGAAATTAGATATTTGGAACTCAAAAGAGCAGTCTTAAAAACTTTAGGAAATTATGTTGCAAAATACGAAGGTTATGTCTAACATTGTAAAGGTTAAGAAATGGAGAAAATACATTAAAAAGCGCGATACAGTGGCAAGAAAGTGTAGAATCCAGGCTCTGTGTGTGTGTTACTTGTGATTTTAATTTAGAATTATTCTGAATCTTTTAGTTAACTGTTTATTATTAGTGAGATAAATTATCAGCATCGTGTTACACTTGTGTTTATTATGTCAATATCGACTCTCTCCAATTATTTTAATAACGTATGTTAAATATCTTTTCCCAGGGAAGGGAAAGGGAAGAAGCCTATAAGTAGACTTAGTTGATCAGTTTCAGATATTACACTAAGGCTCTCTGCCTTCATCATGTATCAAAAGAAAAGAGAAAAAAATCACCTACTTCACTAGCTTCAGCCAATGCTTCCTTTCTTCAGAAAGTAAAGAATAAAAGAGGCTAGATCTCCAACAGAACATTTAGTAGAATTTCATCACTTTAAAAAAGTACAAGTAACACCACAAATTATCTGAATGTAGTAAAGGATTTATCTACAAACATGATGAAACAAGTTAGTGTGGCCATTCTAATTGCTAGATGGTTTTACAGATCGATATAGATAGATATTGATAGATAGGTAGAATATACTCAACTGTTAGGGACTGTACAGAAACAGTCTAGACACTTGAAAACATTTTATTCACATACAGTTCCTCAAATTACATAACTTCCACTCTGATTTTCAAAATAGACCAGAACGATGATGACATAATATAGCAAAAACTTGAGATGATTTTCTGCAAGTGAGGTGATCATGCATTCAAAAGTTATTTCTGCTCTTCATTGATAAATAACAATACAGAATGGAAGAAGTTTATATAACTGTCATAAAAGATCAAGAGCAAGAGGGATGAGGATCTTTAACACTAGAAAATGCAATTCAGTAATTGGACAACATAATAGGCTAGTTTTAAAAATAATGAAAAACCCAGCCTGAAGTAAATGTTATTTGTTCAAGTAATCAAACAGCACTTTAGTGCTGCCAGTTAAACTTCATTCCCATACCAAAAGAATCAGTTTCTTTTAGGTAATGTACCTAAGCATTCATGCACCTATTTCCATTAATTACATTTCCAATAAAAAAGTCTTTATATATAGGTTGTTTCTTGTAATGAATTAAAATCCTAGAGAGAGATTAAATATGCTCCTTACATGCAATACCTTTCTGAAGCATAAGGAAATTTTTTTTTTTCCACAAGAAATATTAGAAAGAATTGCTACTGAAACCTGCGTGACTGAAACAAAAAAAGCATGAGACAAATATATTTTAGTTTAAACTTAAAATATTGCAATGTACAATAATTTTGTGGTATTATTTTAATTAACAGGATCTTGTTTTTTAAATGTTTTTAATTACGGAGGTAGAAGAGTTGAAGTAACTAACTAGACGGACTCCTTTAATACTGTTTGGCAAGACAAAAGCCATAAAGGTAATAAACATACTCTCCCCACCCATGCTCATAAATACTTGATTGAACCGGGATTAAACTTGCAGGTCTAATGATCATAGCACACATTTCACTAGGCGTTCATTACTTCCTCCCTCAAAAGCAAAATTTTCACAAATGCTGCTCAATGCAGTGATGCTTGAACTATCCAGTGATTACATGACACCCCCCCTCCCCCCCCCCAAAAAAAAAGAAAACCCACAAAAATCAAACATCCACAAAAAAAAAAAAAGAGATTATGAAGAGCTTTTGGCCACTCCTTGTTCCACACCAAGATTTAAGGAAACCAGAATTTTGACTTTCTCTTCATGAATTCTAGAACAATTAAATAGCCTTATTCACTATTAAGATAAATCTGGCACCTGTGATCAGAGATCTTTCATAGAAAATATGCAAGTCTTTTGAGGAAACAAAATTTGGAGTTCCCCAACTCCAAACTGCATCATATTTAAAGAACTACCTAATATGAATGGAGATGTGTTAAAAAAAATTTAGACTGTGTTTGCTTTTAACAAGTTCAACCCAGATTAACTCTCCACTACAGCAGTACTACATTATCTCCTTTTCAAGTCCAGCATGGCATCCTAAATCTGTTCACCTACTACCTGTAAGCTTCGGTGGTGAAATAGAAAAAATCTCTGCCATTTATTCACATTAACTTTTATAGATTAGCTAATATAACCAGATCTTTTGTTGAGGTTCTTTAGTAACGCCATCAGACATCCAGAATCAAGTGTTAACTTACTTCTGAGAGAAGTGAACAATAACATTCTGCAAGAATCACCTTAGGCAGGCAGGAACCTTGAATCTCTGTACCTAGATATACTATAGAGCACATAAGTAATTTGAAATATAAATTTAGAATCAAGAACATACTTCTGAATGGTTGTGTCCAGAAGATTCAGACTTTTCTGCAATAGTTTTATGTACTGAAATACTGCTTTTCTGTTTTTTTTTTTTATAAAATGATAGACAAAATACTTCTGTTAGAATCTTACCTGTATCCGCCGAACATCATCTGTGCATTGCTTCTCTGTTTCTAAGACAGTAGATTTCAACTCTGAATTAGAAAAGAAGATACAGATTTTAAAAGTTCCGTATAAAAAAACACCACATTGCTCTTTCAAAATACGCATTAAGAATTTCATGAAAAGAGGGTAGAGTTAAAAAGAAAAGTGTTAACTGTCCCACTTTCCAAATTATCCATTTAAAATTAAATGAAGAGGTTGTATGCATAAACAAAGCCAGACTGATCTCAATTTGCAATGTATTTATTATGACGCATCATTAAGAGCTATCATCTTCAACGTGTAGCATATAAAACTTGAAAGAAGTCCATTTTGATTGTCAAAATTTCAGATTCAAAGAAAAATAGTTAGTTATGGCTCTATTATAAATATAAGGCCAAGAAAAAGTTCTCATGCTTGTTCTTCACATCCATTCTCATTAAGAAGTATTTCTGTCCTTAAAGTTTGCAGATTGTGTCTGTTCACGAAATGCCAAAGAACCCATGAGCAGGATAATGACTGTTGGCAGCTATGTCCTCTTTTTCATATCCTCCTCTGCCCTATGGTCAAAATTTGAGATGTCCATGATAAGATAGATAGCGATACAGATCTAAGCAATACAGATCTAAACTCACATTTTAAAACTGTGCTTGAAGGCAATTTACCTCACTACTGCAAATACATTTTAAGAAATCTCAGCTTCATCCTAGCTTTATTATTCACTGTTTACATCATCTCAGACTTACAAAGTGATGGTTTGGGATGGTACTATGTAAGTGTACAGTCAGAGCTTCCCAGAACTGGGGACATTCAAGCTGAGGATACAAAACTAATTCTTCGCCTTTGTACTGATTTCCACACCCTCTCTTCTGGGCATAGAACCAGCATTAATTTGACTTTTTGAATTTTGACTATGTTAGTCATTTACATTGAAAAAATGAAACAGCAGTACTTCATTCCAATAGTATCTTTTTCAATTATTTTCTACTTTGGAATAACTAATGAGAATCTTAATGAATATCTAAGCATTCCTTCACTTAATTACTACCTTTAAAAGGAGAAAAAAATTATTCGTCCCAGAGTGATGGTCTTAAATGGAACTACTGATCTCCAACTATCACTGTGATAATGAAAAATAAGATAGCAGTGAATAAGAACTTTTATCTGTGCGTTTTACCTGGAAAATGGGCATCAAAATATAACAACACGCCCACAATTGGATTTCCTTTCTTATTTTAAAACCTGAATAACAATTATTCTATCTACAAATACTAGTCTGAGATTTCTGTTTTCATAATCACATTTCAATTTAAATCAAAGTACAAAAGAAATTACATGACCATTTGCAGGAAGAGTGAAGCAGTTGTGGTCCAGAACCTCTGGATTCATAACTCCTAGACATTTGGCCTCCTCACAGCTTTCTGACAACCCCAGCTGTTGGAAGGCAAGACATACAAGGGCGAAGTTTCATTGCCAGTTGCAGATATGCTGCAAGGCTACCCCTTGAAAATTCATAATCCTCAACTTTTTACTTTTAAAATTGTTTATTAAAGCAGCATTTCAAGTCTGATCTTGTTGTTCTCTCTCATTGTTCCCAGTCATAGTAAGCTGGATGAGTCTAGGCTGTAATTAATAAGAAATAATTAATCATCTCTCATTTTGACAAGCATGGATCAATCATGCCTTGTTGCTGACTTTCAGATAAGTCTATTTACTGAAAAAAATTCAGAATGCTACCAATGAATTGGAAACTCACTCCTCATTGCAACCAAAAGAACCCCACCAAATCCAGTGAATTATTGTTTTCTGATAAAAGTTATTAATGTTCCTCCTGGAGGAAGGGAAGAGTATTAAAATTTTTAAACTAAGTAATTGTGAGATACTTGTTTTACAAATTATCTGGGAAAAAAAACATTTTTGGCTAACTGTACCTCAGTTACTTTGCAAAACCAGGAAAACTTCAAAAGTATTTGGACATTGGTGATCTCTCCAAGGCCTGTGTACAAGGTTTTAGGCTTCTGTATGGTTGAGGGAAACTTTAAGATGAATTTGATCTTTGCTCACACCAGGTTTACTTCTTTGCTAATATTCTAGTACTAGACAAGACATGTACGCACATAATTTGGAAAGTAATGTTTCCTGTTGTACAAATTGGCACAATCTCCCTTACTCAAAAGTTCTTCAAAATATAGGAACAGGCTGCTCCTACATATATTTATCAATATTTAACAATTTGACAGAATTGTCTACTTTATTTTTACCTCAGACAGATTTTGATCTAAAAAGGGTTTCAAACAGAAGTTGAATTTAGGGTGATATGAGCAATTAATTTTAAACTTAGTTTGCCAAAATTCACCAAATACAATCTATTTGCAGCAAAACTGAATTTTATCTTTGTTAAACAAAACTAAAAAAAGAAAACACAACACAAAACCAAAAACAACCACCACCACTACAAAAAAAAAAAAAAAAGAGTTAAGGAAAGAAAAAAGTGCTATACGACAAATGAAACCCCCACTCTAACTCAAACCAAAAACTTCTTTACCCCCCCCTCCTCATTTTTCATAAAACAAAAGAAAATAATTGTCTGGACAAGCCTAGTTGTGTTAAAGAGACTAATTTAGAATTTGGGGTGCAAACCCACACAGAGATTTAGTGTGTTGGAACTGTTTCATTTTGCAGAAGTTGTATAATCTTTGTGTCTCTGCCCAGGTGGTTAAGACAGTCACATGAGAGACAGGATGACTGGGTTCTAGTGCCTGCATACTTGCCGTTTTCTGTATGTTAAGTGGAATAGTGTCATCAGCAAAACATTAAAATAATTGAATATCAATAACCCTGTTGTGTTTAGATTCAGGTTTCAGACGCCTTAAGAAGCAACAGAAACACATTTTGAATATTCAGATGGAAAATTAGTGGCATACACATTGATCTTACTGGTGATATTGGACTCGTTTTGTCCAAAAACTTTACTGAATCTAGAACTGAAAAATGGTTTTGGCATAAGTACCTGCTGATTTGAACCCAAATTCATATTAAGTCTTTCCAAACTTCAATTTTTTAATAAATAGCCAACCTAAAAACAACTCACCCCAAACTAAAAAAAAAAAAACAACCCAACCAATCTGGAAAAAAAAAAAAACAAAAAAAACCCTGATCACTCTAATAGCCCTTTCGTCACAGCCAAAACCGCTCCATATGACATAAAGCACACAGCAAGACTATTTAATATATACTATATTAAACAGATGATTAACTACTTTGCTAATTTAGGAACAGATTACCTAAAACCTTCCAGAATTTCCTCTTGCTTTACTTAAAACTTGAAGGCCTATCATAGTCTTCACACTAACGTGTGCAATAAAGACTCTAGATATAAAAACATCCTGCTACATTCCTCTGCGGATCAATACTTCAATCCAAAATGGACGTTTTTGTTTATAATCCATTGTCTCTAATGTAAATATTGTATCCGTTTAATCCATGCAGCAATAACTAAATATAGTGTAAAGTACAGCTACTCTGCACACAATAATTTAAAACCCTTAAAACATGCTTGCTCCCTCTAGCTTTCAAAGGTGCTTACACATAAAATAATTTAGTTACAGATCTTGGGGAAAGCGTTTATCTTTCAGGCTTCACATGAAACATCACTCACCTCCAGGTTCTTCCATATGGCAAGCATGCAAACAATCAAAGTTAAATTATTTATCTACCTAAATTGTATTCAGAACCATTATAACTTTTTCCTTTTCCCTCCATGCCCTATACTGTAAATTCATGCTAAAAAAAAAATAATTCAATAATATGTTTGTGTCAGCACCTCAAGTAAATTTTGAGAACTATTTATGTTCCATTGAGTCACAATACACAATTTTCAATTTTAGTTCTAATTCTATTTTCTTAATATTTTTGCAGTTTTTGAGAAGGCAGTGGCTGAGATAAGGAATAGAGAAGTACTGTACACATTACATCCATGTAGTAGCTATAATATTAAATAGAATAGCATAGGATGGAAACAAACCATGTATAAAATGAATACATTTAAAGATTATTAGTACAATCCTCTTCTAAGTTAATAAAAATAGTAAAATCTTAAAATTTCAAAATATTTTATGTAATCAATGTTCTTCTAGCTTTTACAGCAACAAAACGGCTGTTAAGTTGCACCAGCCTCTGCCAGGCTAAAACCCCAAAGTAAAATAATAAAATATTCAGCCTTTTGTGTTTCCAGTGCAAAGCATATTCATAAATACTCTGATCACATGTCTATTAGCTAAATCTCCAAGTTGAAAAACACAACCTGTCCTCTCAGAGTACAGGGCAATGAATTCTACTACCACATATGACAGCACTTTCACTGAACACAGCAGAAAAATAGTAGATCATTAGTCAAAAACTGGACCAGCCTAACAGTCCAGTAATGCAGTGTTCCACACTGTGAACTGCATCAATGAGATGGATGCAGGAATGTTTCCTTGACCACTAATTAAGCTGCTTTGGTAAAAGCCACAACATAAAGAGAATAATATAGTAGTATTGTGTTTTTGTTGGAATCACTATTTCACTTGTGAACACCAGAATAAGTGATACCAGTAAAAGCAAAGTGTTGTCATGATAAATGGTGTCCATGCAAGGAATACTTTTCTTGTGTTCCAGAGGAAGCAGTAAAGAAGTCCCAAAGAGAAGCAAATCTGAAATTAACTCCACCCAAAGACTATAAGCAATACAAAGAGATCTGTTGAAATAATGACTTAATTCTTCAAATCTGAGCAATAAAAAAAGGAGTGGTAAGAAATGGAAAATTTGAGAATACCCAGTGGCTCTCCAAGGAGGTCATGGGGATGAATGCAGCCTAAAAGTGTTGAGAGCTGTTGAATACTAACTAATGTAAAGCTAAGTCTCCAAGAACCTGTGGTATTTGCCCATCAACACTACTAACAGAAAACAGGTTTGAAATCCTCTTCTAAATTTCTCTGTCAGCTACAAGATGTTTTTTTTCCTTTTGTTTTAATTCTCAGCTTAAACAAGGGTTTTAATGAGTATGCAGAATATTTCAGAAATTTGGCTGGTAGAGTAACCTCACAAATTTTAAGATTAACTGACTTTCTAAACAAGACCTCAATTTATTTTTCAGATACACTTTTCCTACCTCTCTGTCAGCAGGGGACTGCTGAATCCACATAGGAATAACTCACACCACTCTAATAACTTTCAGTATACCACCAGTGGGCTTCTGAAGTTTTCCATATTTTTAAGAAAAGTACCCATATTTCATGGCTCTGAAGGTATGTAAACTGGAAAAGAACAAAGGTCATAACACCTGGTAAAATCCACTAGTCAGCAGATGCCAGGTGCACATATGGGTTGTTAACAAAAAGCATGCATTTTTGTTGAATATTAGACTCATACTAGCTAACATTATTTCTGATGCTAATCCAAGATTTTCAAAATCAGGTATTTGTTAGAAGTTAATACCTTAAGTTTATGTCTGAGATTCTAAAAGACCACAGCTCCCCCTCATGCCATACATATATCTTGTCTGTGTCCAAGAACTATACCTTCTTCCGTAATTTTGAGTCTTTGTTCTTCATCTGGAGGTTTGGGTGGGGGCCACGCAGATGGAATTCTCCTTGGAAAGCTTCCTTCGACGTAATCTGATGAATGTGTGGGTTGGCTAACTGCAGCCCATGTATAAAGCTGGTCTTGCTGTGGTTATTAAAAAAAAAAATAATTGAGAAGTTCATATAAAAAGACAAGCTCATAGCATCGAAGCCTTTGTTTCCAACACAAATAGCTCAATACACACCCTTATAGCAAGGCAGACTTGTTTTCATGCTATTCATCTCCCGACAAAGACTTAACATAAATCTATATTAAAGGAGTTAAATGTTTCAGTTTTCGAATTACCTCTATTAACAATAGAAAATCTAATCTTTTAGTTATCTACAGCACAATGAGATGCTAGAATACAGTTCAGCACTTCTTTTGAGCATGAGGAACTCTTTACCACTTCTTTCCTTAAAGAGATAATAGGTTCTGTTCATCATGACTGTAATTCTTTACGTACAGTTAGTTTATAGGTTAGAGAAAAATATTTCAGTCCAAACCATGTAATCTTTTTACATCAAATGTACAAGGAAGGAAAAGAAGCAGGACTATTTTAGCACAAATTTAACTGAGATATTTATTCTTTGCAACTGTGTTTGTCATTTACAATTCTATAAGCCTAGAAAGGCAGCTAAAAAGGTGGGTTTGCTTTTAAAATAAAATTATATTAAAAAAATCCCAACAGCTAAAAGTATTCTCAATTCTCTGAGTTCAAATCAGATTATATCCTTACTACGCAATAGGTTTGAGTTTGATTTACTTATTAAAAGTAGGAGACAAAACTAGGGCACTCATGCTTTAAGTCAACAAAGATTTTAGCTGACAATTCAATTAGTTATTCTTGTGACTCCCAGTATGCATCAATAAGTGATTAAACCTTTATAATACTGAAAACTCTATAAAGATCAACCACAACAACTGCATGAGTATCCTAGTAAGTGACCTAGAAATATGAAAATATTGAAGTTCAAAAATGGAAAACAAAGAATCAAGTCACAGGATGAAAATACAGTTGTAACACACAGTAATATCTTCTTTCAAAGATCACGTTCATTATGCTTCATTCACTGTATTGTCTGAGTAAAAGATTGGTAATATATATACTTGTCCTGCTGCATAGTTCATTTTCAACTTTTTTTTTTAACTTTTACACAGATACTAAACATTGAAGAGACATGCAGAGGGAAGAACAAAATTTAACACTTTTTGGGGATAATCATTATTCTATGTGACTAAGATTCTACTCACCTAAAAATAAGTTGTGATAAGAGTGATAACATTCTATTGAGACCAACTTATTTAGAACAGAAAAATACTAGTTATAAAGTAAAAAGTTTTGGTTTACAGAGGGTGCCTCAAACAGTCAGGATCTAAAGAAGCTCATTAGATCTTTCCAGCATGAAAAACATGGCAAAAATCCAGCCACACACATAGAACTCAGTAAAGGTAAAAGTAAATGGATAAAAAGCTTAATACAAAAATCACATTACGTTCTTTACACAGCCCTGAACTCTATGTTCCTTGAAAAGCCTATCCTTTTCCCATTACTATGCTACTGCATTTGAACATCCAAACAGGCTTGACTAAAGCAATCCTTTCAATAACTTAGTACTTTCCCTTTGTCTAATTCCAGCTTTTTAGAGGATATGTATTTTTGGGTTTCTGCCGGATTTCCAGTACTGTACATACTGTGTAAAGAAAAAGAAAACGTGCTGATTTTGCTATTTGTCTCATTTCTATATCATCCAAATCTCAAAAACACAGAGGAAAATAAGATTCAAAAAAGTCACCGAGGCAAAACAGAACAAAATTTTTTTGCCAACTCTAATACCTTACACAGTCCACAGGGAAGAACTCTACAGAGTTAGCTGGGTAAACACAGTTGACTTTCAATGGGATTACATGTAGGGCTATAGGGCAATAAAACAGAAGACAGACTGTAGATAGTATTGACATAGCATGAATGAGGAAGACCAACAGTTAAACCGTTTCTGAACATGATATTTCACCATGTGAGTCCTTGAAAGATATAGCACAATTGTTTAACAACAAATTTTTGAAGTATGATTAGTCTACACAAATTAAGATGTATTATAAAAACCAACACAGTATGACTCAGAATTATTGTACAGATGGGAGACATTACGAGAGTAATAAAACATGAAGTACCTATGTTCTTGCTGATAGAATTTACAGCATATAAACTATGAACAGTTATAAATTAACATGACACAACTCCATAAACGACTCCTAACCCAGCATGAGAAATTTGTTTGTGAGTATAAAAGCCAGTATTTTTTGGTTTGTGCTGTTTTTTGTTTTGGGATTCTTTTCATTCACTATTCAACATCGAGAAGCATGACAGAATAGACTCATTATGAAATAGAAATTTACAGAGGT
Organism: Tauraco erythrolophus; assembly: GCF_009769465.1. Classification (NCBI taxonomy): domain Eukaryota; kingdom Metazoa; phylum Chordata; class Aves; order Musophagiformes; family Musophagidae; genus Tauraco; species Tauraco erythrolophus. Next base: position 89,917,465 of record NC_141466.1, on the reverse strand, counting down.
AAACGTAAACTCGCAAAAATGCCCTGAAGGGACTTCGCTGCAACCGAAATGTTAACTACCTTGCTTGTACGTTGAACACAGATACAACAGCTACATTCAGATTACTTGAAGACTTAAAAACATAATTTAAAATATGAAAAATCCTCATGACAGAAAGGTAGTCTGAAGGTCTGGACTTCAAGTTGATAGTCCATAAACTACACTTAAAAAGGGAAAAGCTTAACCCTGCCTCCACTTTCCTGCCCTTCAAAAGAGATGAATCATTTGAATGTCCTAATTCCTCCTCGCTCAAGATACTGTCCAAAAGCTAATCCTTTCCATCTTTTGTCTTTAACTCCTTGTCAGTTAATATAACAACCCACCTCATTTCTGCTTTTGCAAATCTGATAATGCCATAAATTTGCATGATTATTAGAACATTTTGAAGAAAGATAGATGCAGCCAATTTTATGATGCTGAAGAACTATTCAAGTAAAGGAAACAAAATAATACAAATTAAAAAGTCCAGATTTGCTTTTATCATTAATAATTGTCATACAAGCATCCATGAACCTCCATCTCCATCCAACTTTTCCTCCTTTAATCTTTTCGTTTCAGAGGCAATTTTCACTAGATGTCATTGTAAATACAGCAAGTGAATATTCTTACCGTGATCGAGCTTTGAATATATCTTGAATTTCCACTTCATCTATTTAGTGCTTAAAGCACTTCTTTTTTTGGGGAAAAAAAATATTAAAAATCCTTGTAACGAACAATTCCAGTCAAATTTATTCAGATTCATTTCTGGGCAGACGGTGAAAGCTTAATGCTGTCTGAGTCTAGTGCACTAAACATGATGTCAAGATGAGTTCTCATTTCCACAGATCCTTACACAGCACTTTCCACTGGTTCTTAAAAATGCAGAGCATTCGCACATGGGCGAGGCAAACTGCCTGCAGCATCTGATGGTACCTAATCAATAGACATTTTACCACTTATAGATGCTAGCGTTTAGAATAGAGTCATGGAGAGTCAGGTCTGTAGTTTAACTCACTGTATTCCCAACCAGGTCTCAGTAGGCACAAAGAATGGATTTTTGTAGCAAATTTTCATTCTCAGGTACCACTGCGTTACATTTCAGGTACATATTGAGTATTAGTATTGTTCCTTCAGTGCTTAAGCTAAAGATATTCTTTCCTACTCATCTTTAAAGGAAGCCAGTGCTGTAAACTACTCAAAGTAAGGGTCTCTAGAAAATGACGTATAGGAAGAGGCTGGAGGACCTAGAACTAGGGTCATGAGCTAGACCTGCAGCCAACATCAGAAGGTATACTGATGGACCTTGAGCTTTCAGAAAAGAGGTCACACATTTTTCAGAGACCAGGTTCATTCCCCGGGCCACAGTCTGAATTAGAGGTTAGTATATCCCCCACTGTAGGAACACAATATGCAACCTTGAACCTGTGCTCTTGGCAGCTGTATTGCTCCTGAAGATATGCAGGTAATATGACCTCTTTAACACGACTTCAGTTTTCAATCAACTGTTCATCTGCTTCCAGTTCCAAGTATAAAGACAGCCATTGTGAGAAATCCTTAAAAGAGGTACAAGAGATAGGGTTGAAACGGTGATAATATATACACATCTGTCCAAATTGCTTGCAAAACCATGAATTAGCAATGTAAGAATCAAGGGGAAGAAAAAAATCTGACCAGAAATATGTTGACAGTTCTCAAGGGAAAACAAAAAGTGCAGTCAGATCATACATGGTGAGATGGGAAAGGCTGGGCAATACAGAAGCACACTGCTATCAGGAATAGCCTTTGCTCTTCAGCTCAGCACAGCAGGAGACAGGGGAAGCACTTTAGCAGTGCTACTGATCTTTCTACACTAGAGTGAATTGGTGCCGACTTCCCTGATGGCTTCTGTGTTAAGCCATGATGGAATCAGGCCCTATATTGCAGGACATTTATTTTCAAGTAGTAAACTTGAACATTTTTTCACTAGAACCTCAAACATTCAAAGTTATCCTGAAGAGGGGAGGGCAGAAGGGTTGGCATGTCCGCAGACAGGTATAAACGGGCCAGGGACAAACAGAGTAGTAGTTAACAAGAAGGTTCTTGCTCATCAGATCAGTCTGCATGTGGACAGCCTTCTAATGGGAAGAGCTAGAGGAGTGGGGAGAAGAAAAAATAGAGCTTAATTTAAGATTAAATTAGACAAACTCACAGAGGAATTACATTTTATGGTACTTGAGATAAGCAGGGGCCAGACCCCATGACTCAGAAGGTGTCAGACTTTTCACGCTAAGAACTCTGAGCTTGTTCACATTTATATATAGCTCCTTGTCATTTAGACTGTTGGAAGGATTTTTTTTTTTTCCCCCCATTCAGGAAATTTAATCATTCTATTATACTAGGTACACAACTTTTAAAATTAAAGAAAGTCAATCGCATGTTCCCACTGCATATAAATAGTTAACTGGACAAGCAAGGTTGTAGTTTGAGAAATTAGAGCCAGACTACCTCAAAACGCTCTTATCAGCAGGAGACTGCTTTATTTTAAGCAGCTTTTAAAATAAAGAAATCAATACTATCAAGAATGGAGAAAGTGGTTTACTTTTTGAGGAGAGGTTCAGTAACAAAGCTCTGTCTGACCACTGACAGAACCAGAGCAGTGATTAAACATGGTTCTCGGCTCGTGCTGCGTTTGGCTGTACTAGTGAGCACAGATGCCGTCCAAAGCTGAAAAACAGTAGGTAAGTCATAATACTGTAATATAGAGATGAAGTAACACTTTATCCTCATGAACTAAATTTGATATATATGAGCATTTTTTTTTCTTTTCAGAAAACTCATGTGCCTCAACAGTTCATTTTAAAACACTTCAAGTGTCAAAAAAACATGAAAGATTTCTTTCCTGTGAAATTATTTCAACCTCCTCAACAAATAGAATAAACTTGATCGATTCAATCATACTTTGCTCAGGATTCAACATCATATCCTGGGGATATGAGAGGCTAACAGAGCCAATAGCCCTGTAGTTAGGGCCCTCATGGAGGAAAAAAAAAAAAAAATCAGAAAACTAAATTTCAGATTTCCACATCTACTCTCATTCTGTTCCAGAGTCATTGTCTTGGTCTTCCTATTCCCCAATAACTTCTGCATTTAATATAGCTGAATAGGTTGAACTGATAAGCTTAAAACAAACGTTCTTTGGAAGAGCTAACAGTGACTAGCCTTTTATGAAACAGAAGAAGCTCAAGATCTAGCCTCTTTACACACCTGATTTGAACTCCCACTTGGAAGACCACATCCCAAGACCACTAGGTTATCAGCTGTTACTTAGACCACCTGACGGTGTGTCCTTTCTCCGTCACTCTCTCCAGAAATTCTAAGCTGAGGCAAGAAGCTTCTGTATCAGTTGTTGTTTTCACTTACAGTGACACAGTTCTGCAATAAATTTGGATTCTAACAAATCTGTTTTCCAAAGAAATCTGTTTCATTACAGAATTCCTTTCACCCCTATTCTATTTGAAAAAGTGATTATTATTAGTGTAAAAACTTCCTCTTCAAAACACAGAGACATGCAATATACACAAATTCAACTCTCTCTGTATTCTCAGTTCCAAGATGGAAAAAAAACCATTTTTTTAATGACTGTCATTCTTAAAGTGAACTAATGTACAGAAAGTCATAAAATATAAAGATCTCTTGAGGTGACAGGGTGACAAACACCTTCACTCCATGCACAATGATTTTGAAAATTTTAAAGATGTGGTGTAAACTTAACATCCAGTATGTGCCTCTTGAAGCAGTTCTTCAGAATAACAAGTAGGTAAGCAACATTCTCTGCAAAAAGAAGCACAAAAACCTAGCAACATCCAACATATAAAATACCTCAGTTGAAAGTGAATACGGTAGCATCATCACAAGTAACTGGAAAGCAGAAAGATAAAGAAAAATTCTAAAAAGGCGGGCAGAAGACTGCAGGATCAGATGTAACTACTGTAAAATAAATATTCTATTAGAAGCAGGGAAACAGCATAACAGGAATACTTCAGCTCAATGATCATTCAACTGTTTTCATTTTACTACTCTCAGGAATATTTAGAGTTGCTCACCACAGAAGATAAGTGTCGCAAAGTGTGACTGAGCAACGGAAAAGGAAGAAGAGACATTAGGGCTTTGATTTAGCCAAACTCAACTGCCATGGTAACCTTCACGACAAACAAGGATTAAGACAGCAGATTAACAATCTGTTTTCTCTGCTTTATTCCACAATTTTCACTCGTTAACTTTTAAAGTCTCATTCGCTACTGACCCCCAACATACCACCATGACAAATTTCACAAGATGAGACTGCATTCATTCTTACATGTTTTATTCCCGAGCATTGAAACTAAGCTTGAAGAAATGCTGCATTGTTGCCAGCTTTGCGATGCAGTTTGGAAGACAAGTTCTCCTAGCTGAAGTCAATTCTTGGGAAAGTTGCTCTTTGGAAACTGATCACCGGTATTTTGGCTCTCTGACTTCTGAGAAAGCAGCCTGTCTGTAGTCTGTTTAGCTACGAATTTTCAGACTGGTGTAAACAGTGCAAATAAATTAAAATTAAGTAAAGTCTTCATGTCGCTAACTCCTCTTCCAGCTGACCTGCAAAGATCCACCATCTGCCTCTACTTAGCAGAAAAAAAAACAGTGTCTTTATTTCCTTAAAATGCATTTGAATCACCACAGGTGACCAGCAGATAACAGAAAAACAGTCATTTTCGTAGCATTTACCATTTATGCCGTCTGGTGCTCTGCTTCCTTGTGGAAGCATTATTTCAGAAACAGACAACCACCTAGTCAGGCATCATAACCATGAATCACACAAGGGGCAGTCACTATCCCAAACTGCCAAACATGCCTATATATAAAACCACATCTTAGAACAGCGAAGAATGACATCCTTCAGAAGATGTCCATTTAGCTCTTTAAGTATGGAAAATGCTGAAATAATTTGTAAATTAAGAAGGCATTAACAGCAGTACTCACCACAGTAGCAGCATTCAACAAAAGCACTGAAAAAGATGTAAAGAGAGCTAGCCCAATCAAAGTAAAACCAGAGATAAAGATGAAAGCTTAGCATGCATTTCAGACACAGATAGAAGATACTGCTGGTTAGGGCCACATGAAAAAAAGCAGTTGTTGGATCCTTCAGTGTGCAATAGAGATTAGAGTTCCCTAAAGAGGATAGCAGGGATACAAAGGTATGATCAGTTTTCTTCTCAAAAGCAGTTACAAAATGATAGTAGAAACCCTCTATCACAAAATCATCTTAGCTTTTACTGAGAATTTAAGTGTTTTAAACCTAATGTTTGGAAACAACACACAAAACTACTTGGAAAGCTTGTCAGAAAAAAAAAAGCAGAAATCTGCTATGAAAGAAAAAAAGGCCCATAGCTTAAGACTGCACAGTGTGAACTGGAAAATTTGGAATGGGAAGTTATAATTAGGACCGGACATACACAATGTGTAGGAATTGCAACTACTAGATAAAGTGCAAACACTAAGTATAGTTCATATTTCTTAGTAGCACAGTGAAGCTAAATAAAGTTGCTTTGCATTGACAGGAAAATGCCACCTGCTTTTATTGGTGTATGAACAGTTTAAATTCTAATACAAATGCCTATCATTTATACACATTATTGATCACTCTGCAAAGACAGCAATCTTCTAGCTTCTGTGATACATCATTAACAGAGGAGCTAAGCAGGAGATGAGATATCTACATGTTGAAAACTGTGATCCTCCAACAGGTGGCTGCAAAACTTGCCTGTGGTTACATTCTTGCCAAAGATGCACTGTTTAGCCAGCTCAGTCTTGTGCTTATTTTACCCTAATAAAATAACGTGAAGAGGTAACATGCTAAAAAGCTTAGGACTACACCTGCGCTACAGAAATACAACTATTTAACAACACGACACAGTTATTGGGATAATTTTTCACAACGCATCAGTTTCTTAAATATCATTCAGTTAGACAATATTTTATTTTAATTTGAAACCTTAGAAGCCCTCTTGAACAAGTCACAACTTAAAAAAGGGAAAAATTTAAAAGGTAAGCAAGCAATAGTTATTCAAAAGGCAAGCAATTTTTCAGAGAATGTTCTTTTAGGTTTATAGGCTTTTGCTCTTCTATATTTCTATGAATTGTGCATTTACTTGCTTGGTTATTTTTTTTTTTTTCATTTATTTTTAAAAATTCTTTTTTTCTCTTATAAAATACTAGTAGAAGAATGAAAGGATATAAATATAGCCCAACACGTCAGAACTCGTGATATTCATGAGGCAATAATTAGCAGCTTCTCCAAGAGACAGGAAACCAGTAAAAAGAGCATCATATTTCCAGAGAGCCAATCTGCCATTGTACATTTACTTAAGTCTTTAAGAAACTTTTTACATAGTAGGAAAAGGTGGTAGGAAGAGCTATAGCTTCACAAAAAATCCCAAACCTGTCTACTTCTGTTACTTTTAAAGCTTTGGTCAACTTTCATTTTTCAGGATAATCTTTTATTCTGGACATCTGCCGTCATCTGTTTTGAAAGAAATAATTGATTAAATGGCCAAGATAAAACATGAAAGTTTTCTCATAGGTTCTTAAAACAGTTTTAAAATTTCTATCCTTAGGGCTATGATTTGAAATTTGACAAAAGGTCAGAGAAACTTCAGGAACATGTCATTTCCAGTCACCATTAAAATCTATCCAAAATCTGACCAAGTTATAAGCCTCTGAAAACTGGACGCCATCCTCAGCATAAATGTGACGACATCTGTTAGTTCTCTGAAGACTGCTACTTTCACTGGGTATTTGTCGGTACTTCATGTTTGTCGTGTACTAACACAGGAGTAGGCATCACACTCAAAAAGCATAACCTACACCAGAAATACAAGTGCTAAGAATTTAATTTAAATTGGCTTCCAGGAGCCATTATAATACTAGCCCAAGAAACTACGAGTTGTGAAAATTGTCTTTACTCTTAACGCATTGCCTAATTGCACTCAAACAGTGTGGAAGGGAAAGAAATAGGATCCGATGAGAAAAGTAAAAGACACTGTGCACAAACATTTAACGGAGTGAGGCACAGGCCCACACTGAAGTCTGAAATATTTTGGGAGAGAGAAGAAAACAGATCTCATGTGTGTTACTGAGAAAACAGACACAAGATTTGGATACACAGTTGTAAGAGAGGGAGAACTAGAGGTGACCACCAGGCATGAGTACTAAAGAAGATGAGAATATAATCAGATTGTGCAATTGCAAACATTTCAAGACAGCAGAGTTCAGCATTAGCCATGTTAAATTAAATTCACTGGAGGACATCCAGAAAAGGAGATCAGAGTGAGAGAACAGGACTTTTAAATAATCTGTTTATATTCATCTCAAGCCATGAGCAATAGATCATAGAGTGAACAAAACTTACCGAATTATTTTCATAAACTGTAATCTAACATCTTCAAAAAACAGTGTCTGTGGGACCACACTTAAGCAAAAGGGGAATCATGGATTTTATTGCACATTAAAAACATAGTAAGTTAAAGCTCAGAAACACGTGAGATCAGTCACAAAAGGAGAAAAGGAGGGATTCCAGGAAGAACTTCAGTGAAAAAAGGTTGGCAATTCTGAAAAAAAAAAATGCTAAAGTAGTGACCTAAGAGACTTTATAAGAAGCAGACTAAAACAAAAATCAAAACAGCCAAATGAGTAACATCAAGGAACAAGTAAGCACCAGAGCTGGATGTAGCAGGGAGGAAGGACAACAAGGTGGCAGACAAACCTGGCTGGGACCAGGACAGGGTTAAGGAGCTTTGTTGATGTCAGTTTTAGCTGAGTGAAAAGGACACCAGCCAAACTGGAGGCAATCCAGGATGGAACTGGAGGCACATCTGATGAACTCAGAGATGAAGAAAGAATATGGGACTGGCTGTGCTCCCAATTTTGGAGTAAGGTCAAAGATATCTCTCTTAATTCTAGATGGGTGAAATTTAAATATTATTTAAGGATAGTCTAACTCCTCTGTCTTTGAAATCAATGGCTAGATCAACATTAAAATCCTGTTCTAATGAATGGGGAAATAAGAAAAAAAAGAAAACCTAAATAAGAAAAGCAAAGTACAGACATGGAGAGAGATGCAAGAGGAGGCATGAGTCACAGACATTACATGTTCTTTTTTAAGTAATACACAGCATCACCATAAGTTTTTGTCAAACTAATTGTTAATTGTTCCATTTCCTTACGTAACTATTAGCATTTAGTTTCTGTAAGATATTTTGTTTACTCACTCTAAGAAGCAAAATCAGCTAGGAGAAGTCCAGTTTTGATGTTCTCAGTCACTGGAGTTTATGCTGCCTATTCTAAACATTTTCACCCTTGTAGGGCATGTAATGAATGAACAGGTAGGTGTTCCTGTACTGTGGTCACCAAGGCTGAAACAGAAGCATACTCCCAAACTCAATAGCAGCAGTGCCGTGTGAAATTCAATTGTGGAGATCCTAGTGCTCAAGACAGACGTGCGTTCCTTTGAAGCTGGATGCACTACTAGTTGCATACACATACACAGGGCTTTACACCACTTCTGACATTGTTTTACAGGAGTATCATCAATTTAGGGGACTTATACAGAAAAACAGCAATAGAATGTTTGTGGTTTACTGATAATTTAAATTAAGATCACTGCTAAGCCAGCAACATCTTAAATTGACACACTGTTCACATGGCATACTAGGTCAGGTTTCTGTTTCTTTTCAGAAAATCCTGAAATTTCAGTCCATCCTACTGGGTATAGTCAATGAAAGATAACTAGAATAATTCTCTTACTTAGACAAAGCATGGTATGCCAGTTAAGAAGAGGGCCTCTTCTGCTTATTTCCAACCTTTTAATTTGAAACAATCTATTTATACGTGAGGAGAAAATTCTTAAAAAAGAATATTGTAATCAATACACTAAAGAAGAAATAAACAGAGTATATGGTAAAACCAGGAGAACTGAAAACATTGCCAGATTGTTTTAAAAAACTTGAAAAATACGGAATGTGTCTTTTCCAGTAACTTTATTGAGTATATTTAACCATAAACACTTTCAGATTGTGTGTGATTTTAAGCTGCCTGAATAACCTCAGTTTTATAGTCACACTCGATTTTCCAATTAATTTCAAAAAACAGTTTGAAAACGTTTTAAACATTCATTTTTTATAAAAACATAAAGGTTGAATATTGTCAAGGGGACCATGGAATGATTTTGTAGATAAAGCTAGGTTATTTAGGAAAGCTTGTTTGTTTTAAAAATTCACCAGACAAATTTATTCTACCCATTTCGCCTTCACCAGTTGTGTTAAACTATTCTTCAGGAAAGTTGGGAAATATTTAAATAGTTAAAAAGACTCATGTTCTCTCATACCTATGCAAATCATTTTTTTTGCGTATTTCTATACAACCTTCACCTTAATGTGTAGAATAGGGATGATCTTAACTATACCAGTAAGGTGTTAGGCAGATTAGTTAACATTTGTACATTATTTTGAACATAATTAGTGAAGAGAAAAACCTCGATTATCTGCAGTCACATAAACCAGTACAAAGAAGTGTCGAAGATAACATTTAATGGAAATTAAAATTCATGGACTGTACAGTATCATACAATAGGAAGGCATCCTAATGTTGAATTCACTATCCAAGAGGAAGGAAAAGTACATTAGGCGATGTCTACACCACAGTTTTGTAATGGCACGCAAACACCACCCGTAACAGCACGCTGGCCAGATAGCCCAAAGGCACAGATAACACTGTAGCTGGATTGTCAGCAGATTTCAACTGATCCCTGCACTATTTTGTATTAAAAGTCTTTTCGGGTGAAAAAAAAAATCTAGCCTAGACATCTCGTTTGGGTTCTGTAAAGTTCTGTGACATGCTGTTTCCTGTTGTTCCTTTAATTTATATTTTTGGTGAAGCAGCTATTGGCTTGAAATGTTGGCAGTCCTATAACCACTTTGATTCGAAGAAGAAAAACTTAATGAAAACAACAGTTAAAGAAAAGTATAGCAGACTAAGATATGAGTTTAAAAGTTAAAAAAATCAAGTTATGGGAGAACCTTTTAAAACTTAACGCTTACCTGGAAACAAAAGTATATGCACCTGAGCTCAGAAAAATAGCTGGTCACTCTCATAAGGGCAATTTTCATTAAAAGGACTAATAGAACTCTCAGGACTGATAAGCCATTGATAAATCACGTCACACTTGGCAAAACAGACAAAAGATAACTTTTTCAGTACTTACATCAAACGTGGGTGTGCTTTGCTGGGCACTCTGATTACATGGTTCTCTGAAGCAGTCAGTGAATGGAAGCAAAAGACCCATTGCAATAATGCGAGAACACAGTTTTTCTGCTTCTTCTTGTGGTGCATTTTCCTGCTGGCTGAAGAGCTTTTCCAGCAGAGTTCGTCCTGCCAAGGTGATGACACAGATCAATAAGAATTTGTAGCTGTCTATGGGACACAAAGATTAAGGCATTACAATGTGTATCGAAAATCTCAACTACCAGAAGTAAAAATATAAAATAAAAAAAATTTCTTGAGAAAAGTATCTGATAATTAGTCTTTAATGTAAAATATTTCTATATAATAATTTGAACTGATCTGTGGCCTGATTACTTAGGATACTCAAGAAAATATACATTATGTTGGCTGCACTGCAGAGCAGGAACAAAAACCATGAGATGCTATTGTAGCATCAATTTCCTACTTCTTCATATTATACAACTGTCCTGATGGGATATTACCAAGAAATGAAGTAGCTTTTTCCAAGGGTGTCACACAAAGTTATTATAGAATCAAGTCTCCCCACTCTTGGAATGAACCCTTGTTTTTTGAATCATGAAATGATCGCAGTCTTTATAAAATTGTGCTCTGATTTTTTCAGAGAAACTCTCAATGAAAGAATAACAAAAAAAGCCTGAAAACTATTCTGTTCAAAATTGTATTTAATACATCTCCAGATCAGCAGAGCGCTCCAAACTAAAATGCTGTGCCACAAGCAGCAATCCAGAGAAGTAAACTTCTGAAGAGTAAGAAAAGAGACTTACTCCTACTAGAGGGCCAGATTTCATGATCAAAGTGTTTTCTTTGTTATCTCACTAGAGCATGAAAGGAGGGCACAGGTTATAAAGTATATTACAGGAAACAATGCCAGAGGTTTGAAAGACCTTTGTGCTGTGTGCAGTTAGCCAAAAAGAGACTACAAAAATCAGTTATATACGCAGGCTGAAGTAAAATCTACATTGTAAGAATATTAAATTGCTTGATTAAGCTCTAAAATGTCAAAAGATGCCAAAGTTCAGATTTACAGGATACAAATAAAGATATGAAATAGATCTACTGGAAAAGGCAGACAGAGTAATAAAGTTAATTTCATGTTTTAGTACGAACTAGCTGTGAATACAATTTGTACCTAAATCAGTTTCTATAGCCTGTTTTTTCCACCCACTCACTGGAAGCCAAAGGTCTTTTCCAGAATAAGTATACTGCGTTAAGAGAGCATTCTAGTGTCATTTAAAGTAATAACAATAATAATGATAATACTACTGTTTTTCACATACAAACACAAAATTTCTGTTTGAATGTTGATTTTATTCAAAATGTAAAATTTCCCAGGCTTTCTGAATATACTAAAAAGATTTTCTTTAAGCATCTGGAAGCAATTTAAAATGGATATCGCTAAGTGACATTTAGCCCAAAATTTCAGTATTATTTTAACTCCATATGGCAATGCAACCTAAAATAAACAATACATTAAAATATTAGAAGTTATTTCTAAGATTTTCCACTCCACATCTAAAGGTCTGATAATTCTGAAATATTACTCCAAGTTTCCTAGCCTTTTATTAGACACCACACAGTACATTCAAGGGGATAAGCCAGGGAATAAACTTGTAAGATACACAAGTTTTGTTACATTTACTGACTAATTTGCCTCTGTTCTTTGGTTTCACCACCTATAAGATGATGATAACAAAATTGCTTATTCAACATATCCCTCTATTTAGCTAAAGATACGGTTCAGTTGTCCGATCTTGAAAGTCATTAACTGAAGACAGGCTTTCTTACTGACTGTGTTTTTTCACAATTTACCCACAGTTGAAGCAACATACAGCAGTCCCTTACATGAAGAAAGGCAACAGTATGAAATCATGGAAACAAAGCACAAATAGGGAGCTATCCGTCAACAGACATTTCTGTGATTTGTTTCAGCAATTTTTCTTTGGGGTTGTAGTTGCCAATGCTTAGCGGTGCTGTAAAAGACTACTCAAAAACCCTATAGCTACTATCATCTTACTGCAATAAATGGATTATCCTAGCTATAAATACTGAGGTTAAACTATATAAGCAAGTTTTAGGAAAAATAAGAGTACAAGACTGGCATCGAATTGAGACCAGAGCACCAATAGGCAGCATTTCTGAGGCAAAGCACTTCACGTTACCATAGTACGACCTTGTATCACTGAGTAAATTTCAACAACATGGAAAGTTGTCTAGCTAAATAAGAAATTACAAGTAATGAAGATGAATGAGGAAATCAATGCTTTACATTTATCTAAAATGCACAGAAGAAAAAAAATAATAAGAAAATGCACCAGAGGAAGAGCACTCTGCACATATACACAAAATATAGGACTATGAAAGAAAAATACAATTTTTTTCATACTATATTAAATATTCAAATGTTATCCATGACTTTTGAATGTGAGAATTGATATATTTTAATTTTTGTCTAGATGTTTCAACATTTAAATAATCTTGTCATGTTTAGAAAGTCTCCTCCCCCCCCTTTCATTTTAACCTAATTAACAGTAATAATACCTATAAGTGACAAAACAGGAAGTGAGGCCTTTTTTTCCTTAATCCACTCATTCATTTGCTAATTTTTGTAGCACTTCTTAACAGTCTTGCTCAAGATCGAATACTTTATTCAGAATCTTAGTTGCCATTCAGTTGCAGTTTAATTTGTATAGTGGTTATTAACTATTGTCTAAACATACTTTAGCATTCAGACAATATAGAATAAGTATATATACCAAAAAAGTCATTAATGATCTTAATTTCTCTTAGTGTACTCTGCATTACTTATGTCATTTTGCCTGTCGGAGCCTGAAGCATTCTCTCCAGTGTATTATTAGTCTTGGAATAAATAGGGTAGTAAAAAATATTTAATAATATCAGCTAGTACTTTTTAACCTGAAAGAATCAATCATTTAATTCAAACTAACTTTAGTTAAATTAAGCTCTTTGCATCACATATGCACACATTGAATCAAAAAAGTAAAGGTTCTCAACAGAAAGGTAATAACGTTCAGATAAAGCTGTACTCTAACACAGCTGCTGTGTTCCTTATAATTGCTATGGAGACCAGGGGACAGAAACAGAAGTTTGAATTACAGAAATACATTTTTGCCAGTTCAGTTAACACCTTTTACCAAATGCAAGCTGAAAAATGTTGAATTTTCAACGCATACAGAAATAGCTTCACTGCAAACAGCTGTGAAAAAAATCCCTGTATCAACAATAAATGGGTTATATGTTTAGCGCACTTACTGGGCGATATATTTAGAGCAGACTGCTAAGCCACTGAAGTTTTGTACCTAACCAGCTAGGGCTTATCATCAAACTGAATGGTCATTGCAAGCATCAGAACAACTCACCCCTCATCAATCACAAAAACCAGCCAAAGCTATAAAAAGGACAATACGTATTTTCTTTAAAGGGAAGTGAGGAGCGAAACCCTACCAAAAGAGTGTCAATACTTGAGAACGTCACTCATTTCCTTGAGGCAACACCACGCTGTGCTGCACTGCCCGACAGACAGAATCACTGTATTTCCAGACTGGGCTAAAGCTATTTTACATGGGAGAACAACATTTCAAAGCCACCGCTCACTAAAAAGTAGTTTCTCCCTTGTTAAGAGCATTTTGTGTTTCTCTTTCATCTACTTTCAGGTAAAAGCCAGTCGTCACTAGAGCAGAAGCATTCCAGCTCCAAAGTCCTCTGTGGACTGATAACAGTCCAGGGAGGCTGTTATCAAATTCACTTCTGCCTCGCTGCCCTCTGACCCAAACTGTGACTGCACTGATGTCAAAGTATGAGATCTTCATTCTTCTCATCAGGAAGCACATTCATGATTTTGATTCAGGGCAAGATGAAGGTTATATTTTTGTTTAGGTATAGCAAAATACTTCTTTAACACTGGACCCTACAGGCTTTAAACTGCTTTCATTTGGATCCAGATACGGTTTGCCAGCACCCAATCTATCTGCACTACATATGCTTGGAATTAATTAAAATTAAAATGACTGTGTGTCTATATGTGTGAAATTGACTGTACCATATTAATCCCCGAATCTATTCCTTAAACAGTAAAACCAAAATCACATCCATATTTAATGCATAGGCTAAATTCCAGTCAAGTTCAACTGTAAGATTTTGAGCTACAATTTTTCATCTCTAGTTCATAAATAAAATCCAGCAAGAACAGCCTTTTTCCTTGGACAACATTAATAACCTCATATTTGTAACTTACATGAGATAACACCTGAATGTGTTCTCAATAGGTGAAGATGGTTGCAAGTAATCTGGAATAATTAAATGATTAATGATTTCATAATTATTAAATGATCAGCTGATCTCTGTTACAAGGATTTAAATGCAATGGTAAAGCAATTTCTCTTGGTTGCCTTTACATGCCGTGAAAATTGTAAAGAACAAAAGATCTCTCAGCTCTCTTTTTGTTTCTTAAAAGGTTAAAAAAGTTCCCATTTTTTATATTTAAACAACTTTTCTTCCCAGAAATCCCAGGTCATGGAGTTCTGGGATCCTATTCTTACCTTTCCCGTAAGTAATAGTTTGGTGGGCGATGGGAGGAGTATCAAGTTTTGAATTAAAGAACTGCAGTGAAGTTTCAGCCTTCAAATCAGTAGTCTGTGGATCTTGCCAAAACCCTCCAGCAAGTAAAACTTGTAAGTTATTTTTTTAGGAACTTAGAATGACTAATTAAATCCCAGTAAGGAATAAAAAGAATTTACTTTTTTCTTTCCTTACAAAGGATTACACAATTTAATTAATTACTAAAAGAAAGGGAACATGAAATTAAGTTTGGAAGTATCAGGTACTCTAGCCTTCTATGGATATTTTGTGATACTTTTGCTGCCATAGCTCAGCCTAGGTCTTCTCACTCAGCTTCCAAATTCCATGTTTTTCATCTCCATGTCACCTGCCTCTTCATCTCATTCTCATCAAGATGAAGCACTATGGTCTTACGATCTCCTGTATGACATTATAAGTTTTCATCTTATCACTATGACCAAAACTTGAGTAACATTCTTCATCAAAATCACCTCTGATTACATTTGTAGAACATGTAAGCTATTCACAGCAGAATCAAAATTCCCAAGTCCAGTATGGTTTCCATTCATACTGTCTCCCTTTTTGAAAAATGCAGGTAGTTGTATTCTTGAAAGCTCATCTTCAACTGCAGATTTACTGCAACCATATTTACTCAAATGCAAGGTGGAGGGAGAAAGGTAGCCTACGTCACGAAAAGTAATTTTGTAAACTTTCTTTCAGATAATCATGAAATATTGTAAAATATTAACTAGTTTATATAATATATACTACACATATAATAATTTAATATAATAATTCGACTTGATATTGGGCTGACACAGCCACAGATTATCTCTTGGCCTGGAGAGGTGTCTGTGTATGCATTACATCTTCTTCCACATGGCAGCAACAACTGCTACAGACCTTAGCCATCAGTGCTGAGAATCTTAATCACTTTGTCCATCATGACCTGGACTATGGCTCACTTTCGATGGGAGAGGTTACCTATTTTAGAAGATCTTTCTGTTACAGTTACCTTATATTCCAGGGCAACTTTTTTCTCCTCAAGCAGATACTAAAAATAAGGATCTACACTCTTCTGAAATGCAGGTTTGCCTTACACTTTATTTCCTATGGAATGACTGAATGTTGAAAACACGTTCAGCACCGTCCACAGAGAAATACAGGCAAATCCAAACTCAGTGAATTCACATTATAGCTGTTTTGTTGTCCAATCTGCTTAGAAGACTAACCTTTCAAAAAGCAACAAGGTGAGTAATAAAATCCTTAAGATCTAGCAATACCATGAGTATGTTGTTGCTGGCTTTGGATTTGCTTAATTATTGAGGGGAGAGAAAGAGACAAATGGAAGAGAGGTGCCGGAGAAAACTGCAGTAGTCACAGATGTGTTAAAAAGGCACATGTGCATGCACTGAGACCCTGCACTACAGTGGAGCTAGCAATAATGTTTCCTTGAGGATCATGCTGTTATAACCTCACTTTTATCTTAAAAGATGTGTCTTCTATCCTTCTTACACTGCATTTGCAAAAGCCCAGAAGCACAACTCTCAGCGAGCACAAATTGAGACTAATAATCCCAATGAATTATATGCCAAAACCTTCCCTTTCTGCCAGTCTCTCACAATTCTCTCTTCTAGCAAACAGACCACTGGGCCACACTTTCACCATTAGCACAGAAGCTGTATCAGCACATCTTAACCTACGCAGACTGGAGACAGACTTTTCAGTTTTAATTTTTCCCAATGTAGAGTGAATGGCTTCAGTGTAATACCAATTCTGAACACCCTACTCAGAGTCATGTCGAGGGTTAACAGTGACTCATGCACGTGCTGCTTACATCTTCAAAAGCTGAAATTGGTTTGCTCTCTTTTCCCCAGTTTACTTTTTTTTCCCCTCCACTTCAGTGAAATCATAAATGTTCATACAGCAAAGAGATTTCATAAGATTTGAAGCCAAAAGTACTATAGGTAAACGCTCTATTTTTGGGAGGTAGGACAGGAAAAAAAGGAAAAGGAAGCAGAAATGGACAAAGTAATGTATTTCCATTTAGAATACGTTTTCTATTAGTCTTACAAAGTATAAAGAGGCAATTGTAGACTTATTATGGTTTTTCAGTTCACAAAGGATTACAATTGTGAGCATAGTTATATAAATTTAAAAAAAGAACAGAAAATGAGGAAAAAGAAAAGCTGATTTCTACAGCATTCAAGAGAATGCTGAATTCAGATACTATAATTCAGATACTCACTGCCACATACGTATCCTTAAAACATTCCTTCCTTCCAATTTTTTTCTTGTCTCCTTTTCTACATATATTACTGTCAAGGTCACAGCAAAACTAGTCCTAAATCATCTGGCAAAGCACCTGAACAGTGCAGCACCAAACATTCCCCATAATGTTGGAAGCAGTCAAACACGTCCGAAAGACAGAAATAATGCAGAGACTTCCATATGTGCTTACCTGTAGATGAGATAGTAATTGCAATTAAATGTCATTTCTTAAATACTTCACAGTACAAGTTTTATTCATTCATCTTATTCCCTCAAACTACACAGCCACAGCTTGCTGAACCATTTCCTAGAGGCAAATCAATCCCACTTTATTTCTGCCTTTCTACTGTTTAATGTTCTTTCGTAGGTCTCAAATATACAAAGCACAGAGTGACTACTATTTCATATAAAAAAAAAAAATATTTCAAGGATCTAAATTATTACATTTCTTTAATATTTTCCTTTCATTTCAAATTTTAAATCTTTTCAAATTTTAAGTTTTTCAGCTAACCTGTACCAGCCAGCCTAAATATAATATGCAACACATAACTGCTGAGAAACAGGTTTTCAAAGGCACATGTGGAACCTGGGGAATGAAACAGAACTGGAAATCAGTTCTAGCCATCTCTTTTTCTCTTCAAATAACAAGCCTAAATCCTGCATAAATGCCCATTAAACATACATTTGCACTAAAAAACCCCAACAAATTAATTTAGTCTCTTGCTTGCCTGAAGCCTGACCTGGGAGATTATGCCCAATGTCCTAGGATTAGGAACTTCATTTATTGTTCTTTTTCACTTCAGAGTTTCTAATCCTCTGCTGATTTAGATTGAGAAACTGTTCCAGATCTCATCCTGTGAGGTTGTTTTGGCTGTTGGTTGTTTTTGGTTTTGGTTTATTGTTGTTTTTTTTGTTTTGTTTTTCAAAAGGGATTGAATTTTCATTGACAGACACTTTCCTAAAACCACAGGAGAGTTTTCTCACAGCCTGGTTACATAAAACATGGAAAACCCACCAAGCAACAGGCCTGCACATATAACATACTTTCACAACAATAAGAAAAAATAATTGAACTCTTCCACTATGAATAAACACAAAGTAAAGGATATCATGTGTCTAATTTCCAGGCAATACAAACGTTAATGATGACAAAACTTGCCAAGGTCCATGGTTATAGTAAAAATGTGCATAATTCTGTCATAAAGACATTTCCTTTTGGTTTTATTATCACTGTAATAGCTAATATCTACGTTCACTGCTTGTACACATACGTAAGTTTCTAAGGGAAAAAACTCCAGAGGTTATATGTTGACTTTTTTGTATATTTTTTAATATTATCTTATTATAGAAAATATATTAATTTATTCTTTATATACATATATATTTATATATTATATTTTAGTATTTAGAACACTACTAATGTTAGGGATGCGTGGAAATGCCTGAAAGGATTGTCCTTTCTTCTCTGATGTTCTGTCTCCAGATTTCCAGACTCTGTTCACATTGACAGCATGAACTGAACCCACATATCATCTTAAATTCAGAAGCCGAAAGCAGAAAATCTGCCTGAACAAGAGAATTAGGAAAAATATACGCATCAACAGTGTCTCCCACTGCACTCTCAGTTGCCTGCCTACACACATTTCAATGTAATTTTAAAATCAGAAATATATATTTACTAAATTCTAGTGAAGAACGTATTGATTGATGGATTACATTCATAGACTCTTCAAGCAACTAGAATAAGCTACCAACTATTAGTTTTATGTTTGTCAGTCCTGTATCTGATTATCACAGTAAACACCATGCTTTACTTTTGCCAAACTATCTGAATCTCTCAGCATCTGTCTCCTTCCCTTTGTACTGTCCCATCTTCTAGTGTCCTCCTAACTGTTAGAAACATTCTTATTTAGATCTAAGTTAGAACCACAATATATCAACCCTTGTGCAACTCAAGCAAGTAATTTTTTTCCCCTTATTTTAGCCGCACAATTATCACTAATCATTTAAACAGATTCCAGACTGTGCAAGAGTGCTCGAATAACCGTTATCATTAAGACTTCAACTCACTCAACTAGAACAAGCAGTTACAGAAAAAGCCAACAGCTTCAAGTGTCTAAGACATTCCAAAAAAAGCCAGGGAACACACGTGTGTGTGCTTCCTTTTGGAAGCAAGGGCACAAGCTGCCACTGGCAGGAGAATGCTGCTGCTGCCCCCCGGGCCACCATAGTGCACACAGGACAAAAGTAGCACCTTGTACGTCACTGAACTTCAAGGAATATCGCGGTAGAAAAAGAAGAGGTTTGGCAAAAATTTTAAAATGGGATTTCCCAAAAATAAAGATGACAAGGAAAGACCTCAGATTTAATGACGCAAAAAGCCACCTCAGAAAAAATGTTACAAACAAGTTTTCAAAGAAACCCATCTTGTTCTTTATCCATAGTGTCCCTGATAGAACCAAGCAACTGTATTTTAAAACAGCTTGCTCCACTTGTGCTGGCTATGAGACATGACAACACCACCAAATTCAGCATACCCTCAATGGTCTGTTAAAAGATTACTTAACCGTATGCCATAGTTGCACAAATCATGCTGAAAAAAGCTGAAATAGTCCAGTCAAAAACTTATTAACTCAAACCTTGGTCCTGATGAATGAACTCATGACACCAACCCAGTTACTAATTTTGAAATTTGTATTATAATACAGAAAGACAAAAGATTACTGAAAATTTCACTTGGTGATGAAAAGGTCAAGTCCTGCAAACACTAATGCCAGGACAAAGGTCAGGACCCAGCTGTACTCTGGCATTAATCATGCAATAAAGTTCCACAGCCTGACCAAGCCTCTTACAACACTAGGTAGAAGTAGAACAAGACGAAGTTGTTCCTCTTTGGTGGAAGACAAGTAACATGACGATGTCCCTTATCAAAACCATCAGTGATTTTCTTCTTCATGTAAGTGATTTGCAGTGTTGTCATTTTGTACAGAAACCCATACGAATTCCTTCCTACCACTCTTGCTTTGTCTAGAAAGCAGCCATACATAAAAAGCTATCAACAGTCTTATTGATCTTTGCTAAAATCATACTGCATTTTATTCTATTTTTCTTTACCCTGTTATCATATAACTGATAAGAAATTATATCTTATAATTTCATCCTCCAAGATTTGTTCCAGAACCTTGCTTGTTGCTGCAGTTAAAAATCAGAAGACTAAAATTGCCTGGATTATTTGCAATAACAACACTTTTTCTAAAAAGCAGCTATTCCAACTGCTATCACCAGAGCTTCAAAATATATTAAAATGGTGTGATGGCCTGTGACAGTGCTTTCAGAATTCCTGCAGATTAGCAAGTCTCTTGAGCATTCTGTCTCCCTAACTTGAGCATTAAAGTCCTTGAAATTTTGCTTCCACAGTGACTAAGATTTTACACCTTTCCCCCACACTGAATTTTCTGATATATGACATAACAAGATAAACTGAGACAAAGTTTTAAACTATGCTTTTATCCCTACCTTTCACTATATATATATTATATAATGATACATACATTTATATAGTGAATGAAAGTTAAGAATATATCTTATATGTCACTGAATATCTTTCAGTAGCTGAGGATTGTAAATACCAAACAATTCCCCGACTATGATACAGAGTGGTACACAGTACAAAATGCCTTTCTAAAAATATGAACAAGATGCGCCCTCCCACAACATTCCATGGGAAATTTCCTTGCACCTTGATTTCTCCTCAGGTTCTATTGCAGTATTATTGCAGATGAGCAAAGTGTATTACTAAAGCTTTCCTAATTACAGCGCGTTATGCTAAAAGAGAATCTATATGTGTCTATCTACCAAATCATTTAGGCACCATATGCATCTTTGGCAACTTTCAGATTGTGTTTTCCAGGTGCTCTAGGTTCCTCTCAGCATGTATTTAATTCTGTCCATCTTTACCCTTTTAGCTTCTGTGGTGATTTGCGATGTGAAGGTGGTACTCTGTGCCAGGATCTCACAGACTGCTGGAAAGCCACAATTCTTTCTATCTAGCTCTTTAAAGCAAGAAGCTCCTCTGACGTCTTTTCAAGCAGCTATTACTAACAGCATCTTTTGTCCGTCCAAACATATACACACTGTTCTTTACAGCACAATTTTTAGAACTTCTTTATTCTCAATGATTCTACATTTTATTTGACACTTAATGCTAATGCACTCTGGCCAATCTCTGTCTTAGAAGTAAATTCAAATATTTGCTTGAGCAGTCACGGGTCACAAGAAACAACTGAGTTGAACTAGCAAGCCTCTGAAGTGGGACACAAATAATACATTTCTTTCAACGTACTCATTACAGTCCCAGCGTGCTTTAGCTTTGTTTCCTCTCCAGGACCTGTGCACCCAAGGTCTGACAATCTCCTCCATCTTTAAAAATCACTGACTTTTTAATATTTATCACAATGTACAAGAGCTTTTCTTCTTTGTATCCATAAATAAAAACTCGTAAGACGAATAAAGAGAAAAAGCAGAAAATTAGAACTACATTCTATGAAAAACACATACATGCACGTCTACGTATTTGTGCAGATATATTCTTCTAGACTTCATCTGAACAAAACCTAAGCACATCTCCCTTGCTGTAACTGGACCTTCACGTTCTTTTATTGATGTAATAAATTATTTCCCTCAAATACTTCTCAGCATGTTGTATTGTCTTGACTCTGCATGACAAAGTAGTGTTTAGATACACACCCTCTATTATGAAGGCAATGTTTCGGGTTTGGGGTTTTTTTTCCTTCTTTAATGAAAACCACTTTTCCTTCCATGACTGTTAGCAGATGTTAATGTAGTTAATTATAGCGTTACTGCAGCATCGACTTCTTTTGTACAGTGATTGTTTCCTTATCAGTGCATGGAAGAGGAAAGGACACGTGTTATTTCTCCCCTAGTGCATGCTACATATTACATGTCTTCAAGGGACACCTGAGCCAGATCTCAACATCAAATAAACTCTAGGAATGAAAGCTGCCTCCCGTAATTAGATCCATAGTAAAGTCATCTATTCTTCCTCCTGATTCAAATTCACACCAGGTTCAGAGCTCTAACACTCTGGATAAATTTCATATAGATCCTGAGACCAAACAATTCATACGTTTACTGACAAATAAGAACATCTCAATGATAAGTCTCATTTGTGACTAGGCTTTCCCACCACTATTGAGCTACGCACGTCAAGACACTAAAATGACTAATTTCTCAAGCATCTTTGTACTTCTTCTGTATTTGTGTATTTCCATTTAATTTTATGTATACTAGGATTTACTTTTTACAACTGCAGCGTTGTTTACACACACATACACACAATCTCATAACCACTGCTTCTTACTGTTGCAACATTTAACTTACTTAACAGATTGCATCATCTATGCATCTACGGATGAAAGAAGTCATCATAAATAAAGCAAGATTTTGCATCAGAAAACATAACCCATTTCCTATTCATGGTCAGAAAGCCTAGCTATTTCCATCAATGCAAAGGAAACTTACTCTGAACAGCAGCAATATGCAAATAAAATGAGGAATAGTCATTTTGTACTCAAGGTTAACACAGACCATCTCTTGTCCCTAACTTCCTTCACATGAACTGTAATGTAGGAATTGAAGAAGTTGCTGCTGCTTAAAAGAAATAAGTGTGACACAGCTCCTGAACCAACTCTGCTGCCTTTTGTAAAGCACTTAATGAAATGCAGCTGGTCTTGTATTATCACATGAAGAGACAGGAATGAGGTGACACAATGTAAAGTCCTCACATCCTTCCACTGCCTTGCTTTCACAGCTTCGCGCTGCTTCTGCCTTGTTTCCCTTATATCAACTCACCTCGTCCCCCAAAAAGACAAATTGTGTGCATAAAAGTAAGTTTCCAGAAATTGTTGTATTCCATCTAGCCACTACAGAAGGATGTTTTTAAATGTACCTAAAAATAATCAAAGCCACAGTCACAGAAACACCTACACATATACGCTTCATCACCACTATTCCTTATGTAAGTTCGAATTTCGGCAGGAGTAGTTTATAAGGAATAGACTTGGCCATATCCTGAACTTGGTTAAACTACAGCATAAACAAAATACCTTGGTTAATCAGTATTTTTGCATTTTCTGCCACTGTGATTCACATTAGAACTTGATCCCTCATATACAGGCAGCCTAAAATATTCCTAGGGAGGCTTTTCAACTCCAAGTTTATTTTTCTTCAGACCACAGCATGGAAAAAAAGGTGAGGCCTGCTTCAAGGAATTGAGTTTTTTTCTGCAAAGAGGCTTAGGAGCAAATTTTTTTTTTTTAAGAAAAAACCCAACAGACAAACCACACAACCCCCATCCCCACCCCCCCGCAAGCTATAATTTATAAATATTTTTAAAAATAATAAAGCAATATTGGATCTAAGAAATATACTAAAACTTCAATTTCAAATAACTATTCCCACTAGAATAATCCACTGCTCTTTTCACAGAAATGAAGTCACTAAAGCACACAATTTCTTTTAATGACCAGTTCTAGCCAGATCCCATGTGTGATGGATATTATACTGGTACTATGTCTCGGATCCAAGCAGAGCTGCATGGATCTTCAGCTACAAACTGTCCCTTTTCCTTTCCCCCTTTGCACCCCAGAAGAGACCAACAGGCAACCAAGACAATACATTTCTACTCCAGACACAAGTCAAGCTGCCAGTCAGACCTCAGAACAGGGTTGCTGCTCAGTAAGATGTTGCCTGAGAGATGCAGTCACAAAACCCCAGGACCAAAACCTGCTACTTCCAATGAAGTTCTGGATAAAGATCAAAGCATTAATCGTGAGACTCCATCAAAACAACCCTGTGGCAGCATTGCATTCCAGTGACATTACTCCAATTCCCATATTGCAGTGCTGGCATAGTAACATTAAAGCAACTTATCAGCACTCAGCAGTCTTTCAATAACATATTGCAGCCCATTTTCAAACACATTTTACAGTAGCTGGAGTGCAGTATTGCAGCCGCCCCCCCCCCCCCCCCCCAGTTTTGGGTTTACTAGGCAAAAAGAGCTGGACTTTTCCCTTTCAGATGCTTACTAGCAACACTCGGTGCAGTGCATGATCCCATATAACATGAAGGGCTGCTGTTGCGCAGCTCCCCTAGTTAGAGAAGACTGCACTGCCCCATCATCTGATAAAAGAAACATTTATATTACTGCTAACAAACATCATCAGTGAAACAGTAAACCATAAGTAGTCTTAAATAACAGTTGCATGATAATAACAGTCTCCTCAGGATGCCAATAGATACAAAACCATATTGTGTGCATCATCACATGAATCAGAATGAAAAAAAACCTTGAAAAAGTGCTAAAAAGATCTACTTTGTCTCAGAAACAAACTTTCATCCTGTTTTTTCAAGTTTTCACATACTTATCTGTACAAAGATCTTTGTATACGCCTGCAGACACTACACTGGAACTGCATGCGGGTGCAGATAACATTAGCACAGTGAGATAAAGTGACCTTTGTGAGAAGCAGGCCGGCACTCTGTGGAAATTGGAAAGAGGCTGTGAGCGTACAGTCACAGGACTGACTTCAGGTTTTGTTTTATGGTAACCAGGATTTTTTGTTTGTTTGTCTCCTGTTCACAGCTAGAGCAGGACGATATAAAACTCTGAAGAGAAATTTAAAGATGAACAGTCTGTTTGAAAGAGATTCATGCAGCAAGTGTGCTACAGCCAGCCAACAGAGATTAGAAAGGGCACGGGTTTGTCTGGGTCAGGTTTAATTTAACTACCATCTGGGGCAGCTGATGGGACCCTTACATTTATTTATGTAACAGACACCCTTACTAGCTCCTCTGCAAACACTGCACCTCAAATTAATGTTAGGATAAACTTTTTATTAAATCAATCTATTAGCTCTTACGTTTCAGTTATGTTAATGTTTGGAAACATCGACTTCATCTTCCCACCAAGATACTCTCTTAACGTTGGTGCAAATATTTCATTGCCACATACCGAAGCAAGAGAGCCAACCCTATTCATTCAGGTTCAGCTCTTGTCCTCCTGGGACCACAACATAAAAGCCGTGGCTCCACTGTGCATCAGGTAATCTAGAACTTGTAATTACTGTCACACCAATTTCAAGTACAGCTGTCCTCATCATAAAAGAAAGAGATCCGATGCCCAAATTAAAAAAAAAACAATGCCCATAACTTCGTCCACACCACATTCTTAGCCAACACATCAGATCTGAAATACCATATTTTGCTTATTTCTTACATCAAGCAAAATTAAAATATGCAAAGCCTCTACCATTCCAGTTGTTGGCTTCCATCTACATTTTACATTAAAACAGCCTTAGAAAAGTTCATATGGATCACTGTGAAAACCAAATGGCACACAGCCAAGCCACAACATAGTGCAAAAGTAGGACAGTCATCTGCATAGAACCTGCTGTCACTAAAATCGATGACTAAAGCGTTGTGGAATATTTTACTTGATTCTTGTTAGAAATGCAGAACAACACTGCAGTCATTGCACAGCAAGATGGGATTTAATGCTCTAGGCAAGAAGTTGATTTTTTTTTTTTCTTTTTAAAGATAGAAATAAACCACTATAAAGAATTTTATTTATAAAAGCCTGATGGTAATCCCCAAATTGATAGATCTGATGTATGCAATTAAAATATAACTTTTTTCAAAAGATGTATGCAAATTACAAGGAAATTATTTCTGTAATCGTTGCTGTGCAGACTGGTTTAAATAAATAGGTTTTTCTGCTCTTACTGCAATAACAGCCAGTCTGTGGGAACACTAACGATAAGTTTAATTTCCCTTTTTCAAGTACACTAGTTGTTATTTTTATATTGTTGATAATTTTCAGCTTGTAAGCATATTTTTAAAAATGAGAAGAATGGTCAAAAAGAGATTAACTGTTATCATGTCATTTGCAGTTCCCTCATTTCAAGCTTTTCTGCATATACTGAAAGGTATAATTGTCCTCTGCCTGTAAAGACATCTGGTATGTACATGCAAATGAGGGTCACCATAATTTCCATAAGAGACAGAACTACTGTTGCACTGAACATTAGTCTCTTCACAATAACAGTCTAAAGTGTTGGTGAGAAAACACAATAAATCAAATATTATTAATAAAGTAAATCAAAACCTTGTGAGGAAATGTGAAGTTCGTTTCCTAGAAAACAAGTCTCTAAATTAAAGTAATTCCCTGTTCTTGAAGTTTGCCACATAAAATTTATTTCCATCATAACAGCACCAAAAAGAAGAAAGCCTAATTATTGATGATGCAATTTAAAGCTTTACTCTCCAAGTTGTTTATAAGCTGTCAAATGTTGATAGCAAAAAAAAAAAAATGTGCTTTTCATATGCTATAAATCTAGTGATCACCTCAAATTGTAAAGCTTCAGATACGGATGTCTGAAATCAAATCTAAGAAAACAGGTGGAAGAGATTTAAAACACAAAAAAGATTCAGCTCAATCAGGGGGGCCTGAACTCCTTCAGAGGGGGATGGCTTTTTTTATGTTAAAAACTGGCATTCTAATTTTCAAGACTGAAATTGAGGATTTCTGTTCAAGACTACTGAAAAACAAAAGTATTCTTTAATTTGAATCTGGAAAATAATGTCAATGCTTTACTTTAGTATTTCAGACTCCTGGAGTAGGCTGCTGTGCAAAAAAGCCACTAATTTTAATTTCTCTTTCCAGACAGGTTCATTCACAAATATTACTGTGATGTAAAGCACAGTAGAATGTGCACAAAGAAAGCAACTATGAATGCAAATGATTACATGTTATATAATTTTAAAAATCTATATTATAAAACAAGAGTCTTTTATGCAAAACAGTTGTTGATGGCTTAACTGTTTTCTTACATGTGATTTTTAAATCATGTCATTGCTCCCTTCATAAATCATACTATTTTGTTTAGTTTTCATAAAAGCACAAAAATATTCTCACTGGATTTTTTTGCAAATAGCTCCAGTACATACATGGTTACTGTGCTCATGCATCTAGAACAGACTTCCATTCAAAACAAACCTGATTACAGATTCAACTGTTTAAATCTTGTAAGGGATGCTCGTAGGGCATATTCTCTGTATTCTCTTAGTTCTACAGTTTTCTCAGTGAAAAATAAATGGAAAATGTTGCTGAGTTTCCTCTGTATACATACCTCCTATGTGGCAGAGGCCTTCTCTGTTTGTGAATATATTAGCTTTATATAGAAACTTCAGATAGGGGGAAGAGACGGGGGCAAAAACCTCAAAGCGCAGGAAAATATAACCATCCATTCACACTATTTCATTTGTAAACTCTTCATTCCTACGCCTTTGTGAGAGGATACAAGCTGCCTAACAGGCAAGGTAAAAGAATGCTTTCTTGAGTTAGTCACCTTATGTAGCCTGAGCAGCAGCCTACCACAGCTACCAAATTATACTACTCACAGTTTCCCTTCTCTTCTCCATTTTATGCTGCCTTTTCAAGTCATTAATGTTTTTTTCTTCTCCTCTTTTCCCCTTCTGAAGAGGAAATTGGTTCCTTTCTGTAGTGCTGTCCATCTGTGCTTGCATGGCATTTTCCTTTTTGTACTAAGCAAATCCTCATCACTGCCTCAGTCTAATACCAGACGCAGCTCTCAAATATTTACAGTACAGCAGAACAGTGCCTAGCACAAGAAAACCATAAACAGGATCCTAGTTACAGAAAGCTTCACATCTGAAAAATCTACTTATGCAGAGAGCTGGTCTGCCTACAACAGTGCAGCTCTTTGCATTTTTCAACAAGAATAATTTAAGGCATCCAGCCTTTTCCTACAGGGTTTAGACAAAGGAGAAAAGCAGAAAGAAAAACTTCAAAGAGTTATGCACTTCCTTTACTGGCACTACTGCCAGGCTAACACTGAATAGAGAGGCTATTCTCGGTAATGAAATGTGACTGTTTGTAAGATCAGGCCTTCGATTTTAAAACTGTCAGCACAAGTAAAGACAATAGTACATGCAAAGGATTGAATTCAAGTATTTAAAATGTCTTTTCAAAGACTCCCTGGAAAAAAATCCTTAATACATGTCACTCACCTGAAAAGACATTAGGAAATGTCTCTGTAGAAGCCTGCACCCCTGAGGACTTTCTTGAATGAGTCAAAGGCACTCTTTCCGTGTGAAAATTCTCTCTAAACCCCTTGTGTTCCAAGTAGCCTGAAGAGCCCACCTTCTGCGTTATCTCGCATTTGTGATTAGATACTTCTTCTGTCCAGTCTGCAGAACGACTAAATAAACCTGCCAAACTAGCAGACCTCTGCTTCTTGATTGAGACCTTTTCTTTTTGTGGAAGGACTCCTGCCTCCTTGTAAAAAGCGGGCTCTGGGATGGAGAGGGAGATGGTGAATGGTTGGGAGAACTCAGTTGCCTAGTTGTGGTTTTGATGTAACAAGGATTAATTAGATAGGGCTTAAAGCATCGGGAACCAAGCATTGGACTTCCTGCTGTCCCTTCGGAGGACAAAATGCCATTTTTCATTTCCGAGGATAAACCATTATGCAGGTCCTCTTGACTGGCTAACAGAGTGTGTTTCCCTTCCTGAGTCTCAGCAGCACGATCACGGCCTGCATCTGAAACACCATCCTCTGTTACTGTGTCCTGCAAATCAACAGCCTGCACTTCAGCAATTTTAGTCTCAGCATCTGCTACCGAGGTTGGAAAAGGTTGTGTGGAGCTCTGTGTCTGAGACTCATTTTCTACTGCAGTCCTATTTAAATCGCCTTCTAGTTCACTAGCTACAGCATCCACTCCAGCAACGAGCTGTTCCTGTTCCTCAATCAATAGCTTACGTTCTTGTGTTTCAAATAAGCTGTTACCAGGAGAGCCTGTGCCATTTACTGCTTCTTTCAGTTCACGTTCAGTCGCACGGGAGACGGGAATGTTTTCCGCAATTTCAGATATCTCTGGAAAAGCCCCCTCAGTGTCTGGGCTCCTCTCTTTGTCAGTGGTAGTTACTGAAAGAAACCGTTCAAAATCTAAGGGGGCTGCTTGCGAATTAGCCATGTGTTGGCCCATTGTTTTGGTGACAAGGTCCTCAGTTCCAATGTTAATTGCCCCCTGCTGCTGCTGCTGCAGTCTAATAGCTTGCTGGATATCAGAAAGCAAATCCTCTTGTTCTGTGGCTGAATGGAAACTGTATATATCCGTATCAGAGCCAGAGCTGGTCCTTTGTCCATCCTGTGTCTCCGCAGCAACCGGGACAGTTTCATTTCTGATTTCAAAATGTTCCACATCTGTATCTGAGAGACCCCCTTCATCTGCAGAGATGCTTATATCTGGAGTTTTGGTTATAATTGAATGAGTACTGTCCAGCTCTCCAGCCTGCAAGACCTGGCTTTCCAAAACATCCTCCCGTGAACTACTATTCCCATCTTTAGCCTTGGACAGATTTTTTCTGATCCTCAGATTTGAAAACACCGAGGCCCTCGAGTCTGACTTACCCTTCTTCTTACCCGATTCACTTCCTTTTGCATGCTTCCCCAGTCCCCTTCTGCTTCCCAATACCTTCTTTGTGCCATCCGTATCCTTAGGCCCAGAGGCATCCTCTCCTCCTTCATGCACATCACCTGTATTTTTCTTTAGCTTCCCATCTTGATTCCCCATGATTTTTCGCAGTGCAACGCCTTCGGCAATCAAGCCATGCTCCCGGATTTCAGTCCTTTGGCCTGCCGGCGAGATCCCCTCTAGCGATCCAGGTTTGTTTTCAAGCGGTGGTGATGCAAGTGAAGCAAATGCTTGCTGTGCCTCTCCCCCATCTGCTAGAGCTGCCTTTTTGCATAATGTGCTGCTTGCACTGGGCTCCGCTGGGACATGCTCAGTACAGCACTGAGAGCTGCAGACAGCTCCTTCCAATGGCTGCTGCTCACAGAGCCGCCTGCTCTCCGGGCTTCTGCTGCACTCTTGTTTCTTTAGGAAGGTTTCTGTGAAAAGTATTTCCTTTATGAAAGTCACTTCTTTTTCCACGGTTTTTATTGCCTGCATTGCAAACTCAGCTCATCACCGAATCGTTTATAATTTCAGGATTTCAAGTTCCTGGAGGGAAGAAGAAGAAGAAAAAAAAAGTTAAAGCAGGGTACTTTAATTACTCTGCAATTGTTTAAAGGAGTAAACTAATAACCTTGGAAAGAGAAATATTATGATTATTTAATAGTTTATAAGATGCTTAAGCACATGCTACTTTGAAAAATTACACAGTACCTCTGGTGATTCACATGTTTACTTTTTAAAGGCCACCAAAACACAATATAGTTTTAAAAGGAGAGTCACTCTGAGAGTAGATAGAAGATAATAAACAAAAAGTTCTTTCCACAGTTTTAAAGAGTTGCACTTAAAATTCAATGCATCATGGTAATTACACCATAAAAAACCTCTGACAATTTGTATTCTGAGAAGGTAGATATACTATTATTCCCAGGAGAATCAACTCATCAATATTAAAACGCACACCATTGTTATCCCTGATAAGAACATCTGTCATGAAATAAGACAAAACAAACTAGAAAAATAGCACTATTCAAATGCTACTAAGGAAAAAGGATACTGCAAAGCATTCCTCTATTTCACTCTATATATTTAATAATTGATTCAAATACTGCCACTTGCTAACAATTTTTGGAGCTTCTGCAACAGTTTTAGTCAGTTACTTCTGCTCTGTTTTTGGTTTAGATATATTTATGAAATATGGATGCTTATGTGTTTCCTGAAATTCCAGACAGGTACTCCCTTCCACCTTTACAATTTAGATTTAAAATAACTGGAATAGAAACAAAAAGGCATATGAACGCCAAACTGCCAAGTTGGATCAGCTCAGCAGTTCAATATCTTGGTTCAACACCAGCCAAGAAGTAATTAGATAGATTTCTGTTTATGATTTATTGTCTCTAAACTGCCTGGTCTATTAGGTTCAGTTTCTGTCAAAGACTTTATATATTCCTCACACCTCTGATCTTCATTGTTAGCAATTTCCCTTTCATCAGAGATTGCTTAAAACAATACATCATTCCAGGGAAATTGCAGCTTATTTAACTTTTAGTATTATTCTCTTCCTACCAGAGGTTTCACCTGCTTTCCTCTGTATTAATATACCCTAAGGAAGAGTATAATTCACACTTTAAAAACTATGCAGGCACCTCCCCAACACATACACTGTTTTCTTCAAGTGATGATAGATACCTTTACAAACCTGGGCTGTGGTCATTGTTAAATAATTGCTGTTAATTCAGTTTGGAAAGAATAGCGCTGTCAATAATACATGCAAGTAAATTATTTTGAACTATCTTATTTTTTTTCCTGTGTTTCTTGGTCACTTACTGCTCTGATGTGAGTCCTGTCCTGTGGGGCCTGTGGCTCAGACACTAGAAGCCTTCTGTCTACAAGAACTCAAGCGTTGTAAGTAGATCAAATGACTTTGTACACTCAGTGTTGTTTTTTTTAGTTTTCACTTACTTAATGAAGTGATTCATATTTTTTTTTCCCCCCATTTTTAGCACTCAGCATTCATAAACATACTAGCAAGAGCTAGGAGAGCAAAAGCTGCAAGAGCATATTAAGTAATTTTTTTTTTTTTACTCCATTCCTGCTTTTGCTTTCTGTTATCCTACTTAGTTTCTAACTTGTTGCAGTATTTTACCTTTTATGGCATTATTACATACTTGCAAAAGGCTTTTGAAAGCTCAGATAATTTATGTCAATCTGAAAATAAATTGTAAGAATTCCTTAAGGGGCAGTTTTAGGGAACCATAGTAGTAAAATACTGCCTTGATGGTTTTTTTCACTGACTAGAACTGACAAGGATCTAACCCTTGATTACAACTGGAGTACTTGCAGCTTCCAATCCCATTTAAAAGCTCTTCTCCCACTAAAGTCTGCTAGAATTTAACATAGTGCAGAAGTAATATAAAGATACTGTGGACTGAATATGTAAGGGACATACAGAATTAGTGTGATGTTCTAAAACATTCTCTTTCCTTCCTTCCCTGTAAACTCGCGTTACAAACCAAACACACTCCCATTACAACTAATGATAATTCATGAGCAGTAATTACACCTCAAATTATTCTGCAAAACTAAGCCATCAAAGCAGGGTTATAAGACAGTCAAGTTAAAGACTGATCTTCATTTTTTTAATTAGAAATTATAAACTTATACTGGTTTAAATCATGTATCTGCACTATTTCCTAGAAGCTTTCATACAGCACATCCTGATAAGCATGTTCTTTAGAAAACCATAAATGTATAGCCATAGATATTACCTGAATTTAAGTATATTACACTAAAAATTATTCTGTTTTTTCAATCTGCAGCTCTAATCTTAAAAGCAAAAGAATAGCAAGAAAAAGAGAAAGCCAAACTATTTTACTATTCTCTAGATAGTCTCTCTTAATGTGGTATCCTAACCATCATGGATTCTGACTAGGATTTCTGATCTATATGGGGGAAGATCATCACCAAAATGGGCATACTTATGTGAACAGAGAATGTGTCAAAGAATTTGCACTGGTTCCACATAAGGCACAGAAAATATATCTATATTTCTCTTTTTTTTAAAAAAAAAGGAGGGTGGAGGCAGAACAGAAATTTCACCAAAGTGGTAGTGATAGATACAACTCTCAATCAGAACTTGTGGGAAAGTACAAAAAGTTAACATTAGCCAAACATAAAACCAAACGTTAATACTTTGAGGTTTGTTTATTCTCATGAGTCTTTTAGCTTCTGAAGAAAAACACATTATTAAAAGTCAGCAAGAAACCAGAACATTTTGGCACCAATATAAGCTACATTCTAAAAGCTAAGAATGTATTCAATAGCCTACACCAAAAAAAGAGACTTTTAGCAGAAAGTAAATGGGGAAAAGAGGGGAGTTTAGGTGTTCAAGAAGGATATTTCATTTTTAAGAGTAACTATAACTCATTCTTAGCTTGCTAAAAATTGTCAACAAACAACAAAGGCTACTCTGTGAGTCTGCCTGCCTGCCTACCTACCTAATTTAACATTTGCCAGCGGTCAGTCAAAACCACCAAGGGACTCCAGATCTCCTCCAGAGCTCAGGAGACACAAATGGTGACCACACAGAGGAGAGTCAAAACTTACAGCTCAAGACGCATTGTCCTTACACTCCCAGAGACTTCCACATTAACACATTCCTGTTAGAAAATTAAGCTCCTATTACGAGACTGATTATTTCTAAGAAGACAGTTCCCACTTACTGCAGCCTCTCTGGATAGGTGGCCAGGTCTGGCCACGTCTGGCCAGGTCTCCCCAGCTCCGCCCACCTGCCCTGCCGGGAGGAGAAGGGCTGCCGGCAGCACCAATTGCCCACACCTGGGTGGGGGCCTCGGCCACCGGGGCACAGCTGGGGCAGAGCCCTTTCCTCAGGCAGGGCTGGGACTGCGGTGGGAGTGTTCCCCTCCTCAGATTCTTCACAAAAAGGCAGGGCACCCAGTTGACACCCTGACATTTTGGGCGTGTAGCAAACATGAGTCACCTGCGGGGAGGAAGGGGCTGCTGGGGGAGCCTGTCTTGGGGAGGTAATAGCTTGCTTGGGATGGACAAGTTTTCACCCTTATTCATTTACAGTGATATTTCATTCTGATAGCGGTCATCCAGCAAGTCCATATGGAGTGAAGATAATGACGCCCCGTTACTGTTGCTGACGGGCACAGTGTGCCATGGGCTGCAGCTGCCGGGAGCAGAGCCGTCAGGACAGGGTCGGGCTTCCCCAGCATGCTCCCAGGGAAGGGTTTAAACCACAGGCATATGGCAACACACAAAGTGCCCAAAACAGCACCTCAGCTGCTGCAGCCCAGGGCAGGTTCCGTCCGTGGGTCAGCCACAGCATGGCTGCCCAGGGCAGTGGCCTGCTGGAGGAGGCTCGCCCTCATGCTCCGAGGTGGCAGACTCTCCATCTCGCCTCTGCACAGAGGAGGGCTGAGGGTGAGGCGGCAGCAGTGCGAGAGTTGCAGGAGGGCCTGTGTGCCATGACAGTGCTCCGGGAGCTGGGCTCTGCTCCCTCCAGCAGCACGGCTCCGATGGCCTCCCTCCGCCCCACTCCCGAAGGGGACGAGGCTTCTGCTTGGAGAGGAAGAGTAGAGACATCCCGGGGGATCCTCACCTCTGCCGTACACACCCTGCAGAGATTTATTTTTTAATGAGTGGCTCAGTGTGCATGGATTTGGGTTGGAGATGAAGTCATCTAGAATACCAGAATTACTTTAAAGTACTCTGGTGTCGTATTACTGATTGGGATATGGTAATGCAGATGGTACGAAGAAAAGTTTGATCAAGCAGACCAGGATATTCCCAGCCATCTAAAGCTTTAATTTTCATAAGCAAGTAGAGGGCTCATTCTCGTTCGGTCTAGTGCTGGAGCCCGGTCCCTGTTCCTGCCATCCTGTGGCAGTGGGAAGCCTCCCCCAGCTGCCATTCTGAACGTGTTGAAAAGTAATCTCCCCAGAAGGCATCGACTGCCATTAAATGCTCCCTTACACTGCCAAAGCCATGCTCCGAGCAGTTGAAAATTGTTTCCTGCCCTCAGACTCGTCGTCTCTTTCAGTTTTAGGGAGAATTGTCTTTTCTGACTCTAGCAGACTCACCTCCCTCCTCCGACTGGCAAGGGTCAAGTCAGGAGATCAGAAAATGTAATGTAGATTAAGACACCACAGTGGCTAGCGATGAAACTGCCATTGCCTCGTCTACTTTCTAGTTGATATGAGATTCTGCTTTTTCTTCTAATACTCATTTCAGCAGTATGAAATCACGCCTCATGCATTGTATTTATATTAAGTTGAGGTGATCCAGATAATAAGAAACCTTTTTTTACCTACTGAAAAGTTCCTTTTACAAGGAGCTTGAACCTAGCGAGCAATGATCCTAGGCGAGTGTTTGGCTTGCCTAGGAGCTTTTATTAGGCACATGAGAAAATGATGACTAGGATTTTCAAATGCCTATTACCTAGTGCTGAGCTTTCTCCCATGTAATGTCTGGCTAGTGAGGACTAACATTTAAAATTAACGTATCTGAAGAAGCAGGGTCTCCAGCAATGCAATGTTTGCCAACTACTATGCTGCAGAATGGCCACCGGTTAGGAGCCAAAATCTTTGTGAAGCATTTAATCTCCTGGATTTCTCACCTAAATGCAATAATACATTTATGCATTGTGAAAACACAGATTTTTTTGTTTAAAAATACGGTTGTCTGAACATATAGATTCCCATATACATTCCAACAAGTCATTTTATTATTTTCCCCAACATTTCTGTATTCTATTGCTGCTTTGTTGTCAAATATACTTTTCCGTTTAAAAGCTATACAGAACGTTTCATAGTTACTAATATAGGAGGGGTTGGCCAAACAGCTGCATGCAAAACCCTGCCAGCATTCCAGAGATGTATGCATTGCAGATCAGGGTCAGGTTGCAGAAACAGTCTCTGAAAATCTAGGCCTCTGCACATACTGCAGCTGGGTACTCCGGTGTTTGGAGCACAAGATGCTACGCTAGCATTGGAACCAAACATGAGCAAAAAGGGAGCATGAAGATCTGTTCTATTCCATATCACAGACTGAAAAGCGAGGTATCTTGTGGCACAGCTCCCACTGTTCCTTGCATTAAAGTTCATTTCAGACTGATTTTACTTCAAATGAAGATAGCCAGTGGTTGTTTGGTAATATATGCTAAGCAAATTCAATGCAACACAGCTTAGGCTGCATCATGAAAAAAATAATTAGCAAAATATCTGCTGACCAGGCTATCAAAGAAGCACATATAAGAAAGTTCCTGCCATTTTAACTGCTGGAAAAAGTACAGTCAAAAACCTGAGTAAGAGTCTAAGTAATAAATTTTATTTTCTAAGGGAGTGAAATTTATGCAATAAGAGCGTTTCTTCAGACCTCTTAATAGCTTTTGAACACAGTAGGAAACATCAACCAAGCTTTTAAGATGAAGATCATTAAACCCCTGCAAAATTCACACATATACAGAATCAGTATTTGGGTAGAGAAAGTATTTGGGAGGGAAAGATAAGCAGAACTGACTGTGTCAGTCAATCAAACAGGATTTTCATAGTTTAGGACTGCCCACCACAAGCAAGCATTTCATAGGGAAAAATGAGAGCAGAAGTGATTTATTGTACTAAAGGATAGAGAAAGGAACAAAGAATACAAATCTGTACGAAACTGGGCCTCCTTATTTTCATTCCTTAGAGAAGAACATATTCTGTTAAATCAAGCAGAAAATTACATATTGTCTTTTTGGTTTTCTCGGACAACTCCCAGAGTACTTAATGACAGGGCTGAAAAATGTGGACTTTGATCATATCAGTAGACCTTTTTGCCTGCAGAGAGACCAAAATGTTGTGAAACAATGGCAGATTCTTGAGCCTAGTCCTTTTCTGTAGGAGACAAGGGATTAACTTCAGTAATTCGGGCTCTATTTTCTCTTTCTACTGCAACAACTATCTACTAGTCTGAAGGAAAAGCTGACAAAGATCAAGTTTTTCCTAAGATGTTTCTCTCAGTTTTTAAAAATCTCAACTGGTGACATGGTTTGTTTTTAAAAATATGTGGATAGAAAAAAACATTCACCGTTTTTTACACTCTTCTTTTAGGCCTAGGTTTCTGTTCTGTTGCAGACATTCGCACACATGCACATGGATGTGCAGAGTTTGGGTCAAATAAAAAACTAAGGTATTGATCACTTTTCAGTTTTTATTAAAACAGCAAGAATCCTCCTATCAATTGTCATATTCCCCCTAGAGAGAACAACTCTGAGGCAAGGTCACTTCGTAAACCACCTGGTGAAATTTACAAAATTGGATGGTTTTGAAGATAAGCCAATATTTTTGTATAAATTTATTGCATTGTCTCACATACATTTAGTAATTAGAACACTTTTTTAATAGTATTTCCATAATCAGATTTGGGATTAAACAAGTCCAACCTGATAAGATAGGAAAGAGCACCTCTTTCCTAGCCTTTGGCTTACTTCGGTACGTTAGCAAGGCGAACACTACTTATACTAACGAACTAATGAACAAAGGCGAATGCCCTCATCTATTTAAGAGTTCATGGGATGAAGGCTTTTTGCAGCTGAAACTAAAATAAACTAAAATAATAAACCAGCATCCAATGCAGAGAAAGATAAGCACTGAGAAGCCAGAAAAGAAAGGAGCTCTCAGGAAACCAAAGGAAAGCTGAATAAGTATGTATCTTTTTTATATGCGTCTCATGGTTTGACTTCCTCTTACTGTGATCCTTTGCTGCTGTCACATGATGATCAGCAAGAGTGACCCGTGCAGGGGTTCATAACTGCCGTCTTCAGATTTCTGCCTTTATTTATCTCCACAGTACAGCTCAAACTGAAATTGCTATAGCAAATATAACAATTCAAGCTCGTGCCCTAAGTAGAAATCGGGGGAAGCTACTGCAGTGAATAATCTGGATAGATCCAGTCTCTGCTAAGAGCTGCTGATGCACAGCAAACAGTATCCTCCACTTTACGGAGCAGTTGGCTGAGTTGTGGCCTTTCCTCAGTAAAATCATTGCCTTGTTCATGCAAGTGCAGCATAGTTGACCTA
Organism: Tauraco erythrolophus; assembly: GCF_009769465.1. NCBI lineage: Eukaryota > Metazoa > Chordata > Aves > Musophagiformes > Musophagidae > Tauraco > Tauraco erythrolophus. The sequence continues at coordinate 89,879,645 of NC_141466.1, read as the reverse complement.
ACACTTTTGTTTTAGGGCTTTATATAGATTCATAGATTTCTAGGTTGGAAAAGACCTTAGAGATCATCGAGTCCAACCATCCCTAATCCCCATTAAACCATATCCTCAAGTAGATCATCCACCCTATTCTTAAACACATCCAGGGATGGGGACTCAACCACCTCCCTGGGCAGCCTATTCCAGTGGCTGACAACCCTTTCAGAGAAGAAATACTTCCTAACATCCAACCTGAATCTCCCCTGACTAAGCTTATGCCCATTTCCTCTTGTTCTATCACCCATCACTAATGTAAAGAGTCCTTCCCCTACCTCCCCACCATCTTTTCTCAAGTATTTATAGGCTGTAATCAGGTCTCCCCTCAGCCTCCTCTTCTCCAGGCTAAACAGCCCCAACTCCCTCAGCCTCTCTTCATAAGTTTTATTTTCCAGCCCCTTGACCAGTTTAGTCGCCCTTCTTTGGACTCGCTCCAGGAGCTCAATATCTCTCTTAAAGCGAGGGGCCCAAAACTGGACACAATATTCCAGGTGCAGCCTCACCAGTGCCGAGTACAGGGGCAGGATCACTTCCCTGCTCCTGCTGGTCACACTATTCTTGATACACGCCAGTATCCCATTGGCCTTTTTGGCCACCTGGGCACACTGCTGGCTCATATCAAGCCGGTAGTCAACCAACACCCCAAGGTCCTTCTCCGCCAGGCAGCTCTCCAGCCACTCTTCCCCGAGCCTATAGCGGTGCTTGGGGTTTTTATACCCCAAGTGAAGGACTCTGCACTTGGCCTTATTAAAGCTCATGCCATTGGCCTCAGCCCAACGATCCAGTCTGTTCAAATCCCTCTGAAGGGCCTCCCTACCCTCGAGCAGATCGACACAGCCTCCCAGCTTGGTGTCGTCCGCAAATTTACTGAGGTTACATTCAATTCCCTCATCCAGGTCATTGATAAAGATGTTAAACAGAACTGGACCCAGCACTGAGCCCTGGGGAACCCCACTGGTGACCGGCCTCCAGCCGGATTTAGCCCCATTTACCACCACTCTTTGGGCCCGGCCGTCCAGCCAGTTTTTAACCCAAAGGAGGGTGTGCCTATCCAGGCCAGCAGTTACCAGTTTCTCCACCAAAACACTATGAGAAACTGTATCAAAGGCTTTACTGAGGTCTAGGAAAACTACATCCACAGCCCTTCCCTCGTCAACCAGGTGGGTCACCCTGTCATAGAAGGTGATCAGGTTTGATTGGCAAGACCTGCCTTTCATAAACCCATGTTGACTGGGCCTGATCACCCGGTTAACCTGTATGTGCTCATTAATAGCACTCAAGATAACCTGTTCCATGACTTTGCCCGTCACCGAGGTCAAACTGACAGGCCTGTAGTTCCCCGGATCCTCCTTCCGCCCTTATATATTCTCATAAAAGGGGAAAGAGAGACCAAGAAAGTGAGAGGAGTTTTTGAAACCTGATTCAAGGCCTTGAGATCTATTCTTTCTGGGCTTCTTACTAAGAAAAAAAGGCTAGCCATAGAACTGTTTAATTTAATTTCCTAAACTGACTAATTTCTATAGAATACTAGTTCTTTCCAATAAGTTCCCATATAGAAGACACAAGCAGATCAGCTTTATAAATATCCCTCAAAGTATCCCAGAGTTGGATGTTATTGGTGCAATTAATTTGATCTGTATTCAAATATTTTGTAATTTACCTATTCTGTTAACTCTGCAGTGTAGTAAAGCAGCTGGCTTGGGGGACAGCAATAGTTAATCAGCCACAGCATCACAGGATGTAGGTTGGGCTGCAAATCCACCTAAATACGGTACTTGCTAACAACCAGCAGTCCTGGCTGCCTAACTAGGCTGAACAATCTACACTAAGACAGGTGCAATGATGTAAAGTGGGCTCAATCCATAACGTTTTATGTCCTTGGCTAGGTCTTAGCGTGAGGGACCCAAAGCCTAATTAGCACAGTGAATTCCTATTGGTTTTGTAGTTAACGTGACTTTCCTTTTGTAGCTGAATAGTTATCATAATAAGCCGAGTTCTGGAGCCGATTATCTTTATAAAGCAAATACATTGCAGATGAAGAGCTGGCAATCTATTTGAATGGAGTAAGACAAAAGAATCGTGGGGCAGCTGAATAACCTATATGCCCAGATAAAGGTCGAGAAATTCATTTAGGATGATGATGTTTTCATATCAAAATACTTATGCCATGCATAGAGGCCACCACTGAACTACAGCTCTTGTAGGGCTAAATACGTACGGCTACTAGCGTGATCCAGTTAGGGAACGAAAAGTCCCTCCCATGAGCAATGACAAGTTAAAATTTTGCCAGATCACTGCTTCTTCTCATTATACCTACTCCCAGTCTTTCATATTCTTATGTCTTTCTTCCTCAACTTCAACATCTTCATCTGACTAAGTATCTAATATCAACCGTCATACGGAATTTCTTGTCCTAAGTAACTCTCCTTTGACTTCATCTCCACCACCGTATCCAAAAACCTTTTGCGTGATGTCTCATCTTTTGGCATGATTTCTCCGAGGTCATCCACAGATCAAGAATGTTCTCAATACGGTGGGTGGCTACAAAACATCTCTTCTCTTGTACTTGTTTATCTTTATTAATTTCTTTGTCTGATACTGTTGATCAAAGGCTTGTATTAGTTTGCCAGTTTCTAATGCACCTTACCATTCAGTGCCATTTCTTCCTTCTGCTAACCATCCCCATTCTCTCTTACATGTGCTAACTGTTTTGTTCTTAAATGGTGTATCATCACATCACTCTCTTTTTATCTTTTAATCCAAGATCTTCATTGTACCTAGATTCACATCTGTGGCTATGATGGAAGGAGTTACTTCCATCTCTTTATAGATAGTCAGTAATGAGTGGAAGTGTGTAGGACTAAACATCACCTTCTTTCACTCATTACTGTGGGTAACGAGTAGAATGAAGTTCTTTCATAGATTTACGGCTCCGATATTGTCATTGCTTTTACTTTTCCCTCCCACATCCTGGCTTTCAGGTAGCACTATTAAACATTAATGCCCATGTCTTTTAAATATTGTCAAGACATGATTGACTATATAAAGGACATTCTGTATTCAGCATCTATTTTATCTCTAATTCTTATACAATTTCCTTCATCTTTATGCACCAGATTCATTTCACCTTTGTGGCAACACTGGGTTGGATTCCAGTTGTCTTCTGTGTCTCAATCCAACAATCCAAATAAAGCTGGTCAGAAACAGAAGGAAAAAAATTAAACATTTGCCTCCCTATCTTCTAAAAGGCTGTTTCCACTGAAAAAACATGTAGAGAAGAGATTAGGAACAATTACGTTTAACTACTACAACCTTCAGTTCTGAGAAAGAATGGTGAACAGTGTGGAGAGTGATAATTCAGACAAAGCTTGCATCACATCTCAAGGTCTTAATTTCTCCTAAACCATTTTATTTTAAAATGTCATAGCCTAGAGCACTTTAGGAAATTAGTTATGGAACCTGAAGTAATACCAAAGCATTGATTTACGCAACAGTTGGCAAGAAAAGTTTCCAGTAAGTGTTTTATTATGCTCTGTCCCCACCCTTGCCAATGTCATCATAATAAGAGCTTACATAAAATTATTTAGAAAATAGAGTCTCTCCTAACATCCAAGCTGGTCATCCTCTTTCATCAAACGACATGAGATGTATCATTCCTATTTCACTTATGTTCAGGGAAGATGTTGAAGTAAACAAGATGGAAATGCTCAGCAGCACACCTAAATTTAACTTGAAGAGGCTTTGTGTGAACTGGCAATATAGCAGCTCATCTTTTTGTATATGTATACAATAAGAATGAATTATGCCCTAAGAGGTGTTGTCTTTCTATTTTGTACATAATATACTCAGGCCTGAGGAAAAATACACCACCTGGGGGGAAAAAGATTAAATGTTCAATTAACAAATTTCTGATGGTCTTTTCTGAGCCAGCTTAGTCTTACCTGGGGTGCTATTGCAAGAAGTGTTTTCTTTACTAAAGTAGGGTTAGGCTACTTTAGTGTAGCCTAAAGCAACGGAAAAACAGTGAGTCATGAAAAGACTCATGACTTTTAAACAGAGTATTCACATTATCATCTAGTACTTTATTTGTTTGCCTTTGTCCCAGAAATCTTCCCGATATCCACAGATACTGAAATATTTCAGGATATATCACTTTAAAATAATAATTGGAATTTGGACTGATGCTACATCTAATTCAACATCATGCCTCTAGCAGTGGTCAGTACAGACGATGTTGCAGGAAATACCTTAGAGGTAAGCAATGGAATATTTTATTCCCCAAGTCTATCATCCAGATTACTGTATATCATTACACAAAGGAGCCTGGTTGTTTGTTTTAATTGAGTCTTATAACTCCAGACAATCTGTGCTGTAGTTCAGGGTGTTCTCACTATCATGTTAGCTGCATTTTAAACTCACAAAACATGTCAAAGCTGTGACCAGTTGTACCAAACACTAAGCAAAATACTACAAGCGTACTGTTCCTACCCCAGAAAGCTTACAGTCTAAGTAGACTCACATGAATAACCTCATTAACTCAATTACATTTGTTCGCTTTCCCCTGCCTTTCACTGCTTTTGTTTTTGCACCACAGCGCAGTGAAGGGGCATTTGATGGACAAATATCAGTAGCCTTCCAGAAATTTTGAACTCAAGAAAGATTCTTGGCGTGGAAAGGATAGGTATCCTGGCTTAGTAAAATTAAGCTGTCGTATCGTGTACAGCACCACTCAAGTACGCGTAAAGGTGAGAAAGAAAAGAGTACTAAATCTGTTAGCACTTGGAAAGCAAAGGGGAATAAGCTACAGAAAGGCTTGGGACAGTACAGGCCATACACGTCACTGACATGGGATGAATACGACATGAAAAGCTCAATTGCAATGAGTGTTATAAAGATGCGAAGGAAGGTAAAGGAAGAAATCAAGAAGGAAAATTGAAGACAGATGGAAGATCAATCATTTCAATAATACTTCATAAACGAGCATTGTTTGAACTCTCTGGTTCTTGGGTGGCTCAACTGGGGGTCTAGACACTATCGTCATCTTTTCATTTCATCCAAATACATGAATCCTCAAGCACTGAAAGAGCAAAGAACACCTTTGCTGCCTCACAGATACCAAAGTGCTGGACTTTTCCTGCCCTATTGCAGGAACACGTGATTTTTCACGTTGACATACCAAGATTTATATTCAACTCTCACTATTACCATTGCTGCTTTTGCGGCAAAGTACTGTAGCCAAATCTAAGTTATCAAAAGTGAAGGCTACTCTTGTCATCAGATCCATATTGGCATTAAGCCCTAATCTAGATCAAGGTCTCACTGTGCACTGACACTGACAACTCTGTAAGCATAGCAGAAGACGAGGTTTGGAGTTTTGGGGGTTTGGTTGGTGGTTGTTGGCTTGGTTTTTTTTTGTTGATTTGTTTGATTTGTTTTTTATCTGAGGCATAGGAAGATTACAGATGAAGCAGTAATGAGCAATATTAGAAAATACACTTATGTCCATCCTGTAAGATGAATAGGTTACATCAGTCTAAGAAATGAGGAAAAAGTTTGACAGAATATATGCAGACAATTCATCCTGTTCTATTCCACTGAATTTCCTGTTATTCACTTCCATTATGGACTATTCATGATGCTATTGTTTTTCTTCTAGCGTCATGTCAATATCTGATTAGAAACAAATAAGCTGCTTCTATCCCCTCTAACTCAATAATAATTTAAAATAACTCAAGTGCCATAACAGAGTTCTAAGCCATCTAATATTTCTGTGTGAAATTTTGCATTACTGGCAGCCTGACATTCCTCCCTCTGATGTGAAAGCCTAGCTGTGTCCCAGAGAGGGAGTCAGATGGCTTTGCACTAAACCACAGTTTTCAAGGTTGTCCATACAGACAGGAATAAGTCCATTGGAAATAGCTTTGAACAAACATCTGTTTAGTAGTATACAGGATATAAGATTTTTCTGAAAATAGAAGTCAAACAATTTCCTTTTTTTTTTTTAAATGATATATTTTTAATTCAGCTCCCGTAGTCCTAGGCATAGTTACAGTCTCTTAAACTGGTATCAGCCCAAATCAGTTATTAATAAGGCTGCTTTTGTTGCCAACTAAAGCCCTAACTGCATGGAAGATTATAGAGAGACTTGAAGGCAAAACCCACACAAAAGTCATCTTTATTTATAAATATACATGTATCTTGACACAGCTGCCATGTTCCTTCAGTCGGGGTCTGCTCCAGCTGTGTCCTAGAATCCTTGATACTCCAGTTGGTGTAGCTTGAAACGAATAGATCCTGCCTGCTGATTTCCAAGGCAGGCATATAGAGAAAAGACAGAAATACCTTGTTCATGACCTAGAAAACTATGCCTTATGCAAATATTAACATGCGGTATAGCTTATGTTTCAAAGAGATAGAATGTCAAGTTACTTAAAAATTCCTTTAATTATAGTATCTGCTGTGAGCTATTCATATTCTTTGTTGATGGTGTTTCATTCCACATTCTCTCCTGGTTCTGTTATGAAAATAAGTGCAGAGAAAAGAGAGCCTTGAAATATTTATAATGAGTATATGTAAAGGCTGCTTTAGAGAACATAATTTTAAACTCTTCATTGAAATGATAGCCTCTGTGTAAACTGCTGTGCTACAGAGTAGAACATTGAAGAGACAGTCATAAAGTTCCAGTGGAAAAGACAATAAAGGCCCAGGCTGTTGCACGAAGCTGAGAATATCCAGATCAGACTGTAATGATTAAATTTTTGGACAGAAATTCATTCAACACAATGTAACACAAAGTTAAAAAACAAAAAATGAGTTTTATGTTCAGATGTGGAGACATCATCGTAGGGAATTTAGCATCATTAAGGATTAAAATTTTGAGCACATAAACATTTGTTGACTTCAGATGGAACAAAGAATTCTCTTCTTATGCTGCAAAATGCAAAAAAAAAAAGTTTGATGCAGGTCAGGGGATAAATATTTGCAAACTGACTGCAAAAATGATTGTATGTGTTCAATATGATGAACTTTTAAATCTGCTGGGTTTTGGGGTGTTTTTGAGTTTTTGTCATGTGATGACTAAAATTGAGGTACGTTACAGACATAACGCAGACATCAAGAATTTCTCTAACTGGAGTTTATTATAAGATTATTTCAGAGCTATCTAAAATAAGTTCTCACTATTTAGATGTCTTTTTACCCAGCACATCTCAATTTTTGTTTTATAGAACCATTTATCTAACGATTACATGAAAGTACGTTCAACTTCACTTTCTTCTATTAAAACAGCATCTAAGAAAAACCTCAAACACAAGATGCTTCTGAATTCTGCGTTCTTGAGCACAACTCGTTTCTACAAGCACACAGATGTAACTGTACTATCTGGTGTTAGTTATTTCCCCAGTTTGTGGCTTTTGCACATATTTCGAACTGTTTCTGCTGCTGGAAGAGATATCCACAGAAACTAGGTTTATATTCTTACCTCATTTATCATCCTAAACCAGATAAAACGGGTCTGATGTACTAAGCCACCTACTCAGTTGCTTATTTTTAAACACTAAGGGTATAGCTTCTTGTCTTTCATAAGATTACCCATCCTGACATCTCTAGACAGCTCATAAATTTGTATCAGTTAGAAATGAAAAGGATCCATCTTAGGGAGATCAGTTGCAGATCTTGGAAGATTGAACATGTGCTGCTGTAACACCTCATTATCTGGTATTTATTTATTTAACGTACTCATCATGTTTTTCTTGGAGTATTTGGGTTTAAATCAAAACCCACACCCAGCATAGATAAGGTGAGTACAAATTGTTTGACACTACACCAAGGCTATTTTGAAAACATGATCTAAGCCTCCTTCATCAGATTAATTGCGTACCTATTTTTCTTAGTTTACTATTACCATGTCTCCTTTTAAGGGCACACAGGAAGGAAAAGAACTTTTGTGATAAAAGAAGAAGAGAAAATCAATCCATCCATTCAAGCAGGTAGCCTGGGTCCCATGAATATAAGTTATTCAAGCGTTATTTGGGCAGCCTGATGACCCTGCCCTGTAGTTACATAGGAACAGAAGCGTGCTGCTGAAGTAGCAAACCTCCTGTGACTATGGTGGAGGTACGCCCTAGCTACTTGTCTGTCCTGTTCCTCTCTCCTACATAAGCAGACACTGTAAGCAGGCTAGGAAAGAAAGAGAAGGGAAACAAAGTACAAAAGAGCACAGCTGTCATATTCTGTAGCTACTGCTTGCTTTGAGAGATCTTCCCGTAATGCTAGGACTCAAAGCCACCGCGGAGGAGAGGGGACTATGCAGCCACAGATGTTTCTTTCCACATAGCCAGGAGCATGCAAACAGTGTTGGGTAACAATAAGTGAAGGTAGCTGGAAGTTGAGGAGAAGGAGTTAATTACTGTTTCTTGTTCTTTTCTTTCAGTAAAGTAGTATCTTAACAATTCATGGCCCCCAACTACCTGCCATAGGCCACTCAGGGCTTGGTCTTAAAAAAGACTTGTTCCTAAATAATGGTTGAGGTTTAGAATAGTAATCTGAGCCTATAAGTACGATCAACTTTTTTACTTTGAGAAAAAAGATTTTCTCTTCTGGACTGTGAGTTTTGTAGGCAGTTAGGAATTCATTTAAGTATTTTCTGCTATGTTTTTAGACTTTCCAATTTCTCTGAAAGTATGTGCTTATGTCAATGTGTTATGTCTGAAATATTTTTATCTACACTAACACCTTTGGAGGTAAAATACAAGTGTATATCTGCAGCTGCTCCTAGTCCAGCCATCTCTGACTGGCACACTCTTCTGTCTTGCTGCCCATGCAACATATCAAGTAAGTCTCATTCACATATGCATAGAGCTCAATTCACCTCTTTTGTTCTTCATTGCTATAAATGCCCTTTACCCTTATGCACAGCTGATTACCACATGGCATTCCTTCTACTTAGAGAGTGGAAAACCTCTTAGGAGTATAAGGATGTTCAGAACTGCTCCCTGGGGTGGCTATAAGCTAAAATCCCAAATTCAGCCTTCTTTCCTGTGAGATAATTCCAAAATAATCCCAGGAGAGTTCCAGATACTGGCAGCAACATGTGAGCCAGTTAGCCTTGTGTCCAGCCAGAATCCTTTTTTAGCAGCTCATCATGTTTTCCCTCAGTACTTAGATAATTTCTGAAACATACCTTTAATAAAAGTAATAATAATAAAATGGTCATAATGCAACCTTACCTTATTTTGTGCCAAAATGTATTCTGATGTGGATTCAGCAACTTCTACTTGTGTTCACTCTTAACATTTCCACACAGACCACACTTATATGAGAGTCAGAATGTCTGGCTTTTTCGCTCTGGGCACCATTTCCAGTCACATGAACTGAGAACAGCTTAATTCAGATGTTAACAGCCACTGACATTTGCAGGAATGTTGTTTAAAAAAAAAAACAAACCATAAATGCCTTGAGAAATTTCACTGCTTAAAAAGCTTGTCACAAAAGTTATTGAAAACATGGTATGTGCATCATTTGTGAGGAACAGTAGCCCAATGTAAGCGTTCATGGTAACATGATACATAGCTATGTAGTATGTTAAGGAGCAAACCGTGTTGAATAAACTTCTGTCTTGCTTTTCATGTCTTCACAGTTCACTGAAGTAGGACTTTTTGATTTCAAGTGGATGTCAGATTTTGAGAAATTAAAGGGGATGAATTCCACCTCTGAATTAGGATAAATCTGTGATTGGCACCTAAAGCTTTCAGTAAACTCCATTTATTTTAAACATATTTTTCAATTTTTTAAGGGGATTTGTTTTTATTGTCTTAGATTTGATGGAGCTCTCCATCAGGTTTGCAGCATTGTGGGGGAGGAAGGGGAGGCAGGGGGAGGGGGAAGGAGACGGGTTTGTGGTTTACATTTCATAGCACTGCAGTAACGGAGACACTCGGAGTTTAGCTCTCCTTTGTTCTTGTGTCAGTCTCCAAGGATGTCTTGTGATCAGAAGCCAACCTCAAGGGACATAGCTATGTCCCTGAATCATTGTATTACAGGATAAGAGGTAGCTGGGTCCAAGCATCTGACAGACTTATTCCTCTCTGTGTAAATGGAAGCTGCATGGATTATTTTAAGACTTCCTTCCACCTGAGATGTTTCCTTTCTGCACTCAGTGGTCTTTTAAAGTCAATCAAAAAAATCAAAGACCTCATGAAGCCCACAAGGAGTGTTCAGAAGTGTCTTCATCTTTTGTCTCTTGAAACCAGTGACAGAAAAAAAACCAAACCTCAAATCCAGTTAAACCTAGACAGATTACAGCAATAAATGCACATTGTCCTTTTATGACATTTGCACTGTTCTGGGAGCATAATATTGATATTTTTCTAAGGGGAAACAGAGAAAAAATTGTTCTTTCCTCTTTCTCCAGTAGCATGGTTCTCACAGCTCTTGCACCTTCATCCGAAGAGATGACCAAATGACAGGCAAACCAAGTTTCCATGCTATGCGCAGGAGAGGAAAGAAATTGATAGGTGTGCAGTGGTGCAGAGCAGCTGTTCTAACACAGCTGGTAAATACCTGCTGCCTAATGCGTGCTTTGCAGGAAAAGTCTATACACATACTGTGGATATCACACTCCCTAACTATGAGCAGGTCACCTGTATTAAATTTGCATTTTAAGTCCATCCAACATTTGCCAGAAATGGGCTGATTTTGTACGTTTGGTATGGACAATCAAAGGATGGAAGCAAAGTCATTTACTAAGGCTTTAATCAACAGATGTGAAATTCCCATACTCTAGAAAGAAGAATTCCAGCAACATTCCAACGCAGCCATAAAAACATCACAGTATTCCTGCTTTGTGAGATTTCTTCCCTAACCCAATCTTTAAAGAAATAGACCTAAAGGACATTAGGTAGCTCATCATTTTATCCTCCCTCACATTGAATGCATCATCATTATTAAGGCACTGAACTAGATAGAAGAAACAGACCTTAACCTTCTGAAAACTACACAGGCCAAAAGAGGGTGACTTATCCTGATAAAGTAGAACAAGACACAGGCATACCACACACTGTTTACTGGAAGGCTGCCAAAATTTGGGGTAAAAGAGGAAAATTCAAGAAACTCAGAAGTTTAGACAGGCTGACATTGACCTAAAGAAAACAAACCAGAGATCATCCTGCCTGAGTGGGTTAGCAGGATTATCATGAAGACACCATTTGAGATTATCTCATGAAGTCAGCTCATGAAGTAATAAATGATGCAAAGATATTTGGAGGAAAGAACACAGTGCAAGCAAGATAAGAAGCTACGGTAGGGCCAGAAAAAAAATCTTTCACTTAGGGAGGGAAAAAATAAAGTAGAAACTGGTAAGATCGCTTTAAAAATTTGAATGAGAAGACTTCCTTTTGGTTGTAGAACAGTCACAGCAGTGACTTAAACAGAGATTGAATATGCTCCAGCTCACCAGCCTACAGAGCTCCCTCCACTTCAATTATCAGACTGTGTGTGGGATCCCCTGAATCCATGTTTCAATCCCCCAAGGAGGGCTATGTACCAATCATTTACTGAGTCACACGTGTGGGTGGATTTTTTGTCTTTAGCACTACATGAGCTAACTGCAGGTGTAAGTCAGATAAATTGCTCCTGAATCTGTTTTCCTCCAATTATCAAATTATTCTATCTTAACATTAAGACAAGGTTGATCAAAACTGATTCCCTACAAGGAAAACTCCCCATATGGATATGTTTTTCTACGAATGCATCTCCCAAGGTTCTAATAAGTTGAGAGAGGAAAGTGGATTTTAAGTTGTTGTTTCTATCCATCAGGAAAAAAATACATTTTTAGCTTTTATTTTACCTTTTGGTCATTATTTCAAGCCCACTTACTGAAATACTGCTTATACTGCTTCATCAGAGCTCTTGCAGAGTGCTGTGTAAAGTAAGTTAAGGTAGCTGTTTTGAATGAGCAGGTTTTTTATGATATAAAGCATTCTCAGAACATTGGATGGATGTTACTAAATTTTATCCTGTACAGAGAAAGCACGTATTTTATGCAGACAGAGAGATAAAGCAATTAGAGTATCAGCTTGGCCTTTACATCATATTCTGCATTTCAAAGGCTGAGGCAGAATTCCCAGTATAGTCCTACATTTTTGGAGATGGACCGGACTACTGTTGTAAGGGTACGTTATTACCTTAAAAATTAAAAAAAAAAAAAAAAACAAACCATCAGGCAGCAGAAATGGCCAGAAGTAGTACAGAATATGTCTACCATAACTATACTGCTGGAAAACATGCAATTCTGCTCTCAGCTGAAACAGCAACTTGCTCCACTAGCTGCTGTCAGCCTCAGGAAAAAGCACCTTTTTCCTAAGGAAGGATTCCCCTGTGGCTTTTCCATGTATGTGGGCCTGAGAAGAATCATAATCTCAGTTTGTGGGATATATTATGCTACCTCAGAAATCAGGTGCATTTCAGTGAATGTACTCCCAGTTATAATGCTCTGCCTACTAGGTCTATCATCCAGCCTCTAAAAGAGGAGAATCTGTGCGATGAAATATAGCGAGAAAAGATAAAAGCTACACTGATCATTAAGAACATAAATTTATTGACCTTGTTTATAGGAAACTGTAGAGTTGTTTTCTAACAATTGCCAGGACTGGGAGAGTGTTTCACAGTTCGAATTAAAAATTAATTCTGGCATCTGTCATCGTTTTCTGAGCAGATCCTGGGTAATTCATGTGGCTGAACTTGTAAATAATGCTTCACATGCTCAGCAAACATGAATCAGGAGGGGTCCAGCAACAGCAGCAGAAATCTCAGAGACATCTTGATATTCTGGTGTCCCTTTTACAAGCATGGAAACATGGGCAGACGAGGTACCTCTCCAAAAGCTGTCCAGCAATTAGGAGACAGAACTGCCTTGAGCCCAAGGCCTGTGCCCAAGTCACTGAAGGCCACAGTCCTTAAAAAAAGCCCATCGCTAACTAAAGTTGTGTCCCGGTTTTGGGGTGCCTGGTTGATCCTCAGATTCCAATTCTTAAGAGGGTCTAAAGCCATACCTGCTTGGTAGCACAAGTTGCATTGAATAAGATAGACACTTCTGTTTAAGGACAAAGAGAGAAAGATCTGCCTGTACATACAACCGTCTCCTTTTGGTGTTGCTCACATAAGAGATAGAAAGAAAACTCCACATGGATATAGCCACACAGACAAATATTCTCTAACATTTGGTTACGAAAACGTATTCTGCCTAAAGCTGAAGCTACAAGTGCTGTGACAGATTTCCTCACATCACCTTTCAAACAAACTCACCAACCCAGAAGTTTGCTACTGATAAAGGCACGTTGTTTTGCTGTACTGTTTGTATGCTTACATGCTACTCCCTGCCTATTCTGTTCTTTTTTTCCATTCAGTGCTTGGTTTCTTATGAACATTTTCCTCCCTCCTCAGCAGCCTGTGGATGCTTTAGGATATATGCTTGAAAGAAATGTTTCCATAAATACTCATGGTCTTATACTTGGTAACCTCTTTGTATTTTAGTTTGAAACACAGCAAATTACATTTTGCTTCCAGTTAAAAGGTTCCTACCCTTAAGATGTAAAACATTAGCTGTATAAACAACGTGATTAAAAAAAACCCCAATTGTTTCTGTTTGCAAAGGGCATCTTGTAAGACATCTTTATAGTGTAAATATAACTTGTAACAGAGATAATACTGGCTAAGAATTACAGTAGCTCACAAAATTCCAAACACTTGAGCAATTCTGATTTAAATGAATATATAAATTTTTCTTATATTATATAATATAATATATTTCTTAAAGTTAAGTCTTAGCCCCAGTAGAAGTCTGAGGATTTCACTAAAATGGCAGAAGACTTACCTTCAGAAGAATCAGCATTAAGGCTCTTGTTTCTATTTGCCTCGTATCTGAACAAATGCTTACAGCAAGACTTAATGACGACTCCCTCCACCTCTGTAGTGGTCAAAAAAAAATGATAGCCAAAATCTAAGCACTCGTATAGGTTTGGCAAACTGAAGAGCAGTAACATCTGGCTTTTTGCCTGAAATTAATTGGAGAAATGTATTACAGGCTGTGCTCTTATCATCAGCTGCCAAGAAGCATTTGGATAATACTTCTTTACAAGAGGAAGAAAGATGATTTTTCTTTCCAGAGCTTTGTGTGTACCAGACAACACTGTCAAGCAGCTAACAATTAAGGACTAGTGAATATCAGAGGGAAAAAAAAATTATACTGTTTAGTTTTTCCTTTGAAAAAGGGCAATTCCAAATGTAGAGAGAGACAATTATCTTTTCCTATGGATTTCAGGGTGAAGAACTGAGTTGATAAAAAAAGTTTCAGCTTTAAGACACATTGCCTAGGTATCTTCTTTGAGCACTGAAAGTCAGACCTACTTTTTCCTCTTTTTATAGATCATCAGTCGAAATTAGTGTTTCTGCAGGGCTGCAAAAACACACCTGTGCCTCTTTACACAGCTCTGCCACAGGTGTCCCAGTGCCTGTGTCAGAGCTGCGTTAAGGCTGTCAGCAAAGGATTCACATGCATCTATCTCTAGAGGGAAGAACAGGAAAATGATACATAAAAATACAGGAAGAGGGGAAAAGAAAAAGCTCCCTAAGGAGCAGAAGTCGAAAGCCTCTATTCTGCTAATGGCTATTAGTATAACAACTTACATGCTGCGCAGACATCAGCGTAATCCCTGTTTAGACTCTTAAGTGAGCATACTTTTGAATGGAGGCAGATAAATGTGGCAGAGAATAGAAGAAGACAAAGGAGAAAACAGCCAAAATAAGATGAAAATTAAGATAAGCAGGCAAGCGAGAGACTAGGATAGGAAACAAAAAGAGCTTTGGTAGAAAGAACATGGCATGAACTTTTTTTTCCCCCTTACTTCTTGCATCACATCACATGGCAGGAAAGGCCTGGAGTGGTGCGCATTCACTAAGAGCATCACCATCAGCCTGGCTCTCTTGAGAGAAGGGTCCCAGCAGGCTGCTTTAGGCAATGGCAGCAGCATCTTCTCCCCAGCCCTGGACCAGCCATGTGTCCACTGTGGCTGGTGGGAGATCAGGGCTTAGCCTGGCTGTCAGGGCTCTACAGCAGGAGAGAGATGCCTCAGCACACTGTGAAACCAGAGACTGTGAGGAATAACTACACTCTTCCACGCAGTAACAAGCTGTTGAACGCCTTCCCATAAGATTGACAGTCCTGCTGGCAGAGCAGAGAGTTTTTTGCCTCTCACTGGTAGCAGATCCTCTCTGCTCTGCCTGCGTGCTCACACACACGACTGTGAAAGCTGGCATCAAATTCTTCTGGACCTGTTTTAGGCAGAGCAAATGTAACACGTCTTCACGGCCCAGAGCCATACACTGTAGGCTGGCAAGACAACTAAGTTGGTAGCTATAATCCTCAGTCTTTTGGCATTAACATTGATGAGCAACACCAGTTCTCCCCTTGCATCCAAAGCCTTTTAAATCATCACTGCAGAATTTACCTTGGGCTGCTCCGGCTCCACTGGGCTGATAAAAGTCTGTCTCGTACACAGTAGTGTCTGGTGCATGTTCTGCAGCGCTGGAGCTCTGAGCCAGAGGAGGTGCTGCATGGATAGAAAGGTGGATGCAGGTGGAGTAATGAAGATGAGAGACATCTGTGACACAGCACAGTAATTAGAGCGTAAATTGAGATTAATCTCCAGGAAAATCTTTCTATTTAGGCATTGACAAATACTTTATTACATGTAAAAGCAGTGCTACAGATTGTTGAATTATTCCCAAATTCATTTTTGTGAACATTTTACTATACTATGAATGTAATAATTTTAGATTTTTGCCCCAAAATGCAATATAAATGAGCATACACATAGCAGGTTTTTCCACCTACACAAAGTCCATTTTTGTACCAATCGAAATCATTACAAAGTATTTAACTCAGCTGTGAAAGTAAGGGTGATGGCCTCAGTATGAGAATATATATCAGATCCTAGACTTAGCTTTTAATCAAATAATATTTAAGTATTTGTATAAAGGCAAGCATGCAGATGGTTGGTTGGACAGAAAAAAAAATGTATGTTAGATACTACTGGTTACACTTCTCTCAGGTACACTTTCATAAGGAAGCAGTTAAGTTGCGAAAAACTGTGAAAATTTGTGCATTTTTATCATAAAATGCATACTTGTTTTGTTTTCACATGTATTTGTTAGGCTTTTCTGTATAATTTGATTAGAACAATAGCATCTTGGGAAAATAAACAGTCCCCAGGCATGGGTTTTCATTTACATTTATTGATAGAGCAAACTAATTAAGTGGAGCTAGGCTTAGATAACAAATTAAAAATCTAGCACTGAAATTGGGAATCAATCTGTTAGTATTGCCAGTGACGTCAGCAGGACAGTACTTACAAATGGGTGTATGGCCTGGTTTACTGGTCAGTGTCATATTTTTTTCTTTTGCATCTAAATGAATAAATATAGCTAAGTTAGCAATTTCTTTGGAATAGTTACTATTATTCAAATATAGCTTATAGATTTTGAATCAAGTTTTTCCCCCTAAACCATGCAAATATGAAACTGCATACAACCATCCAACACCAGAAAGTAGAGCATTAAGAAACACACCACAACATAACACCAAAGCTATAGAAGCTGTCAGTGCTGTAGCTTTAAAAAAAAAAACCACTGTATTTCTCTTCCTGTTGCCGTTTTCCCTTTTTAGGCTCCTTCTCTGATCTCTTTTTTTTGTATACCTTGAAACTACTCTCTCTCACCAAGCCCCAGTTAGTTATTCTTCCACTTCTTGACTCTTGCTTTTACTTTAAAAGCGTTATCTTTTTCTGTTAAAATGATATGAAAGAATTCATACCTGGAAATGAATGTGAAAAACCCAGGGTACAATGGTAGGACCAATGAGAAGCTATAGTGTTTTCATCTGTCATTTGGGTTTAACAGGGGAAGACTGTGAAAAAATGACGATCTTTTACTGTCAGGGCAGAAAGAAATCGATTATATAGGCTAGAGGCTATTAGTTTTTGGATGAGTGAAACCTGAAGGACAGCAATGTATTAAGATAAATATTTTTGAGATAAAAACACTTTTGCTAGGGGGGGGAAAAAATCAGCTTTCTTGATGTGAGTGGCCCACATAAACGATGCAAAGCCTTGGCAGTCCCAAGCCCAGCAGTGCATTTCAGGGAACCCAGTTCAGGTACACACAGAGTGTGTAACGAGGTGAAGGCTCCTGCAAACGGTAACGCATCACCCTTTGATGTTGAACAAAACCTGCTGACATCCAACAAGCAGAAAACCCCCACCTTGAGATAATACCTGAGGGGTTTCCAGTTTCTGAGATAGGTGTATCCATGTAGTTTGAATTCCCAGTGTCACGTCCTCTGCCCTAGGGCACCTTTCTAATCTAAGAGGGCATGCCCTTGTATAAATGCAAGGCTTAGCAGTGGTACAGTGCTTTTGCAGAGCAGAATTGCTTAAAGATTAGGAAAGCTGGTAAGGGACCAACTCCCAGTCATTAGGGCCAGAGAAAGTCTCTGGCCCCAGCTAGCAAAGGTCAGGAGCCAGAGGAGGTGGGAGACAGCCCCCTGCCGCTTGCTGAGCCCAGAGCATGGCCCAGTTGGCACTGCAAGGTGCACAGGGTGGGAAGGAAAGCCAGCACCTGGGGCTTCGACTCACTCATGGCATGGCTGCAAAGGTGAACCTCACCTTCCAGTCATTGCTTCCAGCAGTCTGTGTGCACATTAGATTATGTGGTCTTTGGAAAGGGAGACATTCCATGGAGCAGGTATTCAGCCATTGCCCTCCTCGGGTGCATGCCTTGGCTGTTTGACTGTTCAGGCAATACAGTGTCGAGGATGCAATAAAATTGACATATTTGCTTAGAGTGAAAAAGCCTGACCCCTCCTGATTAGCTCCTAGAAGAAAACACCAGAGCAACAATCTTAAGTAGTTCTGTTACAGGTTTTCTTTTCCTTGTGATATGTAATTTTCAGTTATGTCTCAAGAACCATAATCAAGAACTGTTTTACTGACTAGATACTTTCTTGGATTTTGCTTGATCAGAAAGTAGAACTTAGGAATATCATTTAACATCATATACACCTTTATTTTATTTAGATGCGATGCAGGGTGTAGGTATATATAGACGCAGATACTGATATAGCTATATATTCAACATAAAATACTACCAGTAAATTTAACAGGAGAACATACTTAATCCATTTTTAACAATCTAAACTTTTAAAAAATTGAAACATCAGCTATCTTGATATATTTTCATACTTTCTTATAACAATTTTTTGTAGCTAGGCAGCTTCTGCCATTAGCCCGAGGAGTGGACAGCACTTGTTCCTTAGGGAGTTGTGAGGATGCCCTGGGGAGTGGGCCCAGCTCCGCGTGTCACACTGCAATCTCTCAAATGATCATGCAGTGCCACCTACTTGTTGCTGCTGAGGTTTGCAGAAAAACAGATAATACAGCTGAAATCAACTACTTCTCTAATAGGTTAGTACAGAAGTGATTCACTTGGTTTGTCAGAAGGGAAGGGGGTCTTGTTCCCTCCCTCCCAGCAATATATTATTCCAACATAATTTGTTTATAGAATACTTCAAAATTTAACTATTTTATTTCCAATTCAGAAGGCTCACATTTTTTACTATGGCATACAAAACGTTTATCTGAACAATGTGCAAACTTACCACAATTTCAACAGGCAATTAAGAAGTGCTTAAGAGGAGCAGTTACCACAAATTCAATTAACTAGAGAAAAAGAATTTCCCTCTGCACATGACAAGATCTTATGAAAATAAGATAAAGAGGTAGCTTACATTGCAACCCCAGGAAAATATAAGAGTGTAAGCACACACGAGAGCCTGTGACAGTAACACAGAGCTATTCATTGGGGCTGCTTCTGCAGTTAATAATAGGATACCTTTCAGTTCATAACTGGGTTGCAGAACAGTAGCAGTATGGTCAGCCTCAATGCAAATATGCAGGTACAACATAACCATAAATGTAGCTTGAATGGTTGCTTTTTGATTCTTAAAATTGTGGTGTGGCTTCTCACAGTTATATGAAAAGTTTTCTGTCTTTCTGTAGATCGGTATCTCAGGTACTTATGTTGTAATCTGCCCTTGCACGTAATTAAACCAAACAAAAATATGATTCTAGTACTTACAGCTGCAGAACACAACTTGGAAACACAAACATTGAAGGCTTAAAAAACCCAAATATCAATTAAATAATTCCTCCTACTTCCTGGCTTCCTTTAAAAATAATATATAAATAAACAAACAACCCTAATTCTGGGATTGCTAATGTATGACCTTTGCATTTGTAGTGTAGAAACTGATTTTATATCCTGGATCAAGACACTTTCGCTTCAGAGAGAGACAGTGTATTTACAGCCTTTCACAGAGGAATAATTTTTACAGATCTCTGGGTGCTCTTTATAGCATGTAACAGGTTGAAACAGTGATGGACGATATCAGCACAAATTCAGGTCCTTTGATAAATGAATAAAGGTTAATATTTTATAACTAAAACCTTCACTTTCATCTGATCTTTAGAATTTTGTCTGACATTGGTAAGGATGAGATGTCGTCTAACTAATGCAGGTCAGCTTCCTGCAAAAACAGAGAAGCCCTCTGGAAATATGAGGATCAAATTCGTTAAAAACCCCACCAGACTACGAAATAGACTTTTTTTCTTTATTATTTGTTGGTCTGCTCTAAAGGATTCTGTTCTCTTAAGCAGCTTCCAGGCATCTTTAAAAATGCTTTTAGGATCACCTGTTGTTTTAGAACATCTTGAAGAATATCTGTGCAAAGACACACAAAAATCAGTGGATGGCGCTGTTGGCTTGCAGGTAGTGAATCACCGCCTATATTATAAAACACATACAGATTTTAGGGTTAGCTGAGTATTGATTTATGTTTGCTTAGCACTTTGCAAAATTTACTATATTTAGTCAAATCTACCTTTCTTAAACACGCTGAAACCATCAAAATTTATGGTTATTTAATTCAGATGCTTTGTGGCTCACTTGCAATAGAAAGTGTTTGGACACAAATATTAGAGAAGTCAGCTCTACAGTCACTGCAAGTAATGTACTACATCTTGAAACACTAGCAAACATCCAATTTTACCTCCAGTTCATAAGCACACAGCATGAAGACTTTGTTTACTGAATGACACATTTTTCCATCTCTAGGGTACTTTAGAGACTTACTCTCTCATTTGGGCTCTGATGACTTTGTCTCCGCTGATCACAGCCCTTGAGCACTGTGAGCGCCTTTGAAACAAGATACAACAGAGAAAACAACGTGGCTGGAAAAGCATGATGTGGCAGGGTATGCAGAGCAGCCGTGCAAACCCAATGACAAGGCAATGGTTTTTGCTAGGGTGCAGCACACTGAGCTGACTTGATGCTCGGCAGCATTTATTCTGTGCTGCAGCTCAAGTGCTACGCATAGCAGGGAGGGGGAATCCCACAGTTCTTTCTTCTGCAGATCGTATGCTTGGGTGTAGGGATAAGGAATTGCCAGGCACAGTTGCCGCAGGTGTACAGGCTAAGGCTTGCAACCCTCACAGTGGAGTTAAGTCTATTAAAAATAAGCACACTTGAAGGTCACACCTACTTTTTGAACACAAACCAACACTCAGTCTCAATGTCAAACTTAATTTGAACTGACACTGTGGATACAGTCTTGCAGGCTTTGTTTGGAAGCTTGCCCAAAGGGGAAAGATGAACACTACATGTCTCTGTGATGGATGGACCAGGCACATGGTACAGAGGTATGCTGTGCCTGCACGATGAGCTTTGCAGCACGATTTGCAATCCAGTCAGCCAAGGGATCCTCTCCTGTGCAAGGCCCAACATAATGTGGCAATGGCATCAGAAGTTTCTAAGTAAACCAAAGTGTGCCTCATCGTTCTGACAGTGTGGCAGTTACCTGCAGGCATCCTACTCCAACGTACGTGAGATTATGCAGAGCTAAACCAGGCAGCCTGATGAGGCTCCCAGCAGCCTGCAAGACTTTAGTACCCTGCCTGCATTATGATTCTGGGTATAAGGGAAGTACAACCTGAGGGACTAAACCACTACATGCTGGATACAAGAAAAAGATTCTCACCAAATTTGATGGGGTGCCTTTGTCCTCAGTCCTAAATTCCAGTTAGGATGGAAGGGGAGCCAAGTCCTTGAATACCTGGCTAGGGGCAGAGGGAACAGATCAACCTTCCTCCCTTCCATCAGTTCTTCACATTAAGATTTCTGCAAAGACATTCATGGTGTTAGATTGTATTGAAACCGAAATGTAAAAAATATTTTCCATTATAAGTCAGAAAGCAAAAAAACCCAACAAACTTATTTTTTAAACTGAGCACTGTATCTCTAATATACTAGTCAAGGTCCTAAAAAGCAGAATACAGACAGGGACTGAGCAAATGCGGGGTTGTTTTGTGTTTTTTTTTCTCCATTCACTTGCCTTGCTGAGGAGATCACCTTGCCTCTCTTGGATTAAAAATAATATGAGTTAAAATACCCTCTAAGGGACTTTGGTTTTGTGATTCAAAGGTCTTGAAGCAATCTTTTATCCTGACAGATAATGTACTTCTGGCATGTCTGTTGCATCTTCACACTTTTCTTCTATGCACCCACTGTTGTCATGGCTACAGTATCCATACTCTAAAAAAAATAAAGAAAGAAAATCCCTTCTTTAAGAGTAAAGGAAAATCGTATTTGTTCTGTGTATGTGAAAAGCAGTTTCATGCACCAGATACATTTTCATCTTACAAACAATTCTAAATTACCAGAGTTGTGTTTAAAAGTCCAGTTTTATTCCCACAAATTTTAAGCTGGAATATAGTAGGTCTGCATAGCCAACATATGAGCTCACGGCTGGACACTGCTGGCATAATAAGCAGCACTGAAACCTTGAAATATGTCGTGAATCAGCATCTCTTCTCATTACCCTGTGAGGGGAATCTCCCTCGAAATTTGGTACTGTTTTTATGCAGAAGGGGCTGAGATTTCTTAATCCATGAAGATCAAATATTTCAAGATGCAGGTAAAGATTTAATTAATTAATGCAAGTAACATAAGCAGTGAAGACAGAGGCTATGGTGTAACTCCATTACATGTGGAGAGATTCAGCCTCAGGAATACCATTAAATAACAGGTTTCTAAGTGTAACCTTGGAATAATCATGCTAAGCAGTAGATGACTGCTTTAAGCCAACTCTTCTAGCCTCAGGGACTGAAAATAAATAGCACAGATTTTTAATTCCCTACGTAATGAGTTCTATAAAGTTAGAAGATCTATAGATTGAAAAGAATATTATTTTTATTGAAGTTTACGTAAGGCATCAAGCCTTATCTCACAAGACGGACAGTTCCCACCACCTCGCTCACAGCCATTGGGAAGCTTTTGTGAGACTCAGGGCCCTCTCCATGTCACCTGTCCTTCCCCTACAGCTGCTTATGGAGGCCTCCACTTGCTTCCCACAGCCAAATTCTCAGCTCAGTTGCATTGTCAGTGAACACACACCTTCACTGCAGTGTATAGGCGTAACTACAAGTAGGGTGTGCAAATCGCAATCCTTGCTTTCCCTTGCTACCTCTCTTCCCCAAAACACTCAGAGGAGCCTGCTTATGTTACTGCGTGGTAGAGCGTTTCTGTAAGGTCAAACCTTGGCTTCCACAACGCTTGCATAGATATCTTTCTTTTGGAGAGGCAATAGCTCCTCTGGCTGGTCACATGTAAACACTGTTGCTCTGGGTATTGTCATAGGTGTCTGACTCTGAAAGATTTCATTTCTTCTTGGCAATAGCAAATCTACTTGCTAATACAATTTAGTGGAGTTTTAATTCGTGCCACCAGGCTGCTCACAGAGCAGCTCCCGGACATCTGCCATACATTTCCCACATCTGACAGGACTTTTCCCAAGGCACATGCCATTTATCAGCGAAGGCGTGTGACATTGCCTGTTACCAAAACCTGTTCTCTTAATGCATGTGTAATGAGGTGGCTAATGCTTTGTGAGTAGGAGTGCCTAGTCTCAACAGACACAGACATGCACTAAACGATACTGTACGCTTTAGAGCCATCCTGCACAAAAAAATACATCTATAGGCATACAAAAATAGTTTTCCAAATATGATTAAGAATTGAATACAGTGTTTTTCTTTTAAGTTTTACATCGCAGCTCTCTGTTGATCAGAGAAAAAATCGAACAAAAAACCACAGAAAAGCGCACTATTATCATTGTGGTAGTATTAACACTGAGAAATCCACAATACCTTAAACCAGAGAATGCATTATAAGTAAACCATTATAAAGCTGAAAAACATTTATGGAGAGGATAGAATTGTTAAAAGTGATGTATGATTCAGGTAGAAGAGTGCACTGATCTACCTGATAGCCTTTCTGAGCTCAATACTACAGCCAGTAATTCCAACTGATTTGTGATTTTTGTGTGTTCTGGGAAAACTACAAGTCTTTGCTTTCTGGTATAAGCTAGAGCTCTTTTAAAGGCAGTCTTTCACCTTCCCCATGATAATCAATATACATTTTCCCTTACTGTCTTTTTTTCTTAGAAGGTCAAAGCACTGACTTCTTTGCCTTTGCTATGCAGCATTTCTGCAGTTGGGATCACGCTGTCCTCCAAGTTGCCCAGTTGCATGACTACCCAGCTCTCTATTTATGAGAGGGAGCTATATCCTTTGATTTCCTCTTTCTTTCTGTAGCTGTTCACTACAGACTGCTTGGTACAGAGTTACACCCCTGCTCAATCATTTTAATAGCAGGAACCCCAAGATAGTTTTCCTTGGTATGTTTCTTACTGAGAAAACCTCCTCATCCCTGCACATTTGTCCCCAGGAAGAGTCAGGCTCTCTCATTTCTTCCTTCAAAGCACTAGATTTACAAGCCCCAAAGAGCGACAGTGTGTGCCTCATCAGGTTACCACTGCCCTGACATGCAGGACTGCACCCACCTCTGATTTATGACTCTGGGTAAGCCACTTCGCTTCTGGGAGATGTCGTCTATTAAACTGGAATGGTCTTTGAGACTACATAGCCCTCTGCCACCCCTGCATAAGAACTATCATGTCAGCAATTAACCGATCTGTATGTTTACAGGATTAAAGGATCTGGTTTCTCTTACTAGGTCAGTTTACTCTGTTGTAATTACCCTTATCCTTTTCTTACAATTAGCCTCACAAAGCCCCAGAGCTTAGCATGGCCCAAACTTTGAAAACGATCAGATTCGTATCCCACTGGTGTTATTAAAACCAGAGTTTGTAAACTTGTACAACAATATGTTCTACCTGCATGTATACAAAACACTTAATGTTAATTGAATATAAGAGTTTCTCCTCACACAAGTATGCTGAATATGGCAGGGGAGTTTCCAGAGAAACATACGTGAAGCACTATGACAGGAGAGCACAACCCAGTCCCAGCAAACCTGAGATGCACATATGCTTCAAACCTGCCAGTGAATGCTTGGCAAAGCAAGTGATTTTAAACTGGAGCTGTTGACAAGTATTCCAGAAAGGAAATATCCTTGTTGGATGGAAGTTTCTGGCATTACCATTTAACCCCATCAATAAAATTGTTGACAATATATTAGAAATAGGGAAAGATGCCTTTGCTTAAGAAACATGTTGACACTTTTAATGACTATTCCACCAGGACTTGCTTAAAATAAGGCCAAAATGAAATATTTTCATGAACCAATCCCTGTATTAAAATGTTGAAAGTTAAGCAGGCAATTATGTCTAACAGTTTTGAGTTGAATAGTTCAAGCATTTACTTTTTTTCTCTCTCTCCTTAAGATCTCTATGTAGCTCTTGAATTTGTAGATTGTCACTGTTAGTAGATAAAATATGAATTTATTGAATAACTAAGTTTAATTTATATATTTATGTTACACAGATAAATTAATAAGTTTAATGTGATTTTACTTCAGGAGCGGTCACCTGAGTTTCAAGGCACTGTGAGAAAAAAAGATGGATCTGGAATATGTGTTAAATGAAATTGTTAAACATTTAAATAAGCAGCATTCTTTATGTTATTCTTAGTAATATAAACATAGCAATATATGATATTAAGCAGAGTTGCAGCTTAGCAATTTGGAGGATCCTATGAGATCATATCCCAGATGGGATACATCTGTTCTTCTCTCTGGAAAACTGGTCTAGTATATTTCTGAGAATGATTGTGGGCATTTGAGCACAGTTGGTGTAATAGAGAATGGACCCAGAATTAACAAGCATGTATCACCTTCACTCATCCATTTGAAATTACAAATCCTCATGTCCCGCAACTGTCTTTGATTCTTTCCCTAATACAGAAAAAGCTTGCCCTTTTTTTGTTTTGTTCCCTCTAACCTGCCAGTTCCTCCCACCCTTAGTCTGATGGGTACAGAGCTACTTAGATCTGGTAATCTGGTAGAATCATATAAAATAGACTATGGCACAGTGAGAGCACTATTATTAACCTGTACAGGTAGATTAGGATTGAGAACACCTGGAAGCAAGGGAATTTCCAAACATAGACCAAGACTTTATGAAGCACATTATTAAATAGAAATTTTCATCATAGAATTTCATTACTAAACTGACTTTTTTATTCTCTTGTCTAACTCATATCTAGGTTTTTTTATCAGTCCATGCTATTTCTGCTTAGGAGATTCCTGTGCTCATCACCAACTCTTCCCCATACACTGCTGGGTAAGCGTGTGCAGGGTACACCACTGCTGAATGACCTACCTTCACTTTATCTAACCAAGCTGGCTAGATGTGAGCAACATATGAAAGAAAATATACCATCAGCAAGGCTTATGAATTTGCTTGAGCACCCTAATACCTTAATGAAGTAATCTAAGTTTTGATCTAGAGATTGCCTGGAGCAAGTGCCTGCTGACCTGCCTACTGCAGAGTTCTAGGTTTATTTATGTCTATGGAGTACTGGCAACCACAATCTAAGAACACAAAGAGATGGGAAAATGCTCCTATTTTGTGTATGCAGTGATCTTCCCTCTCTACAACAGATGGTAAAATGAATCCTGACTTTTAACTTGAAATACCTGCAACAGAGATATTAATCTGAGCTAGTTGTAGAGATGCCTCTTATAGTCAATTGAAACAAACAGCTTCTTTCATGAGGGCCTCTATTAGATGTCCACATGAGATAAGCCATTCTGCAACAATCCAGATGAAGTTCACCTGAAGCACAAAACAATTTCTACTTTTATCAGCAAATACATAACGCATCACTGAATATCACATCACATCCTCAGTGCTTTAAACATCCTAGTGGATTTTAGTTGGATTTGACTGGTGTGTGCTCAGTGGAATCAAAGGCTACATCAGGATCCCAAACAGCATCTTCTATACTGTCAGCTAAGCTGTTTGATTCGATGATCTTCAAGCTTTACTCATTGGTAACAGAAGAAATCAATACTACTAACATCCATTCCTACTGATGCTCTCTTCAACATCAGCTGGAGTGCTAAAACTCTTGCTGCAATCCTTAAGATTGTCTTGAATGATTCATTACTTACCTCCTCTCTTTGGATAACTCTTGATTCTGGTATCACACACATCCCTTAGAAGTTAAACCACAAGCAACAAGCTATTTACCAGTCATAATCCTTCTAGAGCACCCAAGAAGAATTGCCACCACTGTGCAACACTGAATAAGGGGTGCTGGTATGGTGTGCTCTATTGCCAGCAGTTGCACACAGATTTACCAGACATGATGTTATCTCTGCAAATATTGTTCCTTCTGACAGAATAATAGTCTGTATAGTCTATATGCACATATAGTTAGAGATGACGCCCTCTTATAGCACCTAATCCTCCTCTAATCTGATACTCTTGTCACTGATGATAACAAATTCCAACCTGACCCAGTCTCCTCCTCCCGAGGGAACAGGTGCAGCAGAAGAGCCAGGTCTTTTTGTGCACTGTGTGCCACCTGAGCTGGCAGGTGTCCCTGTGTCACAAAGCATCACATCTGCTGATTCCTGGGCTTTAATTTTACCTTGCCACTGGGAGCCACTAGCTAGAAAGCAGCTTCATGTTCCATTGAGAGTCTCCCTAGGCATCTTCAGAAAGCAAGAAAGAAGTCAAAACTTTTCAGGATTAATCTGTTTCACTGAAGCTTCATTCCTCACACACGCCCACCTTTTGACTGTCCTGCCTTTGGCTCAGTCAGCTCATAGCATCCTAGGTTTATAAACAATACTTTTGTCCTTTTCCTGTCACTTCACAAAAATAGTAGATGAACTGATTGTTGCTCACCAGCCTGGGCTGCAGCTCCAAGGATGTCATTGCATCTCCCACAGCCAGAAGGAAATGGCCCGCCTTTTGTAGGCAGGGCCTAAACCTTAATTAGGTAATTACCAATTCAAGCCAGCTGGGTGGTATCCATAATTCCACCTTTTTGTTTTACATTTTTTTCTGGTTTTCAGGAATGCTTTACAGTGAGCAGAGACCCAGTTCATTCATTCCAACTCCAGCACACTTCCCTTTTTTGGGGTAGCAGCTTTACCTTCTTTATTGAAGGACTTCTCACTCCGGCTCTGGCTCTTTTGACTCTGGCAAGGGAGTTGGGGTCAAGATCACATCAGAGGCACCAGATATTGCCCACCAACCTACACTGCAGCTCCAAGGATGTCATTGCATCTCCCACAGTCAGGAGGAAATGACCTGCCTTTTATAGGCAGGGCCTAAACCTTAATTAGATAATTACCAATTCAAGCCAACTGGGTGATAGCCATAACTGATAGCAAATTTAACTTGCCTGTAATTTTTCTAATTCATTGGTTTATCCATTCTATGGTCGGCATTGGGATGTTGTGCAATAGCTACAATAGCTGAAAGAAAGGGTTTTTTTATTATTATTTCATTAAAATTGTGAACAACTGCAACATGAAGGAATTCTTGAAGAAATCAGTCACAAGAAGATTAGATGATCTGGCAGCAGGTAGCTCTAAGTCTTCTGATAGTAACTACCAGTAGCTGGTAGTTAACTGTTATTAGTCCTAGTCTGATCCCGGGTGCTTTTCTAGGCACTACTCAGCAGCAGCTGAGAAATTGGTCTATAAAAGACCTGTTCTCTGCAGGGGGAAAGGGATAACTGTCTGATGGCTTTTGCAGCTCCTTTCTCCTTTGGTCTATTCTAGAAAAGGCATTCACAACAAGGTTAACACCACGCTGTATTGCCAGATAGAGGATTCAAACCACTCAAATAGAAAACTATGAGAAAGTTCAGAAGACTGATGGCAAGATGTAATTCTCTCTTGATTTCTGCAGGAGTGTTAGAGCAATCTTTATGTATGTATGCTTCATTTCTTTTTTCAGCCATCTCTGCAGTTCATGTTTATTACAATTTAATAGTTCTTACCATTGGAGATATTTCATCTCACCTAACCGTCTACCATTTAGTCATTCTCCTTATTTTCCTACAAATAACATATAGGGAAAAGGCTGGACATTCTATCTGTCCTATTAATGTGACAAATCACTCAAGCAAAATAAATCCGTTTTCAGGAGAGGGAGCAATCAGATTTAGGCTTGAGAATTAGGACAACTTAGTTTCATTACACATCAAGTCACAGAACAGCTGCTGAATCTGATGCTAATTCTTAAAATGAACTATGCAGAAATCCCAGATTATTTTCTTCCATGCACAGTCCTTCCTTCTTTTCCCCCTCCTCCTCATTTCAACAAAATACTGATGTTTATTCTTAAAGGGGAAGACATTGCCTAAAAGAAAGTGGCTTCAAAAACCAGGCTGCATGCTCAGCCACATTTATGTATTATATATCCACAATAATTATAAATATCCATAACAAAGCTAGATTTATGCATAAAACTGTAGTTGCTCCACATCATCTTTCTCAGCCTTCTTTGTGCTCAGTAGATCTCTCTTGTTAACAGTTATATCCACTTCTCATTTTGCCCCATCCTTCCACTGCTAAGTTTCTGCAAGGAATATTGCTGTGGTCAGAGGAGTCTACAGAGCTTTCTGCCTGTATAGATTGGATTTGCGTCCAGGGGCTCCTGTCCTGCTGTCAGTCCTCATGTATGTCAATAAGAAAAAGCATTTGGCAAAGAACTCCACAATCTTCACAGCCTAGCACATACAGTGAAAACAAAAAAGTACTGTTTCCACAGTGTCTGTAGCCTTTTATTGTTACAGACAGGAGAGGCAAGAGGCAAATATTTCCTCATTTATAAAATCTGTTGATAGCAGAACTAATAAATCCAAGAGGGTCTTGCAACTGTCCGCAAAATAATCCAAAACCAGGGCATGTTCATCCTGTGCAAGGTGCCTCCTGGTTTGTTTTGCATGGAGCTGGCAGCTTTAAGGTAATTATCTTTCAGACTGGATGTAACAGGGATGACAAATCCTTGAAACTACTAAAAGCACCTAAAGTAAAGTTGACTTTTTTGATTGCATCATAGTAGTTGGAGACTGTAATGTTGGTCTTGGTCTGTATCCCCAACAGACATTTTAGAGAAAAAAAATCTCATCTTTTCTTTCTCTGAGATAAGCATGCTTTAATTTAAGCCCTGTAAAAGCCTGCCAAATAGCCATACTGCATAGCTACAAACAGATACTTATCCACTGTATTTTAGAGCCACAAGTCTGTGTAGTTAAGTCATAGTGCAAACCCTTGCTGAAGTAACTGCAAGAAAGTGGGTGGAAGCTTTGAGGAACAGACTGAGTAACATACCCTCAGGTTTTGTTTGAGCAGCATTAGGAGCTACATTACTTTTTCTTTGATCCCAACTGATGGAAGAAACACAAAAATTGCCAGGAAACATTTTCAATAAGCCAACAATTTCACTTGCTTCCCTGCTGACTTACTACTTCACGGCAGAATAAATAGCTTCAGAGGGGAAGCAAACAACTCACTGGAATCCACATCTAGTTGCATTAAGTAGCACACCCACAACACTGAAGGGTTGTATCAGCTGGCTGACAGAAATGCTGAAAAACGCAGCATATGGATATTTGTACAATGAAGCAGAAGTAAATTTCCATTTTGAAAGCCTCGTCAGGAAACAGCTTGCTGGCTGGAGAAAAGGATTTGTGCTTTTCACATTTTCGTCTTGTATCAGGCAGATGTACTTAGCTGCCAAAGTGGCAGACGTTATTCTAGTTACAAGTCATGGGGATAGCTTATTGTTTTATTTAATAAGCAGCTTGAATTGTATTTATAAAGAACACAGGACAGAGCCAACTGCATCAAGGAGGAGGTTGAGGGTGTTCAAAGAATTAGGAATGATTAGTTTTTAAGAAGTTATAGTAGGGTTTCTGAACTGGAGCTGAACTATGCTGTTTGGAGGTGCCTGCATCAGGAATTTGCTTTAATCTCAATCCAGAGTTACATTAAAATTCCTTAAAAGCATCTTTAAAACTTTAATCCAAGATTTTAATCTATAGCTATCACTGTATTAGCCTTACTTGAAGCAACTGATGTTTGAACGCAGCACCAAAAATTTTTAAGACATAGGGCTTTTGCTGCTGGCATCCCAATAACCAGACCTTGGCTAAAACCATGCTGCACACTTGAGCCAAGCAAACCTCCCAGCCCATTTCAGCCACACAAGCCACTGTAGGAGGGTCCCAGGCTCACCAGAAACAGCAACCACTAGCAGCACCCATCTCTTAGCTGATATTTCTGTTAGCTGTATCAGTCTTCCTTTTCTTCCTTTTCCCCCACCCTTCTTTTATCTCTCTCAGTGTAAACGAGTTAGTTGTATCAGCTGAGAAGGCATTCCTAACCTGGGTGGAGAGCCACTGCTCTCAGGTGACCAGCAGTAGTAATTGCTAGTGAGTATCGCCTCCCTCCCCAGCCTGGCACAAGCAGCTCAGTGTAGTTCAGCCAGCTGGGGGCTGGAGAAGTGGGACCCTCAGCTGCTCACTCCATCCAGCTGTGCTCCATCCAGCTGCTTGAATTACTTTGTGATCCACAGTTTGCATTCATTCTTGAAAGGGTGACAATAAATCTGTTCTATCCTGGAATAAAAGGAAGGCAGACAGACAGGTGAAGTTTGATAGCAATCAAAAAGAAAGGCTCATGACACAAGCAGGTAACAAAGGGCATCAAACAAGAAAATAGTTCATCTTTGTAGTAACTATGTAAAGTAAAGTATATATACTCACTTCACAACATACATTTGTTTTCCTTTTATGTTATGTGTGGTCAATGTCCATGGTCTTCATTTTTTTTTTTTTGGTATTTTGTCTATTTTTTCTAGTACTTGACTGTAGAGATTGCTCAAAATATATTGCCATGTAAAGCACGATTTATTGTTTCCAACTCACGTTACTATCAACGTTACCTTTACATTTATGTTCCTCAGATGATCAGCAAGCAGGAAGAGAAATCGAATCACTGTAGGAAACTCCTCCAGTTATGCTCATTGCTCACAGGCCTTCTGTTTTACAGTGGCTGTAGATGTGACACTGAAGTCTGTAGATCATTGCATTTCATAGCAACAAGTGCTCCTTGACATACAGAAAATACATTTGCCAGAGCAGGGGCAAAAGGAGGAGTTCATTGCAATGCTAAACCCTGTAGTCTAGTCCAAAGGGACCAGGGGTGAAGACTGTAATGTAAATACCTTTAAATTGTTGTAACCCATGATTTGAGCCGTAGGAATTACTGTAGCAGAGACCACCTGAACTGATGGAGGATAACCCTTATAAGAAGCAGTGCAAGTGCAGCAGTGATCCAACCTGAGTTGGCTTTTGTGCCCAATAACTCCATGCAACACACCATCTCTCCTGTTCTGAGTGACCACCATAACAGCTGGAGCCCAAATTCATGGACTATATGAACTCAGTGGATATTTGTGGACATTTGTGAACATTTTATGAACATTTCACGTAATTAGTGTGAATGTTCAATCATTCCCCCATTCCATAGTCTAGGGGAATGATACCTGTGTATTATATCAAAGGATGGGAAGGGGGTTGGTGGGTAATGAGAATGTATTGGATAGTGTGGGACCTGAGTGTGATGTAAATGGTGTGGAAAAAGGCGTGGGTACTGTACTAGTGTCAGCTGAGATAGAGTTAATTTTCTTCTTAGTAGCTAGAATAGCACTGTGTTTTGGATTTAGTGTGGGATTTGGTATCAGAAGAATGTTGATAATATATACGTTTATAGTTGTTGCTAAGAAATCAAGGACTTTTCAAGTTCCCGTGCTTTGCTAGAGTGCAGGTGCACAAGGAGCTGGGAGGGGCCATAGCCAGAGCAACAGACCCAAATTGGCCAAAGGTATATTCCACACCATATGACATTATGCTCAGCATATAAAGCTGGGGAAGAAGAAGGAAGGGGGAGACGTTTGGGGTGATGGCGTTTGTCTTCCCAAGTCACTGTTAGGTGTGATGGAGCCCTGCTTTCCCAGAGACAGCTGAGCACATGCCTGCCCATGGAAAGCAGTGAATGAATTCCTTGTTCTGCTTTGCCTGTGTGCGCAGTTTTTGCTTTACTTATTAAACTGTCTGTATCTCAACTGATCACTTTTCTTACTTTTACTCTTCTGATTCTCTCCCCCATCCCGCTAGGGGGGAGTGAGTGAGGGGCTGTGTGAGGCTTAGTTCAGGCCGGGGTTAAACCACAGCCCTTCTGTTACACACCCAGCATTTGTGTTGGACTGAGGGAAAAACTAGACACACGCAAAACTAGACTCACTCTATACGGCTGAGAATTTGCAGGTACATCCCGTGGTGCACATGGGGTAAAAATTACTTCAGCCCCTCCCCCCCCCCCCCCCCCCCAGTTTCTGTTTGTAGAGGCAGGTTTTAAAGTATTTCTTGAAAAATAGAGGGAAATTGGAAATGAGCTAATTTACTGAATCAAGTCTCAACACTGGGACTGATTTTCTAAGATACTCTGTAACTTCTACTCACACTCATTTTCATAAGAGCCTCACTTTACAGAGCCTGAAACGACTCATGGCATGATGTGGAAACCTTTCAGTTAAAAAGTAAAACCAACATTGGTAGGAAAAGAGGAGTGCCGACGTTTTGTTCCCATTCAATTTCTGATGTCCTCCTGGGATGATGCACTGAAGTGGTAATCTCTTCCTAGGGCTTCTCCACAGTGTATCCCCAAATTCTCGTAGCTGCACAGGCAAGAATAGTCCGTGTATTGACTGAGCACTGCAAGACACGCAGTTAAAAGCTCAGTACACTATCTGTTTTTTTTAAGGAACAGAAATAAAAATATCAAAATAAAGTAAAAAAAATATACTGGATATAAATGACAGCAGTGACAGGAAAATGAGAACAACTTTCATGTTTTTATTGCTGCCTTAGAAGCAATTGATAAACAGTACACTTCATATATAAATGAGCATGTGTCAATATATGACAACAAAAATAAATTACAGTGACATAGTATTTAACTTTACAAGGTTGTACAAAATTCCCAAATATGAATAGATTTCAACTTAAAAATTTGAAATAAGTTAAAACTTCAACTATTCTGAAGACTTGAAAAATATACATACAATTTCACTCAATCACATCATTTACAGTATGATTTTTTTAAGCTGTTTAGTCTTATACACCCATATATTTTTAACTGTACTAGTGGAATATATCCTGCTATATGCAGCTTTACTGCACTGGGATAGTGAAAGGGGTTCCCTGAGGGCACAGAACAGGCTTTGAGTGTTTACGTTTTAAGTAATTTGATTACGTTTATTAACTGGAAATACAAACCCAAAGCATTGTTTATCTGTCCTATAGAGAGAGGCTGATTTATCTGCTCTTGCTAGAATTTCCATTGATGCTAATGAGAATTTTGAAGAAGGCTTAACAGCAGGATTGAGCTAAACTAAGTCTGTTCAGCCAGGATGAATTAGGTCACATTATTTAATGAAATATTTGAAGAATATCTGTTTTGTATTAGATCTCATTATAGGCTACATAGCTAGTCATGGCTATGCACTGAGATATTTGCTTCCACAACTAATAGGAAAATACATTTGATATGGTACTGTAAAGTAATAGGATGCATTATGGATTGGTATTTTTAACATCTCAATTATATGCACTTGATTATTGTATTAAATTTTATGAAGATTAAAAGCGCTGGACAAAACCCCTTGTCTGTAAGTGTGTGATAATTGAGAATGCCAAGGGTCCAATTTAAGCTGTAAAATAAGGTAAGGTAGAGGAGACTCATACTGCAGCTGGATTTCTCCCAATACTTAAGACAACATAGTTAATCTAAAGCTCGTGCAAACAGTCTCTGTGCACCATCAAAAGAGCAAAAGCTTGCTAATTCAGAAACCATTAGTAAGGAAACAGATAAAGGAAGATATTTGAACAAACTGGCACATGTGAGAAAATTGCTGAATTGTCAAAAATACAGGAAGACACTCATGCAGCCAGAGGTGAGTCTTAACCTGTTTGCAATGAATTCAGGAAGAAAGGATAAGGAAATCCAAGATGTCTATTTGTGCAACTGAGTTTTCCCCTCTCTGAATATGCTAAAATATCTATCAGAATGCTGCATTGGTAACCTGCAATCTCTTCTCCAAACACAGAAATCTTATACATACATAATTGAAATGACAAAGAAAAAAAAAAAAGTCATAAATGAGCCAGAGAGAACCAATTCCTCATTTCCATTTTTCTCTAATGCTATTGGGAATAAAGGCCACTGCAGTTTACAATTAAGCTGGAAACTATTTTAGAAGCCACTGTTTTTGTTGTGTGACTATACTGTCCTTGGGCAGCACAAAGGAGAGGAACTGGAAGGAGATATATAGCCGCTGATGGCTCACTGTGCTTGCTCTGTGTTCTCCCAGAGAATTTCTTTGCAGGCTCATGCCTGGTGAGAGGAGGATGCAGGATGCGCGGGCGGAGGTTTCGGACACAGAGGGGAGGCCAAGCAGTGCAGCCCCACGCTGTGGCGTGGGGGCCTGGCAGCCTCCTGCCCCTTTTGGGGGAAAATGTGCATTTCAGAAGCACAGTGGGATTCTTTCCATCAGGTGGAGCTGGGCTTGGATCAGCCCCCAGAAAAGGCTGGCGTTCACAGCCACTACGAGAGCGCAGGGCAATTTAACAGAGCAACCGACTGTGTCATTAAGTGAATTAATAGCAGCCAAAGAATATAATAGCATATGAACGGAGTCAATATTTCCTCCTACAAATCTATGACTGCAAAGAGGGTCCTCCCAGATTGACAGGAATGACAGTTTCCCCAAAGGAAAAGATCTACATGATGAAGACTGCCAGACACTTTCTCTAGATTGTTTACTCCTCTTGAAGCTTCTCATCTCAAATCACTTTAATCAAAACAATTACATTTTTCTTAATTGCTTGTTCTGTGTTCTGCCCCTGTGTTGGGTTCAGAGAGGAAAAAAGAACACGGAAATACATTTCCAAAGTTCAAGCAACATCTAGTGGTTATGTAAACCTTACCTCACCAACCGCTTGGCACACAGGGTATTATTCTACAATCAGATATGACTTTGGTATCACATCATTTACTTTTTATCTTAACTAGCAAGCCAGTCCATGAACAGCAACTAAAGAAATTAGTTTATCAGCTTATATTAATGCAATTGTTATCAGGGGCATACAGGGTAAAAGTCATTTGTAGATTACAATAATATATTTGCAAGGAAAGTTCCACAGGGGAAGGTGGAGGATTAAAAAAAAAAAAAAAGGTGTTAAAGCATCTTGGCAGGAGAAAATCTCTTAAGAGCACAATGTTCTACTGTGATCGTTCAGTGGGAGCCAAGTTTTGACAGCACATTTTGGGCTGATACCCATGCAGTTAAAGGAGAAATGTGAGCGCTCATAGGACACCTGACCTGGGCCAATGCGTTCGATTTTCTACCAACACAAGACCAACCACCTTTCTGCCCTCAGGACTGCGGTGCTGGTGATCATTCCAGAGGGGAGGACGCCTACAAAAGCATTGGAGTCTGTCTCGGAGTATCTTCTCTGACTCTTGATTTTATTAGCTGTGAAAGGGAAGATTCCTCTAAAACATTGCTACCGAAGAGAACAATTGCTCTTTGTCATTATCCATCTCTACTCTTTCAATTACTGTGCCAATGTTTTGCGAACCTCCGTCAGTATAAGCTGGGACCGATTAGTTTTTCCGAGAGTTCACCGAGACACAGAATTTAATTAGTCAGCAGAAGAATTGCTACACAGTAAAGCAACTGTTAGCAAAAAAAAGATCAACTTGGCCAATAATATAAAAAATGCTAATATTTTGTGTAGTTATCTAAATGGATGGCTACAACTACATCGATAGATACCAGACTTTGAGTGAGTACTCAAGCACTGTCTTTTATGTAGCAGAAGGTGAGGGTCTCCTTTCTACCGATTCTTAATTATGTCATCAGTTTACAGTAAGTTTGGCTCCACTAGTTTTGGCTGAAGAAAATCAGTGTTTGATAAGGACTAAAACTTCAATTCTCATTTTATGTAAGCGATTCTGAGCTGCTTAATTACAACATGTAATTTGTCCAAGTACTTCAAAATCAGAAAGAACCAGGAAAATGTCAATTTATTTAAAATATTGAAGCCTTAAAAATATATATTCTGATACTGCCTCGGGAACTTGTTTTGCTCTTTCATCAGAAGAACAGCACAGAAAACTTTCAAGTAATAGGATCAGAAAAGCGTATCAGGAAACACATGAAATGTTCATCGGACTCCTGTAACGTTATCTCTATTTCTATCACAAAAATCCCCGCTATCTCCAAATAGAAGCAGGAAGCTTATGACTCTTTCTTGTAACAACTTGTCTTGGCTGGTGTGGCCCACACCCTTCCCCCAGCTGGGTGGAAGAAGCAGGAGGTCATTTCCAGCTTCTCACTAGGTGGGAGCCCTGCAGCCGTGGGTGCTGGGCTCTGGAGTAGGAGAGCGAGAGGGGGAAACATCCTGCGATCAACACTGAAGTGGGAAGTAGTGAGGAAAGAGTCAATTGGGTGAGGGGACACCTCTAGAAACCCAGAGATCATTCGTGTGAAAAAAAAGTCCCTCTCCTTCACTGACCTCTTCTAACCCCTGCAGCTTTCCACTGCGAAACTTCACATTATGTTTAGCATTTTCTTAGTTCTTTCAGGAAGCAGTGAATGGCAATCATGTCTTTCAAGCTTTAACTTCCGAATAGGCACTTTTGTGCAGAGTATACTGATTTCAGTGATCCTTCCCTACGCAGCTCGCTTCTGAAAGCGGCTGTGAATCTCTAGCCTGACTTTATATTTCGCCTCTAACGATGGATACTGTGTCAGTCAATATGCATTGCACAGAGTACAGAAAAAAGGGCACGTGTGCTTATTAGTTTAAGTTTCTCTTACATTCAGTGGTGTGGTAGCTCTTCATACTGATAATTCCTGTCTCACAGCAGGGAGGAAAACACATGAGCTGAAGTCTCCTCAGACAGTACCAATAACTGTGAGGAGATGTGCAGCTACTTAGGTAGCCATACTATTTTGAAAACAAGTCTGAAAGGACCCTCTATCATACTGAGTGAAGTGTATGGGCAGAGCAGGAGATAAAGCCTGTTACGTCCTCATATACAGAAGTTTTTGTTCAGATCAGCCTGAGAAACTACACTCATTTTGAGTAAAGGAACCAACTATTTACTCAGAGATACTTCCACAGTCTGAACAGTAGGGGAAAAAAAATAACAAATATCTTTGTCTTTAAAAAACCTTTCAGTTTTGTCCTAATAACAATCAGTTGTAAAATAAACATCATAAATGAAGATGTGAGGCAAGCAAATGGAAGGTATTTCTGAATGAGAAACATTCACACCACTGGAGGAAAAAAGCTGCTTAACTCTAGCTACATTTGATTTAATACAATTTTACAGGTGTCAAACAATGGCTTACTTCTATATTGATGGAAGAGGGTATACTGAATAGGTATACTCAATAGGACAGGGCTAAAGCCATATGAAAAATAAAAATATTGAGTGGGAAAAAGTACTGAGCATCAGGAAATACTGCATAGGTCTATTTCTTGTGATACATCTGCACAACGCAGAGTGCAGCACTCTGCAGACTTCGAAGTAAATTGGGTTATCTCTTTTAGCCTCATGGTGTTAATTGGTCTATGCTACAATGATAATAATTCTTGAAGTGGACTCCTTAAGCACAAACTAATGAAGGCCATTTCCTCTTCCCCTTGACATCTCTAGACTAGGAAGTATTTGAAGAGCGACTACAGTTGCTTTGTTCCCAAAGTTTTTAATCCAGGGAAAAATTAGTCCCAAGAGAACTGGATATTTTGAAGCCACACAAAGAATCAGATTCTTGTCCAGAGACTCTGTTTTCATGATAGTGTAAAAGTTCTCAGATCTTTTGAGTATTTTAAATAAATTAACCATGGCTCTATGAATGATTTGAAAAATAAATTTAAATTCTCTCTGTGCAATAATGTCCTGTGCTTTTCTGATTATTAGCTGTGGTTGAGTAACGATTAATGGAGCATTTCAAAAGTTCTTTCATTCCAGATATGACACTAAATAACTTTTGCCTGGAGAGAGTAAGAATTTCCCATCACACTCCTGGAAAATGCAGGATGTGCACACATCTCTTTATACGTACATACACAGTACTATATCATACATATGTTATCCTTCTGAGATATATGTAGTGCATAGAGATGTATAGGTACAATGCACATACCACATGATACATGTTGGAATAAGTCATGAAATAAGTAGCACTTATCTTAATGTTTTCCTGTGCCATCTGCGCCCCTTCCGTTAATCAGTCTCTGTCAGGGAAAAGTGAAACTGCCCTGAGCCATTTTAATATTTAAAATTAATAGAAAACTCCTCAAGTGCATCTAGGTGGTTATCTGGAAAAAACGGTAACAATCTTTCTTGAGAAAAAAAAAATTACAATCTATGTTATATTTCCAATGGAAAAGTGGGTGATGAAAAGTGGACAAAGTCCTGGATGCCAGTATGGCACAGTAAATGAGTTTGCCAATTAAAACTATGAAGACCTGTCAGTGACACCAAGTATTGTGATGGTCAATCTCAGCCAATTGTGATGCCACAGTTTATGATGTAGAATGAACATCGTGTATAGTTCCAAACACCCCTACTCATACTCATTGCCAACAAGTAGCACAAATGGATTAGCTACCTCTTGTCTGCTTACCTTAAAAGCTGAAGAACAAAAACGGCCAAGTAACAGACATTACAAATTAGTATTTTCCCCAATATCTGCCTGGCAGCTCCTATAAGCAGAAGTAGAAAAGTACAGAACCTACAAATGCTCTATGCCTGATATGAGGAAGAAAAATCCTAATTAAATAAGGTTTTTAATTCTGTGAAAAGCTGAATGTCGTACATGCTTTAGCTAAGCTTCCAAAGAGAAATACTGGGGTATCACGGGAGTCCAGTTCATGAGACAGAAAAGACAGCCGTCATTACGAACACCTCAACTCCACCAGACATCTATACATAACCTTTGGATTAACAAGAAGCAATCTACAAATATCTATCACATCGACCTGTTCTCAGAAGCAAGTGCAGTGCTATTTGCATGGGTAAATAATAAAAGACAAAAGGAATATATAAAACCATGCAGTTCATTGCCACAAAGAAAATCACAGAGACTGGAAGAAAGTTGTCAAAAGGGACCATAGATTTACATGGCTCAAAGAATATTCAGAGTTACCACAATGAATATGTATGCTTTTAGAAATTTTCAAATGCATCAAAATATATGATGATTCATAAACTGGATGAAGTTCAAGCTACTAGGGCCTTGGCAGAATGTCCTCAGGGGCAGGTCCTCTTCAGATGCCCTGGAAAAGGTCAGGCTTGGTGAGCAGCCAACTTGTGGTACAAACCATTTCTCTCGATGAGGACCTGGATTACATGGATACTGCTCCAGTTCTTTTTGATAAGTCTTATACATCCTTAGAAAAGACAGTATCAGATCTCAACACTACAACTGCTGGAGTTTGTAACGTGCCTTCTGATAGTCTAAGGGCAGCCTAACTTTACATAGGAATATCTTGAAAGGAAAGAAAGAGCCTGATACTAAGACAAGCTTGTAAAGCACATATTATGAAAAGAATCTGGGAGCCATTTGAAGGAGAATGAGGGTTTGAAATCTCAAATATAAATTTGAATAGTGATGCATAAGTAGCCAGATGGTCAAGGGGGCAAGTGAATTGCAGTTTATAAATAGCTTAGCATGATACTCCATGACTATTCCTACCCTATATATAGTAGCATGATGATAACTGTATATTCAAAGTTACTTATGCTGCTGGTCAGGGAAAAGAGATAAAAATTTCCTTTTGCTTTGATGTTTGCATTCTGTAGAGGCAACCTAGCCTACTTTGAGACTTATATTCACCTCTTGTACAAGGTTGATAATGAGTCAAGACTCTTTAGAATATTCTTGCAGAAGAAGTAAGGAAATATAATACTCAAGACAATAAAATATAAGAATGTGAAGTTGTACATAATTGAGGAAGGTCACCAACTGCCTCAGAACATCTGTATGGGTATCCTCACATAACTGCCAGATTCCTTTAGATCATTTATTGTCCAGGATATACAGATCCACAGGTTTAGATCCTGTAAACTGCTCAGGACTTTCCTATTATCTGTTTAGCTTTAGAACAGTGACACACCGATCTGCAGTTTAAATTTGTAGGAAGAGTGTTATGCTGGGGTAGGATAAAGTGCATCATGCGCCATGACACATGTCCCTGGATCTTTGGATCAGACATTTCTCACAGCCTACACTTGCGTAGAAGAGATAAACTTCTATCACAATTTTACGTCGGGAAAAAAGCCAAGCATATATTATAACATGTTTTGTTGTCTTGGAGCTGTTCAGTGGCTGACAGTGATTGGAGTCTATTCTACAAAGCTTTCTCCAGACAATCCAATGGCTCCTGTCTGGCTATCACCTCTGATTTTTTGATTCTCTTCATATGGAGTCTAATCTTGTATTATTGCAATCAGTGGGGATGATGCCTGGTCTCTGAAAAGCCAGTTTTCCATGTGAGGAGTGTTAATGGAACTGAGCCGTTTGTCTGCCCTCAGAATGATGCTTTCTGTCATATTTCTGACTTAATTTTCCTCAAAACAGATGAAATATTACATCATCTGTACTTTTTAAAAGAAGTGCTGTCAGATTGTATCTTTTGTCAGATTGTTCTTCTTCTGCCAACTATCACGTGTGCCTGTGTTCATAAATAATATATCCACTTGTGCATATAAGCTAAAAATTTTGTGTGTGCATGGGTTTAAAACAAACACATAAACATATTAAATACAAATTAATTTGATCCCCACTGTAATACAGCCAAATTCTTAATATTTTATAGTGCATATTCCATTAAATAAATAATCACTAAACTGATCTATGCTACAATATGTGCATACATACACATTTTATGATGTCTGTAAATAACATTTTAAAGCCTGTTCACACATCAAAAGAGGTTGTTTATTTTTCTGTTAAAACAATCCAGGGGTTTAACTCTTCCTATTATGTAAACAGTGGTGACAGCTGCTTTCAAGGAAGCTTAACTTCATTAAAAATAATAGTTTCCCCATTGTAAAAGCAATACTAATATACCATAATCCCCCTGATGAACTCTGGCTTCCATACATGCTCTCACATTTTGTGTTTTAGGGGCACAGCACTACTCTAAATATCAGAAGATAATAATATGGCAATATATATAGATATAGATATATATTTAAATGTTAAAACATTAGTTAGGTCAACTTGAGTAATGAATATATTTCAAATATATGCTTCTTCCTATAAATAAGGGTCATTAATTTTCTTTGCAACATGAGTGCCTTATAAGTCTTTGGTTGTATGCGGCTACCAAACTGGTAAACCAATTCTGGGTATCTTTAGCTCAAATTGCACTTATGACATATAGATAAAGCTTTACCTTTTTTTCATGTGTTTTACTAAACTTGTAGTGGCAGTAGACTTGTGATTTCATTTACAAGCTTACCTTTAGGTAGACATTTTAAACAACCCATATGAACGAAAGATTTGTATGCTGAGAGTATTTGCTTTAGTGATGAGAAAACTAGGCATACTCTATTCATTTCTCAAGCAGACCTTTATGAATCACTTTAAAAGGACACTACAGCTGAAGACTGAAGAGCAATATTTATCAACATTAAATAAAACATTTGGTGAAGTATGTATAAATATTTCTTCATATGAATATAACACAAAATTAAATAGTTCAGATACACAGACACCATTTAATATATTTCCACTGTTGTCAAAATCATCTGTAAACACCATCTCACACTGAATACAAAAGCAGCTTTTACATCAGTTCTGTGTCCACAACACTGATGCCCCTTTGTAAAAGAAGATATCTGTTTTGTTTTATTTTCAGCAAAATAAGAGTTTAAGCAATAAAAAAAAGTTTTGGTCAGTTC
Source organism: Tauraco erythrolophus (assembly GCF_009769465.1). NCBI lineage: Eukaryota > Metazoa > Chordata > Aves > Musophagiformes > Musophagidae > Tauraco > Tauraco erythrolophus. The sequence continues at coordinate 89,837,129 of NC_141466.1, read as the reverse complement.
AAAGGAGTATACAAAATTATCTTTCAACACGTAACTAAATCAGATTTAGGACAATAGTTTAAAGTACAATCCTTTTCCCAGAGGACCTCGGACTTTTATAAATCACACTATGTTTGGTGCAGACCACATCACAAATACCAGGAAATATTGGTTATGTCTAAACTACAAATATTAAAGCCCTTTTTAAATTTTCTTATCAAAAATTGTCAGGTTACAAATCGGCAATATCCACGTTTTTCACAACACCAAATAAACCTGGCATTAAACGGATTTAGGTGCACTTCTCCTGATGATTTTTAAAATAGATTCTGGAAAAGAAACACTTTTTAGTGAGCATCCTTCATGTAGAAAAATAAAGCATTTCTTTTACACAAATATTTTGCATCTGAAGATGAGCTGGGCAGACAGTGCAAGCGAGGGGCTCCACCAAGTTTAGACAGAAAATTACCACTTGAACTTTCATTGGAAGCCGCACGGATATTGTGTGTCGGATCTGAGCTGGCTCTGAGAAGGGTGGTGCATCCACATGGTGCAACTCAGAACAAGGCATCGCGGCATCCGTGTGTGCCCTGAGAGCAGCGTAGCCACTCGAGCACGAAACGGGGCTCCTGCTAACGCCAGGGCTGCACCCGCCTGGCTCCTGAGCAGCTCCATTTGAGCATCAGCACTGTGCGGCCCAGATGCAGGCTCTCGCCATCCTACACCTTACAAAGATAACTTCACACTCTGCCCTCAATGTAGCCTTCAATTCCTTTCACCTTCATATCTTTTCAAGAGGCGTGATCACTCTGGGGAGAGATACTGTGCTGGAGATTAAGGTTTTACCGAGCATGTACCCCAATAAAAAACTCTGTAGGCTGTTAGGCTCACAGGCTACATTTGGGTTCCCTTCATTTGAAATGTGGACACCATGTTTTGGTTTCAAAGATAAACTTGAATTTCAGGCAGCAAATAAGGAGATATGTATTTATAATATGATTTTCTGAAATAATTTATTTTTTTAGTTTCACTCGCATGTAATCGTGATGGGGGCTCTGTAAAACCTAGAACGACACATCACCTCTTTCCTGGTATGTGTGTATTTTAGAGGTGTGAATGTATGTCATGCATACATACACACTCACACACACACATATATAACATGAGCTGCACACATAGATACTTGGCAATCAGGAATCAGGGATACAATTAACAATACACCAGAAAAGAAGTGGACAGGAAGCTCTACCTGGACAACAAGAAGCAATTTTGCAACCTATACAATATCTCAAATAATTTCATAATCCCGTTTTGCTAGCTTGCTACATCTGTATGTGACTTGGATTGAAAGTTGTTGGATTCCTTGGAAACAGAAGAGTTGGGCTAGCTAGATGTGCTTACCTGAGATCCCAGAGTTGATTACAATCAAATAGCTGGGCAGATCAGTAATGGGTTTATAATTGCTATACAGCTCCTTGCAAATTTGTAGGAAAACTTTATTAAGTCTTTCATTCCTTAGTAAAAACGTTGAAGTTTGTTAGTTTTTGCTGAATGCAGACTTGATTTTTATATTAAACTGGATTTATTAAAAGGATACATAAGCCTGGCAGCTGCTTTCACGTCTTGATGTTTAAATGTTTGAATCAGCACCCTGGAACCACCCTCCCACCCCACCCCAACCCAACCTGTCCTATCCCATCCCATCTCATCCCATCCCATTCCATCCCATCCCATCCCATCCCTTCCTATTGTGTCCCGTTCTATCTTCTCGATCCTGTCCTTCCTGTCCCATCCCATCCCATCCCATCCCATCCCATCCCATCCCATCCCATCCCATCCCATCCCATCCCATCCCCCCTTCATTTTTTTTTTAGTATTTAAAAAATACTATTTTATGAAGCCTCCCTAGGGATCCGCTTATGAAAAATGACGGACTGCCTTTGCTGATACTGCTGTTTGCGTCGTTTTCTTTTGTCACACTGGCACAGCAGTAGCATCTTGAAAGTGTTTCTGAATGTTTTGTTACACAGTGCATAGCACACAGGGTTCACCGTGCTATTGATGTAGCAAAGCCAGTACCCCAGGTTCCAGAAAGTTTTGGGGATACAGCTGCAAAACGTGTTCGCCAGAACCATGATGTTATATGGGGTCCAGGTAATGATGAAGGCAAACAAAATGGCACTGAGTGTCTGTGCTGCTTTCTTTTCTTTGATAAGTGACATTCGTTTTCGCTTTGTGATCTGACTTCTGGTCTTCAAGGCAAACTTTTTTGCCAGCGTTGCTTCCTTGAAGGATAAGGGCAGGGCTGCAGACGTCTTGGTCACTGATGAGATGCCATCAGAAGCTGTGGTTGTCTCTGCTGACCCCGGCTGAATTGGAAGCTTAGAAAAGCTCTTTTGGAAATTTCCGCCATCCTGAACGCTTTTGGGAGGGTGCAATTTTTTAGGTTTCTTTTCCTTCGATTCTGTGTCAGATTTCTGCAGTTCATCCCCTGACTCATGCAAATCTTCTGAGGAGGGTAGTTTCGTGGAATTGAGGATGGCGCTGTGACCAGGAAGCTTCAGCACGATCGAATAGATGGCTCTGGTCTCTGCAGCGATGTCTTCTTCATCAGAGGAGGCTGAATTTTCAAGGGAGGCAGCAGCGTCGTTGTTGTTCCAGCTGTCGCTGCTGCTGTGCTCTTGGTCCCCCTGGTCTGTGTTGGGTTCCCAGCTCTTCATTGTGAGCCAGAAGTGGCAGCGTCTGTACTTCCTTCGGGATGAGCGTTTCGTGCTCTGCCGTTGCAGCTCGTAACTGCTGCAGCTCCGGGAGCTGCCTGTCTGGTGTACGAAGCGTGCTGTCTCTGCTTCACTGCCTGAAGCCTGTAGCCCTGCTAATTCTTTGGTGCGTTTCTCGGTCTCCTTGTAGATCCTCCAATACAAAATACTCATAATGGTGACTGGTAAGTAAAAGGCAGCTATGGCAGTGCCAAAGGTGATGATCGGTTCACTTAGAAACTGGATGAAACATTCATCAGGAGGCACAGTCCTCTCCCCAACAAAATACTGCCAGAACAAGATGGCAGGGGCCCAAAGAACAAAAGAGATGATCCATGCTAAACCAATCATCACACCAGCCCTTTTGGTTGTTCGTTTGGCTCTATACGTAAGTGGCCTAGTGATGGAAAAATACCTGTCAAAACTTATGACAAGGAGATTCATGACAGAGGCATTACTGGCGACGTAGTCAATGGAGAGCCAAAGATCACAGGCCAAGTTTCCCAAAGCCCAGTGGTCCATGATGATGTATGTGGTGTAAAGATTCATGGAAATAACACCGATGATCAAATCTGCACAAGCAAGACTCAGCAAGAAGTAGTTGTTGACCGTTTTCAGTTGTTTGTTAACCTTAAATGCAACAATCACTAGGATGTTTCCTATGATGGTCACCAATGCAAGGATCCCAGTAAGAAAAGCAATCAAAACTACTTGCCAGACAGTGTGTCCACCCAGAGGGTCTTTGCTTGTGGCATTTAAAGACATGTTTGCTGATTCCACAGTGGAGAAGGGAAAACTCTCTGTGGTCTGAGGGAAATCATAGCTGCCAATGAGCGATGCTGCGTCATCAAGGAGTCCCAGTCCATGTGAATCTCTCTTCCAGAAGGAGCTCACATTTGAAAACAGGGGTGAGGCTGAACTGTTATTTTGCATGATCATTGTGGCTCTCTGACATAGTCTGCAGCAGGGAAAAAAAAAAAACACAAACAAAAAACAAGTGAACAGGTGAAGATGGTAAATAGATAATCATCTGTATACTCATACGTAAAAACCCTTCAGCACTTTGAAAGCTGTCTTTAAAAGCCAAGCTGTCTGTGACAAGTTCCAACTCAGACGCATATGTGGTAGTACTCGGCTTACTGCTGTGATTAATCTGAGCTCTTTGTAGTAATCACATACTGGTTCCTTAAAAACATTCAGTCCCAGAAGAACAAAAATCCCCCGAGAATTTGAACCTGCAGTACTATTAAAATGCCTCCTAATTCTAACTCTAACTCTTAGTTAAAACGCTCCCTGACAGATCTACCCTGAACTCCACATCTCAACAGCCTACTATCCTGGAGCCTTCAAAAACTAGATGCCAGACACATGCAGCCACACATCTTCCAAGTTCGAATCAACGCTGGTCCCCAGTGCTATCCTGGCACTAGCAAAACACAGCCCCAGCCCCTGCTGCCTCCAGTTACAGCTAATGACAAACAAAAATATTGTTCTGTCTTTCCTTGAACTATGGAGGTACAAGCCAGCATCATTTCACTGTGTCAAGCTACTCTAACCTGTGAGGCTGCGAAGCTCTTTTCATTTTCATATAGGTTTTGGCTACCCAATAGAGGTATTGAAAGTTCTCATTAGCACTTTTCGCACGTGCCACTCTTCATTGTTCATGCATATTTTTATGCTTGGACTAAGGATTTTGTACATCTAATGACTTCAGAATGTCTTTGGGGCAACATATGTTAAAATTTCCTTTGAAAATATGGTCTCTAGAGTCAGGAAGAAACATTTGGCAGATGTATGTCAAAGCAATCATTAAACACTTTAGGAAAAGAGGAAAAAAGCATGAAAGGGATTCATAATTAAGTCTTAATCCTTTTCCCCAAGTACTTATGTAAAATAAAGACATGCTCAGAATAGGAATTTGCATTTCCCTTATTTCATTAACTTTCGTGGCCAACTGACTAGATTCATTGTCATAAATCAATTATATCATCAAGCAGCAAGTCCATTGTTGATAGCATATGTTAAAAAAATATGCTGTCAAAGAGAAATGTTTTTTTTGTTTTCTAACCATGAAGCCTGACAGAGTCAATATATTACGACATGAGATACAAATGACTATCACAATGCACTAGTGTTATACAAAATATTTACCCAAAAAAGGAGGCTTTGGTTCTCTAATTAATTTCTCAATTCTGTTTTCCCTTGAACTGTACTGGTTTTGTTAGCAAACCATGAGACGCTATGTGACTTGAAATGGTGCAGCCTCTTTGACATATGCAGTAAACAGACCAACAATTCCTTCCCTTAGCCCATGCACATTAACTAATAAAATTCCCCTTCATACTTCAATATCTAGTGTATATGAGATATTAATTTTTCTTTTTATTAATAGGAAGACAAGGTTACAATGATGCTGCTTTATCCTAATCTAATTCAATCCACTTTTAATGCATTCATCATCATATCAGACAGGATGTGAATATAATAATAACATAATAATAAGAAGAATAAATATTACCGTGGGAAATCAGTTAAATTTAACTCTTTTCCTGACAGAAATATTAAAAATTTGGAGCAACTCAATTTCTAAAAAGAAAAATGGTAAGAATTTTATAAACTGTAAAACAACATTGATAGGTTTGGTTTTCTTGAAGTCAAAGTAGGTTGAAACTAAAATTACCTTTTATCAAAAAACTTTGACATTCCAAGTTTTCTTTTCTTTGCAAAGTTCATATGAAAGAAATGAAAAGTTTTCCACTAAATTTCAGGCAATAAAGCATCCTGAAAACTTGTCAAGCTGGTCCTCTAAAATGTTCAACAATTTTTACCTTTTGAATTGTTCCTTTCCAAATAAAGTTGAACTTTCCTGAAACAATATCACCACGTCCTTGTAATCTATTAGAGAAGCTATGGGACACAACATATTACTTTTTTCCTTCCCCAAGATATACTACTTTTGACTATGGAGCTGGTGTAGCTTAGGCCACCAAGCATACAGCAACATGTCCTCACTGATGTCTGTCATACTGTTTCAAAGAAGCTGCAGAAGTCAAATCTGCACTGTATGAGAGAAATAAACTCTTGCCACCTATGCTAATGAAATGAAAGTCTGCAGAAAGTCATTTGCAAAAAGGTAAGCAGAAGACTGGATGAGAAGCATGCTCTTGCTTGAATTCACTCCCTCTCAGGCACACTTATATCAGCTCACGCTTTTGCCTTGACCAAAGACGATGTTCATTTACATGTCTATAAAAAGATCCCACATACTCAAAAATTACAAATAAAGGCCTATGCAAACCAATGTACAATAATGTTCTCCTTTGAAGAAGATAGTGAAGCAGCATTCAATTTTGGCTTGCCCCTTCCAATGCATGGGTGAACCAAAAACACAGTTCACTTGTGCGCAACCGCTTAAGCAAGCATTGACAATGTTCGTGCCAGTTGTTTATGGGCCAGGGTGGTTAGTCACAGTGGGGAAAAAATCTTTGACTCAGACAGGGTTGCTGGAAACCATCTTTCTTGCAATGTTTTACTTAGGAAGCAGGCAGCTTTTCCAGAGCTGTCAGATAGGATGAGGTCAAAACTAGAACAGTATGAGAGAGATCTGAAATAATGATATTTGCTAAATACATGCCAGAAATGATTAATGTTATAGGGTGCAGACCTTCCTTCACTGACATTAGGGACAGAGAGCAGAGGATGAAAGCCAGAAAGCATGCCCTCCACTGACATGTACTTGTGAAAACTCTACAGGGTAAGGCCCAACATAGTGACGTATTTATTGAGAAGTCTGACAAGTAAGTTTAGATGGCGATAATATCATATGCTGCTGTTTCATAAAAAAAGATAAGCTGGTATCTTCTAATCTACAAAGAAGGTCCAGGCAGAAGACATTGATAAAAGAAATGAAACTTTCACTACTGGGCCTGAATAAAACAATATCACTTAGAAGCGATGGTAGAAATAACAGTATGACTAAGAAATAAAAATAGGTGACAGTTTGGGAGTACTTCCCATTTTCATTGCATAACACAACCATAAACTAACCTAAGTGTTAGCCTTGGAAATCTGAAACAACTATCACATGAAAGATAGAAATAATCTTGCAAAATTAATGTGTAAACACCGCACTGTCACTAAGTCCATAAACTGATCATTAATTCTGTTTAATTGTAGACTTCGAACTGGAGTTTCAATGTAAATTAACCAATAAATCCTTTCAGAAATACCTTGCTTCAAAGGACTCATCATAAGGAAGCCTGGGAAAACCGTACTTCACCTGCAGTCTTTCAGACACCGAGCGAGTGCTGCAATCAAACCTTCACTTCTCAGGTCAGTTCTCTCATCCCTGGACTACAAAGTAATTACTAAGCCACAGTTTCAATGAATATCTGCATAGTGCTTAGAAGGACTGAGGAAGAGGAGAGACTGAGAGCAACCACCATCAGCTCCCTGCTGCCCAGTGCAATCCTGCAAGTTGGAACTCGGCTTTTTAAACTCCTCAGACTTTAAAGGGACCCCTAAACTCGCATTGACTGGACTATTTGACAAAATGCAAGTGCTGGTAGGGTGATGAGTACAGTCCTTTGTTATTCTGGCCCTTCTACAAGCTCCTGTAATTGAACTGTTTAATTCAATAAAAAATGTATTACCCACATGTTCATCTATGTAGAAAAAAAATATTGCTATTGCACCACCATAACATACCAGATCAGCACAACTGGATTTTCTTCCCTTTAGAAAGTCAAAGCAAGCTAAATTATCTACCATTTTCCAAAACTGCCATGCATTTTCTGCTTTCTCTAGAAGTGTTACAGGGAAAGAGAGTGTCCTGCGCCCAAGAAGGAGGACAGCGTGCCCTACGGTGCAGCCTGCCAGCACCTGCCCAGCAAGCCAAGCTCAAAGACAGAATGAGGTGTGACCAAGTGGGAAAGTAGACACAAATATTTTGGTAAAACCAACAGTGCAGCACAGCCTGAGTGAGGCAAACCAACCAAACTGTGACATGATTATAGTTTATATACCAGGATAAGAGTTTAGAAATCATTGGTACAATACACTGCATTACAACTTCAAGCCAGGGAGTAACAAAGGAAACTTTTTTTAGCCCAAGAATATGTGATTACTTACCTGAGATTACTGCTATGCTATTCACTGTCGTCTGAGATTTTTATTCTTGTTTCTGCTTTTTAGTAAGAGTTTATGAAACATACAGGCTAGCGAACACCAGAGGCAATGTACACTTCCCAGCATTATTCAGGAAAAGTGTAGGCATAGTATGGGCAATGGCAATGCAGACTTTCACATACATCCTTCCCAATGCACCTCTGCTCCCTGTCCCATTGGAGGGACTGAGATATTAAATATCCCACTAAGACCATTGGAAGGGAAGGAGAAAGCAGCTACAGAAATGGTCGCTAATTTCAATAAACAGGTATAACATAGATGTAAAAGTCTGAATTTTTGGAATAGCCTAATTTATTGCACATTGCTGTGAAGAGAAAGTAAAATAGAATAGAGAGTAGGAACAGTTCTGTTACACATTTTCACTGCATTTAATTTCTCTTTGTTTATTTCATATTTCAGCGGTTTTGTTAACACTTCACATTTCAGTTTACCGGATTTTTTCCTTTCTTTAAATCTTCCTATTCACAAACACACAATCTCCATGTTTGCAGAGAAATCTGTTTACCTCCTGTCTTTAATGGGCTCTGAGATGCATTTTCTGGGAAGTCACACAGCACACTATGGGCTTGGCCATATGTGAGCTCAAAACTGGCAAGCCCTGGCGATTGAAGAATTTCACATCTCACCTCTTTACACAGACAAGAAAACAGCTTACCTTATTTTTTTTTTTCACTGAATTGCTATTGTATACACATTAACCTAAAGCAGAGAGAACTCCATGCAGTAAATTATAAAACTGTTTTCTAACATAAAGAAACCCAGCCTTTAGAATGCTTAATGCACTTACCTAAACTAGCACCTAAGCTTTGTTCCAAATCCAATATTTGGTAAAATAAAAATAGATATGAACTTTTAAGTTTTCCTGAAATTATTCCCAAGATTACAGATAATTATTTTTCAAATCACGCATAGTGGGTTTTTATTTAAAAAAAATAAATTTAAAACTTGAACAAAATGAAGATACTAGTATTCACACTAACATTCATGGCTTTACATTTATTATATAGCAGCTCACTTCACTTGCAGCTAGTGTAGCATAAGATACAGGATTCCTTATGAATGTCCATGTAATAGCAGGAAGCACAGTGTAATCAACAGTGAACAGAACCTCAGATTTACCATAACTTACTTATACTGATAATCAAATATGTTACACTCAATATAGTTTTGCATCTTTGCAGAATGAGAATACAGAGCCATAGAAATCAATCCCATTATAAAATATCCTGGCCACTGTCTTACATGTTCACAATAGATACAGACAAATAACTGATATACTCTTTTACTTTTATATGTATGTACACATAAGAATATATACATACAAGTATGTCATATATAAAATGTGACAAAAGTATGTGTATATATGTATATCTGCAGATGAAAGTATTTGTATATATTTGCAGATACATATACACACGTGTGTGTACATATATGCCTATGTGTGTATATAAATATATACATATATATATGCAGATATAAATACATATACTTTTGTCACATAATTTCAAATATTGTTGTAAGGAAAGACTCTTTCACTAATTAGCAATCAACTTGATATAGACAAAGTTCAGTTACACACATCCCACTAACACTTCAAGCCAAACTCTTCCATTTTCCATTCATAAACATGTTTTCCTTATGCTTTCTAAAATTACCCAGATTTAATGTCAGTGCTTTATAATCACTTTTGTGATTAATTAATTAGATTTGCTTATTATTTGCTTACTGTGTTACTGCTGTTAGTGTGTGAGGTCTAGCAGGAGCAAACTAGGAACTCATTTCTTTAATCATATGTGCTGTTTTCATTACTTTGGAGAGAGTTTTGAGAACCCAATGCACAGTACCAAGCTACCTGATCTGTCTCCCTGGCTGTCCTACAGTCAGCAGGAAGGAGCACCCCTCCCAGGGAGGAGAGGCAGGGGTATGCTACCACACGTGTTCCTGCTGGGACGCGTAAGGAGGCCATGCTGGGAGTACCCAAGACTGCCCATCTAACACATCCAGGAAATTTGGTATCTAAAGTTGGGTAATGGGAAGAGCCTCCTTTATGCCGTAATTTGCCAATTAGCTTTTGCCAAACATCTACCATCTCCTTCACTTGGACTGAGAAGCTTACATTCATACTGCCCAGCTGTATCTGCAGCATCCACTGTAGGCCCTGCTTGCTTACCCTGTGTTTGCTTTTACAATATTTGCTCTTCCAAACACCTTACTTCATGTAGTATGAACCCTTCACTAAGGGATTTTATATTATGATAGAAATCTAACTTTGAATACTAATATCTTTTAATGGCCAGTGATTTCAGTAGAAACATCTGCTTATTTACAGAGCTACAAAAGGGAGAATACTGTGTTACCAGACAGGATCAGAAAAGAAAAAAAATCTCATATGTCACAGACCGCTGGTATCTCATCTTCAGGAATCACAACCCAAAAGGCCATTGTGATTCCCCTTGTATATCAGAAGGTTCTTATCTCAATGCTTAAGGATCTCAATCCCAATCAAAGGCTATCCAACAGAGAGCTCCAACTCACTGCTCTCCAGAGGCTCCTACCTCTCCAAGAGGGAACTACCCCCACTCTCTGAGGGGAGTGCCCTGCCTTTAAAATGCCCATGGGTTCACGTGGTTTCCACCTGGCCAACGTGACTCACAGCACCTGTCTTGATGAGGCACAGGTGCTTTCTATTCAGCCAATGTAGCAGCCAGAGAACTTCCCCGACACTCATATATGTTGCCTCTGTTACTGTTTCAAAAATCCAGATGTGTATTTCTGATCCCTAATACTTAAGACTTCCATTTAAGATTGAGTTTGTTACATGAACTGTATAATTCTCTTCACAGAATCACAGAATCACAGAATGTTAGGGATTGGAAGGGACCTCAAAGGATCATCTAGCCCAGTCCCCCTGCCTGAGCAGGACTACCTGGATGAGATCACACAAGAATGCGTCCAGGCCGGTTTTGAACATCTCCAGAGAAGGAGACTCCACAACCTCTCTGGGCAGCCTGTTCCAGTGTTCTGTTACCCTTACTGGGAAGAAGTTCTTCCTCATGTTTAAGTGGAACCTCCTATGTTCCAGCTTATATCCATTTCCCCTTGTCCTATCACTGGATGCCACTGACAAGAGCCTGGTTCCATCCTCATGACAGTCACCCTTTACATATTTATAAACATTAATGAGGTCCCCCTCAATCTCCTCTTCTCCAAGCTAAAGAGACCCAGCTCCCTCAGCCTTTCCTCATAAGGGAGATGCTCCACTGCATTAATCATCTTTGTGGCCCTGCACTGGATGCTCTCAAGCAGTTCCTTGTCCTTCTTGAACTGAGGGGCCCAGAACTGGACACAATATTCCAGATGCGGCCTCCCCAGGGCAGAGTAGAGGGGGAGGAGAACCTCCCTCGACCTACTAACCACACCCCTTCTAATACACCCCAGGATGCCATTGGCCTTCTTGGCCACAAGGGCACATTGCTGGCTCATGGTCATCCTGCTGTCCACCAGGACCTCCAGGTCCCTTTCCCCTGTGCTGTTCCCCAACAGTTCAGTCCCCAACTTGTACTGGTACATGGGGTTGTTCTTACTCAGATGCAAGACTCTACTCTTGCCCTTGTATTTCATTAAATTCCTCCCCGCCCAACTCTCCAGCCTGTCCAGGTCTCTCTGAACGGCAGCACAGCCTTCAGGAGTGTCAGCTACTCCTCCCAGTTTAGTGTCATCAGCAAACTTGCTGACCATGCACTCTATTCCCTCATCCAAGTCATTGATGAATATGTTGAACAATACTGGTCCCAGTACCGACCCTTGAGGGAGTCCACTGGATACAGGCCTCCAACTGGACTCAGTCTCATTGACCACTGCTCTCTGGCTTCTATCCTTCAGCCAGTTCACAATCCACCTCACTACCCGATCATCCAGACCACACTTCCTCAGTTTAGCTGTGAGGATGCCGTGGGAGACTGTGTCAAATGCTTTACTGAAATCAAGATAGACCACATCCACTGCTCTACCATCATCCACCCACTGGGTGATGTCCTCATAAAAGGCTATCAGGTTTGTCAAGCACGACTTCCCCTTAGTGAAGCCATGTTGACTGCCCCTAATGACCCTCTTATCCTTGATATGCCTAGAGACAGCACCAAGGATAAGTTGTTCCGTTATCTTTCCAGGGATGGAGGTGAGGCTGACCAGTCTATAGTTACCTGGGTCTTTCTTCTTGCCCTTTTTGAAGACCGGAGTGATATTTGCTTTCCTCCAGTCCTCAGGCACCTCTCCTGTTCCCCACGATTTAGCAAATCTTGCATAATTTTTCAAAATATGTCATATATTACAGACTTCCTCGTCTGCATAGTTAAAAGGACAGTGATTTTAACAGATATCCACATTTTCTGAATAAATGTTTCTCTGCTATTTACTATTTATTTATCATTTAGTCTCAGTGACCCAATACTCATTCATTTTTAGTTTCAAAATAATCCTATCTTGAAATCCTCAAAAAGGATAGCAGGGAGAAGCTTCAGAAATGACCTAGTAATTTCAGTTGTGATATGGCCTAAGGGCAGTGAGGGTTTATCAGGTGTAGCAGGAGCAGACTGGCCGAAGGAACAGCACTTTTCTATCTTGGGCACGCGCGCTTAGTGGTTATTGTCTGAACAACTCATATAAAACAAAGTGAAACCTTCAAAAGCCTCAGCTTGGATGCGCCTACAGTTTTTGAAAGCTTGAAAACCAGAGCAAATTAGGTCTTGCTTAATTAAGATTACAGTAAATATTGACTCTCAGCTCGAATGGTTAAATATGTAAGGTGCGTTGTTATGAAGGGAGGAAATTATTTAAATTCCAGGCAGTTTCACTTTGAGAGAGCTTTATTAAAATTGCATCCCATCTGTCTAATTGATATTGGAGGAAACACACACACGGTCCAAAATGTAGTGAGAATTACAAACAAATACTGAGAGTTTTACTCACTTGAGCAACCCACTGACTTTGCAGGTATCTGGGGACAGGAAGGTTTGGCTGAAGAGTTGGTTACTATGTTGTATTTAAACATAATATTAGATTGAGATGAAAGAAGAATTGAATAGCACAGAAACACTTATTCAGTACATGTGGATATCTGTTAAAATCACTGTCCTTTTCACTATGCAGAAGAGGAAGTCTGTTATATAGGACACATTTTGAAAAATTATGCAAGAGAATTATACAGTTCATGTAACAAACTCAATCTTAAATGGAAGTCTTAAGTGCAACGATCAGAAATACACATCTGGATTGAGGGGTGCACATTTTTTCCTTTGAGTAAAAAATTATCCATCTTAGAGACTTCATTTCAATATTTTATTATACACACACTTTTTAAACATAGTATCAATCAATATTTTATTATTTATTATGATGTTGAATTGAAATCATAATCAAAATTTTGCTGTGCACTCAGCTATCTCTTTACAAAATGTTGTCCCTTGACTCCACAGATAATCCTCCCAATGAAGCATTTAAAGATCACCGTTAAAAGATCATGTGAAATAAAGGAATAGGAATTCATATGTTGCTAAATGCTAGAAGACCTTGAAGCAGCATGGAAAAATATATACCTACATAAAGAGAAAGCAAATTTCAAGCCTTCTAAGTGAATTTCTGCTCTTTCAATAAAACAGCATCCTTCTCTAAAAAAGTAACCATGTTTGAGCAAATTAGTATCAAGAAGAGCTTGTCACCAATGCTACACAAATCAAGTAAATTTGACTGTATTTGTAATCCAGTCATACTTTTAGTAATCCTTGCATGCATTTAAAATCCATATTTAATGTGAATATTAGCCTTTAAGAACCTTTACAGGGAACAACACACCTCATCAGCAGACCTCTGTACTATCTTTAACAAAACTGCTTTAAAAGAACATAATCAATTGATTATACTACAAAAATAAACACTTTTTCGCTTTTACAGTTTGCTCACTGACACAGCATACCACCAGGGAAATCTGGAAAACCGTACAAACATTTTTGAGCATCAAAGAAGACAGAGAGCCTGAGCTTTAAAGAAGCTCACCTGACACCTGACACACTCCTCTCAATTTCATTTGTCTGCAAGAAGAAAATGAAATGACAAAATGTTGTCAAGACTTGAAACCAGAAAACTGAAATCTTTTTTCTAGAAATCCTTTCCATGAAGGAAAATAAATTTAAGCATAAATAGCCTAAACTAAAAAACTCAAACTACAGTTTTGGTTTTCTGCCTTTTCAAAAACCATGGGTTTTTGTTGGAAACTAATGTCATTTTCTGTCAACTTCAAGCTGAATCTGAGATTTTTTTTTTTGACAAACGCTGCTGAAAGCAGATGAGATCCGCTTTTTTATTTATTTAGGGAAAATAATAGAAATGTTTGTGTCTATATCAAGGTCTGTCAAAGAGCTATCAAAGCCTCTGGTCCAGATGTGATGTTTACCTGGTGTCAGGTCCTGTTATATGAAAGATCTCTAACATACCTCCTTTAAATGTGTTAAATAATATGAGTTTAAAGTTCTCTTGAGTCTGAGAGAATCTTAAAATGTTCAAAAGTGTACTTTTGCTGACCACTACATTTCCTACTGTAACTATGGCATTGCATGCATGTGCTAAAAATGCAGACCACCTACTACAGCTTTTGTTGATGATGGATAGTTCAGCAATTTAACATAAGATGCAATAAAGTGACTTGAACAATGTTAGGAAACACTCTGTTAAGGGAAATTTATTATTATTGACTTTGTGATTGAAATATTATTGCTATCTACTGCAGCAAAACCAACACTCCCACACTGGACAGATGGTTTAGTTAAAAAGCTGAAAAAAAAAAAACCTAAAACTGTTGAGAGTTTTCAGCCAGGGGGACAAAAATTGCTAAGAAATAGCTACTAACTAATGAAATCTATATAGATATTTGGACACTGGAACTGTTTCTAATGAAAAGGAAATTTTATGAGAGAAATAAAATTTACTTTGTGTCAGAGTGTTATGTTTTTAATCACATTGCTCATTTGTTCCAAATAATGCTCTAAATCATAGAACCACAATAATGTTTTAAAGCATTTTAGTTTGATTCCAAGTGAAAATTGCCACAGTTAGCCAGAAAATAAGATTTTCAGTGTGTTTATTTATTTAATTGTATTACAGAATGGAAATTCTAACAATTGAGACTTGGGGATATCTTTTCATACTGATAATTTGATCTAAGAAGTAAAGCATATGAAATTTGCCAGTATTAAGGAATGGAGCTATTGTCAGGGAGATGAAGAGCTCTGTGCACCCTTTTCATAAATAATATTTCTTTAATACAACTGTAAGCAAAATGCTATGACACAGTTGAAGCGAAATATCTTTTACTTAAATGAACACCTTGGTAATAAGTCAGACGAAAAGGGAAAACGCTTTGTTTCAACATGGCCCTGGAAATATTTGTGTAAGTACTATGTTTCATTATTCACTGGTATATCTTAAGTCGATCTTTCCATCTGTTTGACAGTGTAGTTTAACACCCACTAGGTGGCACAATAGTTATTCAGAAGCAAAAGTCTGGACTTTGCAACGAATTCTTAACTAGTCCTTCAAAAAGCCTATGTCTTATATGTGGAAATCATAACCAAATTATATCTATTCCTTGATAGGGACAGCTGCTAAAAGAAATGCACGTCAGCTGAATATTGGTCTGAATCAAACTAGCAGCCAAATTACCGACAATGTTTAGTGCTGTCACCTCACTTTTTTTTTTTTTTTTTTTTTTTTTTTTTTTTTTTTTCCCTGGAATAGACACATCTGAAAGTCCTGGTGGAATTCTGTAATTTAAATCTGCTCATTCCAAACTCTGGCCTCCTGTACACATGCTGCCAGTCTCTGGGAAATCAATGGTAGCAGGCACTGTGGATTTTAATGCATGCAAGTAATTGTTCTTTATTCAGATACAGACAAGTAATTAAATAATGTTCCAATGCTATAATCTTTTTTCAGGACTGTTTGCAGGGTTGGTTTGGTTTTTTTCTTGGTTATTTATTTTTTGAGTTACACAGCAAGATAAATGGAGACATGCCCAATGAAAATAGTCCTGACAGAGAGGGAGGAGGTGGTAATGAAAGATTTATTTTGAGTTATTCTACATAAATGCCTGTTGGTAAACTTCATGGCAGGGTCCTCTTCCTAATAGCATTTCATTAGGTTGCTATATATGTGTTTGTGTGAATATCTGTCTTTTCTGCCTACTTGAAATATATGTCAAGAGTTTGAAGTTTTTGAACTACAGTCTCAAAAAGATCAGTTCTAGTATAAAGAATACACATTCTCAAAGCTGTGATTTTATTCAGTGTGCAGAATGGACCTGCCCAGCAATTAATCACAGTCGCATGAGTTTATTTAAGATCCTCTTGGCTTATGGTTTTAGGAGGTATGTAGTAAAGTAGGCACAAGGCTGAAGAGGAAAAAGGAAGGACTTGCAGTTAAGTATAATGTGGAACTCGCGTGTATTCCTAATTTTGTCACAGGAGGAGTGATTTATGCAGATCTTTAAAATAATATCACTGTACCTTGAACAAATATTCAAAGCTTAAATTAGTAATGCACAGGCATTCCTCAAATTTTGTATATGCAGTTTTGCAAAATGAACGATCTTGAACTATATCTTTGCAAGTTTTCATCTGCTTGCTTCTAAAATGTTAAAATTATTCCATCAACAAAAATAACCTATTTTTAAATTCAGAAACTATATATTTATTGACTACACTACAAGTTTTCTACTCACTATCTAGCTAACACACTCATGGTACTCTGCACTCCCTCCTTGTTGCATGTTTCTGACATTGCAAATAGAAAGACATGGAGATATAATTACATTAGCCGTAAAAGTTGCTATCTAAGCAGCAGGATTTTGCTTCTAAAACAAGAAGGTAAAGTGGACTCAAGCTTGCCTGCATTTGCTCTTTCAAGCCTATAAAACCTGCATTTTGCAAACCCATTACAGTCTAGGATAGCCAATAAAAGACTTAAAATCAAGTCCTAGCTAAATTAGAAAGAAAATATTTCTCCCTGCTTTGATAGGGTTGCTCAAATGGAAAGTAGAATACGCCACTTCCAGAAAGGAAATGAAAAGCTAGAAGAAAGAGAATCTGCACCTAGAAAAAAATATCTCCTGCCCTGAAAGGTCTGAGGAATTTTAATGCTTGAACTAAGAATAGGGATGCACACTGCATGCAGTTTCACTGAGTGCCATTGCCCAAAAAAAGAAGTATTAATGCTTCATTAAGTGTTTCCTTCTATTCGTCTGCCTTTATCTTCCAGCTGTCCCAGTTTTATGCTTTGGTTTGCCAGTGAGCTGTACTTCCAGGTTGCTGTGGGTCTACCTGCCCAAGTATTTTTTAGGATCAGAAAAGAATTCCCTATTTAGTTGCCATTCAAGAGGATATATTTGTCTTGGGTTTTTTTAACCTTTCTTGGCAGTTCTATAGTGATACATGTGGGAAAAAGCTCTTAGGACTGAGAAGTCTTAATTAGGTACGTATCTGCAGCAATCTGTGGACGAACTCCAGATGAGGTAAATGGATTTTGGATTTCTGCTGGTGGACATCAGAGCAAAGGACAAACAGAAACCTCAGTTGCTGCTCTTGGTACCCTATCCTCCCATTTCTTGCAGGATGAAAGTCTTAATGTAGAAGGGTGAGTGTAGGCTCTGGCTCTTGTTCGCCTGTATGACCTGAGCATCACCTCCCAGAGGTGTTTTAAATTCATTGTTCCCAGTTTGCAGGACTTGTGAGCTGGTTCCCTGTGTTCAGAGAGAAGCTTGTACTGTAGTGTCACTGTGTTCTCCCAGAAAAACCTGCCCTATGGCCCAGAGGATGTCCTTCGGAGAGGAAGATGTGCAGCTAGGGTTTGCACCCAGGGCTAGGGTACAGGGGGAAAAGTGAATGATCAGCATAAAGTGTATGTGCTTGTGAATGCTTGTGTGTTAAAAGCTCCTAGAAGCCCTGCATGCAATTTAACTGTACAAACCACAACAATCTGGATAAAGATAAAAGAAACACGGATTATAAAATACAGTGGAAGGAATGAAGAAGGTAAAAAACTGAATAGGTAGAGCATGATAAAAAGACTATTAAGATGCAATCTGATAACTCCTTATGGGAACATGAAGTCAGGATGGAAATCAGGGAGGGCATGCAGGCAATCATTTCTTTTGGGATAAGGATTCCTGTATCTTAGAGCAGCAACGAAATCACTTGAAATGAAAAGATATTTCCATTAGTCGGAGCAGCAATTCTCTGCCACCAGTCCTCCCTTTTCCTATGGTAGTCCTCATGGCTTACTCTGTAAGAAAGTGAGGCTATTACACCCACAGCTATAGTTAGGAGAGGAGCCTAGGTATAATGGAGTGACGATGTCAAGAACAGCTGGGGCTTGTAACCCTCTTCTAGAGAAATAAGCATGTTCAGTGACGAATTATTCAAAATAAAGCATGAAAAATTGTTTGAGAGCTGCTGCAAAAAATGCCTCTATGCTAAAGAACCTAAATTTTGTTTGTCACAACAGAAATATAAATTCAAAGAGTAGGAAGGGAAGAACAAGGGTTCTGTTAATATCAGATGTTTACAGAGCAAGACGAGTGCATAGAGCTGTTTTGGCATATATTATAAAAAAATTGATGTCTTACTTCTCATACATATGACAGGGAAACTGCCAGCGATAAACTTAGTGAAGAGGAGGAAAAAGCCACACTGCTTCCCAGACCTGCAGTAAACCCACACCTTGTGTTAAATACAGAAATTAAAAAAAAAAATATCCCTCACCCGTTTACTTCGGTTTTACACCATTTCAGCTGAGAATGAGATGTGATTGCAGATGCCTGGTACCGTAGCATGAAGGACAGAGCTAAAAAGAGAACCAGGTTTCCAAAGAGACGAGGTGTTATGGAGGAGCCAGTGACTCGGCGCAGAGAGCTGAGGCCAGGTGATGGTAGATAAACATGGGAGCCTCCAAGTCAAGTTCTTCTCCTGCCACTCCGGCTGCTGCAGAGCAAGTGTCTGAGCAAATCCGCCGCACTTGCACCTGAGAGAGTCATTGCACAGGACCTTTTCGATTCAGTATGGTTTTATGAGAGAAAGGAGGCGGGGACAACTCAATAAAGCAAGAGGACATTAAAAATGACAGACGAGAAAAAGAAAAGTAACTTGTTCCCAGGCCTATCCTCACATCAGTGAGCAGAAAAACGGCACAGATAAGCAGTGGCCCATCTGATACACTGATCACCCCCGGTGATACCAGCAGGCAGCTAACAGACCCAGTCTGGTGCTGATGGAGCTGGGAGTCCCAATGGCTCCTTCCTATTTGGGAGGCAGTGGTCGCTGCAAGGGAGCAAGTGCATGGTATCTTCATAAACCCATGGGCACAAGGAAAATGCTCTGCCTGGATTTATCTGAACGCGCATGAAATGAAGCGGGAGAGGGCACGTGGAAGGAAAGTGGACCTGGGTCCTCAAGCGGATTTCTGCTGAAATATGATAAGAGACTGGAGTCCACATCCTGACCTGCTTCTTTATCTTTTCTCTTTAAGTGGCATTCATATTTTAGTGCTAACTAATAATTTTAATGGGTCAGTCCAGAATTGATGTGCAAGGCATATAACCAAGTTATTATGAATGTGCACATGTGAATGTTGTGTTAATATTTGAAAAATCTTGGTCTTCAGGAGGTCAAACACTGTTGCATTGTATGATTACTGACAGCAATAGCCAGGCAAGACTCAACAGTGCAGGAATGTGCCTAAGCTGCCGTATTTACGCAAAGTGTTTCTAGCAAAGTGGAATTCCTTTGTAATCCTTGTAGCTAAAAGGATCCTGCATTCTGAGTTCTTCTGTGGACTTCAATGTATTGCTTTCAGATGTACAAACAAACAAACAAACAATATACAAGCACTGTTCCCTGCTTTGCTTCCCTTGGTAGTGCAGCAGAGCTCAAAGTTGCCTATACACAAAAGCTTGTGTGTCATAAATCCCTCATGACGATGAGAAATATCACCTCAATGGTCAGTTAAAACAAGATGTATTCCTAGTCTTCCAGGAAGGAAGCAGTTTCTAGCATTTTAGGTTCTAGTCCAAGAAAGTTCTTGGTATTTCCTTCTAAAAATGTTAGAGAGACTTTTGAAAATACGATGTTCAAGCTCCATCAAAACAAAAAACACTGTAAAGTGGGTGTCCACCCTGTCTCTGTCCTAAAGTCTTATCTTCTCTTCAATATTGGTTATAGTGCCAGTTTAACCCTGTCCAAATTGTTTCAGTACTATGAGCTTTCAAAGAAGACATATTAAGACAAGTTCATTCATATCAGGAGAATGTATTGTTTTCCCTTGTAGCACAAGACAACTAATTTGAATTTGTAACAGTAAATAGAACTACAGCTGTGAATAGGAATGCAGGACCTATGTCACTGTAATATAATCCAACCAGAGAGGCCAAACAATGTCATGGTGGTGTGACGGTGTAACAGCTGGAAGCAATGTTTAAGGGGTTTTTGAAGGGGAGGCAGCTCGGTATCCCTGTCCTGCTCTTAGGCGGATCCATGATCACTGGCTGCTGACTCTCTTCAGAGACCAAATACCTACACCAGATGGACCTCTGCTTCTTAGGATTGCACAGCCCAAGTAATGTTTCAGGGAGACACAAAACTGGAATTTTTTATCAAATCAACATTAGCAATTCTGAGCAAAGAGATAAGAAGCAATGCCCTGGTCCCTGAACACGATTGTTTGAAAACAATAACGTACATTACTTAGCATCATTAAAACATGCATTATTTATTTATTTATTTACTTTTAAGGGGACATTTGGTCTACATTAGGTCAGAACTAGCTATCATGTATATGAGTACCTCCAGTAGTAACAAACTCCAACATACTCAGGCTTGAAACACTATCAGGTGGAAAAACTAAGGTGCATCAGACAGGGTAAAATGGCAACTGAGAGTGCTTTTATTATTTACTTTTTGTTTACACCACTGAGTATGAAGGATTTAATTGAATTGCTCTATCATCAATACAGGATACAGCAGGATTTTCTAGATTTTTTGTTGTATTGCGAATTTATCATCAAAATGGTGCTGGATTTCCCTGCCATTTTCAACACTGTCAGCCAAAAAATACATTTTCTAACTAAATGCTTACTGAAAACTAGAACATTGGGGTAGCTATCCACCACTGAAAATTGGGGTAGCTATCCACTATTGACTTTGAATAAGCATTTAGCAGTGTCTCTAGCTTTCTCAAATATTTTACCCTTAATCAGCAAATGTGAGCCAATTTCAGAGATTCAGATTGTCTGTATTTCTACAGAAGTTAGTTATAAGTTATGAATTAATACAGATATTCTAAGATCTTGAAGGAAGTAATACTAACTTAATTATTGACACTCAATAATATTGTTGCCAGAGAAGTGGTAAGACTTTCAAAAGGCAAATGTATCCATGAGGGATAGTTCTGAATCACAGTCACTCTGCTATGTATTAACCTTATGTATATGTATAACATTTACCTTAGCTTTTGAAATGGAGAATAGTGCTTAAATCTCACTGTAGCCTGTTTTGAACTGAGCTTGCTTTTCCAAATGTCTCTGTTTCCCTATCAATCCCTCTTGCTAATCTTTATTGCTGTTTCACAACGTTTTCAGTTGAAAATGTATCCATACAATCAGAATCCTCCAAGCTCCAGTTTATTAGTGAATACAAATAAGCTGCGACTCTTTAGGATTCATGTAAACCTATCGATATTCCCAGGCTGGCTGTGCTTTCAAATGTAAGAGAAATATTAAACGTCTGCAGCTGCAACATATTAAAACTCCAAAATGAGGGTTTTGATGGCACTTGCACATTTCTGCCCTTTCATCCGTCCTTTATCAGTCATTTACTCACAGAAAGAAGTGACTTTTCCTGCCAAGGTAGAGGTAAATTGTGTAAGACAAGGGCAAAAAAAAAAAAAGATGATTCATTAGTGTACCAGAGGAAACAATTTCTGAGACACAAAGTGTCAGCAGAAATAAGAGTTACTACTGTTTCACTCCCATGACCTTATTCAAAAGGTAATAGATTTTTGCTATTAGAAATAATTTTCAAATTATAGGACCTAGATGAATCAATGTTTCACTGGAGCCTCTCTACTCATCAATACTTGTTTTTCCTTTCATAAAAAGAGGAAAAGCTTTTCCGAGAAGTAGGAATAAAATGTGTGTTCTACTTGTAAAATGTGAGTTGGGAAATAATAAATGCTGATGTAATTGGAAATATTGTTCTTAATTCCAATGCTGCAAGATTTCACAGTTTATTTCAACACACTTTGTTGGTAATTTCAATTTCTTTTTTTTTTCACCTTAGTAATTCAGCACATTTGCGAAGCTTCTCACCCCTCTTATTTGTAATGTAAAAAAAAAAAACAACTACAACAAACTGGAGACATGAATACACATGCAGGTTTGCTGGCATTGGTGAAGAGAAAGTCATCTGGAAATGGAGGGCACACCTAACCCTTAGTATAAGAAGGAAGAGAGAGAGATACTGGTATCAGAGGAGGGAAATGGAAGACATTTAAAGTTCCAGTCATAATATAGTCATTAGTACAGGAGAATTTCAAGGAACGATGGGGATGTGGCTTTCAGGGAGCTCACAGTCAGAGATTCAGGGATTTTGTGCCTTATACAGTGCACATTTGTGAACCCTTGTTACCCCAGGGAAATGAAAAGCTGAGATTTTACTCTCTGTGAGTGCCAAAAAAACCCAACCCATGTATGAAAAGGCAGTGCGACACAGTCTCAGGTGTGCAATCTGAACTCCAAGTTCCTGAGTTCCCACTTCACTGTGCTTCCAGTTGGCTGCACTGTATCCAGGTGCACTGCTGGGTTGGGATGCTGTGCAGTAAATATCACAAAGTAACTTCCCAGTAACAGCCCTCACAATACAGCATGTCAGGGTTCACTTGAGAGTGTCAGTGATATCTGCTAGGATTTTCATTTATTCATTGAAACTTCTGGGCAGAAATCAAGCCAACCAGAAAAATCCTTTCCCTTTCGTATATATCATTCATTTTCCTGGCTGCATCAAGTACTTGGCCATCTCTCAGTCTGATTCATATCCATATTATAATCTTCATTCATAGTTGTTTGTGTTTTTTTTTTTTAAATCTACATTGATATCAAATAGGAATGTCTTATTGCAAACCTAGGCAATCTACGAAAATAATTTCTCCGTTAGAAGGTTTCTTCAAGGCAGATTTTTCCATTATGTCATTTTCATTGCAATGTCCACTTAACTTTAATTGATAGAAGTGAAATGCAAGCAAATTCAGATCACTTAATTGTCTAGTAGGTGCATATTAGAAGTTGATGGCAAATAGGTTCTTCTTTCTTTAGGAATTAGGAAGTTACTTTTTTTCTTCTAACATGTAAAGAAATTTCCAAATAACCCAACCAACCATTTTGGTTCCCTTGAACTTGTAAAAATCAGTTCGTAAGTCAACACTTTCCAATAAAAATACCTATTCAAACATCTTTCCCTGTATGTAGTTAAGCACAGAGTCCCTCATGTATGCATGTACACACACAGATGCAATGTTGCATGGTTAGAGAAGTCAATAGGCTACACTGAGCTCTCTAAAGGGAGTCACTAGTGTGTTGTTCTGCAAGTCACTTTAATCCTTCATTTTTATAAATGGATTTAAAATCCATTTGCCTAATTGTGATGCCCAAGTCCCAACTGAATTATTCTGTCAGACATATTCATGCCTTTGGAAGAAAACTCCTTAAAGCTAATAGGAAACAGCTAAGAGCTATTTAATTTGACCTTTTCCTTAAAGCCAGGTAAATATCAAACCTTAGTTTGCATGTCTAGATGGAATTTGATTTGAGAAATCCAAGTGGAATAGCAAAACTTTCACACCTCTCGAGTGATGCTATTGCACCTGATCAGAACAGCCACTCAACAGAACCTTGATTCTGCTCCCTTTGCTCATGTTTAGCAGCATGGACATGGACAGCACAAGCAAACTTATTGGGGAAATTCAGACCATTGAGCTTTGTGAAAAGTTGCCGTCAACTGGACTACTAAGTTAGTACTTATCAGCTCAATTTTATGGGACTTTGCAAGATCTCTGTATGTGTGTCTGCTGTTAACCAGTAAAGCCTGAAACCTAATCTGTGAGGGGTTTTGCACGGGAGGCTCCCACTGGCTCAGAACACTGACAGTCTTGTGTGTTCAGAGGCTTCCTGGACTGACTCTTCATTAGGCTTCTATTAGGCAACTCGATTTTTTCACTTCCAGGCTGCTACGTACTATCATGCTCTTTATAGATTTGGATTTAGCCTTTTAAATAACAAACAATCCTGATTTATTTTAAATAATTTTCTTCTTCTGTTTGCCATAAGGTCTTCATCCTAATCTCTTCTAAATATACACAAACTTGGGAGGTTCCTTATATCTCTGTTAATATGACTTTTCTGCAAATTTGTTTTGACCTCTTATTTTCCTTTCAGCTCATTTTCATCCATGCAAAACAGGAATAAACCCCTACTTTTCTCATTTGTGATTTATTCTAATAACTCACAAATGTAAATAAGTTCATAAAATGTAAAGTAACAAAGAAGGATTATTTTTCAATTGTTTCTTTTCTGCAAAAATGATATTAAGTCTGGCTCATAGTACAGGAAGGACAGCATTTATGTCTTTGTTTAAAACACACTCAACAGGAAACAATAATTTCCAAATATGCTAGCCTATACTGAAGTGTTTGTTTCCCTATAAGTTTAGAATTTTAGTTTACAGAATGGATTCTGGAAAAATCATTAATGAACTGCATCAAAACTGCATAAAAGATATAATGCACCAAAATTGTTTGCCGTATTTTCCACGTTTTAACTACCCAGCAGGAAAATAATGATCTGCAAGCTTATTATTTTCTATATGCTTGGGTGATATTTGACCTTCTGTGCAAGCCAAGATGTGAGTGAATGCGGGATAACAAACTTAACTTTATCTCTTTTTCCTTAAAAGAACTGGTAGCATATATCTCCTAGGTCTTTTTTGGAATCAGAGAATGATAAGGAAAACCAGTCGTGTTGCAATTCACCATGGGACAAATAGATATGGTTTAATCCTGTACTACATGTAGCAGTCAGGGAATAGATGGGTGACAGTCTGAGTGCAGGAAACCAGCTGGATCACTGGGAAACACAGCTCCTCTGTTCTGCAGAGGAGTGTGTTCTGCAGCTCAACCCTACAAACCCCTCTGCAATGGCCTATGGACTGAGGCAGTTGCATCCTTGCTGCCATTCATACATGCTCTGTGGGACAGAGCAGCATCTTGCTCAGTCTGTCAAACTATTTTTACAGAATGTACAAACCATTTCCAAGCAGAAGTTTGCCTACAGGTCTGTTATACAGCTATATAACATCTTTGTTGGAGACATGGACAGTGGGATCGACTGCACCCTCAGCAAGTTTGCAGATGACACCAAGTTGTGTGGTGTTGTGGACACGCTGGAGGGAAGGGATGCCATCCAGAGGGACCTTGAGAGGCTTGAGAGGTGGGCCTGTGAGAACCTCATGAAGTTCAACAAGGCCAAGTGCAAGGTCCTGCATGTGGGTTGGGGCAATCCCAAGCACAAGTACAGGCTGGGTGAAGAATGGACTGAGAGCAGCCCTGAGGAAAAGGACTTGGGAGTGCTGGTGGATGAGAAGCTCAACATGAGCCAGCAATGTGCTCTTGCGGCCCAGAAAGCAAATTGTATCCTGGGCTGTATCAAAAGAAGTGTGGCCAGCAGGTCGAGGGAAGTGATTCTGCCCCTCTACTCAGCTCTCGTGAGACCCCACCTAGAATACTGTGTTCAGCTCCGGAGTCCCCAACACAAGAAGGACATGGAGCTGCTGAAGCGAGTCCAGAGGAGGGCCATGAAGATGATCAGAGGGCTGAAGCACCTCTGCTATGAAGACAGGCTGAGAGAGTTGGGGCTGTTCAGCCTGGAGAAGAGAAGGCTCCGGGGTGATCTTATCGCAGCTTTCCAGTACCTAAAGGGGGCCTACAGGAAAGCTGGAGAGGGACTTTTCACAAGGGCATGTAGTGATAGGACAAGGGGCAATGGATTTAAACTGAAAGAGGGCAGATTTAGGTTAGATATAAGGAAGAAATTTTTTACATTGAGGGTGGTGAGGCAGTGGAACAGGTTGCCCAGAGAAGTTGTGGATGCCCCATCCTTGTAAGTGTTCAAGGCCAGTTTAGATGAGGCTTTGGGCAACCTGGTGTAGTGGAGGGTGTCCCTGCCCATAGCAGGGATGTCCCTGCCCATAGCAGGGATTGGAACTAGATGATCTTTGAGGTCCCTTCCAACCCTAACCATTCTACGATTCTATGATTCTATAGCATATATATAAAAAAAGTAAATATATATATAAAAAATATATTAAAAAAATATACATAAAACAAACCAGAGGTTGCCATCGGTTTGTTGCCCAGACTTGCTGCTTCAAAGATATTTCAAACATTGTCACAAAAATAAATTCTGTTGTATTTCTTGACAGTCGTTTCCACATGTTTTTGACTACATACAGGATTCCCACATATTTTTAGATCTGTAGCCACGTTTCATAGTCCTGTTCCAAGACTTTGGTACATCTTCCTTTAGCAAGCAACAATTTTAGAAATTACTATTGCAATTGATCTGCCAAATTTTTATTGAAATTATCAAACGATATTATATATTGCTGTAGATTGGCCAAGAATTAGGTTTCACCGGAGACTGGTTCAAACCATGTCAAAGAAAACCAAACCAAATCACTGTCCAAATCAGAGCTGTGGTGACAAAACCTTAAAAACTTTAAGGGGGAGCACAATACATTTCTGAAGATAATTGTCTGATGGAAAGAGAAGTGTGGATTAGATAATCCATGATAGAATCATAGAATCATAGAATCGTTAGGGCTGGAAGGGACCTTCAAAGGTCATCTAGTCCAACCCCCCTGCAAGGAACAGGGATATCTCCAACTAGATCAGGTTGCTCAGGGCCTCATCCAACCGGGCCTTGAACGTCTCCAGGGATGGAGCATCCACCACCTCTCTGGGCAACCTGTTCCAGTGTTCTACAACTCTCATGGCAAAAAATTTTTTCCTAATATCCAACCTGAATCTACCTCCCTCTATTTTAAAACCATTACCCCTTGTCCTATCACAACTGGCCCTCTTGAACAGCCTCTCCCCATCTTTCTTGTAGGCCCCCTTGAGGTACTGGAAGACCGCTATAAGGTCACCCCGGAGCCTCCTCTTCTCCAGGCTGAACAGCCCCAACTCTTTCAGCCTGTCCTCATAGGAAAGGTGCTCCAGCCCTCTTATCATCTTCGTGGCCCTCCTCTGGACCCTCTCCAACTGGTCCATGTCCTTCTTATGTTGGGGACTCCAGAACTGGACGCAATACTCCAAGTGAGGTCTCACGAGGGCAGAGTAGAAGGGGAGAATCACCTCCCTTGACCTGCTGGCCACGCTCCTCTTGATGCAGCCCAGGACGCGGTTGGCCTTCTGGGCCGCAAGAGCACATTGCCGGCTCATATTGAGCTTCTCGTCCACCAGTACTCCCAAGTCCTTCTCCTCAGGGCTGCTCTCGATCCATTCTCCGCCCAGTCTGTATTTGTGCCTGGGATTGCCATGACCCAGATGTAGGACCTTGCACTTGGCCTGGTTAAACTTCATGAGGTTGGTACGGGCCCACCTCTCCAGCCTGTCGAGGTCCCTCTGGATGGCATCCCTCCCTTCCAGCGTGTCGACGGCACCACACAGCTTGGTGTCATCGGCGAACTTGCTGAGGGTGCACTCCATGCCACTGTCCACGTCACTGACAAAGATGTTGAAGAGGGCCGGGCCCAACACGGACCCCTGAGGGACGCCACTCGTGACCGGTCTCCACATGGACATCGAGCCGTTGACCACTACTCTCTGAGTGCGGCCATTGAGCCAATTCCTTATCCACTGAGTGGTCCATCCATCAAACCCATGCCTCTCTAGTTTAGAGAGAAGAATGTCGTGCGGGACAGTGTCAAAAGCTTTGCACAAGTCCAGGTAGATGACATCCGTTGGTCGACCCTTGTCCACCGATGTTGTCACCCCATCATAAAAGGCCACCAAGTTGGTCAGGCACGATCTGCCTTTGGTGAAGCCATGTTGGCTGTCACCCACCACCTCCTTGCTCTCCATGTGCCTTAGCATGGTTCCCAGGAGAATCTGCTCCATGACCTTGCCAGGCACAGAGGTGAGGCTGACCGGCCTGTAATTGCCCGGGTCCTCCTTGTTCCCCTTTTTAAAAATGGGGGTTATGTTCCCTCTCTTCCAGTCATCGGGGACCTCGCCAGACCGCCACGACTTCTCAAATACAATGGCCAGTGGCTTGGCAACTTCATCCGCCAGTTCCTTCAGGACCCGCGGATGGATCTCATCAGGTCCCATGGACTTGTGCACCTTCAAGTTCCTCAGATGTTCCCGAACCTGCTCTTCAAGTACAGTGGGCGGTGGTTCATCCTCACAGTCCCTGCTAGTTCTTTCCACAGCTTGGGTGGTAAGACAAGAGGCTTTATCAGTGAAGACTGAGGCAAAAAATTCATTGAGTACCTCAGCCTTCTCTATCTCCCGGGTGACCAGAGCACCAGTATCCTTCCGGAGGGGGCCTACATTCTCCTTGGACTTCCTTTTGTCCCCTACATACCTATAGAAGGATTTCTTATTGCTTTTTATATCCCTTGCCAAATTCAATTCCTTCAGGGCTTTAGCCTTCCTCACCTGATCCCTGGTCACTCGCACAGCTTCTCTGTATTCCTCCCAGGCTATCTGTCTCCGCTTCCACCCTCTGTAGGCTAACCTCTTCATTTTCAGTTGGTCCAGGAGCTCCTTGCTCATCCACGCAGGCCTCCTGGCCTTTTTGCCCGACTTGTTCTTCGTCGGGATGCACCTCTGCTGAGCTTGGAGGAGGTGCTCCTTGAATGTGGACCAACTTTCCTGGGCCCCTCGTCCCTCCAGGGCCGCCTCCCATGGCACTTTGCCCATCAGGTCCTTGAAGAGGCCGAAGTCTGCCTTCTTAAAGTCTAGGGCACAGAGCTTGCTGAGTGGTTTCCTTGCTGCCCCATGGATCTTGAACTCCACCGTGTCGTGGTCACTGCAGCCAAGGCTGTCCTTAAGTTTCACCTCACCCACCAGTCCCTCCCTGTTGGTGAGCACAAGGTCGAGCATGGCACCCCTCCTTGTCGGCTCCTCTATCACCTGCAGGAGGAAGTTGTCATCCACGCATTCCAGGAACCTCCTGGACTGCCTGTGCCCTGCTGTATTGTCTCTCCAACAGATGTCAGGGTGGTTGAAGTCCCCCATGAGGACCAGGGCTTGCGACCGCGAGGCTGCTCCTATCTGGCTATAAAGCGCCTCATCTGCTCTGTCCTCCTGGCCAGGTGGCCTGTAACAGACCCCTACCGTAACATCCCCTATCCGTCTCCGTCCTCTAATCTTGACCCATAAGCTCTCTGTCAGCTCCTCCTCCGACCCCAGGCGAAGCTCCACGCATTCCAGCCGGTTGCTGACATAGAGAGCGACACCCCCTCCTCGTCTCCCCTTCCTGTCCTTTCTAAAAAGCTTATACCCCTCCATGTTGACACTCCAGTCATAGGAGTCGTCCCACCACGTCTCCGTGATGCCAATAAGGTCGTAGCCCTGCTCATGTGCACGCATCTCCAGCTCATCCTGCTTATTTCCCATGCTGCGTGCGTTGGTGTACATACACTTCAGCTGGGCCTCCGACAAAGCCGACTCGCTGGCTGGAGCGACAGGGGTTCTCTTGGACGGCAGTGTAAGTTCGTTTGAACATACTTGCGATCCTTCCCCAGCCTCTGGACCCTCGGTGCTGGCACTGGTGCCATGCTGACAGCGGTATGAATCTGACTTCTTGGCTGGAGCGGCTGGAATTCCCTTCTTCTGTTCTACGGGTACTTCCAGCATATCTTTATCATTCTTGATATTCCCCCCCTCCCCCTTCAAATCTAGTTTAAAGCCCTGCCAATGAGCCCTGCTAGCTTTTGAGCTAAGACCCTGGTTCCCCTCTGAGAAAGGCATCTTCCATCCGGTACCATCAGACCTGGTTCAGGGAAAGCCTCCCCATGATCAAAGAAACCAAATTTCCGTCGGTGGCACCAGCCTCTGAGCCATCTGTTAATCAAATCTGATTTTCTGTTCCTCTCTATGTTCTTTCCTGCCACTAAAGGGATTGAAGAAAACACTACCTGGGCTCCTGACCCTTCGACCAATCGCCCCAATGCCCTAAAGTCCCTTTTAATGGCCTTTGGACTTCTCTCTGTTAGCTCATCACTACCAACTTGTATTACCAGTAATGGATAATAATCAGAGGGCCGTAGCAGACTAGGGAGTTTCCTAGTGACGTCCCTGACACGGGCCCCAGGGAGGCAGCAGACTTCCCTGTGGGTTGGGTCTGGTCGACATATTGGCCCCTCTGTTCCCTTCAGAAGGGAATCACCTATGACAATTACCTTCCTTTTTCTTTTAACAGGGGCAGTCAGAAGTCGTGAGGCAGACTGACTCCCCTTAGGCAACCCTCTGCGTGGGCCCTCGTCTATGTTTTCTTCTTTTGATGAGGTTTTAGTACCGATGGCAGTCTGATCCGGCTTTGGAGACACCTCCAAGCAGGGACAGCCATCACCCTCCCTGTCGTCTAGTTCCCCTTGCAGAGCACTGTACCTGTTGCATAAGGACACCTGGGGGGGCAAGGGAATTGCTATTCCATTGCGCTTGCCACGCCGAGCAGGGACCTTGTGCCATTGCTCCTTGTCCCCTAATTCCTCACATTCCCTGATCCCCTTTACCCTCTCCACTTCTTTCTGCTCTGCCACAACCAGATTATGGCAGCTGTCAATTTCCCTCTCGCTTTCCCTAATTATTCTTAACCTGCTCACCTCCTCCCTGAGCTCCAGCACTTCATCCTGGAGCTGCGCCACCCGGCTTAGCAGGTCATCGACCTGCTCGCACCTCACGCAGCCATCCTCAGGGTTGCTCCCAGCTACCAAGGATAAGCTGTGACATTCCTCACACATGATGTGACCCTCAGATTTGTGATCCTTATTAAAATATGGTCTTCATTCAGAAAAGCATTTAAGTAAGATCATCATGCATGCATGTTCTTAAATCCAGTTAAATCTGCTATAGATTTAAGATGTGCTTAAATCTACTATGTATGTAGAGTACATTTCCCATAGAGATCACAGAGTCACAATTTATGAGCCTGAAAAATAAAGCAACCTCAGTATAATGTTATGCAATTTTAAAACTAAACAAAAGTTAATTTGATTGACATGTTACTTTTACACAGGTGCATTTAAGATTCCAAGAAAATAAATCCTGCCAATACTCTGTTTTACTGTTGACATCCATCAGAGTGTGTTTAAAATATTGTGCTTTATAAACTACTGGAAATTTATTATTAATTGTTTCACCATCTACTAATATTTGGACTTTTTCTCTAACTACAGAAACACTCTACCCCCCACACAAAAAGGGTAAAAAACCCTAGTGAAATAATAATGCTTATTGTCCATAACCGAACATATATCCATCAGCCTATGGCACAACTGATCCTAATCTCATTCAATAGATTTTATGTGGGTTTTTTCCTAACCTCTCCTGCAGTTCAATAAGGACTGAAAAAGAATAAGAGAGGAAAGGTAATTGTTGAAAAAGGAATTGGAAAAGTTACTTCTTTTTGCTGAGGACCAAACTGTGTCCATTTAGTGGTCTTGGCAATGAATATGGCCTGTGGGTTGCTTTGCACTTTGAACACTGGCCTCTGAGAGTGGCCAGCCAACAGGTACATGCTAAGGAGCCTATCCTCTGTGCCACATCCTCTCCTGACTATTTGACAGCAGTTTGTTTGAAATGGCAAATGGAAGGAGATCACTGGAACCAAAAACATACATAAGCACTGCATGAAGCCCTATTGGAGGTCCTTTAATGTCCTCAGCCACTGTATGGTTGCAGGATGACAAGATATACTGAACAGAGAATTAAACAAATCATACGAAGCCAACAATTGTTTTCTAGAATACCACAAAAAATTTCTCCTTCCCAATTTCAGTAGCTTATCTGAAAGGTATTGGTCCCATATCTCCAACGTAATTGATGACCCCAATGAAATAAACTCCTTGAGCTTACAGGAAGTCCATCTGCTTCCAGACCTCAGCGTGGAAAATATTGTCTTTCTAACTTTCAGTATTACATATTTCTACCGAAGCTTCTGAGAATCGATGTCCCAGTTTTAGCTGGGACAGAGTTTTTTTTTAACAGCCAGAAGAGCTCCCTGTTTTGGTTTCACTCTGAGGCTCACTCTGAGAAGAATGTTGATAGCAAGCTGATGTTTGTGGTTGGAAGTGAAACTCCAAGGACTTTTCAGTGTGCGGAGTACAGAAACACGGCAGGATAAGGGGGGAGCATAGCTGGGACAAGGGGGACACGATTCCCCTTGTCATTTGTGTGGAACTTAAGACTGAGGGCCAAACTGGCCAATTAGTATTCCATATCATGCAGCGTCATGCCCAGTATAAAAGCGAGGGTCAGCCGGGAAGAAGGGCTTTTGCGCTTTTGCTCTTTTTGCACTTTTGCTCTTTTGCGCTTGCTGCGCTGTTGCTCTGCTGGTTTTTTTTTCTTTCTCTCTCTCTCTCTTTCTCTCCCCCTCTGCCCCTCTCTATTTCGGGGCCTCGCGTTCGTCCGGGATTTGCAGTTTTCGGGACGAGACGGGCTTCGCATACGAGGGGTGGTGAGCACCTACATTGTATTAAATCATCTGTATTAAATCACTCTTATCTCAACCCACGGGTTTCACGTTTATCCTTTAATTCTCTCCCTCATTCCTGGGGGTGGGGGAGGGGGAGTGACCGGCTGTGTGTGGGGCGGTTTAACATAACCCACGACAATCGACAATCTAATTTACATATAATTTTGTGATTGATGGCAGAGCTTCAAAATGCTGCTCTGTGAATTACGGAAAAAATACTGGCTACATCTAAAGACAATTGTCATTTTCTTAACTTAGTGAAAGCAGATTTGGTTTCCAGGTATCCCTGAGGCCATAATTAATGACTGTCTTCAGGCAAAGAGAAGGTAAAATGCACCCAAACTTCTAAGACTTTAGTTTGACAAACAACTTTTCAGTTGCAGAGTTTTTCCCAGTATTCTTAACAAAACTGTAAAAAAAGTATATGGACTTATCAGTGTAAAAATGGCATAAAAAACTGACTTTGAGCAGAGATAGCTTTGAAGAAGACTCATTTGGTAGAATGGCTGGAGCAGCTCAGGACAGACCATGGATGGGCATGTGAAAAACTATTTTTGCTCAGGGGATCTATTCCTTTTTTTGGTTGGAATGAAAAGCCAATAGTTCAAATTCAGAAGTTTTTGTGTTGTTGTTTTTTTTTTTTTTTTTTTTAATTTGGAATCCAAGCAAATTTGCATTTTGGCAATGTAGAAAAATTATTTCAGTGTCAAAATATTTTACTTTGATAATGTCATAAAGTGTTTAAAATATTTACATTTTAAAAATATCAGTATTTAATTAATTGATAGTCTACATAATGCATTTAGACCCTTTAACATCTAAAAGTTCAGCAGAATTGCTATATTCCAGAGAAAGTCTTCTGTTTCCTGAAAAATGCATTTAACAGTGGGAATTGCTGTACCTGAAGCTTTCAGGCCAGCTCTATCTGTAAAGCTTGCAGATGTTATCTGTTACTCTGCTGAGGTGCTGAGACATTCTCATTAGAAATGTTCAAAGTAAAGTTTCTCTGAGTCTCTTTTTAAAAAGCCTTTGTAGCAAGCATCAGACATTTTTCCATCAAGCACTATTGCAGTACTGACCTAAAAGGCTTTGCAGCAGACTCAGGAGAACAACCTAAATTACAGGAAGACAGTGGGTCTCGTTTGGTCCTCTAAGTGGTACATATGACCAAACTAAAGGATTGATCCAATAGCAGCACTCATTTTTGATCTATCAGAAGAAAAATAAGGACCATCACCAAAGAAATTAAAGGATCAACTCTCCAAAGATGTGAAAGAAATCTCTGACATGATATACAGCAGTAAACCATTAGAGACAATATTAGGATGCTATCCAGTGCCAGAATCAGATATAAGGTTATGCTAATTATACACGTATATTTTTAGAAAGCATTAAAGTGTGGTATATGGCATTCAAATATTATTCTAAAACAATAACTCATACTCACACACATCATTCTCATTTGGATTACAATTAAAACCAAAGCTTCCAAACCTCAGATAAGTAGTTGGAGCTGAAGTTTTTCTGAAGTTGCAGGTATTTGGAGGATGAATTCGTCAACTTTTAAAAAGAAACAAGTTGTGATAATTTTAGGGCTAAACTTCCAATACTTCCAAAAAAGTGATCCTGCCACATGGCCTTTTGAGAAGGAAGGGAGTGGTCCTGTCTGAGATCCCTAGCACTGCTGAGAGTCAGGTCAACCTTTTACTCCAGCAGTCAATATTTTTTTTTCTAGTTCTGACAATGATTGTATGACTTTGAAACTAAGTTCCTCATGATATGATTTTCAAAGGTGCTAAAGCTGATTTTCACCCTTAGCTATTGAGTATGAGAAGAGCTTAGAAGTCCAGAATGTCAAGACCAAAGATGGCTAAACGTGAACATCAAACTACAGACTCACACTTTGTTTTAAGATCTTGGCTTTCAACTGTTTTGTGCCTCAGTTGATCTGAGCAGGAAAAAACCCCACATTTATTTAATTGGCAAGGCTATTCTGAACCATAGCTAATTATTATCAAGTGCGCTGAGTCTATGTAATTAATTTTCATTTCCTAAACTCTCAAAGATTTGCTAATTTGTCTTTCATTTTTTAGTATTTCTAAACACTGAAAACAAGAGTTATAACAAGCACTATCATAGAAGTCATGGATCACCTTTTGCAATGAAATAAAGCATTGAAGGCTAACCTTTTAAAGCAAGTTAATGCTGCAAATATTGTGGCAGGGTTTTTTGACAGAACCCATTCCCTACTGAGGGCAACTGCCCAGGTCCTTGAATTCCCTGCTTACCCGTAATTGGCAACCTCGCCCGCTTGACAGCTCATGGTGTTGGAGCCCTGCTTTATATTCAGGAGGAAACCTTTCTCTCAGATTGCTACATTTCTGTTACCCCACCATCACGAGGCAACCCCGGGCTGGTGGCTGGCCACCTGGGTTGGCATGAGGCAGGCAGCCCAACGCCATTCCCTTGTGGCTGCCGAGTTGCAGAAATAGGGACTTGAAGTGAAACAAGGACATCTTAATCTAAAGGATGAAGGTGTAACTCCAGTTATGTTGTGGAACATATCATGGACCTCTAAGCATGGCTCTGCAGATGTCAGCACCGAAGGGAGCCTTCTCACAGGTGTGAAGCAGTGTTAAGGGGGACAACCACAGCCACACTCATGCCAGCAACATCCGGCCTCGCTGCTGTCACCTGGTGGGAGAGCATCAGATTGGAGCAGTCTCATACTTAGGATTTAGGTCCAGTTCAAACGGCATTGGAAGTTTGTCAGAGCAGCATCTCAATTATGACTGACTGCAGCTGGTTACGTACACACATGCCATTTTTTTCCCATTAATTCTTTGGTTTTAGCTTTAGTTCATAAGTTTAAATTAATGGGAATAAACATACTTAGCGTATTCGAAAATTTGAACATGCATTGCCTACATAGCAATTTATTTTGAGGCCTGATCTTACATATTAGTTTTAAAAAGTGCTAGACCATCTCCAGAAAGTGCAGATTTAGAATTAAAGCCCCTCATTGCACCCACTATCTTAGTTCATGGACTCAGTGAAGCAAACTTCAATACATTATCGGTCCATAAATTTAAAAATGTAGTCAAGTCTAAACCAGCTTGATCCTAAGCAATGAAAGAAGACATCATTCCTCAGAAAAACCTATTCCTCTGCCACACTTTATCTTTCATTTTTCCAGCTAGGCAGTAGGTATGTACAAAACAGATAACTAGTTTGATCCTTGCCAGGGATCAATATATTGTGCATTTACATATTTATAGAAACACATACACACACTCCAACTTACTTAAACAAATAGGTTTTGGAAAGTTAAAAGTATGTCTTAACAGGAGTGCAGAGAGGACAGTTTATTATATTGATTATGAGAGTTATTACTACCAATGCCACTATAATGTATATGTGCATTTACAGAGACTGCTGGCCAGATTGCCTCTTTTCTCTCAGACCACACCTTTAACTCCTGCTAATAGAAGTTTATTATCAGGGACAAGTTAATCAAGGTTGAGCGTATCAGTTAGGAGTGAAGACATGCATGTGAGAGTATTTGTATTCATATGCACACATACAACTCTTCTAGAATGTCTTAGTGATTATGGAATATTCATGAAACTAGAACAGAACAGTTTGGTTTTATTTTTATGCTGACATAATTTTCTTGTACACACCAGATTTTGTTTTTTTTCACAGTCATTTTTTTACAAGACACTACTGAAATGGGAAATAACTAGGAAGAGAAATCAAGGACTCCGAAGATCTACTACATGCAGTCATTCAACTACAACTATTCTATGAGCAACACAATATATATACCAGTGAGTTTCTACTACAGCATTTATTAGTTTTCTGTGTCTTTAACTGAGAGGAATAATTTCTTTGTAATGTTGAGTGCTTTCCTGGATCACACAGTTAGCTGCTTATCCTCTTGAGGGGGCCAGCTGCACCAAGATTCCTTACTTTCTCCCTGAAAATTTTTTCCAGAGTGTACTCCATCCAGGTGCAAGAGGTGCATTGGCTGTTGAGAAATAACTGGCTTTTCTCAGCTTGTTACTTTTCAAGCGATTGGTACCCCTCTCAGCACTGGTATCACACACACACAACTTAGAGCAGCAGCTGAAACTGCATCCCTCCTCACAAATAGGGAGGTGGCAGCTTTTTGGAGTTTCTGTCCTTTCTGCCTTGAGCACTCGTGCCAGATCAGTAATAATCTAACCTTGGATATGACTTCAGCAGCTCTGAGGAAGAAGTAATTTATATCCCCAAATTCCTCCTTCACACCTATGCTTGCAGTTGCCTGAGGAAAACAATTTCATTGCACCAGCTGTACTACACTAAGCAGAACCTGCAATTCCCAAATACCTACTGCTTTGAATAAACTCAGGAGTTAGGCTGGGGTAGATTTCCCACTGTCATCTTTCATGGACACTAGTTTAGCTGATATGAGGATTTTCTAGGTGGTAGTGGAGATCCCATATACAAAGGCTAGAAGCTTCCCATTCCTTTTCTAGAGTGCCAAATGCAAGTGATGTTTGCTGGAAACAAGTAAACCAGGCAACAACAGAAGTGCTGAGGGTGGTCTGCACCCTTCGCCTGAACACTCCTCTTGGTTTGCTGCCAATTTCTCATTTACTTTTTCCTCTGCCTCTGTATCTCCATCTGAGATCCCCAAGGGCTCATCAGCAGAATCCCTGAAGACTCTCAGATCTTTTCCAGCCACACGGCTTTGCACACAGGATTTCCTGGCACAAAAAGGAACCAGCCATGTGTAGCAAGTTTGGCTGGATTTCTCCTGTTCCCTTGTACAGACATAATTCTCACACTACAATGTATAGGTAAGTGCAACGGTTGTTTGGGAGTAATAAATGTTTGCTGATATTCTACAAAATTCTAAGAAAAAGTTCAATCGACTTATGCTTTAGATTTCTATCACAGCAGCATATACGATAAAACTTTGCTTACAAATTCTACTTGTTACAAACGATGCTGTTTAAGCAACCAGAAACCAGCAGTAAGTGAAATGTGAGGTCTCCCTTCCTGTAGGAATTTCTGCATTCTAATATTTAATTCTGGCCTCCCTTTAAAATTGGACTGCAATGACTTACAGCACTTTGCATTTATATAAGACAGTATTAAGCCATGTACTATCTCTGTAAGTTCATTTTTTGAATATCTGGCGAGGCTACAGCAGTCTCAATGTTCAGAATTAAGAAACTTCTAGGACATACTGAGTCCAGGTGAAAATAAAATTAACTCAGTGCCTGTCGAGTAAAATCTACTTAAAAAATTCATATTGATTTTTGCCAAGAGAATATTCCTACAGCATGTTTTTATGCAAATATTCTTACTTCTTGGAAAGTATATATTTTCAGAAAAAAAAAAAATTATCTGCACCTAAATTCCCAACCAGCCAGAAAACAAGTCAGATACTAAGTATCTGAATTAGAAAATTCTTAAATCCAAACAGGAAATTTGCATATCTTAGATATAAACCACATATACTTATAATACGTGTGTCAAATCTGGTTTTGACAGATACTTGGAACTGAATTTCATAGCAAAACATGGTTCACTAGAAATCCTAAGGTTTCTTTTTCCCATTTGTTAGTGAATCATAATCATATTCAAGGCCAGACAGCAAGAGAATTGTGGGCAAAAGCTAAAATAACGGAAAGAAAATGGATATTGAATCATTCCCAAGGGACACTGCATTGACTGCCCTCATTACCATGTTTGTGCAGGACCAATGGATAGTCCCTGCAAATTACCAAACTCCTTTACAGTAGCATCTCTTCGAAAACTCACTCGTGCTGATCAGAGAAATTTACTATGTAATAACCTGTGTAGTTGTCTATGCAAAAAAATTGTCTATGCAATTAATTTTTACTTCACTAATGGACTATCACTTGCAGATCTAGGACCAAGAGTATAGAATCAGAATATACTTTAAAAGAAAATTAGTGAGGGGAGGAAAATAAGTTGGAAACAATTATAAACATCATCCTTCTGTGAAAGTTATTTTTATGATATTGCTATACTTCACAATTATATTCATTTGAAATATCGACTATCCAAATTAACTTGGTAATTCATAGTATTAATCCTGAATTTTGGACAAGTTATAAAAATAAATTGCTTTGGACATACATCTTCTTCTTTTGATATCTGTCTTTTAATTTTGAAGTAATCTTATTTTAGTAGTTGTTCAACAGGTGAACTGAAAACTTTACAAGCAGAAATAGATTTCAGGCTTATTGTTTCATGATGGATTCTACAGCAGCCGACATCCTTAACACTTTAAGACTACTTAGGAGCTATATGCCTCACATTACGTCAGCAGTGATAATATGATCTGTTGCAGCAAAGGGAGAAAGCTCCTTCAAGGTTCTGAACTGAAGTTTTCCCATTTGAACAAAAGAAAAAAAATTACAAGATTTTAAGATTTTTTTTTCATAAATGTATGTTTTATCCTTGATTTATAAATGAGTTTCAGTTTACCTTAGACATCTTCATGACCCACAGCGTTATGTGCATTTCTGTGATCCTTCATAATCAAAAGACACAAAGCTGAAAGATATGTCAGTCGTACCACAGTGTAATAGAGAATTTTGTTCCAGCCAACTTGATCTGTACAAGGTACTTACAAACTAACTAAAGATTAAAGAAGAAAAATAGGAAAGTTTGAGGAATAGGAGTCCCTCAGTTACGGGAAGAGAGTGAGGAAACATATCATTTAAGTAAAATGACAAGTACAGGAGAAACACTTCAAATGTTGAAGGGCACCAAGCAGTTTTGGAAATAGTGTCAGAATCAGTGTGACACTATTACTCTCACAGGTTGTGTCTGTATTTTCAATGAAATTACTCCCAGAAATGAAGCACAAGTGTCTTAGGAATAATGCACAGGATGACAGCAGGGGCAAAAAAGTCAGTGCAGCTCCAAGAAAGGGATGATTATGTAGTGTCATAAGAAGAGTACACTATTTTATATGAGTAGGAGGTAATATTTTCGGGCACTGTGAACTATCAGCCTTTAGGATACATCTGAAGCACTGAAGGAAGTTCTTAAAATGCTAAACTGGCAAACAAACTAAGATTAAACTGGCAAAGTGACAAGAAAAGTACCGTAAGAAGAAAACTCCTATTAGCAAGGAGATGAGCTAGAGGGTCCAACAAGATTTAGCTGTCTATAGTTTTTACAAGTCTATGAAAATGTATAGTTTTTTAATTTAATCTGAAAGAAGAGTTTATGTGGCATCTAAATGTTTCACAGTGGAAGAATCCAGCACTAGAGAAACGACTTTTGTTCTCTGCTATTATAGACTCTCAGAATACATTTACCTTTCCAGATCAAATGTTATGTGTGCATCAGGAACAACTGTAACAGAAAAAGCTCACTTCGCAACATTCACATTGAAACACAACAAAAATGCAATTACAGGTTTTAAAGTTTTTATCTTCTGAAGGTCTCATCTACAATGAAAAAAGCTTACATCTTTTGGCACATGAATCATTTTGTGGCCTTTTGTGCTTGTAGGATCTTGTCAGTTTTCAGTTCCCATGAAAAATACTTCTCTGTCTTCATTTTTTTGGGAGTCAATTATGGTTTGCATGCATGCATGCAAAAAGTACTAATAACAGTAATTTGAGTAATTGTTCCCACCAATGATGACTTACTGCTCATGGACTCCATCCAACATAAAATTTCCTGTTGCTTAGAAAGCTACAGATGCAGCCTGTGCCACGGGATGACCAGGCTGAAACATGCAGCTCTGCTGAAATAAGAGCTCAACAATGACGATAATGAGAGCTAGCGCACTTCTGTACCAGGAGTAGGGACATTTAGGCGCTATTATTTTAGACTACATCTACTGATGAAGATCTGTGCTTAACGATCTCTTAATCCCACATCGCCCCAGATTCTTTATTTCGAATCTGTCCTTTTCTCTCAGCTGGGGCTGAAAAACAGAATTCCTGTGCAAACCTGAGGAAAGTAATCAGAAAATAAATATAACTTTATTTGACTGGTGGAAGTGGGAAGTTATTGAAAACTTGTCTCTGCCACAGCTTGATAACCAGGAGAGAGTGGGAGGTGAAGATGTTAGCTCAGTACAACAGAGATACTGTTCATCTCACTGAAGTGAAGTGAAAGAGCGTGAACGGAAGAGTCGCACCACTGCAGGTGGTGGCTCATCGCGCTCCTGCTGTTACAGCCACACATCGGCCGGTCGGTCGGCAGGAGTCTGTGAAAGGGTGAGAACTCTGCTTTTGCATCAGGCTCAATCAAATGACAGCCCTCATGCCACAGAGGAACACACACGTAAAAACAGAAATCCTGGGCAACGCAGCTCACTTGTAATGACTTCTGTGAATATGAGAAATCCAGATTACATGGATAGGACCCACATCAGAGATGTGATTCCGTCTCTGGAAACAAACTCCTCATAGCACACTTGTTTCTAAACACTACAAAGCTAAACTTGGAAACTAAGAAGGAAATGTGTTGCACGTCAAGGTAAAGCCTCTATTGTGTTTTCTATGCAAAAAATATACATGCTGGAAATAGATAATTGCAGTAATGACTCATTTTAAACAAAATACTTTCATCCTCACAAAACTTCTATGAACATGAGATTTCCTGTGTTAGCATACCCACAGACAAAATTCTCGGCCCCTGGTAATATTTATTACTCAATCACTCCTACCTGCCTTTCCCCTGTATTAGAAGTATGACATTACAGTGTATAACTGTATCTTTAATTGTAATTCTTCACAGTAAAATAATAGATATCATTAACAAAAACATTTATTCCTACTTTTCAGACTGCATTTCTTCTCATTATGTACAAACCAATAATCACAAACAAACAGGGCTTTAAACTAGATTTGAAGGGGGAGGGGGGGAATATCAAGAATGATAAAGATATGCTGGAAGTACCTGTAGAACAGAAGAAGGGAATTCCAGCCGCTCCAGCCAAGAAGTCAGATTCATACCGCTGTCAGCATGGCACCAGTGCCAGCACCGAGGGTCCAGAGGCTGAGGAAGGATCGCAGGTATGTTCAAACAAACTTACACTGCCGTCCAAGAGAACCCCTGTCGCTCCAGCCAGCGAGTCGGCTTTGTCGGAGGCCCAGCTGAAGTGTATGTACACCAACGCACGCAGCATGGGAAATAAACAGGAT
Organism: Tauraco erythrolophus; assembly: GCF_009769465.1. Classification (NCBI taxonomy): domain Eukaryota; kingdom Metazoa; phylum Chordata; class Aves; order Musophagiformes; family Musophagidae; genus Tauraco; species Tauraco erythrolophus. Next base: position 89,795,160 of record NC_141466.1, on the reverse strand, counting down.
GAGCTGGAGATGCGTGCACATGAGCAGGGCTACGACCTTATTGGCATCACGGAGACGTGGTGGGACGACTCCTGTGACTGGAGTGTCAACATGGAGGGGTATAAGCTTTTCAGAAAGGACAGGAAGGGGAGACGAGGAGGGGGTGTCGCTCTCTACGTCAGCAACCGCTGGAGTGCGTGGAGCTTCGCCTGGGGTCGGAGGAGGACCTGACAGAGAGCTTATGGGTCAAGATTAGAGGACGGGGACGGATAGGGGATGTTACGGTAGAGGTCTGTTACAGGCCACCTGGCCAGGAGGACAGAGCAGATGAGGCGCTTTATAGCCAGATAGGAGCAGCCTCGCGGTCACAAGCCCTGGTCCTCATGGGGGACTTCAACCACCCTGACATCTGTTGGAGAGACAATACGGCAGGGCACATATGGCAACCAATCATTATTACCCAGCTGGACTGAGTTGAGATAATGAATTAACTAATCAACTCAAGGTACTGACCCTGCCTACAAAAGGCAGGCCATTTCCTCCAGGCTGTGGAAGATGCAACAGTGTCCTTGGTGCTGCAGCCCAGGCTGGTGAGTAACAGGCACAGGCAGTCCAGGAGGTTCCTGGAATGCATGGATGACAACTTCCTCCTGCAGGTGATAGAGGAGCTGACAAGGAGGGGTGCCATGCTTGACCTTGTGCTCACCAACAGGGAGGGACTGGTGGGCGATGTAAAACTTAAGGACAGCCTTGGCTGCAGTGACCACGACACGGTGGAGTTCAAGATCCATGGGGCAGCAAGGAAACCACTCAGCAAGCTCTGTGCCCTAGACTTCAAGAAGGCGGACTTTGGCCTCTTCAAGGACCTGATGGGCAAAGTGCCGTGGGAGGCGGCCCTGGAGGGATGAGGGGCCCAGGAAAGTTGGTCCACATTCAAGGAGCACCTCCTCCAAGCTCAGCAGAGGTGCATCCCAATGAAGAACAAGTCGGGCAAAAAGACCAGGAAGCCCACGTGGATGAGCAAGGAGCTCCTGGACCAACTGAAAATGAAGAGGATAGCCTATAGAGGGTGGAAGCGGAGACAGATAGCCTGGGAGGAATATAGAGAAGCTGTACGAGTGACCAGGGATCAGGTGAGGAAGGCTAAAGCCCTGAAGGAATTGAATTTGGCAAGGGATATAAAAAGCAATAAGAAAAGCTTCTATAGGTATGTAGGGGACAAAAGGAAGTCCAAGGAGAACGTAGGCCCCCTCCGGAAGGATACTGGTGCTCTGGTTACCTGGGACATAGAGAAGGCTGAGGTACTCAATGACCTTTTTGCCTCAGTCTTCACTGATAAAGCCTCTTGTCTTACCACCCAAGCTGTGGAAAGAACTAGCAGGGACTGTGAGGATGAACCACTGCCCACTGTACTTGAAGAGCAGGTTTGGGAACATCTGAGGAACTTGAAGGTGCACAAGTCCATGGGACCTGATGAGATCCATCCGTGGGTCCTGAAGGAACTGGCGGATGAAGTTGCCAAGCCACTGGCCATTGTATTTGAGAAGTCGTGGCGGTCTGGCGAGGTCCCCGATGACTGGAAGAGAGGGAATATAACCCCCATATTTAAAAAGGGGAACAAGGAGGACCCGGGCAACTACAGGCCGGTCAGCCTCACCTCTGTGCCTGGCAAGGTCATGGAGCAGATTCTCCTGGGAACCATGCTAAGGCACATGGAGAGCAAGGAGGTGGTGGGTGACAGCCAACATGGCTTCACCAAAGGCAGATCGTGCCTGACCAACTTGGTGGCCTTTTATGATGGGGTGACAGCATCGGTGGACAAGGGTCGATCAACGGATGTCATCTACCTGGACTTGTGCAAAGCTTTTGACACTGTCCTGTTGCAGACCGCTGGTCTCACGTTCTTCGTATATCAGAACCCTCGTATATCAGAAGGTCTTATTTCGCTCCAAAGGTCTATACCGCAATCAAAGGCTTTTAACAGAGAGCTTCAAGACACTGCTCTCCAGGGGCTCCTACCACTCCAGTCTCCAGGAGGGAACTGCCCCACTCCCTCTTGGGAGTGCCCCGCCTTTAACCATCCATGAGTCACGTGGTCTCTGGCTGACCAACGTGACTCACAGCACCTGTCCTGACAAGGCACAGGTGCTTTCTATTGTAGTAGCCCATGTAGCAGCCAGAAAACTTCCGCAACACTGTCCCGCATGACATTCTTCTCTCTAAACTAGAGAGGCATGGGTTTGATGGATGGACCACTCAGTGGATAAGGAATTGGCTCAATGGCCGCACTCAGAGAGTAGTGGTCAACAGCTCGATGTCCAAGTGGAGACCGGTCACGAGTGGCGTCCCTCAGGGGTCCGTGTTGGGCTCGGCCCTCTTCAACATCTTTGTCGGTGACATGGACAGTGGCATGGAGTGCATCCTCAGCAAGTTTGCCGATGACACCAAGCTGTGTGGTGCCGTCGACACGCTGGAAGGGTGGATGCCATCCAGAGGGACCTTGACAGGCTGGAGAGGTGGGCCTGTGTCAACCTCATGAAGATTAACCAGGCCAAATGCAAGGTCCTACATCTGGGTCGTGGCAATCCCAGGCACAAATACAGACTGGGTGGTGAATGGATCGAGAGCAGCCCTGAGGAGAAGGACTTGGGAGTACTGGTGGATGAGAAGCTCAATATGAGCCGGCAATGTGCTCTTGCGGCCCAGAAGGCCAACCGCATCCTGGGCTGCATCAAGAGGAGCGTCGCCAGCAGGTTGAGAGAGGTGATTCTCCCCCTCTACTCTGCCCTCGTGAGACCTCACCTGGAGTACCGCGTCCAGTTCTGGAGTCCCCAACATAAGAAGGACGTGGACCAGTTGGAGAGGGTCCAGAGGAGGGCCACGAAGATAAGAGGGCTGGAGCACCTTTCCTATGAGGACAGGCTGAAAGAGTTGGGGCTGTTCAGCCTGGAGAAGAGGAGGCTCCGGGGTGACCTTATAGCGGTCTTCCAGTACCTCAAGGGGGCCTACAAGAAAGATGGGGAGAGGCTGTTCAGGAGGGCCAGTTGTGATAGGACAAGGGGTAATGGTTTTAAAATAGAGGGAGGTAGATTCAGATTGGATATTAGGAAGAAATTTTTTACCATGAGAGTTGTAGAACACTGGAACAGGTTGCCCAGAGAGGTGGTGGATGCTCCATCCCTGGAGATGTTCAAGGCCAGGTTGGACGAGGCTCTGAGCAACCTGATCTAGCTGGAGATATCCCTATTCCTTGCAGGGGGGTTGGACTAGATGACCTTTGAAGGTCCCTTCCAGCCCTAACCATTCTATGATTCTATGTTCTATGATTCTATGACACATTTTCGTTACAAAGTACAAATGGATTTATTCTACTGAAAATGACATGCTGCTTCTTATCCTAGCATATAAACAAACTGCCACCCTAATTGGAAATATCTTTTAAAAAGAAAGTTTGAGATACAAAATCCCTGCAGGAATCAATTACAAGAGCAACCTATTCACAAAAAGAAGAAAAATAAAAACTGAAAGACCCTGCTGCAAACAGCAATGGCTGTAGAACAGTAGAATTTGCTTGTGGATAATAGTCACAAAAAACCCCAAAATGTTCAATGCTGTTACATTTCTAATCCTCTCTGTTAAAGCAGGCAATTTTAAAAAAAAGTTTTCTATTTATTTTAGAGCTTATTTATGAAACAAAGAAAAAGGAATGTATATTGTTTACTTCCAACAGTCTAGGGTGTTTAACTGTATACAGGTTAGTCTATAGGGTAATGTCCATTTTTTTCAAAGACAGCAAAAGTGAAAAAAAAAAATGGCAATGAATTACTTTTAAGACATCAACTGGCATTGTCTCATGGTAGCCTAACCTCTCACAGAAAAAAATGCGATGAGTAGACTGACTACATGACAGTTGTTTCCAGAGATTTAGTAGGAGATGTAATGGTATGTGAACTTGATGTGAACATTGGCCTGTATCTAAGGGCAGCTGCTGATTACTTGTGAGTTCAAATGCAATATGTATGGTTTGGTTCTGCAACATTTCCCAAAGTACAGTTAACCATCTCATTGGATTTTCAGAAAGAAAATATAGAAACCATTGATGCCTCACATCAGGAGTGACTCACTTCCCCATGACTCTTCTGCAAATTACAACCAGTTTCATTGACAATAAAGGGTAAAATACGTATTGCAAATTGTTACTTATTGCTGAAACATATATTAGAAGATTCTAAGTGGGTGACTCATCTCAGCAAGGTATTAGAAAAGCAAGAGGCCTTCAGGATACGAAATATATTAGGAAACAGCTTTCAACCTAAGCTGGAGGGTCTACTTCACAATATCTTATTATCTCATGTGAACATAGTGCATGATTTTTATGGCTTTGAACATTCATGAATGAGTGTTTCCCATGCTTTGTCCTCCCCACTCTACCTTGTGTGGGAAAACTAGGCCTGAACATCAGCTAAAAGCATCTGAAGAAAGCTGTCTGCTTTTTCCTCAGGCCTAATTGCCCTCCCTACACATAGTCTCTTCTTGTGAGCCAAGGCTGGATATTGTGTTTTAGAAGTCCACAACACCTCAGAATAAGACAAATCCATGTGAAAAACAGATGCTCAGTTGCCATTCAAGTGGATGTGCCATCTGCATGTATCTCACCACACTGTGCAGAGCAAGTGGTAATTTTGGATCTGTGAATGGTGTTGATACAGCAGCAATCAGCCTTGCATCCAGACCTACCTCTACATTGTGCCTACCCAACAGCAATGAAGACTAAAGAAAAGAGATGCTGCTTCAATAACAGTGCTGCAGAACTTCTGCCATTTGCAAAGTCTCCGGGCATCATCAGTCTCTCTCTCTCTCTAATCTCCAATGCCAGAACACAGACAGTGTAACAAGTGCCACTTTTGGATGTCACTGGCATCTTATCTACAAAAGTTGGCAAATGCATGAGAAGTGAGGAATTATGGGATTCCATGACAGAATTATACAAAAACTCTAAAATGTCAATAGACATATATTTTATCAGTCATTGAAAGGTTTTTCAGGAACAGAAGAAATATGAGAAACTGAAAGAGAGAGGTTTGTGAAGGGAAAGCAAACCAAGTTAAATGTTTCTTCTAGTCCTAATGAAACGGGATTTATATGAGTACTAAATATATTCAGTAAACACCCACAATGGACACAATCCTCAGCCTTACTATTGAATTTGTATAGGGCCTCTGTACGGAGCACCATAAACCATATTCTTTATAACAGATAAAACTAGCAATTGCCCATTTGTGAGATCCAGATGGATTTGGCTTGGTACGAAGTCCTTTTGTATATATTTTCCTGAAACGGACTTGAATTCAAACATAAAATCTGTTTTCTGGCTATTTTAGTATGTAACTGATGGTAGCACATATCATTTAGTATGGCTTGTAAGATTTTCTGTTTGAGAGCAGTACTCAGAACAAGGTTAGAGGCTTTTCATTAGCATGCGCAAAATGAAGTTATGAAGAGAAAGCTCCTAAGCATGAGGGCCAGAAACAGGTACATTTTGATGTGTTGTGCAAGATGTTAGGGCAGAGTTCTCCACCTTTCTCTCTTCAAACTAATTTGATCTGTCAGGACCTAGGGATTTTTTCTATGGACTTTAGCTTGTAATGATGGCATAATGTGTCTGAGACTTGACCACAAGGTATGGACTGGCTTGAATTTTCCCCTACTTTGCAAACAGGTGACATAAATCTCGAGCTCCATACTGGTACCATAAATCTCGAGCTCCATACTGGTACCTTATCAGGGACTGCTCCCATAGCTGGCACAGAGGTGGGCATCCCACCTGCACAGATGGTGTGTTATGAAGTGGAGGGCATTTCAGAAGATAAGGAGGGAAGACACTTCTGCATTCATCTACCTTTAAATCTAGATCTGTATATTGAAGAGAAGCCAAGGAGGAAAGCACAGCCAAGGAGACTTGTAGATATATCTAAATTTCCCCAGGCAGCAAGTGAGAAATTATTTCATGACTTGTTAAGAGCAAAGCTGGGGAAGTGAGTGTCTTAGCTTAGGAAAGCCCAACGCCTATGGTAGTCTTTCAACACAGTGCTTCTTACCACGGGCTTTAAGAAGCTGAAGAGCCTAAAGCAATAAGGGGCAACAGAGCTCCAACAGACCTGGAACATCTTTTCTTGGAAAAATGGAAACTGACAGCTGCCAAATCTTCTATTCCCTAAGTCTTAATGCAGATCCTAAAATCGTAAAGCTAATTGCAAAATAATAACTACATAAGGATATTTTAGAAACAGCTAGGGTATTAAAAGTGCTGTACTTGATACACCTAAGATTGTCCTTACAAAAATACATTACAGAAACCTTGTATAAACAATGATTTTCCACACTTCAGGGACTTTTCCACTTCCTGAATTTAAAACAAAAATAAAACCAGAAGTGGACACAGACAATTTCAATTTTAAACTCTTCAATTTCAAACTCAATTTCAAAACTCAAACTCTTTATGATATGTTTTCAGATTGGAAAACATGCCTATACATAAACGTAGCACAAAGTTTATGCAGCAATTAGGTCCCAATAAAGTCATCAAACTTTGGCTCAAATTTCTTCCTAAAGCTGTATTCATCTTCTCAACAGAACCTTATTTCATCCTAAAGGAATACTTTTGTTACATCATTACCCAAATATGTGTTAATGAAAATGCAGTTAATCTAAAAGAGTGCCAAAATAGTATTGGTTCTTACAATAATAGATTTTACTTTTATAAAGTGCCTTCATCTTAGACACTATTTAAGCAGCTTAAGTATGTCTGCGAAGCATATTGATTTTCTGTAATAAAGTCTCTAGATAAGCGCACAATATCTGTATTAAGGCTGTTACATACATGAGGTGACACAATATGATTGCAGTTTCTTATTTACTGTATTTTCAAAAGATATTCAAATTATATATAATGATAATCTTGTAAAAGATTAAATGAAAACAAACAAACAAAACCCCATCCAGCCTTTCTCAGCTTTCAAATGTTTTATATTATGGTAACAAAGAGTGATTGGAAATTAAAAAAAAAAAAAAAGAAAAAATAGAACTATAATAGTTAAAAATGAGAGTAATCTTTCAGTTATGTTAGAAGCTTAAATTTTTGTAGTAACTTAAATGAATTATAATTTTTAATTCATTTAAATTACTACAGAACTGTGTCCACAGTTTCTGAATTTTGCTTCATGAGAATGTAGTTATGGTTTCCTCTTAACCAAGAAGACTGGTTTGTTTCATATTCAGCCAGCCTTGCTTGGAAAGTCACAGCTTCATTGCATTTCACTGGTCTGAGTTTTTCTGTAGAATTTTCTTTATTTACATAAAACTTAGGCAAAATTTTGCAGTTAAGATCTTAGAAACACTGGATCACACAGCTAAATTGCTGTATAGTAAATAAAATTTAAAAAAAAGAAAGAAATGTTGCGATTGACAGCACTATTATATTAGATATTATGACTGTAAACTAGGTTGTGGTGAGAGACTATCCCTTCCTTCCATGTTTCTGCAGTAGCTCCCTACAGTGACAGATCACCCTATGACTTGTATCTGCAATAACCCCAGGCACAGTTGTGCCTTCAAAGCACAACTGACCTAACACTTTCAGCTAAAGAAAAAAGCTTCGAGAATCCTCCTGCTGCTTCTCCAAGACGGGAGGTGGTCAAACCTGTCATCTCAGCTTTTGTCTGAAGCACAGAGAAGGCATAGTTACATGTTTCTGATTTCAGGTTTCAGATGTGGAAAGACAAGCCTCCTGAGCTGTGATTAAAACCGATTAATCAGTTTAACCTCCTGAGAAACACATATTTCACCTCTTACCGCCCACATCCTCCTTGCCTCTTCCCCTCCCTAGGAGATTCCTGTGCCTCTACAGAAACAACAGAACATTAAAAAAAAAACAAATCAACCAATTTTCTAACAAACTTTTAAAATGTTGATGTACTGGCTTCATTTCCCATTGATTATAATTATTAATTGCCAATATATTTACGTCCTGTTCCAAATCAGAGAAAGGAAGCCCAAACTTTACTGTAAGAGCTCTTCTTTCATTACTCTTCAGCTGGTTATTAGCAGGAAGTGCTAAATAATCCAGAAGTTCCTTTATTATCGTTAAATGTCAAATCTTACTTTGCAAACAAAAGAGATCCTATAATACATCAGATCCTCTAATATATCACCTAACTTTAACTGTCATGATCAAAATAGTCAGCTATTTCTTAGCCATGACACAAAGACGTTTTTCATTAAAAGAACAGAGCATTATTTTTATAGGAAAAAATTATGTTTGTCTCCTGTATATCTCCAATAAGTATGCAATGAACACAGTAGTTCCAATGTAAGTGAGGTATATCGATCAGCAATCCACTCATACATGTGCTTGATGGTCACAACCCACCAAAATGTTTAACATATTTCGTGTTCTCTTTACTACTGTCAGTTGAAATGACTGCATTCTTTCAGAGAAATTCAGGAATAGCACTTACAGATCCTCTGGTTAGTTTGCTGCAAAGCGGTCACTGCAGTCTGATAGGCAGTATTCCTTAGTACCTGATTATTGCAATTGAAATAACATAGGCTGAAACTGAAACTGTGATTCCAAAAACAAAGTAGCAATACAAAACTAAATAAAAAATAATTATTTAATTTTTATTAATCTCAGTTAATTTCTAAACTGAGATTAAATGATCTTCAAGGAAAGCCTAGAAGCAGCTATTGTAACATCCACATTAATTCCTTTGAATTGCATTTTAAATTTCAGGGTAGCATGGAGAAAAGCTTTGGAATGTTGGAATAATTTTTAGGAACTGCAAATTTGTAGATCAATTTATTTTCTCATTTACATCAGTGTAACCTTAGAGCAATCTCACTAGAAAGTAAGGAGTCACTCCAAGCCTATGCTGATGTAAACTAGGACAAAATATAGTCCCATTAACCTTTCTATTCCTTGATTTGTCCCTTAAAGAGTTACTAATTTTCTGCTCTGCCTAGAGACCATTCAGAAGTGACTACTAACAGCTGAAGAATAATCATTCTAAGATGATCAGTCCTTGAACTCTCAAGATGAGCATGAATAGTCACAACTAAGGATATATGAGTGTATATATAGCTGTGGATATATCCATATATATGGGACTTTGGAAGATGGAGCTAAAAGACTGTAATCGTGCTTAGAATGGCCTGGTCTGATGTTCACATTGGGTGATAGAATGCCTGTTTGCATCTCGCTTACAAATATTGCAACTTGCACCGGCTCTGATTTATTTTGAACAGTTCAAAACATTGCTCCCTTAGTCTAAATTTGTTTTCATCCATGTCGAGCCTTGTCTGCATCATCAAGTAAAAACTACATTTTACAGTTGCAGTGATGAACCAATAATTAGTTTTGTTTCATTATCAGAATTATTCACCAGTAATTCCTTAAGGTACGACTGCTGCCTACAGCTCCTCCCTGCTAACCACATCCTAAACAACTCCTGCCTGACATTATGCTAAAGTTTCCTTTCCAGACTCCAAGTCATACTCCTAACTGTTGAGTATATTTTATTTTGCAGTTTTCATTTAACTGATTTGCAAGGCAGGACACCCATACAAACCCTGCCGCCTTCTGCATACACTCTTTTCTTCCTTTCTCCTTCTGTCACACACAGTTATAGCAAATGTCCTGAGAAGATAAAATTTTAAAACTACTATATGGAGGTGAATATTTTTATATCATATACTTACGTAAATGGTTTCTGAAACATATAGTTCAAAATAATACAACGTTTCTTTTCTAATTTTAAGGGGTCATCCAGTCACCATTGAGTAATATAAAACAGGTACATGAATGCTTTTAACTACTTTTCTGACTATGGATAATAACCAGGAATATGGACCTTGGATTGTTAAACTCCCTTTCATTTCTAAAGCTATCCATTCCCAGCTCTGGTGATAAAGAAGGACCGATTGGTATTAACATTTTCCTTTTCTGTCTGCAAAAAACAACTGGGCAGCCTATGCTGGATATTTTTATGGATACACAGACCTTCTACCACAGCGTAGTATTCATAAACTGTGACAGCTATTTCTACAGGTTGGCAAAGCAAACAAAATAGAATATAGCAACTGTAATTGAGGTTTGTAAAGAAACTCGGTGGAGTGTTGTTCAAATAAAGAAAGGTCCTATGGTTATTTGCACTGGCTTTTTCCAAGAAGAATTATTTTTTCACTTGTAGTCATGAATTCTCCTTGGGAACACAATAGAAAATTTGAGGATTTTTCTTCCTTATTTCCATAAAGGTGATATACAAAATTGAGAACGACAGCCCAGACTTTTATGTAATTGCCTTTTATGAAATGCAAAAGCTACACACAAAGAGACTGCCACACAGAGAATACTAATCTCATTACTCATTCCCTAGGCAATAGTGCTTCCGGTTACAAAAAGAGACATTACAACATATTTAAAAGCTGTGCTGATATATACTAATGGCTGTTAAATTACCAAAAACCTTTCCTGGCAAGACACACGCAACTCTTGTTTCTTCTGGCAACGGCACTGAAGTGTTCAGTACAAATACCGCTTCTGGAAACAGACTTTCACTTTCTAGTGCAAATATGGGGTTTGTGCTTCAAAATAAAGACATCCAGGATGACCCTACAGATGACTTTGAAGTATTTAACTGTGCTACAGGAATTCCTGCCTCCTTACCCATATTTGTCAGATTCCCACATAATGTCTAAGAATGCACACTTGAGGGTTAGTTTGTCACCAAAAGACATGTAAATATTTTCTTTGGAATGTCCCAAGAAGAGATCACCTGAAGGGTCTGCAGGCACTGCTCCTCCCCTGTTGCTGCCTCGCTTCTTTTCTTGCCCTCCTCTTCCCCAGAGCCTATTGGCAAAGGGGTTGGGAAGTTTATGAGCACCTTGGTGCCAATGATTTCCAAATGTGCATGATAGCAGATGAAACCCAAATCTGTGATACTGCAAGACCTGGCTGGTGCCTCTATAACCAAATTATTATCTGCTCTCTCTGATACATTGATTTCAGTTTTAAGCATGCTGCCAGGTTTTCATGGTCACCACACTCAGAATAAATACTAAGTTTGTAAAGAGTTCAGCTGCTTTTGAAATACTTCAACAGGAGACAGATTTTATTTTAAAATAAAATTAAATCCACAATCATTGTTGCTTCAATACGTAAATGATGTGTTTCACATGCAAATGTTGCAAAATTCCTGTAAAAATTAAGGCTTATTTTCTGAATCGTCCTCCTAAACAGGACAAAGGAGGAGGAGAATAGGAAAGAAGAGAGAGTGTTGCTCTCTGCTTAGCTGGAGCGCTGCGTAGGAAAAAGTAACATTCCTAAGTTTGGAAGTGAGTGTGTTACAGCATGACCCTGGTAGACTTCATCGTGGGCTGCAGAGTACCACCAGTCTGAGCTGACTGCAACATTACCTTGACAGGAAATTTTTGCTTTCTTTCAAAACAAATTGAAAAATTAAAGCAGAACAAGCAGCAATGTGGAGAGGGCACACTGGATGAGGAGGCTTGGGGAGAAAAAAGGGAATAAGAGCAGAAGAGGTGAGAAAGGCTTTAACATTTCAAAGGAAATATTCTTGTCACCCTTCCTCGAGCTGCTCTTTGCAGTGAGGTTGTCAAGGATCAAGGCTATATATCAACACGTGCAACTCACCTCAAGTTTGACACTTCCTATTTTTGCAGAGCTTTTGATATTGGAACACTAATAATGGACCTTTTAACAGGGAGTTCAGCATGTAATTCTGATTTCTAGCTCGTCAAAGTCTGAGTTGTTTTGAGGAATCCTTTCATTAAGGATTCTTTCCTGGTATGCCCATAGGAAAACATATTTACATGTATATGCTGTATTTTGTCCGTGTTGCTAGTCTGAGTATATTGACCTATTTTCCATTTTTGCTAGACACGAGGTAGTCATACATTGTGATTTAATTTACTGTGAATATAATAAGAAACTTAACTGACAACAAATAAATATATAAATAAATAGACAGTAGGAGTCAAGGACTCCAGGGATCAAAAAGCCTGTGAGAAATCGATGCTCAGAATACTGATTTCTGATAAACAGTAATAATATTAAAATATCTCTCAGTCTGACATTTGGCTGAAAGTGTTGTATTGATTGTACTGAAATGATTCCACAAAATCTTGCTGAGACAGGCAGTGCTAATCAAAAAGAGAACAAAAAATCTTCAATAGGAATCTCATCTTTCCAGGAAATAAACAGTGGGATGAATGTTTCTTGTACAAGATTTTAATTATTTCTAAATTATCAGCAGTCTTTTGACAATGAAGCAGGTGGATTATAACGGTTGTTTTAAATGCAAAGGAAAACATCTTTGCCAAATGAAGGAAACGTGCATTATTGCAAGCCTGTATTGACCATGTAAGATGAAGAACATGTCATTAAAAATGACAGATCAAATTAACCAGTTTGATAAAACATGTGACAGCTCCCTGGATTTGCTGACTACTTTACATAATTACAATAGCTCTTCAACAATGTCACTCTCCATAAATCATTTTCGTAATTTTCCCAAGGCACATTAATTCTTGCTGCTTTTCCAATTTATCTCATTTACCTCATTCCTATTTACTCAAGCTTACTCTTTTTTTTCTTACCCTTGATCATTACCTGCAGTTTAATGTAAGCAAGTCCTACGAATTCATGGCAGTCATTTCAGGAAAACAGAAATGTAAACCTCCACTTATTGTAAATATCGTACGGAAACCAGCAAACCTGCTACTGTGCTCCTGTTTGCTGAGGAAGTGAAGCCAACATTTCCCAAACTGGATACCCAAACCTATGCACCTAAATGTATGAGCATAAATCAGAGCTGCTATTTCAGAAACTCTGAGTCACTCTGTAATTTCTGGACCTCCCAGGGCAGACAGAAAGCACATGGATCTAAATTCTTCATCCAGCGCTACTCAGAGATGCTGCTGTCCCCCCTGCCAATTCAGGGTCCTCTGGCTACTCTGGGCTCATCTTCTGCCTGCAGGGAAACTGGGCTGACGATGTTTGTATTTCATGTAGCACCAGAATACATCACGATGGGAATGTATCTCCCCTGAATTCCCAGGAAACCTCATGGGAATACCCAGAGCTCCTTTTGCAGTATTTCTGCCACACAGCCCCAGTACACCTGCTTCCAGCCTTGTGACAGTCATTTAACACCCTAGGATCTCAATCCAGCATGATTTCCTTTCAGGTTATAATTACTTTGCAGTTGGCTTTGTTTCTCTCTACCTCAAACAAAAGGCAACTTTTTTAAAAAGGAGTCATTATTCACAGCAATACGATGTGCTGAACAGCTTCTGTCCTCCTTCTGCTTGCCTGGCACTGTGTTCAAAACAAAAAGAGAAGCTGTGGCAGGACTCCACGGCTTGGAAGATGTCATGTACTTGGTACAAGTAAATACTCAAATTTGCTAAGTCTAAATGTAGTATTACCTCAAAAATATTCTCCATACCAGTTGCCTAGATTTATCACAAATTCCCTTTTCATTCCAATGCTGCCTTCTTGAAATTTGCAAATGATTGGCTAAACTTTCTTTCCTGGTTTGTGTCATGGTTTGATGGGGGGGGGGGGAGGTTCTGGTGGCAGGAGCTGGCCACCGGATCCTCCCATCCCCCTCGGGGCTTGAGCCAATCGGCGCCTCTGCGAATTGCCCTATTTATGTTGGGACAAAGGAAGCGGAAAGGTGTGCCTTGCCCAGGAGAGAGGAGAGGGGAGGGGGTGCTGCCCCCGATCCCTGCCACCTGGCCAGGCCGGCAGCCCGGGCTGGGCTGGTGCCACCCGCTGAAGATGGCGGTGGCGGAGCCACTTGGGGAACTCGGGAGAGCCCCGCTCCCGGGGTGCCCACCGGGCCGAGTTCACCCAGAGAGGACTGAGATCTGAGAGAAACGGCCACACCAACACCAGGTCAGTGAAGATGGAACGGGACGAGGTGTGCCCGAGCTGAGTTTCCCCTGCAACCGGTGGCAAGACGGCAGGCGGCCCCCTGCAGCCATGGCAGTCTTTGGTGGAGCAGAGACCCACTCGCAGCCTGTGGAAAACACACGTCGAGAAGAGATGCCTGGGCCTGAGCATGGTATGCATCTAGAGTCCGCGGGATGATCCCCGTCAGTGGGGAGGTGATTTGTTTAGAGGAGATGCCTGAGCCTGAGGACAGTTGTGAAGCATGGGCACGAGTAGAGACGCATTTACGCATTTAAAGTCTGTATAGAGACGCATTTAGAGTCTATATGATGACATACGCCAGAGCGAGTGGCAACAACTTCCTAAGAATCCGAGACTGTGGTAAAGCCCGCACTGGAGAAATCTGTTGGGGAAGGATTGCATCCTGCGGGTAGGACTCACACTGGAGAAGTTTGTGGATTTTCCCTCGTGAGTAGGGGATCCACTGGAGCAAGGGAAAACAGTGTAAGGACTCCTTCCCCTTTAAGAGAAGAGCGGCAGTAACAACATGGATGAACTGACCTGCACTTCCCCATTCCCTGTCTCCCTGCGCCGCTGGGGGGACAACGTAGAGCCAGGGAAGAAAAGGAAAGGGGGGTGGAGAGGTGTTGTTTTAAGATCTGGCCTTGTTTTCTTTTTATTCTTTTAAGTAACTGTTAATAAATACTTTTGCTTTAAGAAAGCTGAGTCTGTTTTGCCCAGGACCATGGTTGGTGGGTGCTCCCTCTGTTCTTGTCTCAATCCTCAGCTCCTTTATTAGAGCGGCTGTGTGGAGTTTAGTTGCCGGACCGGCCTAAACCCACGACAGTTTGTAGTTATCCATAGGCTGGGAACTTAATAAAGCAGACTAATTAAATGGTCTGGTTTGGAACAGATAATTCAGTTTCATCATTCCACACATTAACTGACAAAAAGTCTGACAGCAGAGAAAGACAAAGTGAAGAGTAAATAGAAGCAGATTTCCAAGAACTCTCTCAGTATTCTTCTTACACGTTATCTTAGATATGATCTGGATTGTTTGGCCCCATATGTGATGTCGCTGGCTTTCCTGCGAGAAATCCCAGGGCTCAGGGACCCTGGAAGTTAAGAACTTGTTATATGAATCACTGCTTGAAAATTACCTTTATTAAAGGAAGAACAATGGTATAGCATTATTAACTTCATTAAGAATGGTGTAGTGCTGAAGACACACTTTTTGTCACTGCACGCACATGGATTCAGAAATTATGACCGACATGTGCTACATTGTACAGTGGTCTCCTGCACTCTCCTCAGTAAACATATGTGGGCCTGGCACATCATAGCAGAAGTTGCACCAAGTGCTATGTTTTTATCACTGAAACTTCCACATAGGTAATGACATAAGGGGTTACAATTTAGAACATCATATAACAACCTGAAAACTATAAGAAAGTTCTAAAATATTTTCTGATTGACTGACAGAGTTCAGCTCCTACCTTAAAAATCTATGCAAAAAGTGTGCATAAATTCCTTTCATGTGGCTGCTAGACTTATATGCTGCCCATAACAGGCAATTTTGATAATCTGATTTGCTTATTACAATCTGTTTTGCCTATTTTGCTGTGAAATTGTGATTTTTTTCCTTAAACTACAAATCATATTGCCATATTTCTCTCCTTTACGTAATTTTCTTTTATTGCTAACTTTTATATAAGTGATAAATACAAATATGACATGAGTTTTGACTGAATGTTTCAACAAAATTTCCACAGAATCATTCACTTCCTGGCAATATGTCTTTCTGGCTCAGGGAACTATTCAGATTCACTGACTCTCCTATCTTCAAGCTAATAAGACCTTACTGACCTGTTTTCCAGCAGCAGTCAGAAGAATAATGTTGGCTTACTCAACAGGCACAACTGACACCTAGTTAAATTCTGTCACCATCCATGAAAAGCTCTGAGGAGTCTCTGAATTTTTATTGAAAAGGCACATACCTGTCCTCACCAAAAGTACTTCATACTTCAAACCAACAAACAGATCCATTAAAAATAATAATTAAAAATGTTACCATAATATGAATGTAACTTATTGCACTATCCATGTTATCATTATTGTCTTCTCAGAAACTAATATAGCAGTTTGTTTTTTTTAAATAGCAAACAGAGGGTTGTTCTGAAAAATAAAAGCCTTATTTTTCGTAAAAGTATGCCAGTAAATAAAGCAGAAAATCTAAACAAAAAAAAAATTTGTATTTTATCTAAAGAGAACTGCTTTGAAATGAGCTTTCATAATGTATTGATAATTTCCTTAAGAAGATCTGCTGTCACTGCATCTTGGCTTTCAGCTATTCTCACTATGTTGTATAAGTATTATAATCAGTTCTCATCTCAAAGCACAAACTGTAAACTTCAGATTTACAAGGAAATTAAATGAGGGAAAATAAACAGGAAATAGTAAAGCAAACACAACCATCTGCAGAAAGAAACTGCCTCTCAGAATGTATTTGTTTAGAAATAAATAAACAAACATCACAAAACATGATACTTAATGTAATTTGTATTGCAAGCTAGTTAAAAAGGGAGGAAATACCTAGGTGAACTGCTTTACATTCAAACCTTTTCTTTGAGTCTTCACTGATTCTGTGAACAAAAGTTATTCTGATTTTACTCAGACATCACCCATTCTGCCTTTAGTGAGTGCTTTGTATCAGTTAGGTCTCAACAAGTGGACACTCACTAACAAATAAAGATAGAGCTGCTGTCTGGAAGGGCGGACGGTCAAGATTTAGCATGACATTAGAAGCAAACTCAAATAGTGGAAAGAGGACTGAGCAAACAGAAAAGAAAGAAAAGTGTCAGTACAGTAAAATTACAGGAAGTTATCTGGAAGGACATGTCCTAGTTGCCCTACAGAAAATGAGAACTGAAAGGCTGGAGGCAGGAAAAGGGTCCAGAATGATGTGCATTTGAAAGCTGTTCACATAGAAAGAATAGGGTCATTCAAGGAAAAGAGCAGACAGTCATACAATCGTAGAATCATAGAATGGTTAGGGTTGGAAGGGACCTCAAAGATCATCTAGTTCCAACCCCCCTGCCATGGGCAGGGAAACCCTCCACTACACCAGGTTGCCCAAAGCCTCATCTAACTTGGCCTTGAACACTTCCAGGGGTGGGGCATCCACAACTTCTCTGGGCAACCTGTTCCACTGCCTCACCACCCTCTGAGTGAAAAATTTCTTCCTCGGATCTAATCTAAATCTGCCCTCTTTCAATTTAAATCTATTGCCCCTTGTCCTATCACTACACACCCTTGTGAAAAGTCCCTCTCCAGCTTTCCTGTAGGCCCCCTTTAGGTACTGGAAGGCTGCGATAAGATCACCCCGGAGCCTTCTCTTCTCCAGGCTGAACAGCCCCAACTCTCTCAGCCTGTCTTCATAGCAGAGGTGCTCCAGCCCTCGGATCATCTTCGTGGCCCTCCTCTGGATCTGCTCCAGCAGCTCCATGTCCTTCTTGTGTTGGGGACTCCAGAGCTGAACACAGTATTCCAGGTGGGGTCTCACAAGAGCAGAGTAGAGGGGCAGACCTCGACCTGCTGACCACGCTTCTTTTGATGCAGCCCAGAAAATGGTTGACTTTCTGGGCTGCCAGCACACGTTGCTGGCTCATGTTGAGCTTCTCATCCACCAGCACTCCCAAGTCCTTTTCCTCAGGGCTGCTCTCAATCCATTCTCTGCCCAGCCTGTACTTGTGCTTCGGATTGCCCTGACCCACGGGCAGGACCATGCACTTGGCCTTGTTGAACTTCATGAGGTTCTCACAGGCCCACCTCTCAAGCCTGTCAAGGTCCCTCTGGATGGCATCTCTTCCCTCCAGCGTGTCCACAACACCACACAACTTAGTGTCATCTGCAAACTTGCTGAGGGTGCACTCGATCCCACTGTCCATGTCGCCAACAAAGATGTTAAATAGCACTGGCCCCAGTACTGAACCCTGAGGAACACCACTCGTCACTGGCCTCCACTTGGACATTGAACTGTTGACCACAACTCTTTGAGAGTGACCATTCAGCCAATTCCTTATCCATCGAGTGGTCCATCCATCAAAACCACGTCTTTCCAGTTTAGAGATAAGGATGTCATGTGGGACAGTATCAAATGCTTTGGATAAGTCCAGGTAGATGATGTCAGTTGCTCTTCCCCTATCCATCAATGCTGTAACCTCATCATAGAAGGCCACCAAATTAGTCAGGCACGATTTGCCCTTAGTGAAGCCATGTTGGTTGTCACCAATCACCTCCTTATTTTCCATGTGCCTTAGCATAGTCGCCAGGAGAATCTGCTCCAGTCAGGCTGATATAGTTTACTTTTGGACATTCCTGTATATTCCTTTATCGTTTCTTGATTCTGCAATGAGATTTGCCTTATATCTACTTACTTTGTACTACATCCAGCTCCTTTTGTCAGGAAACTTGAGGCACATCCCATGATACATTTAATCTCACAGTGTACCTGTGTGCCTCACTGTGCTGTGCTCCTACACTAGGTAGGACAGCAAGGGACTCTTTTTATACAGCAGGCCTTATTTCAGTCTCTGTTGTGCTCGTTTTGTCATTTTGTATTCATTGGTGCTGAAACTGTATAAAAAAGCTCATTCAAAAATTAAAAACAGTTTTGCCAAATATTGGCAGAAAGTATCGCTGGCCTTATCCTCTTGCATTGTACCACGTAGTGTCTTTATCAAGATAGGCAGTACTTTGTTCAATACTGAAGCATTATAAACATCAGAATAAAAACCAGAAAGTAATTTTAAAAATATCGAATATAACCTTTGCCTAAGACCATGCTAAAGCATACTATTAATGATTAAACTATTGCAGTGTTTATAAACTCAGTACATTGCTTGTTAAAGTCCATTACCGTTTTCCTTTTTATTTCTTCTGGCACTTTGTCATTTATTAGCACAGTAAAAGTTCCTGGAAGATCTAACTGCTATTACCTACATCTTAACATGTTTGGCATTTTTACATTAATCCTGAGCTTGGAACTTTTTTTTCACTTCTTATCCTGAGTCTTAAGTTGATGACTTCACTGTTTTACATTCTTAGTTGCAAACTCACCTCAATTTTGTGTGTGTGTCTGGAAATTTAGTGCTTTCAAGCGTCAGTGGCACACTCAAAACCTAATAACGTCTCTCTTGAATTAGAACACTGTAACCTATGTAAACAACACTGAGTCAAACTTCAACCCACCAAGGCAAGAATTACAGTCTCATTCATAATCAGATGAGGCCATGCCCCGTTGTGGCAGCCTTCAGAGACGGCTGTATAGTATTAATTTTCCGAACACTGAAGAGGGACTGTGGGACGTTGACTTGAAAGAAGAAGCCTTTACAGTCTAGGCTAAACCAAATCCATAGCAGAGCTGCATAGAAGTGGTTCTGAATTCCTGTCAAATGCTGACTGGCATCCTATGGTGCTTAAAAAAGGTTGGTTAACTCTCACTGCAACTCTCAGAGCTGGAAGAGAAGCAAATTCTTTTTTGGTTCAGTTTGATCTATTGGTTTTATAGGGAAACCTGGGGACGGTTGTTTGGTTTTTTTCCTTCCCCTGTCCCACCTCCTGTCCGTGTCCAACCCTCCCACCCCCTCCCATCAAAAAAAACCCAAAACACAACTAAACAAAAAACCAAAAACACTGTCTGTGTGGAATTTGACAAATTCACTCACCCATTTTTCTTAGCCAGTAACTAGCTTCAGTTGTACTGGGCTAAGCTGTTCTGGAAAACCAAGCTATACTGCTACTATGGTGAATATACACCCTATAAACTGGGGCTTGGCACGCGACTCTGGAGAACAGACTGCATGCTGAGGTTGCAGGACCTTGTCCCTGCATGAGGACACGTCCTACAGAGGTGAGAAAGCTGGCTGTCAGGCAGCGGGTCGCAGCCAGCCAGCCCTCAGCTGTGTAGCTCCAGAACAAGCTCCTCCACCTGCTCGTCTATGTGCATCTCACAGAGTTTATGGCTGAGACGTCTTGGTTGCTTTAGTCAGTCTAAGCACTAGCTGCTGGCGACCTTCCTCTCCACTCCCAGGGATGCCTTCCTGCCTCTGCCTTGGGTGAACATTAGTATTTGAGCTATTGTAGATAAACTCCACGTATCTATCTGTGAGGTGAATTTGTGGTTGGATCGGGTTGCTGAGCCACTGGTGTTTGGCCACAGGATGGAGAGTAAGGGACAGCCAGGGCTAGCAAGGCAGCATTGCCCCTTGCAGCTCCACTTGACCCTGTGAGCATTAAATGCGTCAATGCTCAAAGAGACTGAGGACCTGCAGGTTGCTCCGTGTTGCTGCATAGGTTTCTCTGTCCCTGGGATCATGGAAGCAAACAGCATCATGGTATGGGCAGGACTGCTACCCAACATCAGGGACTAGTAACAGTGCAGGCCAGTGCTTGACAGAAAATTGTAGAACATATCAGGGAATACTGCACCTCAACCGTGACAGCTCAACGCCTTCAACGGATCAATCATTAATGTGATCTACCTTAAGCCTTACGTGCATGGCATTTGCTTTAAAACTAATTGCCCTTAAAAAACATCCAGATCAGAGACTTGGTCAGTAACCTGAAATCATCTATCTTGTTTCAAGCTGAATAATAAAACTATACTCCATAAAACAAGAGTGATGGGTATTTCAGTCCAAAGGTTAGAGATGTTAAATATGCTACAGCAGCTCTTCAAAATTCAGCTGTGACAGCAGTCTCCCAGGCTCCTAGTAGATGAAAACCAGTAATATGTAAATGAAACAGCACCTGAAATTCCAGTAAAGAACAGCTAAAACAGGTGCATACTATTGTAAAACTCACTCTGTGGGAGTCCTTCAGGATTTCATAGTCAAAAAATTTTAAAGGTTAGGTGCTGACACCTTCAGTCTCCAGCCTAAAAAGAAATGCTTACAAGTTTACAGTGCTAACTAAGATGGTAGCACAATTCCAAAGTACTGCAGGAGACAAATAGCACTCTTGAAGCAAAGATGATAGAGATAGTGGTAGCCTCTCCCTTGGGGTGTAACTGCTACCTATTCCATTACCCTAAATATAGCCACACTGGAACTCCAGTGAGGGATGTCCAGTGTAAGGATGAGAAGATTCTGAAGCAAAATCATAGAAACAGCAATGACAGCAGTAAGATAAATAAATCTACTGTAAGATAAGGTTATATAGAGGCACAATGGGACAGCACTTGCTAACAGTACTGAAAAGACAATGACTGTTCCCTGAAAAATTCTCAGGTTTTTGTATTTGTTTTCATCCTACCTTACATGCAAGCACAAAAGCTTTCCAACTCTTTTTGTAGGAAGACTTGAAGTGTGAGAAACTACACTATGCATGACTGCAGGCCACTACAAGGCTATGGAAACTGGAAACTTATCTCCTCTGTCCATCTAGTTTGCAAGACATGCCCTGTCTCCCCTTAAGCAGACTTGCCATGCTGCACAAATTAATGACTGTGCTTTTGATCTGCTTTGGTTTACTTTTCTCCAGCCTTGCAGATACAGCAAAGAACTTTAGGGATAGAAAAAGAAACTTAAACTTAGAATCATAGAGTCACAGCATCATAGAATGGCTTGAGTTGAAAGGGATCTAAAAAATCACCTAGTTCCAACCCTCCTGCCATGGGCAATTATACCTTTCAGTAGATCAGGTTGCTCAAAGTCACATCTAATCTGGCCTTGAATACTTCCAGGGATGGGGCAAATTTGATTTGGCAAAACCAAGTTGTTGAGTTTGTTTTTTTTTTCCCCCATCTAGTTCTCCTTATCAATTCCTTTAAGGTCTTTATCCAGCTCTTCGGAGTTCTTCTATCTCCTTATTCTTAATGGATTCACTCCATGTTTTCTTATGGGCATTTCCATCTAAACGTGCCACCGCTTTAGTTTTTCTTTACATTAATGACATTGAGTGAATGGTTCACTCTTCAAGTAATCATTAACCTTTAAAAAGTACTTGTGTATCAGAATAAATCTGTAGCTGACCTCACCCTCGGTTAGCCCATCCTACAGAAGGCAGAAGCAGGGGCTGCTGGAACAGCTCGTGCAGGCTCTGGACACCAGAGTCTGCGGGATTTCTGGATCAGAAAGGCGCCATGATTTATTTCCCATCATAATGTACTCCTTAATTTTAATCACACAGCCCTTGAATCACAATCTATTTGCTTGGATTGTTTTGTTTTGTTTTTGCTTTAAAATAATTCTCAGGCTATAATCTTAAAATACAGAATAATCTATAGAAGTGTTTCTCTAACTTTTTGAAAATCTGACTCCTCTTTTTTCAGTTGTCTGTATTGCTCCCACAGAAAGCCTGAGCTGTCTTAGAAGAAAGTATTCTTTAAGCTTTTCCTAAAGCTTTTCAGCCAATCTCAAAGCCTTTGTGATCCTCAGGAGGGGTTACAGCTCACTGCTTGAAAAACACCATTCTGCAATCAAATATATCCCCAAGTCTTCCTTATTAAGGAATTGAATTTAAAATCTGATAATACAAGAAGAATGTGGCAAATTAACTAGAGGACAAGTTAAGAAAATCCTCCAAGAAACCACTTTGATCAGTACTCAGGTTACTCAGGGCTTTATTAATTGTCTATTCAAACACCTAATTAAAACGCTTTCCTGAAATAGTGATGAGCAAGCATTACAGAAAATTTTATTTCAGTCTTACATTTCCCTTCAAAAATGGTCAGCCTTTCATCTGATGAAAATTAAATAGGATAGATTCATAAAGTAGAGTAATATAGAAAACTCAGCTGAGACCATTTGATTTTTAACAGCTTGTTCTCTTGCATCCAAGAGCTTAAATAGTCCTCTATTTCAGCTTTCTGATTACTCTGATATGTGCTGCTCTATCCTCTTGGAATCATCTTCTAGGAGGCTTATTGATTTTGTGAGAAATCCATTTTCTGGTTTTCCAACAGGCTATAAACCTGTCATTGTCCATATGATGAATTCTTAATAGCACTGTACATATTGGTCTTGTTTCTCCTTCCTCCATTCCCCTTTACATGCCCCAAGAAATCTCCCTGAAGGCACACAGATGCTTTTATCTCTATACAACCCTGCAGCTCCTTCTGCACCAGCTCTCAGGATCACTGGGATGTGACCCTACGGCAGGCGTGAATGTGAGCAGGCGTCTTTCATCGTGCAGCTTAACTTACATGGGATCCCTCCTGTTGCTAAGTTGGGCAGCCAAAGGAAACTGCGCTTTGGGACTGTAGAGAATGGAACAACTTTTCTTAGATTAAAATCAAACCAAACAATAGCAATTATTTTATTAAAACTCATAATAAAAGCCTGACAATCCAGATACCAAAATGCGCTCAACTGACTCACACAGTGAGAAAGCCAGCATTTTGTATGGCAGCCCCAGCAGCCTGCAGCAGCTCCAGCTGTTGGAGAGGGACCCGAACGGTTTCCAGCCACTCCAGTCAGCTCAGTCACCACTGGTTATTGCTGAGGCTGCACTTCACCTAGGAAGATTTATACTAATAAATAAAGTGTTATGAACCGTAAGGAGAGAAGGAGACCTCTGGAGGCCCCAACATAAGAAGGGCATGGACCTGTTGGAGCAGGTCCAGATGATCTGAGGGCTGAAGCACCTCTCCTAGGAAGACAGGATGAGAGAGTTGGGGATGGAGAAGAGAAGGATCCAGGGAGATCTTCTAGCAGTCTTTCAGTACTTAAAGGGGGCCTACAAGAAAGCTGGAGAGGGACTTTTGGCAAGGTTGTGTAGTGATGGGACAAGGGACAATGGCTTTAAACTGAGAGAAGATTTAAGGAAGAAATTTTTCCCTGTGAAGGTGGTGAGGCACCGGAACAGGTTGCCCAGAGAAGCTGTGGATGCCCCATCCCTGGAAGTGTTCAAGGCCAGGTTGGATGGGGTTTTGAGCAACCTGATCTGCTGGAAGACGTCCCTGCCCACGGCAGGGGGGTTGGAACTAGATGGTCTTTAAGGTCTCTTCCAACCCAAACCATTCTATGATCGTACAAAGTGCATGGAGTTTTTTTGGATATTACCTGACAACACTCACAGTAGGCACTTCTTATTCTCTAGTGCATATCAAATTTTCTCTCAAGTGTCTCCAGAACAAGATCATTTCTAGTATTAAAGCAGAGGAAGAGTATTTAGCCAAAAAGGGAAGAATAAAATTCTGAATCCACTGAAATATTCACAGCTTCATGTTGAAGTCTTTTTTAGTTAAAAGAAAAGCCTTCCTGTCCCAGGAAATCTGGGCACCCTATCTCCAGCTAATTTGGAGAAAATCCACAGGTTGCCATCTGCGCTCCCTGCCCAGTGAGGATAGGGACCTGGCCAAGTGGAGCTGGCTGAGAGTGGAACAGATGGAGAAGAAAGGATCATGTTTCCAAAGGACAGGACAGCTGCCTCTCCTGTGTGTACTCACTCCAGACCCTTGAAGGGAATTCAGCCAGAACTTCTGCCATGGACTTCACTGCAGTAATTGCAACCCCTTGCATAAAGGCCATTACATTAAGCAATTCTCTAATCCTAATTGTGGTTTGGATGAATTCTAAAGGAAATTGTTTAAAAGTCTAGAAACAGAGGAGTTTAAAAGAATTTGTGTCCGCAGAAGTCAGTATGAATTTTCTTAAAAGTTGAATTTAACAGATTCTTCTTGCTATGATTCCAGTTCAGAGTTTTTGTATGAATAAAATAATTTTTGCATTTCCTGTTCTTTTTATACTGTGTTTCTAGCTGGCAAAAGTTGGAAAGCATTCTGAAATTAGATTTCCCATGGTTTCTGACTGCTGTCCAGCTTCTGCTAGTTAAAAAAAGCAGTTAGTGCTGAAAGTATTGCTTTCAGAACTAAGGTAAAATAAAAAAAAAAATGCTAGATAGACAATGTTTAAGAAGGATTACTCTAAATTGTCCTAAACATTTGGAAAACCTTGACGAAATGTGATAAATTATTAACTTATAAATGATATTTTCCCTATTTATATTTTACATTTTAAAAGTTAACAGAGGAGAATGAATTTCCCTATGGAAAATTAAGTTTAGCATAAGACTTTATTTTTAAAGGAAGTCCCTGAGCTCGCTCTACCTCTGAGCAGAAAGCTGGCTGCATGCTGCACCTGTTCAAGAAGCAGCACGCACCAAAAAATCCCTCTTCTGATTTTGGTAAATGTTATCACGGACTCTGTAGTGGCTGATGATATTATCACTTTTTTTCATAAAACACGCAAACAGGAAGTCTCAATTACTTTTAAAAGTTAAGTTTCAAGTCAGGTTTGATAAATATAATGTTGTTTCTTATATGTTCTTATCATATTAGTGGAGTATTTGTTGAAAGAAGGATATACCTTCTGCCTTGGACTATGTAAATCTGATTCATATAAGTCTGATTGCTCTATGCTTCACTTGAAAAAACTGAAGAATGATTTTCCCCTTAAGCCTTATTTCTAAGCACTCTATGAGCATTCTACAGATGCTGCGAGGCTGTATGTGTTGACATTAACACTAAATAAAGGTGCTGTTAAATACACGTTTGCAACATGAATTGTTAGAACCACTCATGTACAGAAAAAAATAAATGTGAGTTTCCTTGAGCTGCATTGATCCTAGCAATAGAAACAAGAAATACATACTGTGAGACAAACCCTCAAGTTTGTGTTCCGTATGTATGTGTGTTTACAACTGCTTGTTTCTTTTTTATGTTCTTATTTATTAACTAATTATATGATCTAGGGTTGAATCTCAGCTTTGTTTTTAACCTCCTGCAAGGCACAGCACAAAGAGGATCTGTCCCATGAGCAGACTGAGAAATGTCACATAGTTAAAGTACCATCCTTGGTCTCCCTGCGGCAGGGGCAAGAGGCAACATAGGGATGCAAATATGTAGCACAAGCTAACTCTTCCACTGTGGAAGCAGATGCAAGGCCCCAGACAGGGAGGCTGGTCTTCTACTCCTGCAATATGCAATTCAGATAATAAATGTAAATGATGTACCCTTATTCCTCTGCAGGGATGTACTTGCTGACTCATAGGCCAGTCTCCTGATAAAAAGAATCATATCTTTTTATTTAGCTTTAATAGCAGCTCAGTGGGACAAAATTGAGTAAAAATATATCAGTCATGTAAACACATACTCTATTTTAAAAAATTCTTAAAACATAGCTGACTTCCCTAGGAGCTATAGACTTTTGATAACATGTTCCCTTACCCCATGTAGATGACCAGTTTAACTAGATAACCATAATTTT
Source organism: Tauraco erythrolophus (assembly GCF_009769465.1). Taxonomy (NCBI): domain Eukaryota; kingdom Metazoa; phylum Chordata; class Aves; order Musophagiformes; family Musophagidae; genus Tauraco; species Tauraco erythrolophus. The sequence continues at coordinate 89,768,937 of NC_141466.1, read as the reverse complement.
TAGAATTTAAGCCAATTAGGAACTAAATTAGGAAATATGACAGGGATCTAGTTGACTAATCTGTAACCATCCTAATAGCTCCCAAATAGTAAGAGTAAATATTCTTATATAGAGAGAACCTTTTCATCATTTTAAAAGACTCTACAGAAAAAAATTCAAGAATAAGATGCTAGATCTTCAAGGCACTACATCACTATGCAGATGACTTCATAAAAATCCCTTTCAAAAGGAATTTAATATTTGAATATTAGAATTAGGAAGTCTGGCACATTAAGGCACCTTTATTTCACCCTTTAGGGCATAGAATCAACATATTTCTCCAGCATTTTGATTAAAAATATTTTCAAATAGTATCTCTCTTTCTTACATGTTTATATGGAGACTAGACCATAACCTTTGAACCTCATCTAGATGCAATGTCTTGTGAGATGGAGACATGTTAATGCCCCCAGTTAGCAAAGGGGGGTGGATTAATCTGTTTGCTGATAGTTATACAGCCACATTTACAACAGAACAGGGAGTTGTGCGCTTAGGACTTCCTATGGCAGTGCAGACCAGGGCACAGATCTACCCCTCTGACTACAGCACAGATTTATCCCTGGGGTTTGGCTATCAGTGTTTATTTTGGTCACCTTCTGACAGAAACTTGGGCCAAACTGGAAAAACCTTGCTTTGAGCTTGGAGCCTAACAGTTTTCTGTAATTGTTTTTGCACAACTTCTTTATAAATGTGTTATAGAGTTTAAGTTGCAGCATTATGAACTGTTCTACTCATACATACTATTTCCTCTTGAACAAACCCAAAGGATGTGGCTAACAACCTCTTTCATAGATAATACTAAGTAAAATTGAGTTGAATCCAGAATAGAACAGAGCAGAGACATTGCCTGCTTAATCCAAATGGGGAAAAAAAATCCTCTGATCCAACATTGTCCAAATAGTAGAAAAAATATATCATAATATGCCTTATTTTTTTGAAAAAGAAGAAAACCAATATAAATCAAAAATCCTTCCATGGTATAACTGAAGACTTTTACCATTAAAGCAAAATCACCATAAAGAAAAAGACCAAAAAAACCCACACACAAAACACTAAAGAAATGAAGGATGTCTGGAGAAGCCTTAACTTATGTAGGTAATATGTTGTAAAATGGACAAAATAATACTGCTTATTTGTGTGCCAATTAGGAAACTTTGAAGTGTGACACAGCAGAGTATATAATACACACTTTGGTTGTTGTAAACCAACAAGTTACTCCCTTACTAAATGGGATGGAGGAGCTCACTTGTAACAGTTGAAAAAAAAAGTATTGTCAGCACTGATTACCACTCAGAAATTGTGCCGTGGGAAAAGAGTCTAACAAGCTGCAGCAGAGTTACGCTGAATATGACCCCTCTGTGCCTTCCCAAAAATCCTATCCACACATTCCTATTTTCTGGAGAGTTTGGTGGTCCTTTCCCTACTGATGGTGTATTGTCAGTTGACTATAAAGGGTCTATTATTCACTCTCCTTTTGATAGCAGCAGATTAAGTTACTTAATCTACAAATGACATAGATGTTACATAGTCAATACTAGATGTTATTAATCATTGCTTTTCCCATTCACTTCAGGAAAGACTAGACAGAATAGTTCCATTTTGATGTACAAGGTGATGTTTTGACTAAAGACATCAGTATTGGCACAATGGTAGAAGTGCGGTATGGCCAGGAAGAAAGGGAAATGAAAGTGTGCTGCAGCTACGTGACAAGTGGAAGCTGATAGGAGCACACTGCTTGCCAGAGACTGGACAAAAAGTCAAATGGCTAAGTGTAATATCTGAAGTAGAAATAAAGTGGAAAAGAAGTTGAGGGATGGTTGAGAAAAGATGTGATATTAAAGATAGTAAATACGCTCAAAACTGAAGTAGAGTTATACCTATACCACAGAAGAAGTAACTGTACTTTTTTTTCTGAGCAAAACACCTCTGGTGAGGCCTCACCTCCCATACTGTGTTCAGTTTTGGACTCCGCACTACAAGACATTGAGGTGCTGGAGTGTGTCCAAAGAGGAGCAACAAAGCTGGTGAAGGGTCTGGAGAGCAAGTCTTATGAGGAGGGGGCTAAGGGAACTGGAGTTGTTCAAGCTTGGAGAAAAGCAGGCTCAGGGGAGACCTTATTACTCTCTACAACTACCTGAAAGGAGATTGTAGTGAGATGGGTGTCGGTCTCTTCTCCCAAGTAATAAGCGATAGGACAAGAGGAAACAGCCTCAAGTTGCACCAGGGGAGGATTAGATTGGACAGTAGGAAAAATTTCTTCACTGAAAGGGTTGTCAGGCATTGGAACAAGCTGCCCAGGGAAGTGGTGGTGTCACCATCCCTTGAGGCATTTGAAAGATGTGTAGATGTGACACTTAGGGTCATGGTTTAGTGGTGGACTTGGCAGTGATGATCTTAAAAGTCTTTTCCAACCAAATGATGCTATGATTCTAGCAGAGATGGTCTGGAATAGCTAATGGAGTTCTGGTCTCCCACGTTGAAGGAGGAGAACGACAGACCAAAGCAGGAGCAGAGATGATCTATGATGAGAACAAGGGAGACTCATCCTGGGAGTGGAGTCACGCTGCAGGCTGAGGAGCACGACTCCTGCCCATAAACAAAGCAACAGACAACTTGTGCCCCCTCCCCAAAAAGGGAGAAAAGCTATGAACAAAAGCAAATGCAAAGTACAATGGTATAAAAACAGATGTAAAGGGAGTTACAGTAGTATTTGAATATAACTGTAAAAAGGTCAAAATATAGTTTAAATCTGCTCTCCATTATATATCCCAAGACAGACAGAAAATAAGGCTTGATTTAATACGTTGCTACCCTTTTTGCGCAATACACTTCACTCAAGTCTCTCAATATGCACTGCACTAGATTTATATTTTTAGTTAAAAGAGTCATAACTTCTTCAGAGTGAAGAAGCATCAACTGCCTACCATGAATCTGTGCAATGACATGCTCTTTTAAGATTAAAAAATACATTAAATGCCCTGGAGTTGAAAGGAAAAAAATCAGGTAGGCCATCCATTAAAATTACTGTTCTGTTTACAAGTAATATAGCAATGTAGGAGAATATAAACAGGATTTTAGTTCCCTGAAAGTTCTGTAATTACAATGGGAAAAAGGGATGATGTTCAGACAAGTTTTTGTCTAATGATGCTTGTTCATGCAGTCATGTCCACAGCATGTGAGCATATGGGTGAACATTCTCTACACCCAGTGCAGATGCTGGTGCAGCCATGCGCTCTTACTCTGACATGATCTTTGCTGTCTTGATGAATTTCCATTCAGCAAAATGAGGTATGTTTCTGGGGTAGAACACAGTAACTGTTTAATGACACACAATGATGCTCTGCAACAGCACTTGATGAAGTGCAGAAAGGAAGACGATATTGCATTTAGTATTTCCTAACAGGGGTTTCCCTGTAGCTGTCTGTCTTGTTAAGTGGAAGGACAGTAAACTGCACCTTTCATCCTATTTTACATATACAATACTGCAGCTTGTAAAACAAAACAGAGCTAAACGTGTATGAATTCATACAGAAACATACAGGGGCACGACAGAAGAAAAAGATACTTGACAGAAGAACAAAGATACTCAGACATTTATTCTGTTGCTTGACTAGCTGACTATTTTCCCTGGGAGACAACCAATCAAATAACTGTTGAAAATTATGTTCTGAACCTTCCTTTCTCAGACCTTTTTTCTTAATCGCTAGAATTTCAGCCATATAAAAGGGCTATAAAACTGCAGAATTAAAATAAAGCAGCTAGGACTTTATCCTCTGCTAGTAAACCAAGATGAATCTGACAATTTATGAAATGTGACCATCTAGGGAAATGAGAAAGGTCTTATGTTTGAAGTCTTATCATCTCATAGTTTAAAAATGTTTTGAAACCTCAGTAGCTTGGAACTGAGATAATTCACAGCCACAAGGAAAGAGGTTACACTTAATTTAAAGCTGTAAATCCTTTTAATGGTATTTTAACCATTTGAAATATTGAGCAATTTCCACTCAGGGCTGACAAGGTCAGTAAACAAAAAAAAAAACCTAAAATGGCAGAAATACAAACAAGACTAAAGATGCCTTTGGCTGTGCTTTGTAGGCATGAGCTCTATCATCCCGTCTCAATGCAGCATCGAGCACACAACGTTAGAGCAGGACACCTGTCCCACAGCAATTTTGCAAGTGTGCATTTATGCATAAAACAATTCACAGACAAAGTGGGGAAATGCAACTGATAGACTGAGATGCTTTTCAGGATCCTTTGATGACAGTGATTGCAGAAATGAGAAAAATGTTGCGAATACTGACACTAAATTATACTGTAGTGAAGAGAACCAGTTGAGAAAAAGCAATCTCTTCTTTCAGGTGAACAATCAATAGGCCCTGGGACTGCCTTTTTATAAATGCTGAGGCTTCTTTTAAAGAGTATCTCTGAAAAGTAGAGCTGCAAATTATTTTCCTACTGTAGTGGGTTGGTATCAAAACTAGCAATGGAGAACAGAAGCCCTGACTCCGTTCTTTACTGCCCAGAGAGGTTGTGGAGTCTCCTTCTCTGGAGATGTTCAAAACCCACCTGGATGTGTTCTTGTGTGATCTGATCTAGGTGGTCCTGCTCAGGCAGGGGGATTGGACTAGACGATCCTTTGAGGTCCCTTCCAATCCCTAACATTCTGTGATTCTGTGAACTGCTTTGCCATTTTTTTTGCAGGTACAATTACTGCAAGACATCACAGTGACAGAGGCAAACATTACAGTATTCAGATCACAGTGGAGGCATCACACATTAATTGAAGGTATCTCCTGGAAATCAGTGCGAATTATGTGAAACAAATGTCACATTCTCCCTAGAAGAAACAATGCTTAATAGCCAGAGCTGGTTAGAGAAAAAATAATTGATGAAAGACTTTTTCATTAGAAAATATTATGTCAGACTTAAAATGTTCTGCTAGAACATAACTCCGATTACATCATTAGAAACATTTCAAAACAATTCGGTTCCAACATACAGTATTTCATTTTGATCAATCTTACATTCAGCTCGATGCAATATTTGCGATAAAGTATATATGATATGCTATACATATACTTTATAAGTTCTAGATATTTTATTACTTATTAAAACTCTATATTACAGTAAGGCCAAATTAATTCCAAGCAATAAAATAATTAAATGCAAGTTTTGATTTTTAGGTATGGAAGTCGAATATCAACATATCAGTTTCCCAGAAATAACACTTGCCCACCAGTTCCTCTGAGAATATAAGACAAGACAGGTAGGACTTTTGTTCTTCCCTGTCTGAGCGCTTGAGTTTCCAACGGAGAGGAAGGGAAAGAAAGAGGAGCTGGGCATGACACATTGCTACTTTGAGATCTAGCTACATTGCTGTTGAGGTCTGGTGAGGCTTTATAGTCGAACCTTATGCCCTGCCAGCCCTCCTCAGTGGCTCTTGGCCAGTGTGCATTCTGCACCCCTGCACTGTAAGAAATTGGAGCCACATGAGAAGTGGGGCACCAGTGGGGCAGAAAGGGCTTCCGAGGTGGGACTAGATGATCCCTGTCCTCAAACCCAGGTAAATTAATCCAAAATAAACCTTTCCAGGCGAACTCTCTCCTGGAAGAAGTCAGATGTTCAGAGTTACTGCTGTCTGTGTCTCTGGGGGTGAAAACATTGTACATTAAGCTAACACAGGATTTCTCAGTGACTGTTGGGAATGGCCTACTTTTTGCTTTAATATTGGTAAATACCAACATCCCTTCTGTGTATGGCTGGTGAGTCTTTCAGGTGAAGCATCAGTCTGTCTTACAATTCTATTTTAATTTCAAATATTGAATGCAGTTTTCATTTTTGGTTTGGTTTCACCAGAACAAACGCAACTCAAAATATTAAATTATTGTCTTAGTAACACAAGCTCAGAATTTTTGCAGTAGAAAGAGTTGCCACTATATTGAGGAAGCAAGTCTGCAAGAGAAAACCAACATTTTGATTAAGATTGAGACGCAAATTTGCTTGCTTCCTAAATCCACTTTTTTGCTTTAGGAGTGATTGGAGAAAGACAGTGGGAGACTTGACTTTAAAGAAGACCTCACTACCAGCTCTCCTCTGCACTTTGGCAGCAAGGTGTGCATGGGAGGCCTATGAAGAACATGGGTGATAATAAGGGCTAGTTCATTTAGTGGAGCTGAACTAATAACAGAGATCCAGTGGATGTAAGGACCCTTGCATTTGAGAGTAAGGAAGCTGGCTTATTGCACCTCTGCTCTGCATTGCAGCTACATCACACTGAATAACAATGGAGGCTTGAGACCAAATTCTGAGTGACACAATGCTTTAATTGATTAGACAAATAGAAGCATCACATAATTTCCATAATAATTCTAATTTCTGGACTTTGCACTTAATTGTCACAACCAACAGTTTTGGATTAAAAATAATTTTATAAAAATTAAGCTCCCTGGACTTGTTTTCTGGTTGTGTCTGTGCTGAATATTATAAAACCTGCAACTCTGCAGTGATGGCACAATAATGCCTGCATCATTTAGATGCTGTCTTTAGTCTCTCAAGGCACTTACTTTGGTCTCAGTAATCAACAGATATGATCATCATTTGTGGTTAAGAATTCTGCTTGTTTTTTGATGTCTCTTCAATGCTTTTGGCTAGAAGATAGGAAAAATAAATATGTTAAGGACAAAACTGGATTTGCAAGGACCAAAGGCAGTTAAGAACCCTTTGGAGGTTTTTTAGTGTAGTTTCTAGCCTTCCTTCTTAAACAGATGTGGCTTAAATATCAAACTGTATCTAAGTGTATACATACACAAGAAGTGTCCTCCTCTTACAAGACTTTGAGTCATCTGCCACTTTAATTCCTATTTGATATGGAAGAAAAGACCTCAGAAGTATGAAATGCCTACAAGTTTTCATGAAAATTAGTGTCTGAAAAAAAAAAACAACACAACACAGAGAGACTCTATCTACATGGCATAGTCTTCTGGGGAAATATGACCCTAAACTTTGATAGCAAAGAGGTTGTTAAAATGTCTCAACTATAGGAAAAGCATCATAATGTTTATCTTAATGAAAGCCAGAGAATCTCACCTGAACACATAGATCAATTAGGTAAAAGCTTCATTCATTTCACTTCCTATATATTTCTTTCCTTTTCCTGCTAATACTATGTACCATACTCTTTTCTTTGTTCACTTGGATAGCATATAACTACAAATAGAGTATTTTCCATGCAGTACCACTTCCCAATCCCCCAGAAATTTACAATCAAACCCACTTATGATAGCACGGCTCACTTTAATTTCCTATTATTTGATACTATGCTGAGGTATAGATAAAACTTCAAAGACAACAATCAAGTAAAGCTTTGCTTTGTATTTTTAATATTCCATTGTACAGAGATATTGTGAAAAAGTGATGAAAAAGTATTAATAAGCCTGAAGTCCTGAAGAATCAGAAGTCTTCATTTTAAAATCAGGGGGAAGAAATGCAAAAAACTGCTTAGCAGCTTGAGAACAGTTAGCAAATATGATGGACCAAACCTGGAGCTGTCAGAATAAATTTTCATACAAAGATCTGAAAAAACTCAAAAATCTGCTACAGTGGAAAAGCTGTCTCACTAACTTAACATGATGTAGGAAGGCATGCTTTGGCGATAAGAACAAGTACTGAGAGTCAATATATGAGTATTTCCTCAGGTGCAATATTCAATATATTAGCACTAAGTGCCTAATTCTAAGGAACAATGTAATCTGTAATTATTATTTTCCTGGTTTTTTACCTCAGAAAATTGTCTGACTCTCCATTAGTTTGTATCAGAATAAGTGAGGATGGAATATAACGATCTCAAGAAAATAAAAAAAGGTGTAAATCTAGATAAGGAAGTTAAGAGAGTTGACTCACTGGCTAATAGCCTCTTCATTTTTTGTTCAACCTTGAAAGTACCTATAAATGCCCTGAGCTGAGAGTTCCTTTGGATTTTAATTCAGACAGATATAGAGACTCAGCAATACATTTAGATGGATACATGAGTGCCTGTCTCTCTCCTAACAGAACATGGAGACTCAGGCTTTCAGGTGAGCCAAGGCAAGAGCTGTGCAGGTTGCTTTTGCACAGTATCCTGGAGCTGATTCAAGGACAGGGAGAACTGGGCTCTAGATCCTTCTCATGCATACATGATTTGCACCAAAATCTTCTTTAGTTTTAACTCCTTAGAACTCACAGAGCTGTTCTAGCACCTTCAGGCACAGGCCATGAGCTTTCATAGGGAAAATTCTATTCTGATTATTCAGGAATTTAATTAATCAGGGATGTAATTTTATCAGAAAATCATCTCATTCTTCCTCTGCCTATATAAAATTAATCCTCTAACATGTATTTTTTAGTTTGATTTAAAAAATATATGATAAAGCTTCTATTATTTGTACAAGTGGATTGTTAAAACAGCTTAAAGATCTCATAGCTAACAAACTTCCTTTCCCAGCCAAATTCAAATCTTTTTCATCTATCTCATCACATCTAGCCACATCCACTTGGATTATTCTAATCAGTCCTTTTTGTGCTTACATCATTCAAATGCTTGCAGATCTTATCTCCAAAGTACATTAATGATTTTAGTCTTTGTAAACCAGTTCTTTGGAGCCTCAGATGTATCGATTCTTTTGCTACCCTTTCTGAATAGCTTACTTGGATGCTCCAAGTGTGGTCAGCCCTTTGAACATCCAACCATTCAGATACAATTTTTAGGTGCAGATTCACTAGTGTTCCTGTTATGTTAAAAGTTTGCACACAAGCAAGTCACAATACATCTTTGCGAACTCACATCACTATTTCTTTTTCTATTAAATACTTTCAGTGTTAATTCACAAATTTGGTACAGGCACCATTCTTTTGTTCTGTATTTTGTAAAACATCTGGAACAAATTGGTCTAAAAAGTTTGCAAAGATCCACTCTGGATCTAGCACACCTGCTTCTGATGAAATAGTGAAACAAAACAAAATCTAAATAGATAGCAAATAATGTAAAATTAAAAACAGAAAGAAGACACATACAGTCAGGGAAAAAACCCATAAAAATGTAATGTCTACATCTTTTAGAAAAGCAGGTATATACAGCTGAGAAAAAATCTGAATATAGTCACATAGGAAGTGGGCCTGTCATCATCCAAAAAGCTCTATTCTATATACAATATTTTCATTAGATTTCTACATCTTCTCAGTGTTACTAAAATTTCAGTTCTAACAAGAATTTTATTTTTTGAAAAATATATTTCTCCTAAATAAAGTCAGCAGACACAGACTTTCAGAAGACCTCTTATTTAACATCTGTGTATTGCTTTACTGTGTGCAGGAGTTCAACTAACATGGTGCTTAAGATATTTTTAAAATTCATAAATATGAAAATAAACTGTAAAAATATGCTTGAGATTAATTTTTTGTTCAAGCAGTGCAGCATTTATCAGTTTACACGTATGGTACTCAAAGTTGCTACTGCTATCCTCTGAACTGAAAAATCAGAAGTTCAGAGAAGAGACATTTAAACTGGCCTGTTGAGTGGAAAGGGACACTTTATCTCAGAGAAATGATTTTATTATAAAATAAAAACACAGAACACTGAAGATAGGGAAAAGACACACAGCCTCCCTCTTCACTTTGAGCCAAAGTACAGCCAAGAATAACGTGTGATATTATCAGCAAGTATTACTGTGGTTCTCTGTAGGTGGCAAACATAACACAAGCTTTGGCGACTTGACAAATAAACTAACGGCAATTTTCAAATGCTGTAATGGAAATGCCAGGGCAATTAAGGAAAGGTCAGTAAAACACACACACACACACTGACAAAGACCCTAACACTCAGAAACTAACTTGAGAAATTAGAGAAAAAATTCTATTTACTCTTTGAATACACTACTGATGAAGGACAATCATAAAATGATAAAAAAATGTACGCATACACATAATATATTAATTTATGCATATGCTTACTTATATGTCACAGGAACGTTTCAAGGATCTTATTGGTTGCATTTGCAAAAATAAAGGCTTTTATTTTTGAAACCATTTAAACATGAAACCATTTGTGACCTATTTTTAAGGCCTTATATGGTTCTTGCTGGTTTCTGCAATCTGCCAAAGGGAAAGCTGGACAAAGCTAAAGTTAATAGACCCTCAATTCTCCTTTAATTGTGAATCTAAGGATGGTATTATAAGATTTTATACTGATTAAAGTAGAATTTGCCATAGCTGGTTTTGAATCAAATCCCCTCTTGCTCCTCACACGCAGCTCACTATACATTTTTCCGCAGCAACTGACACATTGCCTCGTTTGCCAAGTTCTCCACAGGTGTGAAGCAAAAGGGGCACACAAGAAACATCTGACTTCCCTTTTTGCCTTTGCAGGCTTTAGGAAGCACGTAGAAGCATTTACCGCTGGTCCTTCAGTCCCTGCCTGTGGTGCCACTGCAGACAACCCCAGAGATAGCTCCTGCATCCCACTCCTTATGTTGGGAGCTCTCCTCCCTTCCTCGCTTGATGGATGAAACATCTCCCTCATCACCATACACGTGTAAACACTCCTGGCTTGACTTCTCTCCTTACTGTGGACTTCTGCAGTAGGCTGTAACACCTGCACACTGTTTTTAATAAACTGTGACATCCTTCACTCTTTTGTATGTAAAACATAAAGCAGATATTGCCAAAGGAAAACCCCAAAACTCCAACGCTCTTGTTCCAGTCATTAAATTCAGTGAGGTTTCATGAAAGACACCATAATAAAATAAACATATGAATTCACATTTTACAAAACTAAAAAGTCCACAGTACGAACTTCGCTATGAGAAAATGAAGCCATTTTCTTCCTCATTGTACCTCCTGAAGTTTCAGATTTTCTGTAGTATCTCTGTGTATAGTTGAGGTACCCTGTAGACTTGTGTGAAGGGAAACCTCACTAATTTTGCATATCTGATTTATGTGCACTGAAATATAGTTATGTAAAGTAAGAAAAGTAAGGATCCAGGATGTAAATTGAGTAATACCTGAAACACATGTTGCGCATGGAGTAAATAAGACCATGTGGCACTGTACATAAAGACATGAGGGGTCCCAAAATTTCAAGTCGAAATAACAGTTAGAGATGCTAAAGAAACTATTTTTATCAGTGGAAAAATTCTATCAAATTATAGTTACTACAAATCTATCAAATCTACTAAATGAACCATCAAAACTTTTTCTGAATCCATTCCAATATTACCAACATTTTGAGTAATATTAAAAAACCTCCATGCATCAAAAGTATTGAAATATTCAGTTATAACAAATCCTGAATAAAACGCAGAGATCCTCGATTTGGCATTATACCTAGTTTTAATATTTTCATTACAGGCTAAATTCTAAACATCAGAGAGTCCATCAAAATTTCAGATGATTTTGCAGAATCATTTCAAAGCATATTTTATTTTTACAGGGTTGTATGAAGAATTTAGAGTCTCAGTTAGAATCATAAAATGGTTAGAGCTAGAATGGACCTCAAAGATCATCTAGTTCCAATCCCCCTGCCATGGGCAGGAACACCCTCCACTACACCAAGCTGCCCAAAGCCTCATCCAACCTGGTCTTGAACATTTCCAGGGATGGGGCTTCTACAACTTCTCCGGGCAACCTGTTCCACTGCCTCACCACCCTCTGAGTGAAAAATTTCTTCCTCAGATCTAATCTAAATCTGCCCTCTTTCAGTTTGAATCCATTGCCCCATGTCCTATCACTACACACCCTTGTAAAAAGTCCCTCTCCAGCTTTCCTGTAGGCCCCCTTTAAGTGCTGGAAGGCTGCGATAAAGATCACCCTGGAGCCTTCTCTTCTCCAGGCTGAAAAGCCCCAACTCTCTCAGCCTGTCTTCATAGCAGAGGTGCTCCAGCCCTTGGATCATCTTCATGGCCCTCCTCTGGACCCGCTCCAGCAGCTCCATGTCCTTCTTGTGTTGGGGACTCCAGAGCTGAACACAGTATTCCAGGTGGGGTCTCATGAGAGCAGAGGAAAGGGGCAGAATCACCTCCCTCAACCTCCTGGCCACGCTTCTTTTGATGCAGCCCAGAAAATGGTTGACTTTCTGGGCTGCCAGCGCACATTGCCGGCTCATGTTGAGCTTCTCATCCACCAGCACTCCCAAGTCCTTTTCCTCAGGGCTGCTCTCAATCCATTCTCCGCCCAGCCTGTACTTGTGCTTGGGATTGCCCCGACCCATGTGCAGGACCTTGCACTTGGCCTTGTTGAAATTCATGAGGTTCTTACAGGCCCACCTCTCAAGCCTCTCAAGGTCCTTCTGGATGGCATCCCTTCCCTCCAGCGTGTCCACAACACCACACAACTTGGTGTCATCTGCAAACTTGCTGAGGGTGCACTTGATCCCACTGTCCATGTCGCCAACAAAGATGTTAAATAGCACTGGCCCCAGTACTGACCCCTGAGGAACACCACTTGTCACTGGCCTCCACTTGGACCTTGAACCGTTGACCACAACTCTTTGAGAGCAACCATCCAGCCAATTCCTTATCCACCGAGTTGTCCATCCATCAAAACCATGTCTTTCCAGTTTAGAGATAAGGATGTCGTGTGGGACAGTATCAAATGCTTTGGATAAGTTCAGGTAGACGATAGTGCTGGGGCAGGAACAAGTAAATAGGAACAACTATCTGTAGGCCTTCTTTTTGTGCCCAAGTTGGTCCAGGAGCTCCTTGTTCATCCATGCAGGCCTCCTGGTGTTCCTACCTGACCTTCTCTTTGATGGGATGCACCGCATCCTTGAATATTAACCAGCTTTCTTGGGCCCCTCTTCCCTCCAGGGCTTCATGCCATTGTACCGAGAAGATCCCTGAAGGGGCCCAAGTCTGCTCTCCTGAAATCCAAGGTAGTGAGCTTGCTGTTCACCCTCCTTGCTTCCTTAAGAATCTTGAATTCCATCATTTCATGATCACTGCAGCCAAGGCTATCCTTGAGCGTCACATTCCCCCCCAGTCCTTCTTTGTTGGTGAGAACAAGGTCCAGAAATGCACCTCTCCTCGTTGGTTCCTCTACCACTTGGAGAAGGAAGTCATCATCCATGCATTCCAGGAACCTCCTTGATTGCCTACGCCCTGCTTTGTTGTCCTTCCAACAGATATCGGGGTGGTTGAAGTCCCCCATGAAGACCAGGGCTCATGAACATGAGGCAGCTCCTATCTGTCTGTAGAGGGCCTCATCCATCCGGTTCTCCTGGTCAGGTTGTCTGTAGCAGATCTCCACTACTACGTCCCCTGATAGAAAATGAAACTACATTTCAAAGCCCTCAGAATTTTTCAGAAACATGAGTTTTTTTGCCTTTCATATAGCAGTATTTAAGCTTTGCAGTTGTCTTCGGACTGGTGTTCAATTACAGGAACACTTTTAGTATTCTAGTATATTTAAATATGAACTGTCTTACCAGAAAAACATAGTTTTCAAGTGACTGTTCAAAAGTAAGAACTATGAAACAAGAAAGGAAAACAAATGGAGCATTACATGAAGTATGAGAAGAGAACATCAGTGGAAACAAATGAAGGACAAAGTATAAAATATCAAAACGAAAAGGGAATTTAAGTAGGATTTTAAAAATTGCTCATTGTTAGAAGTACAAGTTCAATGTAGAAGAACTCAATATCTAAGCTAATTTTGTAACTAACAAGAGCAATTAAAACAACTATTTTTAAATTTTCATTAATTGAATATTTTTTAAAGTACTGTGATAGCCAAATAATTTAATTTTCCCTTGCACAGTCTTTAAGGAAATAGGGCTGACCACTGAGGGTAATACACTTGGAAATCAGATTCTGTGTCTACATATCTGCATACCAGATAATCTGCCAGAAAGGGACAGCTGAAGCTGGAGGGAGGAAAGGGGAAACAGCCTTCATGTGGGAGCCACATAGCAAGGAGCCCCAGTTGTTCCCCTTCTTACCACCTGGACGTTGCTGCAGACTGCCCCAGCTCTCACCTAACCTTTGCCTTCCACCCAGTAAACTTGCCCCTGCCCTACTTTCTGTGTTTCTATTTCTAGTAGAAGAAAAGAGCCAAATAAATCACAGAGCAGACACACAGAAAGGCATCAATAACATAATTGGATTAGTGACTGCTGATAGGAAAAGTAATTAATTTCATATTACTGACCTTACACTAAGAATTGAATCAATACTAATATGAAGTGAACTGCAGTAGATGTACCCATTACTAAGTTAAATGTTCACAAAATGGGATCAAAGCTCCAACCTACTGTGAGTTTATTTGTGATGAGAAATATGAGTAAGGATTATGAGTAAGCACAATGTGTTTTGAAATAAAGAGTTTGCATGAGATGTTTAGTAAGTTTGCATACCTTTTTACACACATATCAATAATGGATAAGGTACTTTTGAATGTAAGCACAACAAATTTTGTATCTGTGAATCTTTAGCCATCTGCAAAATTGTGCTTTGAGGCTGGAACTAAAACGTAGTATTGACATCTCTAATTCAGATTCAAATTGAATATTCCTTCTATTCAAGAAAATACGATTTTTTACAACATCCAGCTTTTTATTCAACAGATATAGTTTTTTGCTATTCAAAGTCCTATTTATTCAAAAAACAAAGTTTAAATTTCGCTCTTTAAAATAGGTTTTCTGCAGCTGTGATAATGCAAGGATAAAAAGGATCTTCTATTAGACAGGTTGTGATATGAGGAAAAGAAGACAACTTTTAGATTCAAGGTTACATGATATGCTTTCTTTGCAAAGGAAGCCAGAATGAAAAACATCCTATCCCTGCACTGCAGCTCCTCACACCACTACTGCTGTCAACAAAAGTGGTAATGTGCCACATGATGAATTTTATCATTGGTGTAATCCTGGAAAAAATAATCCCTTTTTAGGAAAGGTGGTGGTTTGTGGTTTTTTTTTTGTTTTGTTTTGTTAGTTGGTTGTTTTAGGTTGTTTTCTGTTTGTTTGTTCTTTTGAATTGATTCACTAGTACGATTAAGACATTGTAAGCACCTGTATCAGAAAAGCTGAGGAGATGGCAGAATATGGTGCTGGGGCAGGAACAAGAACAAGTGAATAGGAACAACTATCTTTGGCACTGAGGCTGTTACTTGTGGAAATCCAGTTTTGCAATTCCCTCATCCAAGCTATTATGATGAAGCAAAATCCCAGGTTGGCAGGTTGGAACAGGTCAGTCACAAGAATCCTTATCTTAAACTTACAGTGTTCTTCAGTTACTTGGGTAAAACAGGTAGGTAGCACAATTTAAGGAGAGCTTATAGGCTAGAAGACTTTGGGACACAGAACAAAAGAGTTTGGGATACCAGAAATGAAGAGATGTGTAAGAAGACATAAAACCAAGTTCTCTGCTGAGTAAGCTAGGAAGGTTGAATTTCACTTCCCAGACTCTTTTCCTAAATACTTTTTATATGCATCTCAGTGATGATGGTTGGGTTTAACCTTGATAAAAAGTTTTTATTTTGGCAGAATTAGCCTCCAACAGGAGCTTAGTATTTCTACTGTTGTCTGTATAAGTCAGTTGTCCATATAAATCCATAGGTTGTCATAGTTGATGTTTTTTTGAGATTTCCAAGAAGGCTTTGAATAGGTTAGATACAGAATAATCACTTTGTTTTGAGCATTTGTAGGGTCTATGGATTTAAAGTATTCTTTTATGGGGAGCACATGTGTTCATAGATTTTTTTGTACGGCTCTGGTGGTTTAATTCACTACATAAACAATTAAAGCAGCTAAACCAAATCTTTCTTTGGACTTCACTGACTACTGGCAAGATCATCATCAGCCACAGCAGAAGATGATCTGCTTCATTCATGTGAAGACAGTCACCCCCAGGCACCTAAATTTGTGTGCCTGAATCTCAAACTGAATCTTACAGAAATCGTGCTCTACCTGCACATTAAGTATGCTTTTTCTTATCATTATAAGCATTGCTGTCTTAAAGCATGAATGGACGTGCATCATGGAGAAGGACTGCACAACTGGAGCTCACTGGATCTGACATTGAATGTCTGAGACACTATCAGAGCACCATGTAGTGGTGCGGAGATCACAGGCTACTGATCCAGCTCCATACATGCTTGCAGAGAGGCACCTGGCAGGATAAAAATCCTTGCGAACCAGTGGGAAAAACTTTGCTTATTCTCATGCCTGTCAAATTAAGATGATGTCCAGCTGCAACCTGGGGAACAGAACTACCCACTGTGCCTTTCTAGGAAGGACTTGTAAGCAATCAAAGTATGTATAAGCTTTAAAAGTTCATTTTTTAATCGCAGACTTGTATTGTGGAGTAAGACTTTACAAGAAGTTGTTTTCCTGATAGACTAGCTACTTTTGTTCTGAAATCACTGAGAGACAATGGAGGCTCATTATGCAATTTTTGAATTACTTTCAGTACAAAAAACCTCATTGTAATTGGAATTGTGTCTTTAATTATCTTCTTGATTTGATATTTGGGATTTCTGCGAATTAGAAGAGAGATTAAGAAATGCTAATGCTCTTGCATGTAACCTTCACTCTCAAATTTCAGTAGCCTTTCTAAAGGACAGAAGAAGGAAATGTAAAGGAGAAGTTATAAATGTATTTGTGGAGATTCTTTCTGGTCTTTTAAAGAACACTTGCTCTACCTTCTTACAGTAGTTACTTGCTAGGATTTCCCTGTTACAGTTCTGATTTCTAGATATAGATTTCTATATATAACTATATGTTAGGAACACAGAACTGGAACGCATCTTCTGCGTCATGAAAGCAGTGTTAAGAAGTCAAATAATGTAATTTGTAAACATACAAAGCTCCAACCCCATCTAAATCTCCCTTCCCCTCCACCTCCAAAAGGATGGCTACACTAAAGCCCTTCACATTTGCCAGCTATGAATGATCTTCCACTACAGCTCCCGCACCCTTGAAATCCTTCAGACATACACAGCCCCCTTCTGAAGGAGCTCCTGCCGCACGAGCCACTTCTGCAGAAAGACTACTGCAACATCATCCACGTGCTGGCTAACAGGCCTGAGCATGGAGGAACCATGGAAAAAAATCTGTTGCATTTTTAATCTATAATTAGTTTTAATTAAAAAATGAAAATGACTGCCACTGCTACAAGAACAAGACTCTGCTTCCCATTCCACTCCAGAGGTGCAGTGGGCTGCAAAAAACTTTTAAGACAGCACAAGCAAGACGAAAGTGAAACTAATGTACCACGGACAGCACTGTGCTGCAGGCAGGAAGCAAGTTTCGTCGTAAATATGTTATAAAAATAATACAAGGTCCAATTTTACTAACCTTAAGGTCAAGTAAACTCTTTTGAACTTAATAGGAGCAGTTCCCCTTTGAAATTCCTGCTCATTATGCAATTGTCACATTTAGAATACCTCCTGGGCGATACGAAAAGCTCCACATCCTCCCAGCTTCCTCCATGAAGCCAAATTGAATATTTCACTGAAAGGATAATTCTCCTTTTCTTAAAAGTAAGCTGCTTTTGTTGGATTGTACACCTATGTTCTAGATATCTTGAGACCACACAGGTTTTTTGTGGTTTTTTTTTTTCCCCCCACAAAACAATAAACAGAGGTTTTACTAAAGTCAAGCACACTAAAGGCTTAGTGCTGGTAGAGATGAAAACAAATTAAGTAATTCTATAAAGTGACACATTTCAAAGGTGTTGAAATAATACAGAACAAAAAACCCTACCATTGTTTACAGCAGACATTTTCTACAGCAATGAATCACTTTTATTCTTCTCTGTCTATATGATTGATTTTTTTCCTCTTGTAAATTAATACGCTGCTAAAAAATCTGAAGTGAGCAAAACTGGCCAGGTAACTAATTAAAAATTGTACTGCATAAATTGTGCCTTCTCTGGAGAATATATGCAAGCAAGATGCAAGTATTTAAAGATAAAATAAGGGAATGCAGGAACTTCACAAGCATACTTTTAATGAAATTTTAAAAATCTATCTATAAAAAGAGAATATTCTTTAAAGCTATGGATAACACTTTCCCTTTCTGATGAGTCAAATATCTGTGGCTTTCTGATTAAATGAGATGCTCCCATTTCCTCTTCTTTCTAAGGAGATATTAATGAAGTTTTTCACTGTGAAGCATCAAAAGCACCCTAAAAATTAAAATATTGTATCATCATTGGTTTTAATCTCTTTAAGGATATCGTATACTTCATGTATTTTTCTCCTAATGAAACAGATCTATTATTTCCTTAGCCTTCATTTCTCTAAGATACATAATAGTTAATGTAATACTACAAGTTGGTGAATGTTCAAGGGTAGAAAAACAATTTCCAAGGAACAACCTATTTCCTGTGAATTTTACTGTTTTCTAAAATATGACCATCATTCCACTATCACTACGGTTACGAACTAAACTTTCTATTGAATTAAATAGTTACAAAATTAACACAATTATTCATCCCAAGTAAAAATGAGCATCTCCTTCATTACAGAGTACTTGAAAATTGCAAAAGGGCCAAACACCTCTGCATTCCCTGTCTACTGAGAGGTGAAGTTCTGCAATATCCTACTCTCAGGTAAGGCTCTGAACCACAACACTGTTGCATCAGTTGTTTTCCACCTGGCTAGGACTAGTCAAGACACACAAGAATCTTCACTTCCAAAGTCAGACGTGAACAGTATATATAGTACATATATAAATATACGTCTATGTAGCTTCCCCAGTGACGTTTACCAGAAGATTAACCTGTCTTTTGACTGAGGGAACTTTCCCTTAAATTTGCCTTGGTTCCTTACACTTGTGTTTTCCTGAATCTTTTCCTCTTTTTTCCTAGTATATTATCAGCTCTCCAGGGTTCTCTTAGAAACAGCTTTGCTTTGAGTCTACTTGTTTTACCTCACTACACACTCAGCCAACATATTCATGGGATGAATACAAATTAAACTCAGACTGAGTTCAAAGGAAAGAAACTCATTTTTGACACTGAATAACCAAGATAAATAAAATTGTATGAAATGTTAAAATTTAACAAATATTTTGAAAGTAGAGCACATACGATAGGGAAAAAAACCCAATAAAATTAACAACCTAAACCAGACAAACATTAGTTTATGATCTGTTCAGAACACTACTTAGGCCAGAGAAGAGAGAATTTTCCGTCAAATTATTAAGTTTTCTTTTCTATTGTCCATACTAACTTTTTTTTTTCCCCAGCAAAAATACTTGGCAGATTTCTAGCATATTATATTTCACAAGCCTACCACAGTGCACAGTATTGCTTCTGCTATTACCTGCTTTCAGTGAATACCGAAACATCCATGACAAGGACGTGTGTATACTTAGTGTGTATTTATTTCATAGTGCTAATGTTTTATACAGTGGTTCATGCACATATTCCGTTCACCAAAAATCCAACCGAGCTACCTGAGGCTTCCTTCAGAAAGATCTTACCAACAAGGAGCTCTGGCAGGGGAAAGTGAGGTGCAGTTTAGTCTCTCTGGTTCTATCCTCTGATATGTGAGGCACGCAGGACAGATGTAAAACTATTTTGGGCCAGCAAAATAATTCTCCTTCCGATTGCATGTACATTCCTCTTGTGGCTGACACAGGCATTATCTCTTTGGCTACTCACAGAGTAACAGAGCAAAACACTGCTCCTTCCTTGTACTAAAAACTTGATTGTGGTTTGAATAAATCACATGATGTTCTCTTAGTATACTTTTACACGGCTAAATCCCATGCAAAGTATGAGCCCCTTAGCTGGTCCCCAAAAGAAGTACCATCTCCACCTTGCCGTGAGTTCCTTTGGGAAGTCCATGTAATAGCCAACTTGCCAGAGCACACAGACCTATCCTCACTGAAAGATGAACGCGATAGCTACAAATGACACTGTCATTAGTCCTCACTTGATGATTTCTAATAGTTTTTTTTTTTTCCTGTTTTTAATGAGCCAGATTCCAACCTTGTTTGTAAAAAGCACAGTGATGGATATACTCCACTGCCATGTCAGGGCAGAGCCACCCAGAGACAGGCTGTAGCACCCAGTCTAAACATGAGCCAAAATTTCAGCTCTTTCAATACAGAAAACTAGGTGTAACATACATACAGGAAAAAATAACTTGTAATATTCATGTTTCAGGAATATCTTACTTTAGTGTTTCCATAAAACAATAGCTACCTTAGCATAAGTATTTTCAATTTAGAATAAGTATTGCTATCTTTTCACACACTACTAAACATGTTTTAACCAGAAAAACATGTTAAACTGGTTAAAAAAAAACACAAGTATTTTCATTTATGAAGTAGTAAAAGAAAGTGCCCTGAGTATCTGGGGCAGGAAGTGATTGCTTTACTGAACACACAATGCAAAGCAGGAAGGAACTATTTTTATGGAAACACTGATGTGTAAACCAACAAATAAGACTCACCACCCTTTTTCAAATGGAGAGTAAGTGATAAGCTTAAAGTAGACAAAAATGATTCCTGACCAGAATGTTTTCATCCTATCTGTACAGTGTAACACATGGACTTCCCCAGTCCTCAGTTTCAGTCCAAAATTCTCTGAAATGAAAGCTCTGCATGGACAGTAGAGGGCTCAGATCAGAGTCTATATCTACAACACAGTGAGCAGAGATCCCAAGGGCGGTAAAAAAAAAAGAAATAAAAATCAGATTTTCTTTTTTCATACATGCCTAATTGTATTTCAATACCTAAGTGCGGTCTTAAAAACCGCATGTTTCCAAACATAATATCTTTATGAAATTATACACTGATTTTGATCCTCTTGAGCAGATTTCTGGTCATATTTACTGAATGGAGAGTTAAGTTTTTAGGATAATTAAAGTAAGACTTCACTGACAATCCCTATACCTTGCTGGAGTCTTAATGTCAGGTTCACTCCCCTTTCTTAGGTGTAAATCAATGTAATTAATTTTCATCTGATATTCACTATGGTTCCAAAAGAAAGATTTCTGGAAATCAATTAAGTTCCCTCTTGGGAAAGCATCCCACAGGGAGAGAAGGAGAGGAAAAAAAGACTAATTGCCAATGCACAAAAATATTGGGACAAAATACAAGCCTCATCATAAGAGATAGGGAAAATGTGAAGACTATGGCATCAATTACAATGCTTAGGCTGCATTTTCCCCAAACTGTTGCTCTACCTGGTCTTTGCATTGTGCAACTGAGTGGGAGGAGAAGAAGGGCTGTGGGGCCATGCCCACTACTCTGGCAGAACCCCCCCTCAAGTGAGCTGTGGCAAACACCAGCAGTGCTCATTCTCCTGTTTAGCCGCCATTGCTTTTAGTCTTCTTCTGACTGCTCTGGTTTACTGGAAGGAGGCTATGATTTACACTTGACATTGCAAAATCCTGGATAAATATGAACACAAATGTGCACACTGCCATGAGTTGTATTCTCCTCAGCATGACTCGTGTGCTGCTTGTCCTTCAGCATAAGATTCTATGCAGAATTGAACTGTAAAGCTGTTAAAGGAGTTTTGAGCTCTATTACTGTGCTGGTTACCAAAACAGGCACTCACAGAGACAACACTACTGACATCACAGAAGTGGAAAATGAACCATTATGAAAGGTTTAACAGCTCCATACAGAGTTGCAGTACAATCATAGCTGCAATGTCGAGCACATTCTTTCCATGACTGTAAATGAAGCAGTGTGTCCTGGTTCACGCGAATGAGAGGTATAAAACATCCAGAGTATTCCAAGTCATTGCGATGAAGCAAGACAACCTGCAGCAACCACGAATGTGGAACAGTGAAGCATTGTTTTTTTGATGTTATTGTTGTTGCCAAGACTGCTTGGAACACTTCACTGGTCAATGACTGTAGCACTCAACTCCATTTAAGTGCAGAAGAATGAAATAGCATTTTAATAGATATTCCACTACGCGCAGCCTTAACCCTCTCTACGTTTCCAGTGAGGCAGAAGACAGCCATCTTATTGGCAGGACAGGAAGAATTACCACTTCTGCCTCTGCACCATAGTCTGCTGTGGTGCAAATGGATATGGTCTCCAAGTGGTTAGAGTTCCACTAAAGTAACCATAGTGATGGCGATTCTTGTACACAGGCTGGGTAGCAGTAAATCTGCCACATCTGGCAGTGAAAGAACAGCATGCTGGATTTGAGTGCTCTTTCAAGCTGTTTGGTTCATAGGCCCGGACACAAGTGGCAGAGCTATGTCTTAGGATGTCACTTTTCCACAGTCCCCAGATGCAAGCAGGAAAATCACTAGATGTGAGTCTGTGGAGACTTTTCCATGTTGTTATGAATTGATCCAAAGAAAGAATAGTGATCCCTGTGTTGCTTAAAAGGAGGAATAGAGACTTGCATAACTGCAATGGTTATCTTTTGCAGTCCCTCTGGGTGTTATTTTCATGGCATCTTTGGCCAATCTCATCGGAGCTCTCAGAAGAGCTCAGTTCCTATCGACTGAGGAAACATTATAAAGGCAATTGATTAGGAAAACCTATTCAAGCACATCTCTGATGAGCAGACCTATTTCCACTGTGTATTTCTAAAACCCTTTTTCAGACTCAGTAGCACTTACAGAAATGGCCAGGTGGCTGAGATTGTTGTCTAGCCATGAAAGAGTTAAAAGGTTAAGTGAAGATTTGCTTGATGCAAAAATGTACTAGACATCGTTTCTTTATAGATAATGAGGGATAATGGAGTCTTAGAAAAATACATGAAAAGGAGGACACATATCTTCATAAGTCCGAAACATTTGGCTGTTAAGTCACGAAAGAAAGAGCCAAGGAAGGACTTTAAAGACTGATAAGTAAAACATCTTGTTATGAGAAAAGGTTAAAGAGATTGGAAGAATACCACAAATATTAAGTAAGTGAGAAACAGCAGTAAGCGGGGGAAACGTAATTCTGGCAGGGGGAGATCAGAATCACCAACTCACAGGCCACCCACACTAAACACACTCCAGATCGAAAAGAAAGGGGTGGAGGAAAAAGACCGAGCATGTGAACTAATTTACATGTAAAGCAAGAGAAAATTAACCAATTGTTAAAGAAAATAACACTGAATATGCAAATATACTAACACATACTGTATAAGTGTTTACTGAATTTTAGAAGGGGTGCTGTCTTGGGACAGGCACCCAAACTTGTGCAACTTTGTAATAAAGCAATATTTTGGCTCAGTGTGTGGACTGGCTTATTGAACACTGAGTGAACGAACACCAGATTTGGGAAAACAAGATGATGGGACAAGAAATGGATATAGGTAGGATACGCAGACTTCAAAGATTATTTATGGACCAGGTAACAGAAATTATGCACTTTTCAACTACTTCTCTAGTGAATTACTGTTTGCGGTAACTTTAAGGCTCAAATTTTCCAGGATGGTATGGTGAGTTCAAACTGTTGTGGTTTTTTTTTCCTTAAAGGCTGACCATACAGTCACTCAGCAACATTATTTCAGGCAAGCTTCCTTCCTTACTGTCTTATTATGTAAATAATATTATTTACAACATTTATATAATAACTGTTTTATCGTGTTCACCTTCATTACAATAAACAAGTTAAAATACAATGTACTAGGAAACAAACCAAAAATCTGTCTGAAATGCATTGTAATGCAGCCTTGACAATAATGGGCATAAATGCTGCCCTACTTCAGTCTTCTGCCTGCCAAATTTCTTTCCTAAGATTTCAAAGAATTAACTTGTGTCAGCTCAATGCCCATGTTCGAGTCACTGCTGCTCTGTGGGTATTTTCCCAGTGTTGAACAACAGGGACAGAAATCAGGTAGAGGAAAAAGACTTTCACAGCTTTTTCATCATAGCTTTTAATATACAGACCACTAGCTCTATTGCAACCAATAGGGTGAATCATGGTTTGTTTGTTTGTTTTTAAAAGATCATCAGTTCTACTTACTACTACAAAGTTCTCCAAAATACACATTCAGATTTGGTGTCTGTCTTGATGGAATAGAGTGTACACCAAATTCAGGTGTCACTCTAGCCAGTATTTTCATAGATACATCACCCAGCAGATATTGTTTTTCTTGAAGGCTGGCAGATATCAAAAGCACCTTTCATGCACACCTGAAAATAGCAGCGTGACTCCTGGTCATGGGTTGAATGTTCTCAATAACTGGAAACTCACCCAGTTTTTGCAAAATATCCTCCTGCCACTTCACACAAAATTGACCAGCATATTCAAGAAATAGCAAAGTGCTAAATAAATGCTCTAGAAATAATGCTCCTCTGCCTCTCTGTTTGTGTCTAAGCTCCCATACCTGTAAGAACCAGAATCTGTGGTGCTCTTCAGGGCTGTTTTCTCCCCTCTTGCATATGTGCAAAGACTGTACAAGGCTCATCTGCAAGGCCATGGTTTCCTTCTATAGTCTGAGTTCTTCTTTCTAGGTCTAGATGAACTGAAATTTAAAAGGATTCTGGAAAGTCTCTGCAGATGACCACAAAATTACCTGAATTGAGAGCATTTGCCAGAGGGAGTGACTTGTTAAAAATGACTCTAAACACCTGGATGTGAGAGACCAAGAGGCTTAACATTATCTACCTGTGAGTGTATGGCAGGTACTATAACCAAAGAAAGATACGTCCTTCCAGTCAGAGGTGCCTATGATAAAACCATGTATAAAGCAGAAAACAACAGGCAACAGAGAGCAATTTTCTTCATGCTGATGAGGTTAAATCATGAGATTTGTGGTAGGCAATGTTGAATCTTGAACAAGATTGTGAAATAAGAGAAGAATTCATATATTGTTTTTTCACTCAGATGTTAAAAGCTCCTCTGCCACTGCTTAATGGATAGTCAATGTAGGACACAGATTTTATCTGTGATTTCTCTCTGGCTGTGTTTCTAACATCACACTTAAAATGTTCCAATGATGGGAAACTTTCATTCCATTACTACTAACTGTCTGGGAGCTGAGAAGCAAGTTTACTCGTCACAGTGTGTATCATACACACAATATTTCTGTCTCAAATGCAAACCAGCAGGACAACTACAGTTACCTAAATGATCACTATCTCTTACAAGCAATATCTTTATTTAGGATATATAACAAAAAAATGTTGACATAGCATGTTATTCACCTCAGATGAACACTGCCTGACCTTTCAGCACTCACAACTTAGTATGACGTGTCCATCCAGCTTTCTCTCCCAAATAGGCACCAGCCAGACTGATGCAGACAGATTATCAGAGAGCATGGCACCACGTGAGCCGTATGGTACAGTTGTAATGAGTGGTGGACAGGCAAGGCTGAGCTGCTGCGCAGGATGTAATGATGATTAGAGGGAGACATGACACTTTATGGGAGGGTGCTCCTGAGCGACACCTGGGGATGATCTCGGTGTAGCGGAAGAAAATATTTATGGTGCTGAATGTCTCTTTTCAGGTCTGTGTTACGCAGACAGCAAGGGAAAGATGCTCCACAGGGAGGTTTCTAAGCAGACATATATATAGAAGATGTATTTAGTCTTTGGATAAGGAGGGTGTAGTTTTAAGTGGCATTATGTGCATAAGAGGCAAGGGACTGGATGAGGATGTTTAGCAACTACAAAATTTAGCAGACATCATAGTGATATTTTAATGAAATAAACTGTTTTTCAGGGGAAAAGCTCCTGTCCAGTGCAGTTCCAAGGAAAGGTGAGAGTGTATTTGTTGTGTTTGTAATACAACATAGTGCAGAAGGCAGAGGTAAGGTGAAAAGGGGTGAACTTGAGGCTTGGCAAATAATGGACTGGATATTCCAGTAGGTCTGTCCAGATTTTGTGTTAATAATTTCTTTTTTTTTCACTGAGTGTTTTAGACAATTACCCTAAAAAGTAATGTAATGTAATATAATAAACATGTCCTAGGTCTACATAGTTCTGTGTGGCACTGAATGCTATGGAAATACCATAGTATTAAATATTTGGAGATGAGAGCAATAAATAGTATTCAGATATTATTTAATTTTGTACATAAGAAAATACTGCCTCACAGATTCCATGCTCACTCTAACGTAAATCAAAGACAGCTTATGTTAAGCTGTCATTAATGAAAAATGGCCTCAGAGAGGACTCAGGCAGTTAGTTTTCTAAGTTTAGTCTTTATAAAACCAATGAGCTCCTTCTGACTTTGACTCTAAGACTCTGAAGCACTCAGAAAATTTTAGAAAAGGAATTCTGTGCTAGACAGAGATCACTTGATGAGCCATACCCTTCAGCAACTGCACCTGTTTGCCACCGTCTCATTTACAACACTTGTAAGAGGAACATTAAGTAAGAATGATGCAATGAACTGATTGCTTAGGTGTAAATTTCCATCCTTTTTTTGCCAAAGAGATGGCTAGATGAAATGCAGTTCATCTTTGTTAATTAGAACTACTCAACTGAGGGGAATTTGAGTTATTTCTTGAAGAAGAAAAAGAAATCAATTTGCAAAAAAAAAGGACTGAAGGAATGGCACTCTTAGGTTATCCTGGCAGACAAAAGTTGTGAATGTAAAGTCTTAAGAAATCAAAGTTTGACATAAAATCTCATTATAGAATCACAGAATGGTTAGGGTTGGAAGGGACCTTAAAGATCATCTAGTTCCAAACCCCCTGCCACGGGCAGAGGAATCCTTCACTACACCAGGTTGCCCAAAGCATCATCCAACCTGGCCTTGAACGCTTTCAGGATGGGGCATCCACACCTTCTCTGGGCAACCTGTTCCAGTGCCTCACCACCGGAATTAAAAAAAAAAAGAAACAGATTGCAGAAACTTCATTTCTAAAATCTCATATACATGACTATTGACTGTACATGGTAACACAAGGTGATGGGCTAGAATGCCTAGAGAAAGAAATAGTTTACGGAGACTGTAAAAGCAGAGGAAAAAAAAAAGATAACTAGGATGATGGCAGATTGTGAACTCAAGCTGTATCTCAAACTAAAGTACCATAAGACTTCCTGGTAAAATCCTGGTGAATTTAAGGCAAGATTTGCTTTCTCTCTGAAAATATATTCCTAGTTCTTTAGAACACATTCTTATTCCCATTCCAACAACCCTTGGCAAATAGGCATGAGTGCAATACAATAAGCTCTCTGTTACCTGCTCATGAATATTGAAACTGATAAAAGCCAGAGATCCTGCATCCATATTGTTTGTGCTTTGAACTGCTACAAAGTGGAACAGCTTGAAAAATAATGTCCCATTGCCTCTGCTCCCCAGTTGCACAATACAGGCTCAGGGATAATTTTGTCCTCCCCTTGCATGTTCTTGCATCTACTTAACCTTTCAATCTCAGGTTATAATGCTAATGTCACTGAGGATGACTGGTGTGAAGATTTACATATGTCTTAATTTCAAAGCAACCATTTGAAGCAATAAACTAAAAATACAAGGGATTAGAAGCAATTCCTGTTACTGCAAAGCATACATTCCAAGTTTGTTAGCAAAATAAAAATCCATCTATGGCAAAGATAGCAGTTGCTAAACACAGACATGAACTTCAGCTATACTCAGGAAAACATAATCAGTTGAGTATAACAGAAACCAGTGTCTCTTGAGGAGATGAGATTGCAGCAATACGAACTTTACAAAAGGAGGCACACTGTTAGGCTTGGTCCTCTGAAGATAATGAGAATCAGAGTCTCATCAAAAGTGTTATGATGGAACAAGAAAAAAATTCAACCTGATGTGGATTGCAGACAGAAGAGATAGTCTGAGCTCAGAAACAAAGAAAAGTCTGCTCAGCAGCTAGATGCTTTTAAAAAGGGTAAATTGAATTTACCAGTGGCATGGAGATAATAATATAAGAGATTATTTTTATGATAAACACCCAGACATTTTTCCATGTGGGAAAACAGAATGTCAGAGGGAAAACACAGCTAAATTATTTCAGTTTACTTTTCTCTTATTTTTCTCTAATGTTCACTTTGAATACATTTCTTTCATATTCCACAAAGAAAAAAAACCACAAAAGGTGTATTTCTGTTTCTAGGCATATTGCATGCTATGTACCTGTTTTAGTGAGGCCAAGGTAGAACACAGATGTTAGTTAAGATAGAGGAAAAAAGAAATTTCAACAAAATATTTGCAAGAAAACCCACAACAATTAAGAGAAGGGTATAAACTGGGTTATGCAAGTTTACTGGTGTAATCATGTCATTCAGTATTCTGATCCTGCTCTGCTCATCTGGCATAAACCTTTTGCAATAGTCTTTGGTGCTCCCTTCTGTGAATAGATACACCTTAGTCACTTGCTCTCCATAGTCCACACATTACATAAAATCCCATTCCAGAGCCTTTCAGGGATTTGCCTTTATTAACAAAGAAAGTAAGATAAACTTCAGCTCAAAACTTCTGTTGATGCTGTTTCATTTTACTGAGCCTGTTGCTAAGACGACTACTTTGGGACTTCTGAGCCCACACCCTAGATTCTATCTTTTCAGGCAGCCACTTCCCCCTCTTATATCCAGAAGTTATGAGTCATCTGCCTCAATGAGCCAACAAATGGCTCTTAACCTTTTCCAGGCCTGAGAGAATAACAGCAGAAGGAGGTGTTCAGGCAGATTCTAATGACCTTTTAAATCAGAAACACTGTGTGGGACAAAATTTGGTCCTAAAGGTCTTTCAGAAAACACCCATTAGAAAGTAAATGCTAATTGAGCTGTCATTTCAGATAGCATGGCATACTAAAACACTGTCTAATATCTACCAAGGTGAATAGTTTCCAGGTCTAAACCAAGCTAAACAGAGTGAAGGTTCTTAACCACTGGTGTCAGTGATTTATTCTAGCATGCCAATATTTCATTATAATTCTGCAGTCTGAGTGTGATCTTGCATTCCTTGTCCACAGATACAGGCAAATTGCTCACCCTTTGGAAGGTGTGAAGCCAAGTTAGGGCTTTGAACAGAATATGTATTTTCATTTTGCTGAAATGCCTTTATTCTAAAGCTTGCAGAAATTCAGAACATTTCTTGTAACCACGGTACTGCTGCTGCAAGAAGCAAGAGACCCCTTAAACTCTTCTGCATACTGACACTCAGGGATTCTCAAAAGCACCACAAGCAGATCCTGTTTCAGAAGCCCTGACTATCAGTATATCTGGATAGACGGAAGTTAGCAAGATGCCACACAAATATTTCAGGCTGCACTGGAAAGTTATTTCTCATCAGATAGAAGGCAGGGAAATTTCTATTACCCCATAATACAATACACAACTATGAGTGTAAGAGAATGTTGTCTTCCCACCGAGTATAAAACAGAGCTTCAGCAGAAAAGGATATTAAGTAATGGATCCATGGTCTAATCAGCAAGACAGCTATGACACGTTCATTAAAAGGAGCATATTTAGTTCAAAACTGACCAGCCAGAAAGGTACTTCTATACTTTTGAGATATATACATACATATATATATTATATATACAAAATATAATATCAAGCAAGTCAACTTGAAAAGAATATGATGGTCTGTTCACCGTAAAAGCTTAGTTGTCAAAGTGCTTTCTTACATAAGGAGAAGGATGTCTATCCTGACCACTCCAGTTTGCTTAGGTAATTGTAAAATGCCCATGAACTATTTCGTGTTCATTTTATCCTCTTGTTAACATTGAACATCACCCCAAAGCTACTGAATAATCAGAGAGTTCTCTTTTAACTAATTAGTATGTTTCAGTGATGCCTATAAATGCTACGAGAAACAATGCATTTGTCATGAGTGGGACCAATTAAGGTACCTGAACACTGCAGCTGTGTTTGTGACTCTCCTACAGCCATCATTTGGCATGACTGACGACAAGTTTGTGAGTCTGTTAGACTCATGGAGAATTTAATGATATCGGAAGGCAGAAATGAGAGGACATGGGCTTCTCATATTTCGGCTCACAACATTTTTCATTTCAGAATATTTCCATAAGATATCAAAAAAAAAATTTTTTTTTTGCATTATTGCAATGGAAAATAACTGTAAGGGTTTTTTCCATCTCGGTCCCACCACAGTTCTGAGAACACAGTACTGGCCACCTTGTTTAAAAGATGCAACAAAGCTATTTCCTTCCCTGGTCTTACTTCCCACATTCTTTATCTTCTACCTGTTAGGGGATTTATTGTTAGGACAATATGGACATTATTCCCTGCTGTCAAAGAAATCTGCAGCAGAAGTTTTGTATCTTTTCAAGGTATTTCACACTGTATTTTAAAGGTTAGAATACAACTTGATTTTTTTCTTAATGTGTCCTGGCAATTAATAATGGTAATCAGCATTGTCAAAAACAATAAAAAGTTTTATCTGAATTATCTACAACATTTAAATACAACTACATACAATAACAGGTTGTGAGCCTGTAAACACCTCTAAATTTGATAAGCTTTAAATAGGTGTGATTACTTGTGCATGTCAAAGTTAAGCACAGGAAGTATTTACAAACTTATGAAATGAGGGGTTTAGGCTATTAAACATCATAAAGTCAATTTTTTTCCCTACCGATTACAGCACTAGACCAAGATTGAAGATACACAGATTGCTTTTCATAATATAGTAAGCATTTGCAATACTTGGGGAAAATGTTTACATCTTCAGGTGCCTTAGTGCCGAAATTAGAGCCAGGGACCTTCCTCAGCTTTGAAAACTGGTATAAAACAGCTAAAATCATATAATTTTATAAATAATGTTTTAGTAGTTTAATTGTACAAGATGATACAACCAGAGTGGTTTCAGAGTGGAAAGACAGTTTTTCATAACTGAAATTATTGAATGTATTTAAGCAAATACAACAAGACTAGGATATTGGAATACACATAAATATTCATTAATAGGAATCCAGTGAGACTGCTAATGTCTGGCCTTCAGCCTCAGAAGCAAATGGCTCACACACAAAACCTTCCTCTTGAAAGTAATTCACCTCACATGCCTTCATTACCACCCATTGCTGGATGAACCACCTGTTCCTGAAGCACCTCTCTAGGACATCCACTAGCTGACACAAGATGCCTAATTTTTACATGGGAAAACACTGGGGACATAAATTCTACACTAAGTGATGCAGTTATGTTGGGTATACCTACTCTTTATCAGGCCACCTACGTTTATCTTCTTAAGTGTATCAGCCATAGAAGCCAACTGAACTCTCTAAGGCAGTTTTGAGGGAGTTCTAGATGACATTTTATGAATAACTCTGCTCCCACATAGCTTGGATAAAGATTTTAATCTGTCTCCCTATTATTTAAAAAAATAAATTAAATAAGGAATAATACCAGAATTGTAGAGAAGTTATAAAGTTAACTAATAGATTTAAAGCATTCATGCAATTAGATGATAAGAACCCTACTTAAAAATAGCAAAGTTTAAATATTTGGGAAGGGAAAAGTATTTGGAAGGCTAAAAGAGTTTGCAACACTTTTCCAAAAGTATGAGAACTCTTATCTTGGGGCTCATTTCTTTACCTGTTAATTCATTTTAGGTGAAAATGGTTTCCATTCAATATTATCTGTATTTCAGCTACTGTGTGTCAGGTGTTCTTCAATTGTCTGTAATTACCAGCATGTATTGTACTTTATGCTGTCAGTCTAAAAATCATTGTGTCGTCTTTTTCATTTATGGAAGAACTTTAAAAGTCTAGATTTTGAATGCAGTTTGGAAAAGCAAATTGGTGTGAGTCCCATTTCAGAAGAGGGCAGTATATCTATCAGTAAGGGCTTTGCAACCAGTCTGGTTGGTCAGCTGATAATCAACAGGAAACCATAATTTTACTGCATGAATTCTAAAGGATCTGCAGCAGTTACAATGCTGCTGTAGACCAGAGAAATATTCTTTGAGATCAGAATCAGTTTTTGTCTCAGTGAAGTCATGATGGACCTAACCAACACCATAAGCAATCCTTTTTACTAGCATTCTGAGTAGACTTATATATGTAATACACGCAACATATACAGCTCTATAATCGGGGCAGAATTTTATTTTCAAGCTTTCATGGTTAATATTAGAAAACACTTGTGAAACGTGGTTAATATTAGAAAACAAAGCATCATTCGCTTTGTTAGCTTAGACAGTTACAAAGATGTGATTTTTGGTAAATATTAATTTCAGTTATTTTCATTATGACAACATAGCAGCATAATTCAGAAGGAAATGAATATTTTCCCAACTCTTTTCAGAAAAACAGTATATAAGAAATGAGTTCTGTAAGGGCTTGCTGCAGAAAACAACAATGTTATTTTAACAACAAAAGACCAAAAATGCAACAAATGAATGTATGAGACTACCTTGATGCCAGAGGAGTATTCATGCAGGGAACAGATATAACTAGGATTGCTAATAGAGCATATAAAGGATAGGTTACTGAGACACATTACATTCCATAGCATTCATAGAAGCACACAGGTGCAGGCAGTATGCATACAATGCTAGTAACAGTATTAGTGCATAGATTCTGCTTCTTTGTTCTCAACAAGAGTTAAATGGAGTTGCTGAGGTATCTTCAAAGGGAGCCACACCAGCTCCCTTCATTTTGGGTCAGGTTTATGCCAAACCCGATTTCACCATAACTTAGAACACAAAGATGTGTTGTATGACACTGAGTCTGTGTGATCCCACAGTTCTTCAGTGCTTTGGAAAGGAACATGAAACATTTTTTATCTAGCTAGCATTACAATTTTTTAAGGTTTTTGAAGCCAGTCTAGTACCCTGATAGATGAAGTCCTCAAGCACTTGGGGCAGCATAAAAAAAATCATAAAAATACTGCTGCTTAAGCTTCTTGAAATGTCTCCCTAAACCTTTCCATGATGATTTCAAAAAAAACCCAGACAATATATATAGATCATCCATCTATTGCTGGCATAGTGGGTAGTTTTCCATTGTTCCCCTGTATTCAGTTGTAAGCCAGTAGAACAGTTTATCTTCTTTTTCTTTTAAGTATTTTTATTGCACTTTGTTTAGGAAAGCTTCTTGGCATTGCGGTAATACTAATAATTAAATAACATTCTTATGATCAGACAAGTTATTCTATCTGATTCAGGAGCAATCTGATGAACTAACTAGCTGGACTCACTTGGCTTAAAAAATTTAAGAAACAGATCAGCCCAGAAAAAATTAGGATATTAAACTGTTTTATAGAGTATAAACATATATAAACATATATCTATAGTTACAGTAGACAAAATACAAAGTACAATCAGTAGCTGGGTGAGGAGGTAATTTTCCTTCACGGTACAGTTATAAACCAATTAAATTACAGTAGGTGTTAGTATTACTAATCGTGTTTACTACCATAGTTGTAAAACCATGCAAAAGATGAGCCTCCTAGGATTTTGCACTATAGAGATACACAGAAAAAGACCATAGCTATCCTAAAGAGTCTATAGATGAGGTAAACACTATAGGTACTGGAGGGGAAAGTGGTATAAAAAATGAGCAGTGTAGGCAATGCAATCACAGCAAATGTCAGTTTTGCAACAGGGAAGAGAGAACAAGAGGCTGAGATAAGGGTGGAGAAGGGGGCCTTAAGAAAGGGACAGCTCAAGTGGAAAAGAAAAGACAGAGAAATGTAGGTGAGCACGATCAGGAGAGAAGCACTTGGAACAGATGTGAAGTAAAACTGAGGTGAAGGGTGGTGGCAGAGATTCAGAGTAGACATCCATTAAGTAGAGGGGCAGAGACAAGCCTGACAAAAGTCCAGAGATAGCTGAAGATCACAAGTAGCCTGCTGCAACAGCTGGCGGGACTCTGAATCCTCTGTTTGCCCCCAGGGTTGCCCTGGAGCTGGTGGGAGCTTCCTCTATGGGTCAAGAGGTATTTGGGAACAGTTTCTGCTGGACCCATCTGAGACCGATGACTCATTGATTTATTCTTGTATTTGTGCTCTTACATCATTATATTTAGAGATGACCATGCCACAGAAAATCAGTTATTTGAATTTTGGACCACGGAACTGAAAAATAAAGCACATATGACACCTGCCTTAAAAATGATACCATCCATCACTTTTTGATTGAATCAAATTAGCTCTGCAATCAAAATAAAGTGAAATTAGGCTCTTCATTCTTCAGTGGACATTACTTTACTGATACCAGTGTATCTCAAAGAATTAAGATAACCGTCAGTCATAATACAGCTTTGCTGACATATTTTCTCTGCCCTAAGCACAGAGCAAGAAGCCAGTTAAAATCAGGCTGCACATAAAATCTTTTTAACAAACAGCAATGACAACTGACAATGCAAAATTAACAAAAATGTTGGTGATACTGTGTTGGTGTTTTTTTCCTTTTGGTGTCACCAGATTAGTTTCACAGCAAAGAAGCAAAAGGCGCATATTATACATGAGACTGCAAATTAATGGTAAAGGACACATGGATACAATTTCCTAGGGCAAGGGCTGTTCCTGTAATCAGCTGCACGAAGGGAAATCTCTGACCCTACAGAAAATCTCACAGAAGTCTGTGGAACTCCTCCAGGGGATTGTTTGGTCTGGAAGGCTCTGGTTTCAGGATCTGCATGACAAAATATTTTAAAGGTGACCTTATATACTGCGCAGGTGCTCAAGTTAGAAAGCAGTGAATATGAAGAAGATCTATTGGTTCGAGCAGACTAAGAAATGCTCTTAGAACAATGCTTCCATAAAAGTGTTATAAGACCAACCAGCCATATGAAAAAGGGATGTGTATAAACACATATATACGGAGGAGGTAATTTTATCTCTGCAGATAAAATTAGGAGAATTTATAATAAACAAATATATGCAATTCTGATGGAAATGTTGTAAAAGAAATAGAAAATTAAGAGTAGCTGCAGAACAGAGAGTTGCTGTTTTTTTTCCCCCAAACTATTTTCTCTACCTTACTCAGAAGAAAACTGACCTATAATCTATTTAGTGTATATGTGCAATCAAAAAGAGAAAATATTAAAAGGATCTTCATACTGGCAGAGAAAAGCACTGGAGTTAGTGACTTGAAGGTG
The DNA here is from genome assembly GCF_009769465.1 of Tauraco erythrolophus. NCBI lineage: Eukaryota > Metazoa > Chordata > Aves > Musophagiformes > Musophagidae > Tauraco > Tauraco erythrolophus. The sequence continues at coordinate 89,733,970 of NC_141466.1, read as the reverse complement.
AAAAAAATGTCTATAAACAAGCAAAATGCACACATTGTCACAGAGTATAGTCATCCACTAGGAAAACCATTGAAAGAAGCCACAGATCCTATATCACTTCATGTCTTAAATATCATTCAGAAAGTCACTTAATTTTTAATTTAGAGTGTTTTAGACCAACAAAAGAATAAATTGATGAAATGTAATTACTTCTGAACCTTAAATGAGGACGTACCTGTACTAGGTACAAAAACAAACAAAAAAACACAGATACATGACTAACTTCTCTGACAGCTGAAGGTTTGGTCTGAGAGTGACAGAGAATCCCAACTCCTTGCAGCAATCTCCCTGAGACTTACCAGCTTCTCAGCTTTTTGCTCACCTTACCTTTCAGTTCATCCTCCACATCTTTTTTCTTTTATCTTTTTTGAAGAAGATTCTTCTAATATGACTGGCATACAGCTATTTAAGAATCTCAGTCAACCATAGCCGGAGCCAAGGAGTCTACTCTCATTGCCATTCACCTGACTGTTTTGGTAGAAGACATTCCTCCTATCTAGAGAGCAGGAGTATTTTTTTTTTTCCAGTCTTTTTCTCTTTCTTTCTTCTTTGTTAACAATAAATTTATGGCCATCTTCCAATTTACCATTTTCTATTGAGGCAGAGTTGAACGCCAATCTCAACAAGGAGACACTGCATAGTTAGGAAAATCCACTGTGTATTTTCTAAATTTGGTGCCAATCTCCGTGTGTTTGCAATCAAAGAAAACTGCTATGGAATTAAATGTTACAGATTTTCAGACAGAGAAAGAAAAGCAATGAAGCTACTTAGGAGCACCCAAGCAAATAATAAATGCCAATCCAACAGTCACACAGAAACAGCTCCTTGGCCCTGTTCAGCCCATGATGTAACTGCCAAGGCAGAGGACAGAGAGATGAGGGAATATTAAACCTTTAGGGCTTTGGGAGACTGCTGGAGCCAGAAGCATAGTGAACAGTTCGAGGCTTCCTGGGTAATGACAGCAAAAGCTGTCAGCTTGGCCAGGGATAATACAAGAGACTGGAAGCAGGAAAAGTCTTTTCTCCTTGTCAGGTATGCAGCTAACAAACATGGGGGAACTTATATTCTTATTTTTTCTTACCAACTTTTGTAAATAAGTCACACGCATAAAGTCCTATTGTCGTGTGACCTTCTGCTTGCTTTTGAAGGTTAAGCAATAAGTAATGAATTATGAATAATTCATAATTAATGAATAAGTAATGATCCTTTTTCAGAGTGACTGAGATTGACTTGCTGATCACAATATTTCAGAAAGAAAAAGCTTGTAGTGAAAACAGGATTAATCTGTTCAAAGAACATGAAAACACATGGATAAAGGCTCTATCATAAAACTCTTCAGAGAGAGAGGTGGAGGAAGCCAGGTTTATTTCTAAATAGGTACAATTTCAACCTCCACACTAAAAAGTAAGTTCCTAAGCATGACAAGGGAGAAATTCTGTTCCTGTTTTCTTGGAAACCCTCCAAAAAAAGAAGTTTGCAGAGAACATAGGCAGAGAGTCCTGAACAGATGCAGGTCTCAGTGTGCTGGCAGTGCATAAGTCTGTGTAGGTTTAGCAACGCCTCAGGCTGGCTACACATGAATGGTACTCAACGTCACTGCTTACCAGTATCATATTTCTGTAATGTTTACCTCCAAAATCAATACTTTAGAGAGGCTTAGCTGCATTATATCAATAGTGTAGGACTAGAGGAACTGCCACTAAACAAATATCCTCTTCAGGGTTGAGGACCTAGGACAAGCATTCCTAGGTCAGGTAGTAGAGAGAGACATTATCAACATAAAAGGATATTTCTTTTTCCTCCCCCTTTCTCTTCCCACAGATTCCTCCTACCCTAATAGTTCTCCTGTACCCCTATCTCCTATCTTCTGCTCCATATTACAGCTCTGACAATATCCACATCTCTTTCTCCTGCAATAAACACCTGAATTTTTCATTTGGTTGAAAAGACATGCTATTTATCCCTCCAATGGACTGAGAGGCATTGCTTATCTCACAAGAAGCAGCATGCGTTTATCTTCTGGCTAGAAGGTGTTTCCACCTGTTGGAAGGAGTGCTCCTCTGGCTGGGCTTTCGTGGGATTGAGTGCTCACCCTGTGCCTACTTCGCTGATGAACTTTGCATGGCATTAGTGGGCCAAGCAGGACTCTGCTCTCTGCTGCAAGTGGGCAAAACTGAGTCACAGGCACAGGCTTCATCTAGAGAAAAAATACTAACGATCTGCATCTCTGTTACAGACATGAGGAAAACTCCTGGGAGAGAACAAGAGGTGCTTAAAATGTGCTTAATTTACTACCTGTATTAGGTCTATCTGTGTGAAAAAGTTATGATTTTGAAGCATGAATTCAGGCAAGTTAAGAAGGGTCCTAAACCACTGCAAACTCATGTAACTGTATGCATATTTATTTATCTTTCACTAACAGTTTTGCCCAGTATCAGGAAAATATGTAGCTATGAAGGTTTGCTTGAACAGCTCCTCATTGAAACTGGAGATATTTTGCTGTCCCTGCAATTCCTCTGCTGCTGACTTCACTTTTCCTCATTTTCACATGTGATGAATGTCGCCAGGGTGTCCACTGGATAGTTTGACAAAAAAACCTCTGCACTGGACTCTAGAAAAACTAGCAAAAATCTATAATCTCACATTTGATTTGATAGAGCTAAACAACATGAACCCATGACATATGAAAAATGACAAATAGGTCATGTATTTAACTGTGAAACAAACTCCACAGGGGATAGTTTCAACATAACATCTGTTATGTACAAAAAAGGGTCCGTGCTAGGTTTATTCATAACCTTTTTAGGAAAAAGCACCCTAGTCCAACTAATAAATTGTCCACATTTATTTTACGCATGTGATTTTAATTTTGAATTTACAGATTGCATCAATTTATCTGATATTCTTCACATCAAATGAGGAAAATTAAATATGCATTATATTAGCATGAAATATGCCTGCCTTAAAGCACTTTTTTCTGTCCACAGTGATTACAGTGGCAGCACCATTATTGTTTGTTGTTCCCACAGTTTCTACTCTTCTACTGAAATCCAAATTTGTTTTTGTTGTTAACTCAATCACTCTAAATAACTTTCAAACTTATTTCCAAGAAATGTTTTTAAAACCAGACTCATTTGCATTGTCCTGAAGGAGCTAATTCAAGGCATTTAAAAATAGATCATAATGCAGAGACATTTTGCCCATTTTGTTTTTTTTGCCAGGGAATTTGTTGTACCTTAACAGTTTCATGCAGGATGAAATATCACTAACTGTACTTCAGTGAAACAAAAGAAAAAGTGAATTTTACTGTAATCATCAATTCTGCATGGAAAGCTTTAATAGAAACAGCATTTTATCTTAGCAAAATACTAGAAATGCACATATATATATTTACATATATATATGTACACACTATACAGAAATTGACTAATAAGTCTGCTTATACTTAATTGCTGCACAGAGGTCTACCAGTAGCCTAACCCTGTTAAGAGTCAGGGTGTCTACTGTATAGGCTTAGGAGGAAAGAGGAGGAACTGAAGCAGGAGTAAGGGGTAGGAGAAGAGGCTCTCTTGTGACCATTTGATGTTAGAAGTTCTCACTTTTTATGATAACTGTAACTAAAAGTGTATTAAATATTATGCCTTTATTGCACATAAAAGTAATGCATTATCTTTTCGGCAAAAAATCTGAAGCCACATCATTAAACATGTTCATCTCAAATCACTGATTCAGAATACAACTATATCAATGGCTTCATTATTCCATTAATTAACAATGATCAACAAAGGATTGCACAAGAGTTTCATTGTGAACCTTTGTGAAGTTATGTGTCCACTGTACGATAAAAATGTTGGGTTTATTTTTTTATAAATTCTTATGATAGGATTTATACTTTTTGTCTCTGAGTTCCTATATTATGGCAGTGCATTTTCACATAACACAGGTCAACACAAGGCTGAAACTCAAGTAATCTTTTTATTTTTCTATTCAGACAGAAGAAACATTTTTCACATGAATTGCCTTTATCTGAGACTATGAGCACAAAATAACCTCCTCTCTCCACCAAGACTACCACATGTGCATCTGGCATACCAGCCCATGCTGAAAGGAAAGCAGTAATGCTTTCCTTACACCAACAGCCCAGACTCCTGGGAGGGCTAGGGGTGTCACATGTCTATCATGGACATGGTGCTGCGCCTTTAGATATGATGGCCATGACCCCTCTCAGGGGCTGCCATAAAGGTTTGCACATGGTTACTGATTTCTTTTGCCATTGTGTGCATGTTAAAGTGCTAAAATGCCATCACTGCAGGCTATGTGCTCTGGCATTTTATTTTCATGTCTCAGCTGTAACTGCTGGCCTTGCAAGCGCTTTCTGTCTTTGGGTGAAAGTGCTGAGGATGCTTCTCCTCCTCTTATCTGACAGATATAAATCCTACTTTGAGAGAAACTTCAATAAATCTTACGTAGTAAACCTACATTTATCTCACAAACTGTGTTTCACAAAGCGGTGTTGAGCTCACAGCTTGGAGTACAAGGGAAGGCAGCAGCTCATTTTACCAAGTGGATGGATGTCAGCTGAAACACATGACTACGACCAAAGAAATGTACAATAAAGGGGTTTGGATTGATCCCACCATTTTCACGTTTTATTACTGCTTTAATGCAATTCAGTAAGTAACAATCTATCATAAAACCACGATAAATATGGTTAATTGACATTTATTTCACTCTTGTAATGTAGTGTTCTTCTGTATCTTAAAGGAAGCTCCCAGATGATTAATAATATTCTTTTTTTTTTTCTTCTCAGGCTAAGGGATCTAGGGCATTTTACCTCCTGGAGCTCTAAATGATATTGCATGGCTTACCATAATTGATATTATCAGTAACGCTCGACCTAAATCACAGAAGATACACTCCTTTCTCAAAATGTCATATAAATTTCAGAGGATGTTTTAAAATTACTTCAGTGTAGAAACTATATTGTGGATCTTGTCTTAAGTGGTTTTATTACTCTAAAGAAGGACTAAAGTGTCATTTAAGCGTTACTTTCAATAACTTAGCCAATATCTTGGGAGGGTGTTTGCTCTGCTTCACCTGCAATTACCTCATCAGTTTTTTGCAGGGTGTTTGACAAAACAAGAGATAAAGTCACACATCAGTGGACAAACTTAATTCACTTAAGGCATTAAATTCACTTAAGATACTAACAGCAAACTTCAGGCAGTAAGAGTTGAAGAGGAGGATATAACCCCCACAAAGCACCCACACATCAAGCAGAAAGTATACTGTGATTAAAAAACAAAACATAAGGAAAATTTTCCTCACTGGCTATATATGTGTACCAGAGAGGAGTATCTAGTACAAATTCCACCCTATACTCTTCTGAATATCAAGTAAGTCTCACATTTTAATAGATCATGGTTTCAGGACTGAAAGCTCCTGAATTAATCTATGTGGCATTGATTAAAAACATGACTATCTTAGAATACGTATAGAAGAAATATTGATTGCATCAATCTAACAACTATAAAAAGATTAAAAAATAAGATGGAAAGAAATGACGAACTTGAATTTCAAAAGCTTCTACTTTTGAAGGAGTTGAAGCACTGCACTCAGGGTCACCCCAACAGGCTTGTGTATGGGGTTTTTCTTCTTCCCCATCTCTTTCTCCTGGTAGGAGGCCAGAATATCTCTAGTAAGAGTGACATAACTAGCAATCAGTGGTGTTTAGTCCTTCTTCCTCTGAGCTGGTGACTATCACACAGCTCTCATTAAAAAAACCCACAGTAACAAAAAGTGTATTTTTCACCTGTATTTCAAGCTCCGCTAGACTTCTGTATAGTTCTAATATGTTTTCTGCAGATATGTGTATTATTTTTTCTCAACACTATCTAGACTCTGTGTTTCCATTTGAAGCTTTATAAATAATTCAAAGAAACAGAAAATCCAGCTAAACCTACTGAAATGTAAGATACATCCAATCAGATTTAATTAAGGAAAACAAAGAGGTAATTGCCAAAAACTGAAATCCCTTTTCAAAACTCCTTTAGTCACAGAGTATTCAATTATTTTTGAATAATTTATTGAAAGCCCCAAAAATGTCTGTTGTTCTATTTTGATGTTATTGAACTCTCTATTGAAGGCAATGGATAACTGAACTGAGTTTACTCTTACTTCAATAGTAACCAAAATAGGCTATTAGAAAAGAAGGAAGAATCCAGAACTTAATGAATCAAAAAAAAAAAAAGGCTGTATCACTTTCTGTTGTGTTAGCATCTGCATACCTATAAGACCATTCAAATGTCTTTATTATTAGCATTTTACATCAATAAATCATTGAAAAATAACTTCCTTCTTATTTTATAACATCACAAGTAAAAGAAGAAAATTAATAATTAGCAATAGTTGCATTTTTCTGCTAAGAGATGAAAAGCATTTTACAAATATTAAGTATCCCTCTAAGTTGACTGTTTCTATTATCAATATATTTAGAAGAATCGAAGCAAGAAAAGTAGCAATGACTTCTGAAAGTCAAATAGAAAGTCAATGACAAAAAAGAGCGTTTCATATTATACAGTCCTGATTACCCACCCACAGTCTTCATCACACAACGATATTCCTCTTTCTCTATGAAGACAAGATGATTTAACACTGCCTTCTCCATAATTGGAATATTCATAAGCAATTATAGCTGTGTTCAGAGAATGTTCTTGGACTCAAGCTCTTCAATAAAACTATTATCAAGGATTAAAAAACAAGAAAGAACATTTTCACAGAGAATAGCACATATTCATTTTATCAGGTTGTTTCAACTCTATTTACAAAATCCATGGAGTGGTACACCCAATTTACTACTGCTTCTGTACTTTTAGAGACCTTAAGTTGTAACACCTGTGACAACTTTGACTGCAAATAAGAAATAAAGTCATTATGATCCTGTTAATACGGAGCCACAAACTAAATGAACTACTAAAATCTCTTCACATTTTACAGTATAAGTCCCTCAATAAACATCAAGGAAAGAAGAACAAAATCTCTTCAGAATTACCTGAGGAAATGTAAACAATTCACAATGCCAGAGCAAGTTGAAAGGGTCATATATGAGAAAGCAGGCAACTTTTCAACTTCAGAAGTTATCCTGCTAAAAGGTGTATTTTGGCACTCAGTCCTTCGGAACTGAAAAGCAAGATACTGCTTATTTTACTTCAGCCTAAACCCACAAAGCCTCCAAGAGGCTTCACCAGGTTTCAAAGCAGGCCCCTGGAGAGCTAGAATTGAAAAGGAATATCAAAATGAATATAATAAACAAGCTGCCACTGCTCTAATATCTCTGCTCAGTGCAAACCAGGCTGCTCTGTATCAGCTTAGCAGATCAGGACACTTTCCTGCACTGGTGAGATGTTTGGATTTCACTTTGCAGCACCAGGTGCTTTATCTCACACAGAGAAGGAAATACCAGGGCAACTTTATGCCAATTCCACACATGTCCTGGAGCTGTTAAGTGAACACTCGATTTCAAAGTGTTTCGACAGCCCGGGTGAAAGCCCTGGCGCAGGTGGGTGCCTCTGCGGCCACCCGCCAGCGTGGCTCTCCCCAGCAGGAAAGCTGCTCCATAGCAAAGGAAAGCAGGAGCTGTCAATGAACGGTGCTTTCTGTACACGGAAACTGCAGCCTTGTCGAATAAATATGGTTAAAAATTCCACCCACACACTCAAACCTAGCTCTAAAGCAAACGCGGAAGGCTTTGTGTCAGCGATCCTAGGGATGAAAGGATTTTGTTCCAAAGGATTTTGTTCCAAAGGATTTTGCACACACTCAGCCTCTAAGCAGCCATACAATGACATCCTCCTTCCCAGACAGCTGGCCTGGCAGTGCTGGAGGCTCACCAGCACCTATGCAAATCCCTCGCTTTCACCGGGTCCCCCAAACCATGCTGGTGAGATCCAGTGGAATGTGAGTGCCAAGGCTTGCCGGGCCAGAGCCAGGAGGGATGTGGGCAGCACTGCTGGAGGTAAGCCCATGAGCAGCCACTCCTGGGGATGCACAACACGGAAAAGGCTGATGCCGAGATCCCAGACGCAGGGCAAGTTCACCAAGGGGGGAACTGAAAAGCTAAACAAAGGTGTTGTTTCGGCTTCAAAGAAATGAGCGGCAAAACACATCCCGGATATTTCTAAAGCCTCTTTTCTTTAAGCAAACAAGAAACCTGTTGCTTATAAGCAAGCTAAACTCAGCTAAACTTTTGTACTGCAAAAAAGTGGACTTTTTGTGTCCACGGGTACACACTGATAAACTTTACTATGAAATGATTACCACTAACTTTGCAGAAGATGACACGAAATTGCAAGGCAGCTATACACACACAGAAATACTAAAATTTGCAAGGGTTCTTCTAAAGTTGTCAAGGGTGCCTTTTCTCTAATGAGTCAAAATAAGCACTCCTTAAAACTAACTTTAATGACATGCTAAGTAGTAGAACCCAATAAAAAAGCAGTAGTAGTAGGATGTCTCTCCAGGTGTGTTTATTCACTGGCAGGTTTTAAGAAAAATCAGATTTGCTGGGTGGATTTATTTCAGATGTTTGCAATAATATGACTTAGGAAAAATATTTCAGATGGGAAATAGAATTTATTGGTACCTGCTTAATGAAGCAACAGAATCACTGTTTTCAGTGTCAGAATGTAATAATGGGCTTATTTCCCATTAGAATTTGCTCCTAATAACTAAGTGGATAACCACAGACACCAAAAGCCATGAAATCCGCATTTCAACTTACGTGCAATATATTTTCCGTATGAATATGCTGTGTTTCACTTAAAATTACATTTTAAAAATCCACAGGTAAATGAAGAGTGTACAACTTTCTTTAGCTGTTTTGAAAAAAAAACACCAAACAAACAATTGTGATTTGATATCCGGCAGAGAATATACATTTTTTTTTTACCTATGTGACTTCTAGTCTGCTCCCCCTGCAAACACTGCGTATCCATCACCCTGTGCATTCTGGAGCACAGTGCATTAGAGTAAAGCATCCAGCATACAAGAGCCCCTGAGGTGGTAGCTATGTTTTGCAGACAGACCTTGAGAGACAGATGTATGTCAAGTTCTCTTTGGTGGATGTGAGAATGATTCACAACACTGTGGGATAATCTCTTTGGACCCTTCTTTTGCAAAAAAGGGAGGCTGACTCTGGCTGTAAGTTGTAAGAAAAATGATAAATACAGACCTTTCTTCAAATTTCACCAGGATGGTGAAGCCATCTATAGAGGAAAAACACTTGATGTATTATGAGAAATTATATTTTACTAAATTTCATTGCATTTCAGTTTTAGGTGTTTATGATCCTAAATTTTTCCTTTAGAGACAGTTGAAAATGAATAAACATAATCACCATAAATTGGCAAGGGGTAGAGATAAAGTCTTCTCATTTGAACTCAGATACGTGAAGCCCACCTTTCAACTTTTTGCTTGTAAAGCTGCTGCCTTAGAAAACTATTAATCAAATGCAATCAAGAGATGCTCTAGATTTAGGTAATATTTGTTGCCACAAGAAGTAGTGTAGCCAAAAATATGATGCAAAGGAAAATGCCAAACTCTTCGGCCCAAGAGAAGATCTGCGCTGAACCAAAACTTTCTAAGGAGATACTAAAGAATCCAGCTGATAATTTTCACCACACTTAAAGATTTCATTTCCACGGTTTAAATTGCTAAAGTCACCTTTGAACTCAATGGAAACAATCCAAAGTCTTTGGCAGGACTCACAACATGTACACAGTTAACCTCCAATTTCTCTGTCATCGGCAGAGTCTATTTGGTCTATTTGGTCCAATATGTAGTTAAGTTACGTTAAGTACAATGTATGCACAGAAAAGCATGTAAGAGGATATCCGAGGTAAAGCAGAGATACAAAAGAAGATAACACACAATAATTTTAACCAGACATGATGATGCCTTTACATTTACTTCATTGTTCGTCCTTTCTATTTGTTGAATGCGTTAGTTCTTTACTGCCTCATATTTAAAGAACATGTAAAGTGACTCTTAGCCCTGGGGAATTCAACTCTGGGGAAACGACACACACACAACCCTGAGAAAAGATAATGAGGAATGGGTCTCAAGAGATTCAAAATTCAAATGCAGTTTAATTGAAAAAGTTGAAGAAGATCAGAGGAAAACATGTTTTTTTCTCAAATTATTTCAGCTTCTGCTATAAACAAAGATGAATGTTTCTCGAGTTTTAACCATTAATAATGTTCCTATATAGCTCAAGTATGCAAAACAAAATTAAATAAACAGTACTGATTCATCGTTACACTCCAGTTGTTTCATACTGCTCTGGTGAAGCACTAAATCCAGAAAAAACATGTTGTTAAACCAGCTTTATGGCTGTTCTGCATCACCAAAGTGGCACAGAGCAACTCATCACAGACATGTAGCAGAAACCCATTTGAAAAACCTCTTCCAATTCTTCATGTCTCTGTCCTCTTTCCTCTCTGAGCCATTGCTTAGATACATTTTGTGAAAATTAGCTTGAAGTAGGCATTTGAGCAGACCTGCTGGAGGAGCAGCTCAGGCACTTTACAATGGATTAGCTGCAGGCAATTTTGCAGGATTAAGCTCACTCATTGCCCTCCTGCTCCTTTGACCCGTGCTGTACTTAAAGCCTACATACGATTACTTTCGTGTTGTTACGCGCCCCTGAAGCAGCTCCACAACATAAAGCTGGTGCGAATCGAAGATGATCACTAAACCTGACTTCTACAACAGCGTGTGGCTGCAGTCCAGCACGGAGCCAGGTCAGGACTGGGATCATGGACTGTAAGCTGTACAAACAGATGAACAAATCTAATGATGTGTTACTAGGAGCTGTAACAAAAAGGGGGGAGGGAAACCAACACAAATTGCAAAACCTCTGGAAAACAAACGGGCCTATGATGCATACCTGTGATTTTTAAGATACTGCTCAGCAAAGCATTTACACTGCCATCGCTGAATTTGAGCACTCTGAAGCACATTAGCACACTTCAGTTTCAAATGAAACACCTTTTACAAATACTTCATGACAGTTCCCGGACAGTGAGAAAGGGGCACCTGCTTCAGCACTACGCACCCGGGTGAGAAAAGCAGGACACGAAGCAAAGGTGGTGGGAACGCGGCACAGGTGCCAAATACACTTCGGGCCCCCTTCACGTGTGAGAAGTTAATCCACAGCTGCTCCGTTGCCTACAAATGGTTTCCCACACTATACTTCTGGCTGGCTGGCTGCCAGCCCGTTTCAGAGGTGGGAAGTGAAAGTGAACTTCCTTACCCATTTATATCCTTTAGAAGGGGAAATAACTTATCACCTGTTATCCACATCAGGCGATAACAAGGCAGCCTTCCCAGCGGCAGCTCTGTACTTTTCACCAGCTCACGCGTCCTTAGGCTCGCAGCCTCGCTGCAGCTCTCTGCTTCAGCACTGCTGTTCATGGCCATGTCCACAGGAGAACTGCAACACCTGGATTTCCTTACACTAAGATGAATTTTTTCCAGTTTCAAACCTGTTTAATCCCTGTTCTCAACTGAATTCAGAATCATCTTTTCCTCATATGCAGGGAAAAGAAGGAAATACTTTTTATGTCCTTTATCCCTTTTATTTCTGAAAGACCAGCAGGAGGGTTTCATTCTTAAGAAAGTCCAGGGAAGACTAAAAGGCATGGACAAATATATTGTTAATCCAAGTTCACATATAATTGCACCAGGAATAAGACACAGTGAGATTTAGATGCAAATACGATGGTCTAGAACCCCACATAAAGAAAGAGTTGAAACTAATTGGCATAAAGACAAGGAAGACATCCACTTAGGTTATATTCACTGCTCCCTCAGTGGATGACTTGCAAAAACCACCTATCCTTGCAAAAATTCCAGCTAACACTTAACTCAGGAGAGGACATCTGCAGACACTTTGGATTAACGTTAGACTAAAACTCTCCAATGTTTCACACCTACAGGATAAACTGTAGGTGGGAGAATGAAGAATAAATATAGGCACGACATGTAAGTACAGAGGCTGATACTGACAAATTTGAACAGCCCGGCTCTCGCTTATGTCACCATGGGTTGCATTACATGTGCTTGATACTCCTGGAGATTTGTCTGAGGACTCCCGGGTCCTCAGCTTTTAGCCATTCGGGTAGGATTTTCGTTAGATTAAATAACCAATTCTCTGTTCAGCTACTGGTAGCATTTTCAGCTCAACTGGTAAATGAATCTACAGCATTTGAAAAATCTGAAAAGCATTTACATGGTTTTCAAGAAAATTATGCATACACATTGAATCACTCCCTCCTGCCCTCTTTTCATTGGCTGTGATCACACTCCTTTGAAAGAAGATAAAATTACAAGTGTGCATTCATGATTAACTTTAATTAGCAAACACCTTCAAATCAATTATTAAATTGTCACCTAATTAGCAGGAATAGTAAGCTGTGAGAAGTAATCAGTATGAGAAACTTCAGAGAGGGCTGAGAAAACAAACAGTGCCAAGTGAGCACACACTCAGAGCCAAGTTTAGCACCACTGAAGAGGAATTGAGACAAGGTCTAGGAAGCTCTGATCTGTCTTCCAGTTCAAGTCATGAGGATATTCAATAATTTCTGTAAAACTGCAGGTCACCAGGCTTCACTGCCAGTACAAGAACAAACGAATGGAGCTGTGATACCGAGATGTTGTGCTACCGCACTGTGCTCCTCTACAGCGTATGAGCTCAGCAGTTTAGGCACTTCTATTTTCTATGTATTTTAATAACACTATATCATCTAGAAGATTCTTTTAGCCATATCCCAGAAGGCTATAGAGAAAGGAACATGTTTCGCTATCTTGGCCTTTCTATACTTTCCTTGTTACATCTCCCTTCCAAATCTTAGCAGATATAGAAATATCAAGAGGATTTGGTGGGCAGAACAGCCAGGCTAGTGACATAATGGCAGTTTCTTTTGTTGAAATAGATTAGATCCTTATAAGAATTCCTAGGGCTATAATTTTGGCTGGTAATATTGTAATTCATAGGCAAAATGACAAAGAGGCTCTGAGCTGTGCTTCATTGTGACCGTACATTTTAATATGCACATCATAAATCATTCTGGTGAGGGAGGAAAAAATTTGATTAGAATTTGCATTTCCTGACCAGTTTATTGCATGAGCATATGCATGATATGCTACCCAGCGTGGGGGGTAGGTCCTGGTTTTGAAACAGAGTATTTGGACTCAAGTACCATTCAGGTGATTTGCTCCTGACAGCAGGTATCTTGCTCAATTTCTGGAGGGAAAAAAAACAGAAGATCACTCCCTTGGTGGATAGGGAAGTAAAGGAATTGCACTTATGTTTTGTTTTTAAAATACATTACTCTATTATGCAATTTCCTCTGCAAACATCTAATGGGAGAAAAAAAAACACAGCAAACATGTTTCCTTTCTTTTTGCCTTCCTCAAATGAAATAACTTGCAGAATGATCTTTATTCATCTTCTCTCCAAAACCACTATTTAAAACATTAAGTCTTTCTTTACAACAAACAGAAAAGCACTACTCATGTAAGTGAGCGCTCTAAAAATTACAATGTGCATTGCTCTTGATATGAAAAATAATTTATTCTTTTAATATGCGGTGCATAGAACAATTCCCTTAAGCATTAGTGTTTCTGTCTCAATATGGATTTGGCTTTCTCTCTCCTCAGTTTTACCCATCTAACAAAATCATATCAGCACAAATGGCATTACGCAGTGTACCTTATAATTCTCCTAATGTAAAAGCCTGTCTTAGTCTGCTTTCACCAGAGATTTCTGCCTGTGCTTTAACAAAGGTCAATGAAAGGAAAATTTGGAATCTTCGTAAATCTTTATAAAAGAGCTTAATATGGCACATCTTCATAACAGGGAAAAGTGAAAATATGTTTTAAAAAAGCAAGTACCTAAGAATGTTTGGCCTAAAATACAAGTTTTAGAACAAGCCCAAAGCCTGTCAGCTGTTCTTATCAAGACCATCAGGCACTGAAGACAATCACTGAGATGGTTGAGGTAGCGAGCTGGCAATTTCAGTACCACCTACACTTTCTCCTTGTTCAGCTGTGCAGCAAACTTGGCTCTCAGGTAGAACAAAACATTTTATTCTCCATCTTATTCTCTCAGAAGGCTACTCAGAAGAGACCAAGAGCTAAAGGCTTTAATGACCTCAAAATGAGATACGAGGATTATTGTGAATACTCTGAAGTTTTCTCAATATGTTCTGCATTTCCCAGGCTACAGAGATGATGAAAACATAGAATCTGTAAAACAAAGTGTTCTTCTTCAGTTTTGTTGTAGAATAGTGCCTTTTTTCCTGAGAGAAGAGTGTCATGAGAACAGCAATCATTTATGCAAACTGTATGCTTAGCTTTGAAACCTATTCCTGACTTAAATCTTAGGCAAGGCATATGATAAAGAGATCTCTAACGCAAAAGTCAGTTGATTAACTGACTACCTTAGTCTCTAATTGGAAAGGACTGCCAATGCGAGTTTGCTGGATGATATAATGCCTATTTAAGAGCATATGCTTGTGCCAGAGCAGTTTTCTACAACCTAGTTTTGTTCATGAAATGATGCTTCCTAAAGAGGAAGTTATTTTTTCACAGGACAAGAATGATCCATAATCACATTGTTACCTTGATCAGAATTTACTTTTTTTCTTGCTGTATCTTACACCAAACTGATGGATCAGCCAGCCAGAATGTCTGTCATGCTAGACAAAAAATACCCTTCTGTTGTCCTGATAATACAAAGTGTTTATTAATAAAACCCACCAACAACCAAAAAGAAAACAAGTGGAGAAAAGATTTTTTTTGCTAAAGACTTTGCTAAAGATCAGCTGAAATCCCTTTCTGACCAATCTGCTTGAATTGAGGATTATCTACTCTTTATGCAACACTAAATATGATAAAGAAAAACATACTGCTTTGTTTCAGCACTTCCACTAAGAAAATGCCAGTCTTCGAGCTGAAATAAAAGCACCAAGAATATACTGAGCACTGCTGCTGCTAAGTATGTGTACAGTCCAAACCCCTTAATACAAGGAATTAATTGTTTTGCTCCACTAAAATATTACATTCACAGTAGTGTAACAGATTTCAGGAAGAATCTGTCACAAATTTCCCTCTGGATCAAAGATGAACAGTGCAAAGACAATAGCATGTTTTCGACACAAAAACAGTGTGATGCCATGACAGGGCCACACGGCTGCTTCCTTCAAAACCTTGACAAACTCAGAATGAAAACAGAACTCATCTCCTAATTCCACATAACAGTTATTACATTTTTAATACACAGAAAGCAAGTGTTTCCCTCTCTTACCTTTAATAGGCATGTGCTGAAAGAATGCTCCAAGACATTTTTTGGTATGCAGATGATAGAGGAACCTCTGAGCTACATAGGTCAGCTGCCACGGTACAGTACTAAAATTGTCAGATGAAGTGGTCCGAATTACCCAGTGGCTTGATAAAAATCAGATTACTTCAGATCTAATCTAGACACTGTGTACAGTCTGAGGATTGAGCCATGAACTCAGAGTGCTACATCTATTATCTTTACTAGTATAGGAAATGGAATGTTATTGTTTCCGAGCCATATAAATGAGTACTATGAAATTTAAAACATCCAGAGTTCTCCTTTGAACAATTCTGTAATAGTATATTGTTTATGCAAATGTAACTCAAATTATTATGAAAGGATTGGCATAACTTCCTAAACTTTCTCTCATGAGAGAAATCTCCCAAATGGACTTTCTCAATATTCACTTTGTTTGTCATTTCCCACCTCTTAAATTCACTAAAATAATGAAAACACACTCCATGAAAAAAGGACCCTAAGAAACTCTTCTATCAATTTAGCCTATGGATCAGTGAAAAACACAGCAAACCCTGATGTACAAACATGGAGATTTCTCAGAAGTGTGAAATCATGACATTCCACAGGAAATTCCATCAATGACCACTTGTGTCTCCTGGAGATTCAGCAAAACCACTGGATCAAGGGCAGGCAGATCCAGCAAAAGCGCAGGTTTTATTTTGCCAGCAGTATGTATATTATCAACCAAAGCAGCCAGTGCTGTCTTCTCCTTCCTCCTGCAAAGCCATGAGACTCCTGCTCCTGGATGTAGTCATGCCTGCTTTGACCTTTTGGACAGTTTTCCTTTTTGAGCTGCAGCATTTGGCATGAGCTATTTCATTTAGAAAAGGCTTGTATTTTAGGATCCATTAATACTGCACTAGAAAAAAAGATAGCTAATATTACTTTCATATCCTGTCACAGCAATCAGCAACAGTGAGACAACTGTTATTTTTCAGATTATATTAACTGTATTACCTTTAAGTCAGGAAAAAGTAGTCACAGAAAAGAAGTTTAAAAAAAAGTAGTTACAACGATCACTGTTTCACAAAATTAAATAGATCTTTTGGATATACAACCATAGGATTTGAGTGCCAACACTTACGGAAATATAACATGAAATTTTGAATCTTATGTGAAATAAAGTTTAGAAGATAAATAATATGCTCTGCGATACAGTTAAATCATCTGCCACATTTGTACAAGTTGAGAGGAGTTGAATCCTTGTGATAAGTGCTAAGGTGCAGTGATAAAATAAAGATTGTCCTGGCATTGATGTAGAGGCACAAGTGATTCTAAGATTACTCTTTATTATCACTTGTAGTGCTGCTAAGATCTCTGGTTAGGGATAAATAGATACATTTACCTTCACTTAAAAAGTAGAAGACTTTTTACAAGGCCATGTAGTGAAAGGACAAGGGATAATGGCTTTAAACTGAAAAAGGGGAGATTTAGATTAGGTCTAAGGAAGAAATTCTTTACCCTGAGGGTGGTGAAACACTGGAACAGGTTGCCCAGAGAAGTCATGGGTGCACCGTCCCTGGAAGCGTTCAAGGCCAGGTTGGATGAGGCTTTGAGCAATCTGGTGTAGTGGAGGGTGTACCTACCCAATGCAAGGGAGTTAGAACTAGATGATTTTTAAGGTTCCTTCCAATGCAAACCATTCCATGATTCTATGATTTTATGAAGTAATCTCTCTGCTAAGTATAAGGAATAAATTCAGAATACAGCAAATATCATGGTAAAGTGTTTCATTAAGCAGGCTCTTTCTGGAACAGCCAGGAGGTCATGAAAGACTGAACTTTCTGTCAACCTGAATACTAATACAAATCCAACCAGCATTAGTGTCTCAATTTTCAGCCATGTGTCAAATGTGGATACTGTTGTTTTTCCTATGCTTTGAAGACTAAACTGATGTTTGTCTCTAGAAACTTTGCTAGCTAATGATGCAAAATGATATGGCTGGTTGTAATGAATCACACTTACCTACACGCACACACACACACACACACGACTCTTGTGACAACAAAGCAACAGCACACAACATCGTGTTCTTTGTGGTAAAAAGATGATTTGCATCACTTCCTTGGCAAAGGGAAAATGAAGAACAAATATCCTCCCATGGTCTCTGCTGAGAAATCTGGCCACTATTCAGTCTCTGCTGTGGAATCTTTACTGTTCTGTATTAGTAATCTCAGAACACGCAATGAGTCTGCAGATGCATATCAGCCAATACAAAAAATGGTGATGAAATTCACTTTTGGCACTAAGTCTTCTTTTAAACAGAAAATGAAGACAATATAAATTTTCCCACAGATTTTATATATACAAGTCAGGCTCCAAATCAGACCCAAGAGACTGAAGAATTACACACTTTCCCAGAAACATATGAATACTTTGAATCAAGTGACACAGTCACACGTGCAATGTAGGTACCATCACTTTTACTCTATATTCATGTGTAAACTGATGTTTGCCTCTAGAACCCATGCAGTGACAATATGATGGCCCAGATCTACAGTCAGCCCAGAGCTTCATTCATTCATTCAACCCCAGCACTCAGGATTTATCAGGAATAAAGGATGCCTCATTCTTTCTGGAGCATAAAAAAGAAATGGTGACACATGAGTTTATCGCTGTGCTCTGTGATATGTCCTGCGCAAGGGAAATCTACCTTTACCTTTAGAAATAAGACAGGAGACGAATTATGTCACATTTCTTTGAACCTTGGAAATTGCACAGCAGCTACAATCATTTAAATCAAGGCAACAATGGGCTTGCTGTTTCTCAAGTCACTAGCCACGTACTCTGTCACTATACCAGCACTGAGGCCTGTGAACCAGAGGAGTGAGCTGGAAAATAATCACTGTTTGTAGGACTGCAGTATCTTTATTTGAATGTAAAATGATTCCCAGTTTACTTTTGTAGATTGATATTAAACGTAGCTTAAGCCTTAAAGATTTGATCATTCAATTGTAACACAGGGAAAAATGGGCCACCGACTCACATAGAAGAGCTGAATGCACAGGGACCGTAAAAGCAAAGCCATGTTGAAGTTGAAATGGAGTCTCTGACCATGTAACGTTACATGTTCCTAAACCTGAAAAAGTAGGACACAGCTACCATGGGAAAAGTGCCCCAAGTCCCCAACTTGACACCTAAAACATCAGTAAGTCATGGATGGTTTTAGGGAAGCTTAAGAAGTAGTCCTTGCACATTATGCACATTTTATGGCCTGTGATTCATAAAATACTGTCATAGAATCATAGAATGGTTAGGGTTGGAAGGGACCTTAAAGATCATCTAGTTCCAATCTCCCTGCCATGGGCAGAGAAATCCTCCACTACACCAGGTTGCCCAAAGCCTCATCCAACCTGGCCTTGAACGCTTCCAGGGGTGGGGCATCCACAACTTCTCTGGGCAACCTGTTCCACTGCCTCACCACCCTCAATGTAAAAAATTTCTTCCTTATATTTAATCGAAATCTGCCCTCTTTCAGTTTGAATCCATTGCCCCTTGTCGTATCACTACATGCCCTTGTAAAAAGTCCCTCTCCAGCTTTCCTGTAGGCCCCCTTTAGGTACTGGAAAGCTGCAATAAGATCACCCGGGAGCCTTCTCTTCTCCAGGCTGAAAAGCCCCAACTCTCTCAGCCTGTCTTCATAGCAGAGGTGCTCCAACCCTCGGATCATCTTTGTGGCCCTCCTCTGGACCCGCTCCAGCAGCTCCATGTCCTTCTTATGTTGGGGACTCCAGAGCTGAACACAGTATTCCAGGTGGGGTCTCACGAGAGCTGAGTAGAGGGGCAGAATCACCTCCCTCGACCTCCTGGCCACGCTCCTTTCGATACAGCCCAGGATACGGTTCGCTTTCTGGGCTGCCACTGCACACTGCTGGCTCATGTTGAGCTTTTCATCCACCAGCACTCCCAAGTCCTTTTCCTCAGGGCTGCTTTCAGTCCATTCTCCACCCAGCCTGTACTTGTGCTTGGGATTGCCCCAACCCACATGCAGGACCTTGCACTTGGCCTTGTTGAACTTCATGAGGTTCTCACAGGCCCACCTCTCCAGCCTGTCAAGGTCCCTCTGGATGGCATCCCTTCCCTCCAGCGTGTCCACAACACCACACAACTTGGTGTCATCTGCAAACTTGCTGAGGGTGCACTCAATCCCACCGTCCATGTCTCCAACAAAGATGTTAAATAGCACTGGTCCCAGTACTGACCCCTGAGGAACACCACTCATCACAGGCCTCCACGTGGACATTGAACCGTTGACCACAACTCTTTGAGAGCGACCATTCAGCCAATTCCTTATCCACCAAGTGGTCCATCCATCAAAACCACGTCTTTCCAGTTTAGAGATAAGGATGTCGTGTGGGACAGTATCAAAGGCTTTGGATAAGTCCACGTAGATGATGTCAGTTGCTCTTCCCCTATCCATCAATGCTGTAACCTCATCATACAAGGCCACCAAATTAGTCAGGCAGGATTTGCCCTTAGTGAAGCAAGTCAGTCATGAAAACACTGAGCAACCTGCAGTCACTTAAGTAAAAAAAAATTGTTACTTCAGAACATAGTAAAAATGTAAATTTAGAGGCAATCTCCAGGAAAAGCTCCTGATTTTATAATCCAGTTCAGAGAGTACAAGAAGCTGGAAGAGTAAATACCACAGGCATAGCTGTATTCAAATTCACTCCTCCTGCATGAAAGGACCAAGAAGAGTCTTCAAGAAACACACATGTGGGAAAGGAGAGGGACTGTACTTTCAGGGAGGGGATGGAGAAGATGCAGCCCAAATTATGGAGCACTTTAACTGGAGTGTAGGTTGCCGCAGCCCCTCACACCTCAGGGCTGGAGCAATTTATGTTCAGCCTGGTCAGCCCCTTGTAGCCTCCTGTGGTCTCAAAAATCTTAGGACCCATGCGAGAGCAGGGACCACAGCACAGGGCTGTCCAGGGGGCAGGGATAGAGGTCCTGCCTCTGCTCCCCTGCTGAGACTGCACTGCGGTGACATGTATAGGCAGTGGTCTCAAGCTAACCTGAGAGGTAGGAGGCATATTATATCTCAAGAAGAAAGTAACACCAATCAATAACGTGCAGACAAAATCCTTGCAACTGGGAGCAAATGTAGGCTGCTCAGAAAAAAGCTGCGTTTCCCACCAAACCATGAGTGTCAATGACTGATAACATCATGTGCTATGATGCAAGGAAATCTCCCTCAGGCATGAGCTATAGACCTTCTGCCACAAGTGAGTGGCAGGGAGACGGCATTTACTGCTGCAATGTACCCTGGAGATTCAACACACCAAGGTATCATCAATCTTAAAACTCTGCAGAAACAACAGACTTTTGGGGAAAGTCAAATAAGTAAAATATTGACCATTCCCTAGACAAAGCTTCCATTCCATTTACTGAGATTTCAAGTTAGGTATAGGCATGCTTATTGAAACAATTCAAACTCAATTATTGTGGAGCCTTAATTGTAAGGATTTTTGTCTACATCTTTCAGCTCTGTCTCTCTCTTCTCTCAGTTGTTATGCTGCTGTCATTCCCACTCCTCTTCCTTTCCTGTATGAACAATGCTGTATAGGGATAATCAGGTCATTTGAAAAAACCCTCATTTTTACCAAGAGCTGAGAAAACATAAAAAGCCTTTAAATGTATCAAAAGTAAGAAACACAGTGATATTTGAAAAGGAAAAGCTTTTAAAAAGAAAAAAAATACCCAAGGAAAAAGAAGAACTTAAATTATTCTCCTGAAGACCTGAGAGGATGAAATCCTTCAAACTCATTAATATTTTGGCATCAGTTTGCAGTTATTAAAACCACGCTTGACTGAAAGTTTTCTTCATAACACTGAGTTATAGACACACTACACAGAATTCAATAATTTTGTTTGATTATGTGCTACTTAGTTCAAAATGATGCCCTAAAGGGAGGGAAAAAAACCCACAAACTCACAACTCCCCTCAAAAAACAGAAAAATTGCCCTTTCAAAAAGCAACCCCCTAAAACATGTAAAGAGAGGCAGTAGCACCCAGTCCTTTCTTTGGCTTTCTCTGACACCTTGCCCTGGGGTCAGGATTTCAGAGAAGTCATCAAACTGGCTGCGAAACAAACCAGAGATGATAAAAACTGCAAATCTTTGCATTTATATGAAAATATCCAAGTTATTCAGAGAGGAGATCCCCACGTTCTCTGAAGGCCCCAGTGCTCTAGCTCTGCTGGCACCGCTGAGCTTTGGTGTGTTAGGCAAAGGAGGGCTCAGCTGGCAGCACTGCTCGAGGAGCCCCAACCACAGAACTTCACCCCCGTTGTTGGGACATCCTCTGGGAGAAGGAAGCGTTAGTTGCCTTCAAGCAAATGATTTTCCTCAAACCTTGGTGAACGCTTTAATCAATATGCAAAAGATACCTTTTTCCTCCAACTACAGTTTGTGCCAAAGGCTGCTGACTGACTACAGCAGAAAATTCACGAGTGCAAGATGATGTTTCGTTTTACTCTGCACAGACTCCATCTCCCTCCTCAACATTTCCTGCTGGCTCTTTCAAATAGTTACCCAGGCAGTGCGATGGCTTTTTAGGTGCCATTTCCTATATACTGTAGAGGGTGTTGGGTTCACAGTCTAAGCTCTCGGAAGAAAGTACAGCATCCAAAAATGCAGTTTTGCAATAGTCAGCGTTCTGCAGTGAAGAGTTGGTTAAGTCTTGATATATCTAGGGCTCATGCCCTTGCCAAAAGATTATGAATAGAGACTGAATTAGAAGTCAAAAGTAACTATTTCATGTAATTTTAATCGCTTTGAGGTAAGAAATATTTTATATACATATATTGAATATATTGTATTTGGTGCAATAGTAAAAAATACAACATTGTTTGTATCTTATGGCCTTTAAAACTGTTCAATGATTATAAAATAGCTCATAAAATTATAAATAATTGTATAATTATAAAATAATTTGGTCCTGCTAATTACATAGTCTTCCCTCCAGTGACTGATCATAAGATAGAACTAACTATGAACAATCCATAAATAAATTACCTTCAAAAACATGTAACTGAAAATATATAAATGGAATCTAAACAGTTCAGCTATAATTGAAAGAACACCAACAGATGGATTTGGAAAAGATAGAATTCTTCCATATGTTTTTTGAAAGATTAATTGTGGCATCTGGAATACATTAAACATAATTTGATAAATCCTGAGATTAGGGAATTTTAAACCTTTCTTATTATAGACAACATATAATTTCATGAGTTAAGTTTTGGCTTTCTCTTTGTCCATATAAAGCAACATCTGTTTAGTTTTGGTGAAATAAGCTTTCATTATAACCATAAGTATTACTTGAGAAATCTGCCATAGATTAGTATCCTCATTGCATATACTCACTTTAATCATGTCCTGAATTTTCTAGCCAGAAGGAGAAATAAATTCGCCATACTAGGTAAGATGAATTAATAAAAAAAATAGGAAATTTGTGATTGTTTATTCTAACGTTATTTTGTTGCCATCATGGTTTTTTTAATGAAAAATAAAATTATATAATTACCACTCATCTTAATGATCATAAACAAAAGCAAGGATGGTAACGGATCATATCAATTTTAAGCCCTGCACTGATTAAGAAAAAAGAGGTTATTATTAGAACCAAGGAAGACCTACTGTAAATGGCTCACAGAACATCCTATAAAGTATTTTCAACATGCAAAATCCAGGAAAATATAACTTTACTTTATATCTTGAAACACTTCCTGATGGTGAGTTTTGCAGACACATCATGCAGTTTTATAAAGTCTATTTTCCTTTTTATATTTCTATGGTTTTAATCCAGAGCAGGTTATTCTGAATGGTATCTAAGGGACTGAAACAAGCCAGATTCTTGCACAAGTGTGGATACAGCAGCATGGTGATGTACCAGACCCGTGCTGCAGGAGCATGATTTGAACATCACGCTCATGCCCAGTGCCCTGCTAAGAGCCACTGCTGGCACCTGAGTCCTCTCAGTAGCTTTTCTCGTTGCAGAGATGTTTTCTGTCTCCTGATTCCTGCTGCTCTCCAGTTCCAAATAAAATAATGCAATAACTTAGATATGTTTGTATAATATCAGCACATATTAAGTCCTAACAAACAAAATTAGACAAACAACTGAAAAAAACCCTGCCCCAAAGGCAATGTTTAGGCCAAGTTCATCCTCCATCAAAGTCCAGCAAAACAGTGGTTTAATTTTTGCTTTCTTAAGTTTAAAAATGTTGTAATGTTATATAAATACATCTGGGTTACTGAATTTTTAATTTGTAATTTAAGATGGGAGAGCAGGAAAGATCAGTAGAGAGAAGATTGTTTTATGTATCAATTTTGTTTTAGGACCACAGTCTTCCCTTATTTGCACCCAGGGAGAAATATACAAGTGTTTTATTCCCATTTAATGAGGGTGAAAGGGGTAAATATGTTCCTCAGAAATTGAATTTGTGAAGTGAGAGGTTATTTGGTATCAACAGCTTCTGTATCAACAGAGACACAGGCTGTCTTGATGACACATATTCAAAACATGATCTAGAAGAGTTAAGTGTCTTTGAGAATGCTTAAAAAAAGCCCCAAAACCTCAAAAAAATAAACACAAAAGGCCAAATAAATCAAACACAGATGCTCTTCTCATTTGAAAAGGGCCGTGCAGGAATTCCCCCTTACACTGAAGCCGAGTTAAGCACATGTTTAATTACCAAATTCTACTTAACCATATCATGGCATAGGGTTATGAGGGGAATGCATAGAGACTTTATTTGCCCATGTAACAGTATGTAAAGCACTGCATACATCACAAAGGGGACTAAGCAGGGGTAGTGAAGATGCAAGGCTGCAACTTGTGCACCCCAATCATGTATGCAACTGCAGTCCTCATCAGCCAAATAGAAAAGCAACCCGCATGCGCATACAGACCAAAAAGCAGGAAAATAAATGTCTCTGGAGGTGCATAAGATCACAGAGCAACTTTCTGCTGCAGCACAACTCCGAATTGTTTTATCAGGCACAGTGTTTCTGTCATTGCTGCTTACTTGATTAGCTGGCAAAATCAAGCCTCTGAAGCTTGAAAACTCCAGAAGAGCCATCTTCTATTCATCCTGGGCTTCCTGCTGGACTAACTCAGCCGTGCTCTCTGGACAGAGATGACAACTTGGTTCACCTTTTATAGTTTGAGGTTGAAGATCCTCATTAAAAATGTATTCTGGCTGTGCTCAGAAGGGTTTTAACATTTTAGACACATTATATGAAAGATAAACATCAACCCTTGCTATATACTCCCCATATTTGGCTTTTCAGAGCCAAAGAAAGCCTAAGAGAAGCCTGCAAATACTTCCATGGATTGAGGCACTGCAGAGTAATTGGCGTAATTTAAAATCCAATATGGCCAAGATCAGTATGGCTTGCAGAGCATGCTACTTTAAATTAAAAGGATTCCAGTATTTTACCACACTAAAGACTCTTACGGGATGTTTATTCATCTTGCATCTACCTTTAAGCGTAGCTATAAAGTTTGAGATTAACCAAGATACGCAAAAGTATTTTATTATATTTTCAGTTCTAAAGTCTAAGCTGAACAATAGCTGTCTGATTTCATTTGGCCAAAAATCCGTTCTTGAAATGGTGAGTGAACGTAACCCATAAAATTGATGCAAAGACCAACGTTAACAGTCCGTTTCACATTCCCTGTTCAACTAAAACTCTAGAAACTCTCTTGTGAGACCCCACCTGGAGTACTGTGTTCAGCTCTGGACATGCTCCCAACATAAGAAGGACATGGAGCTGTTGGAGTGAGTCCAGAGGAGGGGCATGAAGATGATCCAAGGGCTGGAGCATCTCTCCTATGAAGACAGGCTGAGAGAGTTGGGGTTGTTCAGCCTGGAGAAGGAAGGCTTCAGGGAGACCTTGTTGCAGCCTTCCAGTACCTAAAGAGGGACTACAAGAAAGATGGAGAGGGCCTTTTTATACGGACATGTAGTGATAGGACAAGAGATAATGGCTTTAAACTGAGAGTAGATTTAGATTAGGTCTAAGGAAGAAATTCTTCACTCTGAGGGTGATGAAACACTGGAACAGGTTGCCCAGAGAAGTTTTGTGTGCCCTATTCCTGGAAGTGTTCAAGGCCAGGTTGGATGAGGCTTTGAGTAACCTGATCTAGTGGAAGGTGTCCCTGCCCATGGCAGGGGGGCTAGAACTAGATGATCTTTAAGATCCCTTCCAACCCAAATCATTCTATGAAATTTTAAAAATTACAGCTATTTCTACCAAAGGAAAAAAAAATTAAAGTAAAATCTCCTTTTGCTCATCTTTTTTTTTTTTTTTTTTTAAACTCATCTGCTAGTTTTACTTTTTTTTTTTTTGTCTTTGTCTCACATAGAGTATTCAAGTTAGGATAGGTTATTATATATAAGATTTAAAAAATCAAAGCAGAGTAGTGACTTGGGAATAAGGTAGCAATGACTCTGTTAACGATATTTCCCAGTTGTCTCTGTGGCTCACAGAACTGAAAAGATGGAAAATAAGGCTGAAAACATGGGCTGCAGCAGGTTATCAAAATTCCTTACAGAAGTTCACAGATACAGGATGCCATTTGCAAAGGTTTTGATTTGTAGTGAGCACATGTTAATCCATTTAGCGTATATACATTAAAATGATGAAAGAGAAAAGTAGAATCAGAAATAGAAAAGCTAAGATATGCTAATGTGTGTTTTCAACTTTGAAAAGCAGCCAGTATTTTTCCCTAGTGTAACAGGAAAAGCTGTGCTTTAAGTGGGTATAACAATACAGATTTAAAACTTTACGTTGAGCCTATCTGAAAATTTGTAGAGAAACTGAAGGGCTTGATCTTAAAACCTTGGCAGATTAGGAGGGTTTGCTGCGTTATGTAAATGCAGCATCTTTGGTCTGTGAGGAAAGTCTGAAAATGGCTCACAGAAAAGGCGTTACCGGGGAATACAGTTTCATATTAAGCCCTCACAAAGGGTCTATGAAATTACCTTAGATTGAGGGTAAAGCAGACTGGTTATTATAGTAATTTTCCGAAAGATAAAATTGGATGCTGGTTAAAATCAATATATAGATCTAATAACACATTTCTTAACCTGAATAAGGGCAACATAAGCAAATGTATTAGCATATGATTCAACATTCTCTGGATTTCTCTGAGAGTTCATAAAAAAATATTATTGTGTCCAACCTTTAAATCAGAAAGCTGGGAAAAGAAAGTGAAGTGTTCTTTCCTGTGCTGAGACCACCTTCGAAAATAAAAATGCATACCCAAGTAGATCTTATTGGAAAACATCCTCACACACCCAAAAATATTTGAGAGATCATGGTTGTACTAGGAGAGAAGCTATGGGATACACAGACTTATATTTACCAGAATATCTACTAACACAAGGTCTAGAGTTTTTACATGAGAATACAGAGATTTAGGTTCAGAGCCTCTGCTTGACTGGTTTAAAGCAAATCATAGAATGAATCATAGAATGAAAGAACGGTTTTCGTTGGAAGGGGCCTTTAAAGGTTATGTAGTCCAACCTCCCTGCCATGGGCAGGGACATCTTTCACTAGATTAGATTACTCAAAGCCCCATCCAATCTGACCTTGGATATTTCCAAGGATGTGGATGGGGCATCCACAGTTTCTCTGAGAATCCTTTTCCAGTATCTCATCATCCCTTATAGTAAAGAATTTCTTCCTTATATCTAACCTAAATCTACCTTCTTTTCATTTAAAACCATTACCCCTTGTCCTATCACCATAGGCCCTTGTAAAAAGTCTCTATCTTTCCTATAAATTCCATTTAAGTATTGAAAGGTCACAATAAGCTCTCCCTGAAGCCTTCTCTTCTCCAAACTAAACCATCCCAGTGTGTGTCTTAAGCAATTGTTTTTTTTTTTCTGAGGTGTGCTATTTTTTTACTACCCCTGTTGGTGCTTTCTGAATCTGTGCTCTCCCTCCTCCCACTTCGCCCAAGAAAATTTCATTGAAACAAGATTGTTCCTATTTTCTCTACAGACAACACTGCCATCCATTCACTAGCTATATGCTTTGCTATACTGCCTACATAGAATTAAAATAATTCAGATTTATTTCCTTCTTTACTTAAAAAACATAAATCTGTACACATATTTAGGCTGAATAAGGTTCTGAACTTTCAGAAAAGATTCCCAGCTTTTGAAGGTATACAGCCTCAGCTACCTCTGAAACAGATTATATTAAGATTTCTTTGGCAGTACCTGTGAAAAGCACAGGTAAAATTGAAGACCTCATAAGTAGGCAATGAATAATAATGGATCAACAGTAAGTTCAAAGAGCCTCAACTACAAGTGATAAAGCACAGAAGATGAAAGCATGGAAGGAGCTCGTTTTCATAGATTTCATAGGTTTTCTAGGTGGGAAAAGACCTTAGAGATCATCCAGTCCAACCGTCCCTAATCTCCCATTAAACCATATCCTTAAGTAGCTCATCCACCCACATGAACTACCTGAATCCTCAAAGTTAGTGGACTAGAAGACAGCAACAGTCTCTTGGCCTGCAGACTGAATAAATGTGTTGTGCAGATTCACAAGATACAATTACTATGATATCACATTGATGATACTTTTATAAAGGTACTTTTTAGATACTGTTTAATTTTCAAGGGATGGGAAGCTAGAGTTATTATTTTGCTTATTTAAAAGGTGACCTTGATCCAACAGAAAGAGCAAGAAGTAGAATTGATATAAATGTAAAATATCCCTTAGTTAATTCTTTCTTTTTCCAAATATTATATTTCTTCTCCATCTCATCAAAGATTAAAATCTAGTGGAAGAAGGCTTCCTAACAGCTGACTCAGTGGCATCAGCATTTGTAGTATATCAGAGATTTTTCCTAGACATATAAGATATCTTGATTAGGGTAGAAGTTTCCGATGTCTCCCAATGTGTGAAAACCAAGTAATTTTCTCCTTCATCCAAAGTATCTCCCTCCTGCATGTTCATGAGAAGCAACTGAGGTCAGTGAGAGCTGATAATCTATTTGCTCATCAGCTTCTGAACCTCCACTTAAGGACAAATTCCCTTAACTTGTCCCCATTTGGACTGACTAGAAGGGGACAGACAGGATGGCAAAAGCTTTGTTTTTGAAAGAAAGCAATTTACAGAGGTAACTTCATGCAGGACAAAAGAGAGGACTTCAGAGTTATATGGCATGCAATAGTGAAATGAATACTGCATGATATTTTCCACTGCACAATAAAAATGTCATAAACACTAATGGCAGTGTACGTAAACATGATTACATTTTGGCAATGCATTGTTCAGGCTGATCCACCTGGGAGTAATGTTTCAAGTTGTCCTCTAGGGATTACTTTCTACAAACATATGACTTGACTTCTTTGGTGTAATAGAAATTTCTACAGGGATATTGATTACATGGGAAGTAGAGAAAATTTTCCTAGAAATTATCCAGAACACGAGGAACGAATTCCCACAGAAACAAAGAACAAGCACAACCTTGCCTCAACACTTTTTATCCTTCCTTAGCACTGTGAATGCTTCAGGAAACTCCTTGCACAACAGGACAAAACAGTGGACTTGTTTCTTCATATATATGGTAAGTGATCAATTCATAGCCAAAAGATATCACAATATCACTATGGAAAGGACAGTATTAAAAGTGACAGAGAACAGCATCAACATGTCCACTATAAAATACGAAGTGCTTTGTGTTTGCAAACACTATTGCTTACTAGATAAGAGGATGTATTATGATCCAAAGTTAGAAAAGTCTCTAAAGGACCTCTGATTAAGAGTTTCAATGTATGTTCTACTGTTTCAGCCCTTGTAACAGGAAATAGTTTATTAAATAAAATAAATAAATGAAACATTTAGAACGACTGATCCTGACTACGAGATCAGGAAGGACCCTGATCACAGTATTGTTACTAATTTCTTTTTTTTCTAGTGATATTTGAAGAATATTACATCAGAATTCACTTTTCAACTAGTAAAATGTAATAATGAAATCATAATGGCATTAGACAGCTGTACTTTCATGTCATGTGATTTTTGTGCTACAGCAACCTCATCTCTTGTATTACCTGCCAGCTTGCTCTAAGAAGTTATGTTTTGAACAGATCACATGTCCACTGGTGTTGATTTTGTAGAATTTCTTCCTTGCAGTACTAACCTATGATATTAGTTAAACTCCTTTAAAATCCCATTGAAGCTTAGACCATACCCACTCCTGCCCACTTGTCATATACCTCTTGGAGGGCTAACCATAGCAACAGATACCTTGATGCAGGCATCTGCGCCTGTGGATAAGAGCAAGCTGTACTTGCCTTCGGACAGCTGTGCTCTTAAGTGCTTGCCTACTGAGATCTGACTTGAGCTGGCAGTCTCACTCAGTTTATCCATGCTTCTTATCCAGTCATTATCAGAAGTTGCAGATAAAAGCCACCTGCACTATGCTGAGATTAACAGTCTCATACAAATGTTCTGCTTCCTCGGTCTATTACATTTGTGAAACACATGTATAAGCCCATTCAGTCACTGTCAGCTGGATGCCCACATTCTTCTGAGAGAGGTGTTTGCCCGTATAAGAGAACTGATTGTCTGACTCTCCCAACCACTCTGCTTTTCATACATCTGCACAAAAGAGAGAAATGAAGAAATGCACAGCTCTTCCCAGTGCAATCCTGCTGCTGCTGCTGCTGCTACTCAGCTCTCTGTAAATGGGGCAGAAAAATCCTGGGTTTGTGTCCCTTCCAGTGGTACAAAGCTCAGAAACCATGTGCTTCTCCTCTCTGACCCAATCCTCACAACTGAGTTTGCATCTGTTACCAACATCTAGTTAAGTTTGGTGTTCTGGGTCAGGAAACTCTCAGAAATAGGTTACTGTATTCTAAAAAAAAATCCCTAAAACTTCTAGTTGAAAGTTTAATCTCCTTTAGACACTTCCAGAAACTACAACATAATTACTCCTTCACACAATTTTCATGAAGATGGTGCTGTTATGTCTGTCTTATAAAAACAAGAAGACATTAATCAATTTATACTCTCCTTCATTTTCTTACATACATTTTTATATTTGATTAATGAAAAGTAAAGATCTAGCTATTATTTGGCATGTGCTTTCTGACCACGACAGCAATCACATAAAGGTTGAAAAAACAAAATCTACATGTATAGTTCACTAACAGCCAGACCACTGAATAGAGCTGGAAAGGAAGCAGTACTGAAACCAAAATATTGAAGTCCCGCTTATTCTGTCTGCTTTTATGCTGGAAAATCTTTGATATTCTTCTGAAAGTTGATGTCACTAGATAGCTCACAGAAACAATTAATTCCTAGATGCCACAAGTCCCTATTTTAGCTTATTCATATCATGCTATAAGAAAAATTGAGTCAATAAAAAAAATCATTTTAAAATAAAAAAAAATCAAAATAATTTGATATATCTGATCATGTTTAACTTAAAAAGTCAGTTTGTGATGATAGAGAATGTATATAGACTGTCACTAAAATGAAAATGTGTTATTACATTTAATCAGAAATTCCAAGAAAAAAGATGTTTTCATTCATATTAATTGTGTATATAACATTATTATAATTTTTAAAAACATACTGCTTTTATATATAAAACTCAGAATACAAAATCTAGCCTTTTTTAACTGTTAAGTTAATAGAAGACCAAGAGCTGTCACCTATTTTTCTGTATTTCCATTATCATATGCTTATTTAAGCCTCACAAAAGTGAAACAACAGAATTCCACTGGTTTTAAATTTGTAGTCATGAGGGCAAATGTAAGAAATTTAAAAACCGCATACATATGTAAAAACATAGATAAGGATAGGAATCTCTTCGGCTTAATCTGCAGGGAATTTTCTAAATCTGATATGCGAGAAATATATATCCCTATATTTTTGAATCTTTATACCAGAAACTGAACTGGAAAATCAAAGCTGTATTATTTATGCCACAAGTCTCCTAAACGAAAAAGGACTGAGCAAGAAGAAACCAACCAAGAATAGTTTGTGTTTTTCTCAAATACATGACACAATCCCCTTGGTTCCTGCACTGAAATAATGGACACGTCTCACTACCTCATGGAGATACAGTCAGTTTGTATATAATTCTTTAAAGCAATGAGTCAGAAGGATATGTAGCCAGAGGAAGTAGCTTTGAGACCTAATCACTAAGGTAGAAAAACCTATAACTTCCTGGATGCAGAGGCTTAAATTCTGGCAGGCTCACCTCATCCTTTCATCTTCAGAGGTAGATTAAAGTCTGTGTAGCTTAGCATATAGGAGTCCTCCACAGGACTTTTAAAAGATGAAGTTCTATCTCCTCTGAGTGTTGTTAAATAGAACATTTTTTTATCTCTCTTTTTTTCCCCCTTAGAAATAAGTCTTAGCTTGAAATATTTTTTCTAAAGATATTTCTGTTTTCCAGGCAGCTCCCTACCTTCTTGTCTTGAAGGTTTTGAAGCTCTGTTTCCTGATTCTCTACTTCAGTATATGTGACAGACACTCTCCTGTAGCACTGGTGTACTCTGCAGGCAGTGTTAGCAGAAATCAGAGCCCAGAAGAATGCAGGCATTTCGTCCCAGTTCAAGATTTGCTCTTTTCATTTCTTTAAATTGCCAAAAGCGAATCAGATTCACTTAGACCATTGAAATAAAAATTCAAACTATTTTTAAAAAGAGAAAGAAACCTCATCAAATATCACACTAATTATCAACCCTCTCCAACAAATGCCTATATGTACTGGGAAATAGTCTGAGCAAATTAATGACTGGCTGCTACAGAGCTTGGGCTTAAATTTTTAGAGCTAAACCTGTTAGTACATATTACAAGTAGTAATGATTGTACTAGGGGTCTAATTTAAGCATTTATTGACATCTAATGTATTACCGAATCCTATATTTTTTTTCGGTAGCTACTTGGTACACTTTGTCCCAGAGGCCTCTTCAGCAATTACAGATAACCAAA
This sequence comes from Tauraco erythrolophus, assembly GCF_009769465.1. Classification (NCBI taxonomy): domain Eukaryota; kingdom Metazoa; phylum Chordata; class Aves; order Musophagiformes; family Musophagidae; genus Tauraco; species Tauraco erythrolophus. Next base: position 89,701,527 of record NC_141466.1, on the reverse strand, counting down.
AAATTGCTAATAGAATCTCTGTCAATGCAAAACATATTGGCTTGAGAGAATAAGGGATGTATAGACTGGTAGTCCTTAGGTTTCTGAGTTTTCCTCAATTAAAAAGAGTAATAAGAAAATGGATTTGTCAGTATCTTTATTAATCCTGACTGGATATTAGGCATATAATCCAAATAGGTCTAAAAAGACAGATGCATAAAGATAATGGATAATAGTAATTAGTCAACCTTCGCTGCTGTTTAGAGGGAAAGGAATGACTAGAAATAGATGCTGCATGAAGAAAGTAGAAATGCAGCTCATCAAAGAGGCCCTGGCTTGGGCAAACAAAAGGCCAAAAACTTAAGAGTCCACGTCCTCTCCCCAAGACGCACTGGGTAATACCTTGGTATACAATGCAGCTTATTCTCCATGGACAGAGAAATAAAACAATACAGTATATTGCAGCCAATATTTAACTTGACGTTCCCCATGTGAAAAAAAGAACACTGACATGAAACACCTGTTGTTTTATCCTCAGGGACCTGTAAGCACACCTAGTTCTTATTAACCATGAAATGTCTGCTGTTTCAGAAGGGAAGGTATGCTTTTAAAAATTATTCAGAGTAACACAGCCTGAAGATCTGGCTCAGTACTTTTCAAGATAGACATTATATTCATTTAATACAAACGTCGCTGACAAATTGTGTGTCAAAATGTTGCTTCTCAAGTTTTCTTTTAGAAGTCAGACAAGCTGGTAAGTGCCAGTTGATGAGTGGCCCAGTACATGTTTTTCAGCCCACTTGAACCTTCAGTTGTTCAATCCCTTTGCACAGTCACATCAGGGCTGCAATAACCTTAGACAAAGTGGTACAGGAGTGGTGCCTAGAGTTCACCTGAAAATCAGAAATCAGGCTGAAAAGTCTTCTCTTGCAAGCTGTGTTGCCTGCAGCTCTGTCACCTAGCAATTACGTAGGAAATGAGCAATCACAGAATCACAATTGCATCACAATCAATGATTGCACACAAGAATTTGAGAGCCTGGTCATCAGACCCTGCAGATGTCACAGAGCAGAGGAAAAATCTATGAGGCAAATGCCAAAAAGTGAGCACAAATTGAAACTGAAACAAATAGTGAAAATGCTTGGGCAGACTGACAGTTACAAATAGAAGCAGAGGGCCTTTGAGGTACTGAGTGCAAGTCCTTGTCACCATGCCACAGAAAACTCTCCTCTCAGTTGTACAAATTCTCTTTCGATCTTTCCCAGGTGCTGCAACACTTCGTCTTGGGCATCCCTTGGGCCACGGTGTGACATTGCAAATTTGTTGTGCTGTTATTGAAAATACTTTTCACTTCAATTTGTGATAAGCATCAAAGCAACAACAACACCTTTAATTAATTAAATGAATCCTTTCATTAATTCATTTTCAGAAAAGTTTAAAATTGAAGAATCATAGTGAATCATTCATTTTACACTGAGGACACAATCATTCATAATCTCCATTCCCTAATATCAGTCTGTCAACACAGTCATCCTGTTACTATAAATTAACATACAGGATGGAATATCTTCATCACTTCCATAGAAAAATGTAACACTATTAATTTCTTCTTTTCTATTAATCATTAGGATAAGTTTTACGAACTTACCAAAAAAAGTAGATACAGGTTGCAGTGAACATCATTCTAACTCCTCTCTCATGCACACTGTATCTGCATGCTTTAGCCTAAGTTAGGACCTGCTTAGTTTGTTCTGAAACAATGAGTTTTAAAGTCACTTATTCAAAATTCTGGCAAACAGAGATTTTAAAACACTTTGAACACTGAGGAATCTGTTTTTTTTTTTTTGTCACAAAAAAATAATGAGATTTAAGTCAATACAGCGCCAACGTTAAGAGTCGCTATACCTTAGGGAATCAGCTGTTAGCACCTTACTTGATAGGATCAGCTCTGCAACAGTATCCCAATAAAATGCAAACATTTTTCAGAAGATATGCACTGACATGAAAGCATAAGCTTTGCAATTCACCCAGAACCAGGCAAATCAGTAGTGATCATCTTGGTAGACCTGACTGTGAACACCTCTAGCTTTCACGCACAAGTAATACACTGTGCCCAAGAACTGATTTTAAAGCTCAGTTTTAGAATCATTTATTCTTCTGATGTCTAAAATGGAAAAAGGTTGAAAAATCACAGGGAATTTGGTATTTCCTTACAGAATTCACCACCTCTATTATTTAATCACATGGTGACTACAGTAGGAACAAAAGCTAGTTTTAAAACTCAGAAAAATAATACTGGAGAAAAAAAAGAATCTTAAAAAGCAGAAAGAAAAAATAAATATTTCTTCAGGATATATAATGAAACTGTAAACTTATTCAAGCCTTAAATCTTACAAAATATACTGAAGAAGTAATTTATTTAGACATTTATGACTGAGTCTTCTTACTTTTTTCATAAAACTTTTAGGTTCTGAGTCAATAGAAAACATGTCTAAGCTTTGATATTTTGTACTACCTTTTCCCCATCAAAGCTTACTCAGTCTAACATGAAACTCTCAGGTCAACAAAGTTTTTATTCAATCCAGTGCTGGTTTAAATTACTATTTCCTTTTGAAAGTGTTCTTTCAAGAAAAGACAAATATTTTATACATTAGGAGAAAATTTTTGCATGGCTCTTCTTTTTCTTTTTTTTTTTTTTTATATTTCAATACTGTTAATATTTAGCTGTAAAGATTTATTTTTGCATAGAAAACTATTCAAATTAATTTATATGAAACACAACGCTTGTTTTAGACTTTAAATGGGGATTAATTTGAAGTTAGTGTCAGGCTTAAAGCTGACTCTAAAGTGGGAATATGTATTGCGTATGGGACTGGCCTGCTTCTATTATACAGCCTGTTTCAGCTTCTGTAAGCTTATATGTGCTTAGACTATTTCTACAGATACCCATATTGCAAAGCTGTCAATATTAGAGAAGTTCAGCACTACAGATTTACTGCCTCGCATGCAGTTAAGAACAATAACCTGATTTAGTTCAGCCTGTATAGTCTCTTGTGATGGGGTGAAAAAGGAAGGTGAAATAAATCACTCTTAGAATTAGATGGTTCACTGAGGTTTTCCAATATTTTTCTAGTCATCATCTCCTGGAAGTCATATTATCTTCATATGACTTAAAGTGGAATATCCTGTCAGGTTCTCATATGAAACTGAATAGGCATAAATTTATAGAAAGAAAAGAAACCACATGTATACCGGCAAATCATACGTACACACAGGCACAAACATGTGTGATCTTAGATCTGTGGATACACAAAATACACAGAAATGCATATATGCATGTACGTATGTATGTACAGCATTTCTTCTCTGCCTCCAAGTTACACTTATAAAGTAGGGAGACTAATGGATTCTCTCACTTGTGTTGCAGCCCGTGCTCAACAGTTACCCTTGCAAGCACTCTGGAAGAAGCAAGGTGCATGGTTTGGATGAACAGACGAGCAGACTCTAAAATATTCCAACAGAAGAAAGCCTCGGATTCGGTGGTTTCGATACAAAATTTCAGGCTGATTGAGAGTTCTCAGTTCTGATACCAGTTTGGTTAAGTTGAACATGTGCAATTTTGAGATTTTTTATCTCAAGCCATGAGTTTTCTCACTTCCACCCTTCTGATTCTCTCAACCCATCCAACCAAGGCGGGAGTGAGTTAGCAGTTGGTGGTGCTTAGTTGCCAGCCGGGGTTAAATCACGACAGCATCACAGCAATGGTAATTTCTGTCATACACTGATGCCCAGAGGGTTACTCACCAGGAATAAAGCACTGAGAAACGAAGGAAGGTACGCAAATAAAACTATAGTGATCTACCAAAAAGAAGACCTTGGAACACAAAAGAGGAAAGAATGACTCCTGTCATAATGGCCATACTTTTAATTATATATATTCAATGCAAAATAAACTATTAGAGAGAGGGAGTAAAACATTTCCAATTAATGGAAGTAATGTAATGTTCAAACTTAAATGAAGTACTTTTCCCTTGAGGGTTTTACTGTACTATTTTATTTAGCTTAATGTAATTTAAATTATCAACAGAATGGTTTTGTAAGCCCCTAGAGAAATGTATTTTATTTATAATGTCTTTCCTTCGAAGTGGTTATGAAAATCATGCTCTTCCTGAAGTCTGTGTCTCACATACCACCTACTGCTTTAAACTAGTCAGTCTCACAAGTTAAATATCAGTCTTGTGACATATGTGACAAGAAAACCCAAGATTTTTTTAAAATGCCAGAGGAAATTGAAATTCGTAATTCCAAAACTAATAGTCTTTCCTCTGAAAAAAAGTATTGAAAGATCTTTGTTGATAAAAGTTATGCTTTTTCAGAGGGAATGGAAATCAGCCATAATCACTCCACCTGAGTTTTTAATGCATGTAATGGAAGAAGAATTGTTTACGCTATACCCTAGAGGGAAGTTTAGCGGAGAGTAATTGTATTTTGTATACTTAGATATGTAAATATTTCCATCTTCCATTTAAATCACAAATCCTTAAAAAAATAATTCTAGTACAAAAAGTACACTTTCTTTCAGGATGCAAATTACAAATGATCAGTTTGTGTCACCTTTTTTTTCCTCCAAGTAATTAAAATAATCCATTTATGAATAAATAAGCAAATATGAATGAGTAAATTGAACTCCAATCTATCTGCTTTCCTCATCATCAATAGCTACTGCACGGACTAAGTTAAATAACTAGCAACAAAGAGGAAACTGTCTCTAGAAAATTAATTTTGGCCATTCATCATCTTTTTGAAGCATAATAGCACCCTGTCCTCATGGATGAACCATTAACTCAACACAACCATAAGCATACAGAAGCATGCTGTGATGCTTCTCCCGAAATAATGCCAAGTCAAGTCACTTCAAAGGGACTAAGCAAGTGAGCACTGTAAGACTGGGCTGATTGTGGAACTGCTTATAGCATGAACTCATGACAGCTGCAGTCACAAATTTCATATGCTTTGAACCAGTTATTCTTTCTGTCAAAGCTACTCTTCTGCTCTAATCTATTACCAAAATCTATAAATAAATAAATAGATGAATAAATGAAAATACGAGTTCTCATTAGCTTTGGGCTAAGAGGGTGAATAATTTTTCAAGGGATAATGTATAGGAGCAAATATTTCTGTGTCACTACTCTATAAAACAAACATCCCTGCTCTGTGGTTAAACTTCTCATTGAGTTAGCAGATTTTATCAAAATTTCAGGTAGATTTTATTAAGGTTCAGGTAGATATTTAAATGCAGAAAAATATTTTAAATCACATTTATGACTATATGGAACAAATATGAATGAATTTTAACACATTATTATTTTTCTGAATAATTAACATGAACATACTGCTGTACAAACCTTCTAAGAAAAGACATTTCCTCCAGCTCTTCTTAGATCAGACATTATCTAGTTCACACTTGAAAGTTACACCAATTGTGTTAGAATATTCACCTTGTATTAGAGAGCTAACCTGTACCACAACCTTTGCAGACATCTGTACTTTGCTAAAAGCTACTAAAGGACAAACATTAATTGTGTTAGATGACAAATGCATGCCACAGTGACCATTACCCTTGTATTTCAGGCAAGAGTTTAAAATTCTGACAGCCCAAACCGCCAAGCTAATGTACCTTTGCTAAGCAAAATGATGCTGCTCCTCTTGACTAACGTAATGTGTTCAGATGAACTGACAAATTCTGTTTAATGCACTGTACATTTGTGGGTAGTAAAGAACACTATTTTATTATTTCTTTATACACCTAATACCTTAAGAGGTGGCATGACAGTGTAATGTAAATCTAAAGTAATTAATGAGATTTATTTGCATGAATGGCTTCGTTGCTAATTTAGTATCAGGGAAAAAAAAGATATTAATTTCTAGCTTTCTGAAAACTTTGTTATTATATTTCTTGTAGACAGATTATATGGTCTGATGTTTTAACCCTTTAGTTTTTGCTCACTGTTTCTCCACTGTCACATCAGAGTCTAAGTGAAAAATAATACATGTTTATACAGGGAGAGAGATGTGGACTGTAACAAAATTTGCAGAAGTTAATTATATGAATTCAGGTGTTTTCTTTGTCATTTTCCTTTTAGGCTAAAACTGAATACAGTTCAATCCCAGTTCCTTTATGGTACTCTGAATTTTGGCACCAATTAAAAAATTTCCTGCCAAGGAATATTTGTGCCACTGATACCTACAGAGAAGGCAGTCTACTCAGACTCGATATCCTCTCCAGCATAATAAATGCCTTTTGGGATTGCTTTCCTGCCCATCAGTTACAGCTGGGGGAAGATTTTGGATACTTGCAGCAGGAAACATGAATCTCTTTTCCAACACAGAGCTAGCAACCCACTTATGAATAGTGAAAATTTAAATTTAACTACTAAACCAGAAAACGTATGTGTTTTCAGTATTTTATTAATAGAAAATCTGTCATCTGAAAAAAAAAAAAAAACACCAAAAAAACAAACCAAACCAAACAAACCCAATCCCACAATCTTTCATCTTACACAAAATACCTAAAAAAAAAGAAATCTAAGTAAAGCTGGAATATGGTTAACAAAACATAAAAAGCAGAACCAACTGTAACTGAAAACGGCCAGCTGTGTAACAGTGTGCAAGACACCATGTCCTAATTTCAGGATATGAAAGCAGAGGTAAGCATCGTTTCAGGATTCATCTGAGACACCTGTTGTTAGTATTGAAGCCATAAATATTCAGCCAGTATGCTATGAAAATGCTTTCCTGAGATGACTTGGTTAGAAGCTTTCTCCAGACAGAACTGAGTGACTGAAGTCTCAAGACACTCCAGAAACAATAACAACAACCTGCCAGTGCCACAGTCCCTAAAGCAAGTATGTGAGGAGAGCTGCTTTCTGTGTAAGGAGAGTGTGCCAGCGTGTGTAAATACAGGCCATCTAAACCACTGCTACATATCCATGTTTACAGTTCATTGCCACAAAATTAGAAATGCAAACCAAGGTGGAAGTTTTACAGAAATGTGTAAGGACTGCAAAAGAAGCACCAACTATAAAGTAGATATAAACACTGCAGCCTCCCAATTCACGTAAATTATTTTAAATGCCACTGCAACTGAGGCATAGAAGAGCATAACATAAAAGGGAGAAAGCAGTCAAGTGATAATGAATGCTGGCAATTTAATCAGAACAATTTAGTTCTTTGCCTAGGTTTACTCTCACAGAGGGAGATGACTTGTTGAAACCAAACCCAGCTAGCATATCAAAATCAGAAGGGAAAACATATTTTTCAATAAATCAAATTTAACTTGTTGGATTCTCACTGCTACTATAGCAAGACTGAATTATTCTGCAGGGAAATTCTGGAGGTGGAGTATCAGCTACATTTTTTATTTTGTCTGAAACTCATAGAAAACTTTAAAGTTTGTGCAGAAGCTCAAGACAATCAACAGAAATAACCTGAAGGCATCTTTCTCCTGACTACTAATACCATAATACTGCTCTACTCTTCTTAACACAAGTATAGAGGTTCATTTATCACAGCGCTCCCAGCACCCACAGCAATTTAGAATAGATGTGACAAGGAGACCAAACACATTGTGACGTATGATGGTCTACAGTTGTGTGTCTGTTGATGATAAAACACATTGCAAAGGTAGACGGCCTTAATGAATGATTTTTGTAGTCCATAAATTCCACAAGACCCTGCCTTTGAAAAGTGAGCACTGTTGTCAAAAATCAGCTGTTTCCAGGTATGTTGAATACTTGGAAAGATCTAGAGTGAATATACATGTTTCTTGGAATTTTACCTACATGGTCCAGTGAGGAACATCAAAGCGGCTAGTTGGATCAGGCACTGTGTAGTTCTGTGAACTCCTCTTTTGGAAACAAAACTGGTAGTGTGTCAGCATGTAGGCTGAGAACAAAACAAAAGACAGAAGAAGAATTATTAAAATGGATTATAGACACATGGGGGAGATACAGACATATAAGCCAAAAGGCCTCCTTTAGACAAAGAGAAGACAAAAGCTATTAATACTTTCTATCGCTGAACAGTACCTTTAAAAAAAAAAAAAAAAAAAAATTAAATCTCAGAGACCTAGCTGTAAATAACACAACTCAGGCATGCATGTATCATACAGATCTGGAGCAGTGGTAATAAGATGGTTCTGACAAGCCTTTAGGCTGCTCACACTTGCCCCCCAAATGGCGATGTATGATCCCAGGATTTTCAGATAATTTTTCAAACCAGTGACCAAATTGGAGTGAGGATAACAATTTCTCCAAAATAGCACAAAGAAGTATGTAGCTGAGTCAGCAAGGGAGCTTGGCTGGCTTGTGCCTGGAAATTGGCACCTCCAAGCACAGAGAGAGATGGGATGCTGAGCCTGCCCTGACCCCAGGAGCGGCTCGACACAGGAGCAGAACCAAGAAATGCGCTCTCCTTTTCTTTCCCAAATTATGCAGTTTTTCAAGCTAACCAATTTAGAAAGCTGGTTTGAAATACTAATTTTCATGTAAAAAATGTAAAAAGCTAGAAAAATAAAGTCCCTAATGTATTCCATACATTGGATTTTCAGTTGCATTTAATATATTGCTGCTTTTAAAAGCTAACATAACTACAGAGGAAGAAAAAAATAACAATTAAAACCCAAACAACACACTTTCCTCTGCAAAAGTTGTAAATTCCTGAAGTCAGAAGTGTAGGGAAGGATTAGCCACTGACTACCATGTTCCATTTCATTATATATAATTAGTGCCAAGTTGAATCACGTGCTATTATTATGCCATTTATTGCATGTCATTTGCAGCCTAAGGCTTCAAGACTCCTTTGAATAAAATAAACACTGAAGAGTGATTCCAAATCAACAGATGCTCCATGCGTTCGCCCAGGGTCTCAGCCTTTACCAGCATGCCAAGGGATTTCACTCCCAGGCGTTACAAAAAGGAGGCAGCAGACCAGAGAGAGAACACACTGGCTGTGCTGGATGCTCGTTTTCTCAGGAAAAAAGCAAACAAACCAAAGGCACAAAAAGAAGGCTGAGATTGTTAACAATCAGGAATGAGACTATATTCCAGTTCATTTTCAGAATGGATGAAAATACACATTTACTACCCATGTACGTTGCTGCAAGCCAACACAGCACTTCTAACACAGCTGTGATACCCTATTAATCATGAAGCTCTCTCCCTCCTCTGGCAAAACGCTCTCCTGAAAGACAGCCGCTCCCTCCACAAACCCTGCACAGCCACGAAGCGCAATGCGTTAGAGTGGAAGCAAATCTGAACACACTCTTACACCAAACGAAGACGAGGGAGGCTGTATTTGCGAGAATGAGTGGAAAGGAAGCAGATCAGATGAAATACGGCCAGGAAAGAAGGAACACACGTCATCTGTCTTACACACAGTAAGTGCCATGCAATTCTTAACTGGAAAAAGCCTGGACACGTCAGTGTGTCAAACCCTTTCAAAAGAGCAGGCTTTGATACTTTCTCAGCCCAGATCAACATTTACATGAGAGACATCATGCCAAACCCACTTCCCGAAGCACTTCTTTTCCCAGGCATTTCTTTGCTGAGCTGCTACACCACTCCTCGGACGCTTCATTCCTGCTGCTGCTTCCGGATGGACAATGCTCAGGAAGCGCAGCACAAGGAAACGCGTCTGCACCAAAGGTCACCGACCAAAGAAAGTAAAATTCTCAGAAAGAGGCGAGGAGCAGTCAGGGAGCTCACGCGCATCATTTAACTGCCTCCTGTCTGGAAGGGGCTTTCACTCCGCAAAGTGACACAGAAGCTCCGTAAGGACGTTGTGGAGCCTTTAGCGGGAGAGCTCGATCTTTCGGCTCAGGAAGGATGGTTCCAGACTTTTCAAAGAAGCAGCTCTGGTTTCAGTACTTCACTCCAGCGATGCAGCAGTGAATCCACTCCTTCATAATTCACTTCTATTAAAACTACAATTTGCACAGCACGTACAAACTATTGTTTAATTGAGGTCCCTAAACGTCTTTAGTGGAACTGTTACATACTGTCACCCATAACAGAGAATTACATTTTAAAACACTTAAAAAATAATTATTCAATTATTCAATTATTTTTAATATGGAAAGGATAAAAGATGAACAGCTCATTCACACTACAGAAAAATAATTACAAAAATAGTCTGCTTCATGACCAAAGCCAATTTTAAGTAACTTTTATGCTTTTAAGGCTGCAAGTCAATTGAAAGGGAAAGTTTCTTTTTAGTTAGTTGAACCTACTTTGAGTTGAGGAATTACAGTTTCTGACAATTAAAACTAGAATTTTAATAATGCTTAATAATTTCCCTCTTATCAAGTTATTATGTTTTTAGCTAGCAATAAACTAATTCATTATTAAATTAGCTTTTCAAGCTATTCTCAATAAAGAAATTTCTTTCCAGTAATTTTCTACTATATTTTAATTTTATGCCATTACTATTAAGAACCCAGTTTTACTCCTCTAACAACGCAGGTTGTGACTCAGAGCTTTGGAATTCATTGCCCTAATTACTATAAACTAAGACTCTTCAAATAAGCTTGTGCTGTTTGTATATTCAGCTCTAAAACTAATAAACTCTGCTCTTTATGAAAAGCAATCAAAACCAGTTGACAATTCAGCTTGTGCAGAACATCAAGATCCACGTGAAAGTTTTATCCACACACATCTTTCCACTTTGGTTCAATCTGATTCTTTTAGAAAAGGAACAAAGGCTGTTATTTGACATAAGGTATTCGAAGGTAGATGCTTATAGTTAATATGAGTGTGGACCTGTAATAAACATCACAAAACCCAGTTGTCAATCCTTGAAATACCTGGGATAAAATCAGGGAAGATGGAAACCTGGTTGATTTGTATTTTACACCGGGGAAACAATGATTTGAACCATTCTTCTGTGCCGATACAGTTCATTAGTCCTCCTTTATTCTTTCTGGGAGACTTGCCCCGGGAAAAAAACCCTAAACCAACAATTCCCCCGCAAAACCCCAATTCCGTTATCAGCAGGAATCCTGGACCTATGTGAGCCGACATCAGCCACCTCTGACCTCAACTGCTATGCCTATGCTAGAAAATTTAATTTGCGGGGTGCTTCCAGGCATTAGCATTCGATCTGTGCTATTAAACTGTGAGACTGGTCCTAGCAGGATTTAGCTTGGGCATGGTTTGGGGTACAGCACGACCAAGGAACTCGAGTTAGACTCTGCACACGTGGGAACACAACTGAGAGGAGGAGACTAAGATTTGTTGTATGACAAATATATCTGTGATTACCATACCTTAAAAGACACTGCTGTCTGGACACGAGGGTGTTCTGTATGCCAGGTACAGAACCGAAGATCATATTTTATGACTTGTATGATTCCTTTCCTATATTCATGAGAATCCCTATTTAAAATAAGAAGTGCAGCATAGGTGTATCACAAAGTAGATTTCTCACTATCAGAAGTAAATTTCACAGACTGGTAAAACTTCACACATAATAAGGTGGATATTTCACCTAAGGGTTTGTCAACAGATAAAGGTGATCTCATTGATCCTTTTTTTTAATGAGCTTTGGACAATTTTTGTCTTGCTGTGCAGGGGAAAAAAAAATCTCAAAAATTGTAGAAACTTAGCTATATATTTTTATTTTTTGCCTAAATAACTTATTTAAACATCAACACTACTACACATCATGTTTGTCATCCTCAAAAATGCCTATAGGTGTACCTATGCAAATTAAATACACTTTATGTTCCATGAATAGAATCCTCATGACTTTAAAAAGTCAGAAAAAAGGCATATTACAATATCAGCCCTGTAGCTTCTATTTCCAGTGGACATTAAAGGGCAGAAAATTTTTGATTCTTGAGCTTCCAGTATAAAAAAGTCTGCAAGCCGAAAGAGGTGTCTCTGCCTTGCACTTGTTTCACTGGATCTCATTAGAAAGAGATTAGAATCATTCTGGACCAAGACAAGATCAAAGCTGGATGGTAAGAGATTGTAACTGCAATGTTTATACACTTGAAAAGCACCTCTACACTGGTGTGAGAGGAAAACATACTACAGCTAGTTCAAGACAAAATTTCTTGCTGGGAACATTTTGTTGTTGTTGTTTATTTATTTTCACATTCTTAGGGCTTGTTTTTTACCTTAAGGAAAGAGTCCGTTTATAAAAAGAGATTTTTCTTGTACTGTGAACAAAAGGAATCAAACCAGTTGCCAAGCATAAGCTGCCGACTCCACTCAGCCAGCACAAATGAGAAGTAGGCAAGAATTTTGAAAGGTTGAGGTATTACAGAAATGCACATTTTTCTAATTAGATATCTCAAAAATGAGCACTATCAATAAATAAAGTAAACATGGGTCATGAATTCAAAAAAATATATGGAAGGGTCAAAAAACAGCATTAAAAAAATGAAACATTTTTTAGAGCTCAACAGTGAAGCAAAATTGTTTACAATTTTCTGGCAATGCACTACAGAGATATTTTCAGAATTTTTCATTATTTGTTTAAAAAATTGTATCGCCAACATCTTTGGCCTGAACTCACTGCTTGAAGTTTGGAGACTAGACCTGTCAAATGGACTTTAAAAGAATTGCAAGATTAATTTTACCTCCATGTTTCTTATGGAAGTGGTCTGTAAAATGATGAATTGCTTGATCTGCTCAGAGATCTCATTGCAATCACTAGCTACCAGTGGTCCCTTCATGCAAAATCCAAAATGACACGATCATCTTCTCTCTAACCCTAGCCCAATAAATGTGTTAATATTGCATTTCACATTGAACTGCTTCAAAAGGCTGCATTAAGGAAGAACCATTCTAGAACGTCCTATAAATTAGATGGAAAGAGGCAGCACAGGCTCATTTTACCAACTTTGACTTAGGAGATTAATTGATTTCCTGTGTCTGTTCTAAACACTAGCTATAAATTCTTTCTATATTGTGCAAATGTCAGCTAAGTCCCCGCTGAACTGAATCATCTTCTGCACTTCTGAGATTGTAGAAGAAATTCCATAAGGTCAAAAAATAAAGGACAAATCTAATGTCACACAACAGTTCATTCAACTTGCAAAACTTTTATTTTTTGAGGATGACTGAAAACAATAATTTTATGCTCCTTTCATCCAGTTAAACTCACATAAAAATTAATCATTAGCATCCTAAATTTAGACAATGTTCTCAATGAAAAGATGTCAATTCATAGTACTGACACAGTCAAATCTGTTTCAGCTGCTGAATAACTATGTTTGAACGCTTAATTTTGTTTTGAAGTTCTGAGGACTATGGTAGAACAAAATCCAGACATTTCAGGTATGATTTTAATTTGGTAGTCTCATAACTCAAAAGTTGTTCAGTCTAGACATATTGCATTTGTTTCACTCTAGGACACTGACTTCAGCATTTTATTGGCAACATTGAGTAGCTATTTTGGAAATATTAAGTTAGATCTGTTCAGTATAAAAGCATTCCAACTCAGTTCAGTACATGTAAAAAGCATTTCATAAGTGCACTACAGTGTCTGAATATAATCAGTAGCACAAGCAGGAAAAAGGAAAACATCAGGAAAAAACAACTACTAGGACAGTACTTCAGTTTAACTGCTGCGTATTACTTGTATTTTCTATGTGTCTGATCTATAATCACAAAAGCTTTTTAAAATTTGAAAGTGATTTGAATGTCTCTTGGATTTTATTCCTTTTGGTGCTTACTGATGCCTGACTTCTAGTACCTGTTTTTAAGAAACCAAAGATTAATTTTTTTTAAACCAAAGTTTGGTAAATGTCATATATAATTTTACACAACACTACAAGACAATCATGGCTAAACAGACCAAACCAGAAAGTTCACTATTTGATGTACAGTTATCAGCATTAATAATTTAGGAAGTGGTCCCATTTATGTTTAGATATCTTTACAGTTATAGACATCTGCCCCTGAGCTGTACAGACTGCGCAGTCAATGCAAGAAAAGCTGCCACATCAAAGGACCATTCAACAGAGCTGATGTATTTTAGTTGTTGGCCCTAGGGTGAGATGAAGTAAGCCTTAGGAGTAGCTAATGTTCTCCATCCATTACACAGCACATCTAAATCTAGTTTGATGAATCCCATCCTGAGTGTTCACTTCTCATGATCATAAATTGGTATCTGTAATAACTGTCTTTACAAATCCCTTTCATTCACTATTTAGTCTATAAATATTCTGATCCATCTACCCATTTAGAGTGAGACTAGGCTCCACTCTCCCTATATATATATTTATGTACACATGTGCAAGGAAAAAACCACATACCTCTTCCCATGGAAGACAGCCTTATCTGAAAAATATGTCTTGAGCAAACATACTGCTCTCTTTCTTCCATATAGAGTTTCATTATTAACAGTTGTTCAAAAGTTTTAAGATATTCATGACCCCCTTACTGACAGTGTTTTCTCCACCTATCACTGTAATTGAGGGATGTTTCCCCCTCCTGTGGTTTTCAATATCAGTGATTACTCTGAACAGAGAAAACAACAACAACAACAAAAATCTCCCAAAACATTAGAAATTTCAATATTTCAGGAAATATTTGGGTGTAATGTACACAAGATACGTGTCTGGTGTATTAAATCTGAGAGAGGGGGAAAGTATTAGTTTTGAATTTTCATATGAGGTAGTTGAATGCACTGTAATATGCTGCTTTATCAGTTGGAAGCAGATGGACTTTCCTGAAAAGGGATGGTAAGTCTGTTAATGGAAATGTGCTGCCTGTTCACTGGGGCACCCGGGAAGGAAACATCCTGTAATTTGGTCTTTCCTAACTATGTCTGCTAGGCAATAGAGGAAAATCTCAGTAATCCCAAATTTCTTTCTACACTCCATTTTGTATGAAGCATACAGAAAATTACCCAACAATTGTCTTAATGAAACTTCTGATAAGAAATTCTGGGGCTAATTAAGATGGTTATAAGCACAGAGAAGAGATAAGCTGTTGGTAAGATGTTCTCCCACACTCACCTACTAAAATCCACTCTCCTACATCAAAAGAAAGTTAATAGGATGTATATGCAAACATTCAACAACCCTCTAAACGAACCCAGGCAGTAGATGCAATGCAGCTTTTATATTCAAACATATAAACTATGTCTCTGGGCAAAGAAAAAAGGTGCCAAAATATTAAATGTTCAACTCCTTCCATACCAAAGAGGTGCAGACACAACAACGGCTGTAACTGCATGTAGTGGAATTAAACTTCTTTGTCTAAGAAGTTTCAGTAAATCTATTTGCAGAGCTGAAGAAAGAACATCAGTTTTTTGTTTTTTCTTCTTTTAAATTAAAGAGTAATTTTTAAATCCTTACATCTTGGAAAGGAAGCAATGGTTATAAAGCCACCGCAGGGTGAAGATGTGACCCGACACCAGGGCCACCCCAGCCCTGAACCCCCAGCACTATGCCTGCCAGCCCAGGGCAGTGCCTCTGGGCACCAGCCGGGCTTCAGCAGGAATTTCAGCTCCTTGTGGAGCAGGTGGCTTCCTTGGCCTGGGAGCAGGACCCTGGGACACTGCCAGGAGGTGATGGCACCACCTCCTGTGCCTGGGGCTACTCCTCGGTGCCCAGAGAGAGCAGCATAGATGGCATCCCCCGGAAGGAGAGCGAGGCGGTCCTGTGCGCCCCGAGGGCACCAGCAAACAGGGCAGCACTGACGCAACCTCCACTGCAAATGTCTCTTTAAACCATGAAATAAAATCAGCTAAGAGGCCTTACGAGGCCCTGGATTTACCTCTGCTTTGGGTGTCCGTGCCCAGGTGCCAGTGGGCAGCTGCTGTGAAGAGAAGCCCAGGCTGCCCCGTGCTGGGCACAGTTGGTCCCAGCTGGCTCCAAGGGACTCACCTCGGGGCACAGCTGAGCCCCCAGCCACGCTGGTGGGCACCTGAGGGAAAGGGTATTTAAAAAAGAGCAAAACACTGCCTGGCAGCCCACACAGGACCAGGTGGGCATGCCCTGAAGTACCCGTGGCCCACAGAGAGCCCAGGCTGGAGCAGGTTCATCCCAAAAGACAGCAGTCCATGGAGCCCCAAGCTGGAGCAGGGAGCAGTGTGAGGAGGATGGAACAGCAGAGAGGAGCTGCCATGGACTGACGACAGCCCCTGTGCTGCTGAGGATGTCGCTCAGCAGCAGCTCCGCTGTGCTGGTCCATAGAGCAGTCGACCTAAGTGTTGCTCTTTGGGTGGATGGGGTTCAAAACTAACTCCCACAGGCTACAGCTCCATGCAGTACAAAATGTTCAGCAAGTTGGCGTGGATCATGATGCCAGACTTTATTAGGGTGCTTCTGCTACCCAGCAAAGGCAGTTTTGCATAGTCTGGAAGCTGGCGCTCTCTTTGATGACAGAGTTCAAAGGGACAGGTTGCCCATTTCGGGTCTCAGTACATAACAGGAAGGTCTGCACTTCTTTATATGAAAGCCTAACTGTTTTTAAGCCTCAGGACTGAATACTTATATACCATCTACAGACTGCAGAAACATCTAATGTGACACAGACCAGTGTAGGCAAAGCTGTTGATTTTGACTTTGAACTAAAGTTTCTCATTGCTAAGAATTAAATTCATTGCTGATTGTTTTTCTGTGTTATTGTGATCAACCATCAGGCATCAGGGCTGAGGAGTAAAAACTGAGAACCAGTGCTCGCTGCAGGGACATACTCCTGACCCCCTCTGGGTGAACATCACAAGTAAGTTTTGGGACTGTAACAAGCCTTCACTCATCTCTGAAAATCTTTTGACCTCTGTAGATCACTCACAGTGTGGCTTTCTGTGCAGCTAAGTTAAAGATCTGCTTAATTAATTTTGTATTGAATTGGTATATAGAACTTGAGTATTGGAAAAAGCAGCTCAGCCATTTCTTTCTCTATCAATACGTCGAATTATGTTTGAATGTTTATACACTCTAGAAAGCTAAACAGCTTTCAGCTGGTCAGAGAATGGAGGAGGAAATAAAAAAAGGAAGGAATGATATATGAGAAGATGAAAACCCTGACAAGAAACCCTTGTGTCATGGCACAGTCTGTCATTAAATTCACAATTTAATCAACAAATCAGATTCCCCAAATTACAAAGTATGCTATGTCATCCCAATGACAATACTAAAACTAGACAGACAGCCCAGGGGAATAAGCCAATGGCTTTCCTATCACCATTTAACTCTTCTGCTCAAATAATACAGGTTTGACTTTGCACAAGATTTATTTAATTCTGAGTATTTGAAAAAGCTTGCAACTGATTACTACTGAGGGCAGAAGTAATCAATATTTTTTGATATACATTTGCTCAGATGAGTTAATGTGAGAGAAATACTGTAAATAACTCTAGAAGTATATAAACTCGGTGATATATGAGATTAAACTCCAACGAGATGTAACTATGAAAGGAACAGAATGACCTATAGCCTACCAGGACAGAGAATCAGTGTAGACCACAAGTTCTGTGCACTGTATGTAGGCTTTGACTTCCACAGGCAATATCATAAGAACAGGCACTTCTGGCTGATTCCTATAATCACTCCTGCATTGCACTGCTGCTTTGTTATTCCATGATTTTACAGGTCATTATAGTAATGGAAGTGCTGTCAAAGTACACATTTCCCTTGAGAACTAATAGCAAGCCTAGTCATATTCTCTAGCTGGGATAATCATGTTTTTTGCCTTTACACATTTCCTTCTCTATTTCAATTTAAATCAAAGAGCAGTAGTATTGTTTCTATACATTCACAGTAAAAATGATGTGCCCTAAAGCACAATGATTCTGTTTTTCCTGTATATACAGTTTTCACAGTGATGCTTTGTGAAGCAAAGAAAATGATGGATTTTTTTTTATAGATGATATGAGTAGAGGTGACTTAGATTTTTAAATATTTAAGAAAAATAAGATGCCTCAGAAACTGGGGAGAGGTTTCATATCTGTTTTCTTTCCCTTTACAAGCAGAAGTTAAAGTATACTGAAAGCCCATTTTCCTCTTCGAGAAAAGGTCAACTGTACCAAACCAATCTCAAAGCGATGTGAAACAATGCTGCCAGCAATAATAAATTTTTCAGGTACCTACCTAGGTTTGGGAAAAAAAAAAAATATCTTTAAGCTAATAACCAAATCTGAAGGTGAGACGAAAAGTCCTTAGGTTAGATTAGCAGGGACTGTTGGTTTTGATTTTGTTTATTATTGCCTTTCCCTGGAATTCCAGGTACAGCGTATTCCCTACAAATATGTTTTATTTAACATATTTTCTGCTTCAACAGGCACTTAAGCTATTGGCAATGGCCTTCATTTCTTATACACTCTTTCTGAGACATCTTGTAATCGTGGCTTTTGACCTTTCATTTTAAGTCATAAGTTATACATAAGGTCTTCAGTGGCCTCCAGGAGCATATGAGAAAACTGTTTTGTTAACCTTTTGAGCTAGACATATACTGAATAATTGCAATGTTGGGGCATAATCCTTAAAAACACAGGTGTTTCCATTCCTATGGCACATAATCGCATTAGCTTTATGTTTCTGCTGAAATAATGCAATTCAAGACTTAATAACAGTATTAAATTGCAAAATTAATTTAGAGGCATTAAAGCACACCAAGATGTACCGAGGCAATTAAGATCTTTAGCAACATTGCCTTATGACAGTTGCTGCCTCTGGAAGGCAACACAACATTAGCATACAATCAGTCCAACCAAGGGCTCTCGCTGGGATAAGATTTTAAATTACTTAATAAAGACTTTACAGACAAAAATTCATCTTCATGAGGTTCATGAGTCAAGTAAGGTCCTGATTTATTACAAGCTAACAATGAAATTACAGAAATTATGTATCTTGCTGACATTACAGAAAATGAGACAGAAAGCTCAGATATTTCTCTAAATGCAGTAAGAGCAATAACGTCAAAGCTGGAGTTGAAACCCCCAAGGCTGAGCTCAGATAGCGGTCTTGCATTAGTATAATGACATGCCAAAGCAGAATACCCAACAGAACTTATTGTGTTGTTTTGGTTTTTTTCCTCACAGAAAATAGACCAGTACGGGTAACTTTTGAATTAACTGACTTCAGAAGGAATAATACCACTCTAGTGTTATGAAAATGATAACTGCATCAATTCTAAAAAACATTGCATCTTTTCCTTCAACAATATCCCTATGGTTCAATTTCCCAGAGACGTAGGAAATGCCCTGAAGAGGGCTGTTGATACCACGTAACTTATTTTAGTCTGATGTGAATCACCCCTTGCAGCAGCCTCTCTCCATGATCATAAGAAATAGCCCAATGGCTAATTCAGATTAAACATCCAATAGATTAAGCATCCAACATCTAGACAGATAACTTTAGGCAAGTTGGATTCCACCCAAAATAAGTCTAGTCTGAATAAAAATCTGGCCTTTTCCTTCTTACAAAGCAGTGATACAGTAAAGATCTGAAGATTTTCCAAGCCAGAAAACATCACCCTCTTCATAGCCATCCAAAAATGCTCTGAAATCTGCTGATTGCTAAACTAAACTTCTAAAGTTTATACCAAGTCTGCCAGAGATACACAGCTTACTCAGTACTTCCTATATTTCTACCTGATTTGTTTGGCTATTGTTTAGTTGACAACATTTCTGAACAGAAATCTAAGCATTAAGAACACACGAGAAAATGTGTTGTGTCACATACAGGAATAGTTAACATTTTATGGTTTTCTATCATAACATCCCAATCTTTGTAAAAATATGTCAACAGAGAAATCAGTTGGTTTCATGATTCATAGCTAAACTTTGTCTTTGCCATGAACTCTACCAAGAACAGTATGTTCTTGAACTGAGCCCTGAAGCAGAGTGGACATCACGGTGTTACCCTGTATGTCTGCTCCAAATTCCCTCCTTGTCTCAAAGATAATGCATCTCTTAACCATCCTTACGCAGGGGAAAGGGACTGTCCTTGCATTGACCAGATTATTCGAAGCTACGATACCACTCATTCAGCACGACACATGTCACCTTTCTTTCAGAGTAGGGGTCTTGGTGGTCCTGCAGATATCTTCCCCTCCTCCTTGGTACAACACACCTCAGCTCCAACAGGCATTAAAGCAGTATTTTGTGTGCTCCTATTTTTTTTAAACAGTGCTGTCAGCCAAGTAAATATTTTCCTTACAGACAGGAACACAGGCTGCTTCAACTCTGAATGTTATCATAGTCCTATAGTTATTTATCTCTTTAAAAAAGGAATTGTCTGCACGGTCTTTTTTCCAGTTTAGGAATCAGGTCACAATGTCACTTTACATTAAGTCAATTAAAGAAATCCAGCATCAACCTCCACGAAGCAAAAACAAGGTAAAAAGAAGCAAGCATTCCTAACTGCGCAATATTGGTCCAATTCAGGAAGAAAGCTTGGCAAAGAACTGATTAAACTGCTTCTGATGTCATCTATTCCTTTGAGTAGTACAGTTATCTTACAGGGAGCTAATTTAACAGGAATATCAGTTCAAACAACGAGGTGGTTATATTTTAATAGCTAGTTATTTCTTTCTAGATAGTCAGTCTTTCTACCTTGCAGCACACAAATAAATTCCATCTGCAAAACTTTATCCCTACCATATAACTTCAAACAGACGAACTTTTCAAGGTCCCGCTATTTGTATGGTAACACAGAATGAGAGTAGCTCTTTCTCAGCCCAGTGAACAAAAGGAATAACATTTTAATAAGCCTGTAAATACAAAAAGCAGTGCGAAATTACAAAAAGTGTGTTTGTGCCTCAAACGCTGTTATATATGTATTAAATGTAAAAATGTCACCTATTTAAAAACATAACACTGTGCTTCGAAAGAGAAGAAAGGAGAGTTAGGGGACACACGATGGGTAAGAAGAGTAAAGGTACCACAATGCAAGATCCCAGGCGTGTAAGCCTTCAACCAGGTGGAACTGTTGTCTTATTTCAGGCAGAGAGTGCCTGTTGGTTGTTTACATGCAAATTTAAATGAGACGCTTTTCAAAGTAATGTTAGCCGAGACAGAGATTTGCTCTGGTGTGGAGAATAAAATTTTAAAATGGACATGACTTTGACAATTGCTTTTACTTAAAAGAAGTCTATCTTTTCACAACTGCCTAGCATTCAAATGACTTGGTAAACTCATGATAGTCTCTCCAGTAAATGAATATGCAACCAACCCGTGGCAGTTGATTTTAGACAAGACCTTTTGTCTAAGATTTTATACTTTAATGAAGAAGCATGTACCTTGTTTGAGGGAAGGCAGGATACTCCACTCTGAACAAGTATCTTTCATAGTTTGTTTCTCGTCCTTCTAACGGTGTGATAGTACTTGCTAAATGACAGAGCAGAGTTGCTGGGCTTTACCCCAGTTTTTTCTCACAAGTCTGAGATTATTAAAAGGCCTCTAAATTTACATCAGGTTACTAGAAAAATAGCTCACCATCAACGTACTCTGTTGCTCTGGAGTGAATGGCCCTTGCTCAAGATGAGGAGTCAAGATCACTGTTTCTTAAAAGATGTCGTCAATATAATTTTGCAATAAATCTATGCATAGCATTTATAATTATTCACTCTTAGACATTAAAGCTTTTAGGGGAAGGAAAACAAAACAAAACAAAACTCCATCAAAAACCAAACAAATATTACCAAGAGCAGACAGTTTAGTGTTATCCTGAATTTTCATTGTACTGTTGGAAAGAATTTAGAGGTTTTGCCAAAATAATGCTGCTGCGTCAAGCACTCTGCAAACCTTGGTGCCAATCAGTTTGTACAGCACAGCAGCGCCTCTGGGCTCCTCACACAGACCAGCAAGTCTCATGCCAGGATTAGTAACAGAAGAATCACATAGGTTCTCCAAAACAAAGCCTTATAGAGAAATCTCCAGCTACACTTTTCTTTATTTCCTTTTCCTTGGCTTTCTTAAATATAGGAACGTGTTTCCTCTAACTTATAGTGCATGACCTATGACGCTCTCCAGTCTACTTCTCTCTCTTGGTTTAAGAAACTAGTTTGGCAAATTCTCCTACAAGAATCGGTTAAGATGGCAAGATTGCTACATGCTCTGCAGTGGCACATTCAGAACATCGCACTGCAAGTCATGTCAGAAAAATATGTCGAGCTGTGGCTCATTCACCAAAAGGAAATTGAATGTTACTTCTGCCAGGGAACCACTAAAGTTTCTTATGTCGAGATTAATTGTAACTACAAACTTTAATTTTCCAGCCATAGAATCAGAAGATCAGCTACTTGGGAATTCTGTATCCGTAAGAATTTAAATCTAAAGATTAAAAGGACCAAAAAATCTTTTAGCAAATATATAACATCAAGAGTAAAATACATACAGATCAAGTAATAAAGGAAAACAAAACAAACAAAAATAAATAAATTTTAAATCTACATACTTATAACACCTTAACTGTTGCTGAGGAGTGGTCTTTCTACCCGACCAGAGAAAAATCTAACTAAATCTTGTAAGAATTTTAATAATGAAAAAGCTTATTTGCAATTACAGAAAAGTTATTTTACTTGTTCAGAAATTAGAAAAACAACTAATTCCTACCTCAGGTTGACATATCTTCAAATACTAACATTATAGCAAGGAAAAGAAAAAGGACAATTAGAAAATGGTTTAATTCCCTCTAATGCATTATCTGTAACTTCTCCGATTTCATCTTTTTCACTCACATCTATAAAAAACAAGTTCCTGTTTACAAGAAGATATTCTTACATCAATGTACTGCTAATGTCGACACCTTGTATATTACTTTAAGTTCTTTTTATTGTCAAAGGAATTCAAAGAATCCAACCAGATGCAGTCTTTTCAATCCAGGTTATTCTTCAAATAAAGCCCAAGTAGAAATTAAAGGTATTCCAGTTTTATATGCTTATTCAAAGCTTTCAGAGTTTTAGCTATAATCAAGTATCAATTCATGCAGAAAACGCTTGCATTTTGAAAAAAAAATCAAGAGCATTTTGGAAAGAAGTTGTTTGAATGAGATGTGGGTTTGGTTTTATCCCCATGTTTTTTCAACTTTTATTTTTGATATGACATTTAAACTTCCTCAAGTTGGTTTGTTGTTTTTTTTTTTTTTTTGTTCAGTAAGTAATCAAGACAACAATCCTGACTATCTAAGACAATAATCAATGACAAAAAACAGAAAGCAGGTATTTTACAAATAACTGTCAAGTCCACTTGTTTGGTTAGATAAAAACAATTTAATTTAATTGACAAGAAGATATGCTCTCTATTTTTAGGTTTCCTGTTACTATTGTTAACACACTAGGCTGGTATACATTTAGCAATCTTGAATATTAAGCATCACATTCACTTGAAGTTGAAACTGCATACCATAACAAAACCACAGTTGATTTGTACTTATATATAAACATTCTCCTTCGGGGTACCTGAAAGCCTGTCAGGCTACAAAGAGCCCCTAGTTATCTATTTGTAATACAGAACTACAGCCTAAGAATACCTACAAAAAAGAGAAAAATCAGTATATGGACAAAAGTCACATAAAGCAAATTTTTGTTCCCAATCTAAAATCGAAATATCTAAACTTTCTTTCCATTTGCCTCTACTTTGAGCCTTGGTACTCCAAAAATTTGCGAAATTATTTGCTACAGCTTGGGTGTACATCTTTGGACTCTGTGGTAAGACACAACATGCAGATCTCTTCACATCTGAAGGGCACTTAGAGGGGACAGTGCATTTAAGAGCCCAGGAAGCCACTTCCTTATGAGAGTAGCTCAGAACTTCTTCCAGCATGTCTAGTCCAGCTGCCTGAGCAGCCCCTCAAGAACCAGATGTTAGAAAATATCTCACAAGAACTTGCCATTTGCATCTTGTGATTGCCATCCAAGAAGGAAAAAAGGTGGAGGTACCATCTGATGTGACAGAATAGCTGGCAATCCCTGCAGAGTTGTATCTTGATCAAATGATTTACAAGAGTGTTTGAAGTAAGAGATGTATATTAACGGGTAACTAATGTAGACAGCATGTTTGGTAACAAAAATAAACATATTTTAGCAAGGAAAACACAGATTTAATTATTTTTTAATCTTGTTATAGATTTTTGCAATAACGTAAACGTAACTTGCTTGTTACCATAGAAAGATACATGTAGCTAAATTGTGAGACATTATGAATAGCTAGGATGGTATATGTGAGGGGAGAAATTTATTTTCCCTTTGCAATAGTCTTGTGTTTTATCTTACAAAATTAACAGGTTTCCTTTTTTTCTTTTCACTTGTGCCTGAGGATATATAACTGTACTGTTCACAAGATCCCTTAACTGGTTTACAAGCAGTTAATAAATGAATAGTGAAATGGACAGATATTTTACAAATTCAAGACAAGTTTTTGTTCAACTATCAGAAATAAGACCTATAAATATGAAGGTATATTTAAAAAGACACTTCTTAAACTATACTATCTTCAGCTTTTTTTCATACTTTATAAGATTTGTTGAAACCTAATAAAAGTATGTATTTCTAGAGAACTGCTTCTGAATTCTACAGTTCATAGATCCAAAATAAGCAGTTTGCATAGAATTACTTTAAATTCATTAACTGCATGAGAACCTCATTCATTAATGTTTCTGATAGGAACATCTACTACAGAAAGCAAAGTTAAGAGTAAGCAAATATCCCAGAGAGGAATGAGCAAATTATTGTCTACCCTGTGTCGAAATTGGTACATTTTCTACTTTTTTGCAAAGTGAGTTTCAAACTTGGGCAAATTAAACCAAACATCTATAGGAGAATGTTCTGTAGCCTCGTTTGTGAAAAACTGGATCTTAACACTATTCTAACTGTAATTTTTCTTCTGCTTCTCTTGTCTCTGTAACCGCCCTGAACATCAAGTGAGAGACAATAATCACAGAGAAGCTAAGCACAGTGCATTATCTATCCTGGGAGCATCACTAGAGCAGAGGCATCCTCAGTTAGCTACTTTTACAAAGTATCTGCTGTGTATCAGCTCTTGCAGATGCAGACTGTAGGAAGGTCATTGCCTCAAAAGGTAGTAGAGGTGAAGGAAGAAACTGAGACAGGCAGTTAAAAAAAAAAAAAAAAAAAAGGCAGCCTGAGCACACTTTGCCTTGGGTAATTTGTCTTGTTACAAATTCCCAGAGACATACACGGATCTCAAAGGCAGAGACAGTCCACAACCCATGCACTCGCCTTGAACCAGCATTCCCATCAATATTTTACTCCTCTTCTCTGAAACAATCAGATAACTCCCTTTGAATTGTGACTTCAAAGCAATCAAAGTTTTGGATCTGAAAAAAGTTTTCTGATTATCTACTTAATCTAATAAAAAGTAGCATACAGGATGATTTACAAATTATTTTTCTATAAAGGATGACAATTTATTTGGAATTTTTCCTGTTCCAAGCTTCCCTGGAATGATCATTAAACCCTGGGAGCTTAAAGCCTACCTCTACGTATTTATCAAATCTTGCTCCGGCTCTTACGAGATAAGATGAAAGGAAACTGTTACTAGCCAAGCTCAAGAGTTATGGCACTCTAAGTTACAGAGCACTTTACTTGATGACAGATATTTTTAAAACAGAATTTTGAATGTTTTTTTTTTGTTATCGTGGGTTTGGTTTTCAGGTCAGTTTTTTTTCCTTTAATTTTTTTTTTCCTAAAGTAAGATAAGAAGTCATAAAACAACGTAAGTAAATGGAAAAGGACAGTGTTTTTTTAAAAGACAGCTGAAGTGGTCCAGTAGCTATATAAACAAAAGGAATATTAAAAATGCATTGGAGGGGAAAAAAAAGTCTTTAATTTTTTGTACAAGAGTCAACACAAAACATAGGTAACTTCTACATGCACTGCAATTCATGACGAAACCTGGCTTATATTCTCAAAAGAAACACCATCTCCAAAAATAACCAACACCCCCTAAAGCATCCCCTGGTTCTATAAGTATTTGCTTGCAGTATTACAAGCTACCTGAGCCCTTGATGAGAAATGTGGTTTGATTTACGATCCAACATTTTTTTCTCTGCAACTCTCTGCTTTTTCTTCCCTCTGATTGTGTTTTGTAGCACACTTGATCAAGTGGGTCTCTCCCATGAAGATGCTCATACCAAATTCATGACCAGTCTGGTTGCTGATTAGCCCACCACGGTAAGGCAAAGTAGAAACAATACTCCCCTTTCCCTCCAATAATTAAGTAGGGAATACTTTGAAAAGAATACTTTCAAAAGAAAAGCAGCAGTCTGAACCCCACTATATCACATTTTATGCTATGTTTGAGAAAATAAACTAGCTTATAATACAGTAATACAAATAGAATCATTCCCCTTCTTTGCCTCTTTCTCTTCTACTTCTGGAAACACAATCTTTTAACTCACTTTTTCTTGAGCTGTAGCTTTCCTTTTTTTTTTTTTTGTGTAGGTGGGTGCCTCTAGCATCCTTCAGCCTGTAAAATCTCCTTTTCATTTGCATACCCTTCCCCTCTTTCTCTCCTTGTTACTAAGATGTTCCCTGTTCATTTTTTTTTCTTTCCACGGGATTTTATTTCTTCGAGCCATTTCTCTCTTTTAGTTATTTCTTGATACTACTCTTGATGATCTTTTTTTTCAGTAACAAATAGTATTTGAACTGCTGCATCAGTGCCTCAGTAGTTTGGAAGTTTAGGATATTTAAATGGTGTGTTTTGAACTCTTTCATCACAGTCTCTTTTGTTTATTTATACTTTTAACTTTTGTACTCTGAATGGGACTTTTCATGGGGATTTTGGAGAGTGAAGATGGAAGCAGAGGCAAGTAAACACCATAAAAGAGCCAGAGACAGTTTGCAAACAACAATTTCAAAACATAGTGCTTTCATCCCCAGACAGCTTCTACTGCCAAGTGCCCTCAGGAGGAGAAGAAGTGGCCTCGAACTTAGTCAGGACATGGAGATCCACCACCATCACGTCCAAGGGAGCAAGAGGAGAGCAAGAGTGGAGTAGAGCCTTCCTTTGCCTTCAAGTAGGGAGTAGAAAGGACACTTAGAATTTGGACCTATTTCAAAAAGATGCCCTAACTATGCCATGAAGAGAGAGAGATAAGGAAATGCATTTCTTCTGCTCTAATTTACTTTTCCAGTGTATGGAAGTTATTTCTCGCTGCATACGTTACTTATAAAGTACGGTAAGGAGGGCATGAACCTCATGATGAGGCACACTAAGTTGTGAATTACAACTATGAAAACCTGTATAGAAAAACTCTGACAATCAGTGTTGATATAAGCACATGAAGGAGAAAATCAAGTCCAGGAATTGTGACATTTAGTCAGGGACAAATATTTACAGATGACTAACATTCTGTAATATAATACTTGAATAGAAAACTAGGTAGGCTATTTGCTTTAATACACCTGTTTAAAAAGAAAAAAAAAAAGAAGAAAGAAAAAGAAAAAACAACTCAGTTTCAATTCCTGGGATTCTTTTTTTTTTTTCAGTCCTGCTTGGAAAATTAATAATTAAGACAATGAGATATAATCTGAGTTACAGAGAATATATCTGCTTCCTCAGACAATAACATGACAAATCTTGACAAGATATTTCACTTTCCAAGAATTCTCATATATTCACAGAAAAACTGAAATCTAGGAATTAGTATATCTTGGCAAAAAAAGGCTCTTCAGCAAGAGCAAAACACACAAATGGATCAGAAAGAACTAGCAGGCATTGCTGAAATGCCTGAGAAGATTTCTTTCCAAAAGAAGTTAAAAAATTCAGAGGAGCTGGTGTGAACAATATTGCTGAAGTATCAGAACACAGTAGAAAGCTCTGAACCAGCCAGCCACCTAGCTGACAACTTTTCTGAGAGTTTTCTGACACTTCTTTTCTTGTTTTAGGCCACAGACAGTTATGCCCTTGGGTAAGTATTTCCATTTTTATTCACAAATGTAAAAATAAAATAAATCTAAGCCTCATAACTGTAGACAAATGCCAATTCAGCACATAAAAATATAATGTCACATCCCATTTTCTGTTTTCTCAGTTTCAAAGCCAGTATCATGATTTGGGGGGCCTACTTCACTATTCTGATTAGAGTTGGGCAATTTGGGAAATTTAAGCTTTAATGAGGAAACAGAAAGAAAACCATCAGTGAAAGGCAAACTGTTTGAAGGCCGACTTGGCTAGAGAGGTAGAAGAACCTGCTTCTAAATGAAGAACGTCTGCTGATAGGAACAGTGCTTACATGGAGAGCAAGGTGACATCTTTAGTAACTGGTAACAACCACAAGGAAGTTAAGGAATTAGGCCATACACAAACCTGGAAAAGTGTGTTAAGCCTACTCAGTTCTTTCTAGCTACTGCCAGCCTTTTGGGTGGCAGCAGTGCTGGCAATCAAAAAGACAAGAAAATATTTTTTTTTCTGTAAACATATTAAGATTAAAAAAATATAAATGTTTGTGAACTTAGCATTACTTCCATAGAGAGATGCAAATTAGAGCTAGAAGCTTCACACCATTAGAAAGATTACTAAGTTTTGGTAACTATCAAGTAGACGAACGTCTAGAGAAGAATCGACTACCTACATTCTGTGGTTTTTTTCCATATTTTAATTAAGATTTAGGTACTCTAATCTGCTTTAAACAGTTTGGTTGGATGATGAATGCTTCAGGTAGCTTAAATGCAGTACACTCCGTATTTTAATGGCTGCAAAATAAAATTCATCAGAGTCCAGAATAAACTTTCTGATAACGTCTCTCCCAAAGACTTTTTAGCATCTCAACTAGATCAGTGTCAGTACTCTCATCGTGCATTTTCTTCTATTACATGCAGTCAAATGTCTTGTAAAAAAAACAAAACCCAAACTCTTCCCAACCATACTTAGAGCAAGCAGCAAGACAAATCCTGCGGAAAAAATGCTTGTTGTTCACGTTTCTCTCCAACAGTAATTCAAACTCTGAAATTTCAAAGTTAACATAAATTAAGACACTTCAGGCACATAAGAAGTATATATCAGAAATTCTTTTTTAACACAAGCAAGTCCACTTCTGTTATCAGTGGACTGATTTTTTTTGCATTTAAAGTAGGTTAAAGCACTTAACCAGAAGATACCAGTGATATGACGGATTTCTGTTGAAAATCTGTATGAAGTTTCTGATCACTTGATAGTAGCAATTGATACTATTTTTATCATTGTTTTTGATGAAAATGATTGATTTTTAATTCCTAGCAACAGCCTTTCAATCCATTTCAAATATTATAGAAAAAAAAGATTCTTTTCCTCCTGTGCCTGACTGGCTCATATTAAATCTCTTTATATTCCACAGCACTGTGCATGTCAATGAACATGTTAAGAAAGTACTGTCTTCTCTGTTCACAGATTTTATAAAGGTGAAATGCCGGCCGTGTTAAAGATTCTGGCAGACAGCACTGTTTGGTCTCTTATTCCAATTCTCCAGAATGAAGAACATGATTACAGCTTCTTCATTTTTTAACAGAATAACAACATCAATTGAACTTTGCAGGAAAAGGCATGATTGTAGCTTGCTTTTTGAAGTGGGATCAACAGGCAAATGCCAGCTATAGCGGATCAGGGCAAAGTATTGACATGAACCTGAGAAACGCATGGCACCTACACAGCTTACCTTCGCAGCCAGCCTTTTCTCCACTGCGACCGTCATCAACTATTTTTCACATTTCCTGCAGCACTCTTACTCGGCTCTCTCAGAGCTACATGTCTGATATTGACTTTTGCTAAGCAATGAATTCCACAAATTGTGAGATGCTCATTTCTGGACTAGAACTGTCTTAGGCTAATACGTTTAACCTTCTGCTTTCACTTCTGTGGGTTTCTCTTTGCTCCTACGTGCCGGCTGTACTGTTTTGATGTACTGCGATATATAGAAGGATAAAGGTGTTAGAAACTCCCTATCTCATGGGTTGATAAGTTTGAACAGAAAAAAACAAAACAGTTTTGCCTTTTCTTGGTGCAGATCATACCTGTACTTCTGGGTGATCTCGTATGGCACAGACTGCTTATTATCAGCTACGAAAGTACAGCCTGAGATGCTGAAGTTAGAAACATCTCTATCTAATAACGGATTTTTTTTTTTCTCTTTATAAAATAAAGTGATAATTGCTGGTACCTAAGGTATTAACATTTTTATGAGTACTACAAAGCTTTGAAGGGTTTCATTCACTTCCACTTTTGCTGCTATTATTCTGTGTCTGAAGCCAGTTTTCTGTCAGTTTGGCTTAACAGCAGCTTTACTATTAAATGGCAGCAACAGTTATTCACAATGTGACAGTTACATCTTTGTATCAGGAGAAACGTACTTGAGAAATTTAACCAGTTTTTAACTTCATACACTCTATTCTAGAGCCAACTGCAAAATGCTTCTGAATGACGCTTTAAATCTTGTAACTTATTTTGATTTTCTCAAATGGAGGCTGTAGCCAGTAAGCAATCTCTCTCGATACATACAGAAAGACTTAAACTACAGTTTATGATACAAAAACATTAAACCACCTCTTGGCAATCTCCTGTTTTTTCCTTTTCTACCTTTCTCAAGACAAAAAGATGAATCAGTTTTCCAATCTGTTCAACCACATAGCTGCACAAACAGTTTTGTGGTAACACAGGAACATATGACAGGCAGAAAATATCAGACTTCAGCATAGCTGGATATCTGTATTGTGAAACCCAAGATTAATACTGCTTTGAAGTTGTTGGTGCTGCTGAGACCACAGAGTATCCTTGTCTTCATATGATGTTACTGGAAATAAATGAATTATTCAGAGTTCTTAAATTTCACCATCTATCTCTGCAGAAACTGAGACTGCACAACTAGGAAACAATGCAGAATCTGCTCTCTCAGAAGATCTATCCCTTGTTTACTGTAGAAGTGATGTTACCTATTGGTGCAGTTATCAACTATTGTTAAAAACTCATATTGACACTGCAGAATCATCATATCCACAGAAGATGGAAATGGCTAAGAAATAGTTAGCAATCACCTAAATATGGTTCATCATCAAATACAGAAGAGTATGCAATTAAAACTATCAAATCCCAGGTTGAGTTAGAAGCAACATCAGTTGGAAGAGATCTCTATGTTAATAAACTATAGATATATTTCACAGGATTAAACACCTGACTTTTATTGAAGGGATGCCATCCAGAGGGACCTTGACAGGCTTGAGAGGTGGGCCTGTGCAAACCTCATGAAGTTTAACAAGGTCAAATACAAGGCCCTGCATGTGGGTCATGGCAATCTCAAGCATAAATATAGGTTGGGTGGAGAATGGATTGAGAGCAGTACGGAGGAAAAGGACTTGGGAGTGCCGGTGGATGAGAAGCTCAACATGAGCCGGCAATGTGCGCTGGCAGCCTAGAAAGCCAACCGTATCCTGGGCTGCATCAAAAGAAGTGTGGCCAGCAGGTCAAGGGAGGTGATTCTGCCCCTCTACTCTACTCTTGTGAGACCCCTACGTGGAATATTATGTTCAGTTCTGGAGACCCCAGCATAAGAAAGACATGGACCTGTTTGAGCGAGTCCAGAGGAGAGCCACAAAGATGATGCAAGGGCTGGAGAACCTCTCCTAAGAAGACAGTCTGAGAGAGTTGGGGTTGCACAGCTTGGAGAAGAGAAGGTTCTGGGGACACCTTCTAGCAGTCTTCCAGTACCTAAAGGGAGCCTACAAGAAAGCTGGAGAGGGACTTTTTACAAAGGCATGTGGTGATAGGACAAGGTGTAATGGCTTTAAACTGAAAGCGAGTAGATTTCAATTAGATCTAAGGAAGAAATTCTTCACTCTGAGAGTGTTTGAGGCACTGGAACAGGCTGGCCAGAGAAGCTGTGGATGCCTCATCCCTGGAAGTGTTCAAGGCCAGGTTGGATGAGGTTTTGAGCAACCTGGTCTAGTGGAAGGTGTCCCTGCCCATGGCAGGGGGGTTGGAACTAGATGATCTTTAAGGTCTTCCAACTCAAACTGTTCTATGGTTCAAGGGTTATGTGGGATTCTCCAGGAGATTTTCCATGAGAAGCATGATGGACAGGTTTTGTAACTGGGAAAATAATCTGTGTACGATGATTTCTGGACGAATCAAATGTAAACCAACTTTTCCTTTCTAACCAGAAGGAAGAAGTAGAATTCCTTTTTTAATCAACAAACTACACCAACTTTATGCCTTTGCCACAAGGCAAAAGACTTTTTGAGCTGATTGTGAAGCACTGTGTTTAATACAGCGCCACTTTGAAATCTAGAAAGACAGATCTGAAGACCATCATGAACAATAATTCTGAAAACTTACCCAGGGTATTTCTCAAATCACTAGTGAATCTGTTTTTTCTTGTCTTGGGTTGAACACTTGAACCACCTTTAGTGGACACTAAATGCCAGTCTTGGCCCTGTTGACTTGTAACAGCTGAGTCAAACGTTAAATGCCATATACATGCACAAAGTAAAGAAACAGCCATTTTGAGAAGAGTTTTAAAAGTTTTTCTTTGAGTTTCATTTACATAGAAAATGACAACGAAGCTCAATAGCTGAGAGGGGATGGAACACCCCACCTACTCAGTTTGAAACTAATCTAACAGAATTATCCTATGTGTATTGTGCACACCAAGACTTATCATAGATTGTTGTCTTAAAAGCTTTTATCGCCACAAGACGGACTGCATGCACTACTTGCAAGTGGCAAAATATTACAGGAATGATGAGAATCAAATCAAAAAGTACATTAAAATCTTCATATCACCTCAA
Organism: Tauraco erythrolophus; assembly: GCF_009769465.1. Taxonomy (NCBI): domain Eukaryota; kingdom Metazoa; phylum Chordata; class Aves; order Musophagiformes; family Musophagidae; genus Tauraco; species Tauraco erythrolophus. Next base: position 89,668,810 of record NC_141466.1, on the reverse strand, counting down.
ATTCCATGGTCATTTTCTTTGCTTATGTTTCATCGTTTAAAAAAAAAACCTAAAAGTAACAAAGTTATTATAGCAGTAATGCTGCACTATATATATATATATATATATATAAAAATTTTGCCTAAGCAGAAATCTCCCAAGACTTGCCTTAACAGCTGATTGGAAAATTTTTATTTCATATTTTACTTTTTGGACTTAAAACTAGCCTAACTGTTACATCAGCTGGAATAAATCTTGGCTGCTTCTGAGTATAACTATGGATGGAAAGCACATGTGCACGTCCTCTCAGTGTTCCAACAAATCTCATATATGCCTCTGGATTAAACTTTTAAAAACATCAATTACATGGCTTGTGTAATATGTTCACAAGCAGCGCAGTTGCTAAAGTCATTTGTATCTAGTACAATTTGATAGATTCAAGTACTTAATAACACAGTATTACCTTCAGAATAGCACATTTAATAGCATACATTACCTAAGAAATAGAACGCATTCTAAATACATCTATTTAATAACTTTTAAGTTACGAAAAATTGCAGTTAAGTTCGTCTAGTTCTATTGAAGTGTATTTTACATAAAAATCTAATTAACATTCAACACTTCACTGATTATTGTTGTATTCAATGATTACCTTAAACTCTTTTCGCTAAAACTGTGAAATATATATTACAGACATAACTCAAACATAATAGTATACTTTATAGTGATGTGTTGGCAACAAGGATGTCAGATCATAGCAATTTTTGCAATGAGGAAACTATTCATTCTCATTTCCAGTGCATTTTAAAAAAGAGGTATACATGAAAATCTAACAAGGTTCCAATTAACTTTACTGTCGTCTTTCGGGTTTTGCAAAATGAAACATATTAAGTTTCAAACTCAGTAAATTAGCATGGATCATTAAAAACAATCTGCTCAGTGCCTCAAATCCAAAAGATATTATTAACAGCTATTTTGCACTTCAACTAAATTGAAATTTGGGCATTCTGAGTTGGCTTTGGCAAGTCTACAAAACTTAAAAGTAGATTTAAAACAACAACAAAAAAAAGGAACTGAGAACTCTTTAGGTATTAAATACAGAACAACACTTAGTTGCATAACAGCATCCTAGCAAAATCCTTTGAGCCTTTTGTCAGAGCAAGATATATTTCTGATGAACAAAATACAATCTAGTCCCTTAAACATTTCTGTGTCAACCATTCTTAGCAAAAAATCTTTGATTGCAGTTATGTTACTGAAATTTAAGTTCTGCCATGTATCTTTTCAATTAGACAAAGATTTGGAGAGTAGCTAAGCCTTTTAGTTATTTTTTTATTTTTTTATTTTTTTCAGTCTTGACTGGTTACATGCTGGCTGTGCCAACAGAGCAGATAATGGGAGATAAATTCTCTTTAAAAAGAACAATGAATCCAAACCTATACTGAACAGTTTCCAGTTTCTTTTTGTTGCCAGGAGGATATGGGGACAGAGTGCTCTAACCAAGAGGTGACAGAGAATAACTCCTTAAAACCAGATAGAAAATGGAATTCTCATATCTAATAGAAATTGAAGGCTTAGTTTGAAAACACCTCATTATTTAGACCTTTCTGTATGGGTAAAGAATTTACTAAACTCTATTCTTCACACTTATCTCTGACTTTCCATGTAGTGGTGGCTATATTTCAAACCCTTAATGCTGTTCTATTATTTCTTCATGCGTAATTGTACTGCAAGGTTACATATCTCTGACAATGTGCAAATTCCAAATGTGAAGAATTTGCCAACAGTAATCTCAGTAAAGACAAAACTCAGCAAAAGAGAATTACCCAAAAATCATTGCCATCCAAAATGTCCCCGAGAATCAATTTTCCTTTGTTAGAGCTGGGTAAAAACTGAGGCTGTAAGAGCAAATAAGACTCAAAAGTATCATTCCCCAACTTGATCTTGTTTTGTTGTTGACATCCTTCCCCAAAATCCTAAAGGAGGCACCTCATCAATTACCCTGGAGCTGTTACCAGTCTCCCTATGGCCCACAGTGCTCTGGTTTTGTTGTGCAAGAAGAAAACCAGACAAGATAGGAAGAAATATGAGTTTTGGAAACAGCTGTAAAACTCAATTAAATATTTGAAAACTCTTTAGAAAATGGTATGTGGGATTCCCCCTTTGATAGGATGTACACTGTGCTCTCAGTGCACCTCCGCACTGAAGAAGCTCTTTCTGTCTTCCTGAACTTTACATGAACTGAAGCAGAGGATTCATGCATCTTATATCTCTTTTTGTGTATACACATAGGATGTAAAAATATCATAAAAGTTACAGTATAAATCAGATGTCACCACCTGTCATCTTTAACATCGTCATTGCATTTCCGAAACAGAATAATCTGTTTAAAAATGACAGGCCATCTTCCCTTATGGCATGATTTACATGTACTTTGCCCCTTCCTCTTTTCTCCTATTTTCTCTCACTTTAGTTTTATAACCACTGACCAGAAAGTGCACTCTAATAAAACTTAGCTAAACTGCATTTCATGTTCAGCCCAACTTTTGGCAAAGCCAGCAGGAGCCCTTGCTGTGAGCCGATGGGGTAAAGAGGGTGCTGGGGAAGAATCAGCAGAAGATGATCCTCGAGATGCCAGACCAGTCCCCTCTTCTGCTGCTGCCCCACCAGAGCAAATTAATCACGCAGTGAGTCGGTACAGATTACTTTTTAATCTCTTTACGTTAGTAACACATCACTGTCACACCCACTGCTGACTACAATGAATTAACATGAAAGGCTCTGCAGTATATATTGTATACTTACACCTAACAACTAGTCTGACATGTTAACACTCTTACATATAAAAAAAATATTCTTCTCAGAAGGCAAAAAGACACAATACAAATTCATATCAACTTCAGGGAGTTTACATCATCTCAACAGTTCAAAAGGAAGAGTTTGGAGTCCCGCCTGGCATCTTTTCGAGACTGCAATTCGCTCTGGCTAATGTCAGGCCAGTGTAAATTCTGAGGAAGCCCACTGAATAAATAGATATATCACCATTACACAGACTGCAACCTATTTCAGGACCTTGCCGTACTGCCCGTAGAGACACAAATGAAAATACTAACAGGTATTCAACATCAGTTAAAGTTTTTTTTTGTAATATCATCATTTAGCATGTCATATCTAAATGTCGCTTTTAGTTCATATAAATGTCACCTAATTAGTTCATATAAATACTTTTTTTGTGAAATTTCAGCAGCCTTAAAATTTTAGAAAGGTCAGAACTGATAAGCACATATATTCTGTCTGTTCCAGTTTACAGGTACTCCGCAAAAATACCAGATAGAGAATGTTGTCTTTGGTCTATAACGTAAGCAAGATGCCCTTGAGACAATGTTCTACACAGACGCATGTTCCAGTCAGTCCTCAATGGCAAGATACATATTATTCCAAACAAAACTTAGAAAAGTAAAAAGCACCAAGTGATTTCATACTCCTTATTCATTACCTTTTTTACTCTTCCTTCTTATTAGAAATAAGAAAAAAATGTCACCATAGCTTCTACATATATCTTTCCTTTAAGTATTTTGACTTCTTTTCCAAATACATAGTGTTTTTTCCAAATAAAGCAAAACTCAGATCATAGAAGCAACTGATTTGCTGCATTTCATCTGCCTTGTCAAGTCCTCTTATTTATATTTAATACATTTAAACACTGCAGGATTTACCCTCTTGCATGTTAAATCTGTAACCTGGAAATAAGCCGAGTGTGGAGTTGTATTCCAACAATGCATCCTTAGGAAATGCTGATAAGCAGGCCACAAAGCATGGCAACAAATATTTCTAATCCTACATATATTATATCAAAACTCCGATAAGAGGTTTTATAGTCTTTAATCCTGCATATATCAAAACTTAGATAAGAGGTTTTGTTGTCTCCAAATAGATATAGATGCTTCATGACTGATTACAATTTCTATTGCTCTTACAATCAGGCTTGAAACAATTGATCCCATAACACGTTTGCGGATGGAATAAATTCAAAATTTCAAACCAAAGACAATGGTTAAAGGGAATAAGACAATATTTAAGATTTCAAGGTGTCTCATGATTTTTTGGTGGTTTTTTTTGTTTCCAGACAATGCTATCCTGAAGCCCCAGATATAAAGTCTGGGAATCATATAGATTTTTAAAATCAGCTTCAGAATATTTCTAAAGTGAAAGGCTTGATAATGGAACATTCTTAATAGTAACGTGAAATGAATCGATGAATCAAAAAAAGTTATATAAGAGCCTCTGTTTTTTTATACCAAAATCAATTCTGAAAGTCAGTGAACAAAGAGCAGAAGGATCCGAGACAGAGAAAAGCTAATTCTGCTTTCTGCGAAATCAACATGAAACAAAGTTTTGTGGAGCATTATTTAAACAAATAAATAATTGAATAAAAGAGGTAAATAAGCCTAGACTAATACTAACATTTGTTTGGTTTGGTTTTATGCTCATTTTTTTCTTTTTTTCTTTTCTTTTTTTTTTTTTTTTTAATCTCTGTATTTCACATGCTGGTCACTGCCTAGAAATACCAAAAACATGCTGCATTTGAGTTTTGACTAACTTCAGGCCTGCAGACCCATATCAAGCATTTTCTGCTTCATAGCTCAGTGGAGAAATTCAAAGTCACAAGCGAAGCATTTTGAGAAAGAGGTTACAGTGAATTAAAGCACATGAAATATACAGAATCCCCAAAGTCCTTCACTTACAATTTTGGCTTCCAAACTGCATTTTTCTTCCAGTTTAGTTTCTCCACAGGCATCTACTTTGCATGCGCCAAAACGGTTTTGCAACAGGGGCAAAACTGCTGACCAGAAGATGTGCTCCAAAGGTGCGCTCCTGAACTAAACTCAAACTCTTGGTAGAGTAACAGTATCCAAAAGGGCATGGTTTGTTTCTGCCAACTACTCTCTTCCTACGGTTATTCTTAGCTTATGGAAAATGTAAACAAGGCATCTGTATATACAATCACATTAGACAGTTACTAGAATACAGTGTGGGACATTTAATATTTGCTTTTGACTCTGCTGAACTGGAAAGTCAAAATCCTTGCTGTTATGTGATTATAAGGTTATAATTTATATTTGCATAAACTCTCTCACTGAAAGCTACTTGAGGAACAATGAGAAAAGACTGATATCCACTTCAACTGAAGACAGTTCAACTGAAACAGGGTTTCCTTTTTGGCAATACAGCACGTTTACATTCTGAGTCTTTATTTCTTTTTAAAACTTCCAATTAAAAATGAACAAAATATTCTAAGCTAAAAAGACAGAATCTTTGTGTGTTTGTTTTAGTGATGTGCATTCTTTGACCAAAATATGGTCATGCACCATGTAGATGCATAAGAAAATCTGACATATATCTTTATGCTTTGTTAAAGTCCCTTATTCAAGACAGATTTTAAGAATTAGACAGATATTTAGTCTTTGTTCACTCTGTGACTCTCATGCTGACACTGGTCATACAGGCTGAAGTTACAAGCTAGGATATTCTTGGCCTAAAATACTGGAGCAGGAAATAAAACAAAAAAGATAGACTTAACATTTCATTAGTATAAATTCATTTTTGTTCTTGAAGAAGGAGATTTCAAACCAGCAGCTATACAATTTTGGAAAAGGCAAGATCCTCTGAATCTGCAACAGTAAATAAATGTTTAAACAAAATTGTCTCTGAAGTGCAAAAGAAGGTGACTGTAAAAACAGGCTGGTACCCTGTCAGGGTGCCAGTGCTACACATGTTCAATATGGGCAAGTAGGCTGAACATGTTAATCAGATTTAAGATTCTTATTGCTCCATTCTTTTCTTTTTGTTCATGCAGCACTTGATCCTCATTCTCATGTTTTCATCTCTCCTGTCCTTCTTGTCTTCTGCTTAAATTGAGTAGACAAAGCTAGCTGAACTCTGAAGTGATGTAATTGCTGTGATAGGCTAAAATGCAGCTGCAGTAAGCAGCCTTGCTTCAGGCCAGGAAGTCTGGGATAAGTGACCAAACTATATTAAGGTCAGCTCAGGGTTTGGGAGCATAAAAGCTAAAGCACACTCTCTTACAACTGATAGCCTGTCCACCGTATTTCACTCCTCTGTATGGGATGCAAACTTCGGAGATAGACCTCTCCTTTCCATCCTCTCATCTTTTCACACATTTTTTGAAATGGTTAGACCATTTAGGAGGATAATTTTGAACAGCTCTTTTCACTGAGACTGAAACCTATAAGGAAAAATGCCAATACCAACATTAGCATTTCTTGTCTTCAGGAGATAATACTTTCCGATAAAATTACTGCACATAAATAAGGATAGAAAAATTTTAACTTCTGAATGTCAAGAATATATTTTTTGTTGTTTCGTTTTCTACTTTCGTATGTCTTTAACGTAAAAGGAGGTATCTACATATAAGGATGGCCAATTCCTATACACAACCAAATCAGCTTCACAATAAACAGTGATGCTATTTCTCATATAGGAAGATGATTCTAATACAATACTGAACTTTCTAGCTTCATACAATTGTCTCATATGGGGCATGAGAGGAGCTGAGCGTGACTGATTAGCAAATGAGATAGGTCAAAAAGGCTAGTCCATTCTTTAAGATGAGAAAAGGAAGAGACACAAGTCCTTGTGGGTTTTTTTGCAGGCACCTGAAAAGGAATGTGACTAGCTTGTAATACTGTTAATTTTCTTTCTGCCTCTTTGTAATAACCTCCTAATACAAAGACACTTCCTAATATAAGGACATATTATATCCTTCTAATATAGATATTATAAATCATCTATGTACAAATACAAAAATTATATAATGATTAAAATTTATAACGCTTTGTATTATAAAGACATGAACATTATATTTCATATAGAAATTAAAATAAAGATCTATACAAATGGAGTATAAGTTAAAAGCATATTGGAGAAAGTTAAAAGCAAGATGCATGATTTATGGCAGATCCCTGCAGTTTCCACTGCTTGCTAAAAATTGCCAAATTAAAGTACGGGGAGAGGTTTTTTGTTTGTTTTGTTTTAAGATTTACATAGATACAATTAATGCTTTACTACCACTAGTTCATTTATATAATGCTATAAAATATTTTGAGAGTAAATATTGCATGCGATATTACTCACTTTTTACTACATTATCAAAATATATTTTTCTATAAAATATGTAAATATATAGATATATCTGCATATAAATTCTAAGAGAGTTTTCCAATTTCTTTAAGTACAAGCTCTACAAGAATTCATTGTGATAAAAGAACATAAATCACCTGAAAAGTTTTCTGTCAAAAGGACATGGAAACGTACATGACAAAAGCAAGAATCCATAGCAGGATCAGATGTAAGGAAAACACATGTAACTCCTCTGCAAGGCAGAATAATGTTTCTCCAAATGAGAAAATGTACTACAGCAGGTCACACGGACTGCTGGAAGTCAAAGGCTCAGTGACGACAGACACTAGAAGCACCAGGCGCAACTTCAAAAGCACTGTAAAAAGGCTAGATAAGAGCAGTTGTTCTGGAAAGCAACCCTCTGCGTGTCCTTTGCCCTGGCATAAATAACTGTGCAATCTAACAGCACAATCTGCTCTTTCTTCTGTCCTTACCATTTGTCCAGCTCTTGCATAAACACAACGGGCATTCTCAACTCTAATGAGTGAGGTAGGGGATTTTTATCAGACAGAGGTAGAGGACAACATAAAGAGGAAAATAGATTCTAAAAACGAATCTAATGAAAGGTCAGAGGAAAAAACCTTGCAGGTTGGCTTTTTTTCTAAAGAAAGAAACAAAACCAAAACCACCAAGACAATTCACATGAATTATGTCACAGTGAGATAAATGTGAATATCCTAAAGTAATTAATCTCAAGAATTATCCAGGACAAAATAGGTTTGTAATATTTTACTTTACAAGAAGTCGTCATTCTCTTTACCTACTTTCACACAGGTTTCTGTTACCTCAGAATCACTTCACTGCATTTTTAGTACTTTGTTTCTTTTCCTATGGTATTTCTGCTGATTGTACGGACTACTTCTGAGTTTGCTCACTTAAGTTATAGGTTAAATAATCTTGCTAACAAGCCAAGACTGTGAAGTTTGTTTCTGGCAACACAAGTTCTCCAAACAGCTTACCTGTATTAGAAAATATGACTTTCTTTTGACGTTTAAGAAACAAAGAAGTTTAAAGTGAAATCTCACTCCCATTTCTTCTATACATCGCCCTCTCATAGGACGTTAATGGGGTATAAGGCTGTAAGTGCAAAAAGGTTAGAAATGGGAAGAAATCTCAACATTGTAACATTAATTAGTAGTGGCATGTCTTATACGCAGCACCTTATCATTAAAACATTATTGCTCTATGTTTGAAATGCTTCTAGATTTGGAATTTAGTCAATTTATCCTTTCAAACCAACTGTTAAAGTAGTCATGAGATCATATAATTGTATTTCTATGAGTAACTGTTAATGCAATTGCTTTAATTGGGCTTAACTGGGTTTGTCATCTCAACTTAAGAAGAACTTCTCAAGAAAGGCAAAGTTACCTTGTAACTCATGTATTAATACAAACTATAAAAGCAGCCTCTGGTATGCAATTCAACATATTAGGCTTCCATGATTTATTTATTTCATTAGGGACATTTTTTGAACCTAAATAATGGCCAAGAGTTTATATGTACTTTTAAAAATACAGTTCTATGCTGAGATTAAATTCTTGTCGTCCACAGCTAAAAAGTCTATTATTGAAAATAAACCCAAAATATTTTAAAGTAAATATTTATGATGGCAGAATGAAAGGCTCTTTCTTATCCATTTTGCCCTTATATTTAGTAGAAATCACTGTTATTTTAGTCAATAGACATTAATTTTGCCAGATAAAGCCAACCAAAATAGTGTATTCTTAATCAAAATATAAGATGACTAATATAAAAAAAACTTTCCTTCCAGGGAAAAGATCTCCAGCTAATCTTAGTCACTACATTGAAAAGCAAAGCTTTTCAAAATACCTCAATGCAGTATATTGCAATACTGAAATTATAAGGCAACTTACTCACTACAGCTTAATAAGAAAACTAATTGAAAAATACAAAATACTCAAGAAGTACATAGTCACATCTGATGATGTTTTAGCAAAGTGAATGAGCTCTCAGTATTGATTTTTTTTTTAAACTTTATTTTTTTAAACACAATGTTTTAAATTACTAGTGGGGATCCCACTGCACGGTACAATACAAATACACATAATGTAAGAAAGTGGGAGCACTTCCCTGAACAGAATAAATGAAGTTTAAGCATCAAGCCTCTTTCCGACCTATCAACTTCAAGTTTTAATCAAAATGCTGGGTAAAATGCAAAGGAAGTGGCCACATTGTTACTTATAGCTAACAAATACAGGAAAATTTCATATCAGTTGGAGACAAATATAAACTCCTCTATAATTCCTTAAATATCGAATATAGTAATGTCATGGTTTGATGTGGAGGGGGGGGTGGTTCTGGTGGCAGGAGAGGGATTTTGCTCCCTGCGACCTCCCCGGTTTTGGATCCGGGTTAGGCTTAGTTCTGGCCACCGGATCAGACTGCCATCCCCCTCGGGGTTGAGCCAATAGGGCGCCTCTGCGAATTGCCCTATTTAAGTCAGGACAAGGGAACCGGAAAAGGTGCTTCGTCCAGGATCGACCAGAGAAGGGAGGAGGGCACTGCCCCCGCTCCCTGGCTCCCGGCCGGGCGGCTGCCTGTGTCGGGCCGGCGCCGCCCACGGAGAATGGCGGCGGCGGAGCCAGCTGGGGAACTCGGGGGCACCCCACTCCCAGGGTGCCCACTGGGCTGAGTTCACCTGGAGAGGACTGAGATCTGAGAGAAACAGCTGCATCGACAGCAGGTCAGTGAGGATGGAGCGGGAGGAGGTGTGCCGGAGCCGAGTTTCCCCTGCGGCTGATGGTGAGATAGCAGGCTGCCCCCCTGCAACCAGGACGGCCTCGGTGGAGCAGCGACCCACTCGCAGCCCGTGGGGAGAAGATGCCTGAGCCCGAGGATGGTCGTGTTGGGGGCACGGCAAGGCAGAAAGGCATCTGGAGTCTTCGTGACGACCCACGCCGGAGCGAGTGGCTACAGCTCCCTAAGTACCCGAGACTGTGGTATAGCCCACACCGGAGCAATCTGTGGGGAAGGATTGTTTCCAGTGGGCTGGACTCACGTTGGAGAAATTTGTGGATTTTTCCTCGTGGGTAGGGGATCCATTGGAGCAGGGGAAAAGGGTGTAAGGACTCCTTCTCCTTTAAGAAAGAAGCAGCAGTAACAGCACGGAATGAACTGACCTGCACTCCCCCAGTCCCTGCCCCCTGTGCTGCTGGGGGGAGGAGGTAGAGCCGGGAGGAAAAGGAAGGTGGGGGGGGGAAGGTGTCGGTTTTAAGATCTGGTTTTGTTTCTTTCTGTCCTCTCAAGTAATCGGTTTTTATTTCCCTTTGTCCTTCTAAGTAATCATTAATAAACTGTTTTGCTTTGAGAAAAGCGCTGCCTGTTTTGCCCAGGACCATGGTTGGTGGGTGCTCCCTCTGTTCTTGCCTCAACCCTCAGTCCTTTTGGTTTTTTTTTTCTCTCCTCTCTACTTTATTGGAGAAGGAGAGACTGTGTGAGTTTTAGTTGCTGGATCAGCCTAAAACCACGACAAGTATTTTTGTTTTCTCTACCAATTACCGCTGTAGATCTCTCTTCTATATTCATTCAAAATGCACTAGAAACACTTTCAGCAACTTTCCAGGATAAGAACAAGGGAAAAGATCTAGCCAAAGAGAAGAGTGATGGGTACGTTTCTCAAAGACTTTAGGGAACTTTTTTAATACTGCTTCTGGTAGGACACTTATGTGTCCTTATGTGTCCTTTATTAAAAAGCTACTTCCAGTTGATCTTCCTTTGTGCTATGTTGCACCACTACTGTTGCTACATTCCCTTTTCTCTTGGACAATTCCATCTCTTGCTTTTTCCGTGTGATGTTCTCTTCTCCTTTTGCTCTGCTTCTGGGCATTTTTTTAATTCTTTTACCACCCTTCCCTCTAGCTCATTAAAGTCTAGGGACAAAGCTGACAGCTATTTCAGCAGCCATAAAAAAAAAAAAAACAGAAGAAAAAAAGATTATTTCTTCTACAACTTCAGTTGACACCAGGTTTACAGAACCATACAGGCCTTTGAGACCCCTGAGACAAGTCACTCACAGGACAGCAAAAATAAAGCGAACTGATGGCCTTAAGTGGCATGCACACCCATACATATTGACTACAACACACGTAAGGGACAGGCTTGCAGTTACTAGATCGAAATAACTTGCCTCTCAATATTGAGGTTAGGGACAAAAAAGGTACTATTTCTTTCACAGTGTAGCAATTGCTCTCTTGCTGGAAAATCATTTCTGCTTCTACAGGTTTTGCCATGATTTTCTTATCACTTGGTGTATACAAATTGCTACTAAGAAGCATCTTCTGAGCCAAGGAGGGCCAAAATCCTTGACATTCACAGCAAACTCACAGTACTGTATTTGACTTTTCTAAACTACAAATACAGAAATGCTGACAATTATCCAACTATTTTTTTTCCCCTGTATTCCCCTCTGGCCATTCGCTAAGTGGACAGATGGATGCTGTTCAATAGCTCACTTACCCTCTGTCATTACACCCATAGAATAGATTATGGGTACACAGTACTAATGAGACCCTCAGAACAAAATATTAAATGTCAGTCACCCTTGGAAACACATAGCAAATTAAAACTAATTTCATGTGTACACCACAGAATTACAAATTGATTTTGACACGACCAGAGTAAGATAAAAAGCTTGTAACAGAAAGCAGGAGGATCTGGGACTTTATAATCAAATAAAACACAGATGCATGTTAGAAAAAATAACCCAGCTTGGTGACTCAGCTACATCTCGTGGGTACTATTATGATGAATGAAGATGGCTGCTGGATCAGTACAGACTTGCTACTCAGACAGTCTCCCAAATCAAATTAGAAGTCAAAACAGTAGGGAGGCACTTCAGAAAAGCCCGTAGCCTGATGATCACGACTAACACTGATACTTCAGTGATGTATTTCAATTTCACTACATCCTTTTATATTTACCTTCCTCTTTTCCGCCCCACCCTAGCAGGGAGGGCATCCTTCCACCTCCTGCTGTCCTGAGAGCCTCGTGGACTGGACATCATGGGAATTGTTCAAGGCCAGGCTGGATGGGGCTTTGAGCAACCTGATCTACTGAAGCCTGGAGAAGAGAAGGCTCTGGGGTGATCTTATCGCAGCCTTCCAGTACTTAAAGGGGGCCTACAGGAAACCTGGAGAGGGACTTTTTACAAGGGCGTGTAGTGATAGGACAAGGGGCAATGGCTTTAAACTGGAAGAGGGCAGATTTAGATTAGATATAAGGAAGAAATTTTTCACTCAGAGGGTGGTGAGGCACTGGAACAGGTTGCCCAGAGGAGTTGTAGATGCCCCATCCTTGGAAGTGTTCAAGGCCAGGTTGGATGAGGCTTTGGTCAACCTGGTATACTGGAGGGTTTCCCTGCCCATGGCAGGGGGGTTGGAACTAGATGATCTTTGAGGTCCCTTCCAACCCTAACCATTCTATGATTCTATGTTCTGGCCCAAGACAGAGAGGTTTGACTAGATGATCTTTAAAGGTCCTTTCCAACCCTAACCATTCTGTGATTCAACAGAATGTGGGAAATGCTGGGGCAGGCTGCGAGGAAATCCTACATACAATGACACATTGCCTGCACTTAGAAAGATTTGGCCTTTCACATGACAAATATAAATTCAGTGTACTAGACAGAGCCCCTGAAGGGAGCTGATAAACTCTCCAATTAGCATCATCACCAAGTAGATGTTACAGTACACTTTTCTTGTAATAAAACAGAAGGCAGAGAATTGCTTGTATGCTCAGAACAGACAAATGTGCTTGGGGACAGATTCTCCACTTCACTACCCCAGAATTACACTGGTATCACTCCACTGAAGTAAGACTTTGTTAAACAGAGTAGAGACAGAGATGGCCTCAGTTACAGCCTTGTCACCCTGTAGTTCTTTTATGGAGCTACTGGTGGGTGATCTAACATGAAAATTCCCTCTTTCCCATCAAGGCAGCACAAACACTACCAGAATCCTAGTAACACTCATTTTGATAGTTTAGTGGGACTTCTGTGGCTTGCATACATTATGCTTTCACTATTCAAAAGAGCATTTCACTGGGAATGTATAAATATCTGCACTGTCAGACTGAGAGATATGGAAAATCTGCTGGTTCTTCTGAAATATTTTAAGCCACTTCCTCACACTTTCTAACGAGAAGGAAAAATTTAAGCAGATCACTTTTCCTGATGTAAAAAAAAAAGTATTAATGGTCATAACATGTACAAAATGAGGGCTTCTTAAAGAAAAGAGAGGAATAAAATATCAATTACTTCAAAGATCATGCAGTGCTTTAATTAGAGTTCTTCCTCTGATCAGCTAAAGTGATAGAATTGAACTATGATATCATTAGAGACATGGATAATTTGAAAACTGCTACAGTTCTGGTATCAAAGCAGGAACCGTAGGATCTCTTCCCTTTCCCAGCAACACAGCTTGGAACTGGCAGACCTGAGATGAAATAATCACCTGTGTTCAACACCAGGCCGTCCTAAATTGCCCACTATGAAATTATCTGGTAAAATCTTTTCTAAGGATTGTAACATGTTGTGATGAAGTGCACACAATTAGATTTGAAATGCTATCTATCGGTCAATAACTTTTCAGCATCAAGCACCGGTTGTAAAGGGAAGGGAAGATGGAGAGGGATTGTAACAGTAAACATCTCATCTACTTTTGAAATCACTGCAAAAACATAGTTTTCAAATATTTCTAACTAATGTTAATCTATTCAGCATGTTTCTAAAACCTTCCCAGCATCCCAAAGCCCACATGTGCTTGAGTGAATTAGCACAGAAGATAAAATGATATGCAGATCAAAATATCAAACCACAGAATTACCTGATTTTCAGCTTCTTAGGACTCATAATCTCTCTCCTGAGGCATGAATATTTCTCTTTCTTAAATCCTACAGTTTCAAGGCTTTGTTTGCAGAGTTTATGATTTCAGAACGAAGTAGCACATTATTGGCCTTCTATTCCTTGTCTGCAACACTCTCCTTAAATATTTGGAGGCCACCAAAGGGAACTGTCACTCCCTCAAACTAACCCTGACTACCGAACACACTAGGAAAGCTCTCATCTCTTCAAAAGCTTGTCCCGTATGATGTGTTCAGGTTTCCATCCAGCTGCATTTTATCGAAAGCACTTGACATTCACTTTTCAGCTTCCAGGGAAAAAAAAAAAAGAAAAAAGGGAAAGGAGAAAATAAAAAAAAAAAAAGAAAAAGAAAACCTTAGAAATATTCTTTGTCTCCTGGGGTTTGAACTCCTCTATCTCCAGAGAGCAATCAGAGGCTACAGCGACATCAGTAAGTGTTGTGGCACAGAACAGCTGGCATGATGTAGGGAAGCAGCTGGTGCCGGGAGCGAGGCACATGCAGGCACCGCAGGGTTTCTGCTTCACACCAGTGCCCCCATTCCCTGACCAGCCCTTCCTGCTCCACGTACGGCTTGCAGGAGCCCAGAGAGCAGCCACCCCACAAGCCTCTCGTTCAGGAGAGCACATGCTGCCAGCGCTCCCCACAAATGCAAAGCACCAGCCTCTGAAATACATCCCAAGAGGGAGCAGTTCTTTGAAAACATCACTCATTTTAAGGGCTGAGAGAGCCCTTTTTCAGAGCTGTGAACGGGGATTAAACCCGTCCACGTAAACAAAAAACTGAGCCATGAGCACTGACAGTAAGGAGATGTCCATTTGAGAGAGAACTTTGGGTTTGGGGAATTTTAAAAGGAAAGGGGACTCTTCCCTGTCCAAGCGCATGCACCGCCTCCTGCCATGCTGACCGCCTAAGAGAAGGCCACGTAGTCTACTCTAAACAAGGCACAAGTCAGCATTTATGTCCCTGAGCACAGAGACTACAATGCTTCAAACCAAATGCTTTGATTCTCATTCTTCAAAGAGAATGCTTTATTACATGTCTAAGGGAACAACCTCTACAGTGGCTGATTCAATTATTTCTTATAAAATACATGTAAATAGCTCAGTCTAGGTATATTATATGAAACAGGAGGGATTACCCTCCCCACACACACACACATTCTCATGGTTCCATCACAGCTGCTCTTTATACTGGTAAACAATTTTTTTTAATCTCATTTTAAATGTCTATTGTGCTTCAAAAGTCTCCTTATATGCATTAACATATCTCTACACTGGATGAAGCTTTTTTCCCTTTAAGACAAAAAATAAAACAAGAGTTACAGGCAATAACCCTAATTCCCTAACCTCTTCAGGAAGATACAATAAATACTCTTCTCAAAAAAACAACCAACCAAAAACATTCAAATGAGAACGATTTAAGCTACCTATTAAAAGGCTGGTGATGGTATACAATGGAAGTAACAGAAAGTTTTCTCTTCTACTACTTTGAATATTTAACAACAGTCCATAAGCACTAATCCTCCAAAGAAAAGTTCAAGGAACTGATTAGAGAATTTCAACTATGGTGTTAGGAAAACTACAAGGGAGACGCAAAATCACTGTCCCAGGACAGAGAAGAAGTCTGGATACAAATCCTGGCTTAAAATTCATCCTTTGCCCCTGAGACACACGGAGTCAGCTGTGATATAGCCCAGCAATGAGCACTTCACCTCCTGAGGCTCTGCAGCCACTAGGCTTTGGGCTACCAGGTGCTGCCTCTCTCCCCCAAAGGCCCAGGGGATGTAGGAGCAGCCCTGCACAGCTGCTTGGTGAGATGTACTGAAGGGATCCAGGAGAGGGCAAGGGAGCCTAAAGAGAAGGCAGATGTGTGTGAGAGAGGGAACAGCCGAAGGTAATCATGCATCCTTGTTCTCTTTTGCCTGCAGGACGGAGAGTTGCCCCAGTAATTCATTACCAGGTCTCTGCTGAGAGCTTGTAAGAAAAATGTGCCTAGAGAGCCTTTTGTGTCTTCTGTTGTAATAAGTTCGGTTCTACCCAACAAAAACATAAGCTTGGTCCCAGGGCTTCAGCAAGGCTTGAAGAAATGAGGGCACATTGCTTCCAGTGACTGGTTTTAAAACATGACACAGAGCACTAGTAAACATGATCTATAATGAAAATGGAAAATGATTTGTGATACTAACCCACCTGCTTTTTTGAATTGAGAGATCAGATTCAGTGACCAGGAGTTGCCACATAAGCTTAATTTTGGTACTGTGGGCAATTTCTCTAGAGAAATTATTCTTGATGTATAAGCAATGAAAAGAGAGCAAACATCTAAAATTAAATAGTTACCTAGACCATCCTCACCTGCCTCTGTCAGCCCAAAAAACCTTCTAAGTTGAATAAAAAATAAGAATAAGGGACAAAGTGATTGGTTTGTAACATTTCTTCTTACAAAAAAAAAAAAATCAGTCTTGTCATTTCAGTGACAGCATTTAGCATCGATGCGATGTGCAAGGCAGTTTGTCTTCAAACAAGTTGGACAATAGGATGCTTCACTACAATTCATATAGATTCCCCACCACCAAAGTTTAAAAATCAAAATTGGCTAGGACGGGGAGGGTTTGGGAGGCTAAAATGTTTTTCAAAGGTGGCAGAGAAAGTATCTGGTTCAGCTGAAATCCACTGAGGATATTGCTACAGCCTGAGAATGTATAGGATTTCAACGGTCCCTCCTGGATTCAATCTGTGAATGATCCTCATGTTCACTTAGAATGCAAATAAAGATGTTTTATAGGTACACAGGACTTTTTATTGATTAATGCATTATTTTTCAGTCTGCAGGAAGACACTAGAACGAAACCTGGACCTATGAAAGTTAACAGAAAGTCTGTCCCACCTTTCTAGAAGAGAAGTTTTGTTCTGTTTGTTATTCTGATCCTCCACAAGTCTTATTTGGGCATGAAAAATGTACTGGTCAAAAACCATGCAAGATATTGACAAAGCTGATTGTTAATGTTAAATGACTTTAACAATCTTTATTCTAATTAAAACTCTATTGTTCAGCTCAACTAAAACTTTTAAATCTTCACTATTTCTCCCCGATGTTCAGACTTTTAATAAGTAACCAGGGTCTCAGTGTTTTATAGGTTGTGTTACTAGTTCTCTAAGGTGTTCTGCATAGTTACAGGCCAATGTTTCTTAAACAGCATTAAGAACCTCCATCAGACATACAATGCATCTCTCAATGTTCAGAAATGATGCAAGCAGATGATAGCCACCTCTGTCCCTTTTATTTCCTGTATAATTATCCCTATAATAAATTATTAATATGATCCAGCATTTTATTGATTTATCTGTGCACTCATTTCAGGATCAGAGATGTAATACTTTGAACAGTCCCATGCTGTAATTCCTTGTCATTGCCTACAGAGAAAACTTTGGTGAATTATTTCTCATGACAGTCACACACAGGAGGATGGGGAGCAATCTCAAAAAGAAAAGATGAGTATGCTTAGGTACTTCTGAGACTAGCTTTGCCACACAAGTCAACATCTATTTCTTTTCTTACAAAGAATCTTAGTGCATATCATCAGTGCATATTGTCAGAAAATATTATTGAGTTCAGTAATTAACTTTGCAGGATCAGAAAGTACCTCCTGGGTTGCTGACTCGGGTTTCCTGTTACCACAAACACTTTACTACAAAACATTTAGAAACACGGTCAAGATGAGTAATTGTAAGGGTAAATCTTACTAATTATCTTTTGAATGCTACTTTCAAAGCTTGTTACACTAGCAAACCAAACTGCATATGTAATTAGTAAGAACTGAATAAAACCCAGTAAAATACCGATATGATGGAAGACAAAGTCCAGGGCTTAACTGACTAGAAAGTAATACTAAAAATAAAAAACCACAAACACAATAATACAATAGGCGATGCTTTAAATTAAAAACAAAATATTTTTTTATTTTAAAAACTAACTAGAAAAAATTATTTCAAGAAAGATCAAGGACTAGTGTGTCTGGATATCTGAATAAATTGTCACAATGATTGTTCTAAATCTATCCTACCAGGACACTCTCTTCTATGCTTTTGTTACAATAAAAATATCTGTGCTGTCTAGCACAGCTCTCCAACTATCTGGAGAGGAAAATGAAAGTCAGGGATGGCATCCAGCCAAAAGTCAACTTGGATGTCATAGCCTGTAGAGAAGTGCCTAGGCGCCACTGCAACCCTGACAAGTTGCCTGGATTAATAGAATAGACACCAGAAATCAATTAAGGGCCTCAATGACAGGAAAGATAAAGGCCTAGAGGAAGAAAGGGTGTTAAGAGTTGATGCACAGGCTATAGGAGAAAAGCCACTGCCCCTTTTCAAGAAAGAAATCTGAAAGACAGAGATGGTACTCTGCTGCCTGGCATGAGCTTTTCATCTCTGGGATTCCAGAGAGAGCCTGCTGAAGATCAGAGCTAGGCTTGGAAGAAAGCTAATCACACACACACAAACAAACACAAAAAGGAAAGGAAAAACTGGCATGGAAGAGACCGTTTGTTTTCTAGTAGCTGTGAAAAAGCTGGAGCAGGTGGACTGAACAGAAGTTAAAAGAAAATTTTCCTTTTGGTTTTAAGCGTGTGGTTGGAAGATTACCTTTGACTGATCAAGAGGACTGCAGCAGAGGTGAGGGATGAGAAAAGGATGGGAGAGAGTATCATTTGTACCCATCTGCCCAACTCTTCAGAGGTAGGAGGGAGGGCAAAAGAGCTCCTGTTTTCTGCTACAAAAGTGTGAAGAGCAGTCTCCAGGCTTCCGTCTGAACCTACCTTTATTCATTGTAGCTCCCTTGCCCTCTCCTGGATACCTTCAGCACATCACACCAAGCAGCTATGCTGGGCGGTTCCTGAGCATTCCAGGGGCTCTGGGGGAGAGAGGCAGTAGGTGCCCAGGGGCAGCACGTGGCTACCCAAGGCAGGTGGCTACAGGACCTCCGGAGGTAAAGTGCTCATTGCTGGGCTGCAAACCATGGCTGGCCCCGGGCATCTCAGGGAAGGATGAATTTTAAGCCAGGGTTTGTATCCAAACTTGCTGTCCTAGGACAGCAATTTTGCATCTCCTTCAGTTTCCCTTGCTCTACAGTAGAAATGGTCTACTAAGTTCCTCCAACTTTTCTTTTTAGAATTATTGTTATGGAGTGTTGTTAAATACGCAAATCAATATGCAAGGACAAGGATTCTTCATCTGTAGTAGTTTCACTGAGCTGAACATTCCTTCCGCCTCACTCTTTTTCATTTGTACCTAAGCATATGGGCACTACTCCTCCTCCACGTTTTCCAGAACAGGCTGCAGAAATGTTCCTGTAACTAGTTCCCAGATCCCAAGTGTTTCCTATCCAGCCTCTCTGCTGTAACACTCAGAGTTGTAAGAGACCTGAGCCATTTTCTGCATTGCTCAATACAAATGGAAAGTTCAGGCGGGAGGCTGGAGTCCTGCCATGCCTCCTTCCAGACAACGGCTGCG
This sequence comes from Tauraco erythrolophus, assembly GCF_009769465.1. Lineage (NCBI taxonomy): Eukaryota > Metazoa > Chordata > Aves > Musophagiformes > Musophagidae > Tauraco > Tauraco erythrolophus. The sequence continues at coordinate 89,649,246 of NC_141466.1, read as the reverse complement.
CCAGCTCTCCATTTCTGAGCTACTCTTCATCAAGGAATTAGACTTTTTTGTGCTGGATGCCCAAGTTACTGCTCAATACCTCATTTAAGCACTCAGCTCTGTGTAATGTAAATGTGTACATAGGTCTACAATTAACTAAGGTAACAATCATGCACAGAGTTAAAAGTTTTGAATTCTTTGATCTTAAGCAAGTCTGAAAGTTTCCATAATGCTTAGTCACAGGTAATACATTATCCTGATCGCAGCTGCAGACTGCAAGATTCTCACAAAAGATAGCATGGTAGGAAAAGGCTTTGTAAACATTCACCACTTCATCAATACTTCTTGTCTTGCAGCAGAAAATGACAAACTTGGATACGGTACTTTGTGAACATTTACAAGTAACTTATTAAAGGATAAAATAGTTTAATTCTAAACGTTGCTAGACTAACTGGTATTAGAGAGATCTCTCTATTAGAGATTTTGCCCCTCTTAGAAGTGATTTATTGTGAGAAATATTACATAGATTATTAAAGTTACTTCTTCCCTTCCTCCCCAAACACGTGGTAAAGCACACACCCTTAGTATACAGAAATCAGAATGAGCTCCTGATAGATTGTTAGAAAATTTTTATGCCTGTTATTCTCATAGAGAATGAAAGATATAAAAGCACAGAATCCTGTGGAAAACAAACAAAAAAAACTTTGAATGCCATTACTTAATGTTATCTGCCCCTTTTGTGCCGCCTGGAACAATATTCTAGAAGACAGATATTTGTGTGTGTGTGTGTGTGTGTGTGTGTTTACTTTTGGTTTAGATTTTAGTGCTATTTTCTTGAACAAAAGGAAAAACTTCAAGCTCTGTAAAATAACCACAGCACAAGGATCTGATCAAATACAGAGTCACTGCATGAAAGGTTTGCATTTAGTCACTCTCAAACTTCACTGAGGTGTCTCCTCACAATCGCATCTCTAGTATCACTCCAAACTTTAAACAAGATTACTCTCTTCTCTCTTCCATCACATACCCATACTACTACTCCCTCTGGAGATAAGCAGATCACTCAGAATCACCACGAGGTAAAAAAAAGCAGGCTTATACCCATTGCTGGACATACAAGGACCGTAACCTGCTCAAGTGCTCTAATGCAGAGCAACAACAACGAGCCTTGTTACAAATTTCTGCAACTTTTATTACAAAGTCAGGCTACTACAACTGCTTTCTGCTAATGGTCCCGGATGGGTGCCTATCAAAGGAACATTCACTTGCATCATTTCAGAGCAGGCACCTAAATCATTCTAAGCACAGGAGACAGTTCGTGATGTGATTTGCTGGGAAAAGTAAACCAAATATCCTTGCCAAAGCACCCAGGCATGAGCAGCCTCTGAGCTATCTTTCCAGGACAGGCAAAAAGGGACCCTGGCTATGACCATGCATTTAAGTGGCCACTTAATAATCTGTTGCTCCATGACTAGAAGCTTTGCCCAGTGGCCACCAAGGAGGGATGTCCCCTGGGGGCAGCTCTCTTCCCTCCAAGGGATGGGCCTTTCCCTGCCCTCAGCCCCATCCTCCCGGAGCTCAGCATACTGCCATGCCATAGCCAGAGAAACCCCAGAGATGCTCCAGATGATTCAGCAAGGTGCTTTCATAAGCATCATCCCCTACAATTTGACTGAGTGGGCTGAGGCATATACAGAGCGATGGAAGGATTTAGCAGGATTTTAAAGCAAATTCAGAAAAGAGGCAAAAGTGACAAGAGTTAATCGAGCAGAAACACAAACTGCTTTCTGACATCATTATTCTGTGGTTGCTGAGCTCCTTCAGAGGGAGCTCAGTGGAAAACACATCTGAAGCCTGTCATTATGCTCCATAAAAAGGCGGCAATTGGCAATCCTCCTAATCAGTCTTTTGCAGGATTACTTATATCCACAAACATCGGCTTACTCTTTCTAGACAACATATCCTTTAATGGTAATAAATATTGACTTTTCAAATCATAAACATCAATACAACATGAAAAAGCATATTATTTCCTTATATTATGTAAAACCACTCCTGCAGTACCATGTATCCTGAAATATCTTAGAGGGTGTTTGAGGGTAGTGTGACAGTGAGTTACAATGGCTTGTGACACAGAGCAATTTTTGACTACTGACAGTGACAACCCACTGAGAAAAGATATACTACTAGTGAAGATAGAGTTATCCTCTATGTAGTCATATTTTATTGCAAACTTGAAAGACATCACTTAGCACAATTTATGGTATTCTGCAAAGATTTTGCTGTTTAGAAAGCTCTTCATCTCCATCATAATTAAAGATAACAAAAATTTGTTTCCCCTTTGAAAAATGCAAGAATTGCTTTCTAGCAAGGTACCAGTGTACTCCTTCCAGATTTTAATCAAAGCAACAGATCTTGCTACCAGAAGTGGAAGAAACTTGCTTATTTCATCTACTGTTTTGCTTTTCAAATCTTGAAGGCATATTTTTATCCTCTCATCTCTGAGGTCTTTGTCTTTCTGCTAAGAAGCTCTGTACTCTCCATCTCACAGGCTTCACATGGTCCTTCACAGGAAGAAGATAACTCATCTGTCTGCCTGCCTCCTGGAGGTGCTGGTAGCCAGAGGAACCTGGTAACACCATGCTGGGAACAGGAGGCTGAGCAGAAGCCATGCCAGAAGCCTGGGAGATTGAGAAGCCCCATCCTTGGATGTTTTCAAAACCTGAGTGACCAAGGCTCAGGGCACAGCCCAGCCAAGTCATGAAGTGAGCCCTGATTCAAACGGTGGACTGAACAAGTTACCTCCAGAGGTCCTTTCCACCATAAAGTAGCCTTTGCTTCTTTTTTTTTTTTTTTCTCTGAAAAGTGCCAAGTTTTGAGCATAAAAATATTAGCTCTTTTTGTTTTCGGCGTACTTCCGTGCCCACTTCACTTCATGATGAGTACAGCATCTTTTAAGGACTATTGAAATATTTTCTGAATAGCACCCAGGAAGATCTCCCTAAACACAGGAATATGTTTCTCTATTACCTCCTAACTTGTAGATTTTGGCAAGCATGGAAGTTAGATATATCCATCAAGCAGCATAACATCCAATAACTACCTTTTTGGACCTTTTGCCTAATTTAGATTTTGGACCATTTTTCTTCATCCCCTATTTTTATTGGCACTCTACAATAAAAGTTTTCTCACAAGATCACTGGAGTTCATGTATGAGACTTCTTTATTTTTTTTCCCCATAAATTCAGTGAAAATAATACCAAGAAAAAAATCTGTAGACACAAGGGAGTTGATCTTTGCTGAAAAGAGGAATAGAAGGAGAAAAAGGTAAGTAATGGGCCTCAGAATTATTGTGGATAAATAGGTATGATTGGCAAGCAAATGTTACAGAGGATACAAAAAAGCACAAAACCTGGTATAACAGTTGTTATTTCACTACTACAATATTTCACGGAACCATAAAATGGTTTGAGTTGAGAGGAGCCTTAAAGATCATCTAGTTCCAACCCCCCTGCATTGGGCAGGGACACCCTCCACTACACCAGGTTGCTCAAAGCCTCATCCAACCTGGCCTTGAACACTTCCAGGGATGGGGCACCCACAACTTCTCTGGGCAACCTGTTCCAGTGTTTCACCACCCTCACTGTAAAAAATTTCTTCCTTATATGTAACCTAAATCCGCCATCTTTCCGCTTAAATCCATTGCACCTTGTCCTATCACTACCTACTCTTGTAAAAAGTTCCTCTCCAGCTTTCTTGAAGATTTGAAGGAAAGAGGCAAACTGTATGCTCTGTTTATTTTCATTCACCATAAGCACTTTGCACATAGCAGATGTCAGCATATGTTTTGACTAGAAACACACAATTAAACTTGCTTGGAAATGATCAACTGCAATAGGGAGGGGAATAAACAGTGTTGAGCCACATAAAGCTAACTCGCAGGCAGCAGTACTGCCCAGCAGGACAATTTATCAGCTACAGTAGGCAAGGCAAGGTTAGGAAACCAAAATGTTTGACGATATGGAAGTCCATGTGAGGACTGAACTGTAATTGCGAAAGCGGGCAAAACAGCCCCCTACACAAAACAAAAACCAGCCGGGGTTTTTACAGAGAGAACTCATTGCAACTGCTCTGAATTACTTGCGTGTTTTCAGTATTGTTTATACCTCTCCATCACCACAGTTGAGACTGCAGGATTTTTTGTTTGTTTGTTTGGTTTGGATTTTTTTTGGTTGAGTGTGTTTAAGAAAATCCCCAAAACTCTACCACGGGCCAGCTATGGCCCTCTACCACATTGTATTCTGCAACTCCCAGCCACAGGCCTGCCCCACTTCTAGTCCTTAGTTTATATAATTTGGCTTTCATATTTTTATGCTTTACAAGCTCCATACACTCCATCTTATTTTTGTCCTATATCCATAATTTCATCTTCTGTCACCAAGCCAAGAGATTCCTCTCAGAAGACTGGAAAGCCACTTGCCCCTTTTCCATGCTTTACTGACTCAGTAAACACAATTCCTTAATTTTGCTTGTGTAGCATTTTAAATGTTCTCCCAAGATTCCTGAGCACTGGAGGTAACCTCTTCAGCCCAGTCTGGTTTGAAACAGGCCAGTGTTGCCAAGCACAAGTGAAGAAATATCCTCAGGAAACCAACAGTTCAAAAAACATCTTCAGTATGCTGTGTGACAACATATGTACAACTAGCTGACAAAAGAAAAAAAAAGAAGAAATATAAAAGCAGAAGAAGAGTAAGCCAGACAACTAAGCAACAGAACCAGCCAGTCAGAGTTCAGTCATCAATAAACAAAATTTAACCATACACTAGTTAACATCATCCTTCACCGTTCTTATCTTCTGTCTTTAAGTATCTTATCCAAAGCAAAATCACTCAGATTTTTATTCAAATGAAAGTCAATAAACAAAAAAAAAAGGATGTATTTCAATTATCCCCCAAACAGAAAAAGTTCCCTAACAGAAATCAGTAGAAAAATAGAATATGCATAAAATTACATGTTGAAGACGTAGTTACCAATACTTGCCAAAATGTATATCTGAAACATGTCGTGCTTTATGTCATTATTACCATGAAAAAAAAAACACATAAACTACTTTACTGATAAGGACCCTGGAATGCCTCTGTGGTCTAACGGGAATAAAAGACAGAATGGAGATCTCCTACCTGTCTCCCTCTGCTTCCTCGGCGGCAATAACGTACTCTATGAGCGAATTAAACCACATATTCCATTTATTCAATATTCGTGTGAAGGTGTTTAAAGCCCTTAAAATGGAAAGAAGGTTAAATGAATGCCATCTTCAACAATGTGTGAAAAGACGAGAGTAGTGTTCAACAGCAGGAACAAGTTTGAATATGGTGATGAGAAAATTAACTGACCGATTCATTAGCCACGAAAAGCACCTCGTTTGACAGCAACTCAAAAAAGCATTATGTCACAGGCATTGCTTCTTTTTCACTCGTGTTTGCTAGGAGACCAAGCTACCCTCCATGTAGTGAGGTATTTTCCGAATCCTTACAGTACTGTGACACTTTTCTGTAGAGTTAATCCCGAATTATCCTGGGCTAGAGAAGACTATACGTTAAAGCAGCACGCACTTAGAGCTCAGCCTTGCAATGTGATGAGTGCTCTGGCCCCCAGCCACCGGAGCACTTAGGCACATGCTTTATTTTAAACACACGAGCAGTTCCGCTGAAATTCAAAGAGAAAGTCACGGCACGGAAAGAGCCAGATTATGTCCTGAAAATGTGAAACTATATTAAAACCAAGACCAAAGCACAATTTAAAATTAACACAATCATTTCACTGGGTCAGGTAAATCTATCCTAGTAGACAAGTTGTTCTACAGCACATTAGTAGGGTCAGAGAGGTCTCCGAGCCCGCTCAAGGCTCAGGTCTGCTCTTAAATGGGCCAAGCATGAGAAAATTATTTTGCAGAAAGTACTGTGAGCATTCAAAGGAAAGTTCAGTAATATCATCCATTGCTGCCAAAACAAAAAAGAAAGACAGAAACTGAAACCTGAAGGATATCCTCAATTCTCATCCGGCAGGCAGGGTTCTGTGCCATGAAGGACATGTGTACCCTTCACAAAGTTGTTCAAGCTTACACTGCCTTTTAACAACTACCCAAGTCTGGCAAATTTCTTTCCTTTTTGACAGTGACATAAGCAATAGAACCGTATGAATTATTCTGCTGAAATTGCTATTAACATTTCAGTGTTAAAATTACACTGTGTCAAGCTGCAGACGAAAAAAAAAAGTTGCATTTGCAGAGTACAGAAAATTTCTGTATACTCAGTGCTTGTAGGATAGGATTCAAAAAAAAAAAAAAACCAAACCAAAAACCCAAGAGAGATCAAGACCACTTTCACTTGTGTGCCTAAATATTAATTTACCTTTCAGATGAGAAAAATGAAACTATTATTGTGTGTTATTATTATGATTAGATATTCTGAATGTGAGTCTTCAATAATGCGCCAATTTTATTTGAAAACAAATGTTTTTAATTTCAAGATCATAAATTAATGTTAGCGTATTTTATATCTCTTGCTCAAATACATCCAAAACAATTTAAATAATTTTTCTTACATACTGCAATCTATATCTTGAGTGACAACCTCTGCACTATCAGCCTAGAGAGATGAGATAATAAATAACCCCCTTGCTTCAAGAAGTATTTAACAATGCACAATGTCACAGCTCTGTAAAGCAGTGCTAGCATATCTTAGCAAATTGTTGCATCAATGACATTCTAAAACTTTAGAGAACAGGAACTTTAAGCTAACAGATCAATGACATACTGTTCTTGATTTTGCAGCACGCTCCCCCCACTGCAGCTGAGAGCACCTCAGCTTCTTCAACACCACTGTATTAAAAAATAAAAATACATTTAAAAAAAAGAACTAAAAATCTAATTAGAAAAGCTTTCACTAGTTTCAGTCACTGCTAGTGCCACAATACCCCCACCCTTTCCTGCACCAAATTCCTCACTTGTTTTACAAGGTTTGGTGGTAAACAGTGATTGAGAAACTTGGTTCAAGGCTTTGGGCTCATGGATGAAAGGATCAAACAACACATGGCTGAGCCAAAGGTTGCACAGACCTCTTGGATCCACATAGCTGGGCCCAAAGTCCCGCAGCTGAGAGGAAATGTTGGGATGGGATCCTGAGAAGCAGGCTCCAGGTGGCAGTTCATGCTGGTCCTTGGGACATAGCATTTCTCCCACCTACTTGGGCCAGGGGGCATAGACCCACCATCCCGGGATCTGGCAGAAGGAACAACCACAGCTCTGCAGTGCCTGACCTGCTGGGAAAGAAAGAGCTGCCATAAAAGAACCTCAGGGCACACAGGTACAGCCTCCAGATGTGAGAAAGTACATAGGAAAGGCAGAGGGAATAATTTGTTTGTGCCCCATCAGGATGAAAGAAGAGCTAATGAGTAAATGAATGAATTGTCTCTATGGATTGCATTCAACAGGCAGTCTCACGCTACAGAGAAATTATCTTTTGCCATGGGTGTAGGAGTGGCTAGAGTTCAGAACGCTGACAAATCTTCGAGTGGGAGAACAAAGACTTCAGGTTAAAAATGAGTCTTAAATGTTCCAGAGTCTGAGAAAATAACTGAGGGAAGGAAGAGGAGAGGAGGACTTCAACACAGGGCACAGTCAAAAAATAAAGAGAAAGAGAACAATTTCATCAGTGCATTCAGCTTCGTGATTAAGTGCAGGATTAGCCAAGGAGAAGGTGAACCGCCTGTATGAGAAACGGCAGGCATGAGCAGGAGGGAGATACTTGCCAGAGCCATGAAGGCTTTTGTCAGATACAAGAGTGCTTCAAAGCTGTAAGAAATAGCATTTTTTAGCATATTTTAACATCTTGCTTTTAGTATCTAGATCTGTTCATTTTTTTGTGCTAAGGCTCTTGTAACCTACCTTTCAGGGGCTGAAACTTTCCCAGCCGTTTCTGTCACTTTGGCAGTCGCGATGCACGCTGTTCAGAAGGACGATTTCAACACACTTCCCCAGTGCTGCGAGACCTCTGTTTATAACTTCCTTTTTGGCCCTACTCTGTGGTGCTTAACTCTTATCAGTTATCATCAACACAACAGATTAGATTACTGAGCCCTGACAGCCTGTAGAAAAAGACTCAGTTCAAGGTACCACACTATCTGTTCTGTTTTTCCTGATGCCAGTAGCTGCTCTGAAAAAGAGCTGCAGCTAGGAAGTTCTATATTTGCTTGTTTTAAAGGGGGATCCCATATGGATAAACAATGCTGTTCTTCAGACCCGATCAGATGTAGCTGACAATTAATCAGTTCTGTTATGTTGTTATGTCACTGTCTCTTACTGGTCTCTGATAAATTACTGAAGAAGTTACTATTCTAAAAGCCACCCCGTTTCCATAAAGCACTGATTGTACATGTATGGAACTAGCAAGGTGAACTTCAGATACCAAGGTGCTCAATATCAAAGGGTCATATGATCATTTTAATATGTTTATCAAACTGACTGTATTTCAGAGCTCCTGCAGAGTCCAACCTGCCCTAATGATTAGGAGCTTTCCTATTAACTCCTAAACTACATCTATACATAGTTTATAACATTTGGTCTTGCAGAAAAATTACTCTTCTGTTTAATGAGGGTTGGTCTTCATTATTCTCTTTCAAGGATAATGACAGTGAGAGAAAAAGACAAAAAAACCCCACCCTGAAACAGCACCAATACCTCAATAAAAGCCAAAACAGTTTGAAATGCAACTGGTGGCAGCAAACAAATCAACAATCAGTTTTGAATCCGTTAAAAAAAAAAAAAATCAGTAATTAGGGGTAAAACACAACCTGCAATCTTTCACAAGCAAGAAGAAACAAGCACTACAGTGACCAAAAAGACCTGTATAAAAGCAGACACGGGTAAAGCAGAAACCTAACCAAGTCATCAGAGCTTATTCATGCCCTCCTATAGACCTAAGTAAATATTGAAGAGGTCCATTAAAAAAAAAAAAAAGAAGGTAGATTTCTGTTCATATTGAAGCCCACTATAAACCTCATTTGAACGTCAGTTTAATCATTATTTCATCAAATCACTAAATGCAAATAGGAAGCCAAATCAGGACTTACAAAGAACACTTGAAGTAACTACTCCACTATTACCACTGAACATGTTATCCCTTTCCCACCAGGAAAGGAGAGCTCTGAACGAACCGAGGAGCAAGGGACACAAGCAATCAGGCATTGTTGGCAAACAGAGGAATGGGAACTGCACTGCAAAGAAGTGCGAAGTCTGGACAACGTCCCCTCTGTACTACACCTGCCAGCTCCTGGGAGACATAGCCCAGGCACTCCAGCACAGAGAGCCATGTTACAAATCACACCTTCAAGGCACCATTTAATCTCTTGTGTCGGAGCTTTGTGGGAAGCTACAGGGGCATTGCAAAGCTCAGGACCACCTTCTCGTCCTGCTACCCATGCTGGGTGACGCGGTTGTACCTGCTGCTGCAACCTGCTATCAGATTTTGGGCAGGCACTCCAGAAGACAGTTGATCCCAACCTTGGAAGAAAAGCAAGGAGATGGTGGGCTGACAGAAGATAACCAACCACATCACCATCATAGATGATTCGTGGTGAAACCAACAGCTTTTGTTTTGCTAGTGCTGCGACAGGCAGAGATTTCAGCACATATGGACACAAGCAAGCATGAGGTGTTATGTTGTATCGTACCTTTCTCTATGCATTCCTGTAACTCCTTCTGCAAGCAATATGAGAAGAGTTCATTTCCAGAAACAAAGGTTACATTCAAACTGATTTTCAACTGAGCAATACAGTCCAATACACCTGCCTAAGCTTAATAACTGCTCTCCTGACCCTACTAAAAAGGTCATTATCCTAGATCAAACTAGACATGGTTCAAAGACCAAATTATAAGGAACATATTTACGGACTTTTACTAAAGAAAAAACTGAATAGCTGCATAATTCACAAATATGTCCACCTTCCACTAGATCTAAATTTGATGAGTTTATAGATTCTAAGTTTGATAGACTGCCGGTTTCTCCTCTGATTAAAGTCCTGAAAATCACTCCTGTACCAATCAGTATTAGTCCACATACTTTTCAAATTAAATCAAATGATAAAATCTCCATGTTGAAACACAAGAGTTGACACAAACACCACCACTCTCAGCCAGATTAACCAAGTGGAGTTAATCAGAGCAGTTTGCACATGTGAACAAGTAGATTATAAAACAGAGATAAGTAAACATAGAGTCAACTGCTTTGATTATATTTTGTGTGACACGCAAGATGTGTCTAGAAAAGTCTCACAGCTGGAAAAAACAATAAACAGAGAGTTCAGACAGCTAATTAATAGTGGTAATGTAACTTGTACTCTAACATGCCACTTACCATCATCTGCATTCTGTCAAGGAGTACATGGTGACAGTTCTCAAGTATTGCTAGAAAATTGTTTTCATTTTGCCCTTTCCCTCATAAACAAAACACCACGGTGACAGAAGCTGCTTGACCTGCTTTCTAAGGAAGAGATTTCCAAAGAATCACTCCCACCGTGAGAAGCAAGTAGCAGAAAGCCTTGAATAGCAGAAGCTTCCAAACAAAATGTATTTTATTTCAAACTACATATGCAATTTTTATTTCTTTTCTTGCAATGTTCCTTCAGCTTCTTCCCCTATCTCGTTATTCCTGATTTCTGCTCTATTTTCTTTATACCTCCTATATGTTTAAGAGTACACAAACTGCTACTAAACTGACCGCAGGGTCTTTTCCCACTGTGTCACAGATGTCTTAAATTAACCTCACTTATTCTTTTCCTGGATTATGAATTTTAATTTATCCATATACTCCATAAGTAAAGGACAAGCCTCACAACTGTAGTGAAAACATAGACGTAATGCTAGTTTATCGCTCATCATGGTAGGCCACGAGACACGTGTTTTCCCCAGATCTCAGAGATCTGCAGAACTTTAAGAGACTGCAAAAGAGCTCTAACAAACTTTCTATGGATATCACAGAAGCAAAGTAACCTGAAAAAGTCTGCTTCTCTAACCTTTAAATAATCTTCTTAACTACACTATTTCATGTCTGTACAACAGCAAGTCTCAAAGTTGTAAAAGGACACTCTGCCATTGGGCGTCCCTTTGAGACCTCATTGTTAGCTACTGCTGTGCCACTCTAGTTTCAAGATGGTCAGAACTTGTTTTATCCTCGCCTTTTGTTTCCCCAAATGACTGTCCCTTCCATTTTCCTCCACCTCGAGACCCTCTGAAGCAATGACAGGCTCTTCTGAATGAACTCGTGCTAGGACACAGCAACCACTGTCCTCTCAGCTGAGCCAGGGGAGTATGATCTCTGCAGAAACGAAGTGGGTTACAGCCAACAGACGCTCATATATTTGGGAGAAAAATCCTTTTGCCACAGTAGAGGAATTTTGAAGCTCTTACTTCTTATGCTTAGCACAATTCCTCACAAAAACTAGGTGGCACATGAAGGCTCACACTGTAACAGCTAATCATGGATAATGGGTTAGTTACAGTGGAATCGCTACCTATATTAAATGGGAGGGAAAGGTGATGGTTTATTGACATAACATAAAATTATGTTTATGTCATAATTTTAAATTTTTAATTGACATAACATAGAATTCCTCTTTGGGAAAAACAATACAGTGTTTAAATTAATTACTTGGAAAAGCAGCATAGATTTAGTTAGTGGGGGAAAAAAAAGGTATTCACAGAATTTAATCTTCTTTTGGGATGCTGGAAAATGTTAACATGAGTTTGGAAAACTTACAGAACTCCTCAGTTTTCAAAAACCTCCAGTAATCTCCCAGTTCCTAACAACTGTGGTCAGCAGGTCAAGAGAGGTGATTCTCCCCCTTTACTCTGCTCTTGTGAGACCCCACCTCGAATACTGCGTCCAGTTCTGGTGTCCCCACCATAAGAGAGACATAGATTTGTTGGAGCGTGTTCAGAGGAGGGCCACAAAGATGATCCAGGGGCTGGAGCACCTCTGCTACGAGGACAAGTTGCAGGAGCTGGGATTGTTCAGACTTGAAAGAGAAGACTTCGGGGGGACCTAATAGCTGCCTTCCAATACCTGAAGGGAACCTACAGGAAGGCTGGGGAGGGACTTTTTACAAGAGTGTCCACTGACAGGAAAAGGGGAAATGGCTTTAAGTTGAAGGAGAACAGATTTAGATTAGATCTTAGGAAGAAATTCTTCAGTACAAGGGTGGTAAGACTTTGGAATAAATTGCCCAGAGAAGTTGTGGATGCCCCCTCCAAGGCCAGGTTGGATGGAGCCTTGAATAGCCTGATCTAGTTGAGAGGCGTCCCTGCCCATGACAGGGAGGTTGGATTAGATGATCTCTGAGGTCCCTTCCAGCCTATGCCATTCTATGAACTGGTGGCAACGGCCAAAATATCGCTGGAAGTTAGTGACATCTATGCTGTCTGGGGATCAGATACAGGGAGGGAGGGAAAGGGGGAATATGTTCAGCTTCAGTGCAGAACAAGCCCTTGTCCAGTCTGGTGTTTGAGTGCTGTTCCTGGCTGAGATGGCCAAACATACTGCCCCAAAAACATTTCTCCACTTAATTGCTTTTTCACCTCTCACATCAGGAAATTCAAACCTTAAGGATTAATTAAAGTATTAAAAAATAATATAGTCATATAAGTCCATCAAGTTTGAGAAGTTATTCCAGTAATTTAGTAAAGACGCAGGCAGCTTTTAAAGTGCACACCTTCGACAAGTTAAAGCATTCTTAGCAACAGCATAACCAGATTATGACAAATTTAATTGCACATCAATATTTGTGTCTTGCTTTGGCTTTCTCCTCCTACACGACTAATTTAAGGAAAGGGAGAGGAGCAGCAGAGGAAAAGTAAGAGAGCTTTATTTCAGTCCTTCAAATAGTTAGGAGCTTATCAGTAATCAGACACCTTATAATCATGAATTCAATCCAAAATTCACAGAACACTGGGAGCAAAAATAAAAGTCAAACATAATCAAAAACTCTGTCAACAATGACATGGCTCAAAGAAATGTGGTATAAATGCAGCTGCACAAAACACAGTTTACAAGCAAGGTTTATAGCTTTCTTTAAACTAACCAAATAGAGGGGAAGTCAATGTTAGCAGTCTCATAATACTCAGTGAAGTGATGATAATATGACAGCATTATTTATTCTCTGAAATAACAATGACTCTTCAGGAACAGCTGAATTAGCCCTTATCTTATAAATGGCTCAGGATTATAGACATACGTAACGGCAGAGGAGGTATGCAGTCCTTCCATGGACAGCATCAGATTTACAAACTCTTCCTTTCTTTCATCTGTGCCATCCACAAAAGGCTGGGAGCACTGGACGTCACCCCACGTGGAGTCACCAAGTCCTATCTAAACACAGAAATGAAGCCACCCCTTCCGAAAGAGACATCCTTTTAAAAATGGCCAAAAGGGATTTTTTTTTTTAAGAATAAGCCATCTTGCTTATTCAAAACTGTTAATATACTTGAAAAAGGATTTAAATAGTGTCCTGTACATACACTCCAAGGTTTCTATTTATTGATTTATTTGAAAGAGCTATTCTTCCTTACTGTGCACAGGACAGAGAACTGGTAAACTTCTCATTAAAAAAAAAAAAAGTATTTTGAATCATTTCTCCTCAGTTAGACTCTAGTTGTTCTGGTTTTAAAACGTTGTACTAGATCTTTAACAAACACGGTGACCTTGTGCTTGAATCAGCTCAAGTATGTAAATTTTCCGAACAAAAGAAATCTAAGAGTATTCCTGCTGTATAGCTGACTCGCTTTCAGAACTAAATCATATGCATGACTATTTTATGACCTCGCTTGGAGTCATCACAAAGTCGAGTTGCACTGCAATTTAAATTACCTCCAAACTTCTTTTGGCAAGAACAATCCCTTGATAGTAACTAGCACTATTCTTTAGAGATCTGATTTTCTAACACCAACACCTGCATTCATTTAATCTGAGCTTTTCAGACTCATTGGCATCACTTACTGTAGATGCTAATGTGTCGCTTCAGGCTCTTGTTGGAAAGGTTGTTTGATGCCTCAATTCTCTCAGGACTTACCACTTTGAGGCAGATCCTTCACTTCCTTCCTCTCCCCTGAGTAAAATCACACCCAAAATACTCTCTCAAATGCCTTCAGCTCCTCTTTGACAGCTATGTAGCTGCACAGCCTATAAAGCAATTAAATGCTCTCTCCTTCTTCTAATGTAGTAAAGCCAAAATACCAACAATTTTTCAGGCAGGAAAAAGTGAACCAAGAGACATTTTAAATGCCTCTTGTATGTTACTGTGGTGTTACCTATTTCTAAGTAATTTTTTCTGAGCATTTGAGGCAAAGCCACCTGGAAGAGGGAACACAGCAGCTGCTCAACTGTGCCAAGTGACAAAACAGCTTAGAAGAAGAATTAAAGAACGGCAGACTATGTAATCGAAATGTAGTTAGAAGGTTATTAAGCAGGGTGTAATACAAGCTGAAACCTGGCCAGGATAACCCCAAATGGCAAATTTTCTTTTATTAATACAAATGGTTCAAACCTTGATGCTATTTCTTATCTAAAAGGTTCCAGCTTTAATGCATGGCATTGAATAATTAGCACTATATAAGAAGGTCTTGTATAAGGCAGAGTCAAGCCATTAACTTCACTTGGCTGAAGATGAAAGTTGAGTTGTAAGTATTAAGTCCTGAATAAAGCTATATATTCTCTAATGGGAAATAATTTCCACACCACTAAAACGCCCACATTGCTGTGGTGAAACACTGACTATTTAACAGAGCACCACAACACCCATTTCACTCAGGAGAGGAAACGAAGACTGTCTAACCCATGGAAAACTACAGATGAGTAAACATGTTAAACTGGTAAAGCCCTTGCCAAAGAGAGGACATGTAAAGACATTAGAATTAAAAACTATTTGGATAAAAGCTGCTGTAGTGAGTAAACACAGGCAAGACTCTAGTTTGACACTACACTGAAACATCACTGTGTTTTCATAGTTGATCCTGTGCAAGGCAAAAGAATCTAACAAACATTATTATTAGTCCAGTTAGCATAGGCAACATGAAAGGCAACTAGCAGCACAAGCTTGTCTAAAACAGCAAAAAATAATAAAAAACCACCAATAAAATAAGGACTAAGACTTTTTAGAAAGAGGTGTAACAATTCAATATTAGAAAAATTATATTGCACAAACTAGTTAAATGAGTATTATTGATATACATTACTCTTGTCCAGTAACAAATAGAAAAATTAGGAAATGGTTCAAAATACCTTGCTTCTCCCAATCTCTTTTTTTTTTTTTCAAACTCCTAGTTTAATAAATTTAACATTCTGCTTATATATAAAAAAGTGGCAAATAGAATGAAACATGGCAAGTCAATGTTGAACCATCAAGCAAACAAAAGATATGAAGAATGCTATCGATTTGGATTAAATACTAGTATAATTGAAGACTTTTTTTTAATTATTGTGCTACATAATAACAGTGGTTAAGGTACTGTATCTTCCATCGTGAAGGTTTCTATGATTTTGAGAGTGCCTTTGCATCCTTAAAACATAGAATCTACTTGAACAAGTGTGGTCACTCCAGAGATACAATTGCTATAGCTCCAACAAAATAAAAAGAACTATAGGAAGCATTGAGCTCTTCATGCTTATCTTGTTCTGTTTTTAAAATAGGAAATAACAATATTGCATGCACAGCTGACTCCAGAGGGTAATATATCCCCCTTCTAAGATAAGTATCTAAGATAGATGTAAGACAGGAATTGCCTTTTGGAGTTGCCTGCATCTCCACATTGACAACTGAGAGACACCAAATGAATTCTACCTTTATTATAAAGATCTGTGTAATAAGAGATGCACAGTAATGTATTCAGAACACAGATAAAGCACGTAATTTAAAAAAAGAAATCTAATACAAGTTTTATTTTAAAGGAAAGAAATTACTTTCCAAGTTTGCTCATCTCTCACAAGAGGATGATCCTCTTTTTTTCCCCTCAAACAAATTATTTTTTTAAATGTCTCTGTATAACTTAAACCATTTTTTAATCTTTCTAGAAATGTGTGTCTGTCTGTATACATATATACACATCACACTAAAAAAGACAACAGTTAATGACTTACCACAATTTAACATTGGGATATAACAGTATATATTAATACTTAGAATAATAAGTATCATATCTCACTAAACTAGTGATACCAATTATTCAAAATTAGTATTTTGATGAATCTAAATTATTATTTCCTTAATATTAGCATGGCAAAGAACTACTTTTGATACAAATTCTAATCACTGTACATTTAAGCAAATAATTTAGCAGAAAAAAAGAAAAATTGCTAAGATGAATGTTTATCCACATAAATTTATAGCACAAATCAGTTGCTATCGACCACTGAAAAATGCAACTCACAGAAAATGCAGTCAAAAGACATTTTTATGTAAAGCTGTAGAAAACAGTATAATACAGAGGGAAATAAAATGAGAGGAAAGATGATAAAGGGAAGTGTTACATGGTTTTATGAAAAGCAAACATTAAAGTTAATAGAGAAGGATATTAAAGATCAAGTTGCTTTTGTCAAAAGCAACGCCACAAAAGACACTTTTTAACGTTTTAAGGATTTTATGCTGGTTTACTCCAACTTTGTTAATTCTCTGGTAAAGAAGGGTGCCAAATAGCATTTCGGTGAAACCAGAGTCCGAAAAGGTGAATATTGTCTACAAACAGTCATTATTCTATCAGAAAGTACAACTGATCTACTTGTAAAAATCTGCACTGATCTAGTTTTCTAGCAACAGTTCTGATCTCAAGGAGATAGTTCTCTCCAAGTTAAAAAACTGCCAATATCTAGATGCTTTTATTGACAACAGTAAAAGAAAAAAAAAGTCTTATCTAAATTTCTGAATAAATTTACTCAGATTTAATATAGAGCTCATCTAAAAGCAATGAATGCAGAATTGAACTACAGATGCGTGCTGTAACAGTATGAATTAAGCTTACAAATTTCATTTCTCCCCTTCCTAAGCACTTCATTAGTCCTTTGAAAAGCTTAGATTTTGTTTCCCTGAGCTGAAAAACGTAAATTGCTTTTCAGAAACTATGTCGCTTCTACCAGTTCTCCCTTTTCCCCATCTCTCCTATAGCTGATGCTGGCTAAGAGAATAATCAAAGTTAAAGGAGATACAGAGACCTTATGCATTTGATCAGTTCAAAGTCACAGAACTGCAGTTTTTCTTACCTGTTTTCTATGTTGTGTTTGCAAAGCTACTTTTTGAATGAGTCTCAAACATTTATGCTTAAGTCGGGCACGTGTTCTTATAACAGTTCTCTGCTAAATTACATTATAACACTGGTATGTTGAAAATAATTAAAAATAAAATGAAAAATGAATCCATACCTCATTGTAAAGGTAAATTCTGGTGGCCTATATTGTTCAATGGTCTCATCAGTGACCTTCTAGTTGCCAAAGAGGTCTACTTGGCAAATACACAGCTGACAGCAAATTAGGAGGAATGCTGATGTGGCTGAAGGCAGAGTATCTAGCTGGAAAGACCTTTGTACTCTTGAGGTTTAGGCCAACAGAAACCTCATGACGTTCTTCAGGTATCAAGGTGGGTTTGCAGCATAGAATAACCCCAGTGTGAGTAGGAACCAGGAGGGAAGGGATGAGCAGTCATCTCCAGCAAGGGCAGAGCCATGATGGGCTCACCTGGAGTGGAAGGAGATCTCCCAAGGGCCTTACAACCAACATATCCCTGAGTTTTATAAATACTCATGAGTATTCTAATTATTTGGATGATTGGGAGCGGCGGGGGGGAGGGAATAAGTTTCAGTCTTTTTAAAACTGCTTTTTTAAAATTACTATTTACTCTGATTATCAAGGGCCTGCTTTCCTCTCCCACAGTTGGGGTCACATAGCTTTTAAACATCTCAGTATTATCTTGTTTGTTTCAGAATTATGCTCATATAAAAACTAGTTCCAACATACATATTTACGTAACATAAACCTCCAAAAATGCCAAAATAATAAGCATTCAGAAAGGAGCTTTGCTAACTATGAAAGAACAAAGAAAAAATTACTGATTGCTTTAAGCAGCATACTTCTTTTATTGTTACTTTTTTCAGAAGTTGCTGATGAATCCTTTCTGTGAGAAACTCCAGGAGTATCAAACTCAAGGCTTCTCAGGGATATGGGAAACACCATCTGACTCCAACAGTCAGTGTCCACCAAACAAAAGAGGGATATATTTAGTTTTTCTTTAAAAGAACCAAAATTCTATTTTCTAGGCACATTTTTGGATGCTTAATCCTAGGTAACTTTAAGGTCCTCAATTTTCATAGTAAGTATTTAGCATATCTTCTCAAGTGAGGTATCCAGAATTAAAACTGTGTAATTAATTACACTGTAAACCAGGCTGCTGTGGAGGTTAGAAGTGTAAGAAGGCAGGAGAGGTGACAACACATGCGGTGATGCCATGTGCCTCCTCCTGTCAGCACAGCCACCCTGAGAAACACGAAAGGCGAACACACAAGCATTGGGCAGCAGATGTGCCTAGCACTTACAGAGGCTGAAGTAAGTAAAATTCTGAGGTGAACGATCAAAATATAGCAAACGTGGGGTCTTATATTATATAAAGGAGCTTCCTCAAAACTCACCTGTCACCACCAGCCAAGAGGAACCCAAGAGAGGTGGTGAGGACGCAACTGCTGGCATCTTCTGGCCTCCAGACTTGCACAAGAGTGATGCTGGCCAGACCACCCTGACATGTATTTCAGTTCTGTGAGCATCCCAGTGTGAGAACACAGATGGGTAAATCAACTTGATTATGGATTATCTAAAAGAAAACCACCTCCCTCTTCAAAAAGGTCTCTCACTAAGTTAGTTGCCCTAATTTCCTGCAGCTCAGCAAGGTCTAACTTTGAAGGGAGGAGCTGGTGCTGCCAGGGAACCAAAGGCAGTTGATCACTGATGTGGCCCTCCTAGTTCGCACAACATTTAAACCTTTCCAGCTTTCCAGGATCCTTCCCTATCAAACCGACAACGGGTTGGACAGTTCTGTACTGCATCTTGGTTTTCCATTGGAAGCTTTACCTTCATAGTAGGCATCTGAAGCACTAGCAGTATATTCTTATATCACTAATTGTTAATGAGAAAAAAAACCCACCAACCAACAAATAAACCCTAGATTAATGTTCTAAGGAAAAAAAAACCAAAAACAAAACAAAAAACCCAAAACACCCAAATAATTAGTTTACTAGTATTTGCATGTGGCTTTTTTGCCCTAATAAAACTGGCAAGCCCTTAAGTCTTTTGTAGAAAATGGTTGTCATTGCTTTTGTACGGTAGCATAGTAGAAATACTAAAAATTAAATATTAATTCATTGGATATATTTTCAAGCAAGTTTGCTGGAGCTTAACCCAGCACTTACTTTAAGAGCCTGTGCAGTTAAAGAGTATAGAATTTAAATACAACAGTAATGTTACCACACTCTTGTCATTCCAAGCATCTTTACCCATTTACTAGTTTTTTTAAAACACGAAGAGCCAACAGAGGTACTTACTTGGCACAAATAATTTATGAATTCAGAAGACGACTATGTACAAATTCACACCTATAGAAAGTGAAAATATTTTCCTGTCTCCATTCAGATAAAGAAATTGCTTGTAGTAATTCATTTAAAGCCAAATCTATCACACTCGCATAGAAGGACACTCTTTAAGAAGAAATAAAATGATGCACAGATCCATCGACTAGCACATCGACCAGGACATGCTGATAAGGAATCATTAGTCAAGATTCCCTACTAATCGAAGAATCATTAGTAGACAGGACATTAGCAGCAATGCTTCTTGGGTTACTGAGCCTTCTTTTAACCTATACCTAACTTTGAGCCTAGTTTCTCTGTAGCTTTTGAAGCTTCTGTGGCATAATTTATTCAAGACTCTTGACATAGTGCAGTCCTGAATCACAATACCAGTTTGAAAATGAAGTACAAAAAAGTCTGTTAAAATCAAAGTAAAAGGGTAAAGGGGAGTTCTGATTTTATTTGAATGTACTGAGGTAGCATTAAAAACCTAGTCTAAATTCACTCAAATCAAATTTTCAAGACAAACACTAAAAGTTATTCCTTTGTCCCTGTTTATTAGCTGCAGGCGTCTCAGTTCAGGACATATCTCAGTAGGACTGTGATTACTTCCATAAATAATGCATACTTCATTTTGATTCTCTCAGTGTACTTGCTATGCCATTTACTCTGGCATCCATACGAAGCCCATGATGTGTTCGGACAACCCAGGTCGCAGGTGGCATGGCAGGATGGACCTAGATGCAGTGAATGTATCTGTGTGAACTCTGATGGAGTGATGGAGCAACGCCCTAAGCAAAATCAGTGGCAGTCTAGAGAACTATAAACTTCCACAATAAGGAGAAAGCAATGGAAATAAAACTTGACTGGTTTTAATACTTATTAATGATGATTTAGAGTTAAAATGGAGCACTTCAGTTACAAAACTACCTCTAAACTACAACAAACCCTTAGCACTGAGGCTGAAACAAGAGTTCGGATACACCCAAAATGCAAGCTTTCCATTATTTTGTGTTGATATAGGAGGTTTCAGTACACTTTTTGGCAGATTGTTTTGAGTTGAGAAATTGAGATCCAGGGCTAGGCTTTCTCCATATTTCCTTCTTCTTTTGTGTTTTTTTTTGTTTTGGTGTTTTTTTTTTTTCTTTGTTTGTTTTTGGTTTTTTTTGAGGGGGGTTGGAGGCTGTCTTTACATCAGGTAACAGAACTGTAATGCTACCTAGGAGTCACTGACATTGTCCCTACAAGTTGTTGTCTCTACTATATAACATTCCAAAAATGCAGCTGGTAAGTATTAGGACTTTGGGATACCTACTACATGTTTTTTTATTAAGCTTCCTAGACTTATTTTCAGTGTGCTTTCCAAGTAATATGATGTGATTACTTTCATTATTCTGATAACATATGGTCTGAACCACTTATCTTGTTTGTAGATGTCTTGACCTTTAATGATTTATATATTCTCTTTTTAATTATCCTAAATGTCTCCTAAACAGCACCTGGCTTCTGCTCTTTATTGCTTCTTTGTCATCCTGTGCTGACTTTACATATTCAATAACTTTAAAATAGTCCTTTCAATATTAAAATACTATATGAATTTTCTCAATATATAGGAAACAATTAAGATTTTTCACTTTTTATTGTTATTGTTGGGGTTTTTTGTTTTGGTTTTGGGTGGGTTTTTTTTAATCTCAGTGGAGCTCACCGCTTTCCAGCCACAAAAAAACCTGCCAAAGTTGACATCAGCTGGTCCAATGCAGAATGCAGATACAGAAGACACTCAGTAACTACAAGCTGATGTACAATTTTGCATTTTCAGCACTTCTTCCTTGTAAGAGATTCTATTTCCCTGTCCCATAAGTTCTTCTCATATCCCACCATCTCCTCTAAAAGCCTGACTTCATCATCTTAATGTATCTTTCTGTAGTAGGTTTCTCTGGTCTAGCTAAGGAAGCACAGGATTTGGGAACAAATTGAAACTACTATTATCATCATTATTATTTTACAAATTCTAAAAGCATGTTACTGTTTTAAATATAATTTCTTCTCTTGTAGGATTTGAATTTGTCAGGTAAGGCTTATTTAGTTTCCAGATATCATTTTGCAAGAAACTGTAGTAGGGTAGAAAATCTTCCAGGGTTTCACATCATGTGTGGTGACATTCAGTTTATTTCCTGATGTCCACCTTAGCTTTAACCTGGTTAGAGAGAAACAGTGGAGTAACTCACTGGGCTTTTGAGAGTTCACGCGAGTTTTGAGTGGATACAATAATGAGGATGGGATGAAGATGCTCTTTCACACACGCATCCATTTTACTTGAAGAGTTTGACTGCAAAGGAGAACAATCCTGACAGAATGCCAAAGCAAGTAGTGTTTTTTTAATTGTCAAGGCAACAGAAAATTGCGTTTCTTAAACAGTTTAAGATGTTGTCATACTATTTTATTTTTTTTTTTTCAGATTAACCACAAAGGAAACACTGTGGACTGGATTTCGTTCTCAAGCTGCTGGACACAGGGAATAATTGCAGTAAAATGTGGTGTAGCAGATCTCTGGAAAAGGAGACAAAATCCTGTATTGTTTACATATATGGGACAGACATCCTTTTCTGTGTTTAAAGAAGTTAGTTCTTCCACCAAACCTGTCACAAAGCCCTTATTTCATCATGAATCAGTGCACATTCAGGATGCAAAAACAGGCTCAGAAATGTATGGTACATTGCTGATAAGGAAGAGGAGAAAAGAAAAGGTCAAGTCTTTGAAGCAAATCGGCTAATTCGGCAAATAGAAAGCCTGGTTAGGGAACAATGCAGAACTCAATGAATACCCAGGGAACTGCCTTGCAGAATCAACAGCTGCTAGATAACCCATCAAACAATATCTTTTTCTTTTTTTTTTTCTCTCAATAATTTGCCAGTGGAAACAAGTGAGGTGATGTTTTCTTTGCTATTTAACTGGCTCCCTGGTTTCAGAGTTGTACCCTTAGTAACCTGGGAGACATATCATTTGAAATGCAAAGCCAGCTGAAACTGGCAACAAAGAGGAAGGCAGAAGATGTCCTCCAAAGGATCAAAAAGATGTGCTATACGTCAGTCCATTTTACTGTGTAAATACCTACTTCTGAAAAAAAAAAAAATAGTAACCAGTTTTGCCGCTAAACATCTCCATCCGTTTATATGGGATATTTAAACACATCTTTCTATTATCAAGTACAAACACACCTCTGGAAACTGTATTGCGTCTGTCTTAACTCGTTACAATACTTAAGCATATTGTAAGAACAGCTTTGGCTAACGCCATTAATTTACCTCTTCTATTCTCAATGCTTGCATCTCTCTGCTTTTCTCACTACTTTTGCATATTTCTAAGGACTCAGAAATCTGGAACAGGAAATATACCTTTCATGCTGGCATGTTGTATCTTTTCTAACTTGAATCCTAGACACAGACTTAAGGTAACAAACATTTACAGACAGATTTTAACAATGGTTAAAGAACTATTCAAGAAAATTCAGTACCATTCACAAACAAACTTTGGCATAAGAGCCATGTCAAAAGCTTTAAAAAAGAAGAGCAAGACAGTGGGGATTTTAACCTCAAATGCTTAATCTAATATTTGGAGTGGAGAACGGGCTGCTGTTACTGGTGTGTTAAAGAGCAGTTCGTGGAACATTTGGATATCCAAATTTGGTTTGTCAATGCATTTAGCCAAATGAACAACTAGTGCTTTGGATCTCATTATTACATGTCTGGACACTGTAAATCAAAAGTGATAGTTCAGTTATACTATGAGGAGCCTTGCTTTTAATATTGTTGTTTATACAATATTTAACATTGCTCACGGATAGTATAATCAGATTAATTGTAGACACAAAACATAGAAGCAGTGTAAAAATAAACCTGAAAACACTTCTTCCTAAATATTTTCTCCAATTTACTTTTTTCCTTGTGTTCGACTTCTATTTGTAATATAGTTATAGTTATTTCATCCTTAAACACATCGTTCTATGTGTGAAACCAAAAAGAACGTTTGTCTGGAATCAATATGTACTAAGACACTTCACATAGAGACGAAGATAATTTCAAGATGAAGGGAAAGATAACATTTCAAGCTGTGTATCAGGATCTTTACACAGCTCCAAAATCATCTAAAAGAGAGCAAAATATTGCCTGGTTGTTCTTTGAAGTTAAGTTTTTAAAACATCCTCAACTAGCTTAACAAAAAGAACTGAGTTTTAAGCATTGCGTAAATTAACAACTGTAGGCTAGTCCATTTGAAAACAGCAGGAATGACATCCAATACAGGTAACTGCAAACTTTTAGTTCCTTCTCTGAAGTCAAGTATTTAATAGGTATAGACAGGAACAAAACTTACCATGGACAAGGATGAGGAGAAGTACATATCATGTTTCAGATGACCGTAAATCATCCAATTGGTAGCCCGTTATACCATACGAAGGTGAAAGCTTTTGCCATAACCATCAATATCTTAAAAAAAAAAATCAAAACCAAAGCATATAAAGTATAATCAGACATTGAAATAGTGAAAACTGAGTGTTCTTTACTTAAAATATAATTTCACCGCTCTTCAAAGCAGATTTTTAAAAAGACAGTTAGAAAAGAGCCTGTTGCACACCGTCATCATTCAGCAAGAGCTTCTTTTACAATGACTGTAATTTATTTTGCTCAGATACTTCATTTTATCATGTTTTGCAGGTTTTTTGGCTTTCAGCTGACTTTTCAGGATTCAGATCTTTTATTCATTGTTGTTCAATGCTGATAGTTCTACGTATGAGCATTTTATTCAAAACAACATTTTGAAGTGCTATTTTATTTTCCTTTTCATTTCCTTTACGCAGGACTCTAGAGTGTACTTTCTACCAAAGCATAAAATCCACGAGCCAAAATTATCTAACAAGGTGCATCAAGGGAAAGATGCTTGGCTGGGCCTGCAACCTGTCACATGCATCGGCAGGTGGCCAACAACGCCGACACCTCTAACACAAGGTACGCTGCTTAACTTGGGTTAGGAGCACATGTAGAACAAGGAATACCCGTCACCCGAACAGCAGCAACGTATTCCTATTAATTCCTTGTTTCTATTTCACTATACATGAAGGCCAGTGATACAAAGGGCATTTGAGGATCTGATCTCAAAGCTGTGCCTGTAAACAGAGAAGATGGGCAGAAACTCGAGAAAGGTGGGCTTGAGACCAAGTAGCTGTATAGCACCAAAGTAAAAGCTGATGAAGTTTCACTGAATAACACACGAATAACACACAACGTCATGTCAGCAATTTTCAGCAATCTTGTTTTCTCCCAATAAATTCTTAGTAGATCTTCTTGAAAAGCTTTTTTTTTTTTACATTTTCTTTACATGCATTTTACATTTTTTTTACATGCTTTCTGAAGCATCCCATTTCAATAGTTTCAGATTGAAATATTTCTTCTCAGATGACATTTTTTATTTCAGTTATATTTAATGTCAAATCTTAGGGTAAAAGAAAGTCAAGACTAAAATGAAAGTGTGATCCCAGCACAGTGGTTCCTCTTTCATGCAACATTTTGAAACTGGGGGGTTCCAAAACATGCTTTTCATCAGATATGGAATGAGATTTCAAAGATCTCTCTGAAATGAGGTTTTGCATTTTCCGTAGAACTGTAAAGATCCTAAAAGCTAGGGAACCGATTTTCTTTTAACCTTTAATGAGAAAAGCTTAGGTAAAATGAATATAATTTTCTGACCATTTTCCACAGATTATTTTTGTCTGCGTCAATCACACTTTTCTTTTGCCCGCTTCTGCTGAAATTCTACATCTAAATTCTGTTAATAGCTTAAGGGCAGCTACCTAACCCTTCCAAACATTTAACCTTTCCGGTCTGCCTTTCTTCTCTAAAAACCTACTAGAAATGCTGAATTACAGGCTCAGCCAAGTGATATGTAAATTTATGAAAACTGGATGGGTAGAAAACATCGTTACATAAAGTTACTGTAACCAATTCTTATCCAGATTTGTTTTACAAGGGAAATAAATTCTTAATTGCCCTTAACATGAGAATATTTTATCATGGTAGAAACCTGCATGAAAGTCAAAACAAATAAGCATATAAAAAGGCATTCTACTCACATACAGTAGTTTTTAATGTGCATGTCCTTCTAAATGCCTTTCTGTACTCATTTTCTAATGCTCTTCCAAAGGATAAAACCTTATTTTCAAGTATAGTCAGGCTTTGTTCAGACAATCAGCAACTTTAAGCAGATCCTACACCAGGCTACTTATTGTTGCTACTTCTCATATTCCCACTGTCTTTTCAGCACAAGGGAAGAAGTGGGGAATTGGTCTAACTCAAAAATAACTTGTAAAAAAGTTTTTGGGTTTTTGTTTTTTTTTTTTTTTTAAAGGCAGGTCTGCTTTCCCCACTCAGTTTGCCACACAGCTACAAGCCCCATAATGCTAGCATAACAGATGAGGTAGCGCAGGGGTAGGCACAGAGAGGAGAAGATAAACTGCTTGACCTGCCACTGCTGCTACTGAAACGCATTAAACTGCACCCTTGTTTGAAGAAGTACTTTTTTGGTGAAGACAGGATTTGTATGAATACATGAGTATTTTAACGCAGTATTGCAAGTTCATGGCTTTGCTATGTCAGCGTATTGAAGAATCACAGAATCATAGAATGGTTAGGGTTGGAAGGGACCTC
This sequence comes from Tauraco erythrolophus, assembly GCF_009769465.1. NCBI lineage: Eukaryota > Metazoa > Chordata > Aves > Musophagiformes > Musophagidae > Tauraco > Tauraco erythrolophus. The sequence goes on along the minus strand of NC_141466.1, from coordinate 89,622,921 downwards.
AAAGATCATCTAGTTCCAACCCCCCTGCCATGGGCAGGGACACCCTCCATTACACAGTGCAAACTTTAAAATGTAAGGATTTTTAAAGACAAAAATAAATTCAAATAAAATGTGAAAAACATGGAACAGAATTGATAAGGTTGGTTGGGATCTTTTACAAGATATTCTCTTTTTATTCCTCAAAGTCTGCAGGAATCAATATCTTTATGATAAGCTCTTTCTATAACTTATTTAGATAAGGTGATCTATTTCTTATTTATTCAAATGACTTTTTGTTTCATCATTTCCAGCTCTGAACTTACGAAAGGGCATCAGTCTGGCCCTGCCAAGACAGTGAGATGAGTAATCAGATAATTATTTTTCCCTACATTGCTCCTCAAACAAGTTTAGGTTTCATTGAATGACTTCCTCCCAGCTGATTAAAGGACAAAAACCAACCAAACGAAACCAAAAATGCCAACCAACAACAATAACACTAGAAAAAAAAATAAGGTTTGGGTTGTTTTTATGTTCAAGAAAACTGTGAGGAGACAATTTTACACTCTCTTAGTTCTTTCCTTAAAAGATATAAAATAACATGAGAACTCCAAGAGTCTTTTTTCTATCAGTACACACTCCCCTTTCCACTAAAGCAGTATATTCCCCCAAATTTTCACAAACTTTGCATATGGTTCTTTGCAGTGTGAGAAGCTGTAGAACTTAGCCATCAAGGTGCACAATGAACGGGGCCTAGTCAGACACCTGCTGCAATGACATTATAATTTCTGAATAACTGCACCTTTATTTGAATAATTACACTGTCATAACTTGAGGTAAGCTTGCAGTTAAAGTGAATGCTGCACTCTATTTTATGTCAATGGACTACTTACATACACATGATCTGCATATCAAATGCGAGAGAACTGATTTACCGTGGTGAAGTGCAAAGTTACTAAAACATTTTAACAGAAGCCCCTGACCATCAGTCAATCATACAATTAAGAGCTTTGTCTTGCCGGACTAGATTCTCAAGCTGCTCTTAAGGATGCTCTAGTGACCAACTTAAAAAGACGGAAATGGTGTTTAGTCATTCTGCTGACTGCCTTAATCCTTCAAGAAGACCATACAAGTTTTGGCCTTCCTTTGGTATTTTGACTGCTCATAAAATTAAGAGCCATAAAAAGACTTTGATGTTTTCAAATACTTGAAGAATCTAAAAAAAAAAAAAAAAACCACAAAAACCAACAACCTTGCAAGGAATAACATAGTTTTGTTTTGGTTTGGTTTTTTGAGTACACACAAAACCAAATCAGGTAGTATTCACAATATAGATGTTTTTTAAGGAATCTACTAAATATTAAAGTTACAAACCACCTGAAGTGCAAACAAATAAAAATTTGCTCATTGTAGCCAGAGGCTTGATCTGTTCCCAGCACTTAAGAGGCACAGGTGACAGTAAGAGTTTATTTGTGACTTCACTGCTTGATGCAAAACATTTGGTTGAAATATACAGTCACACATACAATTCCATGAAAAACAGTGGACCCTGTGAATCAGCATTATATAGGGACTGCACATCCCTGCAGGCAGCCCCCGTGGGGTCAGCAGTGCCACAGCACAGACACGGGGACCGGCACCAGTAACCACCTCCAGCATGAAGGGCAGCCTGCTCCCAGAGCAGAGGTTCTAAGGTCCGTAGAATACAAAAAGACTCAGACCAAGGATGAAGTAAAAATTTTATCTTGGATTCACTTCTCAGAAACGTGGAGACAGTTTCAGACCGTACAAACATCTCTCTGCCATCCCCACAAAAGCCTTTCTATAAAAGGGCTATTTTGTGAGTGTCCTATGCAGCTATGTAAGTATCCAGATGGAACACGAATTAGCAATTGATTTTATTAATTAGAAGAGTTACTCTGAGGGAAGTGAACATTATTGTCAAAAGTAGTTTACAAGCACTGTTGTCTATTGAAATCTAAGCTGTCATTTCGATAGAGGCATAGGGTTTTTTCCTAACAAGCAGCTTGCACTGAAAACTACTTAGAAACCACAGGTGGTTTGGGTGTATTTCACAACTGGTGAAAGGCTAATCTCAAATAGCTAATGCAAATGGCTCGGCTTGCACAGATAAAATTCATAAGTCACTGGCACACCCTTTACAGCAGGTTATACAAGCCTGTCCCAGTGCCACTCACCTGCAAGGGCAGAGCGGCACGCGGTCGTTTATGCAGTGACTGCCTCTGCTGCCCCACATTCATCCCTCTGAGCCAAAATACATATTTAGGATTGGATGCCTATTTAGTCATTGGATACATTAATTTTCACCCATCAAAGCGAATCACGGAAGAGAACATTTTGTGTACTTGTACCTCTAATTCTAAGCATAATTCTCGACACTTGTTCTTCCCTTTTTTGTGTTTGTCAAACCCATGGTTACTACCTGGTATAAAGTAACAAAAAGAAAACACAAAAACCCAACAGCGCTGCCAGCTACACACTGTGCAAACCAGGACGGACACACTGTGTAAATGCATACAAGCACTAAAGAGCTTTCATGATAAAGCACTCAACGTACGGTTTGGTTTTTTTTTTTAAAATGACTATATTCAAATTGATTGCTACAATTTACAATTTACTATTATACAGTTTTCTTTATTTAAATGAAAACCTCTCATTAGGTTCGGTTACGCTAACGTTTACATCAACGACATGCTAAATGCCAATTGATTATTATAACACATTGAAGAAAAACAATACATTAATTGTTTACAGCAGGAAGAGAAACTAGATGTATTTGTCCCCTTATAATGAACAAAACTGGATAAAATCCAAATGACCAAACGTTTTGGCCCCTGGCAACTATTGTAACTGCTGTTTTAATTCAACTTTGTTTAATGTTATGGATATGCAATATTTAAAAACTGTGGAGTAGCATATTATTGCTTAAAACTCTCGAGTTTGTTTTAACAGTGGACCTTATAACCACCACAATGTCTAATGAGTACTGATAAAAGTGCTTTTTAGGCCTTATACAAACTCTACTAGCCACTGACCTGTTTTCAAAGTGTAATCAATTCAGCTTGCACTTACAACAACAACAAAAAAAAAAATCTACTGCTTATCGGCCAAAGAAAGTGATTTTACATTAAAATGTCATTTTCCAAAAAGAAAAAAAAATGTCCAAAAAAGGAATTTAATGAAGTTGCATTCAGAGCACAGTTAATTAAAAGTGCATCTGGCAGCATGCACTGTTCAAAAACAAATCTGAACTTTCACAACGAATTGGCTGCTACTAACTTTTCAGACAAGATTTTCAGTCTCATGAAGGAAGAACTACTTACCTGTGATCTTTGAACAGTGAATACTGTTTGCAGTAAAGCAAGTAAAACTGTGAAATATAATTTACACTTCTCTTCCATCTTTCTTTGTTTTTTTCACCATAGTGATTCCTCACCTTCCTACATCTTCAGGAAGTGTTTGCAATGAATTTAAGGTTATTTGCCTCAAACACTATCAAATTGATTTGAAATATAGGTAGGGCTCCACATAGTCACTAGTGGTATCTATTATTTCGGTTGAGTAGTTTTTAGAAATATTTGGATGAACATTTTGCTCATTCAAACCATGATCTTCATCTAGGCTATTTACTTCAGATCTGCATGAAGATTTGCAATGCTATGTTGATTTCTGATTGCACGCTTAAGCTCGTTGTGGGAAAAAAATGCCTGTTTTGCTGCCTTAAGGGACCGGAACAGAGGAATTTGTACGTCAGTTTATACAATAGGTACAATAACACTTCTTATATGCATGATAATAAACTGTGCACTTAATATCATCTGAGTATAATTTTTAAAAGCTGTGTAATTTTTAAAATGCTTTCCTCCTAAATCAGTCCATGAACTTCCCTTGTCACTCATTCTCTTCCATTAGCAGGACAACAGGCGAAAAAATAGGGCTAATGTATTTCCTGTGAGAGAGCTCTGTTCTGTGCAAACATGTAATGAAAACGTGACATTTGTTCTCCAGTGCTGCAGTGCGCATTCTTGCTATGACGTAAGATGAACTTTTGTGGCAGTATACAATCTCTAACAGACTCTTGACCAATGGACATCAGGAACAACTGTGCTCTGTCCCTGTCAACCACCTATTTCTTCTTTTTATGCCAGAGGAATAGTTTTCTATTCCCACCTTGCAGGAAATGGCTGACCAACTAGAATATTTTTACCATATCACCAACAGAAAGGAGATGTCACATGCAAAAATACTGATTCTCAATATTTTTAAATTCTGTGAACAGCCATTGATATAGCTTGGCAAAGAAGGTATTTGTATCTCCATATTTCATGAACCAGATAATATTTTGGGGAAGTACAGAAGTTCCTGTGAAGCCTGTTGTGCTACCCAACAGCTAAAACCAAACCCAACTTTTTCTGTACTCTTCTTTCATCACCTTTTGCCTGTGTGAGATACAGATGCGGTTGTGCTTAGCATGTGCTCCCAGAACTAATTTTTTAATGAATTGGTGTTAATTAACAATAAACCTCTAAACATGCCAGCCACATCATCACTTGTGAAAAAAATAAATAAAGTTTGAAATAATACCTATATTGTATTATAATAATGGAACAGCTTCATGGCACCTCCTCCTTAAGGCACGTCAACATCAGTAATGTGCACTTGGCCTCGGAAGGGAAGGGATCACCGTATAAGGTAATTTAAAGAGTCAGTAATTGACCATTCTGCAGTGCACAGACTGATGTTAATCATGACCTTATAAATAAAACTGTTCAACAGTCTTTCCATTCATGGCCTTCATATTAGTTGCATTAGTTGTCTTCATCTAGCATCTTTTGATGTTACATGTTTGTCTAATGTTCATTAATTGTCATTCCCTTATGGTCATGTGCTTGGTTGCTCTAAAGACTTTCTCTGGGGTCCTAGATCTTGCACAATGTTCTCTTCTACAAACACAGAGGTGAAATGCTGATTCCTCCCCCAGTCCCAAATTCCTCAAAAAATACGATGAAAATTAAAAAAAAAAAAAAAAAAAAGTTGCACTTCAGAATGAAAAATAAGTTACCTGCATCATCTAAACTGAAAAAAACTCAGTAGGGTCAGTGAGAGAAAGTAAATTATTACAAAATTGAAAGATCCAAGGATTACTGACAAGACAAACTTCCCTGGTACTTGTTCTTTCAGAAACACACAGGATGGTCAAATATTTTCCAAAACTTCACATCCTGCTCTGCTGACTAGTAATAAAACAGGTACTGAGCTCTCAACTCTGTGCATTGGTGCTGCTTTTTGCTAAACCACACTACCAGCTAAATCATGGCCAGCACTTAACACACTTACAATGGTACAGGCAAGCACCAGTGAAAAACGCTCAGGAACGTAACAGTTAGAGGTTCAAGTTAGAAACACACGGGCACTCGTCAAAGGATGCAGCAGACAGCACTGGATAAAAAAAAAAACAAAAAACAAACAAACAAACAAAAAAAAAACCAAAACAAATAAATAGTTTTAAAACTATTTAAAAAAAAAATGGTTTCCAAGATGTTGAAAAGTGTCAATACTCTACCTCACCTACCTTGTACCTGGATGAGCTACTGAACATTTCAAGTATTGCTTTACCCTGAAGCTCGCTAGTGATATTCTAAGGAATTCACAGGCCGCCTGTTTAGAGCGGCAGGTCTGGGCAGAAGGAAGGATAGAACTTCAAATCAGGGAATACAGGAACCAGGAAAATTGCACTCTGTCTCTTAGGGAAGGGAGCCAGCTGGCCCATTTGTCAGAGCTTTTTTCCTCTGTGGGATCAAAAATATACAAGAGATACCAGAGGCGTAGTCAGTAAATTTTCTTCTCATCGCTAGAAGAATTGTATTAGAAATAGCATCATAAAAGTAGGAGGTTAAGTCTTGAGAGATGGGAACAAAGTAGAGTTAGAAAGTTTCATTGCATTTATTTTTCTGTGAAAATACTGTATAGCAAAATTACTAAGGAACAAGTAATTTTGCTATAATGATTAAGATGTACGAAGTTTAAAAGGCTTTGAGGTAACAGAGAATATCCACCAGTTCACAATGCATGCATCCCTTTAAATTGCTGAGCAAATTAATTCAGCAGATGCCTTCTGTTATTAAGGCATAAGTACATATTGTACAAACCCCAGATAGTCAAGTTATATTACTAATTTTTATATGGGTAATAAACCCCAATGTTTAAAACCTTATTTTTATTACTGTTTTAGCATAATTCTTATCGTAACTCAACCTCAGGCAAGAAAACAAAAAAAAAGAAAAAAATCAGCAATCTTTTCCCTTAAAATTAACAGCGATTCCCTGATAAAATCTGAATATTCTTTTTCTACATTACTCTTGCTTTGTGCTATTATAGTGTCTAGAAAGGTCCTTTTTTGGGGGAAATAAAAAGATACAGGCAGTATTTTTTCTGCTAATATGATATAAACAAATAAGATAATTCTGATACTACAAGGATGTACTGTACTTTGCTATGTGGTAGCTTTATTAGTAATAATTATGAGAATAAGTTACACACAAAAATCATTAAAGAGAGATTAAAGGCTTATGCTAAATTTACAAAAGCTATGACCTAAAGGCTAACCTTCAGACTTTAAAACAGCTTCCAAAAGGCAAGCAAGAACATGCTATATATGGAGAGATAATCACTTCATAAACTTTAGGTACAAGTCTGAAGAACCATATCATTCTTGTTTCATTTCATTAGAAGAGGAATTAGAAATACAAATGGAAAGAGAATTTACAGGTTTCTGTCCCAATGGACTTCAGTAGAACAACTGCCTTTTGAAACTCCTTTTCTACAGGTGAAACAGGTACAAGTGCTTGTGCAGACAGCAATATTTGTACAGTCAAAATAAAAAAACTCCTCAACCTCTCTTCTCAGTGGATTGTAACTGCTAATTCAACCAATCGGGTAGTAGGTTTCTATGCCAATGGACTTTTTCTGCTTTCAAAGACCCAGAAAGAATGTTTTAGTTATTGCAAATTTATGCTTTGAGAAAACCCCAGAATATGCAGCCCAAATACTGACTTTATTCCCTCACCTGCTAATCAGGCTTGAAGGGTTCAGCACATGGCCCATATGCTTCGAAACATCATCCCCACAAGCACAGCAGCAAAGCCTCACTCCTCCTGCTATGGACTGGCCGATAGATTTCTACTTGCATTAAGGAGGCCACACAGTGTGCGAAGAAAACTGTTTTAACACCGTGTTACAATGATAAGCACAGCTATATACTGTCACAAGCATTCACCAATACTATCCTACTTTTCCCTCTGCCCTCTGAATAGGCAGCTATTGAAGAGCATGAACATCCACATTTGCTGTCACTTAACAATTAACTCATTGGAGAGGAGAATGATTCCAAAGCTGGTAAAGGCTTAAAAGACAGGTTACTATTTTTTTTTCTACATTCTATTTTAAAATCCCGTAATGAAACAATTAGAATAGTTCAAAAGAACATCATCGAAGAAAGATGCTTTTGTTAAAACACACTACTCTTCTGCGGTCACAAATTTACCCTCTATTCTTATTATTCATGATCATTATCTCCTACTACCCACAGAATCATGTAACTTTATAATTATGCTTTATAAGAAATAACTGGATAATTGTGTTCTTAACAAATCCTACAAGAGTACAAAACTCTGATCCCGTATTGCAACCAGTATCAAAAGGGTAAGGAAAAAAAAAAGCAGCTATGATTGTTTTGCCTTGGTGGAATACCAGAAACCGTTTTATTTATTTCATTTAGCAAATATAATCTATTCATTGTCTCTCATTTTTGTTGGTTGTTTTTTTGTTGTTGTTGTTGCTGTGTTTCTTTTTTTTTAAAAAAAAAGCAGTTTACATCTAAAATGTGATGTCTATTTCATTCAAGAACATTGCAGAGCACATGGTGTCCTGGAACCTGCAACCTTTAAAAAGCTCCATAATTTTGTCTGAGACATATTTCTTGCTCAAGAAACATCCTTTTCACATTAAAGATGCTTAAACATATTGTTTTATCAGTTCTAAGATTTTTTTGAAGTATTAGAGGATTTTGAAAAACTAGTCTGAGTTCTGAACACACTCAAAACAGATTTGTGTGTGTGTTTCCAAAGAATAAGTTACATGGGAGGATGAGGGGACGTTTTCTTCTTTTTGTCTTTAAGAAAAAGTGGAGTCTTTGTTAAAAAAAATAAAAAAAAGATAACTAAAAATGCCTTATAAGTGTTTTATTTTCTTTAGTATTTTTCTACCGTTTTTTTTCTTAACAGAAAGATTATGTTCTTCCCAGACATTCTTCACAGAAAGCCTGCTGTACTTTGTAGCCATTCATTTTCCAATTTACTTCAAAAAAAAGTCACATAAGCTACAAGAAAACAAGATTTCAAATACTACAGTATTCTATACAGCACATCAATAATGCAAAAATAAGATCATATAGAAGAAGGGCATCAAATTTAACCTTATTCTCCACCATAAATAATTAGAAGGATACATCTGAAATTCCTGTAAACCTTTTAGGTATTCTTAGAACATCCATTGCTGTGGTATCAAAATTCAAGTTCAGTAGAGAATTTCGGACATTCAAAATAATAGAAATATCTCATTAAGCTTACCAAGCTTTCAACCAAAATGCGCAATGCCTAACTGTAAGAAAATTACAGCACTGAGTTCAAATCTGTTTTCTCCATCCAGATCCTATTGGCATAAACTGTAAATGTGAGGAAACTAGAGACTGAGTGGAAATCTAGAATACATTATGGTAAAACAAGTTTAAGGGTAGGCTTAATACGTTTTGCTGGCAGAGATCATGGTTTTACTAGACAGGGTTTTTTTAGTTTTAAAGTCTATAGTTGAAAATCAGGCAGATGAAAGTATATGAGAGGTAAATAGAGTAAAATGAGCCCGAGTGACATGACTGCTGTCTCAGAGGGACAATTTGGCTGGAACTACCAAAAAACAAGACCCAAGGAGTCTTCTATAGAAATTTGAGATCATAGATTTCTTATTTACACCAATAACTTTGTCAAACAACATACCAATTATACACACAGACAGAGGAGCTGAAGACTGCGAGTTCCTTCCTAAAAAAAACATTTGCTTTAAAACCAAATCACCCATGAATTAATGAAAACAATGAGATGCTCAACAATCCTTAGCAAACCTGATGAGGAAGTACATGACAAAACTGTAACAACTCTAGGGTTAACTCTAAGATCTGCTTCTACAAGTAATATATCTTGAGGAGGGAAAAACAGAAAAAGGGGGGGAAAAAAAGAAATAAAGAAGAGAGAAATATAGATTAATTGTGTGGAGTTTAGTTTTAATACATCCCAATGAAATCAATAAAGATCAATACTACCAACACTTGTGATTGTAACAGTACATTACAATTCTGATAGGGTGAGATCTGAGCCACACTGACTTTTCCCTCCAAGTAGAGTCAACCAGCAATTTCTCAGACACTCTGGTGACAGGGAACTGTGTTTATATCTTAGATGGTGACCACAACAAGTCAACAAATGTTAACGACTGTCTCTTTCCAGGCAAAACAAACTATTTTTGTAATGGATTTTGCTTCTACAAAAGTTTCTAAAAGACAGTGATCGTAAATGTACAATTTTAATCTCATCTTGTGGAATTTGTGCTGAAGACCACTTTGTATATCCAGCCAAACTACAGATTTTCCTGCCCAGTGAACTGAAAACATTTGATTCTCCCAAAGAGGCTAACATCTTCTTTCAAAAAACAGAGCATAGGCCACCGAAGTGAGATAGCTGAAGATTTCCTAATAAGAAATACAGGCTTACACATTCTATTTCATATAAAATATGAACTAAGTAATAAATTCTCCATATTCTAGTTGTTTCTTCCCAAGCACAATTTATGCATGGATGGTTTGTTTTTCTTTCCTTTCAATGCTTTTCCTTTCCTTAGTTCCTTGTAATGCCAGAAACAGCTTTCTGGCTTTTTAAACACATTGTCTTTCCAGAAACTTGTAGGAACATAAGAGAACTGCACTGCTCCAGAAAGGGATCCAATGAGCTTCGACTGTCACTTCCAACAGTGACCAAAAGCAAATACCCAGGCAGTAACATAAGTGATCTGCAAGCATACCTCACCTTTTTCTCAGCCTCCAGACACTTGACAAAATCACCTCGCCACAAGTGACAGTAACTTCTGTGTATGGTATTACTTCCATCTCCTAAAAATCCTTCTGTAGTTCTTTACAGTTTCCCTCACTAATCCAAATAAGTTTATATCATCAGCAAACCTTGTCACTCAGATGCTTTCCAGTGAAATATATGTTCACCTGAATAAGCAGTTCTAATGTCAGGTTAATCAATTTTTGTAATATCAGCTATAATGAACACAAAATGAAGAAACATCCTCTCTACAAAGTGGGGTCGTTTGTTTTTTTTTTTTTTCTCCAGTTTTCAGTGAAAACTCTCCAAAATGGAATGCAGATGTGAGTCTTCAAATTGTGAGGTTTGTGCAAGTTTCAGGAAAAATAGGTATTAGAAACAGACACCAGTAACGAAAGAATGCTTAGAAAAAAGGGCAAGAAACTCTCAACCTTAATCTGTTTTGCCTTGCAGCCATTCCACCTGCTGACACCAGGCATATCTGCAGTTCTAGCACCATCCTTTCTGAATTGAGTCCACCCAGAGAGAGGAGGATAGGAAAATGTAGATTGTATAAAACAGAAGACAAATCCACAAGAAATAAAGCTTAGTTGTTTTCTTCGCTTATGGAACAAACTGTTTTAAATTCCAAATCTAACTGAACATCCCTATATTAGCAAAATTAAAGTTGTTTTATATACCTTTATATATGCTTAGAAAGCACATTTTTATTCTTCTGTAATAAAATAGGTCGCAAAGAGAAAACCTCATTGCTGTGAAGAAGGAAGAAGAGTGGTTTATCTGTTACTCTGTTCCTACGTACAGAGAATTTATCGACTGCATATTAAATATTCAGAGAGGGGAAAATTTGTGTCTACACTGAGCCCTGCCTAAAACTACATGTACCCAGGGTTGGATGGATGGACTACTTGGAGAGTGCTCTTCATTTTATCCCACCATGGACATCCTGGAAGTCACCATCAGCAAGTTAAACAAAGCATCCAGTGACATGCCTGGTGGTACAATAGAAAGAAGGACAACTTGTATCAACCCTATGGGACACTCCCTGTTTGCCATAGTTGATAAGTCTTCAGCCAACCTTTTCCTTCTAGAGATCTTGTGTACAATCTGTACAGTGGTTCATTCTGCAAGAAATTAAGTACTATGTCATTGGTACAGCTCAGGAAAACAAAGTTCATTAGGCAGTTGTGTTACTGCTTGCAGGACTGCCTCTTTGACCTCCCCATATGCTACTGAATACGCAGCTTACTACAGCTGCATCATGTATATGTGCTTATGAATATGCAGAAAGTGTTAGAGAGACACAAACAAACAAATGCCAAATCCCCAACTGAGATTCTGTAGCCTAACTCTTTAGTTCATGAGAATCTGATTTCAAAAAGCTGATAGCTCCTTAAGCTAAGGGACCTTAAAGATCAGCACCCTGAAGGAAGGCAACAGAAAACACGGGAACAGATATAAAGGGGCAGGAAGCAACCATGTGGTAAGAGGGAAGGAGAATTACAGAGTGAAAGGCGGTGAACAATACATAATCAGATTTTATATGTTCATCTCAACAACTCTTTGAATTAAGGAAAGTAAAAATCAGTGCAGGCTTCAGGGTGAAGGGGAGGGGAGGATGCTGCTGCTGAGCAGGTACCCGCACACCAACTGAGTGTCAGGAAATTTCTCTATTCAACACAGAGACAGAATTTGTCACCTCATCCCCCTGTTGGCAACTGCTCTGAACAAGAAGCGCAGCCACTACCATGGAAGGCAGAAATGACTTAAAGCTCTTGAGATCAACAGCCTGGTACTTGTATGGTATTTACAGGGGAATGCTGCCAAGACATTGACCTCCGACAAAGCTGAGAGTGTGTGAATCAGTGATGTTCAGCATAATCCCCTCGTAAAATCTGATGGTGAGTCACCAGGCACAAATAGCTTCCTGCTCATTTTGCAAACAAGGAGGAGGCAGGAAAGAGATGAATGAATGAATAAATGGTTTGTATATTTCTTTTCTCTGAAATGCTGGCTTTGAAGGGGATATAGGCAGAGGGGAAGCAGGAGTGATACAAGCACAGCAGTTGCTCATGGATATCACACATGGAGAAGGGTAAAGGAAAGGATCACCGAGAAAAGAAACAAATCAAAGATGTGCAGGCAGGAAAAATAATGCCCTCTTAAGAGAGACTGATTCTCAGACTTTTTTTCAGCTTATGCATTGCTCATCGTTCTTAGGCCTGAAGGAGTAATGTCTGTCTTCTGCATTGTAGAGCTTTTACAGTCTTTCTTCCCTAAACAATAAGCGTTCTCTAAAGTGTAGCTCTGCCCTGAGCACTGAAAAAAAGTCTTTCTTCTTCAGTTATTACAACAATTTGGGGTTTTCAGATAAAAGTATTTAAATGACCCTGCATATCATAAAGGAGTTTATGAAGTTATGGCTGGAGAGAGAACTCCAGTTGTACATGCCCATATATCAACAATAAAAAACGTCATCTGTGTTTCCTAAAGGCAAAGAATCAGAGGTCTAGAAATTCCTTTAAACTTTGATTTTAAGATGTGAAAAGTACCTGCCAGGTATCCATGTACAAAGCCACTTTCAATACCATGTGAGAAAATGAGTATTTTAAAGGATGATTTTTCCCTATGAGTAATTAAAAGGCAAAATTTTCCTTACAATTTGTGCCAGGTAGGGAGCTGTAGCTGAACAATTTTATCTGAAATCTTCTAACACCTCACAGGTACCTTACCTATTTTTCAGTTCATTGCTTGGCTAGAGACACCTAAATTAAATCTGGAAATGTCATGTCCTTGGAGTCACCTGTTTATACCAGGAGAGTGTCAGGAAGAGATCCGCTTTCAAAGACGGCAGTGTCAGCGGATGCTGTTGTGATTACGGTACCAGTCTGACTTCCACTAGGAAGATGATCCATTCCTTGCTTCAACATACAATTCCTGAAAGGCCTTGAAAACTCTCCTAACTAGAAAAAGTCCCTTAACTACTTCATACTCCACCTCTGAAGAGGATTCAGGTGTGTGAGCGCCTATCAGGTTATAGGAATTATATCAAGAATCCAGTTTAATCAGGTTGCACCTGGATTCAGATTCATCAAATCTCCCTAAAAGGGATTCTCATTTATTAAACATGTATTTTGGCTTCTGGAAAAAAGCGAAAATTTAAATTAATATTTTTAAATGTTTATTATTGGTTCTTGCTATAAACATGTTGATCAATTCTGAAGCATTTATAATGCTTTGGCATGTAGCTAAATTATGTTAAAAATGAGATTTCATTTATATCATTTTACTTTTCCAATTGTCAAAATGGCAAGTTTTCTCTGATTTGTCATTTTCTGGGATCGGCCAGTTTTACTAATCACAGATATCTACAGAAAGCTCATTTGGCTATTTAGAATTCCCTTGTGCTCCATAAAAGGCAATTAAAATAAAACTTCATGTTAAGATGTCTTTATCTCATCAGATGCATGGATGATTCATTTCTGCTTTATTACTTTGATGTCCAACTCGAATAAACTAGGTTTAGGATAGCAGACAGAACTAAAGGCAACGAACCAAAAATGATGGGCAAAGGAGGGGAGTGAAGGGACCCAACACTTTCATCTCAGAAATTCAGATGTCTTAGAGCTACAAGAAGCCTTCACATATCAAATCACCTTTAACTTTCCATGGTTTTGTCAGAAAGTCACAGAGAGGAGACCTCAGCTCCAGGGACAGAACGCCAAGAAAACATAAAACTGCTCTGCTCCATTCCAGTGCAGGAGCTTATGGTGCCTCCAGGTGCCTTTGCGTAACCATGGCGAATTATGCTGGGGGAGATGAAGTCACAGTTAAGAATTCAAAGACTGAAACTAACGCAAAAGATACTTATTTTGCAGTTAAAACCAATTTGAGTTTGGGGAAAAGTTTATTCAGTGAATCTGTTTCTCTACCTACCACGGCAGAGAGATGCTCCAAGGCACGTATATTCCTCCGGCTTTGTGCCAGTATAAGTGATGTGACAATCCAGAATTATTTTTTAAAAATGCTTATTAAAAAAGAACAGCAGCTCCTGAGTCTCAAAGGAAAATAAAAACCTAAAGGTATTTCTCATTTGCAAGAAAACCCACATACTATATTCACTGCTTCATTATCTGACCAGCATTTTTTTTAGTACTTTGTACTCGGCTATTTGTTAAGTAGCAATTAAACACAGTGAATCAGTTTTCACTCATTCTTGAAAACATCTAGAGCCATAAACGTTTGATGTACAGTTATAGGCAGTACACAAGACAGGGAGTTCAGCCTTACACCATAGGGTAACAGATGGAGCTTTCTGTAATTTTACTGTTTAATGTTGCATTTCATATCTATTTTATTTTCAATCATCTTGCTCTGTAGAAAGTTTTTCTTCTTTTGTCCCTATTTTCCCCCATTTTCTGCTATGTATAATACATTATAATTATTTCTGCACAGATTTATGCCAGTAGACTTGTCTCCATGCTTCAATATGAGAATATTAGTAATAGGAAAACAATCTAAATTTGTCAGAAGTTTTTGAAGTACTCTACTGACAGGCATAAATTGAGGTCACCAAAACTTGTTCTTTGAACCATTCAATAATGAGACACTGTCAATATCTCATACAACAGAAATTATTTGTTCTCTACAAGTTACAGCCTGAAGTCAGAAAGCAGGGTTTTTTTTTTTATAAGAGATGTATAAATTACATTGCACTTCCTGAAAAATCTTCAGGACTGAATCTCAGGCAGGGAATTAAGAACAGATATTAACTGATTTCCTTGAAATCGTCTTATCAACTGGTGACAGAGGTACGAATGCAGACAGCTTTTTCTCTCTCTCTGGTGGCAATCACCTGGACTGCACGAAACAATGTTTTAAATTCTTCCATACTTGTATTTTCTTGTCATACGACACATTACTGAGGCATGGAGTAACCACAAAACTAAATAAAGGACTATTGTCACAACACACGGTGCAGCTTACACATAAAACACAGAATCCCTCAGGAACCAACGAGCTGCAGACAAAAGCAGTCAATT
Organism: Tauraco erythrolophus; assembly: GCF_009769465.1. Classification (NCBI taxonomy): domain Eukaryota; kingdom Metazoa; phylum Chordata; class Aves; order Musophagiformes; family Musophagidae; genus Tauraco; species Tauraco erythrolophus. The sequence goes on along the minus strand of NC_141466.1, from coordinate 89,607,725 downwards.
AGATTAAACATGATTAACTGTTTCTGTATAGCTCAGAATTGGTACACGTATTTTTTAATTCAGAATTAGAGTGGTACCCGGTAGGAGCATAATAGGATTGTTATTAGTGAAGGGATTCATAGGAGAAGAAAGTCGTACATGTCACTCATTCCCACACCAAGTCTTCAGATAAATGCACTAGGAACATACTCTCTTTGTAGGAAAGAGCCTATCTTGGAACTTCAACTCGCATTTCACTCCAGGTTTACATTTGTGGCATTTGTGAATGTAAACTGTGGTTCTGGAGCAGCAGCTTGGGGGCTGAGTCCCCACTGCCACCGCAGACAACAGCAAGGCACCTAGCACCGAAAAACACATCCAAAGAGGAATCTTTTGTTTTGTACTGCCTTCTCCAGGACTATGTCTTGCCCATGGCCACCCAGGGAGCCCTGCCAGGCTTGATCATTCCAGATCTGTCAGGCATCCCCAGCACCATACCTTGCCACTCTTGCACCTCATTCCCCAGCCAGGGGACTGCTCAGAAAGTTTTGTCCTTGTCCTTAGGCCTGAGCACCTAAGGAGGAGAAAAGGAGAGGTGCTTGAAGTGAGAGGGCACGGTTAAGGTGACACATGGACCCAGAAGCTAACAACATCTCCCAGGTCCTACAGCATAAGGCTATGCGTGGGTTACTAACAAATATTCACGGTTGGCCTTCTTTGAAAGAAGGTTGGAGAAGCCACTTGATGGGGGAGCCAAAGAAGCCACAGAAGAAGCCTGAGTAGGGGACTGATTTCATAATGGCTGCATGGTGCCCCCCTGACACCAGGAAAGGCCAGCTGGCCATACAGATGGGATATCGCCACAAAATACATTTAGTAGAGCACACTAATACACCAAGTCTATCACAGGAAAAAAAGAACCAACGAGCTGCAGACAAAAGCAGTCAATTAGAAATAACTCAGAGGATATATCAATCTTAAAGACACAAGCAAGATTAGCAAAGCCAGTTTAAAAACATTTGAAAAGCAGAGAGAGACAAACATGCGATGCTTATTGAAATAAAAGGTGCTGTCTGCCTTCCAACAAAAGCCACAACAGGTAAAAGCCCTAAAAGCATATTCTAATAAAACCAGCCATTGCCTAGACACTCGTGTGCTAGAAAATGCCACCACTCAACAGAGAGCAGACAGGTCGGAACTGGAACAACTTCCTTATGGTGACATTTCAGCTGTCAGTTTACAGCAACTGAAGCATAACACATGGACACAGCCTCCCCACAGAGAGGCTGCCCACCTGCTCTGATGACAAGGTGACCCTTATGTTAGGCATTCTTTCTGAAGGGATGGTATGGACATTATCCATCTCCTCCCAAAAACAACTGTAATTTTTTTTTTTTTTTATAATCTCACCTGTCAAACACACTGTTACAATCTATTTAGAAAAACTAGTTTTATTTTACTTTTGCTTGATTTCATGTTAGATGTGCACATCATCCCAAAACTTGCTTTTGCTTGTTTTATACTTCCAGATCAGCTCAGTTTGTCCAATGTGTTAAAGTCATGCCCCCTCTTGCTTCAGTAATCATGGAAGCTTTCCAACTGCTTCTTCCACTCAAAGTGCAGCAGAGATAGAAGAGAAGATGAAAAGAGGCATAAGTCCAAAAAAAACAACCAACCAACCAAACCCTAACAAGAACCCCACCAAAAAAACAAAATAAACAACAACAAAAAAAATATGTCCCAGTAATTCCCAGCAGAAACATCTTTATAAGGACATTTTCTTTTCCTGATGTAGGTGTTTGCCTGCTAGAAACTTGGAGAAGATTGTGAAACCTGTAATTCACATAAGCTAAAACCGAGTACACCAACATAACACAGATTGGGACAGGAAGCACATGACTGAATAAGGCTAAGAGGAAATTTTTGAACTCTTACATTCTTCACTGGAAAGCATTGCTGTAGTCATATTTTCATGAGGAACATTTTTCAAAAGATCAAGAATGTAGGCTTGCAAATCAGGGAAGAGTGAGACCCGCTGCACAAAGCCCAGAACAAGGACTTCACTGAAGCTGGGTGTCCCAGCCAGCACCCCGCAACCCACTGCACAAAGGGGAGGAGGAGGAGAGAAAAAGTGCATCCATCTTCTCTTTTATAAAGACAAAATGGAGACTTTCCATTTTTCGTTTCCTTGTTGGAACAAAACCACAATTTCGAGAATACTTTCTTGAAAGCAATCTTTTCGGTTTTCAACCAACTCTAGCAATAATCCCTTACGACGTTTATATCAAGTGTCAGCTCCAAGCGTTTGAAAGCTGTAGATCACATCAGACTTTTACCTTTAAATGGCAAATTGCCAATTCTTTTCTGATCCACCATGCTTGATGTTCGCATACTCTCTCAATGGTAGCCCAATCCTTTAATTTCTTCCCAGTACTTTCTTAAATAAGCTGAAATTAATTGTCCATTAGATATAATAAGTGTTGAGGATAATACTGCCGCATATTTCAATTGCTTTCATAAATCAAAATAATGAAAGATGCCTGTTCTCTCTTCTTAGAAGATTTCTTTGATGGCTGTGTTATCGTTTTACTTCTATACTTAGCCTAGCAATTAATTTTCAAGTTTACATATGCTTTATAACTAATTAAACACTAACAAAAAAGATTGTCATTTCTGAACCAGTGTAAATTGAAACAACAGTTCCCAATTTTCAAAATACAAAGGCAGAAAAAAATATTTTTTCCTTTAGAATAATTTCAAACAACCTACTAATTATATACTTTCTAAAAACTATAAATAGTTGCCTGTACCATTGTGAATTTTAAAGAAAACTTTATCCTCTTCAGAAGCACGTTCCACTTAAAGAGAATCTCTCAAAACTCAACACTAGGAAAATGTCATAAGAATCTAAAGATAAAAATCGACAAATAGGAAAAAAAAATGGGTGGGGCAATTAATTTAAATATTAATCAAAAAGCAAACTACCAAGGGTGCAAAAAGGGAAATTATGAAGCACAATTAGCAAAATTCACTGTTTTGTTTTACCTGCCTTAAAAATTATGGTAAGCCAGATTTAAGACTTCAAACAAATTTATAATCCAAATCATGTAATTACCCTATGTAGAAAAGGGACCAGGATAAATTCTGTTGGTGTGGATCTGAAATGGGACTTTGGTTGAATTTCCTCTGACAAGAAGCCAGTTCATGCTTGTCAAAACCACGTAATGAAGTAACATGCACTAAGTAAGTAGTGACCAATAGGGAATTTGCATTAAAACCACACCACTGATCAGAAACAAACACTTATCCATTGCTGGCTGCAGACTCATTAAAGGACTGAAGTATTGAAGCAGAACAAAATTATTTTTTCATTAAAAGACAAACACGAAAGCCACACAAGAAGCAATAGATGTTCTTTTGTTCTTTAAAGAAACTAATTTACATAGAATCAAATTAGCTTTATTATTTATTTTCTTTTAGTTACATTTGAAGGGGAGCTAGATGCCTGGCACTGTGTTCATTGCCTTCTAACTATAAACCATTTCTCGGCATAATGGAAAAAAAAACGAAAATACCATGCCACAAATTCTGCCACATGACTGTTTTTGTGGAATAAGGAAAGGCATGAGACAAAAAGCAGATCTCTTAATGACAGAAATAATATCAAAGAGTCATTAGAAATTCAATTTTTATTTTATTCAAATCAAAATTCACAGAAATTCAAATATATAACCTGGATAAGGGCAGGTTTTTAGCTTTTTACCTGTTACTAGTTTTTATCAACATGGAATTACGTCAACAAAGAATCTACCTACTATCAATGAAACACAGCATCTAAAAAGTTACTACTTCTCAATCCATCTAAGCAGACAGATTTCTAAGATAGCTGGGCTCCTTAGAGCTGCCTTGATTCTCAGCAAACTTTTTAGTTACTAAACAAGTTTTAAATATAACCAATTATTGTAAGCCAACTTATTCTGAAAAGCAAAAATATTGTTTCTTGAGGGATAAAAAACCAAACACCACCACCCAAAATACAGAACTGACGAAGAGTGAGGCTCGAGGAAGTCAGTCCCAAGGCTACTGGCTTTTAACACTCTCATAGGGAAATAGTCTCGCATGTAAGAGTTCGCACCACCCTTTGATTTATTTTTTTCTTAACTTTGTTATGTTTTTTCAGCTTCGTCAACCTACTAGAAGTGCTGTTTCACGAAATTGATAACATTCCAACTAGTTCTCAATTTGACACGTTGCTAATCAGAACAAAGCACTCTTCTGTAAATCTCCACAAGTTTGTGATTCAATGATCTTTCTGTTTCCTCTCTGACAATTAAAGTGGATTGTTGTCTTTTGGTATACAGGTCTTCTAGAAGCTTTAGAGTTTGAATTTAATAGAGAAGGGGTTTAACTGAATACATGAGGGTAGATTCTTGGAAAACAAATTATTCCTAATTGTCCTGGTGCACGAACAATTGCTGTCCTTCTACCATTCAGGAAACATTACGATTTATGCACCATCTTTGTCTGAACTGCAATTTGGAAGAAAGGACTCTAATTATCAAGTCTTTCAAAGTAGTTATATTAAAGGCTAAACACTAAACAGCATTACTAGAGCAGTTTACTATAGCAAAGAGACGGAAAATATGCCATGTGTAACAAAGTCTAATGCTTAACATTCTTTTAAAAATAAATGTTATTTTAGCACCGAAGAGCCTCTTAAAAGTAGTTATGTGCAAATAAGAAAGTACTGCTGCTTTGGGTAAATTGATAGAAACACTACAAGTAATATTTTTTCTTGTTTTTCTTTTCCCTCTCATTAAAATAGTTTTACCACTATCCTTAGGAATTTATTTCTCTCTCAGGTGGGCACATAACACAGATCCTGCTATCCACCATACCACAGTACCTGAAGAACCATCCACAAGAGAACTTTTCTCTTTCAGTTTCTGATATATGTTAATTGCCATATATTAAAACATCAAAAAAACCCAAACCTTTTTGACATTGAATAGCTGTAAAGATCAACTATGAAACATTGTATTCTCTACTAAAATCATTAGTTTCAAAATTAAGTCAGGTCAGTAATGACCTAAGGCTAGATGAAATAACAATTTTTAAAACCCCAACATGTTCCATAGCATAAGTACCTAAAGGAACTGTGAATTTTATTTTGAAGAGGCACTCCCACATTGGTCCAGCCCTCTGCATTGATCAAGGGAAGCTCTGTGGCAAAGGCAGCACTAAAGCCAAATTTAACTTCACCAGAACTGACCTTGAGAAGGCAAAGCTTGCTTAAGTACATCCACTGGGCAACATCAAACCTGATTTTAAACATCACTTTTTCCTGATTAAGTTGATTATTTCAATAGCTTTGGACCTTTTAATAACATACATCTGCATCTTCAGTAAATGAAGCATTTCAAGAATTTTCCCCTCCCCCTCCAAAAGAAAATCATTACAAAAATTCCCTAAATTGACCAAAGTGGTAGTCTTTACAGGAACCATTCTTTTCTGAAGAGGGATAATAAATTCATTCCACCCTGTAAGCCAATCCAGTTTCCACAGCCCTTCCCACTCACATTCTCCTTATACTTAACATGAACTTAAACAGCTGCTTTAATGAGTTATGGTAAAAATATTTTTAACTTATGTATAGATGCTATCCATCATCACTGGTTCAGTTTACACTCAGCCAGCTAGCTTAATTAAGTGGTAAGCCATTACAAAGGTAGAAAGTTAAAGAGATCCAGCAGAAATACATACAGAAATGTCATGCAGAACAGCAGTAAAGTAAAAGGGTGATACAAGAGATATTGATCAGTGAGAGGCTTTGTCATGAAAATATTTTATTTCTCCTGCTAATGGTATAATTCAAATTGTCTGGCTGCATGAAAGAGGCAGAAGCTAGTATCTAAAATGATGAAGCTACTGAAACCATAATAAAAATTTGCATTCATGAGCAGAACCATTAGATAATGCTACTTGCCATAAATTAGTCTGTCCTTAATACAACATTTGGAAAGACAGACAATCTACCACCCTTTTTATGTCCTGGCTTAAGCTATTAGGGACTTCATTGTAGACCTTCCCAGACGATGAACGGAGTACTGTTATTAGGCCTCTGCATACATAGCACAACAGTTAATCAATGTTTCTCCAAGACAATCTTTAGGATGAAGGAGGATTCTTTGGCATAAGCATGGGTGTTTATTAAGCCTCTCTACTAATTTTAGGAAAATAATTCTCTAAGTTTCTCTTACTTCTAGCTGCTGTCAAGCTAGAATATACGACTCTCGCTTACTCCTCAGTATATTGAAAAGACACCTAAAATATCTTTTCCTAACATTTTCAGTTTACCTAACCTATGTGTTGCTTCACAGCCAGATAAAGTCCCTTGCCCACTGCAATGCCTTAATATGAATAATCAGTGGATTTCCCCTGTTCCTCCAGAGATCCTCTCCCTGAACCACTTCGGACTATGACGGAGAAAGAAATTCTGAGAAGTGTTCTCTGACCACGCAATTTGACAGCACATGAAGATTATCAGGGCACCTGATTGCAATTCCCTCAACTGGCATGCTGACAAGTGATTATTAGGCAGCCTACACTGTCTCAATCACACAGCTACAACAGATATGCTTCTAATTGCCATGTATAGAATGCCACTTCATGGTATCACAGGGGTGTCACATAGTACATAAACATTTCCTCGTGGCTTAGTTAAGTAGGGAATATTTTCAGTACCCAAACAGCAGATTATCAGGTAAATAAGTCCTGGATGTATTTTCCTGAGCTGCATCATGACATCAAATCCTGCCAGCCAGAACTGTCTAGCAACTTTTCTAAATGTTAAAGGCTAAAAGAAAATATTAATTTTGAAAAAGGAAAGATGGATTTCTTATCTAAAGTTATGGCTAGAACGCAAATTTGATTAAACCGAAATCATGAATAAGAATTTTGAAAGAATTGACTTTGCATCTGTACAGAAATATTTACAGCTATAGAAAGTTAATGAAACATTAAAACAAATCCAGAATTTAAAAGGAAAAAAAAACCCACTCGACTTTTTAGTCTACTTTTCTAGGGAAATTGGCCCAAAGCCACATAAAATAGAAGTTATGTCTTCACAGTGCTGTGGATGTTCTTGAGGAGGATAGTTTTAGTCTTTGGTCTCTTGGCGCAAGTTCCAGATCGTAAATCCAATATTAACACAATGCAAACATATCAAAAATTCCCTATAATGTCAAAAAATGTTGTAGCTTTATCCGGTCAAATTTGTACTTACACATTTCCTAGAAGATGTAATATGTAGAATCACATATTGAATTTCCTTTGTTAATCGATTCTATCAGATGAAGAAATCTCATTTGAATGACAGCTCTTCAGCTGTTTCTCATACTGGTCAAAAGATACATTTTAACGCAGGATTTGAATTAGCAAGAAATACAAAAGAAAACTAAAAAAGGTATAATTACTGAGGAGTTTTTTGCTTGTCTAGTTTACTTTCAGGCATGCAATACTGTTGCATTTTCGAAAACCCCACTAATGTACATAGGCGCACTCTTGATGATATAAAAAATACAGATAATATAATTTTGAATGTTTAATTATTTCTCACAGAATGGTAACTTGAAAATATCCTGAACTGTACAGAAATCAAAAGGTCCAAATTCACTGAGATTGAGTTGAATCAAAAGTGCCAGGTCACTAATGTGAAGAAAGCAGTTTAGTTAATAATAGTGCAACACTCCAATTAGCACTGCTGAGAAGCAGCATTTAACCTGAGCAGAACACACATCTGACAAAGCTACACTGCTCATTCAAGGTTAACTCAATTATTTTTGCATGGCAGAACACTGGGCATAGAGATGTACCAGGAGTGTTGCAGAAAAGTCATCTCTGAGGGAGGAAGACCATAACAGTAGTTTTACTACCTGCCTTTGAGAATGTCAGGTGTCATTTTCTACAACTATATTCTAAGCAAGTATTATAAATATTTTTTTTCTGTAGTCCTGATGTTTAGTAGACAATCAAGGCAAAAGATTTCTCAGATAAATAGAAACATTACCATTTGCTGGTGTTTTCCAGAAGCAAGGGACTCATTTGCAATGAACACTGATCTGTTCCAATATACAGTAACTTTAAGAATGAAATTCAGCCAGCTGTGAGCCATAACTCCTCCTGGAGATCTTGCTGTGGCTTAGAGAATCTTACGATTAAATTGATATTTTGCCACTGTTTTAAGATGGTACTTACCACTGATCCCAGAGGGATCAGACAAATGGTGCTTTCAGGAGTACAGGCTCAATGCCAAATACTAATCTTTATCTAACAATGTTCACTTCTGCCTTCTGTTTGATGTATGAATTACTTTGCATATACAAAAAAATCAGATTTTTGAGTCAGTTGAGCTATTTGTTGTGATGACCCAGGCCTATGGAACCACCAGTTTTATGGCATTTCTGAGGAACCAGGAGAAAGGAGCTAGAATGATGATTTCTTTTTCTCTTTGTCATTATTGACAACATAATGACAACATTATCATATTGTTCAATGATAAAATTATGCTTTATTTATCTATTTATTTCCCCAAACTTTGCTTTTGTCTATCTGAAGAAAGCCACAGCTCCTGACACTGCCAGGTTCTCATCAGACTGCTCTCTTCAAATTGGCAAAGTCGTCTCCATTCAGGTATTTAAAAAGAAATGTTTAGGCTCAATCAGTTTCCACTTTCAAAAGATACTTGTTCTTTGTTTTCAGAAATTTTCTAACCAGCTTTAAACAGAGTGCATGTCTATACAGTCGGCTTCTCAGAAACTGTACTCCAGCATGATCTCAGGTGTTAAATAATAAAAATACAGAATCAAATAATAGATTAAAGCTAGGAAGAAGTATTAAGATGAAAGGCAAAGAAGAAATGTGTTTTCAAGTCATATTTGGAAATAAATTACTCTAGGAAGTTAAATTCATGAGTCATGATATGAACAGAAATACAGGAAAGCACAAAAAGAAAGTAGAGGAAAAAAGTCTCTGAACTCAAACCAAAAGAACCCTACTACGCAGAAGTACAAGTACTATTTTCAGGAGTACTGTTTGCACGTTTGTGCTCCACAGGAGAGGGCTGGCAACGATATTTCGCACATACTGGAACAGAAAGTTTTGAACTCTTGCAGGAAGCTGCTGAGGAAGGAAACGCAGCCAGGCCACCAGCTCCTTCCCACTTCCCCAGCTCCCAGCAAAGCACAAGGTAGCTGATTTCAGGCCATCTCCCTGAGAGACGGCCAGTTTACAGGCACTGACTGGGTAGCAGGATGCTGCTTCTCCAGATGGAGGTGAGACTGAGCTCACTCAGCTCCTCATTCAGCACATGGCACCAACCTCTCATAAATATTCTTTTAAATAGCCCACAGTTTCACAGTTGATGGGGTGTGCTAGCAAACTGCAATAAGGCAAGCCTTTTTTTTCCTAAAGAAAAGCAGCCACATACTAAAATAAAAACCAGAGAGAATCTTAACTAAGAAGTTGAAACAAAAGTACCAAACTGAGTTTGGAAACCATCTTGCCCAGAGATATTTTTTTCCTTGGCATTTAATTTTAAAAAAGTGAAGATAAAGGTAACTGGTACAAGAAAGTCACAGAAGCCTAAGCAAAGTGGAGTATCATCTGAATAAATTACATAACTTAGTCAAGTTTGGAGATAAATATAGTTGGATCAGAAAAACCTCTTTCAAAACAAAAAAAATGTATCTGGAAGATAAAACCTTTGGAAATGATGAAGCTGATGCACAGTAAGACTGAAAATTACATCAGGCATTTTACACAGTCCACATCTTTCTTCACACATATGCCCATTTTGCAAATGAAATTCAGCTAGATTTATATGCCAAGAAGATACTGACTGTGATCATAGAAGGGAAACTAAAGGTAAACCAACCACTTTTAGTAGTGTGTCACTCCTTTCTACAGCACCCAAAGACACAGAACTGACAGCTGTCAATTATAACTAGTCAAAGTCTTTCTAATCAGAAATATCTATTTGTTGGCATGGATATTTGGCAAGAATGTTTCCATTTTGACCAGGCTTTCTCCAAGGTAAGCTTCTCGGATACTGTATAAACTCGAATCCCTTTGGTAGCCAGAACAAGAGACTGAAACACCTGTTAAAAATATAATAATGGGTATATATGCCTCCCAAAAAGTACTAGCCTCAGCATCATTGCTAAAGCTTTCTCTGGAAAAGCAGAGCCAGGCATGAGTGTGGGTATTACTTGACACCAGATTTCTTGTACTCTGCTAGTTCACTCAAATCAGTTACTCTAGATCACCTAGATATCCTCAAGAAGAAAGGAAGAATTTTTGGGGGATAAAGAAACAAAACAAAACATAAACTAATAAACTATTCAAGCCATGGAAGGCAAAGAGGATGTTTATAGTAGCTGCTAAGACTCTAAATAAGAGCCGCAGTACCTTTTAATACTTAGTGTTTATTGTAGTGGATGGAAAAAACAAAAAAGTTGTTTTTATATGAGTGATACTTTGTCAGTTTCTCTCAAACATAAAAAAAAACAGCCAATGATCTATGGCTAAAATTTGTATCTTTTAAGGGAAAATGTAACACCATCTAAATAAGCACCTGCTTCATTTGTATTTTCAGAGAATAACAAAGAATGATCAGCTCACTTTGGAAGAACATTTAAGAATTAACATTTTCTGAAATAAGCCTCTTCATAAAGAGAATGCAAATAATGTTTTGCAGACAGTGTAGGTGAAACAAATTCAAGCCCAGTCTCTTCATATGTAATGCGCACAGAATAAGAAACCACAAATTATTAATGTGTCTACATTCACACTTAAGCCCACAGTTTCTACTAATACTATAATACTTCTGACCTAACTTTGTTTTCACATATGTCTGTACAGCATCATAACAGCCACAAATGGTTAGACACATTATCATATTTGCACCTGGTTTCACACAGTATGTACGCTTAGAGAATAGCAGAGTCATGCATTTAAATCCATGTTGGATTATCATGCACATCTCTTACTGGTGATAATAATGACACAATCAGTGCTGATATTAAACATAAATATTGCATGTGTTCTGGCATCATTTGTATGTTAAAAATACAGTTTGGAGTAAGTAAAAGAAAACAATTTGACCAGGACAGGAAAAAAAAAAATGGTTTTCTCTTTTTTTAAGGGAAAAGAAAAAGTAACTGTTCCCATTTTTGGCTGTGGTATCTCTTTCAGAATAAAAAATTGTGTCCGCCCCAGCTGTCTGAAAGAATGTATCCACACACTGCAGTCCAAATTTATATTACTGTAGTCTAAATAGTGTGCTTCCTTCCCCCCTCCCCCCCCCTTTCCCTTCTTTGTAAGTTTCTGACAATCATTTGCCTTTAATCACTTGGGCCATTTTTTCCTAGGTACTATCAACTGCAGTGATGTTGCCACGCAACAAAACCAAAACTGCAGGTTTGAGCTCAGAATGTGCAATACTTTTATTTTAAACCTAAGGATAATAATTTAGGGTATCTGCCCAACTAGGGATAATTTTTCTCAACTTTGAATGTAATATGAATTCATACATGTGGTTTACAGTAAATCCCCACCAAAAGTAATGATGGACACTCAGGTGCTCCAAAATCCCCAATATTTAGCCACTCTGCAGTGACAGCTACCCTGCCTCACTGGAGTGCAACGGAGCCACAGCATTTCACATATGAGGTCATTTATTACCAAAACACAAACGGTATTTCTTAAGATTGACACAGCTAGTTAACGTCTTTCAAATACATGAACACTGGCCTGCATTCCTGCCTTTGAACACCTTTAAAGCAGACTCAACGCATCACCCTTGGGATCTGAAAAGCACTGGCTTTCTCCAGGCAGGGGCAGGGCGGATCCCCAGGCCACAGAGATCACCTGCGGGCATGCAGACAGGGTAGGGGACAGGCACGCTGTCAGCAATATCTGTACTAGGGGCTGTCAAGAACCCCTAGCAGCCAGAAAAACTGAACTAGAGTCTGGCCAAACCTAAGCCAGGCTAGAATTAAAATCAAGAAGCCCTTTGAATGGGAAAAAATAACTCAAATAAAAGCCAAATTTAAATAAATAAATAAATAAATAAATAAGGCAAACTCAGGTAGATGAGAAGCAAAGATTACAGTGCTGAGGGCAGTGAGATGAAAAGAAAAAAAGAACAAGAAAAGGGAAGGGCATGCAATATCATCATGCAGTGGAAGAAACCAGAGAAGGGCTGCTTGCCAACCCCCGCACACCTCTGCTGTAACACGTGCACTGACGCCCGGGAGGAGGGATGGGGAAACAGCTCTCTGTGAGCATCCAGGCTCCACTCGCCATCACAGGAGACAAGAGACACCTGCCCAAATGTCCCTGGAATGGCTCCTCCCACTTGCATACCCAAAAAAACCCTTTTTATTTTTTTTTCCCACTTTGCAAAGAGTGCAATAACGGGAAAAGTATGACCTGTAGAAATTAAGAGGGCTGCCAACCGTAATCAGCCTTTAAAAACACCTAAATTTCCTATATCCTCACAGTCACTGCACTGTCCCAGGGAGGAAATACCTTTCAGGCAGAGGAAGGAACTGAGCCCAAGTTACAGAATTATGTTATAAAAAGAAGACAATTACCTAATCTGTGGCAGTTTTCTTAACACATCCTTCCTTTTCTGTCGCTTTTTTAGTAACCAAAAAGACAGTTATTCACATTAGCTTTATAAAAGTTCTTTTAAAGTATCAATGGCTTCCTTAAAGAGACAAGAGCTTGGCTGTAGCTGAGGGAAAGGAAAAGGGTGAACTGCATGACCCACACCAGGCTTTCCTTCTTTGCTTAACATTAGAATAATCAACATGCATCGAAAATACTCCCATACTTCCATGAATGACCATAAAATCCTTTTTATTATAAATAAAGGAGAAGAGTTACTTAGTCACAGGTTACTCTTTACTTGTTCTTAGACAAAGTAAGTTAAAATAATAATCATAGCTGCTGACTTGACTGCTACCAATATTTTTCTTTCTGATTAAAAGCAAAATCAGCAAGGAAATAAACTGTTGAAAGCCTTGTTCATGAAAGGTTAAGGTTGCCAGCCATGGTGTAGGCCCTTTCAAATACCTCATTTACGGATAAAAGAAAAACATATCCAGAAAATAAAGTTTATGACCAGAAAACCATTTAACACTACTTTTCTTGAGTAATACTTAAATAATGACCATAACATTCACAACCACCGACAGTCATCACTTAGATCATTCTTTTGATGGCACTAGACATTTGTCAGATAAATGTATTTGTCACTGAGTGGACTTCAATGTGGAGAAAACCACATTTAATTTCTATTTTGTTCCATAAAAGTACCTATTTGGTGGAAGAAAAAGGTAATTTAGGATGTAATGGTAATAAAAATTTTTAGTGGCTTATATAATAGAAGAAAATAAATAGTCTTTTACTTTTTAGCTAATGAAACTTCTGAATTGCATAGGCAGTCTCTGGAATCTACTAGGAAAAAAAAAAAACACGCAAATCCAAACCATTTCTTCTCTCAAAATCGCAAATCCACACTTCAAACAGAAGAGAGAGAGAGAAGCATGAAAAGTTGAGGATTCTAGCCCTTATGAGAGAGAGGAGTAAATCAGGTGGGCTGAAAAAAGGCAGGACACAGAAGCTAAAGAGAACATACATGCAAGAACGAATCTCCCTGATTAGACACTGCCACCTAAGACAAAACAGAAAAGTTTTTAAAAGTGTGTCCTCTGCACAGGTGTCACTTCCTTCTGGTGTATTTTAACTGGGAAGACAACTGGTGCAATTTACATCATCATGACGTTTATAACATTTCCTCCTATGAGTGCTCAACTCAGCAGCATATGTGGGAGTGGGATTCAGGTAGTCTTAGCGGAAGGACCTACAAGATGCCATCTACCCTGTTGGCTCTTTATTTGCTCCCTGTGTAAATTAGTAGATACTTGTCTCTGTCATTTGAATGGTATCAAGGCTTCAATGTCTCCATCATTAACAAATGTTCTGAAATCTATAATTATACTTCGCATCATTAGAAAACAATGTGATAAGTACAATATAACTGTGAGAAAGCATCAGGATTAGTCATCAACAAAAAAGGTTGATCTGTTTTGCTTTGTAAATTCAGATAACACAAGCCACGCTTAACTGGTTCATTACACAGAAGTGCATAATAAAGCTGTAAGAGTAAGTGAATTGCCAATACAGACTAATCATTTTATACTTACTCAAGATGATGCCATTCAAACAAGACTACCGTATTGCAAAGCAGATTCAGCAATTAATGTTAATTATTACACTATGTAGTATAAGAATGTATCTAGATTTTATAAAATATAAGTCCTGATTATGAGCAAATGTGAAAAAATGCAATCATTAACAGGCCATGTAAAGGCCAAAATGAGTTATCAAGTTGAACTTTATAGCTAAGGATCAAGTCCAAAAAGATGAAAACATAGTGGAAACCAAGGAAAGGTTGACGAAAATGCTGTTTTTCATGGTTCCAAGGATTTATATGATGGCATAGAAGTGGGATGATTTGTGCCTGTATTTCTCCTCATGAAGAGTTTAGCTTAACGTTTCCTTTTTATTTTAAGTGATCTCAAGAAATACATTGATACAAGTTTAAAGTGGTAAGATAAACGGTAGTAACGTGCTGAGCAAGCTTTTACATACTTCAGCCTTGACCTGCAGTATGCCTGACACTCAAACCAACTGAAGTAGAAAAGGACGATTATTTTGCATTATGCTTTATTATGGGACAGAAATTCAAGCAAAGACTAAGACTGTCAAAATTATTTTACTTCTGCATCATAACGGACTTGAATGTAGATTTTAAAGACAGAAGATTTAGTACATGAGTATACACTTTCAGCAAAACTCCCAAATGGCGACAAAAAGGACAATGACAAGGTTATTAGCATTGCAAATAAAAATAAGAATTGTATAGTTTATACATTAGGAAGAATACCTTAGAACATTTGGTGAATTAATGACAGTCACTCAGAAAGGGAAGAGAGTTTTGTGAAAGATTTAATGTAAATTATTGATTGATCACAGTGCCTTAAAATCAACCTAATGAAAAGAAAAATCTAGGAGAAATCCATACTGAAATGTCAGGGAAAGCACAAAGCAAGGGCACGAATTAGAAATATAGGAAAGAACTACATTCAAATCTGAAGGAGGAAAATTGAGATGCATAGAAAGATACATTAACACTCAAAGCCATCAGAAACCTTGAAAAGATACATAAAGGAGAGAAAAGCACAGCACATGGGATCAAATATTTTAAGCTCAAGAAACACTCAGAAGTGCTTTATAGAAAAAGCAAATTAGGTTGAACAAGATTAGGTCGAATAGCAGGTCTATTTCTTAGAACACACTTTTAAAAGACTATCTGGTTATATGAATACAACCCTGGCTCTTATCAGAAGCCTCATGCAAGAGTCAATGTAAAAAATAAAGTTGCATGAAAAATAGATTTTTCCATTCTTCCACAAAATTCAGATGTGAATTTTAATTAGTGAAGGAGGAAAGAGATAACAATAAGCTGGTGTATTTATGAGTTAATGAAATACACTGGGAAAACTTCGTTATAATCTGTTCCTGAAAATCTGTGAAATGTTATATAAAGAATACATTAAAATGATAAAATAATAGTTATCATCTAGTTGCCTTCATGCAGAAGTGAAAGAGGATGTGCTTGTGGATATTTTTATCTTTGAGAATGAGATCAATTTGATGTCTGATTTTAAGAGTAAAACTAGTTTTATTAAAAATTACCAAATTTAATAAAATATTTTAGTTATAATTGATTTTTTTCCCCCCCCATGATGGGCTACTTTTCCAGGAAGTACATATGGGTTACTGTACATACAGGACATACATTCTGAGAAACCTTTGACTGACAACACATGATCCAGCATTCTTTACAGTGTGGAAGAAAAGTAAAACTACTGTTTTATAAAATATTAGTACTTTAATAAGCAGTAATAGACAAATGGCAAAAATTACCAATATGTTGCTCAAAGTGAGGCAATATTTATTTAATATGTACTTGCTAGTATGATAATATGTAAGAAGAATGCTAAGCATCAGCTCCAAATTGGTACTTTTCATCAGCTAATTCAAACTATTACCTTTCGAAAATATTACAAGATCTGGCCAAGAAGCACTCTGCCACGTGGACTGCCACTTGGAATTCAGCGACACTTCCAGAAGACTGAAAGCAAGCTATGGTACAAATATTTATCAAGGTTAATGAGTAAGCCAAAAAACTATAGGTATTATGAATTTGCCAGACAATAGAAATGGTGATAAATAATCAAAAGTGGTAATGGAAGTGAATACAATTAATGTTTACTCAATATGAGGTTTTGGAACATTACTTTTGTCAAACTTATATTTATGAGATTACAGACTTGGTTAAGTATTTTACCACTGCAACCTTACTTTTATTAAGACCTGGTACAACACAGTATCTTTATTAAGAAACTAATACAATATAAAAAGCATCACAACTTTCTCTGAATTGTTAAGAACTTAAATTCAGAAAATACCCAGCAATTAATCCCAGTAAGTATACAAAAGTTTCAATTTCTCTGTTCTTTCTTTTGCAACTTACTCTGTCAATTTAAGACATAATAAGCCAGGTTTTTACCACTTGGCTTAATGAGTGAAGAAGAAAAGATAAGGTGTTATAAAATGGTAGGTCTTGA
The DNA here is from genome assembly GCF_009769465.1 of Tauraco erythrolophus. Classification (NCBI taxonomy): domain Eukaryota; kingdom Metazoa; phylum Chordata; class Aves; order Musophagiformes; family Musophagidae; genus Tauraco; species Tauraco erythrolophus. The sequence continues at coordinate 89,590,983 of NC_141466.1, read as the reverse complement.
AGAGGTAGTTATTGATTTCAAAAGTATTCATCTCTTGAAATCTGTTTTAAGCACCTATTAATCTTTAAATTTTTACCATGGTCTCTGTACCTCGTATCCATGTTATAGCTGGAGTCCTACTAGGATTTGTGATCTCCCAATAATGTTGTGAAAATAAAGGCATTAAAGACTAAAAGTGGACCACTGGGTACTGCACTACTTTAGATTAATCAACTTTGTTCTCACTTCAAAAAAGTTAATATTTTGTTTTCAAAATACAAATATTGTGGCTATGCAATATTGGCCAACTTACTGTGGCAGCCTTAATGGAACTTAATGTTATAAAAGCAAGGCAATGACTTCACTTTTAAGAGCTTCTAACCAATGTTTTCTGATACAGAACGCTGTAAATATTAAGAATAATTTTAAATGATTGGTTGGATTCTGAATGTTAACATTGTATAGGCTACATGTAACACCAAGAGAATGAAAACATGTACTTTATTCCGGGATACGCTTATGCCTCCTCAAAACACTAACAAGCTAATATTAAAGCTTCTAAAAATTTCTCAAAAAGTATGAAAGAAAACAAAAATTGCATATAAATTGGAAATAATGCCATTTGGAGGACATTTACCTGTAATTACAATTTAGATATCTCATAGGTCAAGGAAATATGCACACTAAGAATCTTTCACATGCCAAGCTTAAAAGGAGTTTCATCAATACTTTATACAACACTTAATTCAGCCTGATGTCATTTTCCAGTAATGCCAAGAGCCCTGGCAGGCAGAACATAGAGGAGTCATAGTAAATATCTTATTCACTTACTGTAATTTAACCTCACTATGCAAGACGCACCCACAAAGAAGAGCCTCAGAATTAGTCGTCTTTATCTCAAAGGAAATTTAAAAATTACTTTGCAACTTCCCAAAGCTGTACCACTGAGATACAGCTGCAGTTCATTTGGTGGGTTTATTACTTTGTTTTTTTAAAGGAGCTGTCAACACAGTAAGAATCTCATTATTTTCTGTGGACTGAAAGAAAAAAAAAAACATCAAATAAATGTTGGTAAAACAATAAGTATGGTCTGATCACAACTGACAAAGTGCAGAGCTCTGAAAGTAAGACATCTGGTTCCTGAGACTGACCCACTCATTCAGATTAAAAATAAAGAGAAGATTATGAAAAATCTGGTCCCTGATTCAATAAAGTATTAAAGTATGTCTAGCTTTACATATTCAAGTGATCTTACCAAAGCCAATGGAATTACTCACTTAAAAAATTATTTGTATGCTCAGAGGCGACGACAAAGGAGAGACTGAAAGTGCCTTCAGGGAGAGAAACTAAAGCAAAGCATTTCAGGGTGTCAGGCTGCACCTTGCACTGAGGAGAAGCTCCACGAGCGCCCTGTTTCAGAAAAGAAGCGGATATAAGAAGTTTGCTGTTGCCTGACTTCCCTTTTTTCAGATAAGCAATGAACCCCATCAGTGCAATGATCACTTCCGAGCAAATGGTCCAAGCAACCCCGCTGAGGGATAAACAGCAGCACAGGTTTGAAAAGGAACAGCTGGAGAAGGGAGTTAAGCAACTCCAAGAATCCTTCCTTTGGGAGGACCAACGAGTTGCAGACACTAATTTTCTGTACTTTTCAGGATATATCAAAACCAAGATTTACTAACAATGGATACTTCTTGCACAGCTTTTTCTCCTTAGGGACAGTAAAACATACGTGTGAACAACCTGAAGAAGAATTAAGGTATTACCAATTGCTAAGGGAAGATCAAAATCACTGAGGAAACACGTTAAAAGCAGCTTACTAGGAAAATAAATGTTAGAAAGAAAATTAGGTGGGATGCCATTGTAAAATTATTCAATGTTGCAGAATAAATTGTTACTATTACTGTTTCTAATGTGTTCATATTTCTATATGTTGAAAAATTTTTGTACAACAGAAATAAGATAGTTTAGAAATATTTAAACAACCTGAATGATTTGCTTGAAATAATAAATATTTCTTGATGTTCCATGTAACAAATTCTTTTATTTCCATTTGTTAAACTAACTGAAAATTAAGTTCAAAACTAGCTGCTGTTGAAAATATCAAGCTTCATTAAATATTTTTTTTAACTGTAATGAAACTGTGGGCATATTCAAAGAAGGAACTATCTTGAATTCAGTTAGGCTGAAACTAATTTTCTTTTTTACATCTACACTTTCCAGCAAAGTTGTAATTTACCAATTAAAAAAAAAAAAACACACACAAAACACCACCAAACCAGTGAAGAAACAGAACATTTAGTCATAAATCATTTGTGTGGAAATAATTAAACAGCTCTCAAGAGCACAGAGGTAGGGAAAAAAATTAAAAAAAGAACACAAAAGGAAAAAAGTCCTTCTCAAGGAAAACATGGAATTGTCTTAAACTATTTTCAACCACTGAAATGAAATTAGCTGGAAACAAAAGCATTGACTCATCAAACTGATGTCAAACAGGGCCATCACTTTCAATTCCCTTAATCTACAAAGACAAACTTCAGTAATTCAAATGTTGCTGTTTTACTGATTTTGTTTGTTCTGTTATAATTTGCAACTAACAGAAAATACAGGCATAAAGAAGCTCTCCTCTTTACTTATGCTGCTTGTTCAGCTTTGCCCACTATTTTTTATTACTATAAAAATTATGATATATATAGAGGCAATAAAAATTATCTATCATATTCCAGCTCTTGAATGGTCTCTTTTAATTGCGTGTTTTATACAAGTATTAGAAAAGATTGACAAAAAAAATCTTTGGTGGCAATCAAAATTGCTTACTCTGATACTTAAAAGCTTCAGAGTCCCTTACTACCCAGCTTTTGGGTAGCTTAAGTAGTAGTCCAAAATTAACAGGTAAAAATAGTCATTTTCTTCAGTTTAGCACCTGTTCACCCTTTCTTTCCCACATATGCATGCACATTTTTCACCTGTTTCTAAACTTCTCGTAATAAAATTTATAACATGTAATTTCTCCCTTTCTCAGTTTATCTTTTTAAAAAAAAAAATCAACTTTTCATTAGGTTTATGATTAATGAACTTCAGAAAAAAAATCACCATAAAGGACTGAAATGGAAGTACCAAGTGCAAATAAGCAACAACTATGCTGTCGCAGCCTGCTTGTTGATAGCTAGTAAAGTGACACAATTGATTTCCTTCAGTCGAGACAAATGAAGGAACAGATTCATTGAAAGAGGTAAAAAGAAAAGCCATAAGGACATTTGTCATATGGAATGTAGTATAAGTGAGGATTCAGCTTTTTGTTTTTATGAGTTAGTATTAAATGTCATAAAAAACTTTAAAGTGGCAGAACTTCAGGTTGGATGTTAGAAAGTATTTCTTCTCTGAAAGGGTTGTCAGCCACTGGAATAGGCTGCCCAGGGAGGTGGTTGAGTCCCCATCCCTGAATGTGTTTAAGAAAAGGGTGGATGAACTACTTAGGGATATGGTTTAATGGGGGATTAGGGACGGTTGGACTGGATGATCTCTAAGGTCTTTTCCAACCTAGAAATCTATGAAACTTGCAACTGATCTTCAGTATGTGCTGTCTCATTTACTAACAAATTGGCAGATTGAGTCAAACTTACACGCACTGTCTACTACAATCAAATGTCAGCCAATCCCCTTCAAGGTATATCTTCACGACTGACTTATCAGTCTGCAAGTTGTGATGTCAAGGATCTAGTTTAATAAAATGGTAGGAGGAGGAGATTTTAAAAGAAAGGAATTTGAAGGATGATGTTTGGGACTCACGCCTTGCTCTGTTGTTGGTCTGAATCCCAAGGCCTGCTGTTTTATGAAGTACAGAAATTTTCACTGGAATAATGGAAAATACAAATGTGAAAGGCAAAAAGAATTGCTCGGTTACACAGGAAGATGTTGGAATGCATTCAGAGCACAGAAAAGCCAAGGCTCCACAGCGTGACATTTCAAATTCTGTACAAACGACTAAAATGACAACTTTTAGAAATATGGCTGTTGATCATACCGACTTAAAACACACCCACAGCTTGCAAACTGCATCCAGAAGTACAACAGTATTTCTTCACTTGATTCCCTATGGCATACAATGTCTAGCATCTGTCTTTCCATATGGAGGCTTGCAGAACCCTTTTCTGCAGCAGCAGCGCAGGCAGGAGGCAGCCCTGCCCGCCGGCCGCTCGGCTGCCCCAGCACTTGCATCAATTCAAGCGTCCGGGGAGGCAGGCAGTGATCCGGGGCAGGGAAGTGATGAAGGATGAACACAGCTCTGTAATAATGCCTATTCTTAGCCTCCAGCCATGCCTTATTATAGTCCATTGCACAATCCCATGAGCCGTTTTGTATCACAACTGAGGCGACCTGCACACGGGGACAAGCAGTATGTGGTAAGTGCCAGGTGAGCCATCAAGGAACCTCCGAGAAGAACGACCCCCAAAACTTTAACACATGTACAGTCCCAGCCTACCTGGTTTTGAACGTAGAGACAAAACCTGTGGTGTCAGATAGGTGCAGCCACTTCAACCAGATAGAAGCACATGGAAATATCATATGTATTACCATTTTCCAGACAAAAACTGTGATCGTTAGAGACACTGTTCAGCTCCAATTGAAATTAAACAAGAACCTTTCCATTACTAGTTACATTTAAAGTTAGTCATGGAAAACCAGATCCAAACGTACCAAAGACCTTCCAAAGCGGAAGCGAGTTCCCAACACCACACTGGAACAAGGAGGCTCAGAATTTTAGCAAGATGAGTTTACATTTAAATTTTTTGAAGAGAATTTATTAAAACCTTCTCTTTCCTTGAATATATTAATGAAAATAATTTACTTTTTTTTTTCTGTTGAAGCCTTGTTTATAATTGTAGCTTTAACGGCACCCAACATTAGGGAGATTCAGAGGGGGAAAAAAAAAAGTCACTAGAGCTTTCCCTCTTGATATGACCAAACCACATAACAAAATTCCCAGTGATCGTGTGCTGGGAGCGAGGACCACATTTGCACATGCTGTTCCTTACTGCTGCAGTGTCCTGGGACTCACAAGTCATCAGATCAACACTGAAATGTTACTGTTTTCACATTTTTTCTACTTTTTCCTCACAGAGATTTTCTCTTTTTTATTATTATTTTTTTTTCAAGACTTATTCCATCTAGATAAGGAAAGCAATGTTTCAAGTCATCCACATATGGTTTTCAGACCCAAAGAATAGATTCTTCTGCCATGTAATCCCCTATGCCAAAACCAAGTATAAGTCAACACAAGGTAAAACAAGCATTAGTTAAGGAAACTTCATTTCAAACAACTCCTCAAAGTTTAGATAAACTCCACAAGTTCTTTGTGCTTTATGTAATCATAGTAGTATCATCAGTCTAATTGGCTTCGTTCACCTACGAATTTAAGGGAGGACTTAATTTTAAACTTTTTTCAGGGTTTTGGTTTTGTTTGGGTTTTCTTTTTATAGATTTCATGTCTTAATCTGACAGAATAAGAAACCTCTCTACATGATGTTTATATGGTCAATGAGTATCCGCAAGTAAAAGAAGATGACAGAATTACATATTTTCCACAACAAGACTGAAGTCAGAAGAGGCCTCTGGGGATTGTCTAGTCCAACCCCCCCCCCGCTTAAGCAGGGTCAGGTAAAGCAGGTAGTCCAGGACTGTGTCTAGTAAGGTTTCGAATATCTCCAAGGATGGAGGCTCCACAACTTCTCTGGGCAACCTGTGCCAGTGTTCGGTCACCTTCACACTAGAAAGATGTTTCTTGATGTTCAGACAGGAACTCCAGGGTTTTAGTTTGTGCCTGGCTCCCTCCTCTCCATTCCTTCCCTTCAGGTATTTATATACACTTTTGAGATCCCCTGAGCCTCTTTGTCTCCAGGCTGAACAGTCCTAGCTCTCTCAGGCTCTCCTCATAGAGGAGATGGTCCCATCCCTAATCAACTTTGTGGCCCCTTGTAGGACTTGTTCCAGCACGTCCACATCGCTCTTGTACTGAGGAGCCCAGAACTGAATCCAGCACTGCTGATGTGGCCTCATCAGTGCTACGTAGAGAGGAAGGATCACCTCCCTCAACCTGCAGGCAGCACTTCTAATGCAGCCCAGGAGGTCATTTCTTTATATTTTTTTCAGTTCAGACAGGAATTGAAGGTCTCCTTGGCTCCTTGAGGCAACCCCAAGAGCACAAAAATTCCTCACATAAAGCAAAAAAAAAAAAAATAACACTTTGTCTCTATGATGAACCACTCCGGTCTTAGTGCGTGACCTACCAAAATACCTTTTGGCTAATCCATCCCTCCTGCACTTGAATTAGGCATAGTCCAATTATACACTGTGGAAAATGTAATGCCAGTGTGGTAATTTCTAATGCTACAGACCAATTGGAATTGTCTCTTGTGTATAAACTGTATGTAAATGGAAGAAGGGAGGGGTAATGAGAAAATGCAACTCTCTAGCCTGGTGGCTAGATTAGTCACTTGGGAAATGAGACATCTGGTTCCAGTCTCTGCTCCCCTGAATGTTTAATTTTGTATACAGAGCAGCACAACAGACCTTATTTCTGAGTTATTTCTAGCCTGGTTAACGGAACGCTTTCTTCAGAGAGAGGAGTTGTGTGTTCACGTCTCCTTAGGCATAAAAGTTAGTTGAATCTGAATCTACTATGTCTAGCATGACCACCCTCATCACTGGGCTAATAGTTCAGTGCATCATCAAAAGTAACACTCAGCCACTTTGTTCTTTCCCTGTCTCATCACTTTTACAATATATACTATCTATATAATTCCTAAAAAAAAAAAACAAAACACAAACACAAACCAGTCAATCCTAATTGTTCTGTTTCAGATGAACGTCCTAGTTGACATCATTTTTTCAGTAGTAATTTTGAAATTTGACTTCTTCCAAACTGGGCGGGTTTGGTTTATTAATAAAAGAGCATCATTATATAGCTTTGGTATTTACTTATTCATTATGTCGAATCATCAGTGGACTGAATAGAATGGATGAACAGTAGAAGAGATCTGTCCTTCCTGAACACTCCCCTGCCTCCTGCTAGCCCATAGTCTGAAACCATCTTTCCTTGCAGCGCCTCCCCATCCTGCCTGAAACCTTGGATTAAGGCTGCTGGTTTGTCCCGTTGCTGCACCCAGACCTCAAAGCCTGCTAGTTGTTTACACACGTCATGGTAATGAACAGGAAAGCTTTCTTCCATGCAATCTGTAATTTCCTAGAATGTAAATGTAAAAAAAAAAGAATATATAGGGAAAATAATAGGAGTATATTTTGTTCTATCAAATCAGAAATTTATGGTAAATGCTTCAGCCTAATATTACATGAAGTATGAGGCAGAAAAATAATACACCAGGGCACTTGATATGATTAAAAAATAAAGGCATTATGAACAGACCAGATACATCAGCAGAAACGATTTCAAAAACACTGGTATATAGTATACAGACAGCATTGTCCTTCAGAATTATATGATTACATATTTTATGTAGAGCAAATACTTCTAGTCAAGCCTGATTCTTTCAGCTTCAAAAAACAGTGCCAGGAAAACCCACTTTCCTTCAGCTGATAAGAAATGAGTATTTAGGGAAAGTCTCTCCCCAAGAAACATTCAATCACAGCTTAAAATTTTAAAAGTGGCCTAAGAGATTCTGGCAGTCAAATCCCATTAAAATTCACAGACATATGCCATGTAACTCTGAAGCATTCCACCTATAATTGCAGGGAGGGCAGCAGCCCCATGCCCTCAGGGGCAGTCAGAAGCAGGACTCCGGCAGAGCAGCCACCCATAGTTCCTCCTAGCACTTTGTGGATGATCGCACCCACACGCAGCACCTTCCTGAAAACTGTTCCACATGATCAGTTGAGAAGAAATGGAAAAGGTGACTTTTTAAGAATGATGAAAAGTAAAAAAATCAAGGTGAGCTGTCTAGCCTGATATTGACAGTGGTGACAAATACAAAGCCTCTAGACAAGAAGAAAGATTCATATAAAACCAGACATACATTGATAGGTAAAAGTCATATTTTGGCTAATAGTCCTCTAAAGATTTTGGATGCATGTTCCCTTTTAGTGCTCACTTATTTTTTCAACAAGCCGTATTATTATACGCTGCATAATTCAAACAAAGGTAGAAGTAAGAGAAACAAGGAGTTTATCACTGGCCCAGGCAGGGACTGACAACAGCATCTAAAAGGCTGCTTAGGCCACAGAGGAAATTTCTTCCTCCGGTACCTGTATGTGATTCAAACGCAGTCCACAAGATAACTTTCCATGACAGCAGCGATAAGCAGGAGGGTGAAAGTGTGCGCCAGCCCCCTCCCAGCAGATGCACACACAGAGGCTGTCTTTACTGAGCTGTTTCCACAGCAGCAATTTTTAAGTCAGTCACATAAAAACCTCTGAAGTATCTATCGAGGAATTTTATAGACAAACACGTTTTTTTGTTATTTTTATTTTCTCCTTTCCCAATTCCGATCATGTACTTGGAGTTCTTCCAGTCTTTATATTCCAGGCTTCTGCTCTCTGTCCAGGAAAGGAGGATCCTGGGCTATCAGCATGCTCTATAGGTCAAACCCCAAATCCAGGGATGTTTTCCAAGTGTAACCAAAAACATGAACTGAAAGCGACAAACAGGCAGAACTCCATAGAGCTTTCTTCCACCAGATGCAACACTGAATTCAGTGGTAAAGAATTAAGTAGAAATCACATTTATAAATTAAAATCGCTACTGGACATGGATTACCTTGGATATTTTAACAGAAACATAGTTTTATAGCTTTACATAGATTAACTAAGTGTCTTACCTTTTCATTAGGTACTGATATTCTACTAGAATTAACAGTTAGAGGAAAGGGCTGACAAGTTAGAATAATAAAGCAGATAGTAAGCATCTCCCTAGGGAACTCACCAAAATTCTCTTTTGTAGGTTAAAATATTACAAATAAATGGTTATACTTTCTAAAAAGCGTAAAACCACACACACAAAAAAAAACACACCCACACATAACCAATGAAAACAACCTGTATTTCCTTCCTACAGTGAAATTAAAGTCTTGTAAATTCCTCACAATCGCATTTCATCTTAACATTATCTATAGACACCATAAAACTTTTACAGGCAGCTGTCCAGACACTGACAACATATTTACTATGTCAGTAAGCTACGTACCAATAACAGATTTTTTTAATGCATATTGTTTGGACTGAAAAAGTCCATTGGCTAAGATTTACAAAAAAAAAAAACACCACACACACAAAAAAAGGTGTTATTATGCTTCCCAGTACTTATATTTGTTTTTTTTCAGGGAAAAATAAATTATGTATTTATATAAATTATAAATTATATATTTATATAAATTATATATTCTAAACTTACGCAACACTTAAAGGCAATGTTACAAAACCAACTAGTCCTTAACAATAAAGTCTTTAAATTAACAGCGATTTAGATATGAAAGAAACTACAGCAATGGCAAGAAACCTCGCTCTCCATGCCTGTGTGTCTTACAGATTTTAACGGCTCCCCAGTGACATAAACTTTTTCTTGCTCCCCAGGTAGGGTTGACCTCTGCTTCCCTGCTCTTTCGTTTTCTAGCACTACCAGGCCTTTCTTACCTGAGGGTCCTCATAATAATTTAGTATACTGAGAGAAGTTGAAAAGCAATAATAATAAGAGCCCTGGAGGAAATTATTGCTAAATGAAACCTGAATGTTATGCAACAGGACTACAGAACAGCCAGTATAATTTTAAACCACATAAAAACATCACAAAGAATAAAAATGGAACTCTTCACATATAAGTATATATTTATCCCACCCATATTAGGATAGCTGGAGTTTGTCTCCATTAGAGATGTGGCTGGAAAACCGCTACAGATAGGTCAGAGCAACAAAATGAGCAAGACAATGGGAATTACTTGGGGGGGGGAGGGGGGGAACAAACAACACCACACACAAACAACACACATGCACAGAAATATGTCCACCTTGAATAAAAGAAAACATATTCTAAAGTCATCCCACTGCAAGAAGAAAACTTTTTGTAAAAGTACTGATGGTTTAACTTTGATTATAATGAGACTAAATGAAGTAATGAAAAATGATGGGTTTTTTTCCCTTTAGCTCTTCTAAAAGGATAAAATCAAAAGCTAAGCAGCAAAAAAAAAACCCACAACACTTTACATAATTATATGTCAAGGTGAAGTACATAACGGAGATTCTGAACTAGGTGGGAGATGCCCTGCATCAGAGTTTCTCAGTGTTTTCACATTGATGACAAACTGGAGTCCAAATTTTTCTCATAAAAAGAGAAAAATCAAGAAAAAACATCAGTGACAAATCTCACAAATATATTCACATTCAGAAACACCGACAGCAAACTTGACATTGTGAAACAGTTTTTAAGGAGAAGAAAAAGCAGGATATTCTCGCTTTACACTGTGATGAAAAATTTCAAGCTCTTAGTGCAAGGTCCACTTTGAGATTCCCACACCTATATTTAGGTGTCTGTAGACCTGTTAAATAAGATAGACATCTAAGAGCCATTTCTGCTGCCAAACCACAGGTACGTGGTGTTACCTAAGACATCCTAAGGCAAGCGAAACACCTCCCAAGGCTTTTGGAGATGGCCCAGACCACTGGCTCTCCTGAGCCCTCCTGGGAGCCAATGGACACGCAGACAGACATAAGACAGACAGACTCACTACCAGAAAGCCAATCTGTGTACGTTACTCTTCCAAAGTCTTCTACTCTTCTATGTTTGTGGCATTCAGAGCTTTTTGTATACATTACCTGATAAATGCATAAAGCCTGCCTACCAGGTTCACTGACATTTTGCTAAATAGCAACCAAGTATCCTTCACCTTTTGCTAAATAGCAACAAAGTATCAAGTTCTGCTTTCAGTTAGGTTTTCTACTGACAAAGAAACTACAAAGAGAGGTCAGGTAGCATCCCTTTATCTAAGAATTACAGCTTACAGAGCTGCAGACACATTAAACAAATCATTTCAGCTCACCTTCACCTAAAATGACAAAATAATAGTACCTTCTAATGAAACTTTAGATCAGCAGCAATCGGGCTCAGATAACTTGTAATTTCCCAGATAAGTCATCATTGTGGCATCATTGTGTCTAGCTCAAAATGCTAAGAAGTAGCTTCTTTCTCAATTACACATCGTTGCTTATATTTTGTTTTATTCCTTGGTTGGGTTTTTGGTTTACCGAATTATTACCTGATATTCAGCCCTGGGGATTTTGCATTAATTGTTTCATGAAAAAAAAAAAAAAAATCTTCAATGTAATATTAATGAGAACTATAAATCAAATGGAATGAGAAAAGGTGTTACCGTAGCCAGATAGTCCATTTTTAATTATATAAGAGACTATATAAACTAGAAAATATTTATTTTAAAAACACTTCACAGTACTATAACTTTGCTACAGTAATCAAAACAATATCGTACTTCTAACATGCTTTCAGACAAAGCAGATCCACTAGGTTAGAAATGTTTAAATCACATTTCAGTAACTTTGAAAGTCTTCCTGTGAGATTTGTTTATTTTTATTTATCAGTATTCTTTGCAAATTTTTGTTCCATTGAAACATAATGGGAGGCTTATTCTGGAAAAAAGAAAACACTTGAATGCTAATCTTATATTAAGTAGAGTATACAGTTGAGAAAAACCATTTACAGAATTGTAAGTTTATTTTCCTGCCCCACTGCTCCAAGAGAACAATAGGAAAACTATAAAAAAATAAGAGAAAGAAAAATGTAAGCAAATGGTTAATAAAAGTAAGAGTAACATTTTCACAGTGATCTGCTAGAGGGCATAAGAGTAGTGCCCCCTCCTGCTCCCACTGCCCCAGTTATTTAAAACTGTAGTAACAGTCAGAGTTTTTCCAAATACTAATGCTTAGTTTCCACTGGCATTAGGCCCACCCACTTTGCCACCTTCTACAAGCATTAGACCAAACCTGAACACTAGAGGAAATTCTTTGAAAAGAGACTGAACAGCACACAGGACCTTGAAACCAATGGCATCACACCACAGATGCACGAAACACAAAGTTGTATTTGAGAAACACATCCAACTGGGAAGAACACAAAGAGCTAAGTGTGGACGTAAGCAGCATCGCAGCACAATCAACTGAGAATAGCAGAGCTGGCACTTCTCTCATGCTCCTAGGTATAGTGGAAATCAAAACACCAATGCATGATGCCATTGTGGAAGCCATGTATACTAAGCGAGGGAGCTGCTGAAGATAAAAGGGCTGCATTACACACAAATATGCTTTAATTTATCAGGTAAATAACTAGAAATCCTGTAAATGTTTTAGTTAGATAGTTTATAACTTCAAATGATGTTGAATTCAGTGGCTCAGGACGCATGACGGCATATGCTCTCAGAGGAGGGACTTTGCTGTATATAGTTTCCTGCAGTGGAAGGGAGCCAGTTGTGTGCAAGAGTAGCAACCCTCTCCTCCCAGGACATGGGCTGACAGCAAACGGTAGAGTAACCAAAGGAGGCAATGTTTACAAAAAGAACAGGTTACCCTGTGTTTTGTCAAACAGCTTTTAGTGAAAAAGAGTAGAAAAAGGAACAGCTTAACTCCAAACACTTGTATCAAGATATTTGAAATTAATTCTACCTTATATGAAATGATATTATACTTGACACTTGTGGGGTTTTTTTAACGTAACAGATGTTCACAAAAGGAGTTATACCTGTATCATGTCGGAACTATGTATCTTAATGAAAATATTATATAAAACCAGACTGGACTGTGATGTTCCACGGCCTTTGTACCTGGACTGCAGACAAAATCTGCTCTGTTATCTAAACAGAAATATTTCTTCCCTGCCTTCACCCCTCAATTCATCAGCCCTGCAAATTATCCTGAGACTGGAAGTTCAGACTCAGTTTTTCCCCTCACAGCTTATCTATCACCACCACCATCACCAATATTACAGGCCAAATCATTCACTCAGATACACCTGTTCAGCTCGACCAAAGCTAAAGCATAAATTCACTGATTTCTGAAGGAATACATTCGTACAACATAGAAGATCAAACAGTTAAAGCTTTATATGTGATTCTACTGGCTCTTTTAGTTTATTTTGGTTTGTGGCTGTTCATCTGTTATTGCAGGACAGGAATATATTTTAAAAGGTTACTCAATATTTTTTGCAATAGCATTGAATTCTAAATACAGTATTTAATATTTGCCCATCCTTTAAGTATAGGAACAAGAAGATAAAACTGACTTTCATATATTTCCTTTCTTAGATGGTAGGTTTGATGGTGTCCCAATTGAAAATTTAATGTAACCACTTCCAAGCAAATATGCTTAAAAATATTAATGTCTTTCAGTTTGCAGGGAGAAAGTAAATCATACTGTCATGAGATCCCCTAATTTATTTGTATAGCAAAATTGTAAATGCAGCAGAAAACAGCTTACTGTAATGTAAATAAAGCCTTGCATACAGCGCTAACAGGACAAGTTTATTTATTACAACATATTACACTAAGTCATCATTGCTACCTTTCAGTTTATACTTCTATGGTTACAAACTGTTATAATAAACAGAATCCTTGCTACAAAGTAGCAACGCTGATCTTTTTCAAACCTTACATATTGTTTAGCTCTTTACTCTTCACTTTCTAGTTTTAGTTACTAAAATTAGTATTACTTCAGTTATTGAAAATACTAGTTTAGTTCACCTATAGTAATAGACTAGTTTAATTATTTCTTAAAAAAAAAACAGTAATCCAAAACTTCGATTTCTTATTCTTGAACATGGATTAGCTGAAGGTTTAGTTAAATTTGACTGGATCTACAGGTTGTAAAACCTGTAGAAAAATAATTATATTTAGAACCAAAACCTAGAAAACAAGAACGCTCAGTGTATGTTCAGGTATTCTAAAGTTAATCTCGATACTGATACTGGTGTATTCTACAAGTTAGAAAAGGAAAAATAATACTTAAAAGCCTTATGTTGTTGGATTTCCAGACGTACATAATACTCAGTAGCAGGTAAAATAAGTTCTTTATATAAAGCCTATGTAGAGTACTCAGCACTAGAAGCATTTAAACTCTAAAAATTGTGGATGTTTATCATTCTGTGCTTCAGGTCCTCATTTGTAATACTAGAACACTGGAAGGAGTCACTGAAGAAACCTTCCAGCCTGCAGAAGATCTATTTGTGATCCTTTGGAGAAAAAAAAAAAAAAAAAAAAGTAGAAAATTAAACTAGCTAACTTCTCAGGTAAGAGCTGTGAGAGTTAACACCACTAGTTGATGTTAGACTAGCTCCAAGAATTCAGGATATTGGAACAGCTGGTACAATAATGAGTGCACAGCCTCAATTAGTTAGTGACCCTCCTGATACCCTGAACCCCTGAATTTTGGAATTCGAGACTCCAAAATTAGCAGGTATTTGTACTTAGGTTCTCTATATAAAACTGAAGAGAAAATATTTCTTTGTTCCCTCAAAACAAGAAATATATTATCACAAGTCTTTGGAAACATCCTACAGGTTCAGATTAACTTGATGAAGCAGTGAAAGAGGAAAACGGCTACAGAAGGAGGACATGAGAACACACTGTCTCTTGTTCCTCCCCTCCCAGGGCAGACCACCGCATCCACACCCAGTGGGACATGACACCTCACTCAAAGGTGCTGCAGAGACCCCAACCCACTTCTCCCTGGATCATCCCCAGCTCCTCTCAGGGGAGACACCTCCAAGGGGGCCAAAGCCGAGGGGGCATCGATGAGAGAGGACAGCCAGCTCACAGCCCACCCAGCTTCACAGGGCTCTTCCTCCACTCCAGGCACGAGCACCTCCTCCTGCCCTCAGCCAAAGGGGCTGGGCTCCTCCAAAGGGCTTCCTGCTGGCCTCTGTGCTGCACAGGCTCTGCAACCACTCATTGAAGAAACAGTTTTTGGTTTGTTTTTTTTTTTTTTTTTCAAAGTAGTTTTGCTGCCAGTATGCAAAAGAAAAAGCAAGAAAGAGAAAAACAGTGAGAGGAAAAAGAGAGAAGAGAGGGACAAAGGAAAAGCACATGGCAGAAAGCATTATGATGTGAGGGGGAAAAGAGATATCCAGGTGTTTTCCATTCGAGTGCATAAAACTCTTCTCAGGATTTATTATTCAGACATGTCAGATGACCTCTGAAACAGAAGAGCTGCAGAGCTCATCCAGTTTTGGCTCCGCTGCCTGTAAGAGGCATGGTGGTGCCCCATGGCCTCTGCTCTGACACCAAGAGAGCTGCCAGACGTACAGAGATCTGGAGACATAGGACAACGGGCGTGGTGGGGACAATGCTTCCCAGTACAAAGAGTATTCAAAATTGTCATTGTTTTTCTCTTTCCCCTCCTCCTGGGAGCACCCGCAAGCCTCAGAGCACAGTTCCCACCCAGGGTGCTGACCCCTTAGCTCAGGCCGGCAAGATGGATCTGGGGTGGGCAGGAAAGGAGAACCAGCAGATGGGAACCTCTGCCTTCCCACCAAGACATGCAGCTGCTGCAGTGGGGACATTTGCACTGCCTGAGCAGGGGACGGCTGAGCTGACGGGGAGAGGTGGCAGCCCGGCACCCCAAGGCGTCAGCGACTGCCCCACCATCTGCTGCCGGGTGTCACGAGAAGGAGAGGAACCGCTGAGCACCTGCCATGCCCAGCCTGCTTAGCAAACACCTGCCAGGTGAGAACACAGGTCAGCAGGGCTCTGCTCCTGCGGGCACCCCGCCCTGCCACCCCCAGCAAAGGTGACGGGTCAGTGTTCGCAGACAGGCTCAGCCAAAAGGGAGCTTTCTCCAAGGGACCAGAGAGAGAATGCTGCAGGTCCAACAGACACCGGTGCGAATGAAAGCTTTCAAACCCTTCAACTCTAGGTGTTATTTCCCAATTTTCAGTCCTAGAGACCAGGCAGGGGCTTGTGTGGGAGTGTTTCCCTCCCTCTCAGCCTTCCCCTGTCCAAAGCCCTTCCCTCTCCCCAGGTTGGTCTCATCCTACTCTGGACATATCTGAAGGTGCTTCCAGGAGATCATGGCACTACTGATAGCAGCTTGCAGTAGCAGAGGAGAAAGCAGACTGCCCCAGAAGTGGGGATTATCTCCAGCCCTCTTGGTTAGAGGAGAGACAGTCAACTGACCAAATGCCTGGCTGGTCATGGTTGCAGCAGAAATGGATAGATGAAGAGAAGGATCATCTGCCTGCTGGGTTTGCCCATACCTCAGCCTCTCCCCACTGCCCAGGCACCCTGCAGCAGTTTGAAACTGGGGCTGAGCCTGCAGACCAGACAGGTAATCACAAGCAAGATTGGTGCCTCAGCTCTCTCCTGGGGCTTGCAGAAGGAAAAGAAGCCTTCCCTCCTCCAAGATGTACATTTTTCCAGATCTGTGAGGACACAGTTTTAACTGCTCAGCAGCACATCTCCCAAGTACTATTTCCCAAATAGCTTAACAAAGTCAATTATCTTGTTCATATTTGTCTTGTGTTTTTAAACTACTTCACAACTTCATTCTGAAAATACAATAGCGGTTTTGATAGATGATAACTTCTTTTGAGAAGAGAGAACGTATGGTTCGTGCACACCTAGCTATTGCATATAGCCTGGTCTTTGTGCCTCATTCTTTAAAGTCAGATAGACTTGTTTTGGAGTTTTCCACTAACATTTTTTCCCCACAATATACTTCTTCAGAGAGAACTGCAAAGTTTTAGTCAAACATCAGACAAAAATAGCAAGTCGTTAGCGATCTCTTTCTTATAAACAGGAAACTTATACACCTCTCCTAATTTTATATTGAGTATTTTATTTATGGGAAGTGCTGACCAGCAGCTCAAAGATGGTTGTAACACCAATCCTGTTTCTCTCTATTGTATGGTATGTACAGGACAGATAGGTCTGTGTTTTCTTGGAGAAACAGCCCCAGAAACAAATGCTCCCTACATTTCTCAATGCAGCACTCTCCCTCCCTTTGAAGGCATTTACACCAGCCGCTGGAATCACTGCAGGAGAAAAGCAGAGGCAAGGAAAAGTCTACCTCAAACATGAATGCAGGCCTTGGAGTTTTAGAATATTGGCTAGGCTCTATTAAGCTTAATGGTAAAAAAGAATTATGTAAGTCTCTAAATTCTTTTCTGAAACTTTGAAGCAGAAAAGTTCACCAGCTGCTACAGAGAGATCAATGTACAGCAGGTGCTGTGGTATGACTTCAGCTCGAAGTGCTCAGGACAGCCAACACCAGTGCCTGCCTTTAATCCAGAAAACAGAGTACTCCACCTCCTTCAGTCTGGGTCAATAAAACTCATATTGCAAGGGAGTAGGGAATCGTCGAAGCAATCCTTTACTTGAAGCTTCTCAAAAATCAGCAAAGTACAGCTAAGACCAGAGGTGTCTTTTACAGAGCAGGAAAAGTTAGCAGTATTACAAGGTAAAAAAAGGGCCTAATAGCTGTGGTCTCACATGGTGACCCAGTCCCACCACAGTCCTCAAAACACAGTTCCACAGAGCTCATTAGGAATAATCTATAAAGTTTCAATAAACTGATTTTAAAAGTTAATACTTTCCAGACTGTTTCATAGTATCATAACACACTTCTTTTTCCATACTCTTAACACTGAACATTCAACTGATATTGTGCATCGTTGCTATAGAGGCCTGCAAAACTAGAAAAAAAAAAATCATAAAAGTCTAGTATTGCCATTGCCAAGGAATAACAACTGTTTCTGGCAGCAGACATTGCAAATCTTTGTGCAAAAAAGTCACACTTTCAAGAGACACCGGGACTAGAGGGGAATTACAGATACAAACACCCTACCACAGTGTAAATAAGCTCTTGAACTTGCAGCTTGTCAATGGCAAAGTACATTCCCTTATTCCCTAGTACATACAGTCATCATGTTTGTACAGAAAAATGTTTTCCTTATTTTTCCCAAGGAGGCAAGGCAAAGAGCCTTGGGTACCTCCTTCTTACAGAGACAAGTTAGCCTACTGCATCATATCCATACAGTAATCAAATGCATTTGAACTTTGTTGTCCCTTCACTTTTTTGAGGAAAGAGCAAAAGTATTACAGCTTTGTTATATTTTTTAAAGTTCCGACAAGAAAAAGGAAGGACATAAATTTTGCTTCTGCATTAAAACTGTAGTCCCAAGTAAGCAAGTTCATCTGCAACAGGAGCTCTGGCAACATCTGTCATAAACGAAATTTACTAAAAAGACACTTCTCAAAAACAACAAAACCAATTCATCTTGAATACTTTTTTCCTTTGCATGCTTACCTGCCAGCAGTTTTCATCCATTTATCACAAAACTAGTTTTGGGATAGGACCCAATATCTGGACATGGACCTAAACTATCTGGTATTTGCCAAGGTCCCCAGAACATTTTACAGATGCTGTAGTAAATCATTTTTTGACACGCAGTTTGAAACCAAGCTACACTAACCTAAAGACAGTCCCAGAAAAGTAATAAAGGAGTTGGACGTTTGCTTTGACAAAAAAAATGTTTCTTGTTAAAACACCCTCCTGAAGGAAGAGAGATTGTTGCCCCTCCACTACCACATAAAAGTCTTAAATGTTCCATAAACACATTTGTGCTAAATGCTCAGGATAAGGAGCAGCTGAAACACAGAATCACAAAGGAATCACTCCTGCAAAGGGTGCAACGCATCCATAGCCTTGCCTCCCATCAGCAGAGAGAGTGCTGTGCAGCTCCAAGAGCACAGGGAGAAGACAGCTCTTGAGCATAGCCTTTTCTCGACCACTAATGAGCTTTTCCATCCCTGCTTGAAAGCCCAAAGGCTGCCCTTAAACAGGCTCCACAAAATGAAGCACCGTACCTGTGGCTTGTGCTGCTACCCTTCCAGGGAAGGGTGAAAGTCTCCCTCCCTGCTGTGCTCCCCCTTTCTCCTTGCACACTCTTATATTTGACGGGTTCGGCATCAAGTGAGCCCCATGCCAGCATTGCCTACCTTAAACTCCAGTACAAGTCCAACAGGATTGCCAAACTAAGTTTTTCACAGAAACTCAAGTTAGAGTAAGAAAGTAAAGGCTTTAATTCAATAATTCTTCCAAAATCAGAAAATAATGCAATATACTTCCTGACCAGATCTCAACTTTCAATTCTGATTTAAGTGAAACAAGAACGCTGAACAGGAGTTAAAGCTATAACAAACACATAAAACAGTGTGGCAGAAGTCAACCAGCCATACGTGTCACAGATCTCTTATATGGCTTTTCAGGGTGTTGGAGATTTACTTTTACCAGTATAGTGACTGTACAAATTTTGCTTCAACAGTCAATACCACAAAGTCATTGCTATGAGTACAAGGCAATCTCCTCCGTTAGTCACACAAATGGTTTTAAAGTGATCTTCATTGTGAGGCTGAGTTTCTACAGGCCTTTAAAAATCTGTGCTGTACCCCTTATTTGAATACATAGAAAAATATAACCAAGATGTTGCATGATCAACTAAAACTCTGGTCCCTAAAATGAAGATCTAGGTTCCTATTAGCCACAGTTGGTCCCATTCATCTTACCTGCTATGATATGAAGGAAAGAAGGCAGTTATTGGAAATAGCACACAAAGAGGAAAACACAGTCTTAACAGGATGAAAAGTAATACCTTAGAGCTTAATTCTAAGATCTTAATAATTTTGTGTTTTCTGCCCTTCTTTTTTTCCTATGGTTACAATACCAGAGGAAAGACTCCTGTGCTGTATTAAAGTACTGACTTGGGCATGATCATTCCCAAATCGTAGTTCCAGCTCCAATACTCACATACTGCAGCAGGGCAATTCAATTAACCTTCCTCTGTATTTGTTTACCTTCCTGTGTAATGGGGATAATATCTGCAAAAAAAGGGCTCCATAAAGTTTAATCTTTATAAAGCTCCTAAAATGAAATGGAAGTGTGCCTTTCTTTTTTACAAAATAAAATGTGCACAACTAAAAAGTGCATAAATAAGTCACTTTATACTAGAGCTAGTTGGAAAAAACTGCAGCCAAACAACTATCCACCTGAGAACGTTGCTTTATTGAAATCAAAATGCTTCACAAAAATCACTTCACTGTGCTGGCATTTAAAATTTCAAAAGTTTTCTTTTTTGACAGTTTTTGAAATGCGTATGTGAGTTCATTTGTAATTGAAAGAAAAAAAAATTAAAGCGCTCCATAAAGTATGGAGGCAAAGATGGGTACCAAGGTCTCCTCTCCTCCCCTATGTAAGCACTCGTGCTCAATCAAATGCTTGTCTACTTCTGATTACTTAAGTCTTACTCTCAACATTTCAACAACTGTTTTTAATTTTATCTTCAAAGTTTGAAGAATGCAAAAAGTTCCAGTCTTTACTGGTAACATAACACAGAGACCTACCCACCTGTTTCTAGCTACACAACTGCTGCCTGCATGCTATAAGCACAGAAGATTCATTGATAAGACAGTTAAATGCTCTTTACTGAAAATATCAATTAAAACTTGTTTGAATTAAATTTGTGGAATCAACTGCATACACGCATCTACCTACAGCTTAAGATTATGTTTAGCTTAAAAAGATGCATATTAAGCCATACAAAAATAAATTTTAAAGATTTAAAAATTTAACCTTAAACAAGAGTTTCCTCACAGACATAGGCCATTCCAACT
Source organism: Tauraco erythrolophus (assembly GCF_009769465.1). Classification (NCBI taxonomy): domain Eukaryota; kingdom Metazoa; phylum Chordata; class Aves; order Musophagiformes; family Musophagidae; genus Tauraco; species Tauraco erythrolophus. Next base: position 89,570,332 of record NC_141466.1, on the reverse strand, counting down.
GCTCTAATCAAGTAGACAGAGCTTTATTTCTAATTATTCAAGATCAGTGACTCAGAGGATCCACACATTCTCCAGGGCAGAAATATCTGCGTGTCAGAGTCAAAAACACAATTTTTATTTGCAGTCAGATGTGGTTGGATAGTGATTCCAAAATACCTCTGATAAATTTGTCTTCTCGTGGCTTACTCAGATACCACACAGTCATCAACTAGGTTCATGCTTTCAGCTCTTTGCAAATTCAAGGAAAACCACAGCTCAGCTGAACCTTAGTAAGTCATTGAGACACAGTACTTGGGCCAAACATTTGGGTCCTACAAAGAAAGTGTAGCAAAATCTAGTTTATAAACACTGAATTGTTTGTTTAATCAACATTTTTGTTTGCCATCTGCTCAATTAGATCAGAAGAGCAACAAGAAAAAGTTTCTCACTCTAGCTGGGAAGAATGATTGGCTAGAAAGGTTTAGGGAGATGTAATCACCAACACTAATTAATTAATCCATATCCTTCAAGGTATTTTTTTAATATCAATATTAAACACAAGTCACATTTTTAACACCACAATCTGGAGTTTGTTTTTTGGTTTGTTTGTTTGCTGTTTGTGTTTTGTTTTGGTTTTTTTTTTTAAATACTATCCAAATAGACCTTGCTACCATACTCCTGAAGAAGTAGCGTGGATCCTTCTACCAAATGTCAACGGATGAACATCTGGCTTCTCTAGTGAAGATCACCAGACACCCCCAAGAGTCTTTGTCTTAAGCAACTGCTTGGTTTCGTGATCATCTGGAAAGCAGGACATGCGCAAGCATCCAAAAGCTAGGAAATTTCCCAGAAGCTCCAGTAGTTACCATGCAAAAACTGAGGTCAAAATGTTTTATTTCCCTCTTCTTTAATAAGGCTAAAATAAGTCTTATGTTAAGGATAATCAATAAGAAATAATAAATGATTAAGCCATAACACAAAACATCTGGATTTTTAAATAAATTTCAGTTTCTACAATCGAGAGATTGCTTTGAAATAACAGCTATTATTTAATGCAAATGTAAATCAGAAGCCCTTTTCACAAAACTCAGTAAGAAGCTATGAGAAAGCTATATTGAATTCTTATTTTTATCTGTTGTTGAGAGGCACAGATCTGCTGCAGATTTCCCTCGTGGTAAGCACTTCAGGACACACAGCACCACCAATTCCCACCTGTTTGCCTGCTGCTGCCCTTATGAGACATTCTCACTATTGCTTTGGTTTGGCATTTTCTAGAACACAAATAGCAAGTGCATCCTTCTCTCCTCATACCCTAGATAACCTAGGGTGAAATTTCAGTAAATAAGTAGTAATGAAATTGATATCTCATTTTCCTGTTGGCTTCTGCCAACGGGTTTTGGAACATAGTCAATATAGCCAATATCTTACCTACTACTTTAGGAGAGCAGAAGGAACTTGCAGTTTGCCTTTCGCCCTTTTCCCAGATAACACAACAGTGAACTTGTGAAAGTCAAACTTGTGAAAGCCTGACGATGTGGCAAAGTTTCCAGCTCTCCAGTAGGAGAAAAACTACTCTCAATTTGACATAACTGGCCCTTCCGTGGTTCACACCAACAGAGCTGTACATCAGCTTTTACTGGATAGTTTATACACACATTATGACTGCAGTTGTATTCATAGCTTGGTGTCTTATATCCACATGCTTTAATACTTTAGTATGCAGCAAAAGAGAGCAACACAGAGATGGACCCCCTGGGATGAAACTGCAGTGCAGCTGGCAAACCAACAGACATGAGAAGACTGACCGCGAGGAGGGAAAGAGCCAATGTGCGCTGCTGAGGACCCAGCCTCCAGACAGCAGCAGCACAATACGGTCCAACTCTGGAAAACCTCTGGTCACAAAAAAATGTGACCTTATGTGCAACTCTTCCTGATCAGAGCACCATCCTAAGGCATTCCCATTTACCTCTACACTGAAGCTGAAGATATTTACTACTTTTTCTGCTTGGCTGCTCTTTCATCCCTCAGCCCCTTCTTAAGGTTTAACACTGCCGGCTTTTGAAACGTCTGTCTTTCACTGCTATGTGCCCATCATTTGTAGCTATGAAGGTTTAACTGATGTGATTTTCAGTCATGGTCTATTTACTGTTTTATTTTTCTCTGTGGTGCAATGTCCTTGCATTCATTCATTTGTTCTTCTTTTGTACGTTTGTTTTTAAATTTACTTTTATATAAAACATCTCTACTTACAGAATCAGACGTCACCAGAGGAGGGACTAAGTAGGCTCCTGATGTCCTCTCCAGCATTATACTTAACCTGCTGTATATATTCACACTGTTGATGGCTGAAAGCAGGTGGAGACTACAGGAGTACTCCGTCAACTACAAATTCAATTTAGCTACTACACCACCTAACTTTTACTTAGGTTCACGTATAATTAGATTTAACTTCAACTGCTTCAAGTTCAGCTATCTAACGATTCATGTCTCAGTGTCAAATATATGAGCAACACCCATGTTCCATTATGTTCAAGGAAATTATTCCAAATAGGGGATGTAGTAGTTGATTAAACAAATCACTTCATTTTGCAGGATATGTATACTTCCGCTTCTTTTTTTAGGTACTTTATGTTCTCTTCTGCTCAGTTTTGTGAAAAGCATAACTATCCTACAAATACAGTCTCTCTGCCCAAAGAGAAAATACTTCTTACACCAGCACGCGTGCCTCTCTGCCCCTTCACACTGCTCCCTTCAAGCAAACTGTTTGCATTTTGGAGATTCCTCTTAAGACTTTTTCCTTTACCTTGCTTCTGTTTGTTTCTTTGGGTTAGATGCCATGCATGTTTTAGATTGAAATTAAATAATGCCATTATGTCAGAAATCTATTATTATTGTCAGAAACCTAGAACATTCTTTGTGTATTTTTCCCCTCCAAATAGATAGTGGCATTTGCTTTTTTCAGACTGGTTCTCGGACACTGTGCTGGTTTTGGCTGGGATAGAGTTAATTTTCTTCATAGTAGCCAGTATGGGGCTCTGTTTTAGATTCGTGCTGAAAACAGTGTTGATAACACAGGGATATTTTCATTACTGCTGAGCAGTGCTTACACAGTCAAGGTCTTTTCTGCTTCTCACACCACCCCACCAGCAAGTAGGCTTGAGGGGCACAAGAAGTTGGGAAGGGACACAACTGGGACAGCTGACCCCAAGTGACCAAAGGGATATCCCTGACCATATGACGTCATGCTCAGCATATAAAGCCGGGAAGAAGAAGGAGGAAGGGGAGACATTCTGAGTGATGGCTATTGTGTTCCCAAGTCACCATTAGGCATGACAGAGCCCTGCTTTCCAGCAGATGGCTGAACACCGGCCTGCCGATGGGAAGCAGTGTATGAATTCCTTGTGCTACTGTTTCTGTGTGCAGCTTTTCCTTTTTCTATCAAACTGCCTTTATCTCAGTCCACGAGTTTTCTCACTTTTACTCTTCCGATTCTCTCCCCCATCCCACCAGGGGGGAGGGAGCGAGCTGCTGTGTGGTGCTTAGTTGTCTGTCGAGGTTAAATCACAACAGTCACCATTGCGGTCAGGCATCACGACAGAGTTTTTTCTCACATGCTTCGCAATCCCTTCTTTCATTAGTCTCAAATAGGCAAATAAAAAATCAAGCATATCTTCAAGCTTTTATATGAAGCTAATAGCACAAACATTTCAAGTGCTATATTACTGATATTTCTGTAATAAACTGACATCTGATTTGTTGTTCTTTCCTTAACTGCATGCTAGCAAAGACCTAATGGATCAGCAATACACAAATAGGTACCGCCTTCCTGCAGGTCTTCTCTTTCAGTAATTCCACTTGCCTTTACACAGCCACATGCAGCAGAAAGCACCAAATGATTAAGAAGTAGAACTAATGTTTAAAAAAAAATTATTTTTTTTCTAAAATCCATTACTAACTTGCTTATAGATACAACCTTCTATTTCTACAGCACTTCTATCACTATGAAATCTTTAATAAAGCAAGTAGCATGTTGAGATGTGCTCACAAAATTCTAATAAGAAAATGCATAATGCTCAGGGGCAGGAGTACTGCATACACTATAGTTTTAGTAATAAATGCCCATCCCACACTATTCCTTTTATATAGTGGATCAGGAGGACATGAACACATGATCTTTTAGATCTCTCTGTCTCCTACAGTAACAGAGAAGCTACAAGAGGAATAGGCAATGTGGCTGGCTGCACCATGTACTCCTGAAGATGCTGATAGCTAACAGCTAGCACAGGATTTATTTTTTTTTCTTTAAGACAACCTTTCTGCCCACACTTTTCTGTGCTGCTTGTTGTAATGTTGTTTGTATTGTCACAGGAGAACAGCAAGTTCAATATTGTTGTTTCTGAGTTACTTGCTCGTCTTCAAAGTAAAACTATATCTTATTAAAGAAGTCAGATGTTAACAGATACCACTGAATATGTATTTTACACATTCCTGCCAGAAGTATTATGAGATTAAAGTGTGATAAACAGCTGAGATTCGACCCTTGTTTCAAATGTTCAAAGTGACTGAGTATAGCATCACTTAAATATACACAAAATTCTAGTTATATCAACATTAAGAAGGAGATGAGAGGCTTGGGTCAACAGGGATTGTGAACTGTCCAGAACAACCAACCTCAGTTGGCAGTAGAGACAAGAGCACCCAGCCTCCTGGCTCCCAGCCCATTCCACCTTCCATTTACTAAAAGCTTTTATGCTAAGGAGGAAGAAGCGAATTGTCTTTTTTTTTTCCTCCCCTCTTTTAAATGACAGTATATCGCCATAGATAAGTGGCATATAGCATAACAACTAGGCCAAAAAAAAATATTTTTTTTTTAACTGACTACAGAATAAGTGAGAAAGAGACATTAGAGATAGCCAACTGCAGGTATGCAACAACATAGGGGAAAAAAGTATAGCAGCACCTCAGACCTAAAGATTTTGAAGCCACAAATACCTACGAGGCTTGCAGAGACAGTCAAGTACAGACCAACTGGGCTCTATGAAGTTCACTGGAGAAGCAAATGTTTGGGAGGTGAGAGCATTACGCAGTTCAAAGCACCTTCACGGAACTCAAGTGAAAACTTTTACTTTGAGAGTCGTTTTTCCTAGAAGAAACACAGAGTACTTTAGAGAAAATCCTGATACTACAAGATTTCTCTCAGCATTTCACCATGCAAGAACTTTAAAGAATTCATGGTGCAGACAGTCAGACAGCCAGAAAAAGAGCACATAAAAGACCTAAGACAATGATCAGCAGGAAAAGATTTAACTGCTGAACAGAAAATAACGCAAAAGTAAGTTCATTGTCCACAGACATGTACTGACCTCAGGAAATGCACTGCATGTGAGGTAGAAGAGAAAAAAATAATTATAAACTTCAAAATCCTATGAAAGTCTTCTTTCAATAAACACACAACACCATTTCCTAGACTAAAAAAAAAAAAAAAACACCAACCCACAGAGATTAATAGCATAGTGATAGAACAAACCATGAGTGCACACCAGCACATAAGCCTTACCTTCCCTTTACATCTTTCTCCCTTCCACAAGCTGGAAGAACATAAAAAGAAGAGTACTAGCAATATTGCTGTGATCAGTGCTGAAAGATAAGAGCCTCAATCTTGTTTTAATGTAACAGGATTTCTATTGTATTAACATATTCAAAGCAGGTTCTGAATTAACATCACCTGAATTAATTTTTGATTCCTCATTTTCGAAAAATTACTTGAATGATATTATGAAAACAAAGCTGGCAGGTGGCTGCATTTTGACATTTTCTTTTTAATTGTCCAGAGGCCATCCATCTATTCAGAGATGCTGAATAGGAACTGATGAAGGTAAAGCAAACAGAGGTTTTCTTCTTGAAGAGCTCCATCGTTTTCATCAGAAAAATTGTAAGGAAGTGGCCATTCCCAGCTGCTGTGGGTTGAATGAAGGGTCCCTGGCAGCATTTGTGCACACGTAGCAGGAAAAAAAGCGTCACTTATGGATACAGATCAAGACAGATCTCCCTTTGCTCTGTTGCTCCCATTTAGGGTTTTTGTGATGAGAAGGAGCAGCGGTGGTGTGGGAAGCTTAGCTAAGAAAAAAAAATAACCAAAAACCCCACATGACTACCATTACTAACTAACATTATTGAAAAATTCTTTAGGCAAGTAGTTTACTGCTAGAGTAATATCAGAGGCAACCGAAACGTTAGCATTTTTAATTAAATCTCATTAAATTTTTAAAATATTTTTGTGGTCTTAAAGCACAGGGGATCTTTTTTGACGGAATATTCAAGTGAGTAGAAATAAATTTAAGCCTTACAAAATCTGAATCCTTTGTTAGGCATTAATATACAAATTAATCATAGTTTCTTGGAAGGAAACCTTAAATTAAATGTCTTCCAATTATTAGTGCAAGGTGAAAGAAAGATTCCCCTAGAGTTCTCCAAAACAACTATCATACCAAGGCTAATGTGTCATTGTCTTCAACTCTTCTGAATCATGGCAATAAGAGTTTAGGCTCAGGTCTTCATTAGGTCTCCCTTTGTATTGCCGTTTGATGAGGAATTGAGCATTATGGAGAAGTATTTCTGCTACACAATTTGTTAAAGCAGGTGGGAAGGGGCACACAGATCTGGGAATATTTTATTAGTTTTAAATTTCATGAAAAAAAAGCTTCCCCACTTTAAATAGCACTTTCCAGATTTCTGTTCAATTAGCTGAAATTAGAGCTTCAGCACAAAACCAAAATACACTACAAAGCCAACTCTTGAGAGCTTAATTTCCATGAGAAGATATTACTTTAGAAGACATACTCTGAGCAATTCCCTTTAATGAGCAGTACTCAAAGGCTTATAAAAAAACCCTCAATGCTAGTAATATCACTTTTTAGAGACATCTCAATACATATACTGTGCAGAGACAACAATGCAAATTTTTACTCTTTCTGAAAAACGTTTTTTAAAAAAATAATCAAATAGGGGAACTTTAGGATCATTTTCAAGATATAAAGCCAAGGCAAAGAGATATATAATGCTTTTTTCGCAAGGCAAAAAGATAAGATATTCAAGGTAAAAAGAAATACAGACTTAAACTGAATCAAAATTTTCCAAAAGAGGGTGTATTTTTTTTCCTTTTATTTTGTGAATTCAATCACATGTCATAAGAACAGAGTCAGAAAGTGATCTGTGATGACACAGAAAACACCAGAGGCACTAAATGAATGTGTCCAATAGTGACACTAACCAACACAATTCAACTGAACTACATTTTAAACAAAACCACCTTGTTAGTGAGGTCATAATACAATTCCTGTATAGACAAATTAATGGTCAATTTAACTTTTAAACTTCAAGAAGGCTCCTTTGAGGTATAAGAAGATTAATAAAACTTAAGGCCAGAAGATACTATATCTTTACACAAAGATCATTTTTTCTAATTCTCCCATATGCTGCAAATCTCATTTCAAATGTTTATTCTGTTGTGTTTAATTCTGCTAGGGCCAACTTGCCAGAGTAGACCTCTCAGCACAGTACAGAGGTGTGATGAGGAGTAGTGAGGGCTGGAGAACCTCCACAGATTCTAGTAACTCATCCTTGCTGATGCTAAAATCTGGACCTCACTCTCAGTCATCCTGCATCTCTCCATAGCACTAGAGTAGAGAATGCTTTAATTCTTAGCTTTCTGTCCTAAAAAATTCCTCTGCATTATTATTCTGTTAACTTTCAATCTTTGATTTGGTTAGCAAACTGAACTCTTAAGTATTTTATTCAGGAGGCATTTCTCCTAACCCCTTGTTCATGTGTTCTTTTCAATCATTTCTTCCTCCTTCCCTAACACTTCTTTTCTATACAAGTGAAAAAGGGTATATGCTGTCTAGGGTCAATCTCGCCGATCTGCAGCAGTTTAATACGTATATATACACACACACACTGGTGTATATATATATTCCTATACCTATATATTTGTATATTCTCATGTGTGTATGTATACATATATAAAAAAATGAACACACAAATATCACTAGTATTTTCTTCTACAGCATCACCTGTGGGACCTGAACTCAGTTACTGGCTCTTTCAAAGTCCAAATGTTTCAGACTGTGATTCCCAGCCCTATGTTTGGGGTCCTACTTCCTCGGTTTCAGAAACTGGCTGCTTCAACTGTATAACTCCTTTGATTTCACTGTCATAGTTGTTTACTCTTTTGATAAAATATGTAGACAGTGTAATTGTCAATGATTTCATCTCTGTTTCTAGATCATTATCAAAAATGATTTTTAGCTCTGAAGAGACGGACAGACTTCTTTTTGAAGAGCCACTTTTGAGATGGCAGACTATTCTTAATCCATTTAGTGTATGCTTTATTGATAATGTAGTTAGTGCAATAAAGTGATGAGTACATTCTCAACTTCAATTCTTTGCTTCCAGGACTGCTTACACATTTCATATTAGGACTCACTAGAAATAATGCATAACCTGTCCTGGAAGTGAGGAACAGAAGAAGCTGCTCTCTCAGTTCCCAACGAGTGCCAATGGACTGCTTCTGCTGCCTTCCATTCAGTACAGGGGTAAGGCATCTCTCAGCAAAGGAACAGCTTTCAACATTTCAGGCTGATTTTTCCTATGTCTTTCTTTCTCAAACAGGTGATGCGATCCTCAGGCTCCTTGCACGGTTTCCTTTTGCATGACTTTGCTTTCCTTCTTGGCTGCACAGCCTGGGCTGACTTCCCAGCACCAGTCTCAGCCAGCTCTTTTTAAGCCCTTACCAGGGCAGCCAGAAATCTCAGCGGTGACTGGGGCCACCTAAAGTTTTGATAAGTCTGAAGGACTCAAGGGAAGAAATGCTTTCCTTTGATTTATAGATAAAGGCCAACAATCAGAAAGCTTCCTAATGCTTTTATTTTCCCTCCAGTTCACACTCATTCACTGCAGACATTTTTTTTTTTTAAACCCTCACTTTCCAAACCACTTAGTACTAGTGGGTATACAGCCCTCCACATGTTGCTTCACTTTTCCCTGTATAGTGGTGGAAATATTAGAGTATCAAGACATTTTCAGCCTCTGTCACTTAACAAGCAAGGTATATATTTCTTTAGACAGATATTCCTGAATTCCGTCTGAGCTGCACTTTAGGTACTCATTTCTTCTGTTGCATACAGTCTTTCACTAGAGACTAAAAATAGTGGCATCAAGCACAATTGTTCAAAGGAACAGTAAAGTTCAAATACTTTGGATGTAAGTAGAGGTCTGCACAAACACACACCCCCCGCCATGGCTGAAAGCTAAGCCCAGTACCTTGCAGACTTCTCATTAGCGTGCCTTAAGTACCCTACATAGGCAGCTATGGACTAGTGGAACTAGTTGAATTCAGCTCCAGGACGAATTTAAAAAACAAATAAAGAAGAACTAGCTTTTGCAAAATAAGCTGTTTTTAGAAAATGGCAAAGACATTTTACTTCAGGTCTGCTTTAATTTTTGAACAAGCCAGGACACAATACATGCTAACAACTGCCATGCCTTATACAGATGAAAGCCAGTACGGGAGACAACACAGCAACTCTTGTGATATACCACAATTACTCAGAGATTAAAACGTCTATCTCAACTAAACTGACCTCACTCATTTCAATTTTTACTGATTAAATATGTCTTTCTTCCTCTACAAAATTTCAGAATAAGTTCTACATTTCATTTATTCCAAGAAGTATTTCAGACCAAAAAAGTTGACTAGACTTACATTAGACTATGAACACAATTGCAGGCAGTAAAGAAACAAGCAAAACCTGCAAATATCTCCCTTCCCTTCTATCCAATAACTAAAGCATCTCTTAAATGTATCATTTAAAGATCATCCATAAATCAAAAGTATCAGTTCAAAATTACTTCTAGGAGCACTAAATTTCAACATAATTTCAAGGAAACTAAACAAACCTGCTATCTTTTGATACGAGTCCCTTCAGAGGTAATTCTAGATGTTGGCCATAGTCTTAGTTGAAGGCTTAGATTCTAATCAGCATTTTCAAGTTTTCCCATGCATATCTGAAACTGGCATAATGATTTATTATTTCACAGAAAAGTAATCCAATAAGATAAAAGCATACATTTCTAAAAAAGAAATCTTAAATTATTTTTTGATATATTTTTTAAAAAATATATTAAAAAAAATCTCTTTTCAACTTACTGTATTCTATTTCTCAAAAATTATGTTCATCTCTTTTATCAATTGTTTTTTATATTTTTAAGAAAATATGTAGTTTGAAACTAACCAGCTTTTCAAGAGAAAACATTGAAAATTAAGAGCAAAAAATAGTCTACCATAGTCAATGAGGAAGTAGTAGTTAAAAAAAAAAAACAAGAAAGATGTGTACAGGTGAGGAAATGTTGAGGAAAAATCTCAGCTCTTTTCTAATGTGTGTTAACAAATGATAACATCTATTTGAAGTCAGTTCCATCTAGTCTTAAGAGGAAAGAGAATAGCATACACGAATCAGACAAATATCTCACTGATTTTACAATATCTCATCTGCAAATTACTTTTTAAAACTAGCATTTTTTTAAGATATATGAAAGCTCGAATGATTTCATAGCATTTCAGAGTGTTTAACAAATTCATAAATTGATGAAGCATAATTATGCAAAACATTACACACTAAAAGTAAGGTAGGTACTTCACACCATGCAAAAAGGTGCAACAAATTCTCCGATGTCATAGACCTAAGCTTTGGTAGGGTAACAAGAAAACACAGTTTGCATTAGGTAGGTACTTCAGTGGAAGAGAACTGAGCAGTGTAAATCAATCTTTATGGAATTCACCATTCATAGGTGTCAGTACTGCAACAAAACCCCAGAAGCCTGTTAGTGAGAACCATTACACAGGTGGAAACTTGGAGTTATACTTTCAAAACAGTTCTTTGTTCATTTGTAACCAAATATCTGATGTCATTTGTAGGGATGAGCCTTAACCTTCAATTAGCTGCAAAACTGCATTTTGGACAACTGTGTCAGGCCTGCAGTTTAAATGCATCACCTCCTATCCTAAATTGTCATATGGAATATGTGTAGATTTTTACATTTTCTATGTATTGCCTCAGAGATGCTTCAGGAGTGAGTGAGGTGATTGATCCTTCTAGTCTTTAAAGGTTCAGCCATAGCAGAAAGCTTTTTGCTTCAACCATATCCAGCCTGCTTAGAGCAACAGCATTCCTCCCGCTTGCTACCATTTCATCTCCTCTACGTACATGGATATTACTAGACTAGCATAAATGTGCCTATAGTATAACTTGGGCCAGGTTGGGAACTAGAATGAGGTATGGAAACACAGAATTACCCATTTTTTTTTTTCATAGAAAAACCTTATTGCAATGATAATAGTATCAATAATTTCTCAAGTACATATCAGAATAGATTATTAAAATGTAACATTTGTCAGTATTTGTTGAGACACACTGTGTACAGCAAGTATATTGCTCAGATTACATAGTACTTCATATTTGCTCCAACTTAAAATGGTTTCTGCTAATAATAAAAATAAACTTTATTTAAACCAGCTATGCAAGACAAAATAACCATTCCACTGTTCACAAAAATCATTTAGACCAATAAATCTTTAGCTCACCTGGTGCAGCTTTTTGTTTTCCTAAATGGTAATTAATTAAAATAGAACTTGAAGAAACGAGAAAATTAAAGAGAAAAGGTCCATGCTACAGAAAATTCAAACCATGTTAAAATGGGAGTGTCTTCCAAAAATTGAATGTTTTGATTCAGGCTCCTCTAGTGCTGATATTATGGCCCTGGGTGCAAAATAAACTGAACTTTAATCTATATATTCTTGCCTTGTAGTCCATCGTGGTTTCAGAGTTCAAAACAGCAAAGTAGAAAGAGGACTTCAGAAGAGACAAACACTTCTCTAAGACTAATTTAACATGATGCTAGAAAGAACTGAAACCAAACCAAACAAACAAAAAAACACCCCAAAAGCCACCAAACACCACACCATTCCCACTCAGTTCTTACACAGATGCTGCAAACCTGAAAGATTTAAGCAGTTGGAGCTGCACTGACAATGCTCATACACCTGGATAGTAAGAGCCACTAGCTTTTCCTCTTGTTTTTTATAGAGGTGTCAGGAAGAAATTTCAGTCTAACATAATAAATTTAATTGGACCCTGTTTCAATAGAGGTGAATTCATTAATTTCTACTGGCTTTTACAGAGAAAGAATTCAGCACATGTTTTCTTTGAGCATGTTGCCAGGAAAGGACCAGGCACAACATTTGAATCGACTCCAGCTTCATTCATCTCAGTTAAGCACCTGATGATCAAAAGGATGTTCAACTTATTTCTCACAGATCTACACTTGCATTCCAGAAAAGTCTATTCAATATCCAGAGTGACCAATCGGGATCATTATGAGCTTCGTATGATTGTTTTACAACTCTCCTATTACTGATTAGTAGCTCTAGTCAGCTGTTATCTCTGTGGCAGAGCAGCATACCAAACTTGACATGCAATTGCAGGCAACTTATCTTCCATTAAACGCAAGTCAAAAACAGGAGCTGAGAAGAAGCATACCAGTAGCTGCAATTTATATTTTGACAGTTGGTAAAAAGGCAACATCCTGCAAAAATTTGAAAATAAAAGGATACTTTTATAACATAAAGCACCTAAAGAGAGGGTTGGGTGAGAACACAGTTTTTCTAGACTCGAGATGTACAAAGCATCTAGAAGAGACCAAAAAAGCAGGTGAAGGAAAGATGAGGAAAAACACAGTAGGCAGTTATAATTTTTAGTCAAATGCTTTTCTCATTATTTGGTTCCCACCACAGAAGCCAACAGGGACTTTGAATAAAAGAGTGACGGTTTCCAGCTCCTCAGTCTTCTCAGACAAGCATTCATGCCCTCCTGCTACCTCAGGGAAATGTTAGCAGTAATTTGCAATCATACTTGTATCCAAAAGAAGCAACAAAACTACAAGTGAAGTTTTGCAAAAGCAGTTTATAACCCCAAAATTGAACTTCAACTTGAAAGCTGTTTCAGTTTACATTTCAACTCTTTGTTTCACCCATGAAAGTTTCCACTTGTTGCTTAAAATAGCAAAAGACGGAACATTTTTGTTTACTTCCACACAAGAACAAATTCCCTGAGATATTAAGGCAATGAAGAATATATGTACATGAGAGTGTAGAACAGCTTCTGTGGTCAAATTATTCAAATACTTGGTATATGGAATTAGGTATAGTGGGGAGAGCTTTCTGTTGTTACTTTTGTGCCTATTGGTAGAAAGTAATTATTGACAAATTAATGAATGCAATTTTCATATTTTTGCAAACACTTATATAAAAAGAAAATTACTTAAGAAATGCAACTACTGTACCTATATCAACCTGTAAGTATGTATATATGCCCAGACAACTTAGCCTTGACTCATTCTACCATTTTAAATGTGATTATGTAGGCCTCACAGTGAAAGATCTCTTCCTACTCCCGCTTGCTCATCACTGCAAGAAAGCTATCATCTGGTCCTATAAGCAAAAAACCCCTCACATAAGTGTACATGATGACAAGAAGGGAATTTTGAGCTTCTGTAGACATACTACCTCTATGCAGATGTAATTAAAAATTGAAGAGAAGAGCCGCCACCATTTATGGAAGCTCCTGCCAGACTCCTGCTATCCTGGAACAAGAAGTAGGGGTTGCAAAACTAAACTTACACACACATGCATTTATGTATTTAGTCACTCCTAAAAGAAGGTGCCAGTAAACAACAACTCTCAAGAATATAACCTCTACTAAGATTACATGTGAAGGGTTTTGGGTTGGCTTTTTTTGGTTTTGCAGGTTTTTTTAAGTTTTTTTGCTTTGATTTTTGTCAACAAAGAATTTAATTTGCTTTATGTCTTGAAGTGACTCAGCTTTTAGTCCTCTTGCATTGTTTCTTATATAAACACACAAGAAACTCAGAAGCATAAATCTTTTGCCTTTAAAATAAAACTGTGAGGCCAACAGATTTAATTAATTTTGGTGAGTTCAACCTGAATTACTGTTGTTCAAGATTTTGTTTTTTCCTGGCAAAACACCAAACTGAATTATCTTCTGTCAAACAATTATGTCATACTCAACCAACTCGGAAAAGGCATGTAAATACAGACGTTGGTTTGAAAGAAAAGCCCATGCACAGTGTTTACAATTGTCACTCAGGTCAAACGGTATCCTCAGAGGCAGCAGGGAATTGAACCCGTGGGATCCTGCATACATTTCTGACTTCCCAAGAACACATTTAAGTTTGACTCTATATTGTTTTCCTTGGCAGGGGTTTTCCAAAGGCTTTGAATGATGAACAGGAACAAGATACACAGAGACTGTCAGTCCCAGCTGCGCTCCTGCCCTTGCTGCACAGACAGCCCAACTACTCCTGAGGTAGCTCCAGGATTTCTGCATTTTACAGTCAAATGCTTTCAGTCAAAGGAATGGCAACTGCAGTTCCTCTGAAAACCCCAGGACAAAGCATGACACTTGGAGGGCTGCTCAGTGGTCTACGTGGTGACAACAGTGGGCATAGCTACAGGTCTCCCAAGTCACTCACATGCAACTCTTCCCTTCGTGAGACACAGGCACTGGACTCCTCCCACTGAAATAATACCATGTGATATGAAACCTGTGAAGAAGAAAACGTCTGACTAGCAATCAGGACAGAAAGAGGGATGCTTGCTAAGGAAGGAAGAGGAATGTGACAGCTAGGCCACAGTTCTGGCTCAGGTGGCTGCTAGCTGGTTACACAAGGTGTAGCCATGACCTGCAAGTAATGCTAACCAGAACAGCTGGATGTCTGGGGCAGTCTCCAGAGAAATGACTAGAACAGCGTTCAAAATTCCTTAGAACACAGCATGTGATGCTACTTTGTATGGTGAATGAATGATCTACCTCTTATCCAGTGATGCTCCTACCACAGTGATCAGTTTTGTGGATGTGCAGGCACTAAGCTAAGCTGCTTCTAAGCACTCCTGCTCCAGAGTCTTCCCCTGAGAACACATTTTTTGCCTGATCTACCCATGTCTTGACCTGTAAAGACATTTCACCAGCCCTTAGGCTAAAGAGCAAATCTACCCAATTCAAAGAAATTTTGTCTCTTTACTTGCTGAGAAAACAGAACAGCTCTTAAATTACCTTTTCTGTTTCCTTTTCAGTATTCAAACTGACTGCTTTCTACAGTCAAAAGTAATCTCCTAGCAGAATACTCTTCCATTTACCCCAAAAGGGGATTAGGACTTCTTGGAAACATTTTTAAAATAAACAGTTTCCTTACCCTGTTTAAACAATGATTGTTTAAAGCCGTGGAGTCAAAATGACTCTGAGGAGTTGTACCCGTCATTGTACAATATTCGGCATGATCTACAACGTGACCAGGCAGCAACGACCTGTATTAATCATGGGCCAAAGCATAATTAAGGTAAAATTAATGGGCTGTGATGATCTGGCAATTGCTGTCCATTTTCTCACCCTTTCTGCCGGCTAGCCAGACTACTGTGCTTCTGGTGGAGAAGTGGTCTGCAACTGAGGCCGAGCACAGGAATCCCTTTTGCACAGAGCAGACTCATAAACAGACAAAAAAAACGGACCCAATTGGTGTGAGCATACGGAGGAATTCTTTCCACCCTGATTACAGCAACCGCTATCAGGCAGAAGAGCACTGGCAAATCTACCTAATTCAAGACTGCCCTGTCACTATGATCAACATGAGCTAGAAAACTGCCTGCTAATGTACTATCCCTGACTGGAAGGGAGAAATCATTTCACTTCTGATCTGTTGTGTGATTTAAAATACCGTGTCTTTGTATAAAGAAAGTCTATAATCTTCCAGTGTCAACCCTAATTCTGCCTTTCCTCCCCGGTACAAGAGCTCTCAGATGCCTGATGCCTTAGTCCACAGTCACCCGTTCTCACCCATTTTTTTCTCCAACAAACATGATTCACTTCTCTCCTATGACACACTTACGGTACCAATTGCAGTTCACATTAATGGTGAAACAGCTGCTATACTGACACATAGCAGTACGACTTAAATTTGTCATTGAAGGATTTTTCAGCAACACAGCTTGGGGAAACCTTTTACTACTACAGCCTTATAGCTGAGTGAGAAATATACTGCAGCCTCAGAAACAACAAACAGCTTCAAGAAAAATGCTTTAACATATGGCTGGGAAACTGGAAATTCACTTCCAAACTACTTCCTCTACCTGAACATCCAGAAAACACATCATCACTTGACCCACCTCATGGTCAACATCCCATGGAATTAAGTGCCATAGAATAAAGACAAATTCTTGGGCGTGGGGGCAGTTTTTTGTTGAAGCAGATTAGCAATCCCGTTTTTCAGAGGGAAAAAAATGAAGCCCTTTGCATAACCGATTCATTAGTAACCAGCAGTTCACAAACTCACAGGTATATAGAGACAAAGCTGTATCCTACCACGATGGAGTCATACTCAGATTATGTACAAAGACTTCCAGAAGCCATATCTTGACATTTCTCCCTCATTGAGAGGTGCCTGTGTGAATGTTTACAAATGTCCAAGTCAGAAATACATGATAGTGACCTATTTAAACACCACTTCCCATTATCTCACATCTGTCATTGCCTCCAGGCTCCCACTCTCTCACTATCAGACAACTTCTACTCTCTCATAGAAAATGAAAATATCTATCTCGATTTTCAAGGCATAATGTTAATGCCAAAGTTTTAAAGCACTGCTGCTTCAAATCCATGAATGACAGAAATTTAAACTTCCCCAATTCCTCCCCATTGACTATAAGCTTTAAACTCCCTTGGGTGGCCAGTCTGCCTCTGCAGTCAAATTACCGTCCTCATCTCTTTTCTATGAATTTTAACTAAACAGAGAGGATTAATAGGAACAGCAAAGGGGATATCCTATAGCACTGACTCAGTGAAAATTAGACAGTATTGTGTCCATCTGCTGTCTAAGCTAAAGAGTTTAAAATTTTTTTGAGGTGATAGTATAGCTGTTGTGGAACTGCAGAGATCCATCGGTCAATGCCTGAAAAATCAGGTAAGTTCCCTTGACTTTAGCTAGTTGACTAATTTTTACAGGCTTTGTCAGAAGAGTAAACAAATTCCTCAGTCTAGAGTTATTTCTCTCAGCTTTCTGTACTGATCTTATTAAGCAATAAAGTTGCTTTGTGGCATATGAAGGAACTCCTGAAATATAGGATTGGCAGTCAAAGCTTCTAATATCCACATGGGAATCAATAACTCAATACTTATACACTTGCTTTTCCAATCTGGAAACTGCAACACTCAGCTGACATTTTCAGTAGCTTTTATCTCAGAAGATCAACAAACAATACAGAAGGAATGCAGAAGTGTAAGACACCAAAGGTATGTAAAAGGGAAAACAAAGTAGCTGTTACAGTCTGTCTACATAGTGCATTTTTATTAATATTTTTTTTTCCCCCCAACAGGCCTAAAAAGCTTCAGCAACAGGTATTTAAAATTCTCAGGGCTGGCAGAACCCACGTGCGCACAGTAGGTGTTCTGTACAGAGCTGAAGAAGACTTCAGAGGAGCAACAAATTGACATAGGAAATGTGAGTTAATGGCATGTGTCAAATTCGTACTCATCCAAGCGTTAGCGCACACTTCTTTACATTAAGCTCTTCAGGATAAAATGCTGCAACATATCAATTCTACAGCTATTTGCACATCATATTTGCAATTAAGAAAGTAAAACTAGCCTTTCAGTCAAACATCAAAAGTTTCAAAAAAAGATATAAAGTTTCAGTCAACTTTTTATCTTCTGGTGACAGTACAGACTCATTAATAACTTCCATATTTAATGACTTTTTCTTTGCCAAAATCAGATATTTTAAGTTAACTTTATATGACCATCTATTTAGGTAAACTTCAGCTGATTAACAAATACTCAATAACGATTTTGCTACACGTAGCTGACTGTGCAAAGCTTTAACATACAGTCATTTATAAGTTTTAAAGCATTCTGCAATCTTTTAATTAATTGAAACACCAAGTTAAAGCCGTTGAAAACTGTTTAACTTATGAAAGTCACTAGATGCTCGCCTTTTTGTTCTCTATGTTATTCAGCTTTCAGTTAGCATTCTAAGTTTTGCTGAAAAGATAAAATGCCAAAAAAATAACAAATCCATAATTAATCCTCTTCCTATTACAGCAATACTATATCAGAGACCTTCCACTCTTACAGGCTGATTGAGAATATGACTTTCTTACCTTCACACACATAATACAATTGGGTTTTGACCTGTAGAGCTTCATTTCTCTTCCACGTGTGTCATTTCACTGAAGTTTCCCCAGTGATTCTTGTTTTTTCCACACTTGAGATCTACTAACAAGCCAAATCAAACCCAAAAATTCCTACCTGAGGCTGTAGATAACAACCTCTATTTTTATGATTTTGTGCTTAATTAGCTATTTAGAATATTTGTTCTAGTTCCATGATTCTCGTAACTAAAAGTCTTAATATATATACAGATCATTGCATCAGAACCAAGCTTGTAAATACCATACAAACAAGAATATTTGGAAAAATTATAGACCTAACCAGCAGAGGAAAAAGAGGAGACTAGAAATTCAAAAGGGAAATAATAATCCTCAAATGAAGAGTTCTGGCCTGGTTGTTACTCTGAGCTAGGATCAGAGGAAGAATATTGCTTAAGCTTATCTTCACATGAAAATAGCCACGCACATTACAGCTTTAATCTCATTTAAATTAATATAATTTAACTGCTGCAAATAGTTTGGGGATATTTATTTCAATTTATTTTGCTTAAGTTGATTAGGACAGGCCTTGAAGCATGTTTTGCACACGTACGCTCCACACATATCGTTGGTCAAAACGAGACTGCCTGGCCATGTATTTCTAGAATTCACATTTCTGTTTCATTTTAAATAGGAGAGAGGAAAATCTTTGGTAGAAAAAAATGGGAGTTTTTTTGAACCACTGCTACTGGAAAAGTAAAAAAAAAAAAAAACCAACAACGTTTTAATGAAATTACACAAGTAAAACTGAGCAGAAAAAACTACACTTTTCATTGTCCAAATTTTAAAAAAGGAAAGAAAAATGAAATACAGGCTGAAGTGAAATCTCAGTTTGTTCAAATCCAAAACAAAAACTCCAAGTCTTTACCTTAACAGTGCTAGGCGTCACCCCTCATTTTTAAGCAAGACAGAAACACAGCCAGATGGTGTATACATACAACCATCAAATTTATGAACATTTCTATAGTGCTTCCTCTTTCTGTTTTACCTTTTAGGTTTAACAACCCGTATGAGCTAGCCAAGCATGATGAATGAAGCTTTTCTGCATCTATTCATTGCTCTTAAACACTAATAATCGAAGACACTTGGCATCAATGTGTGAGGGGTTGGGGGGAGTAGTGTCAGCACTAAAGTTTTTTGGTATACATGTTCAGGCCCAAGCATAACATACTATCTTAACCACTAGAATTCTCAAATTTCTCAAAAAATATTTCTTTTTAGGGCTTCTATCAAAACCAGTATGGTAACTATCTTGCATTCCCTAAACTGCTGATACCAACTTGGAACTGGTCATTGGTTAGGTGCAAGGCTTTCCACGATCCATGTAGAAATTAAATTAATAATTTAATATTGTAGATTCAACCCAGTTGGCAATGAATCCACAAAGCCTTGCATTTGTTTACACTGAGATCATGAATAGCAGCATTACCAACTGAAAAACCCAGTGAAAAGTCACCGAAGGTTATTTTTAATATAGTACAAAATAAATATATAATGAAGGAAAATAGCTGTTAAGTCAAAAAACAAACACCACCACAGTTTCAAGCACATGGTCTATAAAAATTGAGTAATTGAAAGGAACACTCTTGAAATTCTTTTTTTTTTTGTTATGTCCAATATTAAAATTCAGAAACACTCTCCTTCTAACATTGTAACACCTGATTCCAACTACAATACAGAAAGCAGGATCAAAGTCATGTAAGTCACACAACCACAATAGGCTACAACACAAGCGTCCTCGGTATTCAACTGTACTTGTCACACAAGTTTTTTTTAAAGAAATCTTTGCTCTCCAGCTATAAAAACCGTAACTACCATGAAATTTAAGAGAAGCAGAGGCAAAACTATACAGATGTTGTAATATGAATGCATTATTCCTAGAAACAGATCAACCAACATATCAAGTTGATGAGATCTGACACAGAGAAAGATAAAGGGCGCTCATATGACTCACTGTACCACGGAAAGTTTCAGATTAATATAACAAGGAGAAGATCTCCACATGCTAATATTGACCGGTTGATAAACATTAGACATTTAGCTACATTAAAAAGTAATCGGTATGCTACAAATTGTTTCGATTTCAATATTTTCTTCTTGGAAACAACATATCTGATCACATTTATCTTTGAATTTCCATTTTCTTAACTTGAAAATACAACCACAAGTTAGGATTGTGTACATGTGCTGATGTTGTGGGAAATAAAGTCAGTGAGAAGTGCTTTTTTGTGCATTATTTTCTTTCAAATTAAGTTCAGTTGAGATCATATCTGCTTTTTCAGGTCTCAACATCTTCAGCTATATCCTGGATCTTAACAGATCTCCTGATCACTGCAGTCAGCTTACAAGAGTCACATAATCCTCATTCTTCAGTTTCAGGCATTTAAAAGTTTGATTTTATTATACCCATAATTCAAGAGCTGCTCCTGACAGCTTACATCAGCAGCAGATTTGCTCACAAGTGCCCTGAAAAGCTTCAGCACGTAATGCTTCTCAAAGGTTCTGCACTCCAAGTGCCTATTTCCTGAACCACATCTCCGGATGGTGAACTCAACATACGCTTACTTAAACGAGGGGCTGAGAGTCCTACATCTATTGGCTTTTTTTTTTTTTTCCCAACCTAATTCAAGAAAGTGTTTAGTACAAATCTATAAAACTAAATCCATGCTTGCTTAGCATTCCTGAGGAGGAAGTCTTTCCAGAATCATGATTTTCATTTTACAAGTTAACATTGTTATTTGGGGAGGAGGTAAGGGAGCAGACTAATACACGCTAGTAACAATCAAGCTATCTATTCAGCTGCAATATTTTATTCATGGATGGCAGTACATCATAGTGAATGCAGAAGTAAATACAACTAACGACATTTTTCTTCCCCCAAACTGGATGAAAAGTTAGATAGCTTTAAATCTCTCTTCTTTACAGCTTGTAAGAACATGCTTTTAACAATGGATCACCCGGGTAAGTACAGCAAGAAACATAGCTTATATAAAATATGATCTTCAGAATCATAGTAATGCATATTAGATTTGAATGAATATTTGAATGAAATTTTTACCAATAAAATAAACATCCAATATCTTGGTATGAATCTAAAAAACTCATCAGTTCCCAAAGAGTTTAGATACTAAAGAAAGAATCACAACAGTTTTGTGTTCAAATTCATACATATTTGCACCTTAGTTTAAGTTCTACCCATGAGAATCAGCTCAAGTTGGAAGCACTCAAGCTAAAACAATCACAGAAGAAAAATCAGAAATTTCTAGACAGACTGCAGCAAAAAGCGATCACGTCATAGGCAGTCTTTAAAGACTAACTGAAAAGTTTCTGTGTATTAAACTCACTTTGTTGTGGGGTGGGTTTTTGTGGTTTTTATTGGTTTGTTTTTTTTTTTTAAATCTGCCATTTTTCAAAGATGAACAAACCTACTGCTATTTTTATGAACCTTTTTTCAATTTTGCTTGCACATTTTTGCCTCTTTAGCATTCCGTTTGGCAAACAAACACAGGCTTCATTGAGTTGAGTGAGAATGAAAATTACTGACTCAGTAGCAAACAGTATAAACACCGTCTGCTTCTTCTGAAAAGTACAGTTCATCTTCACAAGTATCTACGCTTTCCATGTACTTGCCTTCACAAAACAACTGAATTTTTTGAATGGAAATATGGAATGAGAGGAAAAGAAATAGTCACTCATATTTTTATTTGGAAGTCTTAGTAGGCATCATGTTTTTTCAGTGAAAACTGCATGTATGACTGAAAAGGAAAAAAATCTGACAATCTGAAGCACATACCTACGACTGTCTATCAATAGCAAAGTCAAACACTGTCTTCAGTTTTGTTGATATAGTCCCTTATCACACTGCAGTTTAAGACCAAGAAAAAGGAGAAGCAAAACATCTGCCTATCACATCAACACCAGCCAATAGCTGCTGAACTGCAGTTTCCAGAAATGGAGTAACAAATTATTCTTAGTGCTTTTCTATTTATTTTAGTTCCCTTTGCATTGTGCAGCATTATTTTTAGCAACTCTTTTCTACAGCACAACCCTTTACCCCTAGAGTTGTAGTCCTGTAAGCTTCTCTTCCACACACATTTGAAGGTTAGCCCATTCAACTTGCTGCTTCAATGTAGACCTTTCCCTTTCTTTCAACAGTGATTGTTCTAAAGTCATCATTTTTTAGCTCTTTTAAGCTGCTTCTAGACACTAGAGATAATCTTTTTCTGTCTTCCAGAGAAAAACCTATGTCCTTTCTCTTAAGAGTGAACTTTTCCATCTCTTTCCACAGGAAATCCAAGACAGTTTTATACAAAACAATAGCTAGAAAAAGAACACAAACAAAGAAATTTGAAATAAACAACTCTAATGCCCATCAAGCCTCCTTAATAAATTTAAACCTCTTACCTCAGCAACTCCAGACCCAAGATGGGTCTCTAATTCTTCTTTTTCAGCACTCCTTAAAAGATACTTTGTTAAAGTGACTTTGCTCATTCTCTATTTATTGGGAGATAGTTTCTACAATAGATATTTTATGAAGACATTTACATACATAAATACTCCAGGGATCATTTGTCTTCCAAGAACCCTGGAAGTAAAACACATTCAGCGTTTCTTCATTGTAGGCTTTTGTAATACTGTTTTTTAGCTTTTACTACAGATTTTTTCATTAAAATTTCCCAGTTAACAAAGCCAGATCACTATGCTAATGAAAGCAATAACCAAGAGATAAAACTTGAAGAGAGATTTCAAGCTTTGACTGCTTGAAAATGTTAACTTTAACACTATGCAAAGGGTTTTGGAGGACTCTCCAAGAATGTTCTGACACGAGAAAGCTGTGGAGCAGTAGTGTGGCATGTAATTGCATTTTCAATATTTGCCTTGTACTGACTATTACCCACAAGGTTAGCAGCCTGGCCAGGGGAACCAGAGAAGGTCTGGTGGGTACCAGTGGCACTACATATAAGGAATCATACTTTAATAAGATACAGAAGAGCCAGCCTTGACATCCAGCAAAGCACTACTATGAAGAAGCCACCCAAGCATGAGGTGAACTAAGAGTCCACACAGCAACTCTCCCTCCCCAGGAACTTGCCACATCCTTCCCAGCATCTCTGCTACAGGCATGTTCTTCCCTCAGCACTTGGAGTCAGATTTTTCTGTTTTCTGGCTCTTTTACCCTTCCTCTTCTTCTTTTCTCTGTCCTGTGTACATGCAAGAGTCACAGGCTCCTGCGATACTCCGTTCAGGCTTCCCTCCTACAAGCACTACTTCTCCTTTGACTATCATCTTCCTTTCCTTAATTTACAGTTCTCTTGTTCTTACCCTTCACCTGCCCTCATGTTCCCTTCTCACACAGCCTTCTTCCACTGCAGTCAACATCCTCAGAAACTTAGCTCCCCCTAAAAACGTATAAGCTTTCACTACCTTAAAACCTATCACAGACAATAACACCAATCATGCACTCGCAGTCCAAGATGGTTCCACTTTATCCCACTGTTCCTCAGGTATGTGGCACTACCACATCCCTTATGCCTCCTGATTTGTGTGTGTGTGTATATATAGATAACTTCCCTTGTCTGCCTGTTATCAAGAGAGGTGACAAGGTAAAATGCAAATAGCAATCCATTTCGATGACATAGAGAAGGACGCTTCAGCTGGTGAAAAAGTAGAGATAATGCACCATCTAATTCTGACTTCATAAATTTTGGTTGTTTGATGTCCGGCTAATCTAGAGACCTATTTAGGGTTTTCCCACACATCCACTATCAGGGCTGAAGAACAGCCATTCTTTGAGAAAAGATGCAGCAGTTTATGGTGAAACATCATTATCAGAGATAAAAATCTGCAGAGTATTCCACAGGGTGATGTATTTTATCTCCGAGGAGACACAGTGTGCTGTAATTATTTTGTCAGAAGCAAGTATGCACCTTTGTACAGCAATTGGAGATGATTAATAAAAAGATAATTCTGAAAATTTTCAAGTTCTGTTCTCCCATGACAGTTTTGAGTGTCTGCATTACTCCCCTTCTTTTTAAAAGAAAGTTCCTTAATCCTTTGAATAGTTGTTACTATTGTGCTTATTACATATTGAGATTGTCTGCAGTGAAGTTTGAGAGGATTTGTTGCTATAGCAATACTTCATGTTGATTCAGAAATTAATGATAAGAGAAGTGGCAATTAGTACTATTAATTTTTTACTAGAGAAACATGACAGTGTGCTAAAAGGCTTCTGGACAAAAAAAAAAAAAGCAGTAAGATTTTGCATAGGTGACCAATATAGAGCTTGCAGCTATAAAACCAAGCCTTTCATGTCATCACATTCTATATGCATAATTGATATTTCATGCTTCAGTATGTGCAGCGTGAACGTTGCTGCCTTAATACCCTGAGATGGACCCAGCCTCTGTTGTGTTTCAGGAAGTCCTTCGAGAGCACAGGGATCTGTCTGCTTTCATACATAATGGCAGCCTGTGGGACAAGCTCATCTATGTTAGTATAAGGAAGGTGAATTGAACTTTCCTCTACAAATTTGACACTGTTCTTTCAGTGTTTTGCAGAGACCTTTCTTTTGCATTTTTAGTGAAGGCAAGTACCTTGCTTCAAGATAATGACCTGATTGCTCTCATTCCTGAGTAATAGCCATGAAGGTGGCGTTTTCCAGGTTGTATGAAACCAAAAGTAGTAATTAAGACTGCTATTATCTCACCAAATTATTTGGTTTTGTTACAGCCCAGTATCCTTTCTAGAAGGCATTTAAGGTTTTAGAGAGCATTGTCCTTGGTTTTTTAGGCTTGACTTGCTATTTCAATCCTATAAAGAATAGCGTGGCTCTACATAACTGTTCATAATACAAGGCTGAAGAAAGCGAAATGTTTTGCTTCTTCAGTATGTATTTAGTAAGATTTTTTAAAAGTATGATTTGACTGCCTTAATAATGTATTTTCTGCTACTATAAACCCACATAATTACTGAACTCAACAAATTTACTTATTTCATAATGAAATAATGGAGTTGTGGGCTAGTGGCAGATTGCCTCTCAGCTATTTTATACATCCTTGTGGATGATATACAGTGCTTTTTTTCCTTTCAAGACTGTCAGAGTTATTTCCTTTAGATGCTATAGATGATACCTCAAGATCTTCATGCAGGAATATTGGGAAGACTTCTGGAAAACCATTAATCTTAGATGCTGAAGGGGCCTTCTGCTTAGGTAAGGAGTAAGGAGACTGCAGGACAACATATGTTTTCACGGCTCCGTAGACTTGACCTGGAAAGAGTTCTCTATGTCTCACATGGAGTTCTAAGGCCCATGAAGAGCCCTTGGCATCTGGCTCTAGCACACCTAATGCTGTCAAGTAAGGTAGTAACAGACAGGATGGTACTCACAAACACAGCTGGAACTAAGCAGGAAAACAACATTGCACAAAACATCTTAGCCAACCTCAGACACTGAGATTAGAACGTGTTCTTTAACAGAAGTGAGGCACATCAACAGAGGCATGTCAAAGAAATTCCAAGCTTTTTTTTTTTTTAATTTCTTCCCCCTCAAATTTCTCAATCCTCTATGAATCTATAAATAAGAAGGAAATCTCTGACTTTTTGTATTCTAAGCTTTTGTATGTCACGATTAGCCTTTTCCCATGGGCATATACTGGAAATGCAGAAGGATAGATCATCATCCATAGACGCCGGGAGATTATCCTTACAGGCCATCACACTGCCTTCTCATTCAGAGGTAGAAAGGGAAAAAAAAAAACCACCCCACACAAACCACCAGAAATATTCATTATCCAGCACAATTGCATCAACTGTTGAACGTAACCGGACAACCCTGAATCTCCCAATTACATTCACTACCCTGACAAGAACTTGCTACAAGCTAGCAGAGCAGCCACAGCCTCCTGGAGATCAATGTCAGGCATAATGCACACAACAGAGACCGGGTAAATTATCGGATGGTTGATCTGCATGGAGCTCTGAGATACTGTGGCTACACTGCTGTACTGCATCTGCCTAAAGGAACAAAACCCTGAACATGCTTGCAGGAAAGTTTTCTAAATTAAACAGTTAGGGTTTTGTTTACTTCAACTTCAGAATGAAAGCACAGAAAACAGAGGACGAAAAGTAATGGCATTGACAAGTGGCTGCATTTTCGAATCATATCCAGGAAAACATTTTCCTATAATCCATATCATAGCTGTATTATTAAATATTTCTCTGTAACTGTCTCCATCAAGATTAATTTACAGAAGTATCAAACTGTCTCTAGCTCTCATTTCAGCAACTGAGTATTTATCATTTGTAATATAAATTACATCATCTGTTTTCATTTTTCCAAAAATTTTCCAACCATAGAAGAGAGCTTGCCTTCGGTTTGCAAATATTTAATGAAGAAATTGACTTAAGCCTACCTTCCTTCACTAATCAATGCCTCCACCATGAAACCACTTACTCGGAATAGGTGAGAGGGTTAATCTTCCATCCTCTCCTATTTCACACCAGTAGTTTCAACAATTCGTGTTCAGGAAAACAGCTTTTCCTTGCCCTCACTGAATCTCCTAGCTAGGCTTGCATGCAAAAAGTTGTGTTCTGATGGCATTCAACCAAGGCACAAGGAGAGAAAGTGTCACAGCATGCTCTTATCCTCTCTTAAAACAACCAAAGACATAAACAACTCCTGACCATGAAGTCCAAATCTAAATATCGAACACCAGGCTCGTACTAAATTCATTTATTCTGTTCCAAACACCATCAAGAATGTATCCCAGTACAACACTCTTGGATGGACTGAGGGACATGGTTTGTATGCCTAGAGGTGTAGGCACACCCACACACTCCCAGCATCTCTGACTGAGTGAGTTTCACACGTTACAGCAGCCATGCAGTCTGGCAGAACTGACATTCTTCTATTGAAGAAAGATGTAGAATGAAGTCACAGAGGACAAAGCAACACTGTTGAACGAATTTACAAAACAGACTACTTTTGGTGTCACCAGGCTCTTTCTTTTCGTGCCAAGCTTATGGATCCATTTAAACATCTGTTACATAGTCACAAACTAAGGTACTTAAATATAGCAGAGGATACTAATAGAGATGGCATTGCACATCCTCCCCCACATTTTCTTATCCATACTGCTCCTTATTTTAAAGTCTAATTATATGTCTTCATTAAATGACAAGCTGCCACTACAGTAAGGGATACTAATATTATTAACTCTTCTATTATATTATGTACTAAACTCAGCAACCGTGCATTTATATACACTGAGCAGAGCTTTCATTGTCTTCAAATACCTCACAGATACTTTGTCCCATCCTCAAAGCACTGCATCTGCTCAGATTGCAACCTCTTCTTAGTAGGAAATAAGCCACAACATGATAATAGATAAAATTAATTAAGGTCATTCAGACCACATCAAATTTTTTTCAAGTGTCCAGCACCTTTTGCACCCCTTCCCATTCTGTTTCGAGTCACATAATACTGTAAGTACAGTAATTGCTGGCACAAAGTATGCATTTAGGCTTTCTGTCTGCTAAAATCAAGACTGAGGGAGGAGGGAAGGTATGAACATAAGCACCATAATGTTGCAGTATTTATGTAAAAGAAATTTCCACCTTAGTCATTACAAGATTTTTCTTTAGCATTTCAGGATTTGATCCCGAAAACATTCATAGCACTAAGACTAAAATCTAAATACTAATGCAAGAAAGGGAGGTTGGACAGTTTTAAAGCAGTGGCTACAGCTTTAGAACGAAGAGTGTCATTAAGTGCAACAATTTTTTTAGACCAGCTTACAAATTAACCAAGACATTTTAATCCTTAACACTAATACTTAGAACTGTAATTTAAGACACCATTGAGCACTGCATTTGTGATGTTTTGTACGGTCACGGTTGGTTTTCACCATGAAAATCTACTTCTGAGACTCCTATCTAAAATACATTGACAAGCTGTTGGATGCAGACTATATTACTATGAGTAAGATGAAATTTAAATTTCTTTCAGTAACAGAAATAAAAATGGATTGCACTTGACAATATACAGATATATGATCTAAAGTATGCAATTGGCTCCCTCCAGAAAGTTACTATTCATCTACTTTAAAATGACATGAATTTGTACCTCACAACAGTTTCTGTAATAAAGTAGGTTCTACTTCTTTTGAATGAAATGTGAGAGGATATAAAACCAAATTTCTCGGTTTAGTGGCAGAGTGCAGCTGGTAAAAGAAAGGAGGAAAACTTGCAACCTGTTTTGATATAGCTGGCAGCAAGTTACATTAATTTCATACTGGATTATCCTTGGAGTATTTCACTGCTTTGTTACCAAAATCCAGCAAAACTGCTACATCCAAAATAGTCCAAGAGAATGGTTTTCAATGTTTCAGTTCAAGTCAACCGATTCTTCCTCCCTAAAGCTGAAGTCAACCCTGTTAATATGCACATGGCATCAAAGTGAAAATACATTACTTAGAATGAGATTCAGCACTAGGAAACGATAATCTTCGTATTGCTCTACAAGGCAATATATGTAAAAGCTTCTGGTAATAACTATTAAAAAAAAAAGGATTTTCTTTTTTTAAAAAAGAGTAAAACAAGAAAACTTTTTAGCACGCACAACATCAGAAAACCCTGTAATATTTCTTCCATGTCATGGAGAATTGCTACTGTACGAGTGACCAGCTTACTTCCATGCTGAGCCACATTTCTGAAAGCCACCAAATCAGGCTTCCATTCTGCAAAAACATTGTTACCTACTGCAATCATGGTCCAACACAAGTAAGCAAACCAAACGCTATCAGATTAAATATACAGAAGCAGACGACATAAAATCAGTATATCATTCACTGACTTTGAGGTGTATAGGTATGTAAATTAAAAAAAAAAAAGTATGAACGTTTCAGTCAATGTAGAGTGTAAACACAGCAAAATACATTGCTCGGGCAAAAACATTCTGAAGCATATAGCGGTTTTTGTTTGCTTTTTTAAAAGTTTCTCGACGTGTGTCAGCAATTTTGAAGTTATAGTTCTTCTGTCCGTGACTACTTCTATATATGGTCAGTACAGATATTTGCTGGGATTTGCATTTTTTCAAAAGCAATCCCAGACAATCAGAAGCCTGTTAATCAGCAATAAAACCCACACGACCAGATCCACAGCCCCGCACACATGAGCCCGTTTGGGTTTCTCTGCCCTGAGACTTACACAGCGAAGGCAACAGGGCTAGCTCTGCTTTTCAGTAAATACTTGGGCTCTGCTTCAGACGCTCCCGCGGGTGCGCTGGCAGCACACACCCTGCCCACTGATGCCTTCCCAAACTCCAGCAGCACAGCAGCCCGCACTCCGGTACAACCCCGAGGATCCTCGTTGATCCAGAAAGGAGGGGGCACCACGCACAGTGCAGGGGGACGCCCCAGCGGCACCGACAAGCCGGGGGGGGACTACGCACCGCTGCGCACTCCCGCACCGCCTCAGTGGGACAAGCCCGGCAGCCGGCGGCACGTCGGGCCGTGCTCCGGGTGCGAGCCGCCGCAGGACGGGACGGTCGTGCGGTGGCCGCGGTCCCCGATGCCACGGGCGTGCACGGTGGGGCAGCCGGCACCTCGCCTCGCTCTTCAAGGAGCGCAGCGGACCTCGGGAGCCGCCGCTCCTCCGAGCCCCGCGGGGAGGGGGGCAGCCCCGCAGCGGTCCGCGGAGCCCCCCGGCGGCCGCCGCCGCTTCCGCCGCCCCAAGCGCAGCCCTCCACCCTGGGAGGACGGGGAGCAGCAGGCAGGGGGTCCCGTGGCTCCTCAAGCCGCCCCCGTCTCAGAGACCGTCCCCGCAACTTTCCCCGCGGGGAGCCCTGCGGCGCTGCCGGCCCGGGCGGCCCCGCACGCCGCTCCCCGCCACCAGCACCCCCGCACACAAGACAGAAAAAACAAACAAAAGCCTCTCAGAGCCTCCCGAACCGGCGTTTCTCTTCCTACCTGCCCGGTGCCCGGCGACCCCGCGCCGCCCGCTCCGCGCCGAGCGCTCCCCACGGCGCCCAGGTGGCGTTAGGAGCGCGCTTCCCACGGGCGGCGCGCCCCCGGCGGCCGGCACATCCCCCGCCGGGCGCCGCCGGGAGGAGGGCGCTCCGCACCCGCCCGCGCCGCCGCCGCTGCCGCCGCACCTGTGCCGGGGCAGCGGCACCGCCTCCTTCAGCCTCACCCCCTGGGTGGGCGGGGGCGCGCCGGGACCCCTCGCCCCGCGCCCGCCGCCGCCGCCGCCGCCGCCGCCGCCGGACCGCCCCGCGCCGCCGCCGCCGCCCTCCCCATGCAGCCGCGGCACGAGGGGCACCCTGGCTGCTCCGCCGCCCGCGGCGCCGCGCCGCTCATTGGCCGGCCCGCCGCTGACCTCACGGGGCCCAGCCCCGCCCCGCCCCTCCCGCCCACCGCCCCTGGCCCGGTCCGGCCCGGGAGGGTGCCCCGGGGCCGCCCCGCGGGGAGCCCAGCGGCGGCGGCGGGTTGTGGCCACCGGGCGGCACCTCCGAGGCGCGATGCCGGGTGGCCCGGCGGCCTCGCAGGGTTCCTGGGCCGGTGGGACACTGCGGGGGGCGGCGGTGCGCGGGAGGGCGGGCGGGGATGAGCGGGCGGGGTTCTGCCCGCGGCCCCCGCCTCGGGGTGCAGGGACTTCAAAACAGACGTTTGGAAAAACCATCCGCCGTCCTTGCAAACGGCCTGCGGAGTTGGAATGACTCACAGAAAATGAGATTATGGGGGAAAGTCTTCCATTAGTCTGCGGTGGGCTCTTCTCTTGCCTTTTTTTTTTTTTTGTTGTTGTTGTTGTTGTTGTTATCTGTTTTTATTGGTTTTAATTAAGATATACGAGCAGCTATTGCTTGAAGCTCATGGTCCTGCTCTTGGAAAGTAGATAATTTTTCGTTGCATATTAAATATACCTCTTAATGAGGCATACGACATCAACCGAGTCACGTATCATTTAGCTCAGCAAAATATATTAAAGTGGTGCTTATTCTTTTCTAGCAATCTTTCGAAAGACCTGCTTAAGATGTTCTCCCCTTTCAGCTCATCAGGGCATGCTTCGAGCTCACAGAAAGCCAAACAGCATATTAATGTATGCTTGTGCACAATTAAAACGTGTTGAACCAGAAGAACATGAGAAATCCTTTGCATTTTAAAATACCCTGTAAATGCACATGATAAATTACTACACCAAACTGAGCTGCCTCACACTTCCGTGTTTCTTCTGTCATGAAAGATTAATAAATTTAACTTGAAATCCATCCTTCAAGGCAAAGGAAGTTCAGAATTCAGTGCTTGTTTTTGCGGTCCTCAAAGTTGCTATGGGGTGAGGGAGCGGGGTGTGCCGCGCCGGCTGCTGCCCTATCGCTTGGTTACAGTGTAAGAGAAAAGTTTACAAACTTTTGCTCTGGGAAATATAACTAAAACAGCAGTGTGTACTTTAGAGGCTTCTAATTCTCTGTTAGTTTTATAAATAATATGATTTCAATTACCTACTACCTCAGAAAGATGTTTTATAAACTTGGGCTCCATCTGGCACCTTATGCACTCAGCGAAGAAGGGTCACCTGCTTGTTGGAGACCCCTTCCTCTGCTGCTGAAATGGAGCCCACCCTGGGCGGCTGGTCCTCTTCACCCTTCATGTCACTCCAACGCCAGCCGGGTGCTGCAGTCGCTCATGCGAGGGGCTGCATCCTACACCCTGATGCCAAGATTTTCAAGGAATGTGCCGTAGGATCCTTAATGATCATGTCCAGAGCCTGTGAAAGAATACATTACATTTTGAGTACTAAATTTTCAACACTTAAAAAACCAGAAACTGCTGGTTTTCGATGAATTCGATGAGTAATTCATAATGCTCAAACAATACCTGTGGGATGGAAAAGTAAAAAAAAAAAAAAAAATTCTTACACATTCTTACAGATAAGAAATCAAGACTTTTTAGTGTGGAAAGATTCCTCTGTTCTTAAGCTCTGCATATGTTCACTTTATTGCCCACCTATGCTTTTCCTTTTACCTTGCATCTAAAAATAGCATCAGAAATAACACCATACTCTGTAACGTTAGGCTGGAGTTTCAGAGCAGCTGAGAGCCCCCGTGACTGAGTCCTCTCAGGTGACCCTTCAGGCTGTGGGTTGTCCTTGGAATTTCTGCACCTCGGCTGCCGAGGACTCAGCACCCCTGCATATAGGAGATGAGGTCACAGGATGCACCCCTCTTTCTTTTTTGAGATTATATTAGAAGCAGCGTATTTCTTTTCATGCTTTTGAAGCCCTAGCTGAAAAGAAATGTAGGTAATCTGATCATCTTTTCCCCTTTGTCTCTTGTATTAGCTGTTACACTTGTGTAAGGGCTTCCCAGTTGTAAGCACACAAAATATAGCTCAGACGATCTCAGGTTGAGGCGGACAATACATTAACATATTGACCATTTATATGGGGGGAGGAAATCCCAAATGGTAAATCACAGCATGACTAGACCAGGGTCAAAAGTACATAGCTTTGCATCTACCAGAACCTCATTAATTTCTGGGGTTGTGGCAGAAATCTTCTATGTATGTAATGCAGCACATATTTTCGAAAACACGCTTTTTTAAGACTCAAAGCAAGCTGAGATCAGCTTGGCTTTGAATTTGCCTTGCTTTAAGACACATATCAATACTTTATAAATCAGGGGCCAGTTGCTGAGTACAATTGTTTACCATAAAGATATTTAACCTTGAGTCGTGCAAAATGAGCTTTTAAAGCAGGCATATACACATTAAAATCAATGATCCTAGAAAACACATATTGGATAATGTCTTGGATAAAGAAGTAAGTGTCAAGACAGTCAAGGAACTGTTTAGGGAAGCCTAAGGTAGGGGAATAAATTTTGCAGTGACACTGCTAAATAATACCCTTTACAGAAAAAAATCCATTAACTTTAACTCAGCAGAGACCAGAAATTCAAACCTGCATAATACAACTCCTAGGTATAATTTGAGTCTTTACAATATATTCTTTAGAGAGGACAGAGGTGAAGATTAATTAGAAGATTTTTGTTTTGTTTTGTTTTAATTAGGAAGTATTATTTGATTATCTTTCATGAGATGCCTATGGGAATAAGAAACATATCTGACATCATAAGTTGAACATCTCTCAACACCTTGATTTATTTTTCTGCTCAGTGAACAGCATAGAACTTACCTGCCGTCTGGGATGCCCTGGAGAATCAAGACCAAGTCACCATGAGCATGCCAGCCCTCCCAGAGAACAGCTACAGGAAAGGTGGGGACATACAAGTGAATACCGCGCAGCTGGATGACTAGACAAGCTGATGCACGATGCACATTTTTTGTTACTCGTTGAGGACCACTGAATTTGCAGCTTTGTCTTTGGTGATGCTGATTCTGCGTCCTTGGCCTCCTGCACTTTTTGTACCTGCGTGCATGCCACTGCTGTTCTCAGAGTCTGTGCAGTCGTCCTCTGGATGCTCTGTGGTTGTGTATTTGCAGCAAAGGTCCGAACAAGCTTGTTGGGAAGTGAGCTCAGTTATCTCTGTTGAGCACTCGTTGAAGTTATCCTTGAAGGACCTTCCAGGGCAACACCACTTCCTCATCTGTGATGTCATTCATCACATGGAATCAGGAATCACATAGTTTTGTTCAGAAGTTCAGATGATAAAGATAATCTACATTTTGCTCCCTTCCTTTTTGCTCCTCTGGAACACCAGAACCTCATGTCTATAATAGTTAGGAACTTCTAATTTTAAACCTCAATTTATTTCTGAACACGTTATACTCATTTGTCTTTCCTGACAATACTGGCCTTGACTTGAGGTAGCTCACCGTTTTCTTGTGTTTTAAGATCTTTATAATGCCCCCTTTATAGTTTTGCTAGGTTAAACCTGTGCTTTCCTAGTGTTGTGGATTAACCTCAGCTGTCAACTAAGCCCCACACAGCCCCTCACTCACTTCACCCCCGGGTGGGATGGGGGAGAGAATCAGAAGAGTAAAAGTGAGAAAACTCATGGGCTGAGATAAAGGCAGTTTAATAGGTAAAGCAAAAGCTGCACACACAAGCAAAGTAGAACAAGGAATTCATTCACTGCTTCCCATTGGCAGGCCACTGTTCAGCCATCTCCAGGAGAGCAGGGCTCCATTACATCTCATGGTGACTTGGGAAGACAAACGCCATTAACTCTGAACATCCCCTCCTTGCTTCTTTTTCCTTCACCTTTATATGCTGAGCATGACATCCTGTGGTCTGGGATATCCATTTGGTCAGTTGGAGTCAGCTGTCCCAGCTGTGTCCCTACCCAGCTTCTTGTGCCCCTCCAACCTACCCGCTGGTGGGGTGGTGTGAGAAGCAGAAAAGGCCTTGAATCTGTGTAAGCACTGCTCAGCAGTAACTAAAACATCTCTGCATTATCAACACTGTTTCCCAGCACAAATCCAAAACATAGCCCCGTACTGGCTATGGAGAAAATTAACTCTATCCCAGCCAAAACCAGCACACTTAGTCTTGTTCTGTAACATGAGCCCTCCACTCGTCTGCTTGTCCAAGCTACATTTGTGTATCATCTTTATTTTCCAGTTGAGTGTCCTTCAATATGGGTGAAATTATATACCAGTTTTAGACAAGGCACTAAATACAACCAGTTAGAAAGAGCTCAGAGGTGGTGAGAGAGCCCTGGACTGTAAGCTGGTGTTCACCTTGCCATTTTCACCGCTCTGTCACATTGCTGGCCAAGTTACCCTCTGCCCAAATAGTACCAACAAGTATTTCTTTCACTTCTGTTTCCAGGTGATAATCCCCAGCTCATGGTAGAAATTCTGGTATTTAGCTAGTATATGTATTATCCTATTTTGCCTTGCTCTATTTCTCACTTTATACCTCACTATGACCTTATGGTCACTCAATTTTTTTTGTCTGATCACCAGAAACTTACTCACCATTCAGTATTGGCAGCGCCTCTGATCATCATCTTACCAACAGCCTTAGCTGGCACATCCCTCCTCTTGGCCAAGGCTGAGCAACTATTGCTCCCTGGGAAGTTTCACCAACAGTACCCATCTAGCCTGATCGTTTGTCAGCACAGCATGCCTCATTGTCTCCCCTTTGGCCCATGCCTTACTGTATTGACATTCTTGTACTAATCCTTATCCTCTTCAGCTTAACTAACAATTCTCCATGTGTCACTGTGCCAGAAACTTTGCAGAGCACCAAATAGACCAAATCTGCAGAATTACCATTGTCAAGAAAGTTATTTGTCTTGTCTAAAAAAAGAGATCAAGTTAGTCTGGCGCACAGTCTAGTCATGATGCATTTTATCTGATTTTCTATTGTGCAAATCAGCACAAACTACACATCACTCCATAAAGTCAGGTGATCCTCATAGTCCGAGCAAAATCAAAATCATGTTACTGGCTGATGATCAAGGTCATCACTAAGGCCAATGGCTAAGCACATCTGAAAAAAATGAGACATAATTTGTTTTTTTTTCCTACTGTTTAATACATCTAAATACTATGGTGTCATTCACATTTAATAATGGTTTCAGAGAATGTTGAACGAGGATGACAATGGTTCACAATTTTCCAAATTGATAGATTATGCTGCCCAGAGAGGTTGTGGAGTCTCCTTCTCTGGAGATATTCAAAACCCGCCTGGATGCGTTATTGTGTGATCTGATCTAGGTGGTCCTGCTCCGGCAGGGGGATTGGACTAGATGATCCTTTGAGGTCCCTTCCGATCCCTAACATTCTGTGATTCTGTGATTCTGTGATTCTGTGATTCTGTGATTATTTCAAACATCATTGGATATAACATCTGACAGTTTGTTTGTGAGAAAAATATATACAAGCAGAAAAGTGTGTTCAAATGGAGCTTCGTCTACATAAAACTTGTCAAGAGCGATATGCAAGTTCCAGGCCTATTATGTGGTAACATAATAATGTGATTTTTATAACACTTTGATTTCACGTAATGGAGAACACTTCCAAAACAATTAATTAATTATTTCAAGACATTTGTATGCTTGATATCATTATTCCCAAATTTTGAAACAGGTGCAATAGCAATAATAGATCTAACAATGAGGTAAGTAGAAATAAAGTTGTCTTTCTTACTGTAATACAACAAAATATACACCACTTTCCACCTCCCGTGCTCACTAATGCCCAGCAGAAGTACAAACTAAGTGTATGCTCCCTGTAGCAGCAGCTCTTCCCTTTTAAAACCAGATTTCCCATAGCTCACTTTCAGTGTTACGATTTCCCATATTCTTTTACCTTGCTTGTTTTTAACTTCCACCTCTTTCCATGCTGAGGGAACAAACTCCAAAGATTGCCCCAGCTCAGCCTGAGCAGGACACACTGCACAGGACAGGTGAGGCGAAACTGCATGAAGAAAGACTCGGAGGCTCGAGGGGATAGTTCGGGTGCAGAACTGGAAGGGTGGGAATCTGTGGCAGCCCATGGACCCCTCGCCTATGGAGCTCAACAGCTTCATGACCAGATCTGGTGTTTCTTTTCCTTTTATGTGGAAAAATGTTTTTTCCTCTACTTTTTATTTTACACGATGGTGTTACACAATGGTTTTACACTAGTCCTCATTTACTGAACTACGGAAATCCTGCCAAGTGAACCTTTTTCTCATAATGAGACCCATATCCCCACAGAGGCCTTAGCTCCCGTCCATAATCATTGTTTGGGGTCAGAAGAGGAGACAAGGAAAAAGAAGCAGAGAGAAGAAGAAGATTGTGCAGTCTTTCTTGAGGAAAAGTGTTCTGTCAGTTTTACACAGCAGCTAGAAGCATTTGCAGCTATGGTGAAAGAAGGTTTTACAATCAAAGTGGTGAGAAACTGGAAAGACATTTTGGTAGATACACTTTTCAAGGGGCCAAACGTCCATATTCTCTCAGGAAATATGATCCAGAATGTCTTCAGTACATAAAAATATTTTAAGTTAGATTGGGACAACAAAAATATTTTGATATTTGATATTTGCCTTGAAGCAAAATTAAGTTTGTGAAATACTAGCAGCTGTGAGAATTATTTTAACTTCTAGGCAACTTTTCAGAGTTACTAAAAGATATAATAAGGGATATAACAATCACCCTAGACTGCACAGAACAATGAAGCATACAGAATAAAGAAGACAAGTTTAATGAGGTATGAAGACTCTCAGTGCTTATGCAGAAATGCAAAAAGTAGATCAGCATTGGAATCTCATTCTCTCCTGTTGAAAAGTGAGTATGCACAAGCTATTTAGAAAAGAAATGGTGCACTCAAAACTGATAGAGGCATCCTGTTTCCAAGCAAAACACTTCTTTATAGTGTGGAGTCCTGTTAAGGCACTTCTCTGTTAGTTAGACTATGAAAGGTACAGATCCGATGCATCATTATGCAGTTGCAGTGTGCTTAAACATTTCTGGTTACTGCATATTGAGAGCTATTTAATCCTACTGCAGAATAAAAGAATATGGAATTGAAAAAATAGAATGTCAGCATAGTAAAAGACAGATTAGTAACTCTGTTATGACTCAGTAGCTCACAATAAATTATTCAAACCACTTGTGCTCAAGAATGACCTTTCAGCCATCACAAGAAAAGAAAAATATTTTCTTTTTTAACCTCCACAACTCAAATCACACTCCTTCTTTCAAAATCAGGTGACTGACATGTGGGAACTTGGTCATTAATCTCAGACTTTGAAGCACTAAAGCAGCATCAGTCAGATGTAGATGGGGACACAATAAGAAACAAACTGAGAGAGGGCTGGCTGGGCAGAAATGAGAGGCAGATCGCATTTCTTAGCATAAATTTCTAAGTATTTGTGATCAAATACTTTAAGCTGACGAAAATCTTTCAGATTATTCAGGTTGGTAAGGTTCAGGTCTCAAAGTACATACTTCAATTGATTCTAAGTTATAAAAATAAATATTAAGTAAATATTATTCCAGTGCACTGTGTGAACACCCAGTGCGCAGAAGAAACGTGTAGGCAGAGCTCCATTACCTCAGGGTATCCAGAAAGCTGCATTCCTTTAAAATCTGTTTAACGCACTTCAAGTGCTTTTAAGAATAAGTCATGATGTTGTAAGATGTGTCAAACTATGCATTTAGGACTCTAATTACCTCTTGTGTCTGGTGTCGGTGGCGAGGTGTCGGTGGGGAGGATCACATGGCAGCAGGTGGACATGTCCTGAAGGAGCTGTGGCGAGCAGAGAGCCCAGGCTGGAGCAGGTTTATCCTGAAGGACGGCAGCCTGTGGAGGCCCCATGCTGGAGCAGGGAACAGTGTGAGGAGGAAGGAGCAGCAGAAAGGACCTGACCACGGCCCCTGTCCCTGTCACCCTGCGCTGCCCAGGATTGTGGAGGAAGGTAGAGGACCTGGAAATGGAAGAGGAAAGTTGAGCCTGGGAAAAAAGAGTGAGGGGTGGGTGGAAGGTGTTTTATTTTTGTCTTTATTTCTTACCATCTGACTCTGTTATTAATCAGCAATAAATTAAATTTGTATTCGCCAAGTCAAGCCTGTGTTGCCCATGAGGGTAACTGGTGAGTGATCTTTCTGTCCTGACCCACAAGCTTTTCATTTTATTTTCTCTTCCTTTCCTGTTGAGGTGGGGGTTTGAGAGAGCAGCTGGGTGGGTATCTGGCAAGTGGCCAAAGTCAACCCACCATATCTCTATAGGCGAATTTGCAAGTGCTGCTGGAGAATCTATGTGGACAGCTACCCATGGTGTTGTGTATGTATCATATGGGTAAAAGCCAGCACATCTACTGGCTTATTTGATGCTGTTTTGGAAAACACCTTGGAAAAATGAAGTTCAATATTTTTTGGGGACCAAAAGTTAGTTTTGGAATAGTCTAACTGTGAGTAGAGACAAATACCCATTCACCTATCCTTAGTATGTCCACACCTGAGTTACTTACTCTATTTAAGTCAACATGAATTTCATTTTTGACAGGTTTAAAAAAAAAATGAAATGGTGTTTCTGCTATGATGAGTTAAAACTTTTTTGTTTTTTTCAGAGTTAGCTTTCTCACTAATAGAAATTGATTAAGTCCAGTTCCCATATAGAGAACACACTGAGGAAATTCTTCAGTGGAGTATCAAATGAACTGGAAAAGATACTTCTTCACATTGCAACAGAGACAAATCAGCTCTGTGCCAATCCATGCAGCTTCACCTTTAGGATGTAAGTAATATTTTTTGATCGTTGACCTGGAAATTTTTCAGAGTATGTCTTTGCTATTCCTTATATTAAATAATTCACTTTCCATTATTTTTGTTAGAAACAATGAAAAAACCTATAGGAGTGTTTTGAAAGTGTAGTGACTTGCACAGAAATAGAGAGGAGGAGAAAAGGCTTTAGAGGAGTCAGTTTGGAAGGTGTACCAAAGTACGTATTTGTGTAGCTAGTCTGTGTTTATGTGGCTGCAACATTAGCCATGATTTCAGCACTTCAGCAAAGTGTTTTGTAATAACATCAGGTTAGTTATCAAAACATGGAAACTCTTTACATAAGTACCCAGAACACGGTACATGAAACCATATAAATATGATAAAAAAATATGACTCATTTCTAGAGCCTTAAGGTTGATATGCACAGCTCTTGGAGGGTATAAAATTTTTACAACAATAAGTAATATTTACTATTTAGCACTCATATACATCTTCCATTTCTATGGCATCATAATAGCACGGTAGTGCTAACTGTGAGTGATGATGCTGGATGCTGAGGGGAGCTCAAGTCTGACAAGCTTCGGTAAATACTACCAGTTTTGAATAGATGAGAATCTGAGAGGAATAGTGAGGAGGGAAAAAAAACTTGGAAAAGTTCAAACCTGTTTTAGCCCGTGTATCCATGAATTAAGTAGAGGGTGATGGGAAAGTTGCTTGTATATACTTGCAAAGGCTGAAGTCAAACTGAAAACATTCATTGGCTGTTAATGTTCATTGCCTGCCCGTCCTAATCTTCAATGCTCTTGTGCAATATCTTTTCATCTGAGTGAGGCTATTGCTGATTGCTGGGAAGCTGAAGCCTGAGTGGAAGTTTGTGCCCTCCTAAAATGACTACCATGGAACACATGAGACAAATTCATACAGCTTCAAGAAATATTAACTAAGTATGTTTGGCACTGCTTCTTAGCCAAACATACTTTCAAACTCTTCATCACAGAAGCCAAGACAGAGAGGGGAGGGAAACTTGCCATTTGGCCACCTGCAATTCCTGTTCTCTTTCTTTCAGAGTAGAGGAGTTCACAGAATGCCAGAGAGGAGGAAATCCCACTCTGGGGATGCCTCTGTCTTTCCCCCCCGAGATTTTCTGTAGGCTTCTGTGTTTTCCCATCCCCTGCCCAGGAGCGTACAAGCAAGTATAAGGAGGACTGGAGCCTGTATGGTGTGCTCTTGCTGTATACCAGCTGTCTATTATTCAAGAAATGTTGTAAAACATCTCAGGGAGCCTATGACTAATGCAGTTTCAGTAATGATCCAGAAGCAGGCAATAGAGCAGGAGTAAATTAGTAGTCATCCGGCAGCACCAAAGTGAA
Organism: Tauraco erythrolophus; assembly: GCF_009769465.1. Taxonomy (NCBI): domain Eukaryota; kingdom Metazoa; phylum Chordata; class Aves; order Musophagiformes; family Musophagidae; genus Tauraco; species Tauraco erythrolophus. Next base: position 89,529,483 of record NC_141466.1, on the reverse strand, counting down.
ATGGAAAGAGCCTGTATTTAAAACACCACGCCTTCTCCAATCCACATAATTCACATTCATCACTCACTGTAGAAAAGCAGGCACTTAACTGTTTGGTTCTCCAAGTGCAAAGCCAAAGCAAGGCAAGTCTTTTCATATGCTTTGTAGTACGAGCTGCTGTAGTGTCCTTTTACAGATAATTAAAAACACATGATTTTCCAATTCACTCAATACAGGAAAATGTGTATTTCTGTGCCGTATCACTTCAATAGAGCACTTCATGCTGCAGACTAGAGATCAGTAAGTACAGTCCTGTTAAGATCTGAAAAAAGTAAAAACGATAATGGTTGGCATTCATCATCAGTAGTCTTAACAATTCTCGTGGAAGTCCCCTGAGGTATAGTTAAGTGCTATCTCTGCAGCAAAAACCCTGCAGTTCAGCAGTGTAGGAAAAGGATTCATGGGCTTCCCTAAGATCCTTACATTCAAGTGGAAATTATCTATAGGAAAAGGTTGATCTGTATGGCCAAAGTTTTTTCAAGGGCCCCTGCAAAATGCCCGTTCCTGGGCTGGGGCTGCCAGGAGAGACAGCGGTCTCTTGAAAGGTAAGATGGAAAGAGGCAGGGATATCTTTTTTTTTTTTTTCATAAGATCCCAGGTTGTAATAAATTAATATTTGTTATCTGTTTCAAGGGCTCTGAATTAAAAAGGCAGCGTGAACAACCTATAAGTGCTGAAGTTCCACTCTTCTGAATTTGCAGTATAATTAATTTTATGGGAATTATGCAGTCAAAAGGTTCACAAATCAAGTTGGTGTTGTTGTGGTTTTTTTAAACAGCTTTCAATATGAGGCTAATTATCTTCTTCAGAGTCAGTAGTGGATTTTTCATACTTTTTCTATGTTCATACTCATATCCATATGCAAAAGTCATGCCCATTAAGTAGTATATTCTTCTGGGGCATTCCAGCAGATATTTTAATCAGTCAGGATAATTGACTGAGAAACTCAAAAATTTGAAAAGCACTTTGCACTAATGTAGAATAACATTCAGGTAGAGGTTGCAGCATAGTTTATAATAAAAAAAAAAAAAAAAACATAGCAGGAATTTTCTCTCAATTTTTTTTCTAATTTCCTCTGCATGTTATAATTGTGACCAATCCTAACTTCCACCTTCATACACATTCCACTTTTGCTCATGGTGACCTCTTCTCAAAGCTGGGTGCACAATTTTTTCTAGAGACAATTTATTAGCAAGGTAATGAATCTATGAAAGAAGAGTGACAATTTTCCTTTTTTTTTTTTTAATCTTGAGCATTTTAAAAGTGCAAGCAAATGGCTATGCACAGACCGAAATGAATTTATAACACACTGGTGTTAAACATGAATCACACTAACAAATGGAGGATTCTATTGTGTATATTTTGTAAATATTTGGTTTCATTGTTGTGTGAAGCCAAGGCCTGAAATGTACATATTTATACTGATAAGAATGCATATGTTCATAGAGCTCATGGTCAGTTAAAGAGTAGGCAATGAACTACTCCAAATTTACATATCAGTAGACAGTGACTTCTAGATACGGAATGCTAATAGAAAAAGACAAAACATGGAGTTATTGGATTAACTGCTCTGATTAACTTCCTTCCCTATTGTGTTCAGAATTTTTATAAAAAAGGAAACAGAGACTCTTTCAGAAGCACTTGAAGAAGTCCCCAGGAAAGCAAATCCTGGATCCTGAGGTAGTAGCAGAAGTAATGATATTTTACAGTCTGTAGAAATATTTTTTTCAAGAAGTCTGTACCTTTTAGTCTTTTGTTGTACCACTGAAATATAACGGCCTTAACTGTCCATTCAAACATTACCATTTAGTGTAATATCAGTCTCTTATTTTTTGGCACAGTAAGAATATTGTGTATTCACTTGGGTGAAAAATGACTGGAAAACCTCTGACTTTGTAACACATCCAATGAACTTCTGTCAGTACAAGTTATACCATGCAAATCAATATGATTTGAGAGCAATAGATCAGTGCTGTACATTGCACACTGTGCAGTTCCACAGTCTATGAAAGAGAGACAAAGGATCTATCACAAAGCAGTTCTTTACTTTTTTCAGAAGTAATACTTTACAGTCTCTTACTGAGAGAAAAATATCAATAGTGAAAGACTTAATGTTCTGCACTCAGAACAGAACTAAAATCTCCGAAAGGTCATCAGTAGTGCTTGCCTTCAATTTCTTAACTTTATAGTATACTAAAATGGATGAATGGATAGATAGATAGATAGACAGATAAGTGTAGAAAAAACAAACCCAAACCCAAACCAAAACAAATAAAACAACCTTCCAAACCCCTTGAGTCTATCTGTGAAAAATACCATAATTTTTCATATCTGCATATACCAAGGAATTGTTACAAGCACAAGAGCTGATGTGGCCGGGAATTCACGTGGTGTCGCTGAGTCCTGTCAATGCTGGGCATGGGCCAAGGAGGTGGTTGCAAGCCACTGCTGACTGCTTGTTGGTTAACAAGCAGTCAGACAGGTTTAGAGATGACATGGCAGCATTTAAGATTCTTGGACAGCCATTACAGGACTACCGGTAAATAGATACTAAGAAAGTCTCCAGGCAACTCTTTCTATGGACATCAGTTTACAACTCGTAAGGTGTTCAGTTTTGCCAACAACTTTAAGAGCATTGTGAAGGGCTGCTTTTGAAAGTTTGGTGTCATTCATTTCAGGGCTAGACACCTGATGCTGAAAAATTCCTATGTTCAAATAACTTGAGTATTCAAAGACATGTATGTAAAAGTCTGTCTTTTCTCTTTTAAATAATGTCTTTGCCTAAAAAGGCTATTTTTTTTCTATTAGGTAAATAACAACTTAAATACTATGTGTCATCATAACTACAATAATATTAATAAGAAATTTCATATAAACCACGCCAAGCTTCAATCTATTGTGCATAGAAATGGCCAAGTAATACTCTGAAACAGTCAAGATTGCTCAGAAAAACTTAACTGAAAGGCTAGTAATCTTTATAATAAACAGTATTTTTAAAGCATGCATGATTCATTTTGTTTGCGTTTCACAGAATATGGAGCTCTTGATCAATTTGTTGTGCAGGGTTTTTGAAGTAGTAACATGGGGAAGAGATACTATTTCAATTAGCAGAGATAATTGGTGGGGTCACAGATGCTTGGTTGGGCTTGTGCCCTTCCAATAATTGCTTTAAAAGTTTATTATTCAGTAATCAAAAGTAACATTTGATGACAAATAAAAAAATATTTAAGAAGCTATGAGCACAAACCTGTGCTATTTCTAATAAATGTAATTGCTCTAGATTAGTTAATTTACATAGTTTACACAGAGCTATTAAAAACATCCTTTTCTACAGTGATATAATCTTTCTTCACCATTTTGTGATTTCTTCTGTTTATATCTTCCCAAAGTAAATGCAAAATATTAAATCAGAAAAGCAGGAATTCATATCCACTTACCTGTGCATGACTACACAAGACAAGCAGGAATCAAGTTCACTCTCATCTAGGATTTTTTCTGCACAAGAAAGGTGTAACTGTGTGGCTGTGGCCGTGAAATTGGGGTTTGTTTAGGCTGAATCCAGAAGAAACAATAGAGAGCACAATGAGATAACAAGCAGAATGACTTTAGAGGTGTTATAAATTACTGTCCATGATTTATTTATGTATTGAGGGTGTAAAAGCAGAGTGAAAGCTGAGAATGCTCTCTAGCTGTCTTCTCTTTCTCAGGAACTAACCTCAGTCTCAGTGAAGCTGGGAAAATACTAAGGCAACTGCAATTTTGGCTCAGTCAAAGCCAAACCAACTGTTTGAAAACTACAGGTGTCCTCAGGAGAATGTGTGAACAATTAGCATCAAAAAACAGTCCTGCATTAATAAAATGAAAATATCTCACTGCCATGTGAACTTCCACGAGGCTAGAAAGTAAAAGAACCAAGGACTTTGCTTTGAAGGGGAAACAAACGTGTGATGAAACTGAGAAGTTAGTAATGTTTTGTTGGCTTCATCAGGAAATGAGGGAGTAAGAAAAGCATTTCAGAGAGACTCTGGAGATCCTATGAAGTATGTTTTGAACAAAGCTGATTCTATGCACCAGCCTTCAGTGTTTCCTCCTTACTTATCCTACAATTATGACATCTTAGCCTTAGATGTTATAGACATCTTATGTTCTTTATGGTAAAAGACTCCATCTCAGGCTCTGGAGATCTACTGTATATGCCTTGTATGCGTTTTGTTCCAAGCTGTGCCAATCAACCCATCTCTATCAGATGTATCGATAGATACATCTGTCCATAGTTGGATACTGTGCAGTATTCAACACATCTCTGTCAGATGTATGTCATTATATGTACTGCATTCTGAATGAATCCAGAAGTAATTCCATTTTGTTGCCAGCTGAGCAGACATACTCTGTCACTACCTTGACAGTTTGTACATGAGATAGTAGGAGCAGTGTGAGAAAGCAATGAACAATCCTTTGGGCTACTTAAAAGCAGAGGGATTAGGGTAAATGAATGGTATTGAAGGAACCATGAATTGACTTGTTGCTAAGAGGAAATCATTTTAGCACTGTGTGTTTTTAGGAGGTATGTCAGAGATGCGTCTACGGATATGCCATGCTGCTGAGAAGAGTCTGCAGAGAGATGGAGGAGACCCTCAGGAGGGAGCATGTCACCTACTCCAAAACTGCTAGGTCCGTGTCATTCAGCCCACCTGGTCAGCTGAAAACCAGATTCATCTCGGCACTCAAAACTTTTGTTTCATAATATAAAGATGAACACACATGTAATGATGTCTGTTGGCCAAAATTGCTCTGTGGTTTTCTACTATAATTTAATTTTAGTAGGAAAATATGTTTTTTGACAAACATTTTTGTGGAAAGTGTTTGCATTCCTTCAAAATATTCCTTGAAAATCCTTGATGGAAAATGCAAATGAAGAATTCCATTTGGAATTTTAAAATATTTAAAATTTTCTCAATATTTTTTTGCTTAAAATATTTGGTAGTTCAGTGTTTATTTCTTTCCAATGCAAAAAACCCAAACTGTCAATGGAAAGAATCTTTTTAATAGAAATTTTCTGCAAGAAAACCGGCAGACCATTATGTCAAACCTGACAGAGAAGTCAAGAGACTAACTCAAGGTCATGCTGCAAATCAAGGGCAGAACTGGGAATAAAGCTCATATCTACCAGTCTATTTCTTTACATATGAGCTTTTGATTCCCAGGTACTCTTAAATCTTTCCTTCTTTCTATATGTCATTCTTTAAGTTCAACTGTTGTTCTGAATCCATCAAACATACTGTTCCCAGATTTTTGTTAACTCACGTGATTAATCCTCACCATTTGCCAAAAGCTACAGTATAACTCTCATAGTGTCTCCTCTGGCTGCTCTGACTTCCTGAAGAAATTCTGGGAAATGCTGCCTTATAGCTTTTGCTATATCCTGTATTAAATCATATTGAAATCATATCATCACAGAATCACAAAATGTTAAGGATTGGAAGGGACCTCAAAGGATCATCTAGTCCAATCCCCCTGCCGGAGCAGGACCAGCTAGATCAGATCACACAAAAACACGTCCAGGTGGGTTCCTCTCAATATATTTAAGATGCTCTTCAATATCTGCATTCTGAGTTAGTACTGGGATACAGAAAAGCTTGCTTGTTTTAGCGAGTATAGGGAAGTTATACTTGAAGATGTTGTTCAATGAAATCTGATCATGACAAAATAAACTTCCTTATGTTACTGTTATTGTGGAAGAAAGTAATTTCTGGAAAATATTGAGTGCGTCTGAGTATTTGAGATCACAAAACCCTGCATATGACTCTGTATGGTTAAACAATGCTTAATGTACACTTGGAGCCATTTATCATTACTGATAGGTCTTTTTTATTAATAAGTTATATTAATCTTAACAGAGATCCTCATATTTGGTGTGAGAGCTATGAGTCCTGAGAATCTGAACGCTGTACTGTCCAGTGGCAGCAAGCAATTACGATTTTGGCATTTGTGGGAAGACAGCTGCCAATATCACTCACCTGATATTACTAAGGCAGCAATAATGCAATAAAACAACAAAGAAGAGGAAAAAGAAAGTTGTTATTGTTTGTTTTACTGGCATGAAAGCACAGAAAGCTACAGGGGGTGAGGCCAAACAGTTATGCACAAGTAATACAGCAGGCAGCATGAATGGCTCAACACTGCTATCACTGCGCCAGAGCAAGTCCCTGCAGAGGGACTGTAAAACCAAGGTGCAAGTCTAACCTGTCGCACATATTCAGCAAAGATTAGGGGTTCTAACTGCTCGTCTGACTTGCCCATTTTAGGGTGAAAATCAAGCAAGAAAGGGAATAAACCTAAACAATGCTGAAGAAAATTCTGCCTGGACATGGGGGAGAGGAGGAAAAAGGAAGTTGTACACAGAAAAAAAAGAGACTCTCCTTTCAAACGCTGGCTGATACGCCTCAGTAGGATGACACAAAGGCTTTCAAAAGTGTATTGACTTAATTTTAAAAGCAAACAGAAAAGCAGGGATCTTCCTGGTGTAAGGAAAACTTCATAAACAGGTTTTCATAACAAATCAGGGCATTGTTCATTTGAAGAATACTTTCTTCTTTTGAAGAATACTTCTTCTAAAGAAAAATGCCAATAGTAGTTATATACCTGAAAAAACTGCGTCTGGAAACACTTCTGACATTTCAACTTTTTTGTGTGTTTTGCCCAGAGACTAAAGCAGGTTCTTTTTTTATGAAGTGTGGAAAATTAATTGCTTACAGCCTGATGGTGAAGTATTGGAATGAGATGCTTAAATTCACTCCTCTGATTTGGCTCATAAAAAGTAAGGATTTAAATCTAGCTCTCCTGATCTCTCCAAAGAAGCAAGCTACAGCTTTCCCTCTGTTTCATTTTTGCTTTGTTATTGTTGTTGTTGTTGTTGTTGTTTTTTCTGATGTAGAATAAAAGTCCTCTTACACTTTCAGAAACTTTTAAAGCTCTGGGTCTTCCAGATATATAGGATCCAAAAGAAACAGCAGTTATTGAATTTTCCCTTTATAGCTCTATGGTTTGCTAACAGTAGGTAAAAATTGAGTGAAAAGGGAAGCTATCAGGGACTGGATCAATAAATTGTTTTTCATACTGAGGGTAACTTAATTCATGCTCAGAGAGTGTCTTTGCTCAGACAGAGTGTCTGTTTTAAAGACAGACACAGCTGAACAGATAATGTTTGTTGCACACACTGTGCTGCGGAGTGCAGTACAGTTTTATGCAGTTTTTCTGGAGTATTGAAGGCTGGGAATAGCTTGTCTGGATTTGTGTTTTTGAAGCATCTTCTTTCTAGGTATCCGTAGGTGTGTCTCAAAGCCACCCGTCAGGTGGATAAATAGGTATTATGCTAATTTTACACTTCAGGGAACAAACAGAGATATTGTGTGATTTCCTGTGAACTCACTGGAATTCACGATGGGCATAATCGTAAGGATAAATATTAGTTTATCCCGCAGTTATTTTCTTCCTGATTGCACAGTAACTTTCAAATGGGATGGTTTTAAGGACAACATTTACATTAGCATAAGTGATGCACTAGAACGCTGTACCAAGGAGGATCTGTCCTGGGTTTTCTGAACTTCACTACTCCATCCTCACCACAAAACCGTCTTTTTTCTATATTAACAAGAAAAAAAAGTCCTCTGTGTTATAGCTCTTGCTAAAATCAGACGCGTTGTTATTTAGAAGAATTGTTTTTAGTTATAACTTGGAGATCTGTAAAGTTCTGCTGTAGTTTAAAGATTGTAGGATCAAGAAAATGCTCAAAGCCCCACACACACTGCAAGAAGCTGGATAGACCTGTACCTTGCTTCTTAACTCTGTTCAGTCTTGTTTTCCACAGTGCCTCAACAATCTAGTCTGCAATAAAATCTCATATACAGATAACATTTCAAATTACATTTGATTAAAAAAAAGAAAAGCGAGTGCACATGAAACAGTCTTTCACCCACGACTGCACATGTAACGTTTGTTTGATTATACACCTTCACCCACCAAAATGCTTTGAAAACATGTGTTTGTTCAAGATGCTGGAACTAAATTTTTGTAAAAAATAAACTAAAGAGGAAGTCCACCATTCTGTAAAAATGACAAACAGTGAAAACCCTGCCGCTATGTCAGCTCTAGCGTCCTACTTTGGTAGGAGAGTACAGCTCTGTGGCTGTCCCCATGTAAGATTCCCTCTGGACCTGCACCAGCTGAAGGACAGTGGGATGGAGCCATTAAGCAAACATTGTTTATCTTTAACCAATGTTCTTACCGGTGAGACAGAAGATTATATCTGTCTGATGGCAAGAACACTGGTTCCTGCATATTTCATATTCAGGAATATTTATATTTCTTTAAGAATTTTGCAAATCTCCAAACTTCCTATAGACAAATCTAACTTGCTTTAGCAAAACTTGAATTTTAGCAGAAAAGGAAAACTGCCAGTGATACATTCATATTTTTGGTTGCCTTGTCTCACCAAAGTGCAAAAATGCTTCAGTAGCTCCTGACTGCAGTGTTAGTAGGAATGATAATTACTAATTCATAAATCAATTACTTTAGTAATAGTACTGTTACTGTTGCTATAAAACCAGATGAAATTTTTATAAATATAAATCTGAAGACCTTTAATATTTGTTTATGCGTACAAATAACTTTCTAGTTGCCACTAATAATGTTAGTAATTGCATCAGAGAACCAGCCTACAACTTTCAATAATGAGCTGAGGTGTATTATTTGCCAGAGATGTTTTCTTTTGGTGGAGACTTGCTAGCTTTCCTAAATGATAAACAGAAATTATGCAAGCTTTGATTAGACCTATCAGCTTTCTGAAGGGCCTATTAAAAAGCTAATTATGCAAAAGACTGATGATAGCATCATAGAAGTAATACGTGTTGTTCAAAGAAAATATTTTCTGAAATCTGCAATTATATATGTTGCTGGAAATATTCCCAAGTAAACTTTGTTTTTGTAGCTCATCCTCAATAGGTGTCATAAACATAACCTTATATTTGTAACGATTATCAAGGGAGTATCTGAATTTATTTTCACAGCTGAGTAAATAAGGAGCGCTTTCCTGGTAACTGTTGCAGGACTAAGTTCATATTTATCATATTATATTGATATATTATAAGTGAAACACTACTTACAGAGTCACAGCTGTAAGAATAACTATTTTCAAAAATGAAATTATTTTTCTCTGTTTCAGACATCTATGATAGAAGCAGTTGAGCTAGTTAGTTAGAGAAACATGTGGCAAAGGAGCATACAGCCTATCTACTATGGCTTTGGTATGTTCTGCAGCTCTGCTGCCCTGACATTACTGAGAATTTGCTTCAGTTGGTTATTATGCAAGTATGCTGGAGAGATGTAACTGTCTCATAAAATGATTACTCTGAATTTAACCACACTGCTTTCATTAAGGTCAAAGAAATTGATGACTTATGTTTCTATTAAGGCTTAGGACAGGAGACTGTCCCTAGCCTGGGAAATTTTCAAATCATCTCTTGACGTTTTCTAGTCTACCTGGGAAGAAATTTGTTTCTTTCTTTAAAAAAAAAAAAAAGAAAAGAAAAGACATTAGACATCTTTCAGTCTGTCCCTTGATTTGTTTGTCAGAAATCAAGGAGTGATAGCATTTTCCTATTAGAAAGAACGTTCCTGAAATTTGGGCTACAGGTGTGTACAGAGTAATGCCTGAGTTTGTTATCCCTCCAGTTAGGCACTGTGAATAAAAGAAAATAATCTATTTGCCCTGACAAGGCATTCAGCTGCTTCCTTGGTTCATACAATCTTAATTAGCTGAGACCAGGGGCCAATTTAATTTTTATTGTATTGGATAAAGCAACTGTACCTTCCCTCTCACGGAAAACTAGTAAGTGTGATTGAGACTGCTTATTTCTCAGTCAATAGTGAATCAGGTCACTATAGTAAAGGACACTTGTCATCCTGACACTCTTAAAAACTCCTTCAATAATATTGTTTTATCAGTTTACTATTCTGCGAAGGAAAAACAAAATCTCAAAGAAATCTGATTGTGAGGAAACTCTCTCCCAGAATATGAAAAAAGCTGTGGCTTCATGGATACTTATCCTTAGCAGAGCTATATTTAGATATAAATGACCCTTTCTCCAGAATGTTAAGTGAATTTACTCTCTCTGGAAGTCTTCTTCATTTAATTTATTCTTTGTGATTATATTCATTAATCTACAAAAAATTTATTTTTCAGATGTGTTTTCTTTATAGTTGAAGTAGCTATGTTGAATCCTCAAATTAGCACTCCAGGTACCCTCTTAAATGCTCTGTAAAGAATAACTGTATTCCAAGAAATGACTGGAAGTGGCATTGCAGATTCCACTATGATTTCCTCTCTGAGATCTGCAGATAAAATTCATGTTCCATATACAAAAAGAAAGTAATCTTTTGAAATGTCCTGTTCAACAACCCCCAGATGAATACTGAAATCAGGCTGGGCTCTTTCCGGCTCCCTAATCTCCAGCCTCGGCTTCTGCGACGAGACCCTGGTGGAAAGACTGATGCGGCAGCTGGGATGCAGCCCAGACTCGGATATGTTTGCTGGCGCTTTTAATACATTGCCCTTCCAAAAGGAGAACCAAACCCCTCTCCCGTTAGGTGTCTGATGTTTAACTGCCTGCTTTTAGGCACTAGGTCTTCTGAGTTGAAAGCAAACAAATTTACAGGGACGCTTTCAGACTAAACCAATTTTTAAATAATGGCTTTTCATCCACTTAAGTCATTGTTTTGGAGTGAACATTGAATGTATTTAGGGCTCGAAAAATGAGGCAAAGCCAGTGCAAAGCAGGTTCCCTTGTAAGCTTCGCATTTGCTGTTTGTGCAGGAGTTAAGTTTCCTGATAACGTTTGCAGGATACCTTGTTTTAAAGACACAGGAAGTTAAAATACAGCCGTGAAATAAACATTGCGAGTAAAATCCAGGCACAGAAAGGGAATTAAAAGTGTTTAAACATTTCAGGCTTACTGGTGAAGACAGATTTGCAGGAAAATGATAGAAATTTGGCAATAAAGACTAGTCAGGACTCAACCCTGATTATGTGGCATGGTATGCAAGCTGAGCTGTATACCTGCTATGTGAGAGTGTTCCTCAAGGTAATCCAGAGGGTAGAAGTACAACTCATGCAAATCCACATGGGTCTGAATAGGGAATTTATTCCTGTCAAACAAATTAGATTCTATTTTCAATAAAAACTGTAAGTTTGTTGAGTAACAGTGTATCATACCAACTTTAACCATCTTCAAATAGTTTGGTCTTGTATGTTGTTTCACAAAGCAAATAAGCTGACAGTCTTCATTGTATGAATTTAAAATTGCTTCATTATGTTCAAACAATATAATTCTTTTATGCATATGTATTTACTGAGCTCCTCAAGTTAGTGCTTTTCAGTAATGCTGAGTGATCTGTAGAAAATATAAAATGCCCTTATCAGAAAAAATAGTAGATTACACAAAAACTGGTAAAATGTTATGTGTTGCTGAGGACAAAGCAATTACACAGGTTTATCAGAGAGAAATGCCTTTTCACATATCTAAATAAAAAGTCAGACATCTAGGAGCCAGAAAATTTGCATACAAGTTCCCACTGTGGTGTTGAAGCCACAAAGGTGAAGACAGTCCTGGGATGTTTAGACTGAGGATTGACAGGAAGGGACAGGGACATGACAGTCCTGTGTTCTCACGATGTGGATCCTGTGGAGTGGAGGCATGTCTGATTCTACCCACACTTCAGAAGAAAATGTTGAAAGATTAGAAAAGTTCAGGAAAGAGCTATGATCTTGATTTCAGGTCTAGAGAGAATTAAGAGACTCAGGGTAGTTAATTAGTCTAACACGTGATGTAATCATGACCTTCAGATGTACCTCTATGGAGAGAAGACTTCCTATAATGACTTCTTTAATTTGGTAAAATAAGTATAATGAAATCCAATGCCTGGAAATTGAATTTAGACAAATTCAGAGTAGAAATTATATGCAATTTAGTAGCAAGAGTAACAAACACTGTACCAATTTATCTAGAAAAACATGGGGTTCTCCATTCTTTAAAGCTTTCTATCCAAAAGGTAGTCTGTCTAACAGATATGCTGCAGCTTAAACAAGAGTTATGGACTGTATGTGTAAATTATCAGAGATCTTCTCTGGTCCTTGTTATTCAGACTAGATGATGTTCTGCAATAAAAGTCACAAAAGCTGGGAGAAAAATCTTTTAAACTCATCATTTAGGCTATAATTGCCCTTGTATATGTGGGTGGACAGGAGGATGTATGCACTCTTGCTCATATTATTCTGGGTTCATATGTGTCTGCTGTATAGGAAGCACTAAGTGTGAAAAATACTGTATAACCTTTATTATTATTATTGTTGCTGTTAGTTTGCTTTAATAAGTTTTAAAAATAAAAACATTCAGCTACAAAGAGGTGTTTTGTGATGATTAGCCTACACCCACAGGCACAGAGCTTGACAGATTCCCATATGGTGAGCTGTTTTCGTTTTATTTATTTTTGCAAAGTTGGGTGTATTGTACTTATTTATTTCAGCAATGAAATTTTGGTGCTTGAATTTCCGTGGTTGTTTTTTCTTTTTATTATTTTTTAATATGACAGCCTGCTAAACTGTGGAGAAATGAATCCAAGAATTTCACCTGCTCTGGGCCAAAAGAATAAGCATTTGAAATGATCTGTAAAAGACTACTGCTAGGGATATACTGTGTTCGTATGAGAGAAGGAAAGCGGGCATAAGAGGCAGAAGTAGACAATTAAGCACTGCTGCTGGTGGACAGGAGTCAGCGATGCCCAGTAAGTCAGCAAGAAACATCATGAAAATGATGTTTCCTTTAAGAATGTACTACCTGTATATTTCCGAACCTGAAATATGAAATATATATATTCGGATTTTGATATCGTTAGTTCCTATGAAATGCTCTTTTGTAGGAGACAGTCCTAATTTTTTTTTTTTTTTTTTTTTTTTTTTTTTTTTTTTTTTAGTTTCTCTATTTGTTGGATGCTGTAGTGCCCAGCTTCCAGATATCCAATCCCTAAAGCAAGTTGTTGGCTTCTGGGTGGAAGCCAAACTTCCATCCAATACACTTTCTTCAGTTAAGTGAGGCAATATCCAGAGCTATCCAGAAAGAACATGGATGGAAATCTCCTGGCTCAGGAATTCTTGGAGGCACTGCTGCCAGTGGGGCACCGAGCCTCAGCGGGGACTCCTGACCCAAGAGCTGCTATTGCAATGGACAGAGCAGCGACCCCAAACCTGCAGCCACCTAGAAGAAGGTTGCTGGAGGAAGAGTGATTATTGTATTCTTTTTTATGCCAGAGCACAATGGTTAAAATATTTGTGCAGGATGGTAGGGACTGAAGTTTGATACTGTTTTCATCCTCAGGGCGGCCAAGCAATATATCCCATTATTCAGAGAATTTCTGCAGGATACATTTATGTTAAAGGCTTTGTTTGTGCCAAGAGTGCACCTTCAAAGCAAATGTCCTTCTCACCCTTTCCTATGCTTTGTCTTACAGTGTTGAACAGCCTGGGAGCACACAAACTGGTGTTGTCCTTGGTAAAACTAAGCCATAGAACATCTTCAAGGAGCTTATCAACTGATGTAACCACCTCAGGCTCTCAGTCCAAGTCACAGGCTTTGTAGTGAGTCTTACCAGTCCCTCCTGCTGGGACTACAACACTGTGTAGAACACAATGAAACATTCAGAAAGCAATGAAAGATTTGCTTTGCTAAAACTTGAAAGCATGAGAAGGAATATGACTGTGCAAAGCCAGCTGATAGGCTTGGCTGCATAGGTTGCAGCCCAGAAGTGGTTCTGGGAGCAGCCACCAAGGCTGTTTTTTCTCTGGAAATTGTTTGAAAACTCATAAAGAACTCCTGTGAACTTCTTCCAAGGAGCATACCATAAATGTGAATTCATGGATCCATGTTCCTTCTTGAGCCATCCCTTCTAGGAGGGGTAGTGATCATGTTCAACCTCTTACTTAGAAAGACATTTAATATACAGGTCTGCATGAGTTTTCTAACCAGCAACAGAAGCCGTGTCTGCATTTTAGAGAGTCTGAGATGAAAGCCCACTAGTGGAAACATCTTCCAATTTAGTTTCATCCAAAAAAAGCCCACATACTGCTCACATACTGTGAGACTGCTCTATCATGGCAGGCCAAACCTTGGTAGGTGGAGATGATCAGGAAATTCTCTTTTCTTGACCTGAACTAACATGTGAGCGTCAATATATCTTGAGTATAGACATGTTTGCTTCTAAACTGGCCTGAATGTTAGCTAGAAGCTAGACACCGAGATGTTCAATTGCAGCAGGTACTCACAAGTTAAGATGCTTATCTAATTTCTTCATGTGAGAGGGGTAAATAAAATTTGGACATTTTCAAAATTAGTAGCAAATTAGTTCGGATTGCGTTTTGAATTTAAGCATCTGAATTTGCTTACAATTTGTGCAAATTAAGTCCTTTTTTAACTCTTGCCTTCCACTTTATACAGGTAACAGCTTTAGTAGTGTTTAAATCCACAGAGCTGACCACAGTGAGCTTTCTGACAAGTTTTGAGGACACAGGTTACAATAAATGTTGGTCAGTCATATGGCATTGTAAGGATTTAAGACACAAAATAGAAAAGAAAAAAAAAAAAGAAAAGAGGCATAAGGCGAATCTGCAGCATATTTGATTATCTTCCCTAACGAAACAGGCTATTACTATTTCTTTTAGGATTAGCATCCCCTATGGGATTTAACATTTGAAGAGTTTGGTCTGCGTAATCCTTGGTAAATCCATGGTGTAGTTTTGGACATTTTCCCCTAAAATGGTAAATCAAAATTCTTATTAACTTTTATTGTGGAAAAAGAATTTGTTCTGATCTGCCTCCAAGTTAAATCAGACATAGTTGAAATAGAAATAAGGACAATTAATAAAAAGAAGGAATTTAACCCTTAAATGCACTGCTTTTGCTCTACTTTTTTGTCATTTTGGTTTTTTTTGTTTGGTTGGGTTTTTTTTAAGACATCTTGTTATCAACAGTGGTAGGATGACTGATCATGACTTTGGCCACATTTGTTCTCATTCTGATCACTTTCATTATCTGGACAAATGTTTCACTTAAGAGCAGTTTCTTTGGGTATTAATTCAAATGCTGCTTTAGCATGTAATTAAAACGTCTATAGAAAAGGATGGCGTTTTCCTTTTGTGGCATTTTAGAAATACAGTTGATAAGGGGGAGAGAGAGTCTTCCAATAGACCATTCTTTTTAAACATTTACATAACATATCTTTATATTTTTAATGATAAAATTTTCATATTTCACAAAAGATGTCTTCTGTTAGCCCAACACTCTCTTTTAACTCCATCCTTCAGCTATTTATAGACCATCATGCTTTTGCCATCCCACTCTCCTCAGCCATCTGTTAATCAAGGCATATACATTTAGGACATTTTCTTTTGTTTCATTTCATCTTTTCATTTTTCCCAGTTGGCCAGTACCTCTCTCTATCAAGCAAACAAGCACACAGAAGTGAGAACAACAAAAGCAGATCTCAAAAACTCAGGAAGGAAAGGAATTAAAACCACTTTGTGGGAGAGCAATGCAGTTCTGTTTCCACAGAGAACAAAACCATTGGAAAGGTGTTTGCGTGGGGGTTTTGGAGAAGTCCCTCCTGTGCCCCATGTTTCAGGATTTGCTTGGAAACCCTGAGATCTCGGATTTCAATCCCAGAACGCCAGACGCTGGCAGCTCAGTGTAAGGGGAAACAGGCTCTTAGTGAGTAGGTCCTTACTTCTCTCAAATCTTTATCTGCCTGGTACAACAGAGATCTGCTTGTTTTCTTTCTAATCCTCCTAGAAATGGAACTCTGTGAAGTATTTACACTGAACCAAATAGGATTGGGTGGAAAAAAGAACTGTTGAGTGGCTTTCTGTCTGCTTTGATGTTATAATTTATTGGGCATAGCCTATTCTAGGAGTTGAGGTATATTGTGGAGAACTGGGACAATTGTGACATTTAAATGTGACCTGCAAATTGACATGGGTTGCCAGAAATCTGTAGCACTAGCTGTGTACACACAGACATCCACCGTCCCCTTGAGATCTGAAAACTCCCTGACAGCTCTGCACATCGCCACCTCAGGGTCCTTTGCTTGCTTCAAATGAGTGTCAAACTCAGCTCCTTGTCCTTGCAAACACTGTCCAAGGGACAATGCATAAAAACACTTCTAAAGGCTTTGTACTAGAAGAAACCAAATCTTTTAGTGTCCCTCTACACTGTTCCAGCACTCCTATCAGTGGCAGGAGGAGTTTACTCACCTGCCTGAACCAAAAAACATAGTAGAGGAAAAATGAAAAATGCTTTTACCAGACTTGGTCCAGTAGGCTCCCATCATGACAATCATAGAATCATAGAATGGTTTGGGTTGGAAGGGACCTTAAAGATCATCTGGTTCCAATCCTAGAACTACTGTGTAATGGGAATAGATTTTTTTTTTTTTTTTCGAATCTATCAATATTCATTCTGAAGAAAGCATATTAGGTGATTATAATTGCAGATGCTCTTCTGGTCAATATTTGACTGAAGAAAGCAATCAATTCTTCCAGCAGTAGCAGGAAACTATTAAAATGAGTAATAATGAGTACAGACTTTTTAAATTTAAATTAACTCAACTTTGAAACAACTTACATATTTAAGGACAACACTTCAATGCTACCAACAGATTTGAAAGCTTACTAAAATGTAACAAATGAATACGGCAATTTTCTTATTGTTCATCAGCAAAAATCATTTAACAATAAGACAATGAATTGAGTCATGTGGCCAGACAGAGTATCAGAGTGCCTAACTTTAATTAAAGTTTCAGTGGCTTCAATTTCAGAATCCATCACTTCTACCATTTCAATCTAGCAGGTAGTATAATGTAGTTATTATTTTTGCCCTCCATATGTAGCATCTCTGGCAAAATAACAAAATCTAAACTGAAATAAGAAATCTTATGTTAGGATGGATCAAATTAAACTGACAAAATCATTATCTGAGCATACTTTTTTTCTGAGTCTGCACACACACGCTCTCTCTGAAGACAGAAAACAGGTAAGGACTATAACTCTTCCACTTGAAAAACAACACTTCCCTGCTAAAGTAGCTCTGAAAAGGTTATGAAGCCTTGAGTACTGCTTACCTGGAGATGTATAACAAATGTCGTCACACCTACCTTTATGTGTCTGTGGCCAGAACTGGAACCCACTGTCCTGTGTTAGACCTACTGCTTCTCCAGAAAATGCATAGCGGTCCTCTACACAGAAGAAAGACTCTCATCAGTTTGCATGCTGAACAGTTTCCATTAGCCAGCAGAAAACACTGATGCGTGGAGTGTGACTCAAATGCTACTTCTTTTAAGTGTACAGACAGCTTTGCAGAGCTTTTCAAGGCTTTGAAACCTGAATTTGCTCCTCATAGAAGCCAGATCTTTTCTCTTCGATGTCATCAGTACACAAAAGTGTGGTAAAAAAAAAAAGTTTAACTGATATGAAAGCTATGCAAGTAAAATATAAGCTGCCTGTATCATCTCATTACAATCAGTACAACCATATTAATTTAAAAAAAAATCTTTTGTAAAATTTTGATGATCATGAAGTGCTGCATAATACCAAAACCCTGGATAGTCTGTAAGATTTATTCTAACACATTCCAGGTTCTTCCTTTCCTTAATTGTTTGGTTGTTTTTTTTCATAAAAAATTGCATTAAAAACTCTCCATCTATAAAAGTTTGATCTCAATGAACATTTATCTGTGTCTGTACTAGAATTTTTTTGTCTGTTTGAACTGTCAGCTACAGAGATGATTTCATATATTGTCACAATTTTCACTGTGGCAGGGGAAAATCGTCAGCTGTTATGTAGAAACTCCGTTATCACATCTCGTTGCAGCTTTTGGAGACATAGCAAGTGCTTTGTTTTCTCACTTCTCGAATTTGAAATGACGATGCTAGATTGATACAGCTGATTTGCCAGAAGGGAATCAAAGCAGAAGAAACGTAAAAATCTGGAGCTGTACTGCTCAACAGCAGAATTTAGCATCCAGGTGCCTGCCAAGGAGACATGGCTACCTTAGACACTGCAACCAGTAGGTCTTTCTAGGCCAAATCCCTTTGAGAGAGAAGACTTGGGGAGCGATGAGGCACATGGTTATATCATCAGCTTTATTGTCTGACTGAGGTGCAAGATTCATTAAGTGAAGCCTATGTGTTGGGTAGCTGAAGGCGATCACCTCTTCAGGGCTGAGCTTCAGGCACAGCAGGGAACAGGGCTGGAAAAGAGTTACTCTGGGCGCTGTCCAGTGTAAGAAGAGAAAGCACTTGGAAAATTCTTCACTTATTCAAATGTATTTTTTATAATATTCAGAAGATCAAAGATAAAACACTGAGGTGATGTGGGATCAGAGTATTTCGAGCAAGACAGGCTATATTTTCCACTCTCCAAAGCACACTCTTAAAAAAAAAGAGGTGTAGTGGGAGTAAACTCATTACTTATTCCTTGTTCCAGAAGGAACTATTAAGAATTGAATTTCTGCAGCAATCATGGAATTAAACTATTTTCTGAGGCTTTTTTGGAGGCCACAGGGAAATTATTATTTTTCTAAGGAGAATACTGAAAATAAGAATAGAAAATAAAACAAATAATTCTGCATTTCCTCTATGCAAGTTGATCAAATTGGGTAGCTGGTGACTGCACATGAGGACGCAGGCAAAGATTTAAACTTACCTTTGAGTTGTGTGTGATTTGCATTGTTTTGAACAAATGGCAGAAGATTTTCAGACAGAATGGATTCTGAAAGAGCGTTATTAGTAACGGAGACTAGAAGGAGTTCTGCAGTCCTACGAGTCAAGGCTAGGCTATTCAAGCAAGAAGTACGAAATATGAATTGACAGATATTAGGTCTCTTCATTTTAGAAGAAGGATGATTTTCTCACTGTTGAAATAGAACTGGATTTTCAGGTTTGTTTGTTTGTTTGTTTGTTTAATTGTTAATACCTTAATTACTGAAAAGCTTATTCACCCAGTTCTGTGGGGTCAAATGAAATGGAAATGTTAGAGAAATTAGTATCACGACAATACAAAAAAAATTACAATCAAGTATGCCTGCCTCTCAGATTCTCTACATGCTTTTCTCCTATCAGAATATTTAGGTTTAGGGTAGTTACCATCACTATAGCCCATGTCATCTTTTCATAAAATAGCTGCAGAGCAAGCTCAGTACCACAGGGGAGAGTAGAGCTCCTCTTGCCTGTCCCAAAAGCTCCCTCCTTCCTCCCACCCTTCCGCCATGAACACCAAACCCCAAATTCTTTCAAGTTAAGGGCAAAGGAGGATACGTTGTGGTGTTCATCCTTCCACATGAGTGGAAAGATGATTTGAAAGAGCAAGAAGGCAAAGAAGGCAGGACAAACAATTTATCTGACTAGCTGCTTTGATAGATTGTGTAATTAATAATTTGGTAGGAGGAATGTAGTGGTTAGTGAGCCAAAAGCACTAATGCTTTGGAAGAAAATATACATCCAAAATGAAAAGTGCATTTCATCTTGGGGATGGTTCAAGACAGCTTAATGCCATAAATAAAGAGTTGGTTTGTGTTTTCAGCTTAAAATGTGGCTGTTTTAAGAAGCACTTGGAATCATCATAGCCACCTTTATCTGATTTCTATTAATGTTCCTGAACTATTGTCGTCACTAATTATTCGCAAAGAAGGCAGAAGAAAAGCTTTAATTAAAAGAGAGTTGTTGTAACCCTTTGGTGGATCTAAAACTTAACTGAAGGATGCAGATTGAAAATTTGAAGGCAAGTGCAATCAAACACAGCACTGTATAACAAATGAGCCTGGCTGGGGAAGTGATGGGAAGTCATTAGTACAATGCAGGAATGTGTTGGAGGTAACTCTTGCAAATGTTGGAAAGCTGGAAGTAGAGAAAGTGCGAACATAAATTGCCCAGAAGGTCAAGAGAAATTGATGCAATGGCAAGCTTCTTCCTTTACCTTCTACTTCGATGTAAAATACCCAACAGATTAATCAGTGAAAAATTTTATTTTGATTTGGTTTTCCAGGCCAAGGATGCCTGTACCTAGTGACAGAAAGTAGGTGGACACAAAACAATGTCTAGTTAAACTAATTTATCTGTTTTCTTCATTGCAATCTTCATTGGGACTTCAGGGGAACCGAAGAGAGAAAAATGTTCAAAATAAGGCTTACAGGAGTGAAGAACCTGGTTTTGGGGCTGCAACACAACTGAGCTGAACTAAGAGAGAAAAAATAGTTTAGGAGCAGGAAGGAGCACTTGGTTCACCTTCCTTATGAGCTTTGTTGTTTACTCTTAGTCTGGAAACTGATGGTATTTTCTTGCGCCAAAGCAAGCAGCAAGTGTTAGCTTTTTTGGGCCCCACATTGTTTGGGAGAAGCTCTCAGTAGCTGTTGCTGAAGTGAAAGGTGGCTCTCTGTGGAGGGAAGATGCTCAGAAAATTACTTGGTAGCCTCATGGTGTGGGCTGTCACGTAGGAAGTGGAGATTTTTATTCCCCACCATGTTCTAGTAACTGCATATGAAGGAAGTTCTTGAACAGGACTTGATGGTTCAGGAGACTGATTAAATGTAATCTGTAACTTTTTGCTTGCAGCATCCAATTTAAGTCTAGATGAAGCTAGTCAGAAGTGTGAGAAAGCTCTTTGAAAGACATCATACATGATCATGATTGTTCTGCGAGGGTTTTGCAATGTTTCAGTGAGATTTAAAGACACAGGCTTCCCAAAAGTAGGAGAAAATGGAGAAATGATCAGTATTAGTGGAGCGAATTAATCCTTTGCTTGGAAATTTCAACATGAATACATTTTCCCAGGTAGGTCGTTGTCAAGAGCTATTTCTACAGCAACTAGATTTGTTTAGACTTTTCAATGTGTTGCCTCAATGTGATGCAACATAGACGAAAAAGATGGAGATAGCTTATCAAAAGGGACGCCTGTGTAAATAGACTCTTTTCAGTGCCCTACATTAATCGAGACCCATGGTGACAGTCAGGACTTGCAAGATAAGTATGAAAAATTACACCGCTGTGCGTGATACACGTAGTCCAAGGCTGAAAGCCACCAATTCACAAGAGAGAGGAGAAGCTTCCGCCACCATCACCTATGTTGTTCCTCTTATAAAGACTGGTGGTTTTTAATTGCCTGTCCCTAGGAAGTCTCTCAGTTCAAGATGCTTATTTATAGTTTGACTACCCTGTTGGCAGGACCCTTGTCACTTGTTAAGTAACATTTAAATAATGTTGCTGGCAAATAGATAGTATGCTTGACTTGTTACTAAGGCATACAGATTTAAACTCATGAAAATTATAATGTGGATGATCTCACTTCATTACCTTTGTTGGAGAGGAGTCTGTGTCATACTCTGAGTGATACAGTGATGCACTGACACTATAAACTGGGGAAACAGAAGAGAAAATATTTTCCTTTCCTGATCACACAACGCATAAGATGTGAAATGAATGCTATGGTTGGTGAGCAGCAGCAGGCAGCAGATTTGACACAACACACAGGATTTCACTGGAATCGCTCCGTCTCACTTTCTCCAGGCACTGACATAAATGACTTGAATGAGCAAATGGAGTTCTATCATTACTTAAAAAAGGAAAAAAAGAAGCTGTTGGAGTTTGGCAGGCACTAGAGCTTCCATGTTAACAGGCTGTTTTTCAGAAACTGTGCATTTTCCACTGAATATTTAAATTTATCTTGAGTACTTTGGAAAATTTCTTTTAAACTCATTTGTCCAAAATCTCAATTTTGGATAATTATTCTGACTTTCATGAAATTAAGACAGTAGTTTTCATGAATGTAAAAGCAAACACACTCCCTTTTTTATCCTCGTATGAGAAAAATCAGATCTATTATTTTCAAACCATGGTCATAATCTCCACATTGCATTTTCAGCATTAGCTGAAAATGAATTAAAAGTGACCACAAAATCCTGTCATATAAAAGCGATTGCACGCGCTCCATTAGTGGCTCTTTGTTGGGGAATCTTTTGGTAGGAAAAGAAGAGCTCGGGGTTATTTTGTAGTCTCAGCACCTGATTTAAATGGGCAACTGCATGAAAATGGAAAGGCCTATGAGAAAGAAACAAAATCTCCAGACTCAGACTCTGAGTGATGCTCTGCACTGGTGTGAGCATGTGCAGATCGCAGTGTCCTCACCTGGACACAACTCCACGTAAGTCTGAAGCAGACCTCTAACAAAAACTCAGTGATTAGTTAGAAAAGAAGAGAAATAATTATGCAAATCACATGAACTACAAACTCAAACAACTCATTGCCTAAAGCTCATAGGATAATATATTCAAAAGACTTTTCCTTGCTAAATATCTGCCTCTAGAAACCACATGGGACTGTAAGAGGACCAGCTGCTGCCACTGAAATAACCTGGTGAGATGGCTGACGGGTAAGTACATCAAAAAAATATTTCTGTCTAAACCTAACACCTTTAATATATGGCCTGAAGTATCTGTGTAAGCAGCTACACAGAAGGCTTATTTGTCATGAGTACCAACCTGTTGGCTGAAATTCCTCTGACTTACTAACAATTTTTGAAAGGTTGCTGAAAAATCCTTCTATAAAAGAGAAGGGCAGGGATATACTCACATACACTCACATGCACAGAGCCGGGGTTTTTCATTTTCAGAGTTGTCACATCTCACACATTCACTCGCCACTTTACTGCCCTTCTCAGCCCCCTGGTGCTACGCTGGCTGGCTGGGATTTTGCACCCACACCTGTGCCTTCCCCATCGAAGGGAGAGCCACAGGGCTGACCCTCCACTCTGCCCCGACACTTGAGGCCTTGGTTGTCAAACTCTTTTCTGCTTCTCAGCTCCCTGCAATCCATTCCCCTTCCCTGTGGTGGCTTTGTTGTGAAGCCTGAAAAAGTGTTCCAGTTTCTTCCACTCATATGGGAACTGTAGTTACCTACTTTATGCAACACGTTGGTCTCCATGGTGTAATGCTTGTCTAAAAATGTATATGTAAAAAAAATAGTGAAATTAATCATCTTAGTTTTCATTTCCACTCTCTTCAAATATCTTTCCCCTTCTGGCACTACAATAGCATTCTTTTGTAAAGAAACTTGACATTTGAATTCTAAGTTGTTTGGAAAAATTATCAATCGTTTCCAAGCTTTGAAGTTACATCTCTTATTTCATTGTTTTTCACTGTTAGAGATGGTAGTCGCTAACATAACGTTCGTGCATGTTAACACTGTTGAGATGTCCTTTCATTTTATTATTAACATGGCTAAAGAGAGCTGCTACCTCATTGGAGCATTTTATCTTATATTTCAGACCAAATACATCTTTTCTGTGCTCTTATAAAACCCAGTGTTCAGTTTTAATTGCAATGCAAACAATACTTTTATGTTTGAAAAAATAAGATACCAAAATAGAAAAGAGTGCTTTGACTAAAAAGTTATTGTGACCTTTCATAAAGGACAGAAAAATTGTGCCCTATTCATTTTTTTACAAGAATATTGAATTTGAGAATTCAGACAAAACCAGCAAGATTAGTTGAAAATATGTTTTGATGAAAAATTCCCAGCCCTCTCTGTATGGGAGTAAACACCTATTAGCACTGCAAACAGTTAGTCATTGTGACTGTATCATAGCAGTTGCTACAAATCAAATCACAGCAAGGTGTCTTCTTCTTTCAAAACTATTTTCAGGTTTTGCTGCTCTTGTATTGTCTTTTTTTTTTTTTTTTAAAAAAAAAGCCTGGATTAAAAACCATTCCCCTAGAATACAGTCTCATTATTTAATCTCCTGCAATTATTTCCTTAATTAATCTTAATTGCGTAAAAGATATGAAATGACAGAAAGATGTGATTGTGGGTGAGGGAGAAACAATGAGCCTGACCATTACATCACTCTCCCCTCAACCCATTCCTTGACTGCTGTGTTTTAAATGCTCTTTCAAAGCCAGCCTGGGCAGGAGGTTTGGAATACCATTAGCCTTACGCTTAATGCAGCCCTTTGTATTCATTTTCAGTGCTCTCGGTGCTGGTATGCTACGTTTTTAATGTGCTGCAATCATATTACCCAGGATTTCTTAATTCGTTTGAATTCCTTTTTTTCTCCACCCTCAGTGAGTATGCACGTGTGCATTTTATAGATGCGTACACATGTGCATACATACACACACATATATATAGCAACCGAGACACACACATGTACACGCATGTGCGCATGCACACTCCTGTATCCCTCCAGCTCTGCTCCAATTATAAAATGATAAGTGTATTTGCTGGCAGTGGGTGGTCTGCAGGATAAACACAGAATATATCTGCATATAAAGTGCCTTTGAGTCATTGATCCGTATGAGTCATTTAATCGAGAGGTGCATCAGCATGTGAGGAAATGTAGGCAATATTTTACAATGAACGTATTTAATATATTTATCTATCTGTAGAATTCCAGTCTGTAAGGAAAATAGCAAGAGAAAAGCCCTCGAATATATACAGAAAATTATAAAGTTGTAAGCAGTAAGCAGTATGAATTTGTCCCGATTGCTTTTAAGAGAATTATAAAAATCCTACCTGAAGGAGAAACAGTAAGCATTATACCACAAGACTTTTGAAAAGGCAGCGAATGTGATGAATTGCGAAAGACTACAGCAAAGCATTGCTAGTTGTGTTAGGTGTGTGCACTCTCTGAATGAGAAAGTCTTAGGGGACCAATAGGGTAAAGAGATTGCATAGGTAAAAAGGCTAAACTCTTTGGTGGGGTACATCTGCAGGTAGGCTTACGCCAAGATCAGGACATAGTCTGGACCAAGGCGAGCAGCAGCGATGGAGGGGACGGGGTGCAGGTGTCATCCCCTTCCCCAGCCACTTTCCTTCCTAGTCCCCAGGGGTGGAGGGGACAGGAGATGGCAGAGCTTCGCTACAGGAAAGGGCAGGGGATCTGCGTTGGGAAGAGAGAGGTGGAGATGAGGAGCTGAGGGACACTTGAGGGAAAGAGTGTGGAAATAAGAAGGGAAGTAAGAGAGGAAAAGAGAGGAGAAGCATCATGGTGCACAAGCATTGACACCTCTGAGAGGATTTGGTTAGGTACCAGGGAAAGCTGTGTGTGGCTGGGAGGTGGGAAAGCATGCACAAGACAGGCGACATCAGTCGTCCCTTGCCATAGGTACTGCCAGTCTCTGGGTACTGACTTCCAGCTTAAGGAGGAGGAGGATGTGTTTGGGATCATCACTTTCAAAAATTATCTTTTGTTGTTATGTATAAATAATATTTCATCTCTTTCAGAACATTGGATGGGATCTTTTTTCTCCTGCTCACAGCTGGTGAAAGAAGTTAGTAAAAAGAATTTAATCTGGTGTTTTTGCAGTCCCTCAGAGAACTATAATGGAAAGTCAACCTGAGATCTCACAAGCCCTTGTTTTTTTCTCAGTTTTTGCTTTTAATTATTCTTGGAAAGTTATGAGAAGCAGCTGACTATATGGGAGCTGCTGGGAAAGAGGAGTTTCACATGCATCTAGTGATTCAGCAAGGATAACTTCAGCATAGATATTTAAGGAACAAACATTTGAGCTGTAAATAACTAAAGAAAGCTCTAAGCACCTTCAGAGAAGTCAGCATGCTTGGAGGAAAGGAATATAGCTGTCATTTAATTGAATTCTTGAAAAAAAATTCAGGCTATTGTACAATAGAAGGGAAATTTGAGCCACTCACGTCTTCTGCTCTAATAATTGTTCAAGTCCAAAACATTGCTGGAAAGAATGAGACGTGAAAAATGAGCTAGAAAAGAGCACAAAAAATATTATACTCATTAGGAATACGAGTTGTAAGCTTTTCTCTGGAATATTTGGCTCGATTCTTATCATTCCATCTCAGAAAAGGATATGACAGCACTAAAAGAGGTTCACAGACAGACAAGTGGTGTTAGTAGAATTACAGAAAGGGTACTCTATAGTAGGAAATTGAAATATTGTTTGATTTAGAGAGAAAATGAGTAAGAGGAGATATCCCATAAAGATATGCTATAAAGCAAATGTAGAAGGGGGTAAATAATTTAAAGGGGACAAATGTTATATTGCTCTCACCATGAGCATGATAGCAACTAAGCAACTAAAGCAACTAAAACAACTAAATCTAATTAAGCTACAAAATAAATAAACTCTAACAAATCTAAAGATCGGTTCAGCTGTAGAACTCGATATCAGCAGTTCAGCAAGATTTACAAGATAATTTTCTTCCACCTAGTTTCTTTTAAATTCTTTAGATTTTTTTTTTTCTAAAATTGGTTGTAGACTTTCCTATATTCAGCTCCGTCAGTGTATCATAATAATTTGCTGATTCCTTTCTTTTAAATATTCCTAGTCTTTTATATGAAAAAACTCAGACTTATTTGTTCCCATTCCTCCAGCTACCTTCATTGGGAAATGAGACTGTTCGTCCAAAGAAAAGATAAGAGTCAGGAAAAGCTCATGATCACAGCAAAAATCGTTCATAACTTGTTTTGATGAGGAAGATACAATAAATGTTAAAATATTAATAATTATATTCTGCATAAATATCACTATTTATGCAGAACTGATAAATGAAAGATTGTTGCTTACCTTCCTCTCCTCCTTTTGTTTTCCCTCCAGGGAATTTACTGTTAGAGGAGACATTTCTGCAGATGAATCCCAAAAGTAAAGGGACACTTTGCTTTCTGCTCTTACCACATTCCTGACTTTGCTTCACCGTTTGAGTTGCAGATACAAATCTGAAAACACAAGTAGTATATGTATTGAAATGTTGCAAGTGATAAAATTTTTCTCTTTGAAACTTCAGTCTGTACACAGAGATCATGGGTAACATTTTTGAAGTGATTTTTCTTTCATGTAAATGAGTATATTCCATATACATGTCTTCCAGCATCACCAGAATACCTTCTGACTCTTGGCTTATCAACCACAGTATTGTTCATGAACTCTTTAAAAATATATATATTTCTATGAAATCATATGAACTGAATCAAGTCATCTTCAGAACTCAGCATAAGTTTAAATTTGACTCTTGACCAAGCATTAGCAATTAGATAGACCTTACTGTTTATATTAACAGTGACAGCTTAGTAATTTATATCTAGGGTTGGATAATTGGATGATTATGCTCAAAG
Source organism: Tauraco erythrolophus (assembly GCF_009769465.1). Classification (NCBI taxonomy): domain Eukaryota; kingdom Metazoa; phylum Chordata; class Aves; order Musophagiformes; family Musophagidae; genus Tauraco; species Tauraco erythrolophus. The sequence goes on along the minus strand of NC_141466.1, from coordinate 89,502,215 downwards.
ATGTTGCTTTGTTTTCTGCATCTAACAATTTTGCAGATTCCTCCTTCTGGCAAAATAAACTGGTGCAGCCGGTTCTGCTTTGTCCTGTGTGACAGGCAATCACAGAATCACAGAATCACTGAATGTTAGGGATTGGAAGGGACCTCAAAGGAACATCTAGTCCAATACCCCTGCCGGAGCAGGACCACCCAGATCAGATCACACAAGAACGGGTCCAGGTGGGTTTTGAACATCTCCAGAGAAGGAGACTCCACAACCTCTCTGGGCAGCCTGTTCCAGTGTTCTGTTACCCTTACTGGGAAGTTCTTCCTCATGTCTAAGCAGAACCTCCTATGTTCTAGCTTATAGCCATTTCCCCTTGTCCTATCATTGGATGTCACTGAGAAGAGCCTGGCTCCATCCTCATGACAGTCACCTTTTACATATTTATAAACATTAATGAGGTCCCCCCTCAGTCTCCTCTTCTCCAAGCTAAAGAGACCCAGCTCCCTCAGCCTTTCCTCATAAGGGAGATGCTCCACTCCCTTAATCATCTTTGTGGCCCTACGCTGGACTCTCTCAAGCAGTTCCTTGTCCTTGAACTGAGGGGCCCAGAACTGGACACAATATTCCAGATGCGGCCTCCCCAGGGCAGAGTAGAGGGGGAGGAGAATCTCTCTTGACCTACTAACCACACCCCTTCTAATACACCCCAGGATGCCATTGGCCTTCTTGGCCACAAGGGCACATTGCTGGCTCATGGTCAGACTCAGACAGGTGATGATTCAGGGCCATCTGTGCTGATGTCCCTTCTCAGTGCGACAGCAGGGACCCGTGTCCCAGCTGGAGGTGCACGTGGCTGTGTAAGGGAAGATAACTGAGCTCACAGACTATGTGCTGCTTCTGTGCCCTAAAGCCAGCAGGTACACAGAACTGCAAGTATGCCTCGCGTTTTGGGGTTTTCTTAAGTGTGCAAGCCCGAAGCCTATGACTTGGGTGGTATCAATGATGCTTTCTTCACTAATGTTTCATGGATTGCTCCACATAGATAGGAGTCAAACTTTACATTCCTATACGCAGTTGAAAAGTCAATGTTTCCTTGCCAGCAACACCGTCCTTCAGTTCCTCTCTCTCTCCTTTGTAAACCTCTTTGCGCTTGCTTCCAGGATGTTTCTTACGTATTGAATACTCTCCTCTCTAATTGATCCAAATGGGTCTCTGTCCTTTACATCTCTCTTCAGGAGGATTTAGATGCCCCCTTTCTGCACATTATTTCCTACTGGTGACCTTGGACACCTCACCCACACTTAAGGTTTTCACAGTGCTGCTCTTAGATGAAAGCTGTCACCTAATCTCCATTAGAAGAACGCCAGAGGCTCACTGTAGGAGGAAGAAAATAGTCCAGAAGGACATTTTTCTACTCAGATAACACTACACTCTAGATCTTGTACTGATGGGGAATGCGTGGAGTTCAGCTGATTCAGGAGGTGCATTTAACTTGGGCAGAACATGTTTCTCACTTGCTGCGTACGGCCTTTACTCTGACACAGAGGACTTTTTAGCTGTAGCCCAGCTAGAGAGTTTGGATCAGTGGTGGTAGAGCCTTTAACAGTATTTTATGGCCCAACCATTGCGCCACACTTGTTCACACTTCTATAAAACCCAGGGTGCAGAGAACTCAATGAACAATCCATATGGCAACTGAAAGTTGATGCATCTGGGTAACTGAGGTTTTAGTGTTTGTGTTTTAGAAAAGTTTTCAAAATGTCCCTCTCATTGAAGAAGTGACTTTCTCCCTGGAGATTTAACTCAACTGCCAACTTGTCTTTCTTTTGTAAGCAGCTCATGTAACTCTACATTTAATGAAAAATAGTGTCTCAGTTTGCTCCTTAAGGCAAATTATTTACTCTTCCAGCACTTGCTTTGCAAAGAAGTGTAAATACACCACACAAATGGTGAATACTACACATGGGATTTGCTAATGGCTTTCACTGCAAGTATCCGATCAGCTGTCAGTAAGAAATATGAAGGTTTTTGGAACTACAGCTCGATTTGTTTCAAGATAGTCAATTATATAAATAAATAATTTGAAATATTGATCTTTCTTTCTTTTCTAGTGAAGTCAGATTCCACTGCTTTCATCAAGAGTGTTAGAGAGACTGGAACAAGGGAAAAATCTGATAGTGTTCGACATCCCCTCAAACTATCAGGATTTCAAAGTCAAGTCACTTTCACACACCTTACTTCTCTACACCAAATGCAAAAGACAACAAATAGGAAACATCTTTCTTTCAAACAGTTAAGTAAACTAGGAGGGAATTTAGATTCCAAAACAACCAAAAAGTATCCCTTCCTTGATTTATGTATTTTGACTTAAGCTTAGATTTAAACTATGGGATTATAACATTCACTAGAAGTATTTCAGGCAGGGACAATTTGACATGTATAACAAAAACACCACCCTCATTTCAGTCCTGGTGAAGGCTCTTCATCATAACTTGCACAACAGCTGGAGCCTGACTCAACTACATGCCCAGAGCTGCTACAATTTTACTTGACAGTTGGTCCTTAATGAATGCAATGACTACTGAAAAGTACATGGTACTCGTTTAAGTCTGCAGGAATTTTAAGCCACACAAAAGGAAAAGTATAACAAATCTCTTTTCAATGATTTTGTGTAAAAAAAAATTCTTTGTCTTTTCCAGCTCTGAGTACATCCAGGTCTCTCCAGCCACTGTCCTGATGGGTTTTTTTTGTAACATTTTTGGTATCTGTGTTTGCCTGAAAGACCTGGTTCTCATTCTAAAAGTTCTCTAAATACTTGACATTATTTTCTGTCTCACCCTAGGTTTCATGAAGTTAAAAACCTGCGATCACTGATTCCTCTGCTATTAGAGGAATTCCTGTGCTGAATGGTGCCAAATACAATATTTTATTTTTAAAACCTGGTCAGTTGTTTCGGTTCAATAGGAAAAGAGGCCACACGTACTATGATTGCTTGTAAGAGCAGAGGGATTTGATACAACAATAAAGCAAATTCTTTTGATTCCTTTAAGTTTTGAAAACCTGGTTCTCGAGGTGCTGAGCATTTTTCAGTCTAGTTCCAGAAATCATACAAAAATAAATTTCTAAGCCAGGTCACAGCACTAACTCACTTTAAGCTTATTTATGTAAATATGTAGATGAATAGGATAAGTAAAAATCAATTTAATTCACGAAACTGTTAGAAAATCCCAGAACAGAATTAGACTGATTCATGTGAGGGGACATGAAAGGCTGTGATTTAACAACTTGTTTAAATTTAATTAGAGATGGCACTAAACCTCATGAGCCCAACAAGCCATACCGAATCCTAGAGAGTCCCTGCAGTGCTGTGAAATGAGAGAGGAAGTGTGTGGGATACTTCTGCTGTCTCCTTTTGCTGGTGAAAGGGCATGTCGTCCCTCATAAATAGCACAGTAAGAGCACCAGCTTATGGCAAGGCGGCATACGATGTGAAATCACATAGCACTCAAGTTGTGTTTTCTGCTCATGGAGGAAGAGTAGAGAAAGATGTTCCATCAATGCACGTGTTGTGCAGCAGGTGTCCATTCGCAGTAGTGGTCCCCCTCCGAGGCAGCTGGAGACAGGGTCCCTCAGTGCCCTGCTCAGCACAGGCAGCACATTCGTGTGTGTTCATGAGGGTATCAAATTCCAGAAAATCTCTCATATAACAATTTGAACAACTTTGAGACCTTTCTTTGGTTTGGATATGCACAATGCAAATATATAGATGCATATATTATTGATATTTACCCCACTTCGTTAGCTGTGTTTTCACTTGATATACGTTAACTTTTTTAATCAGAAAAACAGAACAAAAAGTGAAATGGATGTGGGAAACAATAAATGTTTATTGCAAGCTGTGAACTACAGCCACTCAGTCACCAAAGAAGCAGATAATCAATTGAAAGTACAAAATATCCTTGGGTAATCTGTCACCAGTGAAAAGACTTTGCAGCACAAAATCTATTTGCACAGTTATTTGAAATATATTATTCATAAACTTTTAAAGTGTTTGTGGTCATGGTCCACAGCTGACCCATGGGAGATAGCTGAAAAATAAAAAAAAAAATAACTTTCAGCCACACAGAAAGCAGTAGTCAAGAGAGGGCTTATCCCCATGGATTTATTGTCTGTATAACTGTTCTAGCAATTTTAAGTACAAGCAGTGTCATGTTTCATTTTAAAAAAACCCGTAGTATTTAATATTCCAATTTATCTACATGTATCCTATTTAAAATATGAATGCCCTATTTACTGCATAATTTTTCACTTGTGTTTTGTCTTCAGAACATTATGTAACAAAATTAGTCCATCCTGTCACGCCTATAGGTCCACTGATATCCAACTACCAGTATATTGAGACTTACCTTCTACATAACTTCTAAAATTCAGTCCTTTTCCAACAACTCTATGGCTGAGCTGGGCTCATTGGTATTTCTGGTCCTCCTTTGGTGGCACTGCCCTCAACAAATCGCTAGTCTGTCTTACCATTCTTGCCTTACAGAACTTTGAATTTTCTGGACAGATGTTCTTACTTTGATGTGTCTTTAAGTATGATGTTATGATTCAGCTCCTCCGTTATGTTAGGTAAGGTAAAACCATGCAGCAGGGGTATGGACTGAGCTCCTGTTGGCTGGATTTAAGTGCTATAAACAACTCCTTATCAATGTCATGTCTGAACATTTGAAAAAATCCCCCAAACCTTTGACTAACATAATTCCAGTTAAAAACAAAAAAGTTTTTTAACAAACACATCACTGTGATATTATGAAACCAATCTTGTTTTTATATACATTCCCAAGAGCTCTTCAGCCCATGGATTAATCTTTGACATGTAATTTTTCTTTCTCAAACATATTAGTCTTATGTTTGTCAAGCAGACCTTAAAAAAATCAAAAACCAAAGTAAAAGTCAGACACTAGGAATCACGACATAGCCTATATTGCACACCAAGGAAGGGCTGGTGGGTTTCCAGAGAACGGAAACCTAAGATTTTTTAGAAAAATTCATAGCTCATTTTAAAGTACTCAGGACAGACAACTAAAAGCCATTTTTCCATAACAGCTTAATTCCTTTTTAACCAGAGACTACATTTTTTGGAGTTTGAAGGTGCAAAATTTGCCTCTTTGGTGCTTCCACTTATCTGTTAAAGAAATTGTGTTTTGTGAGAAGTTTAAAGCATCTGAAAGTTGACTTCCAAAGCCAGGAAAAATGAGGAAAGTCTACTACTAAGCATTGCTGTTAGAAGCCTTCAGTGAGTGCTCCTAGTCATGTTTTAAGTTAATTCCACTTTAATTAGAAATCAATAATAAATATTATATGTGGGAAAAATGTGTAGGAGTAGGTTGGCTATGCTCACAGCTTTAACATAGTTAAGCTGGTCAGAACAGGGATTTCTTTGACTTTTTGTCATGAAAATGTTTAATTTTAGGAATTTTATTGGTCAGATATTGTCTTGATGAGAATATTATGTCATGTTTGGTCTTTAACACTGCTGAAATTCTGCTGACTCCACAGGAGCTTTTGTCAATATTCAATCCCCTTCACGATCAGGTCAATATTAATGTTCTCTTTAGACTTTGACGGCTACCAATCTGTAAAAGTCTGATGCACTGTACAGTATTTGTGTTAACTTTACCTTGTAAACATCACAATTTTCAGGTTTAGCACAGGCCAGCATAAACACTGTCTACTTGTTTTAGCTTTGCACCGTTTAATGTTGGAATTGGTGTCAAAACAAAGTAAAAGTCAAGAACTTGGATGCAGCTGCAGAGGCACAGCAGGAAAGCAAGACTGACAGACCTGCTGCATCCTGTGCATGGATGGGGGAAGGTGGACCACGAGCCAGCTCTGCGGAGTGGGACTGATGGATGTAGCCTCGAGGGGTAGCCATGACTCCGTGCCTAGGCAAAATTTTAAGCCACTTAAGGAAGGAAGAGAGAAAAACAATATCAAAGTGAAGCAAACGTTCCATTCCAGACTTTTCATGGATGAAATAAGAATTCCAGTGGAATTGTAACTCAGTAACCACAGAGAGAGCTCATAAAAGTTAAGAGTCAATTTCCAAGATTTTGCTTTGAAGAACAGATGGGAAAGCTCAGTTGTAGTTGCACAGAAGAAACATCAAACTTGCAAATTATGACAGGGAAAGATAAATTACTCTCTCAGATATAGTAGTAATCCAGCAATGCTAGTGGAACTCTAATGCGGTGCGGCTCTTGTTGAAGAGATAGAGTAAATGTATTCTACTCTAGATCTTACTTGGGCAGTTTAGCAACTTTTGAAAAATAAAGTACCATTTGGACTGAAGTATTTTATTCTCTTCAAGATAACTTGAAGCAGGGACAAAAAAAGAATAATTTCATCTCAGCATCATAATGCATGTGCTTACACACTAAACTAAATATCAACGCACTGATTTAAAAAAAAAACCACACTAAAAATCATGATTATGACTTAAATGAAGTAAACACATTCTAAAATTTTACACCTAAGACTGCATCTGCACAGTCATTTATTGCATGGATGCATTTTAATTTTACTTCTGAAAGCAAAAGTAATTAGTACTATTACAGGAAGCATATGTAGTTATTAGTTAGACAATGGCTTTATCAGAAGCACCAAAGCTCTTGTTCTTCATATTTCATCTAGTCTATGATAGTCCGTTCAACACTGAATTTGCTTCATACTTACAACTACCGCCTTCCTACTGAAGACAGTAAAATGAAAGGAAAACTTTCCTTGCTAGAAATATAAATAGCATATTCTAAACCGGAAATGTTTGGACATCTCCTGAGAAAGGAGGTGGGCGTTCTAGATACACTCAGTATTCTGTTGGAAGAAATGGGAAAAAAAAAAAATTTGCGTGGGATCTACTGATTACAAACTTCAAATATTTAATAATAGACATCTGCAGCTTTGGAAATCAAATATATTTTTATGACACATTTGTAAATACGATTTCCAGACCACATTTGGACAGATTGCTCCTCCAAATGAACGAAGGATAATGAAAGCCTAAATTGGCTAGCCCAGAAAGAAAGGCTCATTCTTCTCCTTGCTGTTTATTTGTTGCAAAATGAAAGCTGGCAGAATGTCCTTTGTTGGTCCAGGAAGTTTTTCATTTGGAGTGGTTTACTCTCTTAATGACACATCCATATTTTTCTATGGAATGTTCCATAAAATGTTTCACTTTGTCAAAAAATTCTGATGAAAAGGAAAGGGTTGATAGAAAAATTTTGACAGGAAACAAAACAATGTAGTAACATTTATTGCATAATTTATAACAGTAATGTCTAGACTTCTAGCTGGTTTAACTTACTATCATACAAGCACTTCCTCTCAACTCAGTAATACATGAAAGGTCAGATATCTAGAATACTTGGAGAGTTTGTTGATATTTTTTCAATGAGTTTTTTTCCTAGATAAAAGAAATAATTGAAAAATATTATTATTTACAAACTTGATTAAGTGTTTCCTCTGCAATAGACAAATACTCACAAACGCAACAGCAAATACAGAAAGTACAATTTGCTAGGCTTATGCTGCATAAAAATCAATGTGAATTGATTGTCTCCAGCCTGCTTCCTGGTTTATAGTTTCTAGGTTAACTGCTACATAGTAATGTGAGCAATAAAGAAACTTTGCATTAGCAGTGGGAAAATCAGTGCTGTTCAGTCTCTTTTTGTACCTTCAGGAAGCATCTTTTCCCACTGAGTTGATTTCCTAACACGTTAAAGATACTTCTGAAAATAACCTCTGAAAAAAATATCCTAGGGATGTTAGTATAGATATTATTGCATCCATAAATTTGAATTGTGGTTCTTGGTCTGAGAGATCCCCATTAACTGACTCTGTCTGGTCTGCCAAAAGGGTCACATTACGAATGAGAGACATTCCCTCCACCGGCACCATGAGGATCTCCTCCCACCGCCGCCAGTGTGATGCACCATGTGGCTGTGGAACAAGTGTCAACTGCAGAATCCTATAGCCCACATTTGGTCATGCTGGAAACTAAAGATGCAGCAACGAAGGAAGTTTTTAGGAGAACACTAGCTGACTCATTGTCCCTACCTAAATGATTGACAAGGATACAATAGTGGCATTTCTTGTGTCCTTCTTAGTAATAACAACAGCATCCCCCCTGCCCCACTGCTTATCCACCCCTCCATGGGCTGTTAAAGTCAAGCTACAAAAGTTGTACAGGTTTCAGTGGAATAGTGATTTATCCTGCTTCATAATTCGTTGTTGACTTCGTCTGAGAGATCTCATTCTTACTGATGACCAAGTTCCCCTGTCCTGAGGTCCCTTGTGAAGTCAGGAGGCATCAAATGCTCAGAGTCTCCTGCTACTTAACCAGAAAGATGGTCTCACAGCATCTGCTGCTCCTCAAGGCCCGTACAATATTAATTTCAGATAGAGCAAAACGACTGAAATAATTTTAACTGATATCTATTCAGTGGGAAACAGCTCATGGCACCCTCTTTTCCTTTTCATGACTTCAGACCTTGTGAGGTCGTGGTGCAGCTTCCGCCCCAGAGTGTGGGAAGCAGTCAGAAATATAGATCTTGGGGAGAAACACAATGTCTGAGATATTGGGAATGTCAAATAAACCCTTAGACCGTAGTCTCAAACTGTAAACATGATCTGGGAAAATATAACAGCGCTGTCACCAAATGGTTGCGATGAGAGAACCATAGCTAGTTTCCTGTTTTCCCTTGAATCTGTAGTTCTCTTTCCTTCAACAAAGCTGCAATATTTAGCAAAATATTTGGAAAGTCAGAGCACGGGATCTTCCCAGGCTTCTCCCAAGCCGTTTTCACACTGAGTGTCCTGTCAACAATCTGTGCTTGGGGAGCAGTGTCCGGCACAGAATTCACCTGCAGTTATTGCCCTTCTTAGCCCACCTTTGCCATGTTTTGGTTTCTGTGCAAAAAAGAAACGCAGCCTGCTATTCAAAGAAAGAGCTGAAATCGAAGATTAGTGAATGATAGAGGTGAACTTCTACATCCAGGACAATTTGGGTCTTTTGCTTATCCTTCAACGTATTCCTTGCTGTACCTGACAAACATTTGTTTACTGGTTAAGCAGTGCACATGCCCAATTTTGTGGAGATCTTCTGGCTTGGACCTCTGCTAGTTGCTGGGATTGTATTTTTTGCAGGTGAACAGAAAGCAGATCTTCCACATGGTTGCCAATACAGTAGAGGAAAGATGGTATTGCAGCTGAGCTGTGACAGAGAAAAATGATTAGGAGATCAACTTTAAAACCAGAACAGTTATTTCTATTGTGTGATTTCTGACACCTACTCAGTTTGATTTTACCCTATACAGGCACATAAATTTGCCAGACCAGCAGCTGGTATAAGGAATTATTTGTGTGGAAATACAAACAAATTCTGCTCAATGAATTCTGCATGCTTATTTCTCTTTGATCCTTTACTGTATATTATTTTACATCAGTCAGCACTCAAGCCTCTCTGGTTGCAATTGTTGAAGAAATAAACAAGTGTGTTTATTATTTAAATTCCCATAATCTGTGTGAGTAAAAACATATAATGAAAAAAAAGACCTGGAACATAAAATAATAGGATGGAAGGCAAAATGAGCAACATTCAGTATGGCTTTTGGAGCAAAATATTTAAAATTAAGTTAAAAACTAATGAATAAAGAGATACCAGAAGAGATGCTGGTACCAAAATCACTACAAATGGGATAGGAAAAGCTTAACAGATTTGGACATTATAAAGCCTGTGTGATATTGGGTACCTCTACACTTCCTCAGTTCCAAGACAACAGATGAAGGTTCGATCCTGGGTCACATCCCATCATAGCCCAGCAGCAATTGAAGAGACTTTTTTAGGTCTGAGAAAAAGAGGCTTGGAAAGAAAAAAAAAAAAGACTAAGAACTGGGACCATTTGACTGCTGCTTTAGCTGGAAATAATCCTGCCCCCCATGTAGCAGTGAGAACAAAGACAGTGACAGATACAGAGAAGGAGGAAGAGCAAGTTGTAAAACTTAGAAAGAAAAAACAAAAAAAAGACAATTACCATAGTAAAGGCTGCAATTTAAGACATTTTTATATCACCCAAATGAATGTATGTTTTGAGGGCTGAATTTTGGAGATGAGAGAACTGCAGTAACACTGCAGCATGTGAGGAAGAAGTGTCTCTGTTCCTGATTAGCATTTCAGCATCCCACTGTCCTCCTTTAATGTCGTGTCTCCAAACAAATGAGTCACAGAGAAATCTCAGACAAGAACATTGCTTTATTAAAAAACTCATTCCTTTCTTCCAATTCTGCATCCTTTCCTTCCAACCTCCTCCATTAGTTTCTTTGATTTTCAGTTAGAAAATGCAAGGCCTCCACTTCAAATGATATTTGGTTTCGAAAATTTGTAATATTTAACTGCAACTTAAAAGAAAGCAAAAATAAGAATGTTTTCAAAAGGATCACAAAGAAGAGGTCTTTGTCAGGCGTTATCTGCAACCTTGTACTTGACTGAAGACTGGAAGAAGAGATGAACTTTATTTTTAAACAAATTTATTTTCCTTACTATTCTGTCTTCCAGCCAGGACACATGTATGATGCTGAGTGCATACACACACGCTGTGGGAAGTGACAGCAATTGTTTTTTTGTTCTTATAATCAGCAGTATAAAATCAAGAAATACGTGTAAGTAATACATTCGGGCTCCAAGGCATACTTTTTAATCTAGAAAGAACTGAATTCCAGTTAAATGGAAATGCAGCAATTTCTTTGTTTCTCAACTTGTTAATGGTCTTACAAATTTTCTTGCTGCCCTTGTTGGCTTAAAAATTGGATCAAGAATGAAAAAACCCACAATGTTGCTGTGACCTTTAGCAGGCATAACCACTGAATTTCTCATCAATAATGTATCAGTAAAAAAGATCTCTTCATTAACCTAAGATACAGCAATTTAAGTGCATATGAAAAGGAAAGAAAGTACAGTGAAAAGTCCAACATGATCAGTTATGTTGTTTTTTTTTAATATGATAAGTCATGTAACAAAATTGTTCAACAGTGATAAATAGCTGCCATTAGCGTACAAAATGTAAGACAGTTCTTTACAGTTAAGAGTAATTAGCACAGTTCTGACACTTTTAGATACAGAAGTTGATGAAAACTCATTTTCCCAGCATTTTGATTTATATTTTCAAGCTTGCATCCTAAAAATACTTTGAAAAAGACTTGATTCTATATACATGGCTAATATAGCGATGCCAGGGTTTAACCCTGGTTGGCGGCTCAGCCCCACACAGCTGCTCACTCCCTCTCTCACCCAGTGGGATGGGAGAGAGAATCAGATGGTTAAAAGTGAGAAAATTTATGGATTGAAATAAAGATAGTTTGATTAAAAGTAAAAAAGACCAAATGAATAAAACAACAGAGGAAAAGAAACAAAACCAAGAAAAACAAGTAATGTAAAAAACCCGAGTTGCTCACCATCAACCAACTGATGTCCATCCAGTCCCTGATCAATGGCAGCCCTGGCCAGCCTACCTCCATCCCCAGTTTTGTATGCTGAGCAGGATTCATATGGTATGGGATATCCCTTTGTCCAGTTGGGGTCAGCTGTCCCAGCTGCGTCCCCTCCCAACTTCTTGTGCACCCCCAGCTACCTCACTGGTGGAGCAATGTAAGGAACAGAAATGAAAGGTCTTGACACTTTGTGAACACTGCTCAATAATAACTAAAACATCCGAGTGTTATCAACACTGGTTTGGTCACAAATCCAGAACAGCATCACATGAGATACTATGAAGAAAATTAGCTCTATCTCAGTGAAAAGCCGTATGTATATAGAGGTTGTCCATATCAGAAGATGCTCTAACAAATCCCTACTTATATTCTATTAGAGTTACAGTTTCCTTTTCCCTAAAGACAGTTGTCCCAATTTTCTCTTCACTTACAAAGTTCTGTTCAGGAGTATCTTTGCAAAAGACCATGGTACAGAATGTAAAGCAAGATAAAGTTGGGGTGCAATCAGATTCAGTTGTCTTTGTTTCTCTGATGATAAGAAAAGTAATATCTGACCAAAATGTAGCTCTAATCCTTTTCCTATGAAAACAGCAGTTAGCCACTACCTTGTAACCCAAAGGCAGCAATCACGGTACAGGGGACAAGAGCATGGGTAGAGAGGTCTAAGAGGCAACATGTGTCTAAGCTCGCACAGCAGCTTTTGTAATTGTTATTACTTCCATTCATCTGGGGCTTTGTTTGAGAGCCCTAATCAATGTGAAACTCTGTTCTTAAATGTGAAAGCCCCTTTGGTTACGGGGGCCACAGCCACGTGCAGGAGTGAGGAAGCCTGTGCTGCCCTGGAGGGAGGCATCAGTACTGGGGCCTCTGGAAAGACTGAGTCTCCAGCCACAGAGGGGACTCAGATTGAGCTGGGACAGGGAGCCCAGGGTCGGAACTACAGCTGAGCTGCTGGACGAACCTCCCCTTTCAGCTACCTTTTAGTGTTAGCAAAATAGAAAAGCAAACAGCATAAAGACAATTTCTTGTCCTTCAGTAAACTGCTTTCCCCCGGGAGGGGTGTGGAGTAACCCCTGGTGGCATTGCCTGCATGGAGAGGCACACACAAAATGTGTGATTGTGTGCTGATGTGAGGACATCACACTGAAACTATCAAAAATTGAACTGTTGACTTGGAGGGTGACTTTTTATTTGCATATTCTGTTCCTGGAATACACTCAAATGTACATTATTAGGTTTTCCGTCTACATATGGACTGAGTGTCTCCCCTTTCACAATTTCATTCAGAGGTTTCTAATTGGTGAGCACAGTAAATTATAGGGATTAAGAGGAGAGGGTGGATGCAATTCCATTGTTCAGGGGACTGAAATAGCAAAGGCCAGCTCTGGTTAGAAAAGCTGCAGATAGAACCAGACCTCCTGTTAAAGGCACATGACGTTGTTCCAAGAAGACAGAAAGATTTTTTTGATAAGCTAGTCAAGTTGCTGCAAGATTGTCGTTAAAAACAATAAGGGATTCTGCTTTGCCAGTTGGCTAATATATCCCTGATTGGATTATTGTTGTTTACTGAATTTTGAAATATTTAAAGACAAGTCCCTCAGGAGAGTTTTTTTTAAAAACCGCCTTTATAATGTGAAATGATGTAATAGGCTGTTTGAAAGCATCACACAGGGAGAGAAATGAAGTTCATCTTATTATGGTATGTAAATAAGAATGGCTGTAACATATGTATGAAAATCAGGGAGTCAAATCATAAATCCATATCAATATTGGAAACATCTTAGTTAGTCCTGAAAGAGACACACTTAGAAGTGAAATATGTCGATTGTTTAGCAACAAAATGCTTCAGTGGTAGCAAAAATCCCGGGTGGTCTTCAACCAAACAATGCAAATATTTCTGCTGAATTCAATGGGACCAGTCTCCTACTGTTGTGGTTTGTTGTAGGACATACAGAAATAAGATCTAGGGCATTGAATAGTATTATATCATGTAGAAATAATGTATAATAAAGTACAGTGAATGAAATCTGGGAGAATCTGTGGAGAGCAGAGCATGCTAAAAATAACTTCCATGCTATAACTCGTAATAGTTCCAAGTGATAACAACGTTAATTTTTTCTGTTTCTTTGAGGTCTAGTAGCTTTAGTGCCATATGGGAACATCAAGTGATTGTAGTGCAGAGAAAGGACTAATGCCACTTACTGAATCTCCTCCAGAAACAAATGGACTTTTTTTTAGAGGCAGCCCATCCATACATTGATCCAACATGTATGACAAAATGCAGGGACGTGTATTTACAGAGATATCAGGCCCTGGGAAAAAATATATAAATAATAATCTCCAGTGGTTCAGGCAACTCATCATGGTACCTCATTATTTATTGAATTCCATCCCTATACAATGAATGGGAACTATCAGACATCGTTTTAAATGAGGCCAGCTGGTATTACTGCAAAAAATAATTAAATTTTACCACATAATCATCTTTAATTTCCAAAAATATACACTGTTAAGGTTGGGTTTGATTTGTAAAGTGTGTTGCTAAAGGTTTTTTTTCTCTCCAGAATGCCTCTTCTTTTTAGGTAAATATCCAATAGAAAATATTTTGATAGCTATTTTTAGTTAGCATTAGGAATGGCCCTGGTCACAAAGGGCACCAGATTGCTAGTAACAGCCTTGTATGTCCGAGTTTTGGAATGAGCTGGGAAGAGCTGGAGAAGCATTTGGAAAGTCAACTTATTAAAAACCCTCCTCAGCATGCTCTGTCCTTTGTGGCACCCTGCTGTGGGCACTAAGCCAACACAGCTCAAATGCATCAACTTAAATGACCGTTTCTCTTAAATATACTCTGATTTTTTGACCTTCATACTTGTCTTGTAGCTTTTCTAGTCTTTGTATTAGATTTAGTGTGTTTATAACAGGACTTAAGTATCTTCGAGGACCTTGTGTAAGAGGTGTTGATAAATACTGGGATTTCTTTTCTTCTACAATCCCAGCAAAGACATTTTATTTGTAACACAGAAACAGTCTACAGAACTTACACAGCTTCAGGACCATGTGTGAGATACTGCAGAGCTACAAAAAATGAGATAGTCTTGTAGGAAATATATCATTAAAAATCCCAAACTTGAAAAGATGATGACTAATAGTACTCAATATGCTTATTCCCATTTCTCTTACAGAGAATAAAATTAAGCATGGCCTCTGTTGTCAGAAAGAGGCAGAAAATGAAAGCTATATGCTTTCTCAGTTGATGATGCTGGAAGAATTTTGAGATACAGATGAAAACTGGCAGTGGGTAAATGGAAGGACAGTTTTCTGAACAAATGAAAGGCACTCTGTTTTGATTCCACGCAGAATACGGTTGAGGGAGTTAATGCATCTCTTCTACATTGAGATACTGCATCTAGGCCTCGACCAGAAGCAAGTTTGTACATCGAGAATGAACTACGTGATTCCTGTGGCAAAATTTAGGGAGACACAATGTTGTTTCCCAGGTGGATACTGAAGAGAACGTTTGGGTAAAACCTCAGTGACTGTGGTGGGAGTGCTCTGGCGATCTGGCAGCCTGATTAGCCAAGATGTCAGCACCACCACTGCCGTCTCCTGCAGCCAGCACAACAGCAGCACTTTTCTAATAAACTGAAAACAGCCTCATCTCCACTTACAACCCTTCTTAAAAAATAATAATAACGTTTATTCAGAATTCAATGAAGACTTAATTGAAGCTTTTGCTTCATCTTTTCTGACAGTAGCTGGATTACAGAGGAGACGAGCGTAGCACCAGCTGTAGGCAGCTAACTAGCTCTCTGTATGCTCAAGAGGTTGGTGGCTTTGAGGTGGCAGGGCTGGAGTCCAGACCAGACCTGACAGATGAGATGCCTGCATGATGGATCTGGTAAATAAATCTGTCTGTAAACGTGCAACTTTATTATACTAGGCCCCAGCTTATTTAATTTGTGAAATCCTGCTGAATCACAAACCCAGACAGTGTGACAAAATTCATAGCACTACATTTATTGCTAACATTATATCTTTTATTAGATTTATAGTGATTTATTGCTATTTTCTGCATGACTGTCTTCATATATGAAGATACATGAAGCTATTTTCACTCGTGGATATGTCTCCATCGTATGTTGGCTCATTGTAAGCAAAACAACTGTAAAATAAAATTATTCATAGATACAGAAGACTCATTTAGCAAAGATCTGCCTGGAAAAAGGATCCTTGTGTGGTATTTTTTGTCAGTTAGCAAACACGAGCTTGGATGGATTTCCAATAGCGTAGAGTTCAGTAGGAGGCATTTTGTGAAAGGAGTGGGTAATATGATAATAAAATTTCTGTTCTTGGTGCTGGTTCTCATTTTCCTCCTCTCGCTTCATCGTTTCAAATGTTCTCTTTTGTGCAATTTTCTAGTCATGCTAACTAAAAACATAAGTTTCAGTATTAAATATTGTGGATATCGAAAGACAATTCATTTGAATAGTCAGAAAACTACTAGCTGTTATAAGCCTACACATAGATTTATCCACTCTTTGCAGTCTCCTTTTATTATTTAATCGCGCAATATGAACTATCTGGTTTCACCATTATGAATCTACTTGCTTTTTCTACTTTTCTATTTTCCCCCCAATTCTGCCCTTTCATTTCCCCTTCATTTACTCTATTCTAGCTGTTGTTTGTGGTCTAACTAATTTTGCACTTCCACTACCACTTAATTTCTCTTGATCCTCTGCCATCTTGATCTGTTTCACAGAGGAACATGGAAGGTGAACCTGTCATTAAAACAGCCCAATAGAGGCAGATGAGTTGATTCATTCACTCCCACCTCCCTTCCATTCTTCTGCAGTCACTCTGCTCAGAGCTTTAGAAGTGGGACAGAAAGGTGGGAAGACATGAAATTACATTTTGAAGTGTGATCACTAATGTGCTTCAGACTACGTAGTTATTACTGTCTTGATTGCTCTTCTAATGGGGAAGCAGAACTCTCTAACAGAGATATAGGGGCTGATAGGCTTTCCTGAAAAACTAGCCAAAACTAAAATTCAGGTTTAGTTACTATTAAAATAATGTCAGAACATGCACACATATAATGTGACCCTAGATGCAAAGAACATAAAATTTTAAAAAACATCACAAAACCTATACTTAAAGACTGGAAATAAAATGGACTTATGAGTTGAATGAGTATTTGCGTTATGGTCTCATCCAGGGTTTAGCTAGAGAGCTTATTCTTTCATGGCTTTTCACAGTGAAAATACTTTCAAATTAAATTTATAAACTCCAAGAAGCCCATATTAATTTCACATCGATAACAGAGTTTTGGATAATTACTCAAATTTGATTAAAGTAGTAACTGCTTCAGGATTCTCCCTACCTGTTACAGAAGTCTTTGATACAGTTCTACACAGATGGCCAAGCTGAAACAGTCTGAGTTCTCAAAATTATTTTTTTTCCAGAGCAATTGTGAAACAGGTAGCAAAATATTCTTTTACAAAGCAGGTCCACTAATAGATTTTGTGTTCACTCGAACAACTGAACTCATGGAAGATGTCTGTGGTGACCACTGGGCATCCTAGTTCAGGAAAAATAAGTGGTCTGAGAGCCTTCTCCCTGCTCTCTTACATGTCAGAGTAGTTTTGTCACTCCAGATGAAAACATGAGGCTTCTCTCTTATCCCTGAGCCCACATTTCAATATTGCTCATGCACTGTGAAACCCTCTGGAAAATTTCAGTTGGGGAACAGATATTTCTGCTAAGGCTATAATTCTCACATGCCACAGCTGCTGAAAACCACCATTTGTGATAGTGTGCCAATTATTTTCCAGGTGCCATGGCAACAAAGTAGAAGAGGAGCCCGCTCCTCCCCTGGCCTAGAATCCCTGAGGCATGATCCTTCAGGCTACCTTGGGGCTGACTTGGGAGATCCAAGAAGAATGCAAATGTGTTAAAGCAAACTACTCTCTAAAAAGCAGCAGGGGAGAAGATGACTATTTTCTATTTCTTATGTGTTTCGCGATATCCAAAGTTTTAGTTTTCCATGGAATACTCTTCAGAATTTAGGCATATATAGGTGCTCCAGCCATGGAAACATTATCATAGAAACATAGAATCATAGAATCGTTAGGGCTGGAAGGGACCTTCAAAGGTCGTCTAGTCCAACCCCCCTGCAAGGAACAGGGACATCTCCAACTAGATCAGGTTGCTCAGGGCCTCATCCAACCTGGCCTTGAATGTCTCCAGGGATGGAGCATCCACCACCTCTCTGGGCAACCTGTTCCAGTGTTCTACAACTCTCATGGTAAAAATTTTTTCCTAATATCCAACCTGAATCTACCTCCCTCTATTTTAAAACCATTACCCCTTGTCCTATCACAACAGGCCCTCCTGAACAGCCTCTCTCCATCTTTCTTGTAGGCCCCCTAGAGGTACTGGAAGACCGCTATAAGGTCACCCCGGAGCCTCCTCTTCTCCAGGCTGAACAGCCCCAACTCTTTCAGCCTGTCCTCATAGGAAAGGTGCTCCAGCCCTCTTATCATCTTCGTGGCCCTCCTCTGGACCCTCTCCAACTGGTCCATGTCCTTCTTATGTTGGGGACTCCAGAACTGGACGCAATACTCCAAGTGAGGTCTCACGAGGACAGAGTAGAGGGGGAGAATCACCTCCCTCGACCTGCTGGCCACGCTCCTCTTGATGCAGCCCAGGACGCGGTTGGCCTTCTGGGCCGCAAGAGCACATTGCCGGCTCATATTGAGCTTCTCGTCCACCAATTACTGTGTTTACCTTTTACTCCAAGCCATGACATGTTCCACTATATGTTACTTTGCAGCATGTTTAATTTCCACAACTGTATCAATCAATTCCTTACAAACTGGGGTTATTTGCCAGCCAACACGTCTGCTTAAGACTTTTATTTATGAGTCAAGAATGCATTGGTGTATGAGCTAAAGCTGTTTTAATTCGCTCAATAAAAGTGGTTTATTTTGCTTTGTTTTGTTTTTAACTCTGGATTCTCCCTCATATCAACAGGTGTAATCAAAACATAATAGATTTTTCAGAAATACAGATTCACTAATGACAGGTGTCACTAGCTCGCCTCTACTGATTGCCTGCCACAGACCACAGAATCTCTCCATGCTGGCTCTGGCTTGAGCTCGGGAATTGTTTTTGACTAAATCGTATCTTCTGGGAAGGTATGTGGGACTGAAAAGGTAAATCCAGTGCCAAATTATGTAGTAGATTAAATGTATGAGTCTTTAACCTCATGAGACTTAATTTAGGCTTTGATTCTGAAATACTAAATGCATTAAATAAATGCATTTATAAATTGTTGGAGAGAGTGGCATGGATGATATATAGTCAGGATGGTGCACAAGTTTCCTGGGCTGTGGATTTAGTATGCCTTTGCCTTTAACTGATTAACAGACTGACTTAGAGAGATGCTCAAAGCAGCTCACGTATCACCAAGCCTTTTCATAGGAGTGAGGCTAACTTTGTAATAAGAAAATCTTTTGCTAGTGTAATACAGTATTGCTGGCCAGAACTCTGCAAACTTATTTTTCAGTTCAGCAGTGGAATTGGGGAAAAATACAAAACTCCTACCAGGAAGAGAAACATTCTTTTGTTCTACGCATTAGTGGGATATACATCAGTCTTAATTAACATGAGTCAGTGCAGTACATGCTCCCAGGTGGATGTATTTCCTCCTTCCTTCTCCTTTTTAAGGATGAATTATGTAGCTTTAGTTTAGTTCTCATTGTTGCATAGATAAAATATTAATGGGCAATAAGGATCTATACTTTATTAAATATTGCCAAATATTGTTTATTGGCATCAAAAAAAACACTGCAAAAAGTTGAAGAGTTTCATCTTTGTAGGGGACTCTGTGTTGCTCAGAGTCTTTGAAGTAGTCCCATTGTTTCTCACATGGTTTTTTCTGACCTTTAATAGAGATGACTTTCTGCTGCTAAATGAAAGTTTTTGTCCTTCAGGTGGTTGTTTATGACCAATTACGTAGGTAGTCTGCCACATACTTTCCATCACTCGGTTACTGTTGTTTTGCTCACGCATCAAGCAAACATCTTCCCAGGCTGGGGTGTTGTGTTGACAGTCCACGGACACAAACATGTGGAGGATCACCAGTAGCACTGGTGAAACCAGCATAACATTAATAAACAGAAATAAAGTCAGCACAAGTAAAAATGTACAAGATAACAAACATTCAATACTTGCCTTAGTTTCTTTATGTCCAAAAACAGATGACTGAGGAATATGGGTTGTGGTATGTATTTTGTGGGTTAATTTTTTGTTGTGGTGTTGGTTTTTTTTTTTCCCTAGCTGTGTTGTATTTAGTGAATGGGAACTGTAATGAAGAAAAATTATTATAGTAAGATTATCTTGCTGTATTTTGTCACCCTATCGGGGTGTAAGAGGAGGCTCTTGGTTCAGAGAGTGAGCTGCTGTATATTCAGACATCCTCTGGTAGTATTTGGTGTATTCCACACTCTTGGCCAGGGTGAGAGACTTACTTTCAGATATATAACTTTCAGTAATTTTTATATAGTGCAGAATCTCTCTTTTTTTTTCCCCCCATCTTTTGCCCTGGACTCTTTCCAGTATAATCGCTGCTTTACTTGGGAATGAAAATATCTATGTAGAATTTTGCATGTAGACAGGATAGTGACAGCAACGTGATCTAATCTGAGATGTTTCAGCGGGAGTACTCAGTCCTGGACAAAAGCATCCATACCTTTTAAATCCTTCATACAATGGTTCAATTTACTTTGCATGATCAAGAGTCCCTGAGCAGGCTGAAAATTACAGTATGCAAGATGTAGTGGTTGAGAAAAATGCCACTTGTATTGCTTAGCACATCATTATTTCAGTGCTTTGAATTCTTTTTCAAAAAGAGCAAAGGGACTTTCAAGGGCTATTTTCTCAGTTTGCATGTTTGATCAAATCCTGATTTTCAGAAATTGCAATTTACTCAGGAAAAAGCAAACATGAACATTCAATTTTTCATTCATAGCAGATAGGCATTATTCTCTCTTCAGGAAATGTTCTTAAACATTTTAGACTTTGACTTGCTCATAATTTTACCCAAACATGTAGTAAAAGATTAAAAATAATAATTATTGGTTGAAGCTACTATTGGTTTATGTTCTCTGTGTTCTCTTTATGTTCCTGGGATACTGATGGTTTCTCTAGGCTGGTTCTACCTCATCTTTATTTACAGAGTTTCTATTTGTAAAAAGGCCTTTGGAGCAGCAGGTTTGGGTGCTGTCACCTTCCCATAGGCACTAGACCAGCAAGGGAAGGCAAAAGTAGAATAGGAACTGTTCCAGCACACTACAGCTTCTGAAAGGTCTCTAACAAACAGTTTGCAACAGACATGAACTGAAGAGTGCTTTACAAGTTTGTGCTACAGCCTCTCAGTATTGGACCTTCCTGGACCTGTAAACCAGGACACATACCAGAGCTGTTTCTTCAGAAGATTTCTGCAACACATCTGAACTCCCACATATACTTTTGCATCCCAGTATTTGTTACCTTGTTATCTTTAGAAGGTATTGCATAAGGATTCGCTTACATACAACCAAGTTTTCACTCATCTCTTATTTGGCATTTTTGTACCACCCCTCTGTGCCACAAAAAAGCAGAGTCCCTCAGTCTTGAGCTCCATCTCAGTGTTAGAAAAACAGAAGATTTTATGGAGGTATTTGAAAAGGTACTGTAACGTACTGATACATGTGCAATGATATATTTACCTGAGTTCTGCAAACCAATAAGTTTTTCTGTATCTGATCTTAAAAGTATGACATGTGCAAAATTTAACCATTTTATTCATGAAAGTTGTGAATAATGTTTAATCTTCACATTGTTTCAGCTTTTTTTTTTTTTTTTCCCAACAGCTTTATCTTGAGTGTCATTCAGTTCCAGTAGGAAAACATTCAAGAAATCCTCAGGTGAATTCTTAAGTCATGAGTGTTTGTGACAAATCTGTAAGATTTTTGTTTTCTTTGACCTCAAAATTCTGTCACTTAGAATCCATGAAATTGATGAAGTCTGTTAGCTTTGCCATAAACCTGCCAACGTTTGATGATTTTCAAGAAGTCCCAATTGCTTGAAGAACTTGGCTATTTGTAAGTCTTACCTTTCCTACATCTCTCCTTTTCTCTTCTGTTTTTTCAGAGGCAAGACTTCTGAACTCTAGAGAATCAAAATCAAAATAAAATCATAAGTATATGGTTCTAAAGTTAGTGTTACGATTTTGAATGTAAATCTTTAATATCTGAAAATATGAAATCTGAACAATTTGAAACATCTTTTTGTTTGTTTGTTTGTTTATGTTCAAAGAAAGGAGAAAATTCTGGCTGAAAATATTTTTAAATTCATCAGAAAACATTTTGCTAGTACATTGCTATTAGCACCACACTGGTCTAATTTCTCATATTTCACTCTGGGAAAAAACCTGGTTCATTACTAAAAGTGTTGGAGGTAGGTTATGGCACCAATCATTCTTACCCAGCTGGACTGAGTTGAGATAATGAACTAATTACTAAT
This sequence comes from Tauraco erythrolophus, assembly GCF_009769465.1. Classification (NCBI taxonomy): domain Eukaryota; kingdom Metazoa; phylum Chordata; class Aves; order Musophagiformes; family Musophagidae; genus Tauraco; species Tauraco erythrolophus. Next base: position 89,480,123 of record NC_141466.1, on the reverse strand, counting down.
CAACTCAAGGTACCTATCCTGCCTACAAGAGGCAGGCCATTTCCTCCTGGCTGTGGAAGATGCAACAGTGTCCTTGGTGCTGCAGCCCAGCCCAGGCTGGTGAGCAACAACTGGTGACCCTGATGTGATACATCCGTGAGACTCTGGGAAGCCCTGACTCCCTCGCTGAGCTGAGAGCCTGAGCCAAAAGAGCCGGAGCCAGGAGCTCGAGTGAGAGTCCTTTGGAGAAGAAGGTAAAGCCGCAAGCCCCGATGTGGTATTCGCGAGAGGGAAGCGTGCTGGAGTTGGATGAATGGGCCGGGTCTCTGCTCACCCATAAAGCCTTTGTGAAAACAAAAAATGGTAAAACAAAAAGGGGGAATTATGGCACCAATCATTCTTACCTAGCTGGATTGAGTTGAGATAATGAACTACTACTAATTACTAATCAACTCAAGGTACCTATCCTGCCTACAAGAGGCAGGCCATTTCCTCCTGGCTGTGGAGGATGCAACAGCATTCTTGGTGCCGCAGCCCAGGCTGGTGAGTGACAGTAGGTGATAAATTAACAGTTTAACTTTCAGTGAAAAAGATGGCATTTGGTAAGTGGATTGTGGACTATTCCAGCTCACAGCAAACTCAGTGAGGTCAAATTTGTAACACGCCCTTTGTCCTTTGCCCAAGGTTTTATTCTGAGGATGTAGAAAGCAATATGATATCAAATCAGCAATGGACTTCACAGTGTCTGCCTTAAGATCTGCTATGTCTTTTAAGGATTTCAGGTTCTACTTTTCATCCAAAATCAGTTTGACATATGTGCATTAAGCAGAGCAAGGATTTGGACTTTGATTTCCCGTATTGCTGATGAGCAATGTATCTGCTAGGTAACAGAATAAATTATACTTTCTCCATTTAGACCAATGAATATTTAGTTTATTGATATAAAGTGAGTCAGCTTCAATAAAAGAAACTAAGAGAGAAATAAAGCTTCTACCAAAATAACCCAAAGGGTGACTAATTAGGCTAATTAATAACTCCATTATTGATGGAGTTTAGTCTGTATTCGAGAAGAAACCTAGCTCTCATGTCCTGGATGAGTGCTCTGACTGCCAGAGTGGTTATCTGCTGTGAAAGTAGGGATATTATCCCCACAGACTGCATTCTGAAGGCAAGAAAACTCCTTAAAAGCTGGTTATACTGAAGCTTTTTTACACATCGATGTGTACACATGCTTACGTAAAACACATACATGTTTGCAGAAAGTTTTGTATTTGCTGACTCTGTATTTTCAAATGAAAAGTTTTCTGCCAGGGAATTTCTGACCAGCTGAACTAGTAAGAAGACATCATGACTGATTCTGCCACCTGCATTTTACCAGAGCTCATGTTTGATGTTTGATATCACTTTTCACTTAGGTTTTCATGATAAACAAGTGAGATTTGGTAGAAGAACAGTATGACTTTAGATTTAGCATTATCAGAAAACTGTTCTTTATGTTTTCAAATTAGGAGTTTTATAATATGTTGTATAATATGTTCAGAACATGTCCAGATGTTAAATCATTAATAATGTTAGAAATGAAGTAAATTGTGATACTTAAACCATGCTCTTATAGCAAGTATTATCATTAGGTATCTAGACAGTTCAGTAGTCTGGTTCCTTGGGTGTAGGGAAACATTTGTCACGCAGTTGTGAGTCAGTCAGCTCTGGAGTAAGAAAATAGCCAGTTTAATGTTCTTAGCAGGAATATAGAAACTTTCCACAAAGGTACTGGAAGAAATCCTTCACTTACAGGAAATACTATAGTATTTTCACACAGTAGTTGCAGGGGATGTAATTTTTTAGGATGGCATATGAAAATCCACAAAATAGTGTATTGAATGGTGCTCAGTTATTCCATGGAGTAGGAATAAAGTCACTGTATATTCAGGAAGTTAAAAAGAAAAAAAAAAAAACATACCTGATATTTAGACTACGGTTAGCCCAATGTTTCTAGTTGGGATTTAAACCATTACTTCAGAATAACAGAGAAAGGAAAAAGAGCAGGGTTTTTGTTTTTTTTTTTTTAAGGAAATTCTGATAGGAAAAAAGGTAAAAATGTCTTACCAGTGACAGGTGTCTTCTCTTGTGTTTGTCTCATCCAATTTAGGCTCTGAAAAAGCTGTGTCAGGGTCAGGGAACAGATGCCAAAGGTAGCACATAGGCGCTGGAGCTTCCTTAACCTTCATTCAGAGTTTAAGAGACATTTAAGATAAAAAAAAAAGTAGAAAAGAAAAAATAACCATATGAAACTTAGATATTTAAAGTTGTTGTGGTGTAATTAAACAGTATCCGGATGTGATTATGTTCATTTCATTGTATATCCAATACAGTATTTCTATAATGACTGCATGGGACATTGCATTTACATCGTTCAGTACTTTAGTCTTAGAATTTGTTGTTATTAACATGATCGACTGATACCATGGTATTATGAGAGTTAATGTCTATAAAGTCTTTCTACAACCATCCACCTGTTTTTGGCTCTCCATTCATCAGACGTTAAACATTATAAAACAGTGCAGGATTATTCCCACCCCAAAGTCCAACATTATTCTCTACACAGATGACTAAATAGGTCATTTTATTCTTATTTGCTTCTTTTTAAGTATAATAAAAATTCTCTATTACACCCAACAGTCTTTTTTTGTAATGATCTCTTCATTCCTCTGATGCTGGCAGTTATCACAATGAGGAAAAGCAATGAGTGAGATCCACCTCGTCTGCTATTGGTCCAGATTTTCTGTTACAGTCCATTGCTATATAATTTACTTTTCATTTTTCAGTTCAAGGATCATGAGTGGTAGATCCCTAGAACTGATGCGTATACAAGGTTCTTATTCTACTAAATATAACTCTAGATGCAGCTTAGTCCCACCTAGGAACAAAGACCTATGGACATCAGATTTTGGAAAGGCTGCTGTGAAAAATAGGCAGGCTAGCAATCCTCTGTGTTCTCCAGCAAGACTGAAAGGTGGAGGAGTTCTAGTAGATAAAGCTGAAGTTTATCTTTTGACTCATACTTCAGATAGAGATCTGAACTCACATTTCAGTTAGAAACTCAAAGCTTATGCAATTATATTCATGATCTTCTTACGCACAAAGTTAATGAGACAGAAAGTTCCCTACCTTCTTAGCAAACACCAAAAATACCTGCCAGCAAACAAATATTTATTCAATTTTTTTAACAAATGTTTATTGCAGTTACTGAAATCAATTTCTTGGTAAACTAGGATGCATTTCTTTTCACATGCTTCTGCTATGTATAAAACATTGCTAAAAACTTGCAACATGGATAACAGAAACTGTTCTACTGGCCTTGGAGAGAGGAAGCCAAAGGCACACTTAAGCTGTAGCCATATTGCTAAATGGTAGCTACCAACAACATGGTCACTTCTGTTCAACTAGGAGTTCCTTAGCTAACTTGATTATAACCTGGCAAAAAAAAAGTCCTAGGCAGAGCTGAATTAAAAAGCCACCAGGTTTCACCTGAATGAAAGTTTTCTAGCAAGATACTTTTTTTTTTTCAGTGGTCTTTTGAGCTAGGGCACCTCTGCCTAAGCCATAAAGAAAGATTTAAAGACATTTTTATACAAGTAGAGATGCAGATTTTCCCAGTGTTTACGTTTACATTTTTTTCCAGTATCTATGTGCACAGTAAGAGATACTGAAGAGGATGAGTTTTGCTCTGGGGTTTATTACATCCCCTGTTGGCAGCATGCAGTAAAAAAGCAGTAGAATATAAATTTGTTTTTAAAACATGGTAAATCAATTTTGGGGAGAGAAATTTTGGAAGCGATATTTAGCAATGTGGCCCAAAATACTGCAAAATGAATCTAGTGTGTTTTAGCTTACATTTAGCTTACATATTCTTTCTTTCAAGCAAGTGAAACAATTAGAGACAGAAAGATTAAAAAAAATACTGGAAAAGGCAACATAACATTCATTAAGTTGATTTTTTTTTTTTTTTTTCCCCAGAGTCAGACAACATATATGAAGTAAAGTTTTCCCACAGGAAATCTCACATGGAAAATGTGGATATCGTCTAAGAATTAATCACTTTCTTTACTATTCAATATCTCAAGAATTATTTCACCCAGAAAACTCTGAATGTCTATGGCCAATTAATATCATAATGTGTCTTTGTAAATTTTTATTGCAGCATCTGCGTAATTTTGCAGGATGTGTACTAGGATCACTTCCCAATAAAGTACTGGAACGTATACGTAGGCTTCTGTACTTGAACTAGCAAAATGTTTAAGCACACACCTGATGAAGGATGTATGCTCAATATGTTCTCAGCTTAGACCATAACTTAGACCTCAAAAAAGACAAGAACTTTTGCCACCCAGCTTCTTATGACTTGATTTCCCTCACATGATATTGCAGGTAATGTTGTTTAGTTTGATGAGGAACCTTGTGGCCCATGCACAAGGGCTCCGTGGTGGCTGTTACCACGGCAGGAGTTATCTGTGCTCTTTAGAAATGGCCCTCCCTGGGGAAATGCTGAACAGCATGTCTCCTATAGACTCCAGGAAAGCAGCAAGCATTCAGGCCTCTGTTAGTACATATTGAAAAATTTTCCCTCTTCTCTTTCTTTTGTATTTATATAATCGGAGCAGCCAGAATGTATATGTTTTTACAAAGAAAAAAAAATGTAATCCCCACCATTGTGCATTGTGCAGTGTACATTCAGAAATTAATAGAGCTAAAGTTTGATTCAGTAGCGTCAAATTTGTGAAAATTAATTTATATTGTTTGACAATCAAAGATAAAACTTAAACAAGCACATACACCTGTGGATTTTTTGTAACGATACTGTAAAAGAAAGCTTTACAATGAGCAGATATAACAGCCTTTGCTGAAATGGCCTAGGAAAATCGAGCTACAGAAGGAAAAATACCCAGGTGAATAAGATGGAATCACTAGCAGGCAGACTAACAAGTAACTATTTTTCAATGCTCTTTTCAGGCCTTCATTTGCCTGACTTATCCAGACAGATGTGGTTGCTTTTTTGCCTCAGTATATTAGTGAGGTCTGCACCATTGCAGTCAAAGTTTGAGTTTTATTCTATACATAGTTGGTTGATTAATGTAGCATCTGTTTATACACAGACAGAAAGAGGCTGCCTATCTACAGGAGTAAGAAAACCTAGTCAAAGTTGTGTAACTGAAGTCAAAGAAAGTCCATATATAGTCCAAATAAAGTGCAGTGAAAGAAAATAAATGCTTTTATTTTAGTGTTGCATTTACTTGCATACCATTATAAAAAAAAAAATGTGTATTCAAATGGCATAAAATGTAAAATGCTGAAATTAGTTACCAGGGTATGGGAGGACAGCAGTTACTTCTGGGAAGTGGCTATGGGTAACCACATCAGCAACATGTTCACAGGAGTCTGGATCTGCATAGTGCCCATTTTCCTTCCCTTCATCTCTCCTTCCACACTGAAGTTAGACACACTTCTGACCAAGGCAATATGTGAATATTTGATCCTATATTCAAAGAAAAGAGGGTTGGATTCTATGATCTTTTGAAGGCCTCTCTTAGTTCACGCCTTTATAATTTCCATATGTAAGTGGTACATAGGAGATAAACTATTAAAAAGTATTTTTTTTCAAATCAAACAGGAAAAATCTTTACCTCGCTTCAAATATCATGATTATTGTCTATGAGGATCACTGGCATCTGACTAAGAAATGGAAGGGAGTTGGAAAGGACTACCAGCCTGCCAGGCTGACCTGTATAGGGTATACGTACAGGGAGACAGACACTGCTCACAAGAGCCTGACGTAAAGCACTTCACTTCTGCTGGGTGAATCTGAAATGTATAACCATACAGCAAGCAATCACTGTGTTCATTTTTGCCCAACTCGGAAGACTGTTCAGAATCCAGTGTCAATTTGCTAATTTAATCAGGTGTCACTCAGGCACTTATCATATGTTACATTTTACTGGAGTTTAGTTTTGCAGGATTTGTGCTTACAAAGCTTAGAAGGCTTTTTCTAAAGGGCTATGCACTTTTCAAACACAAAGTTTAAAATTTCTGTCATATACCAGTGCAAATAAAATTTCACAACCTGCAACTGAGTTCATGTGTTTGTTTCCAAATGAGAAAAACAACCTAATAAACCAGTCAATCATTTCTAATGGATTGTATAGTAATTAAAAGAGCAACAATTGTAAAAGCTTTGATTCACTTGATCATATTGAATCTCTCTTCTCTTCTCAAAAGAACAGTCTCATGCTTGAATCCAAATTGTTCTCTGTCTAACACAGACTTCTTAATATCCTGCTGTTTTGAAACCATACTTCATCGGCCTCATTATTGACTTGTAGATTCATTATAACCGAAAATCAATGTGAATATAAATCTTAGTCTTCAACAAGCTAAAAAGGCTGAGATTTCTATCCCAATTTTTCAGTTCCTCCACATAGCTTAATAAAGAGCTGTGAAAAAAAACAAATCTCAAAGTTTATCAGTGATGCTGGCAAGAGGAGGAGCAGAGATGATATGGTTTAAGAAAGCTTAAGGAAGAACAATGAATTAGAAAACAGTGTTAAGAAACTGTAAACAAAAAAGTATTTTTTGACATTTACATTCTGGGTTAGATGCGATGTTGCTCTGTAGTCAATTGTATTGTGCACTATATAATTTTACAGCAAGAGAAAAGGAATTTTCTTGTATTGTCTTGCTATATCCTCAAAGAGAACAAAAAATGTATGAGATGGTAAATGATCCTCTGTTATTTATCTTAATGGAAAGTTATTTTTCAGTCAATTTTAAGAGAAAAGGAACTACAGAAAGAAGTGGAAAGAGTAATAAATTAGACTTAGATTAACAATAGTAGAATTTCCATTTTATTCTATGCTTACCACATCCTCGCTGTGCAGTGACTTAGGGTTTTTTGTGTTACAGTTTCCCCAGTTGAAAAACATACATACTTTCTATAGCAATCTTTGCCAGGGTTTCCTCTGTGGTTTTCTCCTCTTAAAAGTGAGTAGAGTGAGAGGGTTTTTTCCTGAGCTGTTCGAAAACTTGCCAGCACACTCTCTGCTTCTGGAGCAAAAGATGACTATTCATCTTATGATATTCAGATGACCTAATAAAAGCTCTTGGGAAAAGACATAGGATGAAGCCTGTTGATCAAATTTACTAGAATAAATTCTACCCAAAGAAAAAAGAAAGAGTGGCATGGAGTCCTAGAAAATTAAATAGATCAGAAACCTGTGCACATCTCAACCACAATGGACCAAACTTGATCTTGGCATCTTATGAGGAACTAACAGGGCTGAGCAATAAAATATTGCTCACACTCACACACGTATGGCTTAAGATATTATACCTTTAATTATTCAGCATGGATGAGATACTTACAAGCTACTTACGATGTTAGTCTTACATCACCTGGTTTTCATCTATGGAAAAATAAGTCCACTTCTTTGCCAACTGGGATTCAGAACAGCAGCTTACACGAAAGACTAGTCAATGTACAGAAGCTAAACAAATAAATAGAAGTTTCTGATTTTATATAGCTAGTATTTTGGACACTTGAGTATTTCAATAAAAGTGGCAAGGTTATTTTTCACACATCGTGAATTATACCATCCCATTTTGCAATAAGACCATTTAAATATATCAGCCCTAGCCATCTTTGAGATGTAAGTAAAACAACTTGTTGATAAGGTCAGTTGGAGCAACTCGAGTTTAATGGACGATTCCAACAGACAGCAGTATTTAACTGTCTGAAGGCAATCCTTGCAAGTAAGCTTGTTTCCAGATAGCTTAACCATCTAAGAATGAAAGTTCAGATTTTTTTTTCATTTTTCATTTTCTTTGAAATGAGGACACATCTGAAAAGACTGTAAAACTCCCTCAAAGGAAAAGAGATCTTGGAAATGTTTAAGAAATAATTCTGATAAAGAATGTATCTAAGATCACTAAATGCAAGATGTGTACAGTCTAAAAAGTGTGACGGATAACATGTAATAGCATTTTAAATGTAGATGCACTATTGTAACCAGGTATAAATCAGAACTGAGCAACCAACAATAACACATTCTACTATTCCTATTTTTTTGTTTGTTTGTTTTGGTTGGTTGGTTTGTTTTGTTTGTTTTCTGTTTTAATGCATTTTAGTGAACTACCTACATTGATCAGTACAGAATTATCTTGTATGTGAAGCTAAAGGAAAAAACCTTTTGGTAAAGCCTGAAATCTTCCTCTCCTCTGCCTTCATTCCTGTCCCCTTCATCCTCTTCTCTCCTAAACCAGATGTGAGATCTAAGAAGAAAGCCTAAGGAGCAGAAAAAGGATTGCTGGAGAATGGTTGAGACTTAGAAGTCAAGATGTATAAGGGTGAATTGAGAAAAAAAAATCAAGATGAATTAGAAATTACAAAAGAGAGTATAAAGTTCTGAAAGTCGAGGAATGAAGAAGCAGAAGCAAAGACTAAAGCTGTGAATCAACACTGAAACAATATTTCAGTTAAGCTTTCTGTCTGCAGACTGATGGTGGAAACAAAGGGAAGGCAGGATGGTGAATGAGAATGAGGGGATGAAACCAATGTGATCACAGCTGAGCTAGAAGCAGAAATCAAAGGCTACGTCTGTGCTGCAAGAGAAAAGCAAACATGAGGCACACCATAGGTTCAAGATATCCACTTCCTTTGTAACACTTGTATGTCTTGTCCTGCTATGAAGCAATTAAATCGACTTTGTTCAGATAAACCAGACGTGGTTCTCTGTCCTGAAGAAGTGGTTGTGTTGACTGTTGCTACAGCTCCAACTTCTTAATTTATCAATTCAGTGAACACGATGTGTTTTGAGCATGCACAGAAGAAAAGAGAATAACAAAACGTTGACATTTCAAGGCAGCCTGCTCGTTTGGATCCTCCATGACAACTAAGTCCATCTCTACACAGTAGGAGAGAGCCGGGAACACTCATCTGTTCAGGTTGCAAGATCCTTCACAGTATTTGACTGTTTCGTCTTCTCTATATGGCTCTCTTCATCTCATACATCATTGTATGACTCAGCATTAAGGTCCTGATTAAAACAAAGCACAGATTCTGTCATTTTCCAGATGAGACATGAGATGAATTCTGCTTGCATCTTTCTGCTCACCCCATGGCTGTCGTACACTGGACACTGGGAAGCACCCAGTGCCCTGAGATAGGGAGCACACATGCTGCAGAGTGTTTTGTACGTGCCTCCATCATCTAGTGCCTAGCAGCAATTTGGGTATCATCAAGTATACAAGATACAGGATTTTCCTACAACTCTGCCTTCCCTGCTGTCGGGCACAAAACCAAGTGTGATACAGCAGTATTCTCACTGTCATTGCTGAAAAGTACTCATGTGAAAACTAATTAACTGGGTTGCCTTCAAGAACAGATCATGTCTGTTTGGGTTAGAAATTTTAGTTGTTTCAGCCTGTACTCGTTGAATGAGATAAGACATTTGGGAAAAATTTGTTTTTCCATAGTCTTGCCAATAACAGCTGTTTGTTAAATTCAAATGATAAATTGAACAAAAAAACTGTATTACCTTGTGTCATTCTGCAGGTCATCCCCTCCTGTTTGTTTGTTTCTGTCCAAGTTATTTCAGTACCTCTTATAAAATGCAAAAACGCAGTTTCTCCATCTACATCCCAGGTAAGATCATCCTATTGCATTTTAGCCATTTTAAAGAGATTTCTCACAGGCACCAAAGCTGTAATTCCCAATAACAGGACATACTGAGGTTTTACAATTGTAGATATTATACAGCTTATTTAAATAGCTACTTATGGCCGGAAACTGTATTTTTGGCTCAGACGCGTGAGTCTGTACAAAACTGCTTTGTTTTTATGATGATTTCTTTCAGCAGCTTCCACAAAGAGGATCACAGGGTAAGTGCCAGCTCTCGCAAATCCAGCAGCTGATACAGCAATGAGGTGGCAAGCTTCGTTACCAAACTGATCCTAACAGGCAGAGGGTTTTTTTTCCTCTGAGGAAGAGTTTTAAGTGGAAAACACTTCTGGTTTTGCTACCAATTTGTGGATGAATGCAGACCAAGTAGGCTTAGTTCCATAAAAATTTTTCTACTTTTTCAGTATGGCTATCAGGCACCTTGGCAAGCTAAAGGAGAGAGTGCACTGGGCACACCCCTGATCGCCTACTGCCTGCATGCCTTCCTGACTCGCTACCGTACCCTTTTTCTACGCAGCAAATCTGCTGCCAATTAAGAGCTATATGGAATTCATTAATGAGTAACAGATCTAGATTTATGATCTTTCAGAGGAAAACTTCAATTTCCTCCCAGCTTCCTCCCTCACACAGCATATTGACATTAGAGGCAAGAGAAAGAGAAAACAATGTTTTTATATGTATCTCTTATCATACCTTCCTAAGCATGTGAAGATGAATGTACTCTAGTCTTCACGGAAACAAAAAACAGTTGCAGTGAAGTTTATTTTCCTTTGCATCTAGGCAAGAAACAATGATAGCAGAAGCAGTGAACAAAACCTTGTCTTTCATTTAACTCTACATTATATAAACTACAAATGCATTCTCAGAAAAAGTGGCATTTACAGATGAGCCTAAATCTGGCAAAATTGACCATGTATTAGGAATTATGATTTCTACTCTATTCTTGCTCCTGTTTGTGTTCCTGGCGTGCCCAGGCTGTGTGATACCCGGGGACGACAGAGACTGAAGAGCCTGTGTAGTTGTGGCAGCTTTTGCACTGTGGAGCAGCTAGTAGCCTTCTTGCTCACAGCTTGGACGGAATGGTGCTGCCTTACAAAGGGATGCTGTGGTTTTGTGTCTCCAAGCATAAACAAGGAGTAAGATGAAAAATAGAACCTCTTTGAGACATTCCAGTGTTCTTCCTTAAGGACGTTTACTTCTACTGTTTCTTGTAGGAGGCCAGAAGCACAGTATAGCCCAAAGTATAGCTCTTAAATGTGATAAAATCTGGGTGGGTCAGCATTAATGACAACAAGAAAAACTTGATACCCCACTAGATATTTTAGAATTACCTGAGAGTTTTAAACTTAAACAAAATCCTTCTGCATAAACTCATTAAACAGATTAAGAACAACAAAAATTACCAGAGCATACAAAGCACAAACTTTTTAGTGTTTGAAAGTCAATAGTGTACTTGAAAATATTATTTTAACTTACAGCTACAGTAGCCTAGAATCTACAGCAGTTAAAAAAATAGTTGAATACAGTTTTTTTCTGTAAGTTATTTTCACTGATTGACTTTCACTTTTGAGTAAAGCTGTTTGAGCTGCCATCAATAAAGTTCTAATTATTAAGATCCATTTAATCAGCCTGGTTAGGAAATGAAAGAACAGTAGTTCTGGCTCAGAGCAGCAACAGATCTTTCACTTTATTAGTAGCTCTTTGAAGCCTCTGTCTTTTGAGACAATTATGCTAATACAGTATTGAAGGACTTAGATTCAAGACTAATTTAATCTGGCATCATTTTGGTGGTTGTGGTTATAGAGTTACACCCATATGGTGATATTTAACAGGAAAAAAATTTGAAAGAGAGTTCCTGGGATGCCTAACAGATGTACAGTTTTAATGGAGTATGATATATATCATATGATTTCTGCAATGGAAAAATATGTCAGTGTTGTAACAGAAAAGAGAAAAGTCAACAAGCATGTGGGAAGCATGTGAGAAAAGAGTAAACTTTACTACATTTATTAGCATTCATTCTTTACTATACCACATACCAAATGGTTTGCCTGCTACACTTCCAAGTTAAGCATGTGAAACAAATTGGTTTCTTTGGTTGATTGATTAGTTAGTTGTCTGGCAAAATTTCAACTCTAATTAATGCAAAACTAAACAGAAAAGTTGACTTTTTGACAGATCACAAACATTATTTTTGATTTGGACATTAGTTTAATTAAAAGTCTTTACCTTCAAATTTAAAGAAACTTCAATATCTTTGAAATGTCAGAAGAAAACATTATAATACCAAAATGATTAATCTGGTAAAAATAAAATAAATTAACTAATTTTCCATGTCACTGAATCTGACTCCCATCGAAAAACAGTTTAGGCAAAATAATTTTCCTATAACAGCTCCAAGTGGGAAATAATTTCTTAGGCATATTAAGAGGCTTGGATCCTCAGTTCAAATCTCCACATCTGCTTTCCCTGCTCATGAATCGAAAATAGAGTTCAGAAAACCTTTGTGCTTAACTGAGTCTGAAACTTCTCTTTCTGCATAAAACTCTCTTTAATAATTTCTGCATAATAATGTTAATAAAATGACAAAAAGTTTAAGAATAAAAACAATCTTTAAAAGCATAATGCTGGTAACAGGTATTTAAGGGCATTTTTCCTCTTAAAAATGACACCTAAGGAATAATGTGTCTTCCTTTCCTTATACAGATGAGAAAACTCATGGGTCTCATCTTTATTCTGTGCAGTGCTTTGGAAACATGTCCTTACATATATTATCTGTATCCAAATAGCAGCTCCTATTGAACCAGGAGTCACCAGGTTTTTTATCCTTTGTTCTTTCTGCATATAGAATCATAGAATCATTGAATCATAGAATGGTTTGGGTTGGAAGGGACTTCAAAGATTCCAACCCCCCTGCCATGAGCAGGGAAACCCTCCACTACACCAGGTTGCTCAAAGCCTCATCCAACCTGGCCTTGAACACTTCCAGGGATGGGGCATCTACAGGTTCTCTGGGCAACCTGTTCCAGTGCCTCACCACCCTCTGAGTGAAAAATTCCTTCCTTAGATTTAATTTAAATCTGCCCTCTTTCAATTTAAAGCCATTGCCCCTTGTCCTATCACTACACGCCCTTGTGAAAAGTCCCTCTCCAGCTTTCCTGTAGGCCCCCTTTAAGTACTGGAAGGCTACTATAAGATCACCCTGGAGCCTTCTCTTCTCCAGGCTGAACAGCCCCAACTTTCTCAGCCCGTCTTCATAGCAGAGATGTTCCAGCCCTCGGATCATCTTCGTGGCCCTCCTCTGGACACGCTCCAGCAGCTCCATGTCCTTCTTGTGTTGGGGACTCCAGAGCTGAACACAGTATTCCAGGTGGGGTCTTACGAGAGCAGAGTAGAGGGGCAGAATCACCTCCCTCGACCTCCTGGCCATGCTTCTTTTGATGCAGCCCAGGATATGGTTGGTTTTCTGGGCTGCCAGTGCACATTGCCGGCTCATGTTGAACTTCTAACTTTTCCATCTCTGGAGTGATGGCAGATCATTTGTTAGAGAACTCACTGATTTGGCAGACAGTTCGAGCAGCTGCCAACTCCCCTTTTTCCCCCTAACTTGGATGCTGCTGTGCCTGTTGCACGATCAAGCTTTGAAAAACCCGTACTGGTGCCGTATTTCATACAATCATAGAATGGTTAGGGTTGGAAGGGACCTCAAAGATCATCTACTTCCCACCCCCCTGCCACGGGCAGGGACAATCTCCACTACACCAGGTTGCTCAAAGCCTCATCCAATCTGGCCTTGAACACTTCCAGATATGGGGCATCCACAGCTTTTCTGGGCAACCTGTTCCGGTGCCTTACCAACCTCAGAGTGAAAAATTTTTTCCTTATATCTAGTCTAATCTGCCCTCTTTCAGTTTAAAGCCATTGCCCCTTATCCTATCACTACATACCCTTGTAAAAAGTCCCTTTCCAGCTTTCCTGTAGGCCCCCTTTAAGTACTGGAAGGCTGCTATAAGATCACCCCGGAGCCTTCTCTTCTCCAGGCTGAACAGCCCCAACTCTCTCAGCCTGTATTTCCGGAAAGCACATCACAGGGTGATCAGCAGAAGTGACGGGCAAACAAAAGAAGATCTGAGCAGCTTTGTGACATCAGACAGCTCTGGCATAGAGCGACAGAAGTTGGAGAGTTCACCCTTCTGCACAATGAGCTGGCACCTCCTTTGCCACTGTCAGGATGCCCCACTGTCAGGCACCTCCAGCTCTCTTCAACCTTCAGCGAGCACCCACAGCGTCCCACCTTGTACCCCTACTTTTGTCCATAGCAGAAGCCTGTAGCCTCTAACCGAGCTTGCAGGAGCCCAACAGTACCACCGCTGTGCACACAGTGGGGGACCCCTTGGTTCTGCTTCACGTCTAACAAGTTTGGCAAAAATGTCTGTATCACTACCGTGCCACTTTTGACACCCAGAGTGTTGAAGATGTCTCCGTGGTAGACAAAATACTGCTCACTAAAAAGATCTTAAGCGTTCATTAAAAGAAAAAGACCCATAAAATATATACTGTTGCTCATATGACAAAAGTCAAGTGTCAATATTTAAATGATTGTATGTTTTAGTTACTGTGCTGCCAAACATCATTTTACTTGATGTTTCTTGGTTTACACTATGTGTGAGTCAGCTGTCATCAGGAACTCATGCTGATCTGCAAACAAAAGTAGACAATCTGCTAACAAAACAGAACAGATATGTAGATTGAGAATGATTTTCTTTCATATAAGGCCAAATTGGCTAACGTTGGCCTCCAAAATGGAAGACATGTCAGTCAACAATATCTCTCACCATCGTTTGTTAATTCAGGCCATGATTATTCTCTTGGAGTCGAACTGGCAATCATCTATGGTTAGACATACAACGTTCATAATAAATAACAATGATTTCTCATTTAGTTTAAACAGCTATTTGCATAATAAATTATCTAAATCTGTAATATCAACAATACTGAAATGCTAACATAAGACTGCCAAATATTTTCCTACAGAATTGTTTTTCTTCTCTTATTATTCTCCAAGGAAAGAATCTCTGGGTGCTCTTGATTTTAGTGTCCTCATAACTAAGGAAACTCATTTTTTGCTGCATTATTGAAGAAAACATCTTTTCACAGCCTTGAACTTACTCATCCAACCTGATTTTCCTATAAACTTCACATCTTTCACAGAGTAAGATTCTTCCTAAGGAAAAGAACAGAACCTGACATAATCTTATGCATTCCATGGATATTTTTCCTTAGGCAGCGGCTTTTTCTTTGTCATTGTTGAAGAATTTTGTCGACCTATCTTCACACCTCACATTTTCACTTGAACCTGAAGGCATCTCTTCGCAACTTGTGAATGCTCATCCCCAGGCTTTCTCACATAAAGATGTGAGAGGGCTGAACTACATCCCCAAGTATTTCTCATCTGTTTTAGATGAGCCACCTCAGTAAGCCCACATTACCTCATTCCATTTCCAAGCCCGTATCTTTGTGAGCTGTCCTGTGCCTCAGTAAAATGGATCATTTAGGGGAAAGCAATTACCAGGGGCTGCTTAGGTGATCCCATGTGTGGGACACAAAAGTACACTTGCTTGCTAGTCTGCATGGAGTTGCTGGAAAAAAAGGGCTGACAATGGGAAACCTGACAAGGAGTAGAAAGACAGAGGGTGGTGCAAAGCTGGTCAGGCTCTGGGAGAAGGGAATGAATCTCCTGAGCAACAGGCTTGCTTTGTGCTCTTACAAGTCCCATACCCTCACATCTCTTTTCACTCTTTGGAAGAAATCACCCATCTATCCCATGCTGAAACACTATTAAAACATTCTGCCCTTTTCCAGCTTCACGATGGGCCACCAGCACGTGACCTCTCCAGGCCTAGGATCTCTCTACAAGACACACCTTCAGCTGCAGAAATGACTCCCACTCTCTTGCACAGAATGGCAGGCAGAGCACTGTCTCCCCTTCAGAGACTGTCGTTCCCACTGAACGTGTTCTTCCCACATCATGAAGGACCTAAACAACATGAGATGCCCCTGTGGACTTTGCAAGGTGATTTAGCAGGTGCTGGGGAGAGGGGAGAAGGCAGACAAAGTGGGAGCCGGATGCCTAAAAGATGCCTAAAAGATGCCTAAAAGACAGAGGGAAAGACAGGAATGTGCTGCGAAGACTCCTTTCTCTCCTACTTTCCTGTATTTTGTCATTATTCACTTGTGCTTCCCCCATACTGCCCTGATGTAAAAACTCAAGACTGCAAATCCTGTCTGTCTCTGGCCCTCAGAGTCCAGAGTCTGGTATGATGGTGGAGTAACGGGGTACAATAAAGGGGCAGCTTTTCCGGCAGCTCACGTGCCTAAGAATGTCCTCAGAGTCTGACACTAAATTAACAGTGTTTACAGAAGACAGACATCCATATTTTTATTTTTTAATTTTACGCTACCAAGGTTATTCTCACACTCTTCAGACACAGTGACTGAAAGGCAATGGAAAATATAGAATTGGGATGGAGGAACAACGGACCTCTTCAATGAAACTCTTTCTTGGAAACCTCCTTTCTGAGTACTGCTAAGCAAATGAAACAGGATCGCTCTTAGTTTTTTATTTCAGGAACATGGGGAAAGAATTGAGAGCAACTTGGACTTTAACCCCTGAGAAGTGGAATAAGTCATCTGTTCTGGGAATGGGGAATAGCAAGAAAAGTTCTCTGCTCATAAGGGAAATAGAAGATCATCTTATCTTACAAGGTCTGCTGTCTTCACTTCCCAGTTGCTAGTTTCTCACTCTACTTAGCAATAAAAACTTTTCCCACTGGACATTCACCAATTTCTTTTCTTATTCTTTTCTCCCCCTGCCTGTTACACTTTGGTTTTAGAGGTCGGGGAGAAAAATAGCCATTGCTGTGCTTTAGGTATTCAAGAATCACTCAAGTTGTTGCTAACAAGACACTTTAGATAATGCAGATGTGTGGACTCTGCTTTCACCCTTGGTGGCTGCATAAAAGATTTTGCTTTGAGCCTAAAAGCTGGAGGAGACTTTTGCCAGCTTGATATTAGATATCAAATATGAGTTTTAAGTAAGAATTCTCATAACAGCTTGCAAAAGCAAGTAGAATCTCCTTGTGACAGGAAATATTGTTACTATTGGTGCACGTGTGTATCGGTGTGTGTGACTGAATGGGTGTGGAAAGGTTTTTGTTTGTTCTGTACATTGAACACAGCCGCTTTGTTCCTTTTGCTAAGCCTTTTTTGCCTTTAATGTCTAAAACTCACCTGGAACATATGCATGTCATGTTGAATTATAAAATGGCTTGAGAAAAATCTTTTTGTATATTTAAGATGGATTCTGCAAGCAGAAGGCAGGGCTTGTGTGTATTGCAGAAAAAAGTTGTCGTGGGTTAGGCCGATCCGGCAACTAAACCCCACGCAGCTCTCCTAGTCCAGTAAAATGGAGAGGAGAGAAAAATGTAATAAAGGAGCTGAGGATCGAGACAGGAACAGAGGAGCACCCACCAACCACGGTCCCGGGCAAAAGAGGCTTTTTCTTAATGCAAAACTATTTATTAACAGCTACCTACAAAAGAGAAAAGCACACAAAAACGGTTACTTGAGAGAATAACAAGAAAACAAGGCCAGGTCTTAAAAACACCACCACTCCCCCCGCCTTTGCTTCTTCTTTACGGCTCTACCTCCTCCCCCCAGCGGCGCAGGGGGGCAGGGAATGGGGGAGTGCAGGTCAGTTCATTCCAAGTTGTTACTGCCGCTTCTCTTAAAGGAAAAGGAGTCCTCACACCATTGTCCCTTGCTCCAGTGGATCCCCTACTCACGGCGAAAGCGTGAATCCTACCTGCTGGGGGGCAAATCCTTACCGGATTTGCCCCAAGTGCGGGCTTTACCAGTCCTGGGCTTTTAAGGAGCTGTAGCCACTCGCTCTGGCATGGGTCATCAACAAACTTTAAACGTGCTCCGGCGTGGGTCGTCATACCGACCTTAAATGCGTCTCCGTACAGACTTCAAATGCATAAATGTGTAAATGTGAAATGCGTAAATGTGTCTCTACCTGTGCCCATGATTCACAACAGTCTCAGGCTCAGGCATCTCTTCCCGACGTGGGTCATCCACTGGTTGCGAGTGGGTCTCTGCTTGCTCCACCGAGGACTGTTACAAAGGGGCCGCTCGCAAGGGGGACTCAGGCACGGCACACGTTGTTCTGTTCCATCTTCACTGACCTCTTATCTGTGTGGCCGTTTCTCTTAGATTTCAGTCCTGTCTGGGTGAACTCGGCCCGGTGGGCGCCCCGGCAGCGGGGCTCTCCCCAGGTTCCCCAAGCGGCTCCGCCGCCGCCA
Source organism: Tauraco erythrolophus (assembly GCF_009769465.1). Lineage (NCBI taxonomy): Eukaryota > Metazoa > Chordata > Aves > Musophagiformes > Musophagidae > Tauraco > Tauraco erythrolophus. The sequence continues at coordinate 89,462,051 of NC_141466.1, read as the reverse complement.
TCCTCGACGGAACGGGCCCGGCCCGGCCCGGCCCAGGCCGCTGGCCCGGCCGGGAGCCGGGAGCGGGGGCCGTGCCCCCCTCCCGTCTCCTTGCTCCTGGGCACAGGCACACCTTTCCGGTTCCTTTGTCCGACATAAATAGGGCAATTCGCAGAGGCGCCGATTGGCTCAAGCCCCGAGGGGGATGGGAATCCGGTCTGATGGGCAGCTTCTGCCACTCGGACCTCCCCCCTCCACTTCAAACCATAACAAAAGTACCCAATGATTACTTTGCTGTTAAGCAATAATTTACTTTACCAGTCTGCCTGTGAATCTTTATGGTGTTTTTTTTTTTTTTTGTAATGCAACAGTATAATCATGGGTTCAGGTATGACTACCTCCTTTTCACTGAAGAGCAATCATTATTATAAACGTACCCTCAGTTTGGCCTTCTCATGTCTGTAATAGACAGTTAATATTAACAGGATCTATACAGTCTTCGGGAAAATGCATTAAAAGTCTAAACTGCAATTATATCGCATGAGCTGGAGAGGTCAGAAATCTGTTTCATAAGAATTTCTCCAAATTGCTGAAAGCTCCCTTATAAATATTTCCCACTGAATTCAGAAATTTCATTGAGAAATAACAATACGGAAGTTTCTCTCAACTTTTCAGAATGGAATTGATGTGGCCATGAGCATTTTAGCTTCTTGATTTCCTGGCATCTCACTGTGGAGCATCTATAAAGACAGCGGTGGGAGGAAGGATATGAGTTATCCAGGCAGAGAAGTGGACTTGCTATCAAAGGACAGACTTAATTAACCGGGGAGATGTATTGATTTCTGTAAGAAAATATATTATAATCAACATACTCCTGTTGAAGACTTTGCCTCTTCAAATCATCATTTTCTAGCAGAAGATTATTTCCCTGAAAATTTTATGATTAGCTAATTAGGAAATGAACAGTTTCGCTTTTTCCCTACAAAAGCTTGATAGCTTTGTAATTATAAAACTACTGCCAAGTATACCTTGAGCATGAATTTTTAAGAAGCTTGAGGTAGACAAAAGAATGTTACTTGAAAATGCAAACCTTGAAGCAGTTTTTACTTCCTTTTCCTTTGTGCCATTTAAATTTAGCTTAAAGACAATTTATTTTTTCTGTCTGAAACTGGAGGTAATATTGGATTAAAATTCCACATCAAACCCATTTTGCAGAATCAAAATTACAGAAGTGCGAAATGAGACAGATTGATTTCAGTTGTAACTATAGAGAGGCTACCCATTATTGTCCAAATAGATGAATAATTATTTGAATTGTTTCTTGTGCTCAACCAAAGCTCAAACACAAGTTAGAGTGGATGGAGGAGCAAACACTGAAAATGTAGAAGTAATCGTTAACTCATTCTGAAAACAAATAGTGGTGCTGCAGAGCCTTCACTCTTAATGGCTGTGCCATGTACACTTTGTTAAGAGAAAAGAGAAAAGGTTGTGTCTGTCAGATAAGGTGTATGTGTCTGTTAACGGGCTCTTTGTACGAGTCTGAAAGGGAAATCAACGTGCAGTGCTCAGAGTGAGGTCCTGGCACCAGTATGAGACACCGTCAGACGAATAACCTTGCTGGGTGAGGATCGGCCATCGCAGCAGCCAGAAGGCGAAGCAGCTGGTGTGCAGGGGGAAGGAAGGGGCTCTGGGAGAGGAAAGGGGGGGTATGGGACCTTCCCACATGGATGAAGGTGCTAGCTTGGAGTCACATGCGGGAGCTTCCAGTGGGGAAGGATGTTACTGGGGGGGCTGCCAGTGACAAAAGGTGAAGCAGTTTTGGGGAGGGTGTCTTGGGGGTGGAGGATCTCAGCGGTGTTTTGAGGTGCTGTAGGAGATTTTGGAGGGCTGGAGTCGCACCTCCAAGACTCTGGCTCCTGGCAGTGTTTGTGGGTGTCACAATGCCAAAACCAGAGTCAGAGTCTCATCCTACTGCTGTGGGAGGAGTAAAAGTTGGGATGATGGAGACTGGAGGGGCCTGCCATGAGATTGCTGCCGTTGCTGCACAGCAGGAGCTGTTTCCACCCCTTCCTTGTGACTCATCCTTCAGTGCAGAGAGGAAAAGCCTTGCAAATCGGCCCTTTTCCTCTCCCCATTCTTGAGCACAGAGAAACTGACAGCTTCCCAGCCCAGCTGCTGGCGGGTGTGCTCTGAGCAGGGCATGAAGCAGGCTGGCCAGGAATCCTATAAGATGGGCATTGAATGAGGAATCCATCTGCCTTTGACTTGATAGATATTTCCCTACTAGGAATGGTTTAGATATAGTTTATCCTTCCCTGCAGTGGGGAGGGGAGTGTAATGGGCTACTCCCACACCTATATTTTCTGTAATTTTTGGTTTGGGAAACATCCAAGCCATCATACCCAGCAGAGAGTAGAAACAGCCTCCTCAGTTCGCTTGTCAACAGCGGCAGGTGATGAGACACTCCACCCTACATCATGCCGCTGAAAGCGTCTCAGGCTTTTAAAATTTATTTTCTTCTGCTAAGCTCCTGAAACGTATTGTGTCTTCTACCCTGTCCTCTGATACGATTGAGCCAAAACAAATGAACAGCGGCTTTGAATTTTTAAGAACGTGGCCTCTTGGCAGTAGCAGCTGGAGAGGATGAGATCTCTGGAATATCTCTTGCCCGAATTATTTATGTCTTAAGCGACTCCTCTGAGCAGCACTCCCTGACTCACAGGCGCAGTTGACTCTTGCCCTTTTATGCTGTTGGAAGTGGCCAGAGACAGTCCCCACTCATTCTAGGTGGTGTTTGCAGACAGTTTAGAGTAGTTTGTCCCTAGGAATGCTCTGAGCTGGGGAAAAAAAAAAGCATGAGTTACTAAGGCAAAAACTGCTTCTCACAGGTAAGGGTGCTATTTTTTCAAATCACTGAAGACTGTAAAAATAATATTTCTGTTGAACTTTTTTTTCTTGAAGTCACATTGTCATGCAGGTCCTGGTCATGTTGACAAACATTAAATCTAATCATAAGAGACATTTTTGTTTCATACCTGCTATTCCATTTAGGTAAATACTAAGTTCCTGTTTGCTTGAGAAAGATTTGACCCTAAATTAAGTATGCAACACTTTGGAGGTAGTTGAGTATTTATGTGGTGGCTCCTTTGGAAACCACTGATAAAAAAAGTCATCTTTTCCACATGTAATCTTCTAAGGGCAGGGTGGATAAAGAAAGATTAATCACTTTGCCACTGTTTTGCTGTCATAATTTTCTTTGCTGCTGTTATATATTTCTATCTGAAGTTACACAATTCAAAGGAGTGTTAGCTACCAGTATGAAATTACAGCATTATTGTTCGTCTGCTGTATAAATGCAGTTCTTAAAGGAATGAAGTTATGATCAACATAGATCTAACTGACCTACATTTTTTCTGCAAGCCCAATGTTTACTCTTATTCAGTAAAAAGAAATGTACGGACTTCTATGTGTGTGCTGTGTGACTACAGTATCAGTGTTTCAGGTGGTCGTGGCTACTGAGGCTGAAGAGTAGGTAATTTCTCTGTCCTACATAATGATAATGTTTAAAATACTTTTTAAATTCCTCTTCAACATTTTTAGAAATTATTATGGCAACATTATGGAGAAACGAGGTCAAGAGTACTGGAAGAGCATGAACCAGAGTTTCCCTTGTCCTGAAAAGTGCCATAACTGCTTATTCCTTGGCTATTTTCTATACGTTCTGTTTACTAATTTTCTTTTTCATTTGATTGGAATTCCAGACTAGCTTTTTCCAGGAAAAGTTTTGAATTGAAAATTGTTTAATTAAAAAGTTCCTAACAAGCTTTACTGGACGGGTTTGGCAACATAACACAGGTCATTTAGATTTGAACTTTAAGACAGCTTTAAATGTCAAATTAATTGTAAGCCACAAAATCTCAGTATTATGTATACTGAAAACATTAGCAGTATTGTTCCAGTTTAAATGTTGTTAGTTATTTCTTCATTTTGTGAAGCAAAAAATTTAATAAAATAAAATAAATAAATCTTCAAAAAAATAAAAAGCCATGTTGAGTTTACACTAATTCCTGTTACCCTTTTTTTTCCCTTATTGGAGTGAAATGTGCAACTACTTGTAGTATGAACTAAAGAATATATGTTGGTTTGGTCCCTTAAGTGATCTGCTTGCTGCTTACATGGTGGAGACTTGGGTTATCTTTAGATGCTCCTTCTTTTGGAGTCCAAAGACCCCAAACAGTGTGGATGATTGTAAAGGGCAGGAAAATACAATCTGAGGGACCTGTCACATGTTTTTCTCTAAGCAGCTCCAGAACACAAAGAAAGAGGAACTGATTTACACTGTGCTTTGCAGTGAAATACAGACACCCAAAGGGTCTTACTCTCCAGTCAGAGAAGGGAAATGCTGAGACACCGTGGGCATTTCTGTGCAGATGTCAGAAGAAGGATATGAACTCACTTTGCTTCTGTGATTTAAATTGTTTGGACTTGATCCAGCTGCTCGGCTGAGCGAAGCCCAGGCTCAGCATTACCCTGCCTCAGCTCTGCAGCTTTTGGACCAGAGGTGGTCTGTGCTTGGTCGGGCTAGAGAGCAGGGAGATGGATTGGGGTCTCCCCACAACTGCCCATGCTTTCAGCAGGGTGATTGACAGTGGCATGCTCAAAAAAGAGACACTCAGTGGTTCTCACCTTCTCAGGAATAGTTTCTACTTAGTTTCCTGAGGCTGTCTTATGGCAACATCTAGGATAGCTGGCCCTACCGTTAAGTATTAGGTATAGTAACACATCATTCAGTGTGTAATTTAATATATCCTTACAAGACATTATCTTCTTAATTCATGGTCTTTATTCATGTAGTTACTTATTGCTCTCAAAGACATTTTGTGCTAGTGAACTTTTTTTTAAAAAAGGTTCAGTTCCCTCCATTTTAATTATTCATAATCCTCACACCATGTTTTATATAAGAAAAAGATATCAGCAATTATCCTTCAAAGTCCCATTTTTAGCGGAAGTCAATTATGCTGTACATTTAGTACCCAATTATTCTACATCTGTTCATACTGATGGCAACTCTTCATCCCAGAGATTTTAATAAAAATGTGTTTCGTAAAGCATTCTCTTTCTCCATGTCCTGTATAAATTAACAGTGCAATGGCAGAAAGCAGCCTTTGGCCTTACACACACTGCAGAGCATATCTGCGCTGCACACAACCACCTATGTGTTCCTCGAGGCTGAAAGGTGGCACATAAACTTTCTATGAAAGCTTAGAAACCTCACAGAGCCATGTGTGGGTGACTTTAGTAAGATGGAAAGATGGGAAGGGGGGACGGTGTGGATAAGGTCTCTGTAGCACCGGACTTCCCCCCCTACCTTGTTTCCACCCAATGTTACTCTCTAGCCTCGGGGAGGGGACAATAATTGGAAAGGTACATGGGGATGGCAACGTGGGGCTGGGCTTTGACAGAGGTTGGCCAAATAAGGATCAAGACTGAATGTGCCATTGTCCACAATCCAGAATCACATTCCTGTTTTAAGGGATAACCAACTGCAATTTATAAAGGAGGAGTGAAAATTATTAGTCGTGTGCAGTATCAGACTCTTTTTGCATTTCTAGAACTGATTAAATATATCTTCTTTGCCCTGTGTTTCTCTTCACTTACAAAATTTGCTGCTTAACAATGCAGAAGTCTTTTGTCCTTACACATGTGTTTAAAGAGATACTTCCAAGTAGTTTAGACATTACATTTCAGCTAACTGGAATGAGTACATCTATATTTAAAACAAAGATCTATCATTGTCATCCCAAAATAAAATAAGTAATAGCAAAACCATTAGCCACTGTTAAAGCCGTGCCATACCACACTGCAGCGGAGGTATTCCTTGAAACACCGCAGTTAACTCTCAGGAGCTCTGCTGTTGGTGAGGAGTCATCGCTCTGACTTCAGCAACAAGAAATACAAAAGCAATCACTTCCAGATCAGCGTTTAGTGCCATTGATGAGTAGAAAAGAGGGTCAGACTAAGAGCTTGTGTCACATCTGCAGGGTGTTGGATAGATGCTTATCAGAAGCCTCAGAATTTCTCAACCATATGATACAGCTTGTCTTTTCCTTGCACTTAATATAATTATTGAGCCAAAAACTTGCCCTTTTAACACAAGGTCTGTATCTCACTTGGTTTCAGGTCAGAGTAAAACGTGAGTGGGATATAAACAGTATGTAGGTGTCGTGCTTGCTTTTTTGCAAGGGGATGGATTTTTTACCCTATGTATCATGTTTCAAAGCAACCATGACAGGATTCTGAGTGCAGCTGTGGTTGTGCACTTCTTGGGCTATCATAGATAATTACAACAAAGCTATTCTTTTAAATTACTCCAGAGTAGTTTTGGGCTGCAAAATAAAAGGTGGGGGACAGCTTTTTTACTGGACCCCTGCTCGTCTGACCTCGCTGTTGGCTTATTCCCCAATTCTCCTGCAGAGTCACATCAACTGGCTCTCTCCAAGCACAGTCTGGAGGCAGTCAACTCCAAAAATGGATTCCAAATGACAGTGTTCCGAAGACTGAACAAGATTTGATTCCCTGGAGTCCTGCAACACTTCTCCAGAAAGCTTTAGAGCCTCCCATACCTTCATGCCAGACCTCAGGGCATGCAACAAACGTTCTATGTGAATGGCTGAGAAATGCTTTGCAAGAGATACCATTAGTGTTATTACACTTTGCGATCACTAGATTTTCATTTCAGTGGTGATAAAAAGTTTGAGATTAACCAGAATGCTTTATTAGTTCTGCAATTAAGAGTTACATTGTCTTTTTAAAGTTTTAAATTCTTTATTCTTTACATTATAGTAAATTAATGTAATTTTTATAATACCTTTCACAGACACCTTTGATCTTTTAGCTTAATGCCCTTTTTAGCATTGTTTTGAAATGAAATTTGTGATATAGCTTTATTTCAAAAAAGATTAGATTTAAAAGACATAATCCAAGAGATAAACCCATAAATAAAACCCAATTAATTTGTTAGATGTAATTTTTCACCACAAAACCAGCTAATGAAAAGTAAAATATTTCAGATTTTTTTATCAAAATAAACTGAATTCTTTCTGCACTACAATCCCCATCAGACTGAAAAATCTGAAATTTTTTTTTGACACACTGAAAATGGAATCTTTTTATATTTCTACTTAGCACAACGTTCTGTCTAGAAATCTGGTTATTTTATTTAAATAAATAGAAATATTACATTTAGAGTTTAGGCTTTTTTGGACTGAACAAACTACATATTGTTGACTGTAAAAAGCTATTTTCCTGCTTTTCTATGCCCAAATCATCTGAATCATAGAATCACAGAATGGTTTGGGTTGGAAGGGACCTTAAGAATTATCTAGTTCCAAACCCGTGGCCATGGGCAGGGATACCTTCCACTACATCACGTAGCAGGATAATCGGAGGCAAAACTCCAGTCACATTAGATTCAATTTTAATGGCAATAGACATCTTGTATACATCACACAAGGAACTGACAGATCATGATAATGAGTAAACGACAGTGAAAGAGAAATGGCAATGATTTCCGTGTGCTAATATTCATATTTATGAGCAAGAAAAAGCTCCTAGAGAAAATTTAGTGTGCCTGTGGTAGACAAAGATAATTTAATTGTAAGCTCTTTTTTGGCCAAGAAAATATATTCAAAATTTAAAGTAGTGTTATTTTTCATACTTTGAATACCCGCATACTAACATTCCCACCTTTAGTTAAGAAGGAGGCAGAATAATCATGATCTATCAGTTCCCTGTGTTATGTATACAAGAGGTCTATTGCCATTAAAATTGAATCTTTATTTATTTCTTAACTCTTCACTGTCATTTACTCATTGAAAGAAAATAAGACAACCTTGTGACTTTTCTATCTCTTTACTGGACTATGACCATAGAAGTAGAAAAGGGGCAAGAAAATTAAACTCCTCACCGCTTCAGTGTCACACTACTGCCAACAGAAGCCCAACTTTGTGAGGAGAAACTTCCCTTTGAAGAGGTTGACCTTACTCAGTGTGCCATCCGGTTCCCGTTTACCCCTGCCCAAGGAGTGCAGGCAGGCGGGCAGGACCATGCCCACCCCTCAAAGCCAATGCGGAGCTGTACCCACAGGCACAAAGGGCTGGGCTTTCACCCTGTGAAAAGCAAATAGAAGAGGTTGGTGGGAGGCAGTGTGCCAAGGCGCAGAGCAAATTTTGAGGGACTTGCGTTCAAGGTCTGCCCTTGGCTTGCCAGGCAAACCACTTCCCCTGCTGCCTTCTGCTTACAGTAAACAGGGCTACTGCTGCTTGCTAACACAGTGCCAAAAAGATTTGAACAAAAAGTTTAGGTTGTTTTGAAAAATTGCCTCAGAGATTAAATCAAAGTTATTAAATGATTATTTTTTTTAATTTTTATGAAGAAGCATATGGAGATCAATACACTGGAGCAGTCAGTAGCCCAGTGTAAGCGCGTGGGCAGAGGGAAGGAGAGGAAGGATTTAGGTGCAGACTTGCATTTTAATTAAGTGATCAGATCAGCCAAATTTTCCAGCCTTATTTTCATTTTGATCTTCTTTGACTGAAGAAAAATGTTTTCAACTCATTCCTAAGAACTGTAGAGCTAACCTTGTTAAATGCTGTGGATCTGCATAGGAAAAACATCACGTGAGGACCTTTCACTGGGTCTGTATCAGTTTATGGGCGATTTCATACAGAGCCTTCTGACACGGTGAAGACGGACAGTTTGTCACTCACTGAAAACAATCCCACACAGTAAGACGTCTTATGTGTTGGATCTCCATAGCAGCTGTGATTTTCAGTGAGAGCAACTCCTGTCACATCTGGAGAAACCTCACTCCATCCACCCCTGCCTCTATCCACCACCCATCATCGGTGGCTGTACTGACGATAGCTGAGAACAAGCTCTACTATGAGCATGTAAAAGCTTTGGAAAACTACCTAACCACCTCCACTATCATGTGATCCTAATACATTTCACATAGCTGTCATAAAACTTTGCAATATTCATTATTTCTCTAAAACCTAAACTCATGGAATCATGTTGTTTCCAGAAAATGTCAACTTTTGGTTTTGCCATGAGCAGTTGTTACTCGAGGTTTCTGAGACAGCCTTTAAAAACCGTGATGAGCCTATCGCTCAAAGTGGAAGGGCAGGAGATAATTAAAAGGAGAATCCACAGCAGTTTAGGAACATGTCCCCAGGAGGGTATTGCATCTCTGTGTGGCTCGACCTGAGGACGAGAGGCACATGGTCACACAGGCAGAGTGACAGCAGTCACTTGCTGGGTGCCCTCTGGGAGGGGATGGGACTCTGCAGCCTGCATTTCAGGGCAACCCACCGCGTTTTTCCCAGTTTGGAAAAGGTAACAGAAAGGTAGATTGTACCAAACCTGATATTTACACTTGTTTTTCCTCTTTTATTTCACTGGATGATTAAATAAGAGAGCAAGATGGTTAATAACTGGCACAGCCATAGGCAGTGAGTGGAGGTATGTGCGCTCACACTTCTGAGAACTCCCTGAATGATGTACAGCAACATGATTATCAATGTCTAGCCACCTAGGTGTCTTTTATTGCATTAAAAGAAACACAGCAAAATTTGATAAACCGGCCAGGAGCCCTGAGGTTAACACACGTCCCAGAGATCTTGTACTTTTGAAAATGAGTATTTCTTTTCAAACTTGGTTTTGAAAAACCCCAAAGGTTTGTTAACAAGTAATTTGATTTATAGTAGAAGGAACTGGCTTATTGCTGCAATACCACAGGGATTTATTCTGACTGTATTTCAGACATCTCTGATTTGCAGTACTGCTGTGTTGATGACATAGGGTTTCATATTTTTCTTATCTTCTTGCAACTATTCATTTTCTTTACTGCTTAAGGTTCTTTTCAATATTTGTGGTTGAAGGCTTTTTTTGCTTTGGCTATTTTGCTTTTTCTGTGTTTGGATTGCTGGTGGTGGTAAGGGCTGTACTTTTTTTGAGTGAAAATATTTTCCAGAGAGGCAAAAACCAGTAGGATAATGCCAAGAAAATGCCACCACCACAAATTAAAAAAAAAAAAAAAAAGAAAGAAAACTCGCAGCCCTCTTCCCTCAGCTCTGACTTTTCAGCTTTCCAGGATACTGAGCAGTTACTCCTTACTCTGACCTACCTCTAGGACTTCAAAACACAGATGAATCACATGCCTGCTGTGTTTCAGAGGATTTTAATTCTGCTACAACTCTCTGGTAAGTGACAGAGACTTAAAGTCTGAGACTCTCAGAGCTAGCTGTAACAAAGTATTTCGGAGCCTCAGGTATCTCACCGGGAGGCCAGGACATTCACAGCTGAAACATCCACCCAAGGCAGCCGCTCCGGCAGCTTTGGTGCTCCAGTGGCACTGCTGAGGTGACGCTGGGCACCCCAGGCTCCCCCACTGACTTGAAATGAGGGTGCCCAGCCAGGCATTTGGAAAAAAGGCTGTAACATGCTGCCTTCACTATTTTCTTTAGCCTGCTCAAGGGAAGGGCCGAAGCTTTTCCCTGCTGGCTTGTGCTCAGCACAGCATCCGGGGTGGGACGGCTCCCGGCCAGGCTCTCCCCACCCCACTGCCTCTAGACCTACCCTGTGATAACCCACCGTGTGCATTTGGCATGGAAGGAACTTAAGCAATAAACACACAATTCTGCTCAAAGAGCATTAGAGGTATCCTAAACAGCCTACATTTGTAGACAGAGTCCTTCCTTACTTGCATCTTACCCCCTGCACTGTGTGTGTAAGTATGTCACAGGAGAACATGCTCTTTAGAAGATTTATTTGCAATAAGAGAAAGTTAGAAATCAGTGATTCAATTATAAAGAAGTGTGGGAATTTAAAAAAAAAAAAAAGAAATAAAATATCCAGGCAATGCAAAACAAAAACTAGAGCTTGCTGTTTATTCAGTGCTGGCAACTCATACCTGCTTTATTGGTTTAAAACACAACAGTCAGTCATAGGGTATTGTTTCAGCAGCTGGGCCATGTGTTGAAGTGAAACTCTAAGGCCAAGGGAAGTGAAGCAACGTTACAGGGAGAACTAAGAAGGAGATTATGAGAAAAGGATAAGGAGTTGGCTTTTATGAAGGAAATTTTGAAAGAGGCACACAAGGGATTGGCCAAAAGAAATTCAGAGTGTATTATCCTGAGTCCTCAGATGACTGTGTCGAAAAAGGAGAATGAGAGAGGAAGAGAATTTAGCCTTTGAACTTGGAAAAGAGGAAATGAGAGTACCAAAATGCAACCCAAGGTCATGGGTGGCTAAAGGATGTTTAAAGAAAAAGACGGACTCTTTGAAAAGTATTATTTAAACTTAATAATGGACTTAAGAATAAGCAAACAAACAACAGCTGGGATCGTCACAAATGAAACGAGAGTACAACATGAGGTCTCCGGAGTGATTTTATTAGCAGAGAAAGGTCGGTTAATCTTTAAGAATGAAAAGGGAAGAGGAAAATCTAATCAGTATGAAAGGAATCGATACGTAAGTCTCAGTGCTGAGGTGGTTTTGAAGGCAAAATTAAAAATTCAAGCGAAGAGAGAATTTACAAAGCACAGAGCTGTGGTATAAATACTTGTCACCAACATCTTGTTTCATGTTGGGCTTAGCTGCTTCCTTGTCTGCTTAGCATATATGCTGTCTCAGGGTGAGACTTCTACCTTTAACCTGAACAAAGCAAAAGGGTAGGAAGAGAAGTAGTTGTGGGGACACACTTCTACACGGGAGGATGAAGAGAATATTGGGGATCCCCTGCTTGCTTGTGCTGCATCAGTGACCCCCTGGGGATGTGTGCCTCACCTAGCCTCCGCATGGCTCAGGGCAGGGGCGGGTGAAGGCATCCCCACAGCTCTGCAAATGAATCTGTGGTGGCCGTGGCAGAAGAAATAAGGGAGATGGAGAAGCCCCACAAACATCTGGAACGAGACATCACAGCCGAGGAAACCTTAGGGTACCAGGATGTGGACATATGTGGATATTCAAAGGAGAAATGACTGGATATTACTTGTTCTCCAAAGCCATAGCGTTGAGGTTTTCAAAGCCTTTTTCCTGCACGCTAGAAGTGGCGTGGGCTGTGGAAGATCCAACAGTGTATAAGCCTTTTAATGCAGGCTATTGCAATTACCTACTTTAAAACTTGTTTTAAAATCCTTTGGCATGCTGTGCTTTGTTAGACTAAGAATGCAAAGCAAACTTAATACTTTCTAACCAAAAGTAAAAAAGAAAGGCTTTAACAATTCTTACAGTTATTTGTATAACCTTTTCAGAAATGCTCTGTTTTCTTTCTCATTGTCTTTTGTTTACTTTGAGGTTTTGCAGGTTTTGTTATCGGTAATAACTTTGAAATGTAACAAGTAATTTTTAAGAAGCAAACATGAAGTGTTTTACACTTTCGAAGCGTAAATTGCTAAAGCAAACTTTTATTTGAACAACACCAAGGGCTAGCTCTTGTTAGCAAAAGGTCAGCTTGGTCTGTGGCAGCTGTGATGAAGATTTAAATGTCACATTACCAGAGCTTGTGCTTGCTGCTAACCCAGCTTTCACATTTTTGGTTTTGCACTGTTGTTTTTTCAGTAGAGATGGAAGTATTTGTGTACAAGAAAGAGATCGTGGCTAATATTGTGGGCTAAATCCCAAGGAGGGCTAATTAGCCTGTTTGACCATGCTATCACCATGGATGTTTTCACTGACAACAAGAGTCAGGCAGCAAGAAAGAAGTTCAAGAGCTTAAAATGTATATATATTTGTTTCCCAACAGCTTTGAGTGTCAGAGATAGATCTTACTGATGCTAAGGTGACAGCTGCCCATTTTGGGAAAGGAACATACAAAGGACATGCTTATCTCCCATCATTTGGATCAGTCTTAATATCTGAAGAGCCTCATGTTCATGTGTAATCAAACAGAAATGAGATATGAGAAAATGTAACTTTGAGATAAGATGTTATTAAACAGAAAGTAAACTTAAACCCACTTTTTTTTTCCCTAGCTAGTATTTTAGAATATATTTAATAGCTCAAAATACATTTTTCATTTTATGATTGTAAATTCTGTGTCAGTCCAATGACACCCAATACTTCAAAATCCAATTGATAAATAAATTACTTACTCTGCAGAACCTGTCTATCAAGCCCCCCAAGAAAAAACTATTCAGCTTATGTTGTTACATGAAAGAATATGAAAACAAATCCAAAACAAAGAAGAGATTAAACAAAGAAAAGATAAACAAAGGAACCTGCTTACTAAAGATTGAACTTTTCATTCCGGGTGAAATTCCAATATTTTGAAGCTTTTGTTTTAAGTGGCAATAAAGACTGATGATATTTTTATTTTCCACAAAAACTGAATTTATTAAAAGAGTTTCTTTGGAAAAACAGGACCAGATCTTTCTGAAACAACAAAAAGTCTTCTTCCGAGCAGCTGTGCTGCAGAATTCACCACCTGATTTGGGGTGCATATTCCCAAAGCTCACAGCCTCCTGGCCCCAGCACCGGGAAGATGTTGGGGCTTTTCTTGGCCAGGAGGGTCCCTGAACCCTGCGCTCCCTTGAGTCCCGAGTGCCTTTGCCCCTCCCATCCTCAGAGCAGGGACAACCTTCTACCGTAAGTGATGTCGGCAGCTCAGCAATTTATCCAGACATCAGACAGATTTAGGAAGGGCTAGAGGGTTACAGCAACCATACAAAATATTATTATACACCCACTCGTGAGCATTTTTCGTTCGTGACGAAAAATTTGTATTTTGCAAAAAATACAGTCATATTAGTACTGAGATTGCTATTATTTTGCTATAATTACAGTAATATTTTCAGAAATTCTGTTGTAACTATTGAGACCAACTTGTCTCCTCACCAGACTGCAGACAGAGGCTGTGTAGCCCGTTGGTGACAACTCGGAGTTTAGGGTCCAATCAACTCCACTCTTGTTAATTGTAAATTATAGTCAGGAAATTTTTGATTATTATTAAACAGCAATCTTTGAATTCCAGTGTTACTCTCTTCCCCAGGAGGGCCATCAATCTACTTTTTCAAATATATCCTCGAAGTGCCATTTCAGCATGTGAGACTGATTTTGAAATGTAAATAGGTTGTGCATGTACAATTTCAACTTTCTGATAAATGAAAAGCATATGTATTTTACTTGACTGGTACGTTTAAAAATGCCTGAGGAACTTCCATTACAATGTATTGAAGTGCAATTATTCTACACAAAATTGTTACCCACAGCACCCTTCCTTCCAAACTAGTCATCTCCAACTATAGTAAGTTTAACATTCTCTGAAATTGTATTAAAATAGAATGATAGCTCCAGTTAATAGTTGAGATGTATAGTTCAGTATGAAGTTTAATATTTTTCTCTCTCCATTTTCTACTAATATGTTGCACAAAATGGAAACTATCTGGTTACATGAATAAGCTGCTGCTGCTGCTTTTCTGTGACTGTTTCATAGTTCATTTTTACGATTCTATTTTATGATTGCACAGCCTTAATGTTTTGCAAATCAGTAGTTGAATAATAAATTATACCTTTCATATCTTATTTTCACAGCACTTTTTATTATATGTCATATTTTTCAGGTTTTCATTTGGGGCTATGCTTGATGTAGTGTAAACTTGGTTTTTTAGCATTAAAATCACTATTTGTACTCAAAGGTATATCATATTCTTTTTGGGACAGACTCTGATCACATCGGTTCAACTGCATTGATGTGCAAATTTAGGATGCCTACCCAATAATATCATCTTCCTGTGATAGTGTAAAATTGTTAAGAAGATGGTACAGGGGTTAAAATTATTTCCATTGGTAAATATGCTAGAAAAGGGCCTGATTATACAAAAAACTTAATGGAACAAACTGTAAGATGGAGGAGCAAGCTCCGAGGGCAGCAATTTCAGTGTCTTGCAAAATAAGCCTAGAGCCAGCCAGGTTCGTAGGCTGGAGACCACAAACCAGGTGTTACCCAGTACAGGTGAGGGCCAGAAACAGGAGGCAGCTCAGCCTCCTCCCTCCCAGTCCAGGTCGCAGAAATGGTTACGAAGATGCAGCTCCATCTTTTTAATCATCTGTTCGTGGCCCAGGAGCAAATAAGAACAAAACTCAAGAAGAAAACTCAGTTGAACTCTCAGTCCAGCCTGGATTTTTTGTCCCCATTTGAAATTGCCCATGAGCCATTCTCTGCTTAGGAAATGGTCCTCATGTTGTTTTTCTGGACTGAGCTCAACAAAGAGTTCTTCCCAAAACTATGGTCTTTTTGGCCATGTTGACATGAAATAGCTCTGTCAGATGCAAAACGTAGGAGAATAGTTCTTGGCCCTGTTTGCTGTTCTCCCTAAATATGGGCACAATATAGCTGCTTTGACAGAACTGTTGCAGCTGGTATTAGAGTAGTTTTGAATCTCATCTACAGATTATCTCCCAGATTATTTCATCTTTGAGACCTAGCTATGTATATGAAGAAGCATGCCGGGCTCTCCTTTAGTTTGCCCTGGGTCTAGTCTCCCAGGAATGACTTTCTGGGAAACTACAAAGATCGTGATAAGACACAGTATTGTAGTAGGGAAAAAAATAACTAATGCTGCACTTGTAGTGAGCATGACAAATCTCATCCAAAATTTGAGGTACACAGATTAATACATGGTATATTTTTAAGATCTTGCCCAAGGCACGAGTAAATATTTATAAGCGTTTAAAGAATTTTCTGAGAAGCATTTGACCTCTGTGGTAGCTGGGGTTGTTTTTCGTGGTTCTGCATAGACACTTCAATCACAGTCAGTGATTCTACTTTTGTATTCCTTTCCATCCTTCAAACTTATCTGCAGTTTCGTGATGGCAAATTTTCACAGAGTGAAAACAAATCATCTAAATTAATATCTAGTTTAAAAATATGCTTTATGGTAAAGAATGTGAAAGAATTCATTCTTAGGAGTTGCACTGTAGAGCAAGAGTGATGCTCCCCGTATCCTGTATTTTCACTCTTCTGCTCCAAGCAGGAGCTCTGTTCAAGTATTATCATTAATTTGAAATAAATGACTGAACTGGGAAGGTGTATCTGAAGCACATAGGTACTCCCAGTCATGCTAACCAGTATTGCTACCTCTCAGCTTGAAAGAGCTTAACTCAAGTGAAGTTTTATATACGATTTCATACACATTTTTTACAGGTGGCTAAAAGAAGTGAAACACCTATTTCTTTGTCTGCTTCTGGCTCCCTTTGCTTCTCTCCACTGAAAGGTGCACATGGTGTAAGCATTGTTTTCCCAACAATTAACGTGAAGCAATAGATCCTTCCCTAGATATATTGCTAACAATTAGTTGGCAGAAGATAGAAAACCTACAGACTGTACTTCTATGCGGTTCTGTTGGCCCTGTTTGTCTCACAAAAATAGCACCTACAAATCATATGCAAAGAGATAATGATCAGTCCATAACAAGGGCGTGTATAATCAAACTTCCACTTCCAGACAGTATACAAGATGGAGAGTTTGGACAGCTTTGTTTGTTTAGTAAGTTTGCCAGCAAATGTAGCTAGGATAGAATTGTAACGACCCAAACAGAAGGGAAAAAACCCATTAAGATAATTTTCTGGGCATTGTTGTCCTGCTATTGGATAAGCAGGCATGGATCAACTGGTTTCCAGCTCGTGAGGTCCTTTGTCCTGTGCAGGGGAATGAAAATGTTAGAGAATTTTTCCCACTGTCATTCAATGCTTGTTCTTAACTTTCTTAAGATATGAAAGTTACATAAAGCATCCTGCAAAGTTGCAAGCAGTATGTCTGATGTGCTGTTTGATACACGCCTACATTTCACACACAGGCAGATGTCCTGCTAGGATTTTTTCTAACAGCAGTTGCAATTACTTGCCTTGCATTTGTGATGCAAAATGTGTCTGACATTTCTTTCCCCAAGCTGCAGCGTCCGGCTTTGAAACTCCACTACTTTACTGGTAAGGAAAATATAAGATTGACACAAAACAAGACAAATGTGCCGCTTCCTTCTACGCTGATCATAATAGACCTTTCCTAGAAACTCTGCTTCTTCATAAAACCAATCTGGCTATTCACAGTAATACCCTCCTTTAATTAAGGACATTTACCAAACAACTGTTAGGAAGATGCTAGGTTAAAAAATAAACAAGCAAACAAAGCTCATGCTGTCTTCAGAAGACTATTTTAAATTGAACTGATTAGTGCATTCAACCTCAGGCAATTTCCCTTGGGTTTGATCTCAGACAAACAGAGATTCAATTACACCTGTACACAGTAGGCAATATTCAGACTTGAAAGTTTTCAAGGATCAGGATCAATTGTTTGCTAAATCAAAACCTGAAAGTTTTGTCCAGAGACCTAGTCAACAGGAGCTTCTTTGCCTCTGCATGTAATTGCCTTTCCCTCCTGGATGAATGACTTTATCTTTTGGAAGTGAAATTCAGGCATTAACATTCCCTTCTGTCAAATTTCCTTTGTGTATATATAAATGCATGTAATTTCTTTGCTAGCAAGAGAAAACTCTACTATCATTTACCTAGTACCAGATAAGCAGTTTGAAGACAGTATGCCAGATTGCTTTAGTGAATATGTATCTTTATATTAATCTCTATGAACTAGTCAGGACTTACATAAATTCAGTCCCACATAGCACTTATGTATTCACATACCTTTCTGTACGTCGCCTCACGTGGTATAAAAAGCACAATGAAGTCAGTCTGGTGTCCCTCACCTGCTCTGATGAGTGTAGAGCTTACAATATGAAAATAGACTGCTCCTACACAAAATGTTGTCAATGCATATTGCTTTCCTCTCATTTATCTCTTAGTAAGAATGTAAGTAGGTCTTTGAGAATTAGATGAATTTAAGTTGCATCAACTAATAGACTCAGATCAGATTTTGCCCTGGTCTCCTGCTCTAAATAACTTTAATGAGTCTGCATATAAAGAGCACTTGGTCTTTTGAGGTCAACAGGAATTTTTGTTACTGAAGGAGGTGATGGGCTAAACTAAAGTGACTGGAACCTCACTGATTTTTCTGATGTTCTGTATTCTGAGAGGTTTCTTAGTCAAGGCTATTCAACATTTAAATCTTCAGAATTCATTCTGAGAGATCCAAAGACTGCATGTGAGAGAATTTAACCTTAATGGGACTGGAGAAGAAAGCATCCTGCTGTCACTAATTTAAAATAATCTTTTAATGTAGTAGAAGTTTCATGTTATCTGGAGAAAATACAAATAAATTTCCATTATTAAAAAGGACAAAATCCTCAAAAGTGCTATAGAAATTATAGACTTAAAAAATCTTATGACTATGCTAAGATATTTGTTGAGTGGATATATGTTTAAGATAATTTCACATTTGGATGCATTTGGAAAGGACAATTTAATAAGTATGATGTATCAGGGAATTTATAAACCAAGACAAGCTAATTTAAGTACATGTAGACTAAAATAAATGACTCGGAGAGCAAGAAGGCTAACACATGCTTAGGAGATATGGTTTCTAGTAATTGTGGACAAAAAATGATCAGTTTTAGCATATTCTCTAAGCTGATGATGAGATAAGTAGAGAAAGAAAAATTAGAACTAAAAAGAAAATTAGAACTAAAATGTGAGAAAAAAAATGAATGACAAGTGGAAAGCAGTTTTTTTGGGTTTTGTTTTTGTTTTTGTTTTTTTTTTCGAAGCAAACACCAACTTAATGAACTGAAATCATATTTAAACCACTGCCTGTGGATAGATATTTACTGCAGTCACTAAGGGAACCCTCAAGCTGATCATATCTCATGATGAAATCCCCAGGGAATGGGCTTTCAAAGAACTGTCAAAGCTCTTCCCTCACTCAAAGTCACTTTCAAGATTGAGATCTACATGCAATATGGTGAACTTTTACATACATATTCAACTGCTCTTAGATAAATTATTTGAACTTGAATTCAAGAGCATTTCCTATAGACATTTCCTGCAGAGTATATGCAGGGAAAGCAGAAACATCAGAAACAGCTAGTAAGCAGCGGCAGTATGAAGTATATAAAAAGTATAGGATACACTGTAGCTCAGGAAAGCACACATTTTGTTACAGAGGAGAAGGATAGAAGTATGCAGAACTTAAAAACATCCTGAGTATAAAAACCCCAAGCATCGCTATAGGCTCGGGGAAGAGTGGCTGGAGAGCTGCCTGGCAGAGAAGGACCTGGGGGTGTTGGTTGACTACCGGCTTGATATGAGCCAGCAGTGTGCCCAGGTGGCCAAAAGGCCAATGGGATACTGGCGTGTATCAAGAATAGTGTGACCAGCAGGAATAGGGAAGTGATCTGCCCCTGTACTCGGCACTGGTGAGGCCGCACCTGGAATATTGTGTCCAGTTTTGGGCCCCTCGCTTTAAGAGAGATATTGAGCTCCTGGAGCGAGTCCAAAGAAGGGCAACTAACTGGTCAAGGGGCTGGAAAATAAACTTATGAGGAGCGGCTGAGGGAGTTGGGGCTGTTTAGCCTGGAGAAGAGGAGTCTGAGGGGAGACCTGATTACGGCCTATAAATACTTGAGAAGGGATGGTGGGGAGGTGGGGGAAGGGCTCTTTACATTAGTGTCGGGTGATAGAACAAGAGGAAATGGGCATAAGCTTAGTCAGGGGAGATTGAGGTTGGATGTTAGAAAGTATTTCTTCTCTGAAAGGATTGTCAGCCACTGGAATAGGCTGCCCAGGGAGGTAGTTGAGTCCCCATCCCTGGATGTGTTTAAGAAAAGGGTGGATGAACTACTTAGGGATATGGTTTAATGAGGGATTAGGGACCGTTGGACTGGATGATCTCTAAGGTATTTCCAACCTAGAAATCTATGAATCTATGAACCATGTTTTATGACATTCATAGTCTCTTTTGTGAATAGTCATCCAGCTCTGCCTCAAAAATGTCAAATAAAGTTTACATTGCTTACTTGAAAAGATAGAGAACTTTGAAAACTCTCTGCTTTAAATTGTAAGTATCTGATTTTGGTTAAAAAATGTCAACATTAGAGCCAGCAAAATACCGTTACCTTGTGCTTCATGGAGACTATAGATAAATGAAATTTTGCTGATAGCTATGTAAAAACTTTATCCTCTTTCTAAAGCACCTAATGTGAGCCAGATTTGAATCGGAAGCTGTGTAACTAAGGTTAGCACAATCTAATAAAACCTGCTGGAGAGGAAAGAATATTAGCATTGGCTTGGCACCATATTAATAAAAACAATTGACTTGTGGCCAACATGGACCATGGGAAAGCTATGGAACACTCTAAAAAAAAGCCTAGAAAGTAACTACATGGTGAAGAATCTCATAGGTGAGTGCATGGAAATTCTGCTTATGCACAAAAGACACACAGAGGACACAGGAGAAGGTTATCTGATTCCCCTCTAGTTTCTTTGGAAGAAGCTGTAAACCTTAAAAGTGCATCACAATAAACTACTGGGACAGGAGAGGGCACACCATTTTTACAGGCAACTTTCTAAGTGACGCAGGCCATAGCAGCCATTCCCAACTGCTATCTCTCATACACCCCAGCCTCAGCAAAAAGCCATTCAGGAATCCACACGTAATTTCTCTACTAGTTAATATTTTTAGTGCTATGGAATGAATATAAAAAACTGTGTTCCCTGTATTACATTTTTTTACGTGTTTTTGTCCTGTGAATTTCCTTACTTTTGACTATTGACATCTTTTGACAATTCTGGAATTTCAGTTACAGAAATTTTCATAAACTAAACAATTGTTTTATATCAAGCGTCTCAGTGAGTATTGTCTTAACTTTGCAAAGTAATATTAATTGTATTGCTTTAGGTCAGTATTTTGCATTATTTCCAAATGCTTCTTAGCATGATAATAGCTTCTGGTTCCTACCAACTGGCCTTGCATGCCAGAAAAAGTCATCATGTTATGCCACCTAGAGGTATTCTTTCTGTCTTTCTGATGTTATTTCATATATTATCTAAATTATCTATGCATTAATTACTATATTATTCTGCTCTGTTTTGCCTGATGATACCTTGATTATATAGCAAACTGGATAATCATGACCATATGAAGTTTAGCTGATTACCAGACACAACAGTGCAGAAAAAAGCATATTTCTGTTTGCTACGTCTAGTCTACAGACTGAGAATGAAGGACTACACTACTGTTCAGTATATCATCTTAACAAACTGGAAAAGACCTCCAAGGACAGTTGTTGTCTTTTCTCATTTAACCAAAACACATTCACCCAAATCAGAGAAACCAAGTTAAAAGTGGAGGGAAAACAAGGAATTGTCTTCCTCTCTGAAGTAAGATCAGCTTACCAAGAGAACAAGTGAACAAAAATGTTCCAAAGCACCCTTCAGTGAACAGGAAAGTGAACTTTATGGTGGGTTTATAAACCATTTAATAATCTCTAAACTTTGCATTTAACGATCTTTATTACTCAACATTTAGACAGAGATCGTTACTCTCTATTAAGAAAAAAACTCCTTTGAACGGCAAAAGTTATTATGCAGTGAATACATAGAAAGAAATACATTCCTCTAAGAAGGACATTCTAGAAATAGGAGTATCTAAAATGAACAAAGATTTCTCAAAAGCTACAAATGGTAAACAGGTGAGTATAGGTACTCATACAAGCATGAAAGAAAACAGCTATTTCTCTATTTTAATAGTCAAGAAATGGACAAATACTTTTTAGAATTTGGGGAGCATCTCCAAAGATAGTGAGGACACATGCTCAACTTGGAAAAAAAGGGAAATCTTTGTTCTTTACATAGGAAAGGAGTTGCAGTGTGAGCCAATTCTTATTTTCAATGTTCAAAAAACTTCTCAACTCAGCTAATCATGTTCCAAGCCTGCAACCTAACTACCTGCTTACCTTTTGCTCTGAAATCTGCCACTTCCATGTCATTCAGCAATTTCATGTCAGACTCTGTTAAATTTAATCTGATATGTTCCTGCAGAAAAGTTTCAGACTTGAAATTCAGCATTTCCAAACAATTTTTTTTAAAATGGAAAAAACTCTCAACCTGCTGCAATAATGGCAGTTTTCCAGGTATGATACATGTTCAAGCTTGATGTTGGATGAAGATGTGGGATGAGTACAAGTATTCTTCTCTGTCACGTAACCTTGGGGGATTTCCTTATAGTCAGTGAAGAGGAAAGGGCCTAAATCCAGTAGTCAGAGCTCTGCTTGGCAGTATTTGCGAAAGAAAAGCTGAATATTATTTATAACTAGTATATTATTTTTATAACTAGTATTTTCAGTCACTTAGAGGTACTTGCTGCTTGTGTAATATCCCTGAGGAAAATATGACTTACTTCCAGTCTTTAGTAAAAAAATTATAAAAATGTGCAAACATTTGCTGGAAACATTTGTAGCATTTTACTGTTTAAACAGTGTTGGATAATGGTAATGATCTTCACATGTTTCTTTTCACAGGAAGAGTATGTGAGCACTGCGACACAAATACTTCTGCCTAATTTTTTAAAACATACTCCCTTTTTTTTTGGTAAATATCCCTGTGAGAAGGTTGTAACAAGTGCTTCTGTGAATATTCATAGAATATGAATCATAGAATGATTCAGATAAATTCAGGGTAAACATGTTCCCTCAAATGTATGACCTGAGTTGAGGTGAAAGGATGAGCTATAAAGAAGTTAAAGCTGCGAGCAAGAGCCTCCTGTGATACAAAAGCACATTTTAAGCTTAGACATGTCTACATGTTCTCTTGGTTATTTTAAATCTAAGCTTTTCCTTCTTACCTAGAGCTTTTATCATATAATATATATATGTTTGTATGTTTTTGCCAGGAATATATAGCTATTTAATTTTTAACCAAAGCTTAATTTTACTTTGTTGTTTTTCTATGTGCTTTTGGTCTTATCTATCGTTTTGATTGCACAAACAGCACATGATCAGCTTTTGCTGTTTGTCATGGATACAGAGGTAGTCAGTGTTTGTCATAAAGACACGGCTCCCATAGTCCGTACGACACCTTGAAAAGTTCAGTTATAGGAGTTTTCTGGTGCTGTTCCTTGAGGCTGCAGAGAGTGTTACAAAGTCAAACAGTAACGACTGAAGTCCATCAACTGAAGAAGCAGTTACCCTCCTCCAAACTCTTTGTAATATTTCAGCTAATCACAGGTTTCCTTAGGGTTTAGTTCCTGGACAGTTCCCAGTACTGGCTGCCACCTACACCCTGCAGCCACAGCCTTGTCCCCTGTTTTTGGTGGCTTATTTCAGAGTGCTTCATGTGGATATACAACAGGTTATATGGGGTGTCCCTGCGGCAGCATGAGGGGCCTGTGAGAGGTATGGAGGCCACAAAAGCCCAAAGGAGGCACCACGAAGGGCTGGCATGGGTAGGAGCAGGTCATTCATGAAGAGTCCTGTGAAATGCTCTTAAATGCTTGCAGCGTACTGTAGAGCTAGCCAGGATGCCTAACTGCAAAGTGGGGTGTATTTTGAATAAGCAAATACAAAATCTTACAGCTCTGGGATAGTCATTATAATAGCAGAAATTTGGAATTGTTAAGTCTTAATTTCCAACCTAACTGCAATCTATAATGCTTTTGGAGCTTTATTGCTTAAAAGACAGCGACATACTGAGGACACCACAAGCCACGTGTGGCTCGCAGAGCCAACACTGACTAAATGAAAAACCCTTCAGTAAAACATGAGAGGAACACGCTGTAAGCCAGAACGAAGCGTGACCTTGTTCAGTACATGGTCTATGATTGAAAATGTCCCAGAGTACATTTAATAAATGCATCATTTTCCTAGAAGAAAGTTCAAAGCCCTGAGTTGCACAGGTACATTTTTTTAAAAAGTTCTGTAAAAATGCGTATACGCTTTCCTCAGATGTCAAAAGTGTCTTTTTGTTTTGTTTTTAGTTAGAGAAATAATAATCTGCGCACTTACTGGCTATTTAGTAGCCAGCAACCAGTCAGATAATAAATCAGAGGGAGATAGAAAATTGTTACTCTTCTGAAACAAACCTCAAGGGTTCCTGAGAACTCTCAATGGTTTAACCAAGTACCTGAAACAAGAAGAGAAGAAAGTGGAAGACTAAAATACAGTGAGAACTGGCTTGTTCTCTGAGTCCAACAAACTCCTGTGAAAAACAACAGCTTCCTTCCACCCATGGACATTGCTAGCATGAAAGATCATACAAACTTTCTGAAAGTTGGAGATAAATACACACAGCTTGCATTTGCCACTGTGACTAAGGCTTCATGAAACAGAAACATCACTTGTTTGGCACAGGGACCAGTTTGGCACTGACTGGAGACCAAAACTGAAAGGCACTGTCAGTCCTAAAAGTAAGTTTGTTCCTGAGATTTACAGATGTCAGAGGTCTGATCACTTCAGATTCCACATTGATCCATCAGTTAAACTTTGGACAATCTCCTGCTTACCAGTAGCATGTTATAAACCTGTTCTGGTAAAACAAATCAGTATTCTGACTGTAAATCGTATTTTGACTGTAAACTTTACTCCTTGAACTGTTCAAGGATACACAGTTTAAGCTCAGTGGTGAAAGTTAGAATTTTTGCATCGTCAGGTACGATGACTTTTTCAACTTTAAGACCAAATAAGAAGAATCTAATCACACTATATACCTCTGTTAGCTCATTGCCTCACTGATTGCACTAACAGATGTTTTATTGGAAGTTGCCTCCAAGATAGAAAAAGTTTATTATATATTTTCAAAATATTAAATTGCTGTAATTTTTGAAAGCCATGAAAATGTCTTTTTATTTTTTGAGATTTTGCATT
This sequence comes from Tauraco erythrolophus, assembly GCF_009769465.1. Lineage (NCBI taxonomy): Eukaryota > Metazoa > Chordata > Aves > Musophagiformes > Musophagidae > Tauraco > Tauraco erythrolophus. Next base: position 89,437,266 of record NC_141466.1, on the reverse strand, counting down.
TTATACTTTCTTTAATATTTGAACACAGATAAACATTGGAATGGCATCCTTTTTTCCTTCTAAAGAAATGTTTCTGTTAATTAGAAGAATTTTGACTATAAATGTCAAAGTTCTCAGAAAAGTTGATACATTCTGTAAAGACTGATGTCAGAATGGGCATGGAATAGGTAATAAGTTTTCTATTGAGATCAGCAGTGTGGATAAAGGCAGAAGAAAGGATCTTAGGGAGAGGTATTTCAGACAGAAGTGTTGAATTATAAGAGCTGACTGAGTTACCTCCAAATTGATTGAACCATGCAACCTATCTACAGCTGCACCAATTGCAAAGTAAAACATCCTCTGCTCAAACAAGCCTCACGGTGCTTGGTACCTCCAGTCTCGCTGTGCTGGCAGCTACTCAGAGTGACGTGTTCAGGGCCCAGCCTTGCTCCCTGGGTTGCAAGGGAGCGAGGTGGGACACCAGGACATATATTGCCCATAGGTTTGTTTTCTGGGGTGGCAAATCTGTTAGTCCATAAGGAGGCTTGTAGGAAAATGACCACTGACCCTTCAGCTCTTTGTGCTAATCCGAATGAGTTATTAAAAGGTTAAAAGTGTATTAACAGTAATCTTATTGTCTCTTATGTGCGTTTGAGCTCTCTGTTTCCTGAAGTCTTGTTATTAAAAGAACTATTTCCTTAATAGATTGCATTAGGTTATGCAGCAAAGGTTAATTATGATTTATATGCACTTTAACAGCACGCTAAGACAAATGTGGTTCTACTTAAAGCAAGAGTTAGATTTGGTTAAAACTTCTGAATGTAAACAATTCTGTAGAAATAATTATTTATTAAGAGGTTTCCTGTGACTCTGAATGTGTCAAAAGGCTAGTTTTAGCTTCACTGGCAGTCTTCCAGACAAGACTAACGCCAAGCTAGCAACATGCACTTATTTCTTGACATAGCATATGTATCTTAAGTGCATGAAATATCGATTCCCATCATGACTTTTAAGGCAATTAATTAATAGGGAATTAAAATATGAATTGCCTCACATCTTTTTTAAACAACAAATTCTTGCAAGATTTAAATGTAAATTAAAAGCATCAGAGAGGTTTGTAACTGGGAATGAGAAAGGCATTACAAAAACTTGGGCCCTGATTTATTGATGCAACCACATACATGTCTTGGAAAATCTATTGCTACATAATCCTTTCATAAGACTATGGTTTAAAAAAGATACCGCTAGAGGAGAAGTGAGAGAGTTCTGACAGAAATGGAGTAAAATCTCAGTTTGGTGGATGCCCTGTTATAGCTGGAGCAGCACAGTGGGAGTTATCCTTCTCAAATGTACCCTTGACAGAAGGAATAAATTCATTCCAGAATGACCCATGTGGGCAATGGAAGACTTAATGAGCTGGAATTTGTACATTTCTTGCCAGCAGATGAGGAACAGCGTGAAAAAGGGTCATCTTTTTAAAAAGAGAAAATTATTTTCATGGGAGTCATCTTATTGCAGGATAAGATTTACTGACTCATAGCAGATTTGCTGCAATAGATTAAGGTACGTTATGAATGACTCAGGACATGCACTGATTTTGAGCAAATATTTGGAGTAAAATTATCTGCTGCTATAAACAGAATCTGTTAATTTTGATGTGAATTTGAGCAGTTGCATCGGGAAAAGAATGTGGCTTTATATTTGGTTCAATTCTGCCTAGGGAAATAATCTGAAAATAAACATTAGCTTTTCCTAAACCCAGTCAAATGAAGAAGGAACAGGTATAAAATCTAACATTTGGCAATTCCACTCTTCCTCATGTTCCTGTACCATGTGTGTTTGTGTAGTCTTGAAACATCATACTTTTGATTGTACTAAGCCAGAGACAGGCAGATAATTTGACACATATAAATTACCTATATAGAAGCAGCGCTTCTGAAGTAATTACTTAAATGGAGTTTAAGCCTAATGTCAGTATAACATTCACCACATATTTGTCTGATCTTTTCTCAGTGTGTCATCCAATAAGTTCTTTCAAGATCAATTTATCTCCATATAGTTAAGGTTGATTTTTGCTGATGTTGACTCTAAAGGGAAATGTTTGTTGTTTGTGCGGTTTTTTTTGGTATCATTCTAGTGGACACCCACTGTTGCTCAACTTGATCATTTTCCAAGTTTGAAACTTCTGAGGTACTTCAGGAAGAGGTAACTGTATCAAGCTTTATATCAATGTCGTTATGAATAGGGAAATCCCTAATGTGCCTTGCACTTCTGAAAGTGAATATCACTTACCCATTCAGGGAAACACAAAATCCTCAGCCCTTTTCTGCCTTTTCAGATACTCGACTTCTTCATTTGCTTCAGAAGAACTGTACAGACTTTACTAAGGCTGAGATCCCCCTCACCACCTTCTATTGTGTACTGACTGCCAACCTTTCAAGACGATAAAGTAGATTTCAGTCAACCATCAGGTTGAGCTGTCACTATGTGTTACTGAAGATCTCCTGAAAATAGCAGTATGCGGAGTACTTGAAATCAACAGTCCTCTCTTCTAAGCACAGTAAGTAAATTTTAAAGACAGATTTTTTTTTATTTAGAATTTGTTAGCTGTGAAGCTAAAAAATCCATAAAAATCATAGTTAAGGTATGAGAAAACAGATTGAAAACTGGGTTTGGCGGTCTTTAATTCAGAGAAATTAGAAAATTTGTGTTTTCCATGGAATACTAAATGCAAAACAATATGATTGGATTGTCAAAATAGATTATGTATGATAGTATGTTGCAGGACTTAAGCCATGGGTCATAAGGAGATAGTGAAGTTCTGTTAACAGAGGTGAGGTAAGATATTGATTGAATTGCAGCTGATGTTTGTGTCTGAGAAAAACAGTCGAGGCAGAAAAAAAGCTGCAAAAAAGCAGTGGACAGCCAAAAAAGAGCTTCTAGTATGACCTGAAATGAATCTCAGACAACAGTCTTTGAAAAATACATATTATAAAATACTGGAATGGAGAGTAAACACTTCCCCTTCTTGTTTGATTCCTGTTGCATTCAGAGGAATCAGACTTTGACGCAATCCTTTTTATTTACAAAGAATCCTTTTTATTTACAAAGAATGTGTGCAAATAAATATCTGGCCACTATCAAGTTCTCCCATAGAGAAAGAACTTAAAGAAACTAATTCTGATGAACAAGTCTGGTGGAAAGGGGTAGCAATATGCCACACATACAGAATGACATTTTCACAAGGTATAAAGAGAGTTAGTTTTAATGTGCAGCAAGACGCTAGCTCCCAAGAACCTCAATCATTTTTTAAATAGGATATGAGTCCTTCTGAGAAAAAACATTTTTGTGAGTCAGTTCCACTGAAAAGGCAATCACCTGCTAACCTCATATTTTTATATTTTACTGTTAGTCATATCCATAGTTATGGGATGTGCCTAAAAGTGCTCCCATGAAATAACTAGAAGTAGAGTATATCATTAGATTTATTTTTTTTTTTTCCCTCCAAAAGAAGACTCTATGAAAAGGAAGTTCTTTACAAATGCCCCAGATGCCCTCTGGCTTCTGTGTAATAAAATAATCATGAACAAGTTGCAAGGATTTCAAAACAGAGTCTTTGTTATCTCCTTTTTCCAGCTAAAGTGATGTGTAAGGAATAGATGTCTTTCAGGAAGTCTGCTATGATTTCTTTGTACATAGGGAGAGAACCTGGCTTCAAGATAGAGTAAAACAGTTCAGAAGCTTTTCCAGGTTCCTTATGGACTCTTTGTCAATGGAGAAGTACATGTCCTCTTCCTTATGTTTTTTTTCCTCTTAGCAGTTTCGTTTGACAGCTTTGAGGGACAGCTGAGCAGAGCATGCCACAAACAAGTAATTCCTGTCCAACAGTAAACCTTTGGCTAGAGGTTTATGGCAGGATTATAATGGCCTCTCTACTCTCTGAGCAGTGGGAATTGGACTGTAATTTAATAGACAGTGTTTTTCACTTGTTACTTTGCTCATGAATTAGGGGCATTTTTGTGAGCTAAATAGAGCATAGCTATAAAATGGAGAGTAACCATAAAGTAGAGTAACACTCATGTTTTATGTGCGTTTCAGATATGTTATGACTGCTTAATAGCAGGGCGAAATGACTTTTTGACAAACTGAATTATGTGAATATATCGGCACAAATCTTACAAAACAAAGTTATATAAGATTAATTATTCTATACTACTGTTTGCCTAAGGATGTATGTTCTTATAACACACAAAAGTATTTAATAATTTACGAGTTTTATAAGAGAATAATATTGCTTCCCTCAGAAGTAATACTGCTGTTAATATTGAACAACTTACTGTAGTACATTCAAACTAATCACTCAGGCACTTGCTTTGCAAGGTAAAGAAAATTCCTGTATAACAAGGCAGTAAATTTATTTCACTACAGTGGCAGAAAATAAAAATGGAAAAAGATGGACTTCGTCAAGGTAACAGGAGTTGCTGTAAGAAAATCAAGAAAATGAGCAGCTTTACTAAAGTGGGCCAGGTTGGCACTGATTAGAAAATACTTTTTCAAGAGCTGGAGTCTGACAGTGGGCTTCAGAAATTTTGAAAGAAACAGAGAAAGAACACTCACTAAATTAAAGGATTTAAAAGTTTTGAGAAGAAGAAAATATAAGATTTAACCTTTATACTACTATAGCTCTTCAGATAAAACTGTATTTCATTTGATCTGTATTAATTTTGACAAAAGTTCCACTCCTGTGAAAACAGGAGGCTCTGGATTCATTTACAATAGTCAAATCAGGAAAATCTAACTTAATAATTCAAATCAGAGTCTTAATTTAATTATTTCAAATCCTAGCGACTTGAATAGTTAGAAAGCAGTTGTCTGCTCCACAGTGAGTTTCTCAATATTTGCCATTGGAAACAGTTAGGTTACCTTTTGTCTGTCTCTCTCTATTCCTATCTCATTATTTTCATATAGATAACTAGTTGCTGATTGGAACATACATTTCAAATTACAAGTCCTATGGTCTAAGTAAGCAGAAGAAACTGTGAGTGTTTGGTGGAAAGTCCTTAATTTGTCACACGCACTTCAAGTGCTTCCTCCAATAAAAGTTCTGAAATTGCACAATATCAATTGTGTTTATTGTTTCTACTAGTACATTATATATACACAAAATTAATAAAAAACATTGGCAATGCAGTTTACATGACACACAGTGACATTCTGGATAAAGGTGTACAGAGAAATGCAAGAGAAGCTATTTGCTTCTCATTACTGCATTACCATGGATCTTGATAGCGATCTCTAAGTCGTTATAGGTTCTATCTACTTATACTTGCACAGTATTTCAAGCTATTTTTTCTTCCGTCTTAGTAGACTATGTTCTAGAAATTCTGCTATCGACTTGCAGTCTTCCAACCCTGCCTCTTCTCCCTATCATTTCTCTCCTTTTTCTCCAAAGCACATCCTTTCCAGGATCCTGTAGGTGGAATCTGGGCTCAAAATTCACAAGTTCCTTTTCATATCGAGACTCAGTCTCCAATACTAACTTGATGATTCAGAAAGACATATGTATAGCCCTCAGCAGCAGTAGGAGTCCTCTGTGAAATAAACTCTGAGAAGGGGTATAATTAAAACATTAATCTTTATGCAAGGTGACAGGGTAGCCTTGGAGTGCAACAGCAAGCAAGACCAACTGATGAAGTGTGGAGGGATTCTGGTGGCATTATTTTAAGATTTATTTTGCATACCTGTTAGACTGATATGAAGAACTATAGCATCACACTTTATAACTATCTGTGATCATATTAAGACATTATAATTGTCAGTAGCAAAAGTGATAATGGTTGGTATTTGGAAATCCAACATTTTTCTAACTGTTCTTAAAATTGCAATCTGTTCTTATTGAAGGAAAGAGAGAACTTTGACCAAGGAATAGAGAACAGGAGTCCATTGGGGTTCACAGTATTTTGGTCAGCCTCTGATGGTGATGATCTCTGTAATGACAGCATCCCAAGAAGGTTCAGAACTGTCTTAGCAAGTGTTTTCGCATCACTTGCATCACAGCATGCATTGGTTGATGCCCTGTGCTAGTAAAATACTTTTTTGAGCTCAGCGACTGTGTATCAAATTTTGTTAGTCATAAATATATCATTTTCTATAGCTCCAGCCTGTGATGCAAATGCCAATATATCTAGTATTTAGGATAAATAGAATGATTACAAGCAATCAAACTGTGGCTTGCTAGATAAGCCATCAAAGCTGGCCATATGCGTGATCTTAGCACAAGTGTTGAATAGAATGTGTTTGCTTGTCTCAGAAAATAGTTTACTCACCAAAGGCATGGTACAATCTAAGTGCAGTAGCACAATACAGTGGATTCGGCTATGGTGGCTCAGTTGGAACTGTTAGTCTGCAAACCATAGTAGGGAGCATGCTCAGGAAACTAAAATCTGGTGAATGTGTGCTTTATTATTTTTATGTGCAATGATCCAATTATCAGTAATGACATTTAATCTGGCATTTTGTTGCATTTTGTTATCTTCATTTTGTATTCACTACGTTTAGAAATACATGAGCACGTGCAAACCAATTATTTCTATGTAATAAAGAAAGACATTCCAGTGTGGAAGGTTGACTTTTATTTTAAATCTTATTAAAATATTGATAGTAATTCATTCTTAAATGTAAAAAAAAACACCGATTTTTTTTTTAAACTCACTGTTTTTTTTTCCTTTTAAACTTATTGATTTTTTTTAATTATAGGCTTAATAATTCAGTTACAAGTTTTCAGTAGTAACTCTGGAGTACCTGCCAAAAGTTAGATAACAATTTAGATAACATTACAATCACTTGTAATCTCTAGTTTTGAATTTTAAGTTTCTGTCAGATCTGATAAGCTTTTATAGTTTAAAATAAATATTAAAATTCAAGAAGGAAATACAGAAGATAAGGAAGTCAAAATAGAACAAATGAGATCAGAAAGCAGCATGGATGGGTGGGTTAACTCGAAGAACAATGAATGGATGGGCTTGTCCCCATAGAACTAGCAATGATTTTTTTTTAATTATAAAAGTCATAGCACGCATGCTCTCAGTGCCGATTTTAGATCCAATGTACATGAATCTGGATCCACCCATGACAAGAAAGTAAATTTCCACCAGGTTTAAATTTGCTCCACTCTGCTAATCATCAGGATGAACCAAAGCAAGTTCTGTCCTAAAGTTAATATACTTAGAAAAAACTTGAATAACACCACTGACATCACGTTACTATTAACATCAATACACATATTTCCATGTGTTTTGAAAAACAACAGCAGGCTTGCTTTCTTTATTTTAGATTAACAAAAGGAATAGGTTTATTTGCTTCCACAAAAGGAGTGTAAGATCACAGAAAACAGCTTCAAGTAAGAATTCATGTACTCCATTGTCCAGATGGTGCCCTAGCCATTTATACTAGGTTCTTGTTTAATTTATTTGCTATTACAAACCTCTCAGCAGGAGATTCTGCAACATTCCATTTCCATACTTCATCATCTTTACTATCAGAAAGTTTTCCCAGCCCAACCTCAGCTGCACTTGCTGAAATTCAAGTCTCTAAGTTCTTTGCCTACGGCAAAAGATTTTATTTCCTTCCTCTTTGTAGCTATTTTTTTACATGTTAAAATACTTACTAAGTCTTTCTATTTGGCTTTTTTTCTTTTTTTTGGTATGCTGAATAACCCCATTTCCCTCCTTGAAGGTTGTTTTTTCTAAAATTCTGGCAACTTTGCTGTTTGGATGCTGTCTCTGCTGTTCAGCAACTTTTTTAAAAGTGGGAGTTGGAGTTGACCCTTGAAGTACAGTTGAGTAAAGCCAGAGGATTAATATCTCATATGTGTCTTTCTTATACATTCAGTGAGATGCTTTGTTTTTTTCAGAATAGGCATCACTGTTGATATATGTCTAATTTATGAACCATGATCATCTGCATCTCTTGCAGAACTTGCAGTCAGTTGTCAGTTCTCTAGCCTAAAATATAATAGCCTGTTTTAATTTCTATTGAATAAAATCTGTTAAAAACTAATCTGAATATGATTTGAATTTAAATCTTTTCTGGGAAGGTGCTGCTAGGTGGTAATGACCGGATCTGAACAAAGGTGAGGCATAGAAACATAGTTTAAGAAAGCGGTGTCTAAAGATGTTGTGTTAGTCATGTCCTCCACAAACTCGACTCCTCCACTTCATTTGGAAAAAAAAAGAGTATGATTACTGCACTTCTGACACAATGAATGAAAGTCTTGATTGTAACCCACCCAGGAGCATAGGCTTCTACTTTGATAATGACCCACTGGTAACCACTTCTTTACCACTGCTCTTCCACCTACCAGTGTTCTCGTCCACCATATGCTTCTACCTTGTTTTGGAGACTGTCAGGGAAGAAGCGTCAGATATTTATGAAAAATATGATATGTCCTTTCAGAGTTCTCACAGGTGAATCAGTTTAATGATGGACAGTACTCATCAAACAGAGAGAATTTTATTTTTTGAAAATTTGTCCTCTGCAGGCTTTTCTTGCATTTGACTAAAAAGTTGTGGCTATAAGGTATACATAAGAGTTGTGGTCTTCAAGTTCATAGACTCCAAAGCTACGGGTAATCAATCTGAGAATGAACTAGATTTGGATTCTGTCCCTATTATTATATAGTTACTATATCCGTGTATGGATAATCTCTTCTCAAACCACAAATTATTGTACATTTACTATTCATAATTATTTTGGGAACTCCTGGCACCATCAGTTTAGACAAGTAAATTATCAGTGACTGATTGTGAATGAGTATTGTGTATTCATAGCATGTTATGTGATCATCAAATCACTCTATATGTGTTCGTAGAGGAGGGCCCCATTACTTCCTTTGGATTATCCCTGAACTATTGCAACTGTGCGGGTCTTTTACATGAAAATGAGAAAAGCTTCCAGTTTTACTGTTCAGTGAACAAAGCGGTATGGGGGCTGTCAACGGCACCAGCGTAAAGCTCAGCAGGTTCCCCAGAAATATTCACAAATCCCATTATGCCACATTCATCCAGCTCTGCTCCCAGATGGGTGTTGTGTTTGCGGTGCCATCCGCAGAGCCGCCATCTGCGCCAGCTGTTCTTCCACACGCAGACCTTATTGCTGGTTATGGTTTCTGTTTGCAGTGCTGTGCCTTTATCAAGACATCCTTTGCATGCACTGCAACTACTGACAAGAAATGTAAGAAGAGTTACAAATACAAGACGCAGTAGAGAGGCAGGTAATCCAGGTCAGCGTTTGGGGCGCATTAGCAATGTAACTAAACTTCAGTGAGAGACAATTATTTTGTCCTCAGGTAAGCTGTGTTAGGCCTTATCCACAGAGTATTTCCAACTGCTGCAGGAAGTCTTTAGACTAGGTTCGCAGTAAAACTTAGAAATTATAATCAGAGAGTACCTGTTTCAGCTCAATAAAGAAGCCTTTTTGCTTTTTTTATGCTGCCAGTTTCTGGCATACTTAAAATGAATCTTGCAAGAAACATTTCTATTAACTGATGATGGAAATATGGATCTTATTTAAGACAAGTCATTCTTTAAGTCATCCTTAGACCTCATCAGTGTCAAACAAAAATATTCAACCACTACAAATATTTTTTCCTCTTCAAAAACAAGGGAGCAGGCAGGAGCAAACTATAATTATAATGTGTAATTTACTATAATGCTAACAGACACTTCAGGAAGTGATGACAATCTGCCAGAGATCATTTGAGAATACATACAAATGCTGAAATCCACCTACAGTGTAGAGTCAGCAGGCTATAGTAGTTGTAATTTTCATGAACTCAAAGTAGTTTTATAACCCTGTCAAGTCTCATAATTGCAGACATGACATTTTTGCTTATTTTTAACAGATTTTTTTGAGAACAATCATCAACACGATATTTGAAAAAAAGCAATAATCTGAGAAACAAAAAAAAATGTTAGGAAATTTCAAGAAAAACATCACATTGTCACTGCACTGATCCATAAGACACGTTTGTGTTTTGGGGGTTGCTTGCACTCCTGATTCCCATCAAAAAGAATATAATAGAATTACAACAGTGTAAAAGAAGAGTGACAAAGATGACCAAAGTTATACAGTGGTCTTCTCACGATGAAATATTTAAAAGATGACTGCATTTCAAAATGAAAAAAGGTGAGTGGTAGGGATTTCTACAGTCCTTGCTGCCATGCAGCAGGTGAATAGATAACAGGCAATGTCTGCTCAGTCCCTGTCGTCAACACACTGGCATAATCTGATTCTAAATAAACAAATATCGATGTTTCTTTCACAGGATTAAACCAAACTTTCTTGTCCTGTTCTGATAGTCTTCTTCAATCATCTGCTATCCATCACTGTAAGAGAGGTCAAAGACAATTTTGGTCTTAGCTACAATGCTGTTGTTCTGTTCTCACCCCAGACAGGAGCCGTCAGCCCCAGAATGCTCCTTGACCCTGCTCTGCTCAGCTATGCAATAGTAACCTTGTCCTCACTCCGCATAGTAAACTTGTCCTTACTATTTCATAGGAAGCCTGAGCTTAGACTTATCTCCTCTGATAGTGAGCAACAACTCTTCCGCCCAGGAAAGCCCTGCAGATATGTGACCTAAGAAAGGATGTTTAGATCCAGGTGGGAAAGACAGATTCTCTGAAATCTGTGTTAAGCAAGGCATAGACTACAGCATAACTTCTTAAGAATTTGAAGGTTTTATTAATCCCATGTCTAAGAATGGGCTTGGATGTATAGAATGCAGTCGTGATATGACAATTTGGGCTGATCTTTGTTATGTGGATAGATGCATGCATCAAGAGGTTTCTGGTTTCATCAAAAGTGGCATAGTGTTGGGCTTTGGCTTAAAAAAAAAAAAAAAAGGAGAAATATGTAGATACAATATTTGTATTCTTTTCCTTAGGTTTCTGTGTTTGGTTTAAGATTGGCTCAAATTCTTAAGCCTCTCTCCACAGTCCTGCTGCACAGAATCTTTTAGAAATACGTTGAAGAATTAAATTGATATTCTCACATAGTTGTAAGGGCTTGTTAGGGTGTCACAAATGAGGAACAGGACTTGAAGTTGGATGGTATGAATAGCGAAGATTTAAAATAAAGGTTATCTTGAAATATGAGACATTTTATTTTACATTTACACCTAGTGCTGGTGTGTGGAGAATATACAGCACATTAGAAACATTTAGTCTGAATGATATGACATTCATGATTTATTGTGTCAAGTTTCTTTTCCTTTCCTTTCCTTTCCTTCCTTTTTCCTTTCCTTTCCTTTTTTTCCTTTCCTTTCCTTCCTTTCTTTCCTTTCCTTTCCTTCCTCCTTCCTTTCCTTTCCTTTCCTTTCCTTTCCTTTCCTTCCTTCCTTTCCTTTCCTTTCCTTTCCTTTCCTTTCCTTTCCTTTCCTTCCTTTTCTTTTCAAGAGTAGCAATAATTTTAAATATTTGAAAATAGTATAAAATAATTCGTTGGTCAGTGAGAAAATGGGGGAATATTTTAGAACAGCTGTTTCATTAAGATTTTTTTTCTGCTTGGTTAAAGTTAATATTCATTTAAGAACACTAATATTGGATGAAAGTGCAAATCATCTGTTTATACATTGTAACCAAATTTTGCCTCTGTCCCTTATTTAAGGTCTGTAAATTCATTCTGGGCAGGGTGACCTCTTTGCCATTTCACCTGCAAAGCAAGGGTCTGTGCCATGGTAGATGCTTTTTGTTACATCTGTGCCAGGGAAGAAGGGCGAAATGACAAGTAAATTCACATTGGCTACCAATTCTGACTTGCAAAAGTTTGATGAAAGAAGCATTTCCTTGAATGCTTTTGTCTCGCCATGATCCTTATATTTGTTTTTAAAAAATCAGCTGCCTTTTGTTTTGCCACAGATAGTATCATTGTGAAAACACTGACATGAGATTTTTCACTAGGAGTTTCCAGGTCACTGGTCACCTTCCATGGAGATACTGTGCAGCTACTTAAGGGTTGCCTGCCAGTATCAAGCAGATAGTCTCATAAAGGGGCTTTGGTGTTCAGTTTTATCCCGAACTAAATAGTAATTTATTATAACATAAGCAAACACAAATATGGCAACCGCTAGTAGAGCTGTATCTTGCCTAATATGTTAATGTAAGCATGGTTCCTGTCTACAGTAATGTATTAGCTGCTTGCTAGCAAAGAAAGCACAGAGACCTTTTTCAAAGCAGCTATTTAAGACCAGCTGCCACTTCCTACAAAACAATGTCCAGTTCATTTAATGAGTCCAGACATCCATCTATCAGAGTGTCTTTATGTAAGTCACAATTTGCCAAATCTAGAAGCAAATGCTTTTTTGTTGTTCCTCGTGAGTGTTGCATGATGAGCTTGGGGACAGAAAGTCCAAAAGGAGAATATCTGAGTACTGAAAGTGGAATATATGTGAGTTGTTAATAGTACAGGCTTGATTAATTATTTCATTCTTCCTGAAGACTTTTCTTTGGCAGCACTCTGTAAGCATTATCTAGGATTTTAACCATTCTTGTGTTCATGAAATCATCTACTTATGTAGTTATATGGCCTTCATCTGAGCTAACATATGCATGAATCCATTAACACTAGCAAAGGCCGGAGTTTGGCAGAGAGTATACGTATTTGCCTTAGTTCATTTCAAGCAAGCGAATCACATTTGGGCACACGTCATACTAGGCTCAGTTTAAACGTCACAATGAGTAGGAAGAAAGCTTATAGGTTTCAAGGCTGAAGTCATCTATGTAAACTATTTCACAGTTTATGGGTGGGTTAGCGAACAGTCCAATCCAAACACACTGTTGAAATGGAGAGCTCAAAATTTGTGAGGTGCAGGACATGAATGCTTCCACTGGCACATGGTGCTGTTCATATTCCTGATTGGATGCTGCAAGCTTTTGAAATATGAAAACAAAGAACATCAACAAGACATTTACGACACTACTGAATTTATTAACCTTTTTTAGAAGTGGTTTTGAACAGGGAACAGCCTAACTCCATGAGAAATGGGTATTATCTCAATATTTAGTTACAAAATATTTCAAAATGAATATTTGTATCCTCTAACTCAGTCGGGGAAATTTAGTTCAGAGTAACACCAGTCAGCTACTAGCAGGTAATTGGGACTAATTTGCTTATGCACCACAGATTTGGATTCTTACAGGATTCTGATGCTTTTTCTTCATTGTGTGTTTCCATGACTGTTTTTCAAAGACTATTAGTGCAGTTATGAGTGCACTCATAGGATCTAGCTTGGCTTCTTCTTCATCATGATGTGTACTTTTGAACCCAAATATTGTTGATAAATTCAGCTATAAAACCTCTTAGAAAATCCATACTGTCATATATTAGATTTTTAAAATTATTTTTCCACATAGTATTAGACATGATTCTAATCATCATAATTGTTAAATGAAATATGATGTTGTGAAACAACTTAAAGATATACTTGGAAAAATATTTCTCATCTTGATGTGTAAAAGTCAGTAAATGAGAAACTGCAAAATTAGCTTGAGAATATCAAAAGGCTTATTTCCTTATATTATACAGGTGTAGAAGAAAGAAGAAGTACAAAAACAATTTAAAAATGCATGAAAAATGGCTAAAGGTGATAATTCTCTATTTTGACTGACTTGCCATTTTCAATGTAGACTGTAACACACAGATTTAATACAGGGAGTCCCATGGGGAAGGAATAAGTTTTCTTTTATTCAGTTTAAGTATATGAGTCAGAAAGGCTTTCCTATTTAAAGTATAAAACCTTTCAGGAGTAAGCATTTTTTATTTTTTTTTAAGCAGAAATTTTCTGGGTAATAAAAAGATTAAAATTAGTACATGCTATCCAGGTACATGCTGGAGGAAATCAAGAGTTCATAAGGCACATAACGTTATCATATTCTCATTGTCATGGACACATAGCCAAGTTCATATGATTGTTATCATTTAAGAGACACTTTATCTTTTCTTTTGAAATGCCTGTTTTCCAGAACTCTGGACACATTTTTGGAAGTTACCCTATTATTTATGGGATGAAGAATAGAGACAGCTCTTAAATAAATACAGAGTACCTTGAATCCACCTGTATAAATCTCCAGTTGTAATGTTTAATTATATTCGTATATCTGTTTTGTTGCAACACAATATCCTCTGGTCTACCAACTTCGTGACTGGCTTTTCTCTTTCAAGTGATTGCCCAACATCACATAGAGCATGTGCATGCTGTATATCAAGCTGGAGACTTGTTTGCCTTGACGTTACCCATATGGAACACATTTACCTGCTCAGCTCCTTTCCATTATTGGTTTGGTGTTGCTCTGCCTTATTTAAATTCTTCTCTGCCACAGGTTTCCTGTAGTTTCCTAGGATCCCCTTCAAAATCCCAGAACCAGGACAGGCCATTCTACTACTATTTTCATTTGCTGCTACTGACCTCTGAATTATCCATGTCCCCAGATTTCTACCCTCCTGCAAAGCTCCTTAGCAGTATGGAAGAAGCTTGACCCACAGGAGGTTTTCTCTGGAACATCCCATGCCAGCTCCGGAAACCCTCCTGTTTGAGCTGATGAGCAGGCGAACATACTTCCTAAAACAAGAGAGCAGGGACAACAAAGCCCTGTCTTCAGAGATTACAAGGGGGGACACTTTGCCTCAAGTTGCACATTCTGTGTAGCCAAGATGCTGTTTTCAGATGATGTGACCAAAGCAATTGTGTCCAGGATGTGCCCTGTGTCTCAAAGCAGGAACAGTCTGTCCCTGGATTGGGATCTGATTGAGCAAACTAAGTTTTTCAGCCCAAATTTTCATTCTCATGGCTTGATACTTGCAGTTATATGATTGATGGAGACAGAGTGGTTCTGCTCCTCCGCAGGAGGATACCTCTTTGTTAGCAGTGAGAGGAATCCACTGTGTGCCTGTGCAGTACTCACATCTAGTTAGTAGATTGCTGATAGACTTGGTAAGCTAAGAGCTCTTGTGCAAGGTGCTACAGGAAGTTTGCTTTTATGTATGATAAACAGGAGAGTGTAGGGATGGGCTGACATTATGAAACTGTAATTGTAAACTGACTTTCTTGGACTACAAATTTCTTCAGATCTTTGCATGGCATTAATCTGTGTACCATAGTGCTCCATGCTCAATGTCTTTGTCTTTCCTATCTTCATCTTTTTTAAAAATCTTAGTTCATGTTCACAGAATCTTGAGGCCACAAATACAAGATTTAGTCCTCTGCTTCTACAGTCTTTCTTCTTTGCCAAAATCTCCAGCACAGCCGCCTCTTTCACTTTTCTGCAGCTTCATATATTTTGCAATCTCAATATGAAGTACCTCTTAACTACCTTTATATGACAAACTAACCAAAACTGAAGGGTAATGCTTTAAAGCATGAATCTTCATCTAAGATACTTGCTTACATTTTAATCTTACAGATATTGAGACAAGTATTTTTAAAAATGGAGATGGCAAGAAATTTTAGTTTAGTGTTACTTAAATTCATAAGGTGCTATCATTACTCACAGCAACTCAATTGTGTCAGAAAAACCCACCCACAGTAAAAAGTGCATGTTTTTGATTTCTTTAACACTCATTACATGCTGAAGATTGTCTTGATTTATAGGTTTACTGTGTCAAGCATATCTAACTCCAAAATATACTTAGCCTGTAGGTCCAGTGGTCAGTATCATAAAAAAGGTGAGCACAGTACAACAAATTGAGTTTGACTTCTCTGGTGGAAAAGAGATATTCAGCCAAGGCCATGGACAATACAAAATGCAAGCAAAAGCACAGAGCTTTGCATTGTTCTAAAGGGTTTCGTGTTTCACCTGCTTCCTTCTGCAGAGGTTTTGTGCACTGTATATAACAACCTCTGCTAGTTCACAGCTTCCTTGCACACCTCCATGTGCAAAAAGTCTTAAACTGTGATGAAATGGAGACACAACCCAAAATGTTACAAGTGAGTCAACAGTGGACTGTCATGTTTCCTTTAGGAAAGTCAAAGAACGATCAGTTTGTTTGTCTGGATCATCCAGCGATGAAGTCAGTCTCTTCTCACCACCAGCAAGAATAGCTCAGCAGATTGCACTTTCCTGAAGCGGATGACAGACACGTGGTTACAGAGCAGGGTAAACAGAAACCTTTTCTTCCAAGAAAGTTTTGAAAGAAAGTAAAGGTAACCCAGAAATATTTTTAAAAAGCATTTCCTTCAGTTGTTTTCTTTGTGCAGGAGAAGGAAGACCTGCAGTTGTTTTGGAGACGTGACCACTGTGCTAATATTCTGGCTGAGTTGATTCACCATTGTGATATATACGGCAAGAAAATAGTGGTTAACAGAGCTCTGTGTTGCTGTACCAGCAGGGTGCCAGAGCCTCGGGGTAGCAAGCACTTAGCATTTGGCACTTTCATGTTTTACAAAAGAGTATCACTGTGTACCAGCACTTTTGAAACGTTCTCATAAAAACCTTGCTTTCGCCCTAACTTTATGAATTCATGGTTCAGCACCACAGGGACAAAAAAAAAAACAGTTTGGTGACTGTGGGAAGCCTTACAGCCTTCATCTACTCTACTCTCCGCTATAAGCTTTAAAACTTAGTCCTTGAGGGACAATAAGGTAAATTTAATGTCTTACTCTGGGAGTGGTTGCAATAAATCATAGTGATGACAGCATAATGCAAACAAACCATCTGTTTGCCCTGCCTGGGCTTTATGTAAAGCTTGTCTGTGCTCAGATCCTGTACTAGTAGAAGAGTAGAATAAGAAAATGGGATATGGCTGAAACGTAAATTAACAATTCCCATGGATAAGGAGCTGCAGTAAGAAAGTGCAAATACAAACACACTGGCAAAGCACAAGAGAGTTGCTTCCATCGGTAAAGCTTGTTGCACTTTGGCTTTGCTCCATTCAGCAACTCAGTTTATTGTATGGCTAAACGCTATTGTGAAAAAAGGGTGAGGAGGGAGACTTGGATTTAAATGATTATAGAAATTTCTCTAAACAAAGCTTTTGTTGATAATGGATTTTGGTAAAAATTGTGAAGTTATTTACTCCTTTTGACTTTGAGCTCAACAAGCGCTCATGATTTTTATTATTATTATTATATTATTATAGTGGGAAGGTGCATTCAAAGTTCCAGCTCAAGATCATTTGAAAGGCAGGTTTCCCTCCTATACAGAATTAAACATACAGTGTAACTTTTCTTACTGAAGAGGTTGAGAGCTATAATAAGCAGATCTCCAGATTTCATTTAGGATACAGTTACATATACAAGACAAAAAAGAAGAAAATTGAACTATTCTTTCTGTGTAGCTCCAATAAGATTTTTTTAATCCAGCAAATAGAAAACTCACAGAAGAGAGAGATATTCTTAATTGGGGTTATGCAACTTTTCCCCCTATTTATTGCAGAGTTATCAAACCCAATGTGTAAGTTTGCTCTCACATATGATTACCCTTCAGGTATTAAATTTTTGCTATAAAATATTCTGATGAGCCTTTGTTGAAGGGTTTTTCAGAAAAATATTAATGGAGGAACTAGAGTTAAATGGGAGAATTTTGATTCTGCTTTGAATTCTGATAAGTTTAATAGTTGGGTTTTTTCTGAATGTAACAATAGTAATTGAAAAATAAGGGATGTGTACATTTCCCTTTTATCTGCAATACATGCCACTTAGAAATGTATGTATACTACATTAAATTTGTATGGTCCAGTACTTTAAAAGACTTTTATTACTTAATAATTTTTTTCCCAAGACTTATAATCTGTGCAATACACAAAAAGAAACTTGAAAATGATTGTGCCAGCTTTAATGATGGTTAATTAAAAAAATAAATGTCTTTTTTTTCCCCAAAAGTGATAAACATGAAATAAATATGATGATATATATTTCTCAGAGTCAAGATATTGTAGAAATTGGAGTACTGAATAGTTTGCGTAGAATGACATAGTGCAAAGTGCATGAAGATGAATTGTAAGGACAATATTTATGATCTATAAGCAGTAACATAAGATGATGTATGTTTTATTTCTCAAGAAAAAAGTAAAAAGGGCTGAAAGGAATTTAAGTTTAAAAATATAATAAGTAAGCAGAAAACACCAGTCTATTACACTGAAAAACATAATTGCCACTTTCTTAGATCTACCAAAGTTCATATCTTCCAGGTGTAAATAGTTAGCAGTTGCCAAAGAAAAAAAATCAGATAAACAGTTCAGATGTAGCAATTGCACTATATAAAACCAGGATCTCAGGCTTTCCGAGGAAAATGACAATGATCTGGTCCAAAAAAGATGTATAAACTCAGAAGGCATTCAGAAGCCTCCGTTGCTTTTATTAGGAATACAGTGATATATTAGATATGGCAGATGTTTTTCTCACATGGGTTCTGAGCTGCAGGTATTCTTCCAATGGTTCCACGGTGGAATACGGTACTATCTGAAACATCAAAATGCTGGAGTTGAAGAAATACCAGGTAGTTTATTACAAATTGCAGCCCGGTCCTTATATATGTGCTCCATAGGAAAAACAATAAATATATGCAGCATTTTATTTTCCCATAGTGCTGCATTGCACACTGCACATAAATGATCTAAATTGATGAGTATTAACAGCATTTTCTTGCCAAAGCTCTCTGTTCCCCAGGTATGTTTGCTCGTATCTTGCCCCTTCTAGTTTCAAGCATTTCCAGTGAGGTTATATGGGGAACCTGCAGTTACCACTGACTCTGAAGTCTTTAAGGCCCTTTGGCAAGCGCCGTTTTCCCCCTTTATCGATTCCCTGCTATTGGGGATTTGAGACTTGTCGAGACACCACCCAAAGTGGAGTGCTGAGACCTCAAGTACTGCTAGGGAAGAAAGACACTCTGGCTCATGAAGATACTTCAGGGTTGTTTATTTCTTTTTGGAAATATAGATTATTGCCTTCTGAGGCAGGAAATGTTCTTGACACGCAATTAAGAATGCCTCTGCTAAAACAGAAAACAGCAAAATATGAGAGCTGGCACACATAATCCAATAGTCAGCTCTTTGTCAGGGTCACTCTATTTGTCTTGATGTTGGGGGCTGGCTGGTGATAGGGCAAAGAAAGACTGACATGAAGAACATTTAATGATGAATTTTCAGCTATCAGCATTTTCCCAGCTAGCTGATCGGGCAAGCCAGGAGCGGCAGGGCGCTTAACCTCCTGCTTCTCGCTTTGAACAGTCATACTCCGTCGTTAGAAATGTACCTGGTACCCGTCTGTGCGAGAGAGATGTTAAAGCTGCTTGTCAGAACAGGACGGACAGCCCTCAGAGGGCACGCCAGCAGGCAGGCCTGGAGGGATGGTGCAAGGGGACGCTGAGTCCCCGGCCCTGTTGTCTTCGCCGGGGGAGCAGTGGGGATCCTCCGAGGTGCCCTGTGTCCTCTCTCTGACCCTGTCATACAGGTAGTCGTGGCACCTTCACCTGTGATCGAGCAGCTGGGAGCTCTCCCTGTCACTCTCAGAGGCTGAAGGCTGTGGAGGTGTTTGACCTGCCATCATCTCTTCCTGATGCCCTCTCCTGGGTCTCTCTCCTGCCCCTGCTTGGGCAGGCATCCCCAGGCAGCAGGAACACTCGCCTCCACTCCTGCTCAGATAACAGTGAGCTAATTGCGACTGGATGGGATATTGCTTGAGAATTTGAGGAGCAAAGAGGAAAAGGGGTCTCCTGCTAAAAAAAAAACAACGTAATTTTTAATGTCTTCATATTGCCATTGTAGAAATGGGTACGTCTTCCCAAATTAAGAAAGAAGGTGCTTCAAATTACCCTTATATTGTGGATGATAACAAATATATATGGTAATTTAAACTAGGAGATGTATTATGCTTATGTTTAGTCTTACTCTCATGAAAGCTGGAAGCCACAGTATAAAGTTAGTTACACCATGATATTTTACTAATTATTTTAGTGTAGACACCCTTCTATGACAGTTTATTACAGATTATGCCAGTAATCAGTGCTTAGGAAGTCCTCTCACTGGATATGGAAACATATTTAATTGTTTTTTTCAGAAAAAAAATGAGTGGTTATTTCTCACTGGGAGGCGGACAACATATTAATCTTGAACTAAGCATCTTTTCAGATGAAGAAAATATTAATTTTATAGGATTACTGCTGAACTTACACGGAGCTAATAGTGTTACCCTGTAGCTCTATAATATGGTATTGTCATTGCTAGCAAGTAACCATAAGCGTTACACTGAGTTTGCAAGGCTGTCAACTGAGTTTGACAATCTGAGGATTGGTCAGGCTTGCTGCTGTTTGAACTTTCTTGACCTGCCAGCAACTTTACTTTAATGGTGTTCAGCTGTAACATATTTTTCCTAATTACCAGGTGTCTACAGTTAATTTCGTCTTCCCTTGGTTTGTCTTTGTATGATGCTACCCTTGATTTGATGACTCTACGGTCATGATGTCATGTACAGAAACACAGGTTGGTGAGACAGAAGCCTTAAGAAAGTGGAGGCACCAAACACAGCTGAATGACAAGATGAGGCAAAGGCTGGCATGGGAGGTGCCACAGCTATGACCTGATCAGCCATGGCTGGTTGAAGACGTGTAGACCTGGAGCTGGAAAAAACAGGAGTGGAAAAGAAAACAAAAAAATAGTATTCCAAATAGAAAATACACTGTATGTATAAGTTTGAACGTAACACAGAGCTGCAGACCAACGAAGAGAGAGTATGTCAGCAAACACATAAGAGGACCCAAGTAAGGTGAAACCATTAACATGAACATGGCATTCACCTAGTTGAGGGACTCCAGATGCTGATAGCTTGCCATAACACCCACCACTGCTGGAGCAGGGAAAAGGAAAGCATAATCCCAGAAAAGGAGTAGAAATTACAATGAGTGTGTATACCATTGCTAATTCTATTATTATTCTTTTTCTGTAGCAATTAGTTGTGGACTAAAAGTGATTAGACTTTTTCACTTTCAATTATATGAGCACCAAACTCTTGGCTTTATTTATGTAGGGTGTTCTTCTTCTTTGCCCATAAATAAGATTTGAGCCTAACTATAAGCACTGACTTCAGGGAATTTCCTCTCCTTGTTCACGTCTTCTTCAGATGTATAAAACATTCATAAATAAGGTGTGTGGTATTATTCTCCATTCATCCTTAGTTTCAGCACAAGTATCTGGTCTGTAATATTTCACTGTGATTGATACTGATTATATTTAGCACCAGCTCCTCTACAGCCCAGCAATAGCAGCTAAATAATAAAAAGCAGAAGAGTCATTTAACATTACCCAGCATTAGCACTGACAACCCCAGGCACTAGTGGTCCCATTTGTGAGGTGCTACATAAATATAGGTGAATACTGCCCCAAGTCTGAGTTACAGTTTCTGAATGGAGCCATGCTTCTCATGAAATAATCCTAATTCACCATAAAGGTTAAGCTTATTTCTGGCTCCAAGTTATTACTGCAATAGTGTAGCTTCTGGGCCGTAAAGGACTGTACTAGTCTCTTCGCCCCCACACTTCTTATTTCAGTTGCTGCAATGATGGCCACCAACTGATCTGACCACATAGCAATGACGTGGACTACATCTTTGTTACTTGGATGCAAATATCTCTTTTTTTTCCTTTTTCTGAATATAGCTGCAGCTACAAAAGACCAATCATTAGAGGACTGAATATTAGCAACTTCAGTTTAAACTGATTGGAGCAAAGAAATCAGTTATACTTTAGTTTTTATACAGTGTGTCCGTGGTATCAGAGATGAATGCATGTCGAACGCCTCTCTTATAGATCACGCTTTTTTCCAATCCCCAAAAGCATATGTGCCTTTAAAGAGGCAAATAAACCTAACAAAGTCATTGTATGCAGGATTAGAACCTATGATTCTACAAAAGAGTATTGTTTAAACTGCCTGCTGTGATCCTTAAAATTACAGGAGATTTGAAAGGGTCTATTGATTCTGTGGCAGAACAATAGATGTCCTGTACTTAACTCCTTAATTGATTTAATGATCTTGAGGGACACCAGCCAAAGAGCTGGGACAAGTCGTAAGGTCAAACCAAAGTATTCCTTTGTACATTTCCTCAATCAAATCTTCTTATGTTATAAATTCATTTGAAAAGGAAAATGATCAATTATAGCACTTCATAATTAGAGACACACATGCAGAAAAGCTAATGAGATGTATCTGAGATTTTCCATGCTCCATGGAGGCTTATAGAAGAAGAAACAGAATGATCTGTTTTGTGCCATACTGCACACAGAATTTCCCTCAGCGGTAAAAGAAAATACACTCAAATCCATTACATAGGGAATTTGTTTGGTCAGTGTATAATTAAATATTTAATCTATGACACAGTTTTAGGAAACAAAGAAACTTTACACTTCAATTTAACATTTAAGAGTACAGAATACTAAAAGTCAACGTTTTACCTGATGTCATCTCATCTGTCATATCTATCTGTGGCTAGGTACATTAGACAAAGAAAAATGTGAGAAAATCAAATTAGCACACCTCTGTTCCACTGTGGGACAACTATTACACTTTTTCAGGCAGGTTGCTTTTCTTCCTCTGCCCTTTTCCTGCTCTCTATCACACTCTGCTCTTTTACTGTTTTCCCTCCTCTGTTCTCAACCCTGTGTGGAACCTCAGGAAGAATGGATTTGAAAGGAATCAGTGCTCTCCCCTTGTCGTTGGGGCCAAAGTATCACCCTGCATCAGCAGGTGTGCAGGGCAGTCTGTGGAGCACTGTGGAGGTCTCAGCAACCTTCACATGCTCATGATGGAGACTTCTGCTCATGCATGGACATGCTCTTGGCTTGAGTACACGTTAGGTTATCGACCTGTGCTTCCAGCAAGTTCAGAGACAATATTCCTGCTTTGCTTTGCTCCCTTCCTCCCCATTCCTCTATTCCTTCCCATTAATTGTCCCTTTCCATTCCCTCCTTATCGTGCTTTTATCAATAATTAAAATATTGATAATGAAGCACAAACACTGAAGTTAAGTCAACAGGAATCTTTATGCCATAGTACACATTACTCTCCCTCAGGAGTCACCTTGGTTCAGGCACCTTTACCACATGCAAAGAGACTTTGCAAGCAGGCTGTACAGCATGGAGAGACCGAGCAGTTATTTATTGGGCAATACATGCAATAGATGGCCAGGACCAACAGGTGCCAGGCTAAGCACTAATATGCTCCTGTAGTAGGAGCATATGCTTCGGTAGGCAGCTGTCAGTCAGGGATGGATGGGTGTCCTTTCATTGCAGCCTGGAGCAAGCTGAGCCTTGGTCTTGCTGAGTTACCTTCTGTAAGTTTACTTTAACTCCTTTTTTACCTTTGTTTATAATTTTTTGAGTTCTGCATGTCAATGGTCTTGAATCCTCTAGTTGCTAACTGTTATAGCCCCAGCAGCTGCTGCTGTGGGACTTCTTAATTGCAGTTAGGTGTCTCGAGCTCCAGCACCTTGTCTCACCTTACATGCTTTCACAGCCAAGCTGAGCCCAGTCCCACAGTGGTGCTGCACTGACACCAGGCTTTGAGCCAAACAGCTGTACCCTTTGGCCCAACATACACACCATGTCTTGGTCTTCTTATCTTATATGACCTATTTCCAAGATATTAGAAGCCAAATTAAATTTTAGGATAGATTCTTTGCTACAGGACATTCAGACTGCTTTTGCATCTCCTGGGGGAAGGAGGCCTCCCTGGGAGGAGCCATAGATGGTCAGGGAAGTACGTATATGTCTTATCAATCTGCGGTGGATTTTGTGGCAGGCAAGCAGGATCCCTCCAAGAGCCATGTGTAACACATCTTCTGTTGTTTTTTGGGAATGTATTGTTGCCTTTTTTTGGGAATGAAGAACTTATCGTCATATGTTACACAAGAGCCTGCAAACAATTTCAGTGAGTTCTTGTTGCTGGTGACCTCATGCATGACCTGTAAAATCCTGTGAGGAGAAATCTTGTCATAGCCACTTTTATTTATGTGACAAGACATAGAATAAAAATTTAAGCACCAGATCCCAAGCTGACGTAACTCCAGAGGTTGCTGGTGCCGCAACAATCTATATCGCCCAAAGCCCTAATGTAATAAATTGAGTGCTTTAAAAATTGTTTCTTAAAGTTAGATGAAATGAATTGGCTGCATGACCTTGCTAACAGGAACAAAACTGGCTTGTTTTCTAGAACAAAGCACTTGTACTTCAGCAACAAATCTTGACCTTTTTCTGCAGCTCATTTTTTGGTTTAACAATTTCAGAGCTATTCTTATTTTCACTTGCAATTGCTTATAGGAAGCTTTGAGACAGTAAAAGTTAGCAAACTTTCATATTCTCATATTCCTTAAATCCACATAAAACAAATCACTGCAATCCTGTGAGCTGACAATCACTTGCAAATGAGGTACTGTAGTTCAGTAGGTTAGAAAACTCATTTGTAGCAAATAAACATGGACCAGAATGTATTAACAGAAATTTTTGTGAACTGGGAAAAACATGTAATGGTCACAGAAAAGTGCTTGCAGTAAAAACAAAACCATGAGACATTGATGTTTCTTTTTATATTAGATATCTAGATACAGATCTACTTTAGGTGAAATAAACATCTTAAGATCTTAAAGTGTATGTAAGTAAGGACCAAGTGTAAGTCTGAGTGATGAAGGTATGGCAATTAGCTAACATAAAGCTGCACAGGTCCAATTAAAGATAAATTCAGGACTCTTTGTAGCTTAAAATAGATTTAGAAGTCCAATTAATTTGATGATGAAAATATATAAATCATACAGATAGGATATGGAGGCAGTTCATCTAGGCTCATAAAGTTTAGATTTATGTCAAGAGAGAATTGATAAGCACCATTAAGTGAGGCTACCTTGGTGGTCAATGAGAGCCTTTTATTCATAGGCATTTGTGTCTTGTATTATTTTAATTGCAGAAGTTATAGTTTAACATCTGTCTTTTCTCTAGGAGGACACATTTATATCTTTCCCCTCATCATGGGATTGGGTTTTTATTCTCTGCAAGAAAGTCTGAGAGGTGGGATTCCCTTTGTGCTGCCCAGACTGGGCAAAGAGCCAAGCTGCTGGCAGAGACCCTGGCCACCCTGCTTGACCCGCTCCCAAACTGCTGTGCAAAGGTCTCATGGGGGATGAGGACGTGATCTGGCCAAAACTGATGGGAGCTTTAGGGAATTTTAATTTCACTAAACATGTGAAAGTAAAGAGTAGTTTTTAAATTGTGAAATTAATACAGATTTATGCAAATTATGGCATAGGATGCAAATCTCTTTCTGGAGTGCAGTGTTTGTACAGATTTTGCACAGGAAAAAGTTAACCAGAATTTTTCACTGCAGACAAAGAACAACATTTTTTCACCTACTTCCATTCTGGAAACTAGACAAAGATTTTATCTGAAATTGTCCAAAAATGTTACACTTGAGACAGCGTTCCAATATGGAAAAATTAACACAAATACTTAAAGTTCTGGTGAAATTAAGATGCACTTGAGCACTGAGTGTCATAGTGGGAAATATATCTGAGAACCACAACAAATGCTGTGTGTTCTACCTGATTAGGTACTACCTATTGTTCTCTGGAGGTACTGTAACCATGGGTGTGTATGATATGAACGTTAGCTCTTTGATCTTCGTACCGCTAGAGTCTCGTAGTAAGCAAGGAGACTTTCTTAATAGCATGAAGACTGCATCAAGTTTATCTGAGAATTATAAAAAATTTATAATGAAGCAAACTATTCAAGTGAAGTGAGCTTTCAACACTTTTGGAGTTTTGGGCAGTTTTTTTTCCTGATTATTTCTCCTGATTCTTGTAAATAACTTTACTTTATAATGGGTACTTTCATAAGGAATGCCATATCTTTAAAAACTTGCATGATTCTTACAGAGATAAAGGAAGAGCTTTGAGCAATCATACAATCAGATAGGTCAAGAAAGGTGCTCTTTCAAACAATGCTGAACCACAAATATCAGAGGTGGAGAACAAAAAGAAAGATAAAACACATGTAGAAAGTATGAAATGGGAACATGAGGTGATAAATATATTCCTTGTTTCTGATCAGATCTCAGAAACAGGTCTACTGCTAAATTAATGAAAAAAAGAGTAAATGAGGTTGGAAGGGACCCATGGAGGTCACTGGTCCAACCCCCTGCCCAAAGCAGGGTCAAAGTAAAAGTTAGTTGGGGTTAGTCATGTCCTTTTTCAGTTGAGTTTACAATCTCTCCAAAGTGTGAGATTCCAGAAAAATCTATGGGTAAATGGTTTGACCAACATTGAGAATTTTTTTTTCTTACATCTAATTGAAATGTTATTTGCTGAGATATGTGCCCATTGCCTCTCAGACTTTCAGGGTGCACCTCCAGTAAATGCCTCTTTCCACTTTCTCCATAACTATTCAGTAAGTAATAAAAGAAAGCAAAAAGACCCTCCCCTCTCTCATCCATTTCTACATTTACCAAACCACACTCTCTCAGCCTCTTCTCAAAAGTCATTTGCTTCAAAATCTTCAAGAGAGGATTGGGAAATGCCACAGGCAGCGTGTATAGATTGCAGGTAAACCAGATATAGACTTCTTACATTATTTCTCTACCTTTCAACATTTTTTTCTTGCTTCTTCACTACCCACATTACTTCTTCAGCACATTGTCATGAAATATTATTTCAGGAAAGAGAGTGACTGAAGAAGGCGTGTTCTAACAAAGAAAAAGGGGAGACAAGGGACTACAGCAGAATCTCTGCAGAGATTTGCTGGATGTTAACACTAATTCTAATCCAAATACTCTGGCTGCCCCAGAGTCAAGTTCACGTTATTAGCTTTTGAACTGTTACTTAACACATATCTTTACCCGAGTCTCTCCAAGAAGAAGGAAGCAAAGAATATATTTTCAGGGAAAGTTTTCCAAACAATAATTTAGTTCTTACCAGTCTGTTTTTAAAAACTGCTTCTCCAAAGGGCCAAAAGCAAGGCAAGGGGACAAAACAAAAAGCCTAATTAGCAAACTGAATGCAGCGTTTCTCTGGCGCTCTAAGCCATCTGAAATGAGGTGTACACTACTTGCTGGATGAGATTTGCTTCAAGGCCTTTATTTTGTTTAATATGAAACACATGAATTGTTCTGGGAAGAGGGTATGGATCCAGACTCTCCTCCCAGATAGAAACTGCATTGCCACAAACTTGCAGTTTCATCATTTGGAGTAAATGCCCTCAAAGAGTGCTGATTAAAGGATAGCTGTCTATGACTATGAAGGAACAAGGAAAAACATGAATGATTGAACTTGGAAATGTGAAGCTCGTAAAGCGCAATCTGGCCCAAGATAGCACTATTATTCAAACTCCTTGGGAGGGCAAGTAATATACGTAGGAATGTGATCAATTATCAAGTTATGGGGTGAGAATTAGATATGGGGTGGAGGATGCATTGAACAGAGATTCATTGCTCTGCTACTGACTAAATGAGTCGCTAATTTTCGTCAGGAATGTAAATAAATCCTTTACAGTAAAAATAACCTCAGAACAGATATAGATGATTCAAAAGGCAGTTTCGAAACCTGCAAAGTGCACACTGCTTTATTTGATAAGTAACAAGACAGCAGCAAGGCTAAGATTTCATCTAGTTTTCTCGAGTCCACACAGTGAAAGGCTAGGTACCACTCGTCGCAAGGATCACATGTGGAGACATCCTCCAGTGTAAGTCCCAAGTTTGAACTTTTACTCCCTGCATAGCACTGCAAAGTTTTATTTTTCCGCGCCACTCACACTTAATAGTAGAACAGGCTGAAAAATTTACATCCTAAAGGGTCTAAGTGAAGCCTCAGGTCTAGAGTTTTGGAGACTTATAATGGCCTTGATCTTTAGGGGATATTTATGTTGAGACTTGGTAATTGTGTAACAGCATGCATGTGTATGTCCAGTGGAATCAGAAGCCATCCGTCAACATCATCTGAAACCCAATAAAGGGCACGAAATCTACCTATTATGAACAACAGTGGATTTATAGTAAAAATTATCACCTTTGAAGAAAACATACGGAATAGACTGGAACTATTCAGGCAGAGGAGGCGTACGCAAAAATACTGGAGCTGCAGCAGTACCTCCGGTACAAACCCTGAGGAAGTCATATGATATTTGGCAACATTAATTGGCTTATTCTGTAAAATATTCTGAGCATTAAACCCTTTAGGTTTTACTACTACTCATTACTTGGGTTTATTTTTGTATTCTGGTGAGGCCCACAATGTGGTTATCATCTTGACTGTGACCTGTAGGAGAGTTTCAGTGCAAGGCGTAAGTACAATGGTAGCTTCCAGTTCGTTTCATGGCTAGTAAGACATTAAGGACACACCACAGATCAGTTCACCCTACAGCAATAGAAATGCAAATTTGAGTGATATGATCAGGTGTGGATGTCTGTTCTTCAGTTCCATCTGGTGTGAACCACCCAGTTATGGTAGGGAATATTTCAACATTTAGCTCTTTTCTCAGCAATATTCTGCAAGTGATGTTTCCTCATTTCCTTTCCTGTGCTGAAGCCCAGCCTTGAAGCTCAGGTTCAGCTGATGTAGGCATTCTCTTTCTAGTGACTATCTGTTCTTTTACCAGCATATAAAAGGCAGGGGAGGAAAGCTATGAAACCATGTAGGTACACAAAAATGTTATTCCAGAGATTGGTATGTAGAGAACTGGAATTTTCAATCAATTACAATACCAAAATTGGAAAGAAAAAAAAAAAAGCAGCATTTTTTCTTTCTGAAAAGATAGCACTCATTTATTTTTTAATTCCCAATTTCTGCTCATCAAAAGCAGCTCAACATACCACATTAGTTTTTCTTATGCTCTTTAGTTTTGTGATGTTTAACAAACCTGAAATCAGCACATGCAATAATATATCATGTTCACATGCAGAAATAAATAAGTTTCATAGTTTCAAGTTGTATTTTGAATCTTTCCTATAGTTGAGCCATTATTTCTTCTTCTTTATCAAATGTTAAATTCTGCTGAAATCTAAATTCTCTCTTCTGCTTGGAGCAAAGCTATGTACCTAGTGAGTGGTTGATGCACAACTTTTTCTTTTTATGCTACCTATATATTCATGAAGAGTTTCCAAGAGTCATTCAAATGTTCAAACAATGTTTCTGGGAGCTGAAACCTTCTCCTTTGTTTGCCCCTCTATAGATAATTTTCCTGTTTTTTTTCAGCTGCAACCATGCATGAAGCTCCCAGCCTAATGACTGAAACCTAAATTCTAACAATTATGAAATAACCCTTCAGAGTAGTTTAATATTATTAAAAACTCATACCTACAGTCCACTAGAACTTAATGAAATGGTAGAAAAAAGTAAGAAAGGTTTCTCATAAATATACAAGAGAAAAATATTGTAAAATATAACATAGATTGTTTACCAAACGAAGGTAACTAAATTAAATTACTGAAAAAATGAATAAGGTATCAAAGTAAGACAGTAGAAATAACTTACTAAGAGGAAAAAAAAGTACTTAAAATAGAACATGTGCAGGTTATCTGATCCTTCTAGACCATTAGGAAGGTTAGCTAATGTGTCACTTACGGTAGCACTAAGCAGTATTTTTAACAGTCATGAATAGAGTTGATGATGAAAGAAAGGCAAATGCAGCATCAAAATTCAAAACTAGAAGTTAGTTACTTAATGTACATTATATATGGCTCAAAAACAACTGAGTAAATGTGCATAGGCACATTGCACATCGACATTTTTTTTGTATTAAAAAAGCCATAAACAGCAAATTATGAATATTTTATAGAAAGTATTTTACAGTAAAGTAAGATTTTATTGTTATATGAAATATTTACTAATTAAATAAGACATTGCAGCTATAAAGTACTTGAAATAGTCAAGTTTTATGACAATATGGTGTGTTAGTTCTCACTATCAATTCATATTGCCTTAAACAAGAAAGGATACATCTTCCTAAAGAGTACATACTGAAAAGATAATAAAAGATGACTTACTGAGCTATGGAGAGGTATTACAGTGATAAATACTTCTTGTAACTTTAAGATGTCCATTATTGTTCCAAAAAAAAGGAGATTATAAATCTTCAATAACATTTATAAACATTTATAATTTAAATTGAGAGTTTGTATTGGGTTTACGTGGCAAGGTTTTGGTAGCGGTGCAGGCTACAGGGGTGGCTTCTGTGAGAAGTTGCTAGAAGCAGAAGCTTCCCCTATGCCTGGTGGAGCCAATGCCAGCCAGCTCCAAGATGGACCCACCACTGGCCAAGACTGAGCCCATCAGCAATGGTGGTAGCTCCTATGGGATAGCATATTTAAGAAGGGGAAAAGTTACTATGTAACGACAGTTGCAGCTGGAGAGAGGAGTGAAAATACGTGAAAGAAACAACTCTGCAGACACCAAGGTCAGTGAAGAAAGAGGGAGAGAAGAAGCTCCAAACACTGGAGCAGAGTTTCCCCTTCAGCTCATGGTGAAGTCCATGGTGAGGCAGGCTGTTCCCCCGCAGTCCATGGAGATTATGGTGGAGCAGAGATCCACCTGCAGCCTGTGGAGGACCCCATACTGGATTGCACACAAAGGAGGCTGTGACTCCATGGGAAGCCCTTTCTGGAGCAGGCTCCTGGCAGGACTTATGGACCTGTGGAGAGAGGAACCCACACTGGAGCAGGTTTGCTGACATGACTTATGACCCTACTGGGAACTCATGCAGGAGCAGTCTGTTCCTGAAGGACTGCACCCCATGGAAGGGACCCACATTGGTGCAGATTGTGAAGAACTACAGCCCGTGGGAAGGACTCACGTTGGAGAAGTTCATGGAGGTCTGTCTCCTGTGAGAGGGACCACATGCTGAAATAGAAGAGTGTGAGGAGTCCCCTCCCTGAGGAGGAAGGAGTGACAGAGACAACATGTGATGAACTGACTGAAACCCCCATTCCCTGTCCTCCTCTGCTTCTGGCGAGAGGAGGTAGAGAAATCTGGTGTAAAGTTAAGCCCGGAAAACAGGGAGGAGTATGGCGAAGGTGTTTTAAGATTTCGTTTTTATTTTCTTATTATCCTACTCTGATTTTGATGGGCAGTAAATTAAACTAATTTCCTCAAGTTGAGTCTGTTTTGCCCATGACAGTAATTGTTGAGTGATTGCCCTGCCCTTATCTCAACCCACAAGTCTTGGGTTATATTTTCTTTCCCCTGTTCAGCTGAGAAGGAGGAGCAGCTTTGGTGGTCACCTGGCACCCAGCCAAAGTCAACTCACCACAGTTAGATACAGAAAAGGACAAGGATGGAACAGAAAAGGTTTGGGGACATTAGAAATACAGACAAATAACATGTCTTGATAAGAAGTCTTGAGGAATGTTATTGCATTATGGAACAATTAAAAAGTTTTCAGCAAAAGGTAAAGTGAAAAGTGAAGAAAAGATATGGAAATAATTCTATGATAATACAAGTGAGAATGAAGCTCAGATTGCCATCCAGGGCATGTTTTACTGCAGACTGGTTTGGAAGCATATTTAATTTGAAGTTCATGTGGAAAATCACTGTATGAGATCAGTTCAGTAAACTGTTTTTGTTTAGAGTTTTTGTTACAGTTCAGATTATTGTTTTCTGTTCTGAACATAACCTAAAAAAAACCTCACTGTTTTTAGTCTTTAAGACATAAATCAGAGAATAAAATGTCTGGAGAGATTGTTTGAAGTTGAATACTGAGAACTGCAATTCTATAACTTGCCTGAGAATTGGATGTGTGACAATAACACAAGAGAGAGAAATTCAAGCTGGAAGAATCAACAGTGGGCATCTTGATAAATTTAAGGTGGCAAATTGTACCTTTAGCCCTGCGAAAAAATCTCCTGACAGTTAGGCATTGCGTTGAGACATAGCCTTCTTAAAAAGGCTTGGAAGCAGAACAGGTTAGGATATTCAACATTTTACACTAAAACCTATACCGTTGTGACTGGAAGAGCGTTGAACTAGATCTACTATTTTATCAACTCAGTTTTTGTACAAGTATTTTCTAAGCAGTGTTTTGTTGTGTCTCCTGATAGCTCTTTAGCGTTTGGTTGTATTCAATTTGTGCTGTTCTTCTGTTGAAGACTGTTAAAAATCCTGTCTTCCACTTCCCTGTTTGCCTTTTTGGGTAAGATTGTACTGCATTTCTTAGGGCAGCTTCATAAAATTAGTTGTTCAGACCTTCTTCTATCCTGCAGAGGAAATGACAATGAAGTGATTTCAAAATTTTTACTGCCTTCCTGTTCCTGAGCAAAATATTGCAATTTCCAGTATAAACAGACAACATCCTTGCTGATTTGGATCACTGATATTTCTATGATAGGTAATAGTATGTATTTGACAAGATAAGTGTAAAATTTAGCAAACATAGTTCAGAAAATATGCTACAGAATTGTCAGCTCCTATGGACAATATGTCTGTGGTGACACCTTATCAACCTCTTAGAGCAACTTTTTAAAAAAATTCGGTCTTGTAACTGGCACCATCATAATTCTTACAATGACTTATCCTGGGGCTCACATAACAAATAAACGCGATCAAAGACGTGCATCCCTGCAATGAGACACACTGTAGAAGCCAAGCCAAAGGCAAGAAACAACCAGTACAGTTTCTGACGCCTTATTGTAAACTTAAAAGACACTGCAAAACACCTATGAGATGAAGCTGGGTAGCCACTGGGTACCAGAATGATCATTCCCCAAAACAACCGCACTTAAAGCACTAGGCAGAGCCATTCATCTGTAGCCAAGAAGTACGAAACAAATATATGAAATGTCAATAGTAAACTCTCTCCAATTTCAAGAAAGACCAAATTTCACCTCTAGCTTCTTCCCAGCTCTGGTAAGACCTTCTTGTTCAAAATTTAAGTAATTACACCTTCGAGTTCCTACTTCTAACCATAAACAAATACAATAACAAATTTTTCACCTTTGAAAATTTGTTTTTGATTTACAAATGGCAAGTGCCAAATTTTTATTATAATCTAAATAGTTTTGGTATGGTCAAACAATGTATTGATTACAACTCTGACATTTCTAGTATTTACATTTTTAAAAAAGAACCTACTATTGCATGCATATTTTTAAAATGTAAACTTATATGTAAAAGATAGAATTTAAACAATAAGAATAAAATGGGATATAAATGTATGTATCATCCTAAACGTTCAATATTAATTGAATATAATATTTTCACATTCCATGACTTCTCTAAAAATAAGATTTATGTGTAGTGTCTAGAAACTTCACACAAACTTACTAGAAGGCTTCAAAGTGTGATTGCAATTGTATTTCAAGTGTTTTTTTAACTTGAATTATGAGAGATAAAAATGCAACTCCTTGTTCTTACCATCTTTTTACAGAAAATAAACACTTTCATAATAGAAATCATATGTGTAGCTTACATTTATTGTACATATTTTTATCTCTTGATTTTTATGGTTTGAAAACAGCAGGGAGTTTAAAAATTAATCCTGTGTGCTCATTTTGAAATGATGAACTAGTTCCAACATACAGATAAGTTTGTTATAGCATGTTTTTCTATCAAGATGGATTAAAATTATGGTATCTGTAACTGTGATTTTATTGACTTCCAAAAGCAAGATTTGAGCTTTTGTCTAATCTATATCAGATAACAATCCTCACAGCTAATCAGTTTACCTATCATCTCATGCAGTTTGACAGAACTTCTGAAGCAGAAAATGAGTTTAATATTTTATGCTTTTGGTGGGAATTCAGTCATATAAGGTATAACTTTTTTATTATACCTTGTGAGTGAAATAATACAAGAAATGAACTGTCGCACTACCACTCAGCCTCAGTGTAAATGATACTGCTTTCACACTTCCAGAGTGCTCTGTGTTGTGAGAGATGTGTTAGCCATGGGAGCACTCCTGTAAAGGCAAAGAGCAACGCTACCAGTAGGGACAACCATTATCCTCCTTACTGAGCCCTGTGGCCAGTTAAGCAAACAAACAATATTTCTATGGAATCACAGAACAGATCTTTTGTATGTGTTTAATTTTACTCTGAGTGCCAGCATCACAGCCATTGTTGCTTTTCCACTAAATGCCTCCTGCATTCACAAACATAAGACATTTTAATTCAAAAATAGATTGCTTCAGTAGGCAAACAGGAAAAAAACTAACAGGTTTTCCCTTTTTCAGATATCTCAAGTGCACTTCTGAAACCTCAAAATCTGGCTACCTGTGTAATTTTGTACGTCTTTGAGACAGGAAGGACTAAAGAGGGTTTATAACATAACATTATAGTGTCATCTGTAGAGTTAGGGTAACTATTAGGATAAAACACCAAACTCTTCAGTTAATGTTGAATTTTAAGCACAGTTAGCTCTCTGTAAATCAGCTGTGGATTCAGCACTTACAAGATTGCTCTTCAGATGCTCTTCATGTTACTCTGAAGAAAGTTTCAGTATTTTGCCTAACCTGCTCAAGACTGTTAAAGTAAGGGTTACTGAAAAGAGCCCATATCATATCTGATTGCTCGGGGAAGTCAGTGTCCTACAGATTGCTAAGAAAACACCACTCAGTGGAAGAGAATAAATGGGTAAGAGCGTCTCAGTGTAGATTTACATTTTCTACTTTCATTGTTGCCTAACAGTGAAGGCAAATGAAAGTAGACAAAAAAAAGGATGTAGAACTCACTGCCTTGAGTCTGTGTAGCCACGACTCTAGACACAATACGTGTGGAGGTTTGCTTCTGCAATGAAGCTGTTATGGAGTTGTGGCCTGCACTTGCGAAAGTCAATGTGCAGAACATATGCCCAAAGCGACCGAGACAAAGAAAAGTCACTTCATGGGCAACTACCTGGGACATCAGGCCTATGGCTTCTACAGCTGTCCGTGTTGTATCAGCTTTTCCTTTTTTGCCCTGTGAGCCTCTGTGTCAGCCTTGAGACACCAAGCCACTCCAGTTGACTTCTCCGAGAAACATTCCATGTCAGAGGTCCCCAGCGAGGCTTGCAAATAACCTCAGGAGGTCATTTCTCAGTGTTTTTCTCAACTTTTGTAAATATTGAGCTTTTAAGGTCCTTTATGTGATTTCATCCTTTTGTTCCTAGTGCTTGCAACATCCATGTAAGAAGACTATTGCAATCTCTGGACAATGAAGTTATTTGTGACCGGTCATTGACTGAGCAGCGCTTCACAAAGAGTAACTCAAGCCCAGTGAGGCTCTCTCAGTAGTTAATAGCTCTTAATTATATTTATTTGCTCTGCATTACTCATAGAAGAAGTTAGGGTTAACTAAGAAGTTAGTTAACCCTAACCCTAACCTACAACAAGGCTGTGGTAGCATTTGTGACTGTCAGAATAGGATGCTGTAGCCGTGCTGGGGGTAGAACAGGGACCCCCGGGGAAGACATGAGGGGTACAACATGTGGCAGAAAAATTATCCAGGCGAAATAAAAACTGGGGACAGGTCTCTTATTTCACATGCTTTTAGACATATTTGCCTGTTCTATAATGCCAGCCCTAAGGACAGTGACTTAGAGCAATAAGGTGCTAACACTTTCTGAATATATCCGCTAGTAAAAGTGCTAGTTTACACAAATACACACATATTTCTGAGATTTCAGTGCAATAAGCACTTATAACACAGATAGCCTTATGTGGTATGCAAAGGAGACCTCTTTAATACGCATTGGACACTGTAGACAACATTTGCAAAAAAAAAAAGCAATAATGGCTATGTATTACTTACAATCACTACTGGTGCATGACATTCTCTTCTTTTATGTGTGTCATGCAGTTGTCTTTCTGGCAAAATTCCTCTTTGGAAACAATGAGTGTCTTATATAAAAAAGGGGAAAGTGCAGTTCCTGTAGAGGTAATTGCTTTATATAACTTGTTGCTACTTAAATATTTACTTTGTTCTCTGAAAGTCCACTTCATTGAAAAATAAAAGCCACAACCAGTTATTCTGGTTAAAGACTTCTGTTTCCTGGTAAATAAATTAAATTGTGCCAATAAAGTTGACACTGCAGTTTTCTAGTGAACAAGAACTATGTAGTCAACTATAAGAGAGCTGCTTTTATCCTCTGGACATGGATATTTTTAATCAGAGGCTAATTGTGGAGAGAGCAATGCTAAATTAGTTGATGAAATATGTGAATAATCATAATATACAACCAGAATTCTGTACCAGGCTATTTTAGCCTGCTGAGATCTATTTATCTATCTGTGTTTATTATGTGGAAATTTGTGCTGCTACAGAGCTAAAGTGTCCCTAAAAACCTGCCAGTTACAAGTGAAAGAAATGGAACTCAAAGTGAAAGTAAGAAATTACAACTTTTTTTTCAGGTCTTTAGGAGGGTTATACTACAACTGTATTAAAAAGTCATGTGGTCAGGACACATGGTTTGGCACTGAGACCAACAGGTACGAGACAGCCCTTATCTCTCCTATGAAATGCCCTTTTCCTCCAGATCAGGGCAACTACCTCCAGCCTCTGTCCTTGGCCAGGATTGACAGCCAGACTGCTCCAGGGACAGACAAGGGGACTGCTTGCTAGCCTGGGTCCACACTAGGTCAGGGACATCCCTACAGTTTGACAACACAGACTATTGACTTTCACTGCCCAAGCAATGTCTCTGGCAATGCTAGAGAAAGGTATATCCAGAATTACTGGACAAATTACTCCTAAAACACCCATTTTCAAAACATCTCAGACTGAAAAATGGAGATGGATCATTAAAAGCTTCACCATTTTAGTGTATCTTAAATTTTATAAACACTGAGATTTTTCAAAATCACTTCTCCTTGCAGCTTACTCACAAATTTGAGATTTTCTTTTCCCCTTAGTAACCAGAACCTCCTGCATCAACCACATTACTAACAGAACATAAATGTTCTTCTTTCGTTTTTCTTTTCCCATTCCTACGGTCCCTCGAGAATCTAGGAGAAAACAGCCAATGCAGTGAAAGATATATAAAGTGGTAGGAAGACAGCATTAACGAAAATGAAAGATGATAACCTTCATGCATGAGGTATCCAAAAACTGGCCTAATGTAAAGTTTTAGTGGGGTACACCTGTATGAAGAGCTAAGGAACTACTGTTTTCCTGCAGTAGAAGCTTACATGCAGGAGCAAGAGCTTTGCCCTAGTGCAAATGCAAAAGCCTCAGCCTCAGACCCTGCATGAAGGTGGTGAGAATTTGATCTGCTGCTGATAATTTTAACCAGAAATATATCAGCAGCCTCCATAGAGCATAGGTCTTATTAATATTCCCATCTTTTTTTTTTCCTGAATATCTTTAGACATCTTCAAAATTTTTGGGCCAAATGCAGTTAAGACCTATTCATATGGATATTGTCCCAGTATATTCCCTCCTTTCCTCTTGGCCCACCAGACAAGAAATAGATAACATAGCATTTATTCCTTTAGGCCTTAGACTGTTCCCTGTCTATTGCTAAAATGCTTTTTCTTGTCTTGCATGTTCTGTAACAAATGTAAATTGTTAATGGGATATGGGAATTCTCATCTGTGCTGGATCACATTAAGAAGCTTTGTCAGTCAAGTGGCAGTTAGAACTGTTCTTTACCTTGTAAATTATAACAAAACCCCACAAAATTTTTAGTAAAAGAAAGTTTTAGTATTTACCACTAGCAAGCCACAGCTTATAATGGCTTAATAATGGAATAATAATATCTGTAAAAGCAGAAACTGGCCTAACATCTTCAGCTTGGTTTACAGTACTTTTTTGTTGTTATTCATACGAAACAAACACAATTTTGGACAGTTTCCTTTTTAAGGGGACAGGAACAAAGTGAAGAAGAGATTTTTGCAATGGCTTGGAGAAAGTATTAAGAACAGAAAAGCACAAGGGAAAACTTCAGTTAACAAATTAAAAGAGTTGAAAGATTGCCTTAATTTATTGCCTCTTCACAACTTTTTTAAAATAAGTATGTTGTATCAGTTTATGTTTAGATCAGCTTGGCATACAACATTGCAAACAATTGTGCTAATAGATTAATTCAGGACAAGATGACTTTTCTAACCTTCCTGCTGACTTGCAGGGCTGAGCTCACCATGATCTAATTGAAAAGCAAGACTTGATTTGGTATAAGAGTGTAATCAATAGCTATTGTGAAAATACTTTGGTTTTTATCAGCAGGCTTTGTTTGAGGATTTATGACTGAAATACTAGAATTATCTGAAACTCGTCTCTGCTGATCAACATCTTCCCTGCGATTCAGGAAGCCTGCTTTGCTGCGGGGGGGGAACCTCCCTGTAAAATTGGCAGCATGTTCTTGTGGGAGCAGATCCTAACTGTCGAAGTGAGCACAGTTTGTTCTGTATTTCATTAATCAAAGTTGATTCTTCATGTATTTTGTGTCAAGTCCATTGATTCTGGAAAAATTGTGTACTTAGGGGCTGTGTGTTTGAGTTTCTTTCTTTGTTCCCAGATACCTGGATTTTGCATAGAGGAGAAACAGTCTCCAATATTCATAAAATTTGGCATAAGAACAAGAAGCTGTTCACTCCGCTATACTGTGATCATAGAATCATAAAATGATTTGAGTTGGAAGGGACCTTGAAGATCATCTAGTTCCAACCCCCCTGCCATGGGCAGAGACACCTTCTCCTAGATCAGGTTGCTCAAACCTCATCCAACCTGGCCTTGAACACATCCAGGGATGGGGCATCAACAACTTCTCTGGGAAACCTGTTCCAGTGCCTCACAACCCTCAGAGTGAAAAATTTCTTCCTTAGATCCAATTGAAATCCACTCTCTTTCAGTTTAAAGCCATTGCCCCTTGTCCTATCACTACATGCTGTTGTAAAAAGTAGTGTCCCTCTCCATCTCTCTTGTATCCCCTTTAGGTACTGGAAGGCTGTCAGAAGGTCTCCCTGGAGCCTTTCTTCTCCAGGCCAAACAACCCTAACTCTCTCAGCCTGTCTTCACAGGAGAGATGCTCCAGTCCTTGAATCATCTTCATGGCCCTCCTCTGGACTCGCTCCAACACCTCCATGTCCTTCTTGTGTTGGGGGACCCAGAGCCGAATGCAGTACTCCAGGTGGGGTCTCACAAGAGCAGAGGGGTAGAATCACCTCTCTTGACCTGCTGGCCACACTTCTTTTGAGGCAGTCAAGTATACGGCTGGCTTTCTGGGCTGCAAGCACACTTTGCCGGCTCAGGTTGAGATTCTTATCAACCAGCACCCCCAAGTCTTTCTCCTCAGGGCTGCTATCAATCCATTTTCTGCTCAGCCTGTATTTTGCTTTGGATAGCTCCAAGCCACGTGCAGGACCTTGCACTTGGCCTGTTGAACTTCACAAGGTTTGCATGGGCCCATCTCTTCAGCCTGTCAAGGTCCCTCTGGATGGCATCTCTTCTCTCCAGCATGTTGATCACATAACACAGCTTCGTGTCATCAGCAAACTTGCTGAGGGTGCACTCAATCCCACTGTCCATGTTGCCAACAAAGATGTTAAACAGCACCGATTCACTGAGGAATGCCACTCATCACTGGTCTCCACTTGGACATCGAGCTGCTGACCACAACTCCTTATCCACTGAGTGGTCCATCCATCAAATCCATGTGTCTCCAATTTAGAGACTAGGATGTTGTGCAGGACTGCACAAGTCCAGGTAGAAGATGTCAGTTGCTCTTCCCTTATCAAATAACACTGTAACCTCATCATAGAAGGCCACCAAATTAGTCAGGCAGGATTTGCCATTAGTGAAGCCATGCTGGCTGTCACTAGTCACCTCCTTATTTTGCATGTGTCTTAGCATAGTTTCCAGGAGGATCTGCTCCATGATCTTGCTGGGCATAGAGTTGATACTGACTGACCTTTAGTTCTCTGAGTCTTCTTTTTATCTCTTTTTAAAAATAAGGGCTATGTTTCCCCTCTTCCAGTCAGTGGGAACTTCACCAGACTGCCACGAATTCTCAAATATAGTGGATAGTGGCTTAGCAACTTCATCTGCCAGTTCTCTCAGGATCTGCAGATGCATGTCATCAGGTCCCATGG
Organism: Tauraco erythrolophus; assembly: GCF_009769465.1. NCBI lineage: Eukaryota > Metazoa > Chordata > Aves > Musophagiformes > Musophagidae > Tauraco > Tauraco erythrolophus. The sequence goes on along the minus strand of NC_141466.1, from coordinate 89,397,277 downwards.
ACTTGTGCACCTTCATGTTCTTTAGATGATCTTGAACCTGATCTTCTCCTACAGTGGGTCGTTCTTCATTCTCCCAGTCCCTGCCTTTGCCTTCTTTGACTTGAGCAGTGCAACTAGAGACCTTGCCAGGGAAGACTGAGGCAAAGAAGTCATTGAGTACCTCAGCCTTCTCCATATCCTGGGAACCAGGTGTCTCTCTTTCCTTCCAGAGAGAACACACATTTTCCCTAAGCCTTCTTTTGTTGTCAGTGTACCTATGAAAGCTTTTTGTGTTGTGTTTGCCCCATCCCTGGGAGTGTTCAAGGCCAGGTTGGATGGGGCTTTGAGCAATCTGGTCTAGTGGAAGGTGTCCCTGCCCATGTCAGGGGGATTGGAACTAGATGATCTTTGAGGTCCCTTCCAACCCAAACCTTTCTGTGATTCTATGATTCCCTTGATGTGCCTGGCTAGATTTAATTATAGCAGGACTTCAGCTTTCCTAACCTGATTCCTGATTGCTCAGACAATTTCTCTGTTTTTCTGTCAGGCTACCTGTCCTTGCTTCTACCCTTGAGGCTTCATCTTTTTGTTTGAGTTTGTCCAGGAGCTCCTTGTTCATCCATGCAGGCCTCCTGACATTTCTGTCTGACTTCCTCTTTGTTGAGATGCACTGCTCCTGAGCTTGGAGGAGGTCATCCTTGACTATTAGCCAGCTTTCTTGGCCCCTTCTTCCCTCCAGGACTTTATCCCATGGAACTCTACCAAGCAGATCCCTGATGAGGCCAATGTCTGTTCTCCTGAAAACCAGGACAGGGAGCTTGCTGAGTGCTTTCCTCACTGCCCTAAGGATCTTGAACTTCAACATTTCATGGTCATTGTAGCCAAGGCTGCCCTTAAGCTTTACGTTCCCTGTAAGTCCCTCCTTGTTGGTGAGAATGAGGTCTAGCATAGCACCTCTCCTCATTGGTTTCTCTGTCACTTGGAGAAGGAAGTTGTTATCAATGCATTTCAGGAATCTCCTGGGTTGCTTATGCACTGTGTGTTGTCCCTCCAACTGATATTGGGGTGGTTGAAGTCCTCTCTGAGGACCAGGGCTCGTGAATGTGAGGCATCTCCGATCTGTCTATAGAGGGCCTCATCCACTTGGTGTTCCTGGTTGGATGGCCTGTAGCAGACCCCCACTACAATGTCACCTGTCCCTGTCCTCCCTCTAATCTTGACTCATAAGCTCCCAGTCAGCTTCTCATCCATCTCCAGAAGGAGCTCCATGCAATCCAGCTGATCATTGACACAGAGGGTAACACCTCTTCCTCATCTCCCCTGCCTGTTCTGTGGTATAGATTTTAATTTTCTACATCTTTTTTGTACTTAACATGAGAAATTGTACAGCAGTCACAAAGCATCACAGCTTCATTCCACTTACTTACAATATTATTTTCTTTAGATTTCAGTTCATTTATTATCTTCTATAGTTACAAGAAAACTGATGCTCAATAAAGTTCCATCTAGAATGAAAAAAACAGAAGCTATGTCTCATTTTTCAAAAGTGGTATAGGATAATGACATTTGTCTCATAGTGCTGGCAAATAGCTTTAGCACATGAGCTGCTTGTTGAATGCCATGATTGTATTAGTCTGCTAGTTTCTGCAAAAATCCATACAATATTCACCAGCCATCCAGGTGAATTGTTAGAATCTGTCTTTGCATTCATCCAGTGTCATAAAGAATGTGAAAGAAATGAGCCATCTAGTTCACCTCCCATTCAGTTAGGGAAAGATGACTTGAAGTAGGAGTGTGCGCAAATTCCCTGTCTTCTGTCTCTTGGCTTCCACTAATACAGGACTTTAAGAAATGAAAAAATAGTAAACTAAGAGAAATATCTGTAACGGCGCACATTACTTTCAAGCTGACTGAATTTTTCAGAGAATAAAGGTAACTCATGTTGCTGTAGTTTTTCATGAGTTTCAAGAAACTGAGTGGTAAGAAACTGAGTTTCTCTGCTGAACTGGAGCAGTTAGAGTAAGGGGGCACTGGCAGACATGGGATTTTGAGAGCTGGCCTCCCTAGTGCAGGAACACTGGGTACTGACACAGCTCCCAGGAAACTTCAAATTCCACATAGGACATGCAGCTTTTTGCTGTTGTTGTGTTTTTTTCACATTCTTCTTGGGCTGAAATTCTAGTAACCTATCAATAAGAGATTGCTACATCTCAGCAGGCCTTCCCCTGAAGCGACTAGCTTCGTGGTTTTAGGCTGATCCAGCAACTAAAACTCACACAGTCTCTCCTTCTCCAGTAAAGTAGAGAGGAGAGAAAAAAAGAAAACCAAAGGGACTGAGGGTTGAGACAAGAACAGAGGGAGCACCCACCAACCATGGTCCTGGGCAAAACAGGCAGAGCTTTTCTCAAAGCAAAACAGTTTATTAATGATTACTTAGAAGGACAAAGGGAAACAAAAACCGATTACTTGAGAGGACAGAAAGAAACAAAAACAGATCTTAAAAACGACACCTTACCCCCCCCCCTTCCTTATCCTCCCGGCTCTACCTCCTCCCCCCAGCAGCACAGGGGGCAGGGACTGGGGGAGTGCAGGTCAGTTCATTCCGTGCTCTTACTGCTGCTTCTTTCTTAAAGGAGGAGGAGTCCTTACACCCTTTTCCCCTGCTCCAATGGATCCCCAACCCACGAGGAAAAATCCACAAACTTCTCCAGCGTGAGTCCAGCCCACTGGAAACAATCCTTCCCCACAGATTGCTCCGGTGTGGGCTTTACCACAGTCTCGGGTACTTAGGGAGCTGTAGCCACTCGCTCCGGCGTGGGTCGTCACGCAGACTCCAGATGCCTCTCTGCCTTGTCGTGCACCCCAACACGACCATCCTCGGGCTCAGGCATCTTCTCCCCACGGGCTGCAAGTGGGTCTCTGCTCCACCGAGGCCGTCCTGGTTGCAGGGGGGCAGCCTGCTATCTCACCATCAGCCGCAGGGGAAACTCGGCTCCGGCACACCTCCTCCCGCTCCATCCTCACTGACCTGCTGTCGATGCGGCTGTTTCTCTCAGATCTCAGTCCTCTCCAGGTGAACTCAGCCCAGTGGGCACCCTGGGAGTGGGGTGCCCCCGAGTTCCCCAGCTGGCTCTGCCGCCGCCATTCTCCGTGGGTGGCGCCGGCCCAACGCAGGCAGCTACCTGGCCGGGAGCCAGGGAGCGGGGGCAGTGCCCTCCTCCCTTCTCTCCTCGATCCCGGGCGAAGCACCTTTTCCGGTTCCCTTGTCCTGACTTAAATAGGGCAATTCGCAGAGGCGCCCTATTGGCTCAATCCCGAGGGGGGTGGCAGTCTGATCTGGTGGCCAGAACTAAGCCTAACCCGGTTCCAAAACCAGGGAGGTCGCAGGGAGCAAAACCCCTCTCCTGCCACCAGAACCCTCACCCCCTCCACATCAAACCATGACATAGTCATATAGGTAGTACACTACCCAATAGTCAGAGATTTAATGAGAGAGAACATCACTTCAGCAGCAAAGCTACCGAGATCGGTAACTAGTCTACAATCCTGTAAGGTAGCTGAATGGTGATTTTTCCAATAGCTTTCATGCAGATTTGGAAAGTTGTAAAAAAGAGAGAATAGTCACTCTTTCTTCAATAATTTTTAGCAGCAGAAGCTGAAGAGAGGCTGTTTAGGCAGTTACTTAATAAGGTGGAAATAAGCTTTACTTTCAAAATCAATATACCAGCTTGCTGTGATTTGTAAGGGCTTTGTCTTTTAAGGGAAAGAGCAGACCTAGCCTCCTAAGCTTCACCATACAATTAGATGATGGGATACTGTGTTAACAATATCTACATGACTGAGGACTTCCACCCTCTCTAGCACTCTGCAAAAGAATATATTTAACTATGATAACAATCTGAGGAGAAGGAGGTGGACTTTGGGGCAGTGGGTACTGGCTCCTTAGATGTTAGGGAAAAAGTTTTTACCCTGAGAACATGCTCAGAGAATCTCAAAGCAGAAGAAATAGATAAAGTCTGTCTACATAACAAAATCTTGAATTGAAAAGAAAACAAAAAATCAAACCTCAGAATTCAATGTCTGGAGGTCCTGGGAGCAAACCAAGGGTAACCCGCTTATAGTGCCAGTGTGCCAGGGTAAAAGCAGCATTGATATAGCACAGCGCTGATCCGACACAAAAAGACAACCAAACTCCCTCCCAGCCTGCACTTCCCCAGGATACAGTTTGTTCCCTCAAAAATACTCCTTCCTTTTAGGAGTATTTGATGAATGAAGTTAAGCTTGTGTGCTCCTGCAGTTCCTGTCCGGATCATGCTGTGCTCCGTGCAAACAGAACAGGAGACAGTCCCTGCCCTCAAGGGTTTGCCTGCTCTTTGAAGGTGAAGCAAACAAATACAAGGAACAGAAGAAATAGTGAGGGATGATAGCAGCACTGGAGAGCTGTTCATGTGTCAGCAAGCTATATGGTCAAACTGGTTAATAGCTACTGAGGCTTTACCTCTTTCATAGATTTGTAAAATCAGAAAAGACCATGATGGACACCTTGTTTGTATTCCTTCTTCACAAATGCCCTTTCTCTCTGCTCCTGCAGTGAAGGGAATTACTGTTTCTTGCTGTATCAACCATTGCTGCAGCTGTTAACCCCAAGACTTGGGTTACTTACTTTATTCAACCCTTCCTCAGAGGTTTCCTGGGCAAATCTCTTTTTAGACTAAGTGTTTGGATTTAAGCACTTGACTCCAATATAAAGAAGGTTTAAAAACTCCTCCCAGGTGATACCTAACATTGAAGGTACTTATTTCCCTAAGATCTTGCAGTATTGCTTGTGCCCAGTGGTCACCAGAGATTCAGTGGTGTCAAGCACCTGTATTGACCTGAAGCTCTGCACAATCCAAAATTATGTTCTCCCTCTACACAGAGTTAAATTGACTTTTACAAAATTTATTTTTCGTGGAGTGTCCACTGGAAAGTGAAACCTCTGGCATACTTTTCAGTAAAGTAGGTTTCCATTGTTAGAGTAGACAAGAGATGGACTAAGAAACTGAAACCTCTGTCAAGGAAATACAGTGTAGATACACGGGCACATGCTGAGATGAAGAATGAGGAACTTCCTTTCCTTTTTGTTGAAATATTTCAATTTGCTTACAGTATTTAAAGAGTTATCGAGTCAGAAGTCAAAAACTAGGGAGAGAGCAACATTGCAGTCTTATGACCATGCTCCGAAGGGAGCGCATAGGAGGTTCTTGCTCCAATTTTTTTTTTGCCTTAAACTACCAGAGGATAGCAACACATAGGGACCATGTAAAGAGGGATGGAAATCCTGTTCTTCCCTGTCTCATGGAGCTGTTAAGGATCTGTGCAATCTCTCTCACTTCCCCAGGTCATAAATCTGAAAGTATGACAGTCAAAGGTGAAAACATCACCACTGAAGTTGGAGAAATGCTCTCATTCCTTACACAGCTAACAGTCTGGCACTAAGAGTCACTCCTGAGAAGTGTCTAAGCCTGAGTATAATTTTCTAGCCATGTCTTCCCAATCTTGCTGGAGCTCTCCAATTATTCACTAGCTTTAAAGAAGAGGTATAGGTACATACTCTTGCCTAGGTTTTAAAAGAAAGATGTAACTCCTTGCTTGGACCAGGTTATTGACCTCTATTTGTAACACCAGGAATGGTGTTTTTCTCCATCTTACTGAAATACTTCTTAAATATATATTTTAAATAAATGGTGGTTAGATACCATGGCAATAAACCTATATGAATATTTCACATAAAATGAAACTATTGATCATTGGTAAAGAACAGCATCTCTTGGATGGATATCTGTCAACCTGAGAGTTAAATGGAGATGAATTTATTATTTCCCTTGATAATCTTTGATTAGACCACATTTACTACATAGGTATTGTATAATAATTGCAGAATAAAACTTTCTTTAAAACAGTACAGAGCGTGGATAAATGTCGTCCTGTCTAGCTCCGTTGTCTTTGCAAAGATATCTTAAGATCATGAGAGAATTGCTCCCCCTTTGTGTTACTTTCCCCAGCTGAGAGAGTGGAAGGAGAGTGAGATGGTGCAGAGCTGGGACAACACAAGAGCAAATCAGCAGGATATTATCTGAGAGAGAGTTGAGGGTCTGGAACTGATTTCCCTCCTATGTCTGGACCAGGCCAAATCTGTTGACAAGAGTGTGCAACTTTTCCTCAGTCATTAAAAAAAAAAAATGGGGAAGAGTTTAGGGCGGTAGTAACTGTAGGAGAAGAAAGATGAGCTTAACACTAATTTTATGGCTGTTGGCTTTACATTTATGCGTACTATTCATAGAATTTAAATCCAGAGAAGGTTATCAAATTCGTCTTTTGGGCCATTTGCACTACGTGTGCTACTGAAACTATCCCAATAATTCTTACTTCAAATCTGCAACTATGTAGAAGAAAGGATCCAGCCTTACTGCCATGGTAAGTGCCTGCTTTGCTATTTCCAAAGCAGAGTTGTGGCAATTAACATCTTTCCAGGCAAATAGAGTGTCAAATCTCTTGCTGTTTTAGCTCTATATCATCATATGTTATGTTATAATAATTTTTTGATACAGCCATCGGTGACACCTCAGATGAGAGTGAACATGACACCTCTCCTTGCAAAGGCATGTATTATCAAACTGATGGGGTCCAGGAAAGCAGAAGCCGGTTTTCCCTCACCTGCCCCGCAGATGAGCAAGCAACCTTCCCAAAATGCAGGTTCACACCATGCAGGCAGGTTTCTCACAGTAGGATGAAAACCAGCATCTGAAAGGCAGCAGCTGTAGGTTATCCTCATAGGTGTAGTATTGTTTGCTCCAGCAATGTCATCCCTCACTGTGCGGGAGCTTGCTTTAACCTTTGCTTCCAAATGGTTTTAAGCTGTTGCCACATGTCAAGCCTATCACAGTTTAGCACTTGTTATAAGCATGACACACTAAATCTGCTCAGCTCTGACAGCTACGACAATAAACATAATATTCTGGAAGGGAGACTGATTGCTGCTTCCTGGTTCTTGCAGCCCTCATCATCCAAAATATGCTTATAGTAGAAGTATTCTATGTGCCATTACCAGAAAAGCATGTCCACAAACTTTTTTTAAAGCTCTACTTAATTTTCTTTGTATTACAGAGGTTTTGAAGATAAGGTGATGTTTAGACTCTTCAGACAGGAGTTTGCCATAGAAATTTGAATAGTCTCTTAAAGCTTCAGAAATTATTTCCTCCATTGTGGCTATGGCTAGGATGATGTTCTGAGGAAATTAATGCTCACGATTTCCAGTGAATGTTGATCCTCAAAGAATACAAGGATGACTGTGATAACTCTTTCAAAACAAAAGGAAAAGCTACATAATCCTCAAATATCACTGAGTTATCAATAGAAAATACATTTGAGGAATTTATGAAGCTTGACTTTATAGCAAGAACTCTTTGGAAGGCAGCCATTTAACAGGAAGAAAATGTATCATCGGTGTTTTTGTAGATATAAGGAAAACCTTCACATATACATTTTTTCCTTTTATGTTGTGAAAAATAAAATGCTTTAATATTTCATACAGTGTGACTCTTTCTTTCCAAAACACTAAGATTATGACTTTGGTTAACAGTGGTGTTTTAAACTCCAAATGTGTCCATCTAAAATAAGGCAGGACCTTATTCTATTAAAAGATCATATCAGTCTCTGTTATTTTGGTAAAACAACTTTTCCTTCAACAAGGACACCTTCTACTTAAATCAGAGCAAGATGCTCTAATTTTTCTGTAGGGGGAATGAGGGGTTTCGTGTACATTTGTTGAAGCCCAGTCAAATCCACATCACTTTGATTTAACTTTGGTTCTAGCTGTATTCTAGGTATACTACAAAGTCATCAAAAGGGGAACATTCAGACATAAAAGTACTTGAAATGAGATACGAAATTTTCTGTCTTGTTTTCAGTTTTCATAATCAGTGCTACAGACTCCACTAGTCACAGATTTATATCTTTTTTTTCATTTTCTCTTAATACACAATGCCTGATAATCAGTACAAATAGCGACGCAGTCCTGATCTAGCTACATGAGTTTCATTTTAACTTTGAATTTTATATTCACTCAAATATCCCACATTCGATTTTTATAAGGTTAAAAATTATGTAATTTTTTTGTAGCTGAATGAAGCTTGGCAGTTTCAGGATTTAAGTATGACAGACTTAGCGAGTGGAGGTTTGAACTCCAGGCTAAAGAAACAAGGTCATTTCTAATATGCATATTGAGACCCAGATAGTCAGTATCTTAGGAATTGAAAGAGGTGACTAGCTACCAGAAACATGAAATATGTTGTATTTTTTAGCCTTTGCTTATTTAGATCTGACTGAAAAATAAATCCTATTATATAAAGTATATTATTGAAGAACAAATGGAGCATTTAAGCTTCCTTTGAAGTTAATTCAAGATTTTTTCTTTGAATATACATTTCTCAACATCCCTGTGCTTCTATTGCTCATATATTCTTGCAAATAAGCAAGATTACACATGAGTTTTCATCCTCAACAAAGGAAAATCAATACCTATTATTTTTCTAGATCACTTGAAGATACTTGCAAAAGTTGCTGCTTCAGTCATATCTTTAGACCTCACATGAATCATGTTCACCAGGTTCTTCAGTTAATCACTCAAATTGGATTTAAAATTTAAATTTCAGCCTAAATAAGACCAAAATATGTGGGAATAACTAGTATAAATGATCAGTTTTCTGCAGAGCTAACCCTTTTCTTGTGAGCAGGACAGTTCCTGATGTCCCAAAAAGAGACTGTGGTAGGCTGTCTTGTCTACTTTATCCTGCAACACAAAGCTGCGAAGTACAAAATCCTCCTTTTCAAACAATGAGACAAAAGTCTGGGAAGCATCTACTGCAATGGGAGATGAGAAGGGAAAAGAAGGAAAAAGAAGAACAGACACCTTGCCAGCAACAGCTACCTTAATTTACCATTTTCATTGTGGCAGAATAGTTCAGTTTTATTTCCACCTCTGAGAGGCTTTCTACCAACCCTTCTCCCACACATCTTGCTGACTCACTCAAGCCATGAAGCTGTTTTTCAGGGTAAAATATTAACCTGTCCACTAAAATCTATCCTCATGATATGATCACTTTCTCTTCCAACAGAATCTTTTGATATATTTTGATAGAATAAATCTCGGACTAGCACTTCTTTCTCTTTATTCCCAGCAGTGGGAATTGCCTCTCATTTTGTATTTTGAAGTGATTCCCAAGTAACATATTAGCAACCTGTAAGAAACTCCATTAAAATGGAAATGAACAAATAGTCCTTTTATGTGCCCTTTATGTGAAGGGCATATATCTCCATTTAGAAATCAGACGATAAAAATCTGGAAGTCTTGTCCTGATTTTATTCTCAGTAACCCTGGTAATAATGCAGATAAGTTGATGGAACTGCTCTGAATTCATGGTTCTGCAGCAAAATGAAATCTGGATTCATGAAGATGAGGCTGATAATGATTAAAAATTACCCTTTCCAAGCACGATCACTCCATGACTGATGATATTGTAGCCTCTAGATTGTTCCCTTAATCCAGGTGAAGTAGCATGTTGACTTTCTTACATTCCCGCTTATGTAAGGAGATCAGTCTCTGGCATCTTAAGCAAATGGGAAGCCTGGGTACAAATCTCTGTTTCTGATTCGTTCGGCAAAGTCAACAGAAGCCTTGTATTCCTTCATCAGAAAGGTGCAGGGACGCTTTACCACAGAGGTGACCTTTTCAAGTTATTTTTCACTGCTTTCTCAGTGAAGCTGATATTCCAGTTCTAGCACAGGTTCCGCACTCACAGTGTTACACAACACCTGGGTTTGAGGACTGGAAGAGGGCAAGTGTGGAAGGAGAAACAACATACAAAACACAACCCATGGCAAAAACCACAAGATATACAATATTTCCTCAATAAATAAATTTTTAAAAAAAATCTGTCGGGGTTATTTCTGGAAAAAAGTGGATGCCAAAGGACTTGACCTGTGTATTGTACTCAAGCAAGGGTAGGAAGAGCGCAGAAGGATGGCAAAGAAAGGAGAGAAAGTAGGAAGACAGCATTGTACTGTATTTTCATCACAGATTCTTTGCATTATGAGGGATACTGACATAGCAAAGTATCTTTGTGCCTCAACATATATTCTACTATCTTTGTAATGGTAGAAGTATATTGTCCCTGGTCCCTGTTTTATGATAGCAACCCTGAGTCCGGCACTTCAGTTGCTCAGTCATCTCCTCATGCCAGCCATTCCTGAGACCAACTTGGGACTCGCTACAGGATCTTCAAGGTGACTTTAGCATGATATCATCATGACTCTTGAGATATCAGACGTCTTCTTTTTAGCCACAAATCCTGAGTCCATGATAATCTTAACTTTCTGTTAAGAAGGAAAATTTTCCTGCACTTGCAGAGAGAAGCTTAAAAATGCAATCTGGGTGAACCATACAGGTTTCAAAACAAGATGATAAAGACAATTCTGTTCCATGAAGAAAAAAGAAATAGAAAAAATATTTTTAAGCCAATCTTTTCTGGGTGTTTGATTCTTAATTTAGATTGGTTTTATTTCTAAGTTCATTTCCTTTTTGTTTTGGAAATCAAAGAGAATTTGCTTTGGAGAGTGTAACTTTGTAACAGTACGATATAATACATACCACATGCATTTTTTGTAAGATGTCCAATAGATTTAAAAATAAAAACTTATCTCATTATGATTTTCTAAAGGGAGGACTGCAACTGTGCTGTTGTATAAGTAGCTCTGTTGTCAGAATTGCCCAGCGAAGCAGAGAACAAAGTCCCATTGTGTGGCAGTCTCCAATGACCTCATGAGTGACATGCAGTAATTACCTTGTTAAAAAACAAACACCCTCACACAGTATCTGCTCACAAGAAGCTATCAAGCACGTTTGCATGAAGTACTTCATGGTTTATGTGAAGCCATAGAGATTGTTGTTGTTAGAGAGTATGCCAGTAAGACTAATAGAAAATTCATCTCAGCAGGAGAAAAACTGCTTCAGTTTACTGCACGAGGAGGAAAAATCTTTCTTGAATTCTGAATCGCTGTTAGTGAGTTGATTCAAGCTTTTGTATGTTAAAGGAGTGCTCCCTTGAAAAGCCACATGACATCATTCACAGACACAAAACTGACTGGCACTCCTGTCCTCCACAATTTGGTGCAGTTAAATAACTCGCCTTTTGTTTTCTACCTTCTAGAAAAGATCTGTAACCTTGTCTCCTGGCACACATTTCTAACCTGAATTACGTATTCAGTAGTTATTGCAGCAATTGTCAACTTCCTCAAACACTAACATGACTATGAGGAATTTGCCTGTTCTTGTATGAGAGCCAGCTGTCACAGACAATATCCAAGGGAATATTTATATGCCAGCTGCACAACATTCATTATCCTTGTGTCCTCTCCCTAAAAAATTCAGGAGATATGATGCCTGGAAAGGCCTAAGCAGGCGATAAGAGATCATTCCTTTGCCATGTTTGCTTTAAACACTGTGCTGACATTTCCCTAAATAAATTAGTAAAACTGCATATGTCAAAGTAAGTTTGCATTTCAATCAGTATTAATGTGAAATATGAGAGCAAAATCATTATTTTTTAGTTTCAAAAATTAATTTGGATATGGACTGAAAAAGAACAAGGCTCTGTATCTTTAAGATAAGTTCCCAATTGAGGGATCATTCATTCTTTCTGTGGAAAAAAGACACTGATTATGAAATTAATGCCATCTTGTACAACCCAGTCAAGATCACTCAGTTATGCTTTAATAAAGGTTTCTTTGTTGTTTGTAGAAAGTGGGTTTTATTATCCAACTGTCAGAGCTAGAAATCTGTTCCTCCCAAAAAATGTCAGTCCCAAAGCCTAACTTCTTCTCTGGAAGAAAGCTGCCTGGATGCTGGATCCTCTTAAACTTTGGACATGTGGACCTCAAGGTCTGAGCCTGTAGGATCAGAAAAGACAGCCCTGGGCAGGGGCAGCTCCGCAGGGAGGCACTGGGACTTAGAATCATAGAATCATGGAATGGTTTGGGTTGGAAGGGACCTCAAAGATCATCTAGTTCCAACCCCCCTGCCATGGGCAGGGAAACCGTCCACTACACCAGGTTGCTCAAAGCCTCCTCCAACCTGGCCTTGAACACTGCCAGGGATGGGGCATTTACAACTTCTCTGGGCAACCCCTTCCAGTGCCTCATCACCCTCAATGTAAAAATTTCTTCCTTCCTAATCTAAATCTGACCTCTTTCAGTTTGAATCCATTGCCCCTTGTCTTATCAATATATACCCTTGTAAAAAGTCCCTTTCCAGCTTTCCTGTAGGCCTCCTTTAAGTACTGGAACGCTGCGATAAGATCACCCCGGAGCCTTCTCTTCTCCAGGCTCAACAGCCCCAACTCTTTCAGCCTGTTTAATAGGAGAGGTGCTCCAGCCCTCGGGTCATCTTCGTGGCCTTCCTCTGGACCGGTCCAGTAGCTCCATGTCCTTCTTGTGCTGGGAACTGCAGAGCTGAACGCAGTATTCCAGGTGGGGTCGGTCTCACAAGAGCAGAGTAGAGGGGCAGAATCACCTCCCTTGACCTGCTGGCCATGCTTCTTTTGATGCAGCCCAGGATACAGTTGGCTTTCTGGGCTGCCAGCGCACATTGCCGGCTCATGTTGAGCCAGCTCTCCCAAGTCCTTTTCCTCTGTGCTGCTCTAAATCCATTCTCTGCCCAGCCTGTATTTGTGCTTGGGATTGTCCTGATCCACGGGCAGGACCTTGCACTTGACCTTGTTGAACTTCAGTAGGTTCTCACAGGCCCACCGCTCCAGCCTATCAAGGTCCCTCTGGATGGCATCCCTTCCCTCCAGTGTGTCCGCAACACCACACAGCTTGATGTTGTCAGCAAACTTGCTGAGGGTACACTTGATCCCATTGCCCGTGTCACCAACAAAAATGTTAAATAGCACCGGCCCCAGTACTGAACCCTGAGGAACACCACTTGTCACTGGCCTCTACTTGGACATCGAGCTGTTGACCACAACTCTTTGAGCGTGACCATCTAGCCAATTCCGTATCCATCGAGTTGTCCATCCGTCAAATCCATGTCTCTCCAGTTTACAGACAAGGATGTCATGTGGGACAGTGTCAAATGCTTTGGAGAAGTCCAGGTAGACAATGTCAGTTGCTCTTTCCTTATCCACCCGTGTTGTAACTCCATCATAGAAGGCCACCAAATTTGTCAGGCAGGATTTGTCCTTAGTGAAGCCACATTTGCTGTCACCAATTACCCCCTTATTTTCCATGTGCCTTAGCATAGTCTCCAGGAGGACTCACTATTCCCTGGCATTTACTGCAGCTCAGCAGTACAGGTCCTGATAAGCAGCTGGTGAGATTGGACTGAGTATCTGTGAGAGAGTTAAACTCCGGTGCAATTTCAAAATCTTGCCACGGCGACTTTGAGCAGGAGGAAATGATACCCTGTGGTGCCGTCGGGCACCCGCTCGCACAGTGCATGGGGTGGAAGTCGGTGTCTGATTCTGAGAGAGCCCGAATATAACATTTCACACAGGAATGTGCTGCTCTTTTTATCTTCTTCCTTGCTGGGTGTGCTATCTTCAGACTAGCCTCAGGCTTCAGTGAAATACCGCAGCCTGCCAGTGCTCAGTGTGTGTTTAAAAGAGGAGACAGTTCTTCATTATTTTAATAGGTGATTGTGCTTTCCTGTAATCAAAGCTAATAGAAGCAGCACTCTGTTAGGAGAAAGAAAAACGGCTTTGTAAGACAGAGAGGCAAATATTGGCAGATTTTTAAGAATTTAGGATTTCCTGAATATATACATCCTCAATAATAGTCCACCCTCCTCTTCTTTTGACTGCCTTGGCTACTTTGAAGTCCCTCCCAGATGAGAGGATCTGAGGGAGGAGAGATCTGCAGCACCTTGTAGCTGGATCATAAAAAGCCTGTAGACTGCAAGTTGTGAATCTTATCTCATGCAATTGGTCAGAGGAGCCACTTCTTGCATTTTAGACAATTCAACATGTTGGGTTTTGGTCAATTTTTCTGACAAATTATTATCAGAGCTTGTTGCCTACTTATTAGTAGCTACTATTTACGTGTGCGTATATGTGTGTGTTTGTGTCTCAAAGATGCATATTTGTCGTACATATGTACAGAAGTTCCCGTTTTGTCATCGTCTCAGGGTATTATAGTATTTTGACTCTAATTTTATCTTCCAGCCTTAATATTCCTATTTCAGATGAGAATTTCAAGCCTTTATGAGAAGGACTCCTAAGAGTCAGGTCATCTGTAGGCCAAAAATTTTGATGTAAAAATGAACAAAGCTGCCCCCAAACCTTCATATTCACTCTTGCATCTTCCATTAACATTTCATCCAAGGTGCAGATACTCTAGTTTACCATTTAGCTCTTTCCAAGGACATTCAATTTCAAAAGTAATTGGACATAAACTTTGCCAAACCTTTTTTAATGTTACTTTTTTCTAAAGTGATAAAGCATAAAAGGACAGTTCAATTTTGAATAAAGCAACCAATCTGAACACAACACTTCTTGGCTAATCTTTGCTTACTGACGTTTAGTACATTGCCCTCTCTCATTCAGTACCTCTGGCAGCTCTCTGCAGTTTGCAACCATCAAGAAAATGTTCTGAAAGTCGAGCCATTCCTGTCCGTTCAACGTCGCAATTTCTCTGTTGGGGTCTGCTCCTGACCACAGACCCCTTTTCCCAGTTATACACAAGTCCTCCTGGATTGAAGCAATCTGTTGCACACATTTTTGTAGAGGCATAAAGTTGGCTGTGGTCATGCTTCTCTGTGAGTTTCAGTGAAGTGTGAAATACTCTGAGGAACCACCAAGAGAGACAAGACACATTCAAGCATTTGGAAACAAGCCTGATGTCTAAAAGAAAGAGCTTCTAACGTCAGAGAAATCAGAAGTCAGTCTTAGGACTATTCTCCAGGTCTTCACAGTTTTTATATCTCAGTCTATTGCACATATGTGTTGGTAGCTGGATGATGGACGAAAGCATTGAGGGCCAAGAGAGCAGAGAGGCCATCACATTGTGAGGTGATCTACTAATTTATATTCTATCTGTGACTTACTATTTTCAAAAGATAATTTCTTTCTAAGATAAAGAATAGGTCACACATGAATCAGGAAAAAGCATAAAAGGCATCGTCTTTTAGCAAAAAAGCTTTGTATTTCATTTGCAATCTGTGTTAGAAATTTTTACTTTGGAAAGTACATTCAGGAAAGATGAAGAACAGTGATGCCTGAGCTGACTCCTGGTGCCTATTGACTTGCCTTCAACTGACGGAAGCTCAGTGTTACGAATGTATTTTCATATATATAAATAGAGATGTATATAGGTGATCTAATATATGGTATAAATATGACCTAATAAAATTATTCCTGTTCTTAAAAGGAACTGAAAAGGACTTATCTTAAGTTCTGTCTCTCCTTTTATTTTCCTCTTCTTGATTTTTCTTGTATCTATGGTACAGGACTCAGTCTGGCTGCATCAGTTCCTCAGGAACTTAGGATTGTAACTAGCAAAAGCCTTCAGTCATGTCTACACTAACAAGAACAGTCTAACAGGAGAGGCTCTGTAGAACAAAACAGCTGGTGTAAGGACCTTTGCACTATAGTCACTTTCCTCCAGATGAATTTAGTTGGACCCCATGAGCTGATTGCCAATTAGCAGCTAAAATTTATTAAGTGTGATCCCAGAGTGCATCCTCCAGTTCAGTTTTACCTAAAGGGAACAGAGTTCATGCCTCCTGAGACCTCTCTGCTATGCAAACCAAGGTGCAGTGAGTGAAAGCAACTACAAAATTCACATGCAAAGCATCTTAGTGAGCAAAACTAGAACAATCATGCGGATGCACTCTTAAACACCTAAGCTTAAATTCAAATCTTTGGCCCCTGGAAGGATATACACAACTCTGCTTCGGGTGTCTAGGGATCTCAAGAGATCATTTGATCCATTTTCTTCCCCAAATGCAGAATTACTTGTATTTTTTTTTTTGTATTTGCCAGCTTGCTTGTAAAGACCTCTAAAAATGAAGATGCTATCACCTCCCATGTAATCTATTCTAGTTTGTTTCCTCTTGGTGCATTGCTTCACTTTACAAACCCTTCTAATAAAGATTAATCTAAATCATAGAATCATAGAATCATAGAATCATAGAATCATAGAATCATAGAATCATAGAATCATAGAATCATCTGGTTGGAAGAGACCCTCAAGATCATCGAGTCCAACCATTCACCCGGCACTGTCAGGGTCCCTAAACCATGTTCGTCAACACCAAATCCACATGTTTTTTAAACACCTTCAGGGATGGGACTCCACCACCTCCCTGGACAGCCTGTTCCTATACAATCTTCCTTCATACTGTTCAATCCCCTGTTTCTTATCCATCATGGAAATGAACAGATCATTCTGTTCCTTTCTGGAATAACCTTCAGTAGCCTTGAAGACTATATGTTGTCTGGAGAGAATTTTATTTGTATATATGTATATATGCACATAGAATCATAGAATCGTAGAATGGTTTGGGTTGGAAGGGACCTCAAAGATCATCTAGTTCCAAACTCCCTGCCATGGGCAGGAAAACCCTCCACTACACCAGATTGCCCAAAGCCTCATCCAGCCTGGCCTTGAACACTTCCAGGGATGGGGAACCTACAACTTCTCTGGGCAACATGTTGCAATACCTCACCACCCTCAATGTAAAAAATTTCTTCCTTATATCTAATCAAAATCTCCCGTCTTTCAATTTAAAGCCATTTCCCCTTGTCCTATCACTACATGCCCTTGTAAAAAGTCTCTCTCCAGCTTTCCTGTAAGCCCCCTTTAAGTACTGGAAAGCTGCTATAAGATCACCCCGGAGCCTTCTCTTCTCCACGCTGAACAGACCCTACTCTCTCAGCCTGTCTTCATAGCAGAGGTGTTCCAGCCCTCGGGTCATCTTTGTGGCCCTCCTCTGGACCCACTCCAGCAGCTCCATGTCCTTCTTGTGCTGGGGACTCCAGAGCTGAATGCAGTATTCCAGGTGGGGTCTCACGAGAGCAGAGTAGAGGGGCAGAATCACCTCCCTTGACTTGCTGGCCACGCTTCTTTTGATGCAGCCCAGGATACATATATACAGGATACATATATACATATGTATATATATTCTTATATATAAAGGTCAAACAAGGAACATAAAATTTGTGAACATTTCCATCCACCTAACAAATAAGCAAAGATGTGGAAAATGAGAGCTATTTTATACAAGGGATAAAATAATTATGTCTCCTAAATTGTAGTTATGTATCAATCATCAGCAAGATTTTATGATTCTTTCCTGTGTTTGTAAGAAGCTGCCTTTAATTTTGGATGCCATTTTTTAACAAGTTTTCTTTTGAAGGGCATATTTTTGCTAAAAAGATAAGCATACGTCTATTTTGTATAAAAAGCTTTTTCTTTTAATCTGATCTAACTCCCATCAGATATGGTGAAAATAATATACTGGCTTTTCAGCGAGGAAGAGTGGCAACCTAACTTTGTTTTCAAGTTTCTCCATATCACTGTTAGCACTGGGTTTCTGAACACCTTGATCTTTCTAGTGTATTACACAGAAAATTGCACCTTCAGCAATGTAGTCTGGTGCAGATAGATACACTTATGACATTATGATGGTTTATAGGAATGTAAGTCTTGGCATCATTTGTGTGTACCAGTGGTTGATACAAAGCCTGGAGTTGCTGATGGGATCGCATGGGAATAAATGAGCAGAGAACTCAGTGTTTAGACTCCAAGACTTTGGTTCCTTTAATTCTTACACATGAAACCAAAAAGTATTTGGTGTTGTTTTTAATACTTTAACCTGTGGGCTAGTAAAATGATTTTTAATTTATTATAAGATGATTCAATAGGTCAGTGTATTATTGACCAGATTTATTATTCTATATTGTTTCTCTAATGATTCTTAATACAATTAATTTATTTGTTCTGCTCTCTGCCAGGAAATGGCAAGAGACAAGGGAAGAAAAATATTCTATTTAAAATCTGACTAATAAAAGGACAATAATTTTGTAAGAGGTTCAATTTTTTCATAGGTTATTGCAGGGCAAGGAGGGGACCCTTCCATCCAAAAAATGTCTAGCATAAGGAGGCTTTACTGAAGGATTTAGTTTCATCTATAATCCCCATATTTTCCTATGCCATTATATGCAATTAGTCCAACTATAACAATTTCCCAACTGACTTCATTTTTATTTAACTGAATTGCAGACAGCATCATGAACTGTGTATTCCTCGAAACTAATATGAATTTTACTTAATACCATGCCTTACAGAGTTAAGCCACTTCACAGATGGCTAAATAACTGGCTAAACCTGCCTTATAATTCTGTGCCAAGTGATAACATTAATAAGAGGAAACCCAGTAAGTTTGCAGCTGATAATAATTATGGCAGCTAGGAGACCAAGTGTTTCCTTATAGCATTTCTGCTACAAATCTAATACTCTTCTAAACTCCCACATGGAAATAAACATATTGGCCTGAGGGACTGGTGGTTTGTGTTGCTGCATTATACTGTAAGATTTAAATTTCTGATAGTAAGAGATCAGTTAAGGCAGAAAGGCAAATCCAAGTTGAAAAAAATAGGTTTCTTGTATTCTCTTTTTAGTGTATGCAATAAAAGTATATATTTCTCCGTCTCCTTTGTCAAGTTATTGTTGTTGGCAACAAAACAGTCTGGGTATTATACATAGTGGTTATTGGAATAAGCATAGTTAAAAGTGCAAAAGTAAGTAGTTTAGGAGTGACTAGGAGTTTTTAATTCACTTCGGTGCTCTTACATGCGTTGCAATTCATGATAACTTCATTTGACTTCTTTTACCAGTTTCGTTAGATCTGCTGCATTGAATTCTGCTATGAATGGGCTCCTGAATTATATCTTTACAAATATTTTATAATTTAAACCACATTGCCTTCACTAACAAGTGTTCAACAATCTGCATGCTGAAGCGTAGCATACACCTGTGGATGTAGCAGTCTTCATTTGACCATGGAGGTTTCAGTTTTGTTTTTGGTCAGTTGTAAACAAGAAAAGAATTAGACTGACTTCTGAAGCATAGACTCTTCTCTATATCAAAATCACAAATGATATGTCACTTTATTTCTCCATTAGGTATAGAAAATAAGCTGAGTATTCCTGGTATAAAACCATATTTGTCAAATACCTAAAGCCCATACACTACACTCCTACCAGTTTTCACCCCCACATGAAGTCACATATTGCTACTTCTGATAATTTGTTTTCTAAATCAGTTTTGAGATGTGAAGGTGAACAAAAAAATCCAAACCCTTTTGAGAGGACAAATACTGCTTCTGAGAACATAGTGAAGAAAACTGATAGTGACTTCATGTTTGAACTGTCTTTTATATCAGACATTAAAATGAGTTTAGTAAAATCAGCAGAAAGCCTGACGCATTTATAGCAGTTCCAAATTTCTTGTGCCTTCATCTGAATACCTACAGTTTCTTAGCATCCCTGCTTTAGTGGAGACAGCTCCAAAGTATGATTCTTCAGCACTGTCTGGAAGGTCTTATCCACATCTTCAGAAAGGTTATTCAAGGAAAGCTGGTAATCTAAACCATCTTTTGTTGGCAAAAAGAAATTATGTTTCCCATTTCCTTGTTCTAACATGGATTATCCACTACTTTTTTGAATCTTTGACCAGTAGAGACCTTCAAAGGAGATCATGATGGAGGCAAGATGACATGTGAGTTCCATGAGCAGAAACCTCTTAATACAGAAAGGAAAAAAAACAACTTACTGTTATATTCTTCCATAATGTGAAGGATAGACCATGAACACTGAGCAGGTAATCTCGGGGCAACTGTCTTTTTTCACTCTCATACTACAACTACCTTTGCTTGGAATTCAGCAGCTCAGTCAAACATCCCCTTAAGTGATCACAAAGATCTCAGAAAAATGTAGTGAACATTTTTTTCCGATCCTGTAAGTATTCTGGCTGAATAAGCTTATTTGCTAGCTGACTATAACTGTATTTTTCCAGATGACCTGATTAATGGCTCTGGATTATGTCCTTTGACTAAAAGCAAGTCCATGAGCTCAGGCTAAATAATGATTTTTCCTGTCCCAATTGCTACCTCTTGTTTTAGTCAGCAGCACTTTATGATGCTAGTGTCTCACCCACCTATCCTTTCTGACTCTAGGAGATGAAGCTATTTATGTGCATGAGAGAAGTTTTGACTGCACACTAACTATGGCCTGTCTTCTGACTGGAAGACTTCGCATATTTCTTCTGAGAAGTCCATGATCTTTTAAATGTCAAAAAGTTCTGCATAATTTCTGGTATTAAATGATGAATTCCAAAAATGAGACACAAAACGGGGATGAAATGAGGTATGTAGAAGAAAGTGAGATTGAAATGGAAACACGAGGAAGATAACATCAAAGTCAGAAATGGGGAAAAATGCATGAGGTCCTTTTTCTCAGCAGGGCATAGCATGAGACCCTAGCACAAAGCCCATCCAGTGCAGAGGGAGAACGTCCACTGAGTTCAATGGATCCATAGCAGATCATTGTTTGGACCTCTCTACTTTTTAAAGAGCACAAACAGCAATGTGCATAAGAATAGATATTTAGCGTGCTCCTCAAGCACAGGCATTCATGTAAGCCCACAAATACTTGATAAATTAATAATTCAGTTTGTGTACTATATCTGCTTGCCACACTGCTGAATAGCATCTCCCAGTGCAATGCTGAACCAAAAAGAGAGAGTATTTTTCTTTTGAAAGTAGAAGAAAAGAAAAACGCTTGGGATTCAGGAAGTGATAGCATTGCTTTTGGTGGGCCTGACCTGACTCACTGTATGTAGTTTTGAAACACTGTTCAAAACATGCTTTACTGACCTAGCAAAGAATATTCTACTTTTCAAATGTGAACTAGCATGCCAGCTACATGAATAAGTGAATACTTTACTAGTAAGGATAGCGATTTTTGGGTTTGTAAGGAGTGTTAACTAAGAAGCGACAACAGCTTTGAGTAAATTCCAGGCAATTGGAAGGTGTTCATCAACCCTTCCAAACATGTTCCTATCAATGGGGGTGGGCTTTGCTACTACACATCTACTATAGGTAAGTGTAGGTGTACACAAATTTGCTCCAGAGTAGTTAGACTTCTGAATATCATGCCTTAGTTTATTTCACAGTAACAGATGTGTATAGTACAACCTAAGCCTGATTGAAAGATGAAGGATATAGCTTTCAAAATAATTTTTGAAAATTCGATTAGTCTCCATGTCACAAGAGCATGTTAGGAAGTTCTGTCTCACCTCCATTTTCTGAGACTGAACGTAATTAAGAACTGAAAGATGCCAAGAGATGCGAGAGGGCTTCCTATCACCTAAGCCCAGACTGGTATAGCCCAGAAATGCAAATATCTACTTTGTCATGGAATTATGTCCTGAAATGCTGAGGCTGAGATCATACAAGAAATACAACATTTTCAAACAATATAGTCCTCTGATATTAATTTCTCTAATTTTTTCTCAGTAGAATTTGTACCTAGAGGAGCATAACTGGCTGTTTGTTCAAGGCAGCTACCCATGGGTGAGAAAGAAGTAAAAAAAGAGCAAAATTAAACGAAGCTGCAGCATGTTTTGTCATTACCCATATTTTGCAACAAAATAAGTTTACCCCTGAAACTTTTTCCTGGATTGTGATACTGCCCTCTAAGGGGCAAAGCAACATTCTTTTCCCCTTTGTCATGACTGTGCAAACTCTTCTACCCCAACAGAGGCAGTGTTGCCACTTGGATAATATATATGCTAGTCCACATGCGGGCAGCTGTCACCACCAGTCTGAGAACTACCACAGACCTAATTAACACCATAATGGGTTTTCCACTCTTATACTCTCTGAGTGACAGTTTAATAAGGAACTCCACAGTGATCCTATAAATCAGAACCAATCTCAATCTTAAAAAGATACAATTGAAGTGCTCTGAAAATTAATTCTGAGAATTTCAGTATGCAATATTTCCAGTGGATAAACATTATCATTTATTTATGCTAACTTATTTTATTATCTATATTTGAAAATCATGCAGTGACTATGTGCTGGTATTTTTCTGGTGAGGTGGTTTAAGAAAGATGCACGTATTTGTGAAGTGAATGCTAGGTGGAAAGAATTCTGTCTCTGTAGTTTACAAAATTGTCTAATAACAGGAAACTATTCCTCAAAAATAGTTTTACACTGCAGACAGCAGTAGAATCGGAAGCCTTTAGACCATCAGTAATTCTCAATTTGGTCTCAATTTAGTACTTAATATGTAAAATTAATATCTGTAAAACAGCTTCATCGGAATTAATTGGATCCCTGTGCTTCAAATGAAGTAACCTGAAAGTAAGCCACAGAGAACAGGCTTGTTGACTTTTAATAAGGTCCATTTATGTTTTTGAGCAATTTAGGATCTGATGCAACACAGTAATTGTGATAATGTTTTGAATTAGAGCAGATGTTTAAAAACCTCATTGAATCAGGATTTTAAGGACACACAGGGTTAAAAAATATAGTTTGCTTTTAATGCAGAGTGAAATTATAATTCCTTAGTAGTTTAATTTCAGGATAGAAAAACTTTTCTCAGGCCTCTGAATCCTTGATAAGTTTTCTTTTTATTTGTCTTTTATGGATAAGAGGCTTAAATGAGGACTTATATGAAACATGACCCAAAGTAACTCAGCCTGTCCAGTTCCAATTCCAAGACCTCTAAAGTAACAGAAAGACATGACCAAAGTGATGTATAATAAGGTAGAAGAAAAATCAAGTGTTTTTAAAAATTTGAGCAAGTTTTATTAAGATTATTCATCTAATGGTTTTTATGAAAGTGTCTCTGCTTATACATGGCTAACATAAGATATCTTTTTCTTTAACTCCATTGTAGGGAATATTTGAAGTATTTTTGAGATTGTTGCAGTCACTAAATTGTTCTTGTAGATCTACCTCTTATGTCCAGGAGTTTTTAAATACGCAGATTATAGGCGGTTTAGTTGCTACTTGTAGTTCCAGGAACCAGAAAAACACTCCTATATCTGTTATTATTTAGCCTCCTTAGGATGCAAAATCACCCTCTAACTTCAATATTCAGTTAAGCGCAGGCATGCACACTTATGCATGCCCACATACAAGTTCACCGTGCTGATCAAGTAGTTAGAGACAAAATGGTAACACAGGCAAAGCAAAGGAATTGAGTAGAGTTTATTCACAAAGTTTATTCTGAAAGTGTATGAGAATTACAGGGAGGTTTATTATTATTATCTTTCCAGATGGTTGCAGAGTGTCTCAAAAGATTCAATCCTCAGCCATAGCTGATGCTCATAACTGGCAGTAAAATGGTAATAAGGAGAAATGGAAATAGAAGCCATTTAAGTGGCAGAGTCTCACAAAATATAAAATTATCCAGTGAACAATCTCAAGCAGTAATATTTGTTGTAATTGTAAGCCAGAGTAGATGATGTCATTCTGATCCTTTAAAATCCTTAAATGAGCAGTCATCAGAAGAAATGACGACAGAAACTACTTATGAAAAATGGACGAGACACTGCCCAGCAAGTTCTTTCTATCAGTGGCAAAACTGTAGGATATATATAAGGGAGCAATTCTGCACATTATTTCAACCAAAAGGAGAGAACTATGAGGCCATCAAATTGAAAGATAATTTGGGTATGAGTGAGCATGACATTGTAGCTTCATGACCCTTCAAGCAGAGAACACATGTGAGGGCAGAATGAAAACAATGGCTTTCAGAAAGTCAGACTTCAATGAAATCAGAGAGTTGAAAGGAAAGATCATAACAAATGTCTTGCAGGGGGAGAAGGTGTAAAAGAGATTAGCAATTGAAAAGAATATTAAGGACACATAGCTGAGAAACTGTAAGTATGAAGAAATATCTCATTTGCATTATAAGCATGAAAAAAAAATGCACAGGAAATGGACACCAGGTCAAACTACTAGGGATGGGTGCAAAAACACAGGATTACAATCAAAGTTTGGTTTAGAAAAACAAAGTCACAAAATGAAATGAAGAGCAGGAAGAAACTACTTATAACTATTCCAGAGGTATGATGGAAATGAGAGATGGTTAGTTTGCCCCTGCAGAGATTGAAAGTGATTGACAGATGATGCTGAAAATTTCTAAACACTTAATGACTTTTTCACTCTCTCTAAAAAGCTCACTTGCTATCAGACACTATCATAATTAATATCAGGCATGAAGGATCAAGACTTCAGCCTGGTATAGCAAGGAGCAAATTGATACTTGACTTAATAAGATGTTTTCAAACTGCGTTCATCTGATGACTTTTTTTCCAGAACACTGAAAGAATTCATTATTAAAAGCTTAGTGTTCAGTTTCCTCTGAGAAGTTGTGATAGATGGATATGAAAACACAGCAAAAGGCAGAAGTAGTGCATTGCCTTATAAAGGAGGTGCCAGAAAACTGCAGATATTCTAACTTTTGCTTCTGAAAAAAACATGGAGCAAATAAGCAAGCAATCTGTGAACACACTGAGCAAAGCAGAGGGATGAATAACCACCAACCTTTGTGTGTCAGGAATGAATCATGCCAAACCAGTTGCATTTCCTCCTACAAGAGGCAAAGGTCTTATAAATGGAGGAGAAACAGCAGATGTCATATCACAGTTCCAGTAAGGTTTTCAACACAGGCTCATGTGACTTTCCTAGAAGGGAACTTGAAAAGCATGGTCTAGATGAAAATATCACAAGTAAATGAAAAGCTGAGCAGTTTCCACTCTCTGGAGGGTCTCTTCAGTGCAGAAAACTATTAAATGTTTACATGAATGACCCAGAGAAGCAAATAGAAGGTATGCTCATGAAGTATGAAAGGTCACAAGGCAAGATGATTGTAATTCTTAGCGTGAAATTCGAAGAAATCTCAGCAAATTTTAGATAGGGTCAGGGAAAAACTTTACATGTTATTTTTCTAGGACAAGTTATTGTATATAGACAGAAATAAGCAAGCTAGATCACTGGCTGAAAAAGAACTGGAAAATAACTTGATCACAAAAAGAACATCTAACAGCAAATATGGTGCATCTTTGGATGATATAGGGAAATAGATCTTTGATCAAATGCATACTGTTTGGGACGAGAACAGACGCATAAAACCTGACCTGCAGATAAGTATCAAAATACTGGATTTGTTTAAGCTGAAGAAGACAAAAGTGAAGTGATATGTACTTTTCTTCAAGTATGTAAAAAAAAAAAAAGATTCTAAATAGGATGATGTCTTTCTATTCTATTTGTTTATGACAGACTTTATTAAAATATTTGGCTTAATTTACAGATTATCATTAACAAATGCTTTACAAATGATAATGAACACAAGAATACATCAATTAAAGGGTTCGTTGCAGTCTCTGTGACTGCAGGTCAGACCGACTTCTACATCAGTGGATAAACTAGGGATGGGAGTCTTCTCACCTGGCTTTAAATGCATGTCTGAGATATTTAGCTCCCGCTCTGCACACTCAACAAAATAAAATGGACAAGTTTAATGATCAATTAATCTAGTCTGTTGTAGACATTTACTGTGGCATGAGATTAATTTCTCTCCAGTATTGTTCTACCAACACTTAGGAGATTTTAGACAAGAAGATAGATGCAGACATCTGTACTCCAGATACCTAAAACGGGGGAATTCACCTCCTCAAATTGTTACCAAGCTTGTCAGTTTGAATGGCTCTGGTACATCCACCAAGCAGGTCCACACAGGTACTAGCAAGAGTAATGAAGTATTAGTCCTACAGTTTGAATATCAGGCATACTGTGATTCTGTTTCATAGGATACTGTATAATCCCAGCACGAATCATCGCTGCAGCAAAAATGGGAGAGCACAGTCCCTTTGCTCAGCTTTTGTTCTCATGTGCAGTCCAAGTTTTGAAATTGCTTCTTGTGTAATCATTACACATATATTACTGAGCTCACAATAAATCAAAATTGTACAACTAAAAGAAGATTTAGAAATTCAGTGGAAATCTAAAATTTAGTCTCCATTTATCTGTCAGTCTGACTAGCTTCTTTTCATTTTGAATCTTTATCTTTTGGTATCTAGGGCTTAATAGGGATTCCTTTTATATCAAAGAAGATTATGATCAAAACCTCACTTTTTTTGTCTTTTACAGTTTTCTACAAATAATAAAATCAAATAACCTACATTTTTATGGCTGTACTTTAGTAAGTCTGAAATGTGTTCATGTTCTTATTTTTTGTCTTTTTAGATTACTATAGTTTGATTGGAAATCTATGTATTGGACTTCTGTACACTAGAATTCTTGCTTTATATTACAAAATTCAGGATCATTAAAAATATTGATTGCTATTCAAATGTTCAAACTTTTCACATACTATATCACAGACATTAGCTGTTTTCTTTGAAGTCCCCCTCCAAATATCCCTTAAATTATAGGGTTTATTCTGCTGAATTATACACAAAATTCTCATTAGCACCAGTGGGAACTACATCACTACATCAAAGGAATAAAACTTTTATTTGCTTAACAAGATTAGAGAAGCTGTTTAAAAACGTAAATTTAGGAGTGTGTCTTGACTGTTTCTCACCATGCCCAACAGGACTACAAGACTTCCCTTACCTTTTGCCTTTTTCTTGTTTAAGAGCTGTTGAAAGTTTCAGCTTCAAATGTTTGGTCTTACATATTTGTAGCACAAACACATTGTAAAGACTTTAATTCAGAGGAATAGATTAAAACACATATATATATGCTAGTATAGCCCATCTCTCCTGAAAGATACTAATAGCTCCAAACAGCCCAAGAGTATGTAGGGCACAAACCAGTTAAAGCCAGAAATGCAGCTACTTGTGTGCCCTGTTCAGTAGTCCTAGTCCTAAAGTTGGGATTTACAGAGAAGTGAGGTACTTGGAGGGCAGAGTTCCACAGAGTCAAGCCTTGCATCCTTGCTTGACTCCCTCTGTAAGTCAAAGGTGTTTAAGAGCTTAGTGCTATTTGTGCTTTTAAATATCTACTTCTTGTTGGCTTCCAGTGTGAGTTAGGCACATTTCTTAGGCATGTTCCTTGGCCATGCTGTGGTGATACACCTCTTTTTTCCGTTTCCTTTTTGTTTGGTGCAAGCAGCTGCCCTCAATGGAAGATATTCATGTCGCCTACTATAGGCACTTACATTTGGTGTAGTTCTGACCACCAAAGTCAGAAGTCTGCTTCCTAGACTGTCAGTGGAATAATTAAGTTAGCTCTGTCAGATGTTCCCCTGAGCTAGATGACAGGAGCACAACGTAGAGTCAGTGCCCGCTGCAGTATAATCCTTCAGTTAGATACCTGATAGACAGAATAGATACCTATTCTATCTATTAGATAGATCTATCTATTAGATAATAGATAATTATTATCTAATTATAATTAGATAATAGGCAGCTAATGGTCTCTCAAAATAATAGATTGTACTTGACAATATTCGTACAGCTGTTCATGGCATATAACCTGTGGTGACAGAAACAGCCTCTGTATTATATCTGTGAGCTGAATCACAATCAACAGCTCTAAAACATCTGTTCTGACATTCTCTATAGTTACATTTGCTTAATTTCCTTTTGTATGAAATATATCTTGAATGAAAATATATAAACACGTTCTTCAAAGCAAGTAATGGAAAAAAACATTATAGTACTTGCTAAGTGGTTATTATTATAACTCTTGTAGTTGAAAAATGATGTCTTATTTTTCTTTAGTCTAAACTATTTCTCGTCAATTCATAACCATGGGACATCTATTCTTGACTATCAAACTCCTGTTTCCTCTGTAGGCACTTACAAGAGGTTATCAAATCACATCTTAATCTTTGCTAAGTTTTCAGACACAGTGGATGACTTCTTGGGCTCTAAAGCATCTTTCCAGTCTGCCAGCTGTCCTCCTGGATTTTTCATGACATCTTCTTAGTCTGCCAGCAACCCCTCTAGTTGATAACTTCTGGGCTATAGAGAAAATTCCTGTATGAGTTGGCAACAGTTCCAAATATAAGCACTCTGACAGCAGGTACTCCCACAAATTGTACATGCCCAGGATTATTTCCTGGTGCTGAGTTAATCTGGTAAAGAACAGTCTGCACTCGTACTATTAAAACCTCTTATAAATGAACCCTTTCCTCAAAAAAAATGTGACCGTTCCAAGAAACTTACTGAGAATAGTCCCAGCCTCTTTCCTGACCTGGGAAGATCAAGGAAAATAGAGGCAAAATGGATATATAACTTCGAGATCCTGTATGGCCCTAGTACTTTAAGAGTTGCTCCTTTGGTCTTACTACTCCCGTGGGATCCCCTGTTCAGGTAGGCATCCTGCACGCATCAGGGTAACAGCTTCCGACAATCTATCCAAGGCCTCAGCCTTGGTCCTGCATCCACAGCTTGCTTCTTACCCTCTTTCTCCATATATGATTCATTTTATTTTCAGCAACAGGAAGGTATAAAGCTGGTCGGGGAAGATCTGTTTTCCATAAATTCATGCCAATCGGCATGTATTACATTACTTTCCTTTGAATCTTTATTAATAAAGTCTTTTATCAGTTTGTCCACTCTTTTCTTCAGGCTTTATGACAGGCTGACAGACATAAGTAGTTACAATCATTCCATTTGTCTTTTTAAATACTGACTGTTCCAGGAGTTATTGAAAATCAACATTAACTACTGTTAATGAGAGATTTTTCCTGAACTATTTAAGTACAAGTTTTCAAATTATCTGAAAATCCTCATTTTAAAATGTCTAGCTCCTGTAACTCTTGTTAAAACCTCCCAAAGTTACCGATGCAAAAGAAAATAATTCATCATATGCTATGAATGAAGTAGTCATCTGACATCTTCTATGAAAATATCTATTTCTGAATGCTTTCACCTGTCATGTAATTGAAATGAAAAGGTAGAGCTTGTCAAGTCTCATCGATGAGTTGATTTGATTTATCAGTCAAAAGATGAACCCCCTAATCAAGCAAAACTGTGATCAATAAAACTCAAGTTTCTTTTATTTTTCATGCTCTTTGAAAAATTCTTTATCCTTAAATCTGTCTATATCTGTCCTTATGCTTTTCTAGAAAGCTTATCAGTTTTCTGAGTTTCTAGCATTAGGTTATTTTTATTGCTTTAAACATCCTTTTCTTTTTGTTTGTATTTAATTTAAAAATTTTATTATAGCTGTTTTTGCTCCCAGTTTAATCTTGGTTTATTGTTTTAAGACTATAGTTTGTTTCATTTCATCGGTGTGACATTTTTGATGCCTATTAAAATGTTCTGAAACAACTCAATTAAGAATTTTAATCTTTAATTACATCCCCTAGATGATTTGGCTCTGGATTTATCCCTTATTGAAAGTGGCCTTTCTAAAGCAAGAAGAAAGTTTACCATCATTTTGTATTTTATATTTTATCCATATAACAAAAAAAAACATATAATCACCTCTTGTATTACAGAATCAGTTCAATATGAAGTCTGCTTAAAAATTCTTCTTACTCCAGATGTCACCTTGTTATTACATTATTATTTTCTGGGAATTACATAAAAAGTTTTGTGAAAATCCCCAAGATTCAGTGTTGGTAGGATCGAGCTGCAAGTACACATCATGAAAACTGAAATTCTTCACAACGATATTTAATATAGAAATTATAAAAATAAAATCTCAATTTGAAAGTTGTGAGTGTCTGGGTTTTTCTTTGGTTGGTTGTTTTTTTTTAATCGATTGGATTATTTTCAAGTAGGCATGCAGAAGAAGATAAAAACTTATTTTTAGGACTTGTAATTTCATTTTCTGATTTTCCTGTCTTTCTAATTTATCTTGCAAAAGGATTATAAAACTTGCCTCTCAACCAAGCAAATACACAGACTCTACAGGTTGGGCTTCTTGGCTGCCTCTCATGCTGAGCTTCCTGCTTCACTCACTATAAATGTACACCTTGAAGATGGATGCGAGTTCTGTCTTTGTTCTGAAATTAGCTTGAAAATATGGTAGTGAATAACTGACATCACGTCACTTATAAGCTTCTGCCATTATGTCACTTATAGGACTTTTGTAAGGGGAGCAGAAAGTGCCTTGTCCCAGTGTGGTGGGGCAGTAGGAAGGCATGCTTGGATGCCCATGAAGAGCAAGTTTGCATGTGGAAGGAGGGCTGTCCACCTTCAGGTTATGCCCAGAAACAGAGTGGAGGGTGCATTTAGACTCCAGCTGAAGCAGCAGTCTTCTGTCGTTCTGCTGGTGGAGCTCTATCAATGTCTACCAGAAGTTAACAGCGGCGCTCTGCCTTGGTTTGATGGTGGTAAATGCAGACAGATGGCTTCATTTGTTTAGTCAACTCCATGATAAAATTGATTGCTTTTAAAGGCAATAGTGCTTTTCCTCTGAGAAAGAACAACATCTATAGATCCCATAATTTCAATTGTGATCCGCTGTGTGAGAGAAAGTGTGGACTGGATATCCATTAGTAAAGAGTGTGCTTTGGATACACCCTTTTTGTTTTCTCTCTAAACCATGCCAGTTATTCATGAATAATTCTGTGAGGTACCTCAGTATCTTTGTTACTGTAAGTATTTCTATAATATCAAAATCACTCACTGCAGTAAGTGAGGAAATTTTATCTGTTTTTCCAAATAGGTTATTTTTAAACCTCTTGTCCATGAGGAAAATTAATTACATGGGGAAGAGTTTGAGAGTAAAAACAGTTTGAGTTTGCGAACAAGGAGCTAGAAAATTATAAAAAGCTGAAGTACATTACGTTTGTAATTGCATACAAAAAATATGAGAATATGTTTGTGAGTGTCAGAAAGCTTGTATTGAATAGTTTGCTTCATCAGTCTTTGACACTATCTTACCTGCTACTAATACTACACAACTGCTGGCCTGACCTTCATGGCATTGGTGGATACCAGCTTTACGGCATCAGCAAGGGTAATGGAAACCTGCAAGTGCAATGTGTCCCTGCTCAAACAGCAGTAACAAGACAAGAGCATGCAATAATGTGATCAGCAGGAATGAAATGGAAACCACACCCTCAGCACGAGTGTCATATGTTATTGCTAGTCAGGAAATGTTGCTCTACTGCAGAAGAAGGAGCCAGCGTGTGGTCATGACAGGGGCACCTGGCATCAAACATCTCCTGCTCCAGCGTCTGCAGCCTGGATGGCCAGCACGGACACAGGGCTTCCCCAAAGGCTTTCATCTGCGAAGAAATGGCCACTCAGCACTGGTATTACCTTTGATGTATTCTTCCTTGGTAGCAACACGCAGAACAAAGGAAGAGAGAAAATATCAATAAGTTAATTTATTTTTTCATGGGTTTTTGGGGAAGTGGGTTAGCATTACAGCACCCAGGTTTCAATTTTAAAACACAAAAGTCTGAATATGGAATGTCCCTTACCATCTCGGCAACACTCACTGCTGTCAGCCCAGGTTCAGTGGGATCTGAGGGATGCACCAACCCTGCACATTTGCAGGAGCAGAGCATCTCCTAAAATGCTGTCCTCCTCAAATCTTTGTTAGAGCTTGTTCAAAGAGCTCAAACTCTTTAATTTGCCCACAGACTTTACAATAAGACCTCAGCCAGGTATTGCCAACAACAAGAACATGTCAACAGTCTTTATCTCTCTGCCTTTAGTTCTGCTGGATTAGAAAAAGGGATGTGGAACTTGGATCCTGCTTTTAAAACAACACAGGTAAATAAAATAAATTTATAGCTTCTTTTAGGAATATCCAAGTATTTTCTATAGATGCCTATAAAACAGAACTGCAGAATGAAAATGAGTGTTCTGTATTGCTACAAATTGCATACTGATAACTGTGAAAAAAGTCTTCAATAATCATATAGATTTTGGATATACCCAAAGATAGACTTCAGCAAGGGGAAATTGTTTCCAATTTTTATTGCAGCTATCTTGTGAGTAGCAAAAAAGATTATTTAGTTACCCTTTATTTTCTGTAATGTGATAAATAAGATATTTTGTATTAGAAATAGATTAGAATGGACTACAAAATATGATTAACATATTTTCAAAGGTTTTTCCAGTCATTTCTAGTGTAGCTTCAGATACTTGAATACAATAAAACTTTGATAATTCCCAAGGCCATTCTTTTTACTGGAAAACAGTTGCCTTTATAGTATGTAAAATTACAAAAGGTACAAATAAAAGCAAGTTTAATAAAAATTCTTTTATTTGTATTCTGATATTTGCTGTCAAGGACACAGCTCAGACGTGCCTGGAAATACGAGTATCATTTGCGATAATGAAGTCATAGGCACTTCTAATTCATTTATTAGTGAACCGAGTAAACATACTGATATGAAATGGAAAACTGTGAACTTCAGAGGCAGGTCTGATAATTATAATCATTACACAAAATTAAAAAGGAGTCAGATGTATCTAAGTGACATTTTAAAAATTTTTATTCTCTAATATCTGAGTATGAAAATAATGATTAGAGCTGAAGACCACTGAAGAACAGAGATTGATGGATTTTCTTCTAATTCCTGTTACTGTTTATCCTGTTACTGTTACTGTTTATATATGTTACTGTTTATCAAAAACATGCATGTTTTTGATACTCTTTTCTTTAACTCTCCTCCAGGAAGATGGTACTTGAACTACTGTCACCCACAGGAATTGCGCACAAAGATATTTATTGCCAGGTTTGAAGTATATTTGAATACAAAACTGCACTTGGATAAGCAGAATGTACATAACCATCAGCAGTACAACTTAGATTTCAGTCAGAGACATTACTGGACGTGTTGCATGAGGTGGGATGAAGTGTAATGACCATGCTATGCAGAATATGCTATGCTCCTAGTTTAAAACTTTGGATTATGTTTTAGACTCAAATTTTGAATGAGCTTGCAAATTTGTGGGCTTGATGCTTTGAAGTGAGGATACTTTTGCTTCTGTTTTGCATTTGGTAATACAGCATATTCTCCTGAAAACTGATAAATACCTAGGAGCTAAAAATTACTTATAAAAATACTTTGAAATTAACTTTCTTACTGACATAGAAACCTAGCTCTTTTCCTTTTTAAGAAAGTGTGGCATGGAGTCCTCCATCCTTATGATACTAACTTCACATCACTTCAGACTTTGCAGCTGAGGATATTTTCTTCTGTAGGACATAAGCTTCGGCTTGTATTTAAAATATCAAACAACTAATAATGCTCTGAACTGCAAAACTATCAGGTGAGTTTATTTCTACAGAAGTGGAAAAGCTAACCACCAAATGAAGCACACTGAAAACAAAGTCTTTATTAATGTTTGCCATGTTACAAAACCTGGCATAACATTTGACATATACAGTGAAAAGAAAACCAAGAGATCAGGCTTGTGGCTGTTGCCATAGCTATAAGCAGGTACAATTGTCAATTTGAAGTAAATTGAAAGAGAAAAGAACAAAGAGTCAAATGCAAAAAGACAGCCCACTTTTAAAATGAAATCAGTATAAGATCTTATGTGTGTCTTCAGGCACAAGCCTACCACTGGAGACTTTGGCAACAAGCTTTGTGAGAAAGGAAAAACTCCCAATTTAATTATCACTTCAGGTGAAATTGTTCAGTTCAGCTGTTTAAAAAGATATGGAGTGACATAAAACTTCAAGATTCTGAATATTGCTGAATGCTGGAGTACTTCAATACTGTGATTTATCAGGCAAAATCATCTAAGAAATTTCACTTTTATAATGCAATTACAATTTCACAAATAAATGTTGGGGAGGGGGGTTATGCCTTCCTAAACCTATTGCTCATGGACAGAGGTAAAAACCTAAGTTCTGTCTTAAGTCTAAATTTCGTAACAACAGACTGTTTTGAGGAACAATTTATATTCCCATGCAGGCTCGTCAGGGTCAGTTTTTCCATCTTAAACACTCATGGACATACTGGCTCTGCCGAAGTGCCTCTTTTCCTGACAGTACTCTGCCTCTAATTCCTTTCTTTATCTCTTATTCTCATGCACTTTAGACCCTCACTTTCTTATATATTCTCACATAAGCATAGTGCATAACTATACTGAGTATAATACAAGAAACTCAAATGAAGTTTTGTAGTTGGCAAACGGATGTTATTTCCTAATAACTGATTTTTTTTTTTATAAGATGGATGTGAAAAAATGATAATTACTTTCTCTTACATTTAGAAATGCATATCACAATAACAGTGATATAGTCTTTATTGCAATGGTCTATTTAAATAAGTTTTGGAATAATAATAGAAATTAATTTGAAATCTGAACTTCTCTTTGATACCTTGCAACAACTAAATTTTAATGACATATTTTTAAAAATTATTACTTTTGGAGAGAATAGCTGTCATTATTTCTCATAGTTCTAACCTGTATTTTTCTCACTCTCCCAGACACAAAAATCTATAGTTGAGTTACAAGTAAAGGAATAAGCAACTGAAAGTAGGAAAATTTAGCACAGCTTTTACTACTATAACAAAAGTCAAATGTTGCAAACTCAAAACTTTCAAAGTTAAGTCCAGCAGAGAAAGAAGCATTAGTAGTTCTTGGTAGGTGTTGAGGGCCTGAGTTCTCCTCCTACTAACCAGCATGGAATCTATAGGTCAGGTCCTGGTCTCTGAGATCAGAAATAATTGTGGCATGAAAATTTATGCACTTACTGAAGTTAAAACCAAATCCAATAACACTGAAACATATGAAGATTGCTTTAAAAACTTAACTTAAAAGATTTATGCTCTTTGACCTAAGCATAAATCTTAAGTAATTCAAGCACTGAATTCAAAATTCCAGTTGGACCAACCAACCAAAGAGCAAAATTTAATCTATTATTTCATAAATATTTGTGGGTAGAATAAAATCTATATATTTTGTTATATAGCCAAATGTTAAACTGTGGTATCAACTAAAGCATTAATGTTTTGTATATCAAACTCGAAGGCTACGAATTTTAAAATCTAGGGAAAAATAGTTTAATCCTATAAAATCAGAACTTTATCTCAAAATACTACAAGAGAGAGTTTCAAATGAAAATATTCTCAGGCCAAGGTTTAATTTCAGAATGTAAAGTTAACATTTTGTACCTTACTTCCATGTCCATAGAAGTGTCTTTTTAATAATAACAGTACAGGAGTCCATATCTGATCACAAAGAATTCCCAATTGCATTAAAAAATGCTTAAGTAAGGACTTAATCTACTCATGATGGTTTGAACAAGGACAGTGAAGGAGGAAAGACATTTAAGATTGCTCTTTCCACAGAGATGGCTAGAATTTAATGGAAAAAAAACCTGGAAGTTAAGAGAATCAGCCCAGTGACATATTCCCAAATGTATAAGATTCCCAGATAGATCAACTGCAGCTGACTATGATTACCTAGACTTTAATAATAATAAAACTCAGTGCAGTGCAAACTGCCTTTTCAGCTTCATATGTCCTAAACTGATGATAACAATCTTTGAGGATTAATTGTGATCATAATTATAGTGAGCAGTAGAATGAACATATAGTACATAATTTGAAGGCAATTCCTTTGTAGCAAAGCATATCAGCCTTGCCTGACAAAAAGCCAAAAGCTCTGTTTCTCATTGTTCTGTTGCACCTTTAGAGCTCTAATATTTTAAAAATATTCCTTAAAATATTACCTTATTAAAAGTAAACCTGTATGTAAGTTGCCAGTACAAATTGCTTACAATTTTGCTACATTAACAGAATAATGTTAGCATTATATAAGCAATAGCAATTATATAGCAATAAGATAGCATGCTTTTGTCATTGAAAATGAACTGGAGGAATGTAAAAAACCTGTAGTTACAAACTCTTCTAATGAATCTTGACTACCAATCAACATTTCATTCATACACAAGCTACAGTCTTCTACCATGTGAGTTTACAGTGCCTTTTAACTTCTACAAACAACATGACAGTGACTGAACTGTTGAGACATCATTGCAAATCCCAGATCTGCAGAAGAGTGACAGGGTTTGTGGATGCGCTTTATCTGCTTTGCATTTAATCTATCTACATGCATCCAGCAGCAAACAATAACTGAAGAGTTTATAAAAGACCTTCTTTGCCTCTTTATTGTTTCATTGCTGGGGTGGAATATTGGAAAGAAACACAAAGGAGAGAGGAAAATTACTTTAGTGATGTCCATTCTCATCCAAGGCATCTTAAAACAATTTAAATTCCAGCTTTAATTAATTTGCAATGCTGTAACTTCCCTTCCCCTGGAACATAAATGAAAGAATAAAAGTAAAAGCAGTATAATTCAAGCATTTATCAAGGACTGATCAAACAGCTATAAGTAAGATTCTTAATTAGCTTTATGTTAAGTGACAAAGGCGACTAATGGTATCCTGTGCTGCATTAGGAGGAGTGTTGCCACCAGGTCGAGGGAGATGATTCTTCCTCTCTATTCAGCCCTGGTGGGACCACGCCTGGAGTTCTGTGTCCAGGTCTGGGCTTCTGAGCACAAGAGAGATATGTAATTACTCGAGAGAGTCCAACAAAGGGTCATGAAGATAATTGAGGGACTGGAACATCTCTTCTAAGAGGAAAGGGTGAGAGAGCTGAAACAGTTCAGGCTGGAGAAGAGAAGGCTCAGGGGGATCTCATCAGTGTACATGAATACCTGAAGGGAGGGTGTAAAGAGGATGGAGTCAGGCGCTTCCCAGTGGTGCTCAGTGACAGGAAAAGAGGCAATGGGCACACGTTAATGTCTATGAATAACACATTAAGGTTGAACTGAAACCTGCTGTTTATTAAGGGTGACCAAGTCCTTCCAACCTGTCTAAGATTATAAACATGATAAATATTTTTCAAGTAGGGAAATGAAGCACAGCCTTCCTGGAGTTCAGAAGTCAGGCACAGACCAACAGTCAGTTTGTATAGCAATTTCTGCTAGAGCCTCAAGCATAATATACATTTATTCTCACATGAAGATATCAAGAGGATTTGTGGAATCCAGAAGAAAGGCATTAAAGAGTATTACTCTCTATTCTATTAGTCTCTCAATCATTGCTATTCCTCTGACAGCTCGTTGCTTCTAATCCAAATGGAATATGTATTATATTATTAAGACATTTCTTTTTCTGAATTAAACATATCATACATGCATGTAATTTAGTAAAATAAAAGTAATTTCCTTACACGGGATGAGATTAGGCAACTTATTTTTCCTTTTTAATATCAACAGAACAATGGCTTTTCATAAAACTAATTGAATTTTGCATAAAACCACTATAACCAATATAACCACTATTTATTATGCAGAAAAAAAACCCACTGAGAAGCTACCCATCTACCTTAGTGTTTTCTATTGCACCTATGCAGCGTCTAGGCGAAGGGACGGGAAAAATATATGTCCAATGAAAATGTAGAATCCCACTTCACAAATTATACAGGATTTTCATTTGTCTTTCTTAATTTTAGAGGTTAATTTTGGTTTTGCTTTTTAATGTAGAGCCTATACTGCTTCCTACGATTTATAAGATTTATATACAGGGAAAATAACCTCAGTCTCTTCTTAAGGTATTTGCAGTCCATCCAGTGTGGTAACAAATTACTTAAATCAATGTCAGCAATCTCAAAAGAGATCGAAGCTTTTACATTTCAAATTTCGTATTACCATAATCAAGAAAACAATCATCTTCTGTTTGTAGCTGAGGTTTTAACCACCACCTTTGGAGCAGCATTAGAGAAATCTGCCTGGCTGTGTATCTTAAACCAGTCATCACCCAAGCATCTGACCACACTGGCGTGATAGAGAGCCTCTGAGAGGAGCTGCAGGGTCTCTGCTCTGAGACCTGCACCCAACTCCTTTCATCTCACTTAAGTGAGAGCACCTCCCTGGCTTAGGCTCCTCTAGTTTATTCATTTTCACTGGAGGCAACCACGCGGTCCAGAGCAAGGTCAGTAATCACTGCAGCATGAGGAAGCTCACCGAGCCACGCCAAGCGCGGGGCAGGATCTCTGCTGTTTGTTTTTCCTTTCCCTTAGTCAGTTCTCATCTCTTTTTTGGTTCTTAGACTCAGCTTCAGATCGATTGATTGCCTGCTGCCCGTCACTTACCTGGAAGGAAAATGCGTCCCAGAAGACATCTCACTATTACAAACCCAAGAGGAAACACTTTGAACTACTTTTTCAATGATATACTGTCAACTGGCATAGTGTCCTTTTTTTAAGCTAGTTGGATTGACTTCAGCTCCACAGAAATGATTGTTAGGTTTCTTCTTTTTTCCTGTGTTATAAAGAAAAGCAAGCAGGAGCATTTTAGTGAATAATGACCTCAGAGCCTTAGGACAGTAGGAATTTATCTTTCTGCACATATTTTCCAGCGCTAGTAAATGCAAGGTAGTTTGCCCTTTGCTGTGAGGAGCAACCTACCTGCATTTTCATAGAGCAGGCATGTGAAATCCTCTGACCAATTCTTTTGAAATAACAGGTGTGCTGGAAATTAACATACAGGCTTTCTTTGCCGTAATTTTCCTCATCCATGCCCTCTTTTCTGTTGTCTTCTGTCATCTTCTGTCTTAGCTTCTTGCCTTTTTGGCTCACGAACCTGCAAGGTTTCAGTGACACAAGTGGTGCTTTTTTGTCTGAAGGTACCTTATTCTCTATACACTTATTTTCATGGCAGTTTTCCTTCAAGTCAGTAACTAGTGTTTGCTAGATGATATAATGTTGGTCCTTTAATGAATGAACGAATCTCTCTATTGATAACCCTGGAAGGTAAAAAAAAAAAGCCAATTCTCCTCCATCTTCAGCCTAAAACTCAAGAGGTAAATATGCATAAAGATTAAGAAAGATTTGATTCCATGAGATCCTTGACCTTGAAGAGGACTAATTTTGTAGAAATTTAAAGATATGAAATATTTAACATTGTGTTTATTTCTTCTGAATTCATTTATTCTGAATTTAGATATCTAAAGATAGGCATCTGGTTTAAGGCTGTTGTCTAAAAACCTTGTATCATTAAAGGAGAGAGGGAGGCATTTCTATACTTATGTCCTCTTCCCTACCTGGGAAACTCTTGGTGTCAGATCAATCATATCAAGAGTTGTTCTCCTCTGCTGTTCATGTAGGAAGCACAGGTGAGATGACTCATTTTGCCTATCTTGCCTAAGTCATAGACCCTTAATGAATTCTGCCCAAAGTATAAAAACTTTTTGAGTCAAAACTCTCTCTCCGAAATTAATGGGCATTTTTGTCAGTTTACTGCAATAAGTTTAACATTTAACCTTTAACTCTTACTCAATCTGGGTCCAAGTACTTAAATCTCAAGACTACTTTATAAATATAGCAAAAACAAATGGAAAGTTTTAAAGAATAAAGCATGCTATGCAATTTTACAACATTTGCACTGTACGTAATTGATCTACTTACCAAAAGGCTATATGAAAGATACGGCTAGTCATACTTGCCAGTATAGCACAGCTGAGAAGATCTGGACTTACAGCATTTGGACTCAGTTTCCTTCAAAGAATAGACTTGCTAAGGTCTGAAAAAAGAACTTTGAGGAAATCAACTATGGTAAAACAGTAAAATAGTTCACTATTTGCATTTGCTTATGAAATAGTCCCACGAGTATTAACCATTTGGAGTCATTGGCAAGGGCTCCTCATATCTGCGTTTCAGGGAAGAACACTTCTTGACAGCTCTCTGTAATTATGTTCACAGAAATATTTGACTAAAAAAACAAAAACATAGAATAACAGTGGAGACAATCTGTGTTTATGCTATTTTTTTCCCGTTTCTCTTCAACTTTACTGTTGGAACTTGTTTTTCAAAATTTAATTTTCAATGAAAATACTTAGAAATTCATGCAGCACATATCTTGAAAATATTTGTCATTTATTTTCATCTATTTCGCTGTGGATTATTACTGCTTTCAGTCTTGCATATGGCTAGTGGCTAGTGGCATTGCCATTCAGTCTGTCAGGCAATGGAAATGAGCCAGATCATTTACAACTTCAGCTGTGGTACAGAAAATAAGAGTCGAAGCAATGTTCAAGAAGATGAGTCTATGCTCAATTTTGAGGTGAGATATATTTGTCACTTCAAATATATTTGTCGCTTCAAATAATGATCGAACACAAGTGGAATATATATGCAAGGAGGCATTAAGTAGACTAACTCCTAAGAGGAACAAGCAGACATTCTCAGTGGTTTACACTCAATAGGCACATTTGTAAGATATGTTTGAAGGAAAGCGTATGGATAATTGTGACATGTGTGTTCACCAGCCATCACATACTATAAGGTATACTACGCATGGCAAGTGAAGGGGACTTGTTTATTTACCCAGCCCAGTCAATTAGTGTCATCTCCACCACCACCACCCCATTTCCCATAAGAATCACAATTTAATTTTAAGCATGCTTCCTGGTTCTTCCTTCACCAAGAAAACCAAGCCATAGATGTCGCAGGCCCTCTCTCTGGGAGTGTATAGAAATGAAAGATTAGTGTGTAAGAACAAATAAGAAAGAGATCTTTGGGTTATTTTACTCTCCCAGCAATCAGTGATCTAGAAATTTCCTGATCTAGAATTTGAATTAAAATTGTCATAGATAATAGCCACAGCTGAATCTACCCTTGGTGAATTTAAGCAATTCTTTTGATCCTACTTACACTTGTGGTATCTAAAAAATTCCTGTAAAAATAGGCTCTCTTGTGGTTAAAAGAAAAAAAGGCCTTCCCTTTTCTTTTCCATCTGGTACCAAATCATACGGCTCAATTTAAGAAAAACAATAAATAATAATTCTTTATTGACATTTTCTATACCATTCACAATTGTATAATTTCTTAGATCTCCCTTCAGCTGACATTTTTTCCAAGAAGAAGTTTCAAGTTAATTATCCTTAATTTAGAAGTATTCCCAAACCATAGGATTGTAGTAATCTTATTACTCATATTTGTACTCTTTCCTGTTTTACTGTATTGATTCTGAGAAATTTCAGTGGAAAAATTCAAATATGAAGTCCATAAAACTGTACTAATAAAAATAGCAGCCCTCAAACAAACAGCAATCCTTGAGGCAGCTTTCTGGTGCCAAGTATTGATGATACTTGAGGTAACCTGGGCATTTGTTCAGATAATACCTATAATTAACATAAGACCTGCAAGAGACATATGATCTCCTGAAGCAGCAGTTGAATATTTGAACACTTGAACACAACATGTAAACAAATACGACCTTTTAAATAGCCTAATCCACCTATTTGAGGTAGCTAGAGTGATCCCTATCCTTGAAAATACCTGTTTAAAGACAGTGCTTCAAATGAAAATTTTCTGTCAGCTCCAGTGACTAATTTTCAAAAAACAACATTGGCAATCTTGAACAGAACTTTTCTGAAAGTAATAGCTGCTTTTCCCATTTCTCTGTGTGTTATTGTCTAGATGCTAGCTAAACAAGCTAGAATTTAGTCTTTGGATCAGGAGATATAGGGCAGTCATGTGAAAACTGCTGACATGCACATTACAGAGCAATAAAGGAAAACTATTACAGAACTATTTTAAAAGTTAAACGGCCACCTAGGTATTCATTATGACAAAATACAGATTCATAAAAAAGCAAAATAACCATTCTTTGGAATTAATTTTTCATATATCTTCTTGATTTCTGAGGAGGAAAACTTGAACAAGAATGCAAAAAGAGAGTTTTGCAAAATATAAATGAAAAACATTTAATAATTCTTCTTGAAAGTCTATTTCAACACAACTAAATTCGAGAAACATTTTCCTCTGACAAACAC
The DNA here is from genome assembly GCF_009769465.1 of Tauraco erythrolophus. Lineage (NCBI taxonomy): Eukaryota > Metazoa > Chordata > Aves > Musophagiformes > Musophagidae > Tauraco > Tauraco erythrolophus. Next base: position 89,355,459 of record NC_141466.1, on the reverse strand, counting down.
ATACTCTTTGGTTGCCCTAAAGTTCAGTTTTTATGCACTGCAACAATAAACAGATTTATTTGAATAGATTATCTACACAAGAAGAGTATTTCTAACAGGTTGGGTTTTTTTTAGCATTCTCTCTTTGTAATTAAAAAGTAATGAACTCACATCCATATTTTGCAGTATTTATAACCTCATGGTTGGCAGTTTTTCAGTTGTTGATAAATCAGATGTCAGAAAGCCACTGTTTTTCAAGTGAGTCAGCCCTACAAAAGGGCTAACGTTTATAATTCATATGTATGAAGCAAAGTAATGAAATTGGAACCAATAGCATTTTGACTGTTTTTCTAATTTCCTGGAGTCAGTCCACTGGAACAAGAGCTTCATAGTTGATAGTACCTCAATGAAATATTCTTTTCGTCATTTCCGTATTATCAGTATAGTATTTTATTTTTCCATCCCTAAAGAGGAAAGCATTTTTCTGTTCTGTTTTGTCTTGCTTTAGCTGCTAAGGCTACTTCATTTCATTTGACCAGGACAATGAGTCAAGGATATGGAATTTTTTTTTGTATCTAACTATTCCTGGTGGAACACTAAATTCTTAAATATCATTGAGGAATAAACTACTTTATTAGCATAGTAGCTACATATTCTCACAGCACTGCTTACTTGGCTTTCTTTGGAATAAGAAAATTCAGAAGCAAAATGTTGGTTTATTGAAAATTAGTCATAGTAAGGCCTTATGTGATCACTCAACATGACTTCTTATTTTAACCTTCATCCTGGTATTTAACCCTGCAGTTCTAATGAGTCCAGTAACTTGTGATGTGATTCGTACAAACATCCTCCTTGAGTGAACGAACCAGCAGAGTCTAGCTAGAATAAATACTGAAGTTTGTATATGGTCTGGAATTACAAGTAGCTAGAGCACACCTTTTTCTTCGGCAACTCAAAATGCACTCTTCATTATCTGATGACACAAATCCAAGATGCTTCAAAAATTCTGCCTGTGAGAGTCCCTGCTTGGGAAAGGGACAGACTGGTCAATTTGAGAAAGGCTCGAGGTAGCCCCCGTTCTGTCCTCTATCGACACAATATCGTGTCTTAACGTGACAATGTCTCATATGTTTTTTTAGATTTTTGATGTTTTAATAAAATAGAATTTCCTTGTAAAGTTTTGCTAGTGACCTTCCAGTACTCTATAACGTTTTTGCCTGGATCAGAACGGATATATATATCTCCCATTTTGATATAATATTTTATTTAACTTCATTAAAACAAATGACAAAACAAAACAGACAATAAAGCAGTGATAGAAGAATACATGGGAATTATTAAGTGGTGTCTGTATCAACTAAAGGGCTGAAAAGAGTTTTATCATTGACTATCAAAATACTTTATAGATTAATTTCATTTTTAAATAAAGTATTTCTACCAAAAAGCTAATTCCTTAACATTTAAAAATTGTTAAGTCTGCCCAAGTGATTTTAAATGCTGCTTCTAATAGTTTTACATTCAGTAGTTCTTACAATGTGAATGAAAAACAGAGTCCTTAGTCACATCCAAGTTAAAAGGACACAGCTGCTTTGATGGGAAAGGTTCCAAAATAGTTTTTCAGTACTTCATAAGAACAACCGTATTTAAACACGCAACTTTCCGGTTTGCTTGGGTGAACAGAGGCAAAATTTCCTTTTTTTTTCAAATGTTAATGCAATTAATTAGGGATGAGGAGTGGTTCACTGTAATATTAATTTCAGGAATAAAAGTCCCACTGTCTTTAGCAAAGCCAGAATTTAACCACTTAATTTCTGAGTTTAATAAATCAGTAGCTCAGTAATAAAAAACAGGAAAATAATCAGAAAAAGCCTGTGAAAAACTAATTTGGGAAAATTTCTCTCCCTGCAAAACAAACAATCCAATTTCACATGATTTTCATCTGACAATATAATTGACCTCTCTTATGCTTAAAACTCAAAATTCAGCCAACGCTTCCAGGAAATTTGGCCTTTCTTGTGAATTTGCATTACTTCCAATTGTAGTAAAAGTAACATGATTTTAAAATTTTTCTGCAAGTTAGAAATAATCAGCTATAGTGGGGGTTTATAGCACAGATTCAGTTTCATTCCTGGAAAAATCTACATATTTGTATAAATTCATTTCTCTGAAGCAATGAATTCTCCACTCAAACCTATTTTTGCCTAAGTGACTTACTGCGGTCAAAGAACTGACTGTGATTGTAGATTTTGGATACATTAGATCCATGGGATAAGTGATAGAAAGTAGTATGATGAGAAAACACTTGAGAAAAAGTGAAGAGTTTAGATTTAAATGCTTCAATGTTGAGTGACTTCTTGTTGGGGTTTAACTCGGCTGGCAATGAATGCCACACAGCCACTCGTCCACTCCCTCCACATCCCTAGGGAATGGGGAAGAGAATCGAAGGGGAAAAGGGAAGTAGACATGTGGATTGATATAAGAACAATGTAATAATAATAATAATAACAACAACAACTACTACTACAACTACTAATGATAAAATAATAATAATAATATTGAATATATATAGTATGATAATAATATACACAAACAAGTGATGCACAGTGTAATTGCTCACCAATCAGTGACGAATGCCCATCCTGTCCTGACAAGTGATCCCAAAACAGGTAAGTACCAACACCGCAATCCCAGACTAGTGAGAGGTCAGAAAACAAAGCAAGACAGAGAGAGAACTCTGAGAGTCTGACAGAAGAGAAGAGATTGAGAGAGCCCCCTGGAAGAGAGATCCCATCTTCCCAGTGAACCTTTATCTATGAGAGCATAACATTACATGATATGCAATACTCCATTGGCCAATTCGGCCCTCAGTCCTAAGTCTAAGTTCAAATCATAAGGGGAGCTATGGGTTCTTTATCCCAACCATGCTCCCCCGCCAAGCCTGTTGTGCTTCTGCACACTGGCAAAACATGGGAACCTGAAAGGTCCTTGATGTCTCAGCACCAACTATAAACATCAGAGTGCTAGCAATATTCTTCTCATAACAAATCTCATACTAAATCCAAAACATTGAACTATTCTAGACACCAAAACGCAAAACTAACTCTATCCCAGCCAAAACCAGGACACTTGTTTTGCTTCAGGGAAGACAGATTGGATATCCAGCAGAAGGGTCAGCAAGCTGTCTTTGAGCCTAGACAGGAAAGACAAGAGATTGAAATCCCTGATGTGTCTGAATTCCTACAGGGACCTCAGATAACTCATTTAGTGTCTCAGTTTCACATTTGTGTAACAAAGCGTAACAAATCAAGCCAATTTTTTTCACTTGGCAGGCTATTGCTCAGGACTAACACCTTTACCTTCCACTGTCTTTAAATTCATTAAGTCTTCAGCTTCTCTTTGTATATCTGCCTTTGAGAGCCTTTTACCTCAAGGACTCTTGGCTATTTTCTTGTCATATAGGATCTCATGTATACATCTCCAAAGGTAGTACTAACCATTATGTTGGAGATTATACGCATCCTTTGAAAAACCCTACAGAATGGAGCAGAAATGTAGACTTCTGCTTAATCATCTAGTAAGTGTCTTCTCTCTTATTACTTCTACCACAGAGTAACACCTCTGAGAAAGATAATTAAAAACCCACACTTAAAAATCACCTACACAGATGATATTGCTAAGAGTCTACACCTTCACATGAAAAGAACAAGGAGGCTGAAAATCCTGTGAGCCTCTGTATCTGTCCATAAAAATATACGCAGCCTTCACTCAAGAACTCAGACCAATTTAGACATCTTCGACTCTGACATGCTGTATACAATGTCTCTTGTAGAGGATGTTCCTATCTAGGGACAAAATATCAAGAATGCCTATACAGCATCCTAATTCATTATGCTCTTCCCTCTCAACAGGTGCTTCAGTCTATGTCCTTTAGACTGTGTCCTTAAGGTTTTCTCTGTGTTGACAAAGATAATGTAATAATAAATAGAAGCATCCACATCTATAGAACAATAATGAGTAACATCATGGAGAAATTAATAACTCTGATTTTTAGTTTGTGACTTTAATTATGCTCCTTTAATGATTTCTTTTCTTGTAGTTATCTTATATAGCAAACATTGTATATCCCAGGTGTATACCCACAGAGCTGCTCTTTTGAATGCTGTGATGTTAGGCCCATATGTTCTTATATTTCCCTTGATCTGAACGGGTGCCAGGTACAGACACCAGCTCTGTATCCTCATCATGCAAAGGAGATTTTGCAGCATGACTTCCCTAGAAGACCAGACCCAGACTTTCGAAAAATCTCAAAGCCTTTCCCCATGGAGCAGCTTTACAAGCATTCTGGGTATATACTTTTCCTGAATTTCAGAAGCACCTAATAGTGGAAATACAAATATCCTCTTGTTTGGACATCTTGTAATCAAACATCCATTTTCCTACAGAGGAAAAACATGTATGCACCTAGAAAGAATAGACACTCACTCTCGTTTTCCCGTCTTAGGTGCCTCGACATTCCCAAATATGTTTTCGTCTTAGATCAGTGAGCAGTGGATCCTTTTACCGAGAATAAATTTTTGAAGTGTCTGTCTGTCTTTTGGAAAACTAATCTCCTTGCTTGCCTTGCCCAGATCTCTTTTCCTACTCCAACATTCTTATAGAGAATCTTCTTTTTGTTTGGTCAGTAAAGGATAGCAGTAAGAAGGGATTATAATTATAAAATTCTTCTTGCATTAAAAATTGTCTCTCCTTCTACTAATAGAAAATCACTGTGTAGCAATCAATCATTTTAGTATCCCATTTTGTTTTTCTCTGGCCTTACAAGTCTTGTTGGAAGGCCATAATGCTAGCATTTTGTTCCATAGTTCATCATGGAGAGAAAGAAGCTCGTTCTGATAAAACCAGCAGAAAATCAGAATGGTCAATATTCATTTATTCCTTGTTTTTGTGAACCAAAAAAACATATGATTTATAGTAAAGACTGTTGATTTTGGTGTCATTGTTCAGCAAAGATTCAAGGCCAGAGAACACCTTGTTTCTGAACCGCTTTCCAGTGAACATCAGTGATTTAGAGGTGATTTCAGTTTCGAGCAGCTTCCAGTAAGCTTGTTTTGCTATTCTGTCTTTAAGTTTAAAAGCTGCCCCTGTGAAACACTTTGCAGGGTATTTATCAACTGCTATTTCATTAAAAGGAACGAAAATACTGTTGGAATTGGAAAACAAAGAAATAAATAACAGGAAAGAATACATTTCTGTGTTAATTTCTATATTTTAGGTTAACATAAAGGCACAAGAAGTTGTTGAGGAAAGCTACTGAATTTCCAATAGTTTGTTGCTACTTGGCTTTCCCATTTTGCCACCATCTTCTCCTATTGATTCTTTCTCCATTAAATCCATACAGACATTTGCTTTCTTCTTAAACCAATTTATTATGCTCTTTAATAATAGAGCAGCAATAATCTAAGACTCTTTCAGCAGTCTTAGTTAGTTCACAGTTTTGTCTCTTTATCTATAGGGTCACATAAACTTTTTTCTTTCTTTCAAAACCTAGAAAACAAAGCTGATGATAGAAAGTGTTGAAGAAGTTCATACAAAATAACAGCCAGAATGAAACACGGCATAGGAATTCAACAGAAGAATCATCTTGTATTTTGGCAGGCACCATGATGCAAAACAGATAAGAACTTGCTCAGTTCAAATAAAGTTTCTCTGTGTCTTTGCTGAAATGGCAGAGTTCAGTTTTCAGCCTGAGGCTCTGAGGCCTTTGATCCAGGTTTAAAAAAGAGATCACTATTGATGACCACTCTCAAACAGATTTTGGGCCAGATATCATACACAGATGGAAGCAGTTGGTGGTGGTGGAGCAGACAGGCACTGTTCCCCTCTGTGTTCGAATCCCCTGGTTGCGTGGAAAGACATCCACCAGCAACGATCCCAGGTTCACTGGAAGTTATTCTGCCACAGCAGAATATGCCCTCGTCATCCCATCTGCTCTTTTTAATAGCTGAACTGAAACATTATGCTGTGAATCAAGCAGACATAACTGAACAGCAAGTGATGCCTTTTAGAATGAGCATACTGCATTTTGTTGCTCTTTAAGCAATGAGATGGAGAAGGTGCTTGTAAATTTTACCATATTTGATACACAGAAATGATGAAACAAGTCTTATCACGTAGAAATATTAATAATACATTTTAGTTAATGATGGTACTATTTCTGACTTACCTGTGCCATGCAGTACTGCTTTAACTTCATCTATGTACAATATTAATATAACTTTATTTTTGTTCTATTCATTCAGAATGAAAACTGACTTGGTAAATAATAGTATCTAATGCTATTGTCTTTCACCAATATTAATAGAGCACTAAGTCCATCCATGGCATTTATAAGACTGAAAAATACACTGTTTATTTGGATTTTGGTTCTTTCTTGTCTTTTCTGTGCAATCTTACTGCCCTAGTAACAACTATTGATACCCTCTCAGTGTATTTTTTTGCTTTCACCTATATCACTGTTATTCTTGCTAATCAATGACAAATTCAGGATCAATGCCATGCCCTGATGTGGTAAGAGGAGAATGAGTTCACTGCATTTCTCTAGGACAGCAATATTTGGATAAGCCTACTAGAAATGTAGTGTCTCATTCAGTAAATACATTCCAGTTTACAGGGAAAAATAAGCACAGTCTTACAGACATGCTCATTCAATATTTTTAGTTTAAAAAATCCCAGGGAATATTTTCAGGGAAAAAAACATAGAAATCTTCTTATATGCCACTGAAGTTTTATCATTTCAGAAGTTATGCTATATGAAGTATCTCTTGTTAAAATAAATATAAAATATATTATCTTCTAAAACTAAATGCACTTCTCCCACCTCACCATTTCTCCTCTGTTGCCATCTTTTTGTCCAAAGGTAAGGCCTATCTCATCTGATTTTTTCTAAAGCCAGGCCTTCAGACAGTGGTGATGTTTAGAAAGTCTGTATGGCTAATAGGAAGAGTGAGATGTGGAGATTACTCTCAAAGTTACTCCTAATTTGACTGAGACCTAGTAAAGAGGATGTCGTGCCTCAGAGCTCAGAAGGGAGAACATCTGGGCTGACCACTGTGGATCTCTACAGAAAAAGTCTGAAGGGAAATCTCCAGAAACTGTAGCCATCAAGGGAGAAACTCATGAATTCACACTTGTAGTACTGATTTTCTGTGATGTGGATTTCAAAGGGCACAGCCATCATAATTCCTGGCACAAATGATCCTTGTCAGTCTGTTTCTCAATGAACTGCACAGCACACTCAATGCAGGACAGATACTTCTCACCTGCATTAAAAAAAAAAAATAAATAAATAAAAAGAATAATCAGTATAATCTGATTTTGTATAATATTTTGATGTAATCAGCATTTTGACTGTGTCTAGCACAGTAAAGCATTGCAGATTTTGGTAATACAATGAAAGAGGATGTTTTAAATACCACAGTAGCTTACCAAAAACTATACCTGAAAGTAGAAAGCTTTGCAACACCTTACATATTGCCAGATAAATTCATTTGGATGAAAATTATCTTCCAGGCTAAATCTATCGGGAAGGATTTATTTTCCTGAATCTTCTCTTAAGCTATAAATAAGTGCTGGGTCCAGAGCTCCCTCCAGGTAACTCAGTGTAGGGTCAGAAAAGCTCTGAGAGACAGAGACTTTGTAAACACCTCGGTTCAAATGCCCCCTTAGAGATAGTCACCCTTATGGGCAGCTACAGACATTTGGGCTTTTCTGTCTCTGCCACAACTTCTCTCATGCACAGTGACTAGCACAGGTCACCTATATTTCAGTGGCAGGGGTTAATAATGTGCCCTTGCCCCTGCTGAGATGTCTAGTAGCATTTCTGTCAGAAACTATTTTCGAAGTTTTCCTCAGCATAACTGAACACTCACACACCAAGTGCTGACATTTTGTCGAAGGACGCCTCACCCGGATCAATCTACATTTTTCCTTTCTAACAGTTGAGACAACTTTTACCTATGCATTTTATAAGAATTTGCTAAATTAGAGTTGCTATGACCTTCCTGTCATGTTTTCAGACTGGATCTGACACATGAAGTTCCAGTAATACATCTCTGAGGCAGAGCACTGGGCAATCTCTTTGCAGTTCTTGCTATGGGCCACCACAAAATGGAAATACAGCCTCACTTCTTGAAAAAAAGAGGCTGCCAGAGAAAATAAAAATTAGATTCTTATTGTAGTTACTTGACACTCATGCCAAGAAATTTTGTTTCTGATCCAAATCAAAATGTTATAGCTGAAATAAAATTTCACTACAAGGGACAATTCACATCCTGATGATTAATTTGCAATTATAATTTATGTCTCAAAGACAATGTAATCCAATAATTACATGTGTTCCTGCATGGAAAAATTCTGACATATTTCCTCTTCTCCCTTTCTTCCACTGCCTTCTTCCTCTAAAACAATGGAGAAGATACATGGAAGAGAGAAAGGCGTAATAATGTCATGGTTTGATGTGGAGGGGGTGGGGGTTCTGGTGGCAGGAGAGGGGTTTTGCTCCCTGTGACCTCCCCGGTTTTGGAACTGGGTTAGGCTTAGTTCTGGCCACCAGATCAGACTGCCATCCCCCTCGGGGTTGAGCCAATAGGGTGCCTCTGCGAATTGCCCTATTTAAGTCAGGACAAAGGAACCGGAAAAGGTGCTTCGCCCAGGAGCGAGGAGAGAAGGTAGGAGGGCACTGCCCCCGCTCCCTGGCTCCCGGCCGGGCAGCTGCCTGTGTCAGGCCGGCGTCGCCCATAGAGAATGGCGGCGGCAGAGCCAGCTGGGGAACTCGGGGGCACCCCACTCCCTGGGAGCCCACTGGGCTGAGTTCACCTGGAGAGGACTGAGATCTGAGAGAAACAGCTGCATCGACACCAGGTCAGTGAGGATGGAGCGGGAGGAGGTGTGTCGGAGCCGAGTTTCCCCTGCGGCTGGTGGTGAGATGGCAGGTGGCCCCCTGCAACCAGGACGGCCTCGGTGGAGCAGAGACCCACTCGCAGCTCGTGGGGAGAAGATGCCTGAGCCTGAGGATGGTCGTGTTGGGACGTGCGACAAGGCAGAAAGGCATCCGGAGTCTGCGTGACGACCCACGCCGGAGCGAGTGGCTACAGCTCCCTAAGTATCCGAGACTGTGGTAAAGCCCACACCGGAGCAATCTGTGGGGAAGGATTGTTTCCAGTGGGCTGGACTCACGCTGGAGAAGTTTGTGGATTTTTCCTCATAGGTAGGGGATCCACTGGAGCAGGGGAAAGGGTGTAAGGACTCCTCCTCCTCCTTTAAGAAAGAAGCAGCAGTAACAGCACGGAATGAACTGACCTGCACTCCCCCAGTCCCTGCCCCCTGTGCTGCTGGGGGGAGGAGGTAGAGCCAGGAGGAAAAGGAAAGGGGGGGGGAAGGTGTCGGTTTTAAGATCTGGTTTTGTTTCTTTCTGTCCTCTCGAGTAACCGGTTTTGTTTCCCTTTGTCCTTCTAAGTAACCATCAATAAATTGTTTTGCTTTTAAGAAAGCCAAGTCTGTTTTGCCCAGGACCATGGTTGGTGGGTGCTCCCTCTGTTCTTGTCTCATCCCTCAGTCCCTTTATTATATTTTTCTCCTCTCCACTTTATTGGAGAAGGAGAGACTGTGTGAGTTTTAGTTACTGGATCAGCCTAAAACCACGACAAATAATTAATAAATTTACTTCACTAAACTCTTTGTTAAAAGTGTTTGGTCTCGATTTTATAGATAACAGAGCTGGGCCACTACTGATGGTCTCAGGGATATCATCCTGTACTCTTTGTACAGAGTATATGTACATGTACCCTGATCTGGGTTTGGAGCACAACAAAGATTTTGTTATTACAATGCCTATCTCATTGTTCCAGACAAAATGACATAGCCCTTGCACTCACTGGCAGTGTCACATAGTTAAATTCTCTTTCAAAAGGTCAAATCTAGAGATTTTTATTCAGAAAGCTTAAAATGCCGAAGAAAAACTTCAAATAACTCTTCCTTATCCACAGACACCCCTGAAATGCTGTAGTATGAGGGAATAAAAGGAGTTTGCTACAGAATGAAGTCTGTGAATTAGAACAATTAGGGAAATGTTAAATATTATTTTTCCTGCCCATAAGAGCCTGAGATTTCAGCTCTTCCCTCCACCCTCTGCCTTTGAATTACATCTAAACAGATGTTTTTGACAAAACACAAAAAAAAGATAAGGACCTTTAGTTCAAAAACAGCTTATTCAAAAACAGCTAACCATCCTTTGGTTAATCTGTTCTTACATCTACCATGGCATCAGGTTAATCTAGTGTCAAGTTTCTTTTTATTTTTTCTATTAACACTAATCAACCTTGTAAAAATGTACATTTACCTGACTGATAACGGCTTTTCTGGAAGATGTAAGAATCTCTTTTTAATACTTCTTTTGAAAGGAAATGTATCTGAGTATCTTTAATTCCTACAAAAGCTAAATCTATTCTTTTCAGATTTAGAACTAGTCACCCACTGGTGTATATCACAATACAAGGACCTGATTAATACAGAAAATACAGCTTTCTGCAGGCAACTTTTTTCAGATCTTGAAAAAAGCAACGCTTTCATTTTATAACACAAGCTCCTCTTTTCCATTTGAAGATCTTTAGTATCTTGAATACTCTTGCACTGTAACTACACAGCTAGGAGAGCCTGTTGTTAAAAGGTATTGCAAAGAAAAGTGACTTTCATTATTTGCTCAGAAAGATAAGTGGAAATATAACTTCACACCACTTTTCAGAGAATGTAAAGCACGGTGTGCTTGCTGCAATTCTTTCATCTGCATGCCCCACACTTTTCTGAAATATCCTCTTTATCACTGCAAGGAAGTATTGCTTCTATAAAGACAACTACAGTGAGGAGTACAGACAGGTGAAAGCAATGAAGATTACTTCAGAAAGACAGTGTTTCTCATGTTTCAACTTTTGATAGAAAAGCAGAGAAAACAACAAAAGATTATAGTGTATGAAAATGACCTTGACTTTCTTATCACGTTAATGTCAGATTAAGCAAATAATGACAGATTTTGAACCTAATGCAATTACATAAATTTGTAGGGAGGAACTAATCACCCTGTGAAACAACTTATGTAATATAGCTATCTTCCCATTTTGGTTAGCATACTGTTCATTTTATTATGGAGCCAGGAATCTGCCACTTTTGACAGATGTCAGAGGCTTACTTAGAGACATAAACTAATATATTTCTAAACATGTTACCAGAAATTTAAGAAAGGTGGTGAAGGTTGTATTTTCAGAGTCTCCGCTATTAATCAAGTCTGGGTAATATAGACTCATCAGTAGGTACTTGCCAGCCTTCAGGTTGACCAGCTGTTTTCTAGTCAATTATTTTTACAATCTGAAACTGATGACCTTTTCAGAGGGAAAAAAAAAAAACGATAAAAATCCTTCACAGCTTCCCACCTGGTCTTTTCTGAGGTACCACTAATGAGAACTTTATAATGATCATTCGGTTGCAACGGGATAGGACTCAAAGTTGATATAATTTTCTATCTAGCAGCCTCATCAGGGAATGAAAATTTGTTTTAGCCTCTAAATGTGGTAATACATGCAGATAACTGGAATATGTTCGAAGCTTGGCTGCTGGTTGTGCAGTGTGTTCTCTTGCTGCAGAAAGCAAAGTGGTCATAGTCTCTCTGAATTCTGGTGGATGAGAAGCTCAATATGAGCCGGCAATGTGCTCTTGCGGCCCAGAAGGCCAGCCGCATCCTGGGCTGCATCAAGAGGAGCGTGGCCAGCAGGTCGAGAGAGGTGATTCTTCCCCTCTACTCTGCCCTCGTGAGACCTCACCTGGAGTACTGCGTCCAGTTCTGGAGCCCCCAACATAAGAAGGACATGGACCAGTTGGAGAGGGTCCAGAGGAGGGCCACGAAGATGATAAGAGGGCTGGAGCACCTTTCCTATGAGGACAGGTTGAAAGAGTTGGGGCTGTTCAGCCTGGAGAAGAGGAGGCTCCGGGGTGACCTTATAGCGGTCTTCCAGTACCTCAAGGGGGCCTACGAGAAAGATGGGGAGAGGCTGTTCAGGAGGGCCTGTTGTGATAGGACAAGAGGTAATGGTTTTAAAATAGAGGGAGGTAGATTCAGATTGGATATTAGGAAAAAATTTTTTACCACGAGAGTTGTAGAACACTGGAACAGGTTGCCCAGAGAGGTGGTGGATGCTCCATCCCTGGAGACGTTCAAGGCCAGGTTGGATGAGGCCCTGAGCAACCTGATCTAGTTGGAGATATCCCTGTTCCTTGCAGGGGGGTTGGACTAGATGACCTTTGAAGGTCCCTTCCAGCCCTAACCATTCTATGATTCTATGATTCCCATTCCTCCAGAGCTGTATCATGCCCCCACTTGAAAACTTCTCACCCTGATGAATAAATTCACCCATCCATATGCTGAACAGCCACCCTGGTTAACCAGGGCAAGCCCTCTGAAGATGTCAAGAAAGAATGGTCTAAGATGCATAGATGCTTGCAAAGAACTCTCAGTGCCTTAAAATTAAGCATTTTACAAGCTCAGCCTTTACCCTCAGAGTCAAACACTGCTACTACGGTTCTAACTGCACTTTGACTGAGTGAAGGCTCCTTGCAGATCCCTTCTGAGATGTGTTCCTTTGCCTCACGCAGTAAGCTGTCCCTGTATTTCTCCTCCTGGGAAGGATGCAGGGACATGATGAAGGCAAATCCTTTATTATTTGCTCTGGTCAGAAAACCATAGACGTAAATTTCTCTTCGTTGGGTGAACCCCCTCACAGCTGGGTTCTCCTTATATCTGCAATGGGAAAAATGCATTTGCAGGCTTACTGTGACTACTTAGTGTTGGCTGTATCAGCACATAACTCTTCATCTCCAAGATAACAGACAAGGTAGTCATTGCGTGTTTCTTGGATCCTAATTGACTAGTTAGAGCTGCAACTCCAATCTAGGGGGACATTTTTTCCAATTTAAAAATTCAGTTGCTGTCTCTTTTTCTTAAATTTACTTATCCCTCTCCAGGCTCATTTAGGCTGACCCAGTCTCAGGAACTGTAAAACTATTCTAGTTACTCTAGTAAAACTACTCTGTGTAAAACTATTCTAGTACCACATAAGGTAATGCCTCTCACCTGATTGTTAGCCTGCATTTGCCTGTAAAATCTAGTTTTCTGAAAAGAGTAAATCAACCATTTTCCCTGACAGTTCTGTCCCTAAGCCAAAGTGAGAGGGAAGGAACTCCTCCAGGAACTCTGTGCTAGTTCCCTTCAAAGTTCTTCAGAGCTGCAGACGCAGTGAGATAGAAAGCACTGGTCACCCTCTCAGGTTGGTAGGACACGATGACGTGTTGAAATGTAAGTTTCCAGTGGGGAGGAAATGTTTTCTCCAACGTCCCTGTGTCACTGAGAGCACAACCACAACTGCCAGGCAGTCACTTGTGCTAAACTCAACTTCTAGAGCTTGTAGACATGAATCACACCTCTGGCTGGACCCTGGGACTCTATTAAGCACCTTTGTTTCTCTGACACCTGCCACTCTGTCACGATGCCAGTGATTGTTTTAACATCTCCCCTTCATTGCACCACTACTTTCTAAGGGAATCACCTTGAGTTTCCAGCCTCGTCTCCATACTTTTACCCACTTGTCTGACACTGGCTGACACCTTTGCTGTAGGCTATGAGGCTATGAGGACTTTTTGTTTTGTTGTTGGATTGACTCCATTAAGTTACGGCTGTGTCTTATTTTAACACAAGTACCAAAGTGAAATGTGGTGGATAATATTGTAAGGAGTAAGATTTATAGATCTTTGAATTTGTTCTCCTTTCTTGGGACAGGAGAAATAAACATTAAATTAATATTTTTATAGCACTCACTATAGGGTTTATTAATTTTATTTTGAAGCCAAATAGTTTTCTTATCAAAAGGAACTAATTTTTAAAAGAATGAAGAAAACCCTAATGCATGGGTGATTAGTATTTGCACTGTAAATGGATACATGATATCTGCTTCTAGTTTTTTAGTTCGAATATAAATAGTGTGAGAAAAAATTAAAATGTGTCGTTATCTTCTGAAAGCTGTGCATTGACACATGTGAAATGAGCTTCCAACGTAAAAGCAGCAGTAGTTACATTTGCATTTAGGTAGTATGAGTTAAAATAGCAGCAAAGATTCAGCAACACAGACAGCTAAAATGTTGATCCAGAGTGCCTAGCAGGATTTTTCAAGCTGCAGTAAGTCCATGAAGCCATGAAAGCACACTCAATATGATGACACACACGAGTGCTTGTGGCAAAATCTTTTTTTCAGAGTAGATGTATTCAGGGAATGCATTTTCAAGAGTTAACCATACCAAAATACAGTGATAGTATCTGAATGTCAAAGAAGAGTGGCTTAATCATATTCTTAACCTGTAGGACATGTACCAGTCTCATCAACAGCAGTTTTCCATAACTTATAGTTACTGAAAGTTTCTCTAAGAAGAAATAAAATCTCAGATTGTGTGGGACCTTCTCTCTATACATTTTATACAGGACACACAGGAAACAAAACCACGTAAGCAACTAGAAAAATCGTTGGAAAAAACTATCCATGACTAAAGTTTGAATGCTGAAATTTGAGTCACATCTCGTTATACTTCTAATGACATTTTCGGAGGAAAAAGCCTTCCAGCTAGAACCAGGAGCCTTTTCCCCTTCCTTCCCACAAACAGTTATGTTTGCCAGAAATGTGCATCTATCCATCTTGAAATCAGTTAAGAATTAGAGAAACGATTGAGAGAAATGGAAAAAAAAAAAACAAAAAACGAGCCAAGTCTAGATTATGCTTCAGAAGAAGAAATCTGCTTGGAATATAGCAGATCTCAGATTAATTCTTTCCATACTCTTCTTGCCAAAATGAAAGCAGGGATACCAGCACAGTATCAGAAGCTTTAGATGTTTGTTTCCACTTCTTTCATTACGAATGCCCCAATACAAAATGGTTGGTTAAGCAGAAATCCTTCCAGATTATCGTTAATCAAAGCAAAAATGAAGAAGAAAAGAATGTGTAGTCAAGTGAAATTGAACTGTGTGAGTCTGTATGTATATTTAAGGAAAATTAACCTAGGATACACATCCAAAAATACTTGGAATAGCTCCTTAGAAATAATTTTTATTAAAATTGTGACTGGCCCATTAGGGAAACAAACAACTTAGACAGACTATGACTAAAAGTAGGAAGAATGACTCTAAAATGTGACTTTCCATGAATAATAAATAACTTTGTGGCTCTTTTAGTGAATGGGGGAGTATATGCATATATATGAGCAGGCGTGTGACAGTGACTCATTGGGCTGCTGGCATAGAGAGCGCTGAGGGCTGGTGGTGCCCACGCTCCCTTTTGGGCTGTTATCTTTGCATTTCATGAGATGTTTTGTCCCCTCTTTCTGTCCAGGGCATCACAGCTTTATGGCAAAAGCAGGTACCTAAACCCGCACTACTCTCAGCTGGTCCCTCTTTCACCATTCCTACGTCAGGCTCTTGCCCTGCTTCCTAAACCCAAAGGGTGTTTAGGGCTTGAGTTAAGTGAAATTGGCCAGAGCAGAGCTGCAGGCTGTATTTTCCCCTGATGTTTGCTGCCCTTGCTTTCTGAAATAAGTTTTATGGACTTATGACTTAAGCAGGGTCTGCTCCCAGCAAGGTCTTGGGTTACCTCAAATTTGATCAGTTCCTCTGTTGCTTTTCTCCCTCTACCCAGAAAGACTCCCGTTCTGGATATGAAGACCTTAGGGCATGGCAGATCTATTCCCTTCTGCTATTTGTCTGGTGATTAACCATACTCGTTGTTTGAAAAGGTACACCTTGTTTCAAGCTTCAGTTGCCTGCGTTTGGTCTCAGCTACTAGTCCTTGCTGCTTTTCTCTCTCCTGCACTAGAGAGCCCTTCACTTTCCAGTGTTTTCTCTCTTTAAAGGTACTTATGTCCAGCATTCAACTCACCTCTCAAATCTCTTTTTGACGATTTAAACAGATTAAGCTCTAAGTACCTTTCTGAAAGGGACTTTTTCTACCCCTCAGCTCATTTTACATTTCTCTTTGTCATCTCTTCACATTTTCAACAACCTTTTTATAAACGTTTGACAAAAATCTCACATGACATTCCAGTGCAGAAGCAAAATCACTTCTTTCCTTCTATTCACTCTTTTTCTCTGTACTTATGTAAGGATTGCATTAGACCTTTTTGACCCAGCATTACAATTGTAGCTCCAATTGAATTGTCTATCCACTGTGAATCTCTACATCATTTTGTCTGAGACATCCTTTTCCACAACACCTGTTTTCCTGCTCTATTTGTATGCTTTCCACTCTTTTTTTCTCAATTGTGTAAAACTCTTCATTTGGCTATATTACAGGTTTTTATTCGAACAGGCAAGGGTTATCAAGCAATTCAGACTGTTCTACTGGACAATACAAACCCCACCAGTGCCGCAATGCAGTAAGTCCTCCTCTGCTGTTCGATAAGGTCTCTCTAGAGAAACTTCCCTCAGGATGTGCTGGGAAGAGCTGGCTTGCTACCGTGCTTTCAGGTTGACTCGGCTGTGCCCACTTCACTCTCAGAATAATTGCAATACAGCAGGCTAACAACTAGATGAAATGAGCATTTGCCACTCACTTAGCCGTTAATCAATCTTTGCACAAATTGTGTCTCTTACATGACATTTCCTTACCTCTCTCCTAAGTTTAAAACAACAGCCTAGAGCAAGAATGACAAAAAAATTACTTACTAAATATGAGAAGGAGAAACACTCACACTAAGGGTGTGAGTAGTTACCCATTTTTAAAATTTATGTAATGTCCCTGAAGAAAACTAATAAAGTTGGATCTTCCTCAAGAAGTCACAGCCCAGCAAAAAGTCACCACAATATGCATTAATAAAGTCGTAGTACTGTGTATAAATGTAAAGAAATATAGGCTACTATCCACAATAATTTAAGCAAATTTATTTCTCACTACATATTTTACATGTCTGTACGTATATATTTTATATATATATTTGTACCATGTATTTTAATACATAGTACATATTTAAGAAGGTTAACAAAACATTCGCCCTGGACAGTTTTTATTTTCAGAATTTTGCCCAAAAAAAAAAACCCCACAAATTTCTTCTTTAAGTGTAGGTACACACAGAGATGGGCAATTCTGTAATATTTTAACAGCTTTCAACACAGTTTTATTAAAAGAAACTTACAGAATCTCACTAGATTTAATTAAATTCTAACTGTACAGCAAAGATTGTCCCTACCCACCGACCTGGCCCTCTGCTGATTGCTTATCTCCTGCTTCTACTCTGTTCACTAATTTTTAATTTGCTAAAAAAAAAAAGATCATACTGGCAGGATCTGCTTATACATTTCAAAGCAGATTAGGACATGTATGCCTGCACATGTCTTATGCAATAGTCATGGAGGAAAAGGACTCTCTCAGAGCAACAACCACTGGGAACGGTTGGTAGTTTAGATGTGCTCTTAATTTTCTTCTTCTGCTATCTCTGCATTTCCAGTATGAATCATGCTTCTGTTGGTGAGCTGCTGCAGAAACTAGCATATAATTTAAAGCTGTGCTTTTAAACGAAGGAAAGCTTCCTCTGATTGACTGTTGTTATAATTGGTTATATAAACATAAATTTACAGCAGACTCTAGGAATGTATAGGAAGATGTCTTTCTAAACAGAGCTTTAATAAAAAATAGTAATATGTGAAAATTACAGTTTCATGTCAGACTTCTTAAGAAAGACTTGTTTTTGTTTATAGTCTTCCTTCTCTGTTTTACACTCCTAATATCCCAACATCCAGTTCTCTGTTTTTAAAATCAATTTTACCACCATGCTTGTAGGGGAGGCTCTACTTTGAATGATGAAGAAGCACCTTGGAGGCCAGATGTGAATATCTATTAAAAAGCTAATTAAAAAATACTGGTTTACAATTAAAAAATAATAATATAATATTATACAATAATAAGATAGAATTAATAATGATAATAACAACAACAACAGCAACAATAATAAGTTTCATAATGTACGTCTGAGATCTACTTTGGAGGACCTGGGTGCTTTTTTTGAAAATGAGGTGTTTGTGCTTTCAGAACACAGCAGAAAGCAGTGAACATAGAGGAGAAACAGTCACCATTCAGACAGATCTGAACACCACTGTGTTTGAATAGAAATTCTATCATCCTGAAGGTTTAGTCAAAATGTTTGAAAAGGAAAAATTACATTATTCAGCCTGATTTATGGTTCGCCTGGGATGAAGAAGATACAACACTTCCCCAGGATCACCCTTGTAATAGCAGGGTAACAGTGTTTTGTTGGCACTTGGAGCAAAGAAAGAATTGTTTCTCTCAGTTACATCAGATTCCTATGAAACTGCTCATGAAAGAAGAAAAACATGATAGAGTGAATATGAGTCAGGCACCAATAAACACAGATTTTTGTAAAATATACTTGTTTACACTCTCAGGGGACTCTTCATTGAGTCAGGAGTGGCAATTGCATTTTTTCACTTGCTCATGACCTCGGTAAAAGTTTGTAGCACTACTATTCCTACATTATGGGATTGCCTGGGCTAGTATTAAATCTGCCACTCAGTAAATTAAATGGAAAGAGAACCCAAAATAAAGACGAATATTACTTCAGTGCTTGGCTGGATTGGGGTCATGGTTTCAATATGCTTGTCAATTCATTCAAAAATATACTCGAGTGGGGTTTGTTTGTGGTGTTGTGGGTTGTCTTTTTTTTTTCTCAGATATTTTGTTCTTATAATACCATGTATATTTTTAAACAGAAAAGGACATGTTCAGGATGACTGCAAATTGTAATCTCAATTGAATTTAAGCTATTTCAGGAAAAAAAAAAAAGCATAGGGAATAGGAACAAATATCCAAAAAACAAAAATATATTATTTTGATATTTTTCATATGAAGCAATCAGACTTCTATCTGGATTAAAGAAAAAAAAGCTTCAGTAAGACATTTACCTTAATTCAGTAATAGTTGTTTTTTTAAGGAAAGATTGATATTATTCTATAGATCATTTGTTTGACCAGCCAACTTTCAACCCAGTTCTTAGTCCAGCTCTACTCCAGAACAACTGTTTTTCCTGTGCCCATAGCCCACACCTGTATCTTTTACGGTATATGAAATTTTTATTGACTAAGTAGTATAAAAGAGCATAACATAAGAAATTTTCCAAAGGAAACAGATGGGTAGATAACATCATAGTTGTTAGTATCATTTAGTATTAAGCTGCGCATTGAAATACATATGAGTCTCAAGACGATATGAGGACAACGAAGCATAAACTCAGACAATCAAAATTTAAAAAGGCTTATTCATCATCACATTTTTTCTGTAAATCAAGAGTGCTAATAAGCAGTGGCAACACTGGTGATTATAGGATTATAGTCCTCAAAAGACACTGTGTTCTCAGGTAGAGTAGTAGAGAACAGATCAAATTTGCTGCCTTGTTTCTGAAGGCAACTGTATACTGTCAGGGATGCAGGAGCCTGAGATTTACAAAACGAAGGAAAAATAAAGGAAGGATGTAAGGATTACAGGAAGGATGTAATCTGAGTACATTAAAAAAATATTGGCCAAAATCAGCTGGAAATGTCCCAAATGTAAAATATGCCATTTACTGTGGGATCAGTACCAACTATTCCTAAAGGACTAGAGAAATAAGGAAACATGCCCGCGCTCTCCCTCTGTTTCACAGCATAGCGCTATCTCTGGACCCTCCGAGGTAGCTGAGCGTGTGTTATTGGTCCACTTGTCTGGATCAAGAAACAAATGAAGCTGGGGTATGCCTACCTGCTAACTTTCTTGCAAGGCGAATCAGCCCACACACAAGAGCTTTGGACTGCCATGCGTAGACTCTTCTTCACATCTGAACTAATTATTTTGAAAAAAGACATGTATCTGCGGACTACACTGTCAGTTTGCCATATAGACTAACCTATTGGGAAAATTAGTGACCTGTCCAAGCTCACAAAATGAATTAGTGAGAAAGTTGATATAAGAACTGAGAAATTTCTAACAAGCAATAGTTTCTCAGGGAACTGACTTACAATATCAAGCAGAAATTAAAGCAACCAGACATCACTTTGAACAACTAAATGATAAACTTCCAATTGCCATCAAGTGGATGGGCATTTAAAATAATGGTACATTATTAATATTACATGACATTTCCACTTAGAAAGGATCAGAACTGATTTGGAAATTGGGTTTCTTTCATTCAAGTTTCTTACTATTTCTTAAGCCCTGTGTGTTCAACATCAGTAGAGACCTTTATGTTTCTAAAACCCAGTCCTGTTTTCCATCATTTCTGCAAAATTAAGATCTGATCTCTTTTAGAAGTTTGCTTGTGGACAGGTATCTACAACACCAAAACCACCAGCATGCTTGATGTTGGAGTTTACAGGTGATCTACTTCAATAAGAATTTATGAAATTGGTTTTTCACTCTTAGAAATAGTTCTCCAGAAAAACAGACAGGATCTCAATGTAAAACATAATGCAGTAAAAGATATCATGTGACTTCTAAGCTTTAGACTTGTAGACAGTTTTGACAGAAAGCAGTGAAAGAACTAGATCACTGTGCGTAGTATAGTACTTGGAGATTCTTTAAGAAATCATCATTTTATTAAAAAATGCCAAGGTCATTTAAAAAAAAAAAAGAAGTTGTTTCACATATCTGAATCAAATAGAAATGAAATCCAGAAAAAGCTTTGATGAAGCCAGTTCTTGTCTTTTGATATTCCTTTTTTTGACAACATATCTGTCCTGAGCACTGATGTTCTCTGTAGGTCTCCTGACAAGGTGATAGAGAATAGAGCTCCCTGGGTTCTGGGTGACATGATGGTGTCTGGTAAGATTTATGATGTCTTTGTCCAGTTTCCTGATAGTCCAGATTTTCTGGCTCTGTTTTTACCCCATAAATGCCCTTGGCCCAGAGTATGGCTTCCATTCCCTTTTTGAGCTATTTAAAAATAATAAGAGATTGATCTGAAAGTGAACAATGAAACAATGAAATCTGAAAAAACAGAGAGCTTTATATAGGTCTAAGCATGGTTTACTTTTGCCCTCTTTACTACAGAAATGAAATTCTACGAACACAATCCAAAATGATATGTGCTTCTACAATTGTATATTTACATTTTAGAAAGGATTTAGAATTGTAAGGTATGATTATTTTTGACACGTTTCTTTAAATTAAGAACTCCAGTGAGCAACACTGATTTAAAAATGATGCATTACCATAAAGTGTGAAAAAGTTCACTTTAAGTCAGTCTGTTATTTCTGAATGACCACCAACCTTCAACTTTTAGAAACAGTCGTGTATTGACATTACTATTTTTCAGATACTGAATAAGACTTGGCAAAGAACAGCAATTCTGCACCAATTGGGATAATAGATATTCTTGCTTATGAGTAAATTTGCTTCATTCTAGCCCGTATTCACACTCACAGTAAAATTCACACTCCCTTCTTTAATCCAAATTATCTTCCAAGGTCAGACAAGCCCTTCTCCCTGGAATGCTTCCTGGTCCTGAACTCCACCTACATGGTAGTTCCTTACTGTCATCCCCATTATTACATGGTTAACGGATCAATTTAGTCTCTTTTCACAAATACAAATGTCAGAAATGTGAGACGACAAAAGTATAACCTGCCTCGGTATATTTCTGAAATCTGAGAGTCATACCATCGTTTTTTCTGGGCTAGGAGATGTGGGGAGCAAAGGAGGGGAAGACAAGTTTGGGGTGGCTAAAGTGCATAGAAGGATGATACCTAATCCACGCTTTAACACAGTGCCTTATCTGCTTTGAAATTCTTCTCAGGTGTTATTTTAAATCACCCTGTATCCCCAGACCACTTGTAAATGGGCACCTTTGAAAACATTTCAGCTTAACCCTTGGGAAATCTTTGCCCTCAGTGCAAATTGAGTCAGTCTAAGACCTCTAATAGTTTCCCCATAGCCCTGTCAAGGTGCAACTACGAACCATTTAGAATTGTGAGTCTGTAAGCATTTTAATAAGAACTACTCACCTATTACCCTAACAAGTAAATAATTCTGTCTTTCATCTCTAGTTTCTACATTTTCCCTTCAGTGATGGCCCAGGTTCATTTCTGACAAAGGAGGAGGCTAAAGGAGGTAGAAGAGGAGAAAGTACAGACTTAGAATATATTTTTCTCAGGGTTTTGAACCTTCAGGTATAGGTTAACATTTGCATTTTTCATTCGTTGTCACTTGAAACCAAAATATAGGAAATTACATATTCTTCTCTTGTAAAATGTTGCTAGCATCTTACTCTCTTCCAAATCTTGAGTTTCTGTATTACATGTTCCTTATCTCTTTTATATACACCCCAAACTTGCAAAGTTATAGCTTATTTTTAGATGTTTTTATTCACTGTGTATGTTTTTGCAGAATATATGCTCTGAATAAAATTACAATGAATTTTGGGGTGATTTATATGCAAATATGTATGTAAATGTATATGTAAGATTTGTCAGTACTTTTGTCAAGGGCCCAGAAGAGACCTAGACAAAGGGTTTGGCTGTCGTCTAAGTCAGAAAATAATGTTATATAATGTATCAGTGAAATGATAATATAAAATACATATATCTGCAGTGTGTAAGGATCATTTATCATATGTCTTGTCCATGTATCTGTAGAAAACAAGGTGAATGAATCAACTCATATAAAGAAAAATATTTTAAAAAACAGAATTCACTCTACCACAGTTGTCATTTTAATTCATTTCTCCATGACAAAGTTTGGTTTTCTGTATATTTGTTTCACATGTACACATCCTTAATGTAACTGTTGCAAAATAACACCTGTTTACATCTCTTTTATGTGTTTTATGTTGATCAGGAAATCAAACAAGTCATTTTCGAGACGCATATGCTTCTTTTTTTTTCATCCTCGGAAAAATGTTGTCTTTTATCTTTGGAATATCTTATGTCTGGAATGGTTTAGTCTAGCAATTAAAATGTTACTGTATTTTTATGGTATTTTTGTGGGCTCATTCTATGACTATTTTGGATCATATACATACTTATAATATCACACAATAAAACAATGAGCCTAAAATCCATTTGTTTGTCAAAAACAGTAAACTGACATCATAAACATTTTAATCTTTTTTTTTCCCAATAAATATGATTAAAGAGTTCTATAGAGGTTCATGTATTTCTTATTCTTTACCATATGCACATAACTGTACTTCATACTTTCTTTTTAAAACATATCTTAGGAGTTTCTATTCTTGAACAATCTTGAAGAAGGAGATTGTCATCTCTTTGCCAATTATCCTAAATTTACTTTTTTATTATCCTAAAGATACATCCAAAACTCTAAAATGAATTTAAATAACAAAGAAATATTTTCTCGCTTTAATGAATTATCAGCTGTATCTTGAGGGGATTTTTGTGAATATATTTCTAGCATTTCTGGTTTCAGTTTTGCTCTTTATTGTTGATAGAACTTTTTAAGGAAAGAGTAAGCATATTTAGCTGGATTGTGGAAAATCTGCACTGAAGTCTATCTGTGTCTTCCACATTAAAGGTGAATGAGACATTGTGCCTGATCACAAGGATATTGTCTTTTCTCAGTCCATGTCTGTCATTACTTTACAAAAATTATCAACAGAACTTGGTTCCATCTTTATGTGGCATTGCGTATAATTAGTTTATGAAGTAATTTGAGATATGACATGTATAGCATGGGGCAGGAGATAAAGTTGAAGGACAGTGGCTAGCTGTAGAAAAGGAAAGATATGGATTCAATGGAAAGCGTTTTGCAATAGTAACTTGAGGAAAGCAGTTCAGTGAATTATGGATCCTTTCTCACAGCCGTGCATAGGGAACAGGGAAAGATGATTGTACTGAAGACAGGAATAGGACTGAAATTTGGATTAGTGTCAGGAGACAAGAAGGCTGTTGGAATGATATATATACTTGGATGCATTTTGCCCTTCAAGTTGCCATCATATTTGAAATAAATCGTGAGAAAGCTGATATCCTGAGACAAGATGGAGATCAAGGGAGTTGTTACCACAAGCTCTAGACGGTAGGAAGGTTGAACGCTTTTTTGGGAGAGAGAGCAAAGAAGAAACAGGAGGAGATAATTTTATGAAGTTTGTCCTGAGCTAGTTTGCAATACTGTATCAGATTATCATGCAATAAATTAGGAACTCACTTCTGCAGATGCAATATGTTTAGCAGAGCTCAAGGAGAAACTAAACATGAGAGAGACGTACAGTGAGCTACTAACAAGCCATATCAGTCCCAGGAAATCCCTTGAAGGATATCTATAGACTGGGAGAAGTGGACAGAAGATGGAAAAGGAAATGTTACACATGTGCTTGCTCTTTTTTAGGTATTTCAGATGCAATTTTGGGATGCTGAACCCTCAAACACATCTACTAGTCTTATGATCCTGTAAATGGTATCTTGTTTACCTTGAAGGCTATTATCAAAACAAATCTACCACAAAAGTGCATTATATCAAACTTCAGAAATGTAGGCAAAGAATTACACAAAACCATTGCATTTTGTTGGCTGTAAGTTTTTTTTCCCTTTCTTTTTTTTCTCTTTTATAAAGGCACATAACTTCAGTTTTATTTCTGATGTATGCTTGAAAAAGACAGACTCCTACTACTACCATCATAGTTGTCATTCTAACCTAAAACAACTGGAAAAATATTTCTGGAACTAATTCCCTTACCACACTTTTTAAAAGGCTTGAAATATGTATTTTACATTCAGAAAGATTCCTTTTAATAATAAACTGAAAGATAATCTCTATCTGTTAAGTCTTTGAAGGTAAGGAGTAATGCCATTTCCTTTGAGACTCATGAAACTTCTCATGCAATTAAATAAAAATATTGTCTGAGCTATTCAATTTTAGTACAAGCTTTTAATACACTCACGGCTGCAGAAGCAGATTAAGAAGATTGATTGCCATTTTTTTAAATTTTCTTTGAAATTTATTGGGGTGATATTTATTTTGATACAGAAATATTTTTGATATAAAGACAATGTACATCCATATCAATCAGATTTCCATAAAATCCAATCAATTTTCCAGGCACAGAAAATATAGAAAATTTATTTTATTTAAGTGTTCAAGGCCAGGTTGGATGAGGCTTTGGGCAATCTGGTGTAGTGGAGAGTTTCCCTGCTCATGGAAGGGGGGTTGGAACTAGATGATCTTTGAGGTCCTTTCTAACCCTAGCCATTCTGTGATTCTATGATACTTCAATTTGTTGGTATTATTTCACCTCTGTAGAAAACAGAAGTTTAAACATTAGTTTCTAACAGTTTTAGATTAAATACATGTATAGAATAAATACATGTATATGTTTAATGTTACAGAATATAAATTATCTGACTACATTTTGTAACAGGAGGAAAAAAACATATTATAGAATGTGAAAGTTTCAAGTTGCAAAAGATGAGAGAAGAAAGACTCAAATTCTTACTATTATGGCATTAGTCTTTTTAGGCTGATGTGAAAGAGAGATTAATCCAGACAAACACTGGGCAGAATTAGTGACAGAAGCCTAAAAGAAACAAAATAATTTAATACACAGGTTATTTGATTTCGCTGCACTTCCACCTGGAAATATGTGAAGCCAAGTGTGTTTGTGAAATGTTAGAAATGTTACTGTTTTGATATCCTGAAACTAGCATCCTTTAAAAAATCATAAGAATATGAATGCTATGATAAGCTGGTTAAGTATTAGACATATGCAAGAATTTGTTGTATCTTCTTGATTAATTCAATTTTATTCAGTATATCCTAAGTAATTTCTTAATTTAGTCAGTCATACATCTGTAGGTAATGAGAAAATTATTTTGGAAAAGGGTAGGATAAAATCTAGAATGATGCTAAGCTCTAGTTTAACAGGATAGTCTCAATAAGAAAAAAGAAATGACAGTAAAATTGGTCTTTGCCTTTGGCCCTGTGGACCTATGAATGCTAAAATATGGGAATCAAATTCTTCTGTTTCATACTACAGATTTTTTCTAAGATAAAATATAGATTTTTCTTTCTTATAGTTTCAATAGTTTTAAAGTCATTAAGATTATTTAAAACAGTTTATCTTCTGTTGTAGTGAAGTTTTATGGATCAAGCCATTTGTGAGAAGACAGCAGCAAACAGTATCTATTTGTTGCCTTTTCTCTCTTCATTTTAGTCAAAGAAACACAGAATATTGCATCTAGTTCCGTTTTCTTTATTCAGTGATTTCTGGACAGATGCAACGAAGGGGTCACGGCACTGCACAAGAGATCTACAAACCATAGCACATTTTTTTCATTAGAGTTTAATGCCAGGTCATCTCACTTATTTGACTCTTGTTTTTTCGTTTGTAATGTGTAATAACAATGTCTTCTCATCGTTGCAACAGTGTTTGAGCTCCACAAATGAATATTGCAGTATCAGGCATAAACATTTATTACTCCATGGCTGGAATGCCAGATGGTAAAAGTAATAAAACCAAGCGCAGTATAGAGGAGTATCTCTTACAACTTAAATGTAGTAGAAACTTGTGGCAAAGTTACAAATGGCGTATCATTTAGGAGAGGTAAATACTCATCTCTCTTCTGCATCTTTGTTTTGCAAAATGATCCATGATTTTTTTTTTCTATTGGATACAGAACGGATGAGAGTACCCTGAAATCTGCCCAAGAAATCGCATCAGCTTTCAGTAAAATCAAAGCTACTGTAAGCACCAACAATTTTTGTAAAGGTAGGAATACCCCCTGTGCTTTCAAAATGAGACTGTAGCCCATAAAATGGAAACATCACCTGCCCCCTGGCCCAGAACCTGTGTGGAATTTCCTTTTGCCTTCAAAGGGATGGAGGTGGTAGGGAAAGGAAAGTAAGTATGATGGATCATGTGTATTTGATGTTTCTGAGACCCAGGAGAATTATTTATGAATGCACTGGTGTGATTCAGTGACTTCTGACCTCAGGCAGATTAGAGGATAATTTTGAACACTCCTCTCATTCACACACATGTCTGCATATATTAATTAATAAAGTATGTTTTAGTAGAAATAGAAAATATAACACGTGAAGGAAATAAAAACATGTTTAAAAATTGTTTTGCTTTGGTGTTTTATAAAAACTTCATAAAGAAAACATTGAAGAATTTTTAAATGTCATCATTAAAGCCAACAAAACACGTTTAATTCCATTTTCTTTCGAGAAGCTTCTATGGCACCATCTTTAAGTGTTTCACTATTAATTTTTTTCATTATTCCACATATATATTCCCTGTATCACAAATTCCTGTTATAAGCACTCCTTAAAATTCCTGGCATTTATTACGTGAACAGAAATTCATTATTTTGTTCTAACTTCCTCATTCAATATATATCCTTTACTATTCACTGTCTAAATTCTGTCATTTATATAATGGGATTTTATGGCACTCATCAGAGCAACTGATGAGGAGAATCGCACACAGAGTTATATTTCACAATATCGATGTGATGCAAATACTTACTGTTATCCTTACTGAGCAATTGGAGTGACATCACAGGGAAATAAAAACAAAACAAAGTTTCCAAGAAGAGAGTCCCCAGCCAACCACCTTAGAAAGATTTTGTTTAAGTGTGCATTCTTAATGTTCTGGATGACCACACTAAATCCCAGCTGATCAGAAGATATCTATATTGTGCAAGACACAGCTGACACTTGTCTCAAAGTGAGTAAGCTCTGGATCTGAAAGCAGCGTGACTGCACAATACCTGAGCTTCAAATCCTTTGCAGCTCCCTGACACAACATAGTCAGCAGGTGGGTCCTTTAAAAAGGCAGCTGGCAACCTTAAGAAAAACTTTTTTTGAACTCTCTGAACTGAGATTATTCAGATAATCAGAAATGTCAAGCTGGATGGCATTCTCCCTTGCATACAAACGTGCATGTGTAGGAGCAGCTAGAGACTGGTCTAGGCTGTGTGTAAGACAATCTTATGTTATGGTCTTTAGATTCAAGGGTCTGACAAAATACATGTCAACCGTTTTACAAAATTGACTGCAGATTTGGGTGATCTTTATCTCTGTTTGTGGGCTCATGTTTCTGATAGCTTTAGATGCCCACTCACTGGAAAATAGTCCTTAAAGTATTGAAAAATCTTCAGCTTTGGAAGAACAGACTAGCAAAACACACTAGTATCACAGCTCAGTCCTGGGGAAAGGGTGAAAAGCTTTGCAACAAAAACACCCTGGAACACAACCTAAACACTTCTCTGAGTCACTGCAGGGAGACAGCTGGTAACACTGTTGTGGCAATGCATTTCTCATTCATTTCTGTTGAAACACACTGCTACGACAGCCTTCAGACACAGCTCCTTGAGGGCTGGGGCTGGCAACAGGCGCTTCGTTGAAGTTGTTGGTGTCAAGTAGTACAGGTCGCTGTCATTTGTTGTGAAATCCCAGGATGCTTCTGCTACCCAAGTTCCCAGATCCAAATGCTGCTGCGCAATCGTGGATCTGTTTTCACAGCAATTTGAATGAGACACTACACATTAAAAAAATGCCAACACACACAAAGAAAAAACCCAGACAAAATACACCCAGTACATTGCAGTAGCTTCTTTAGTCCTTCTCTATTCATAGGCATTTTTCACATTACCAATAGAGTCCTTCTGCCATAGCTTCGATGTTGATTTGTTATTAAAGGTGTCAGACAACTTTATTTTTCAGATTCATAATTATTGATATTAATTTTATTAGTACTGTGTAATCTACAGATGACATCCATTTATGCAGCACTTTCCCCCTGCATTCTCTCTTTATAATAACCTGAAAATATAAGGAATATTTATAAATGCAAAATTTCTAGTGATTTATCTCTATAATCACATTCTTTTCTTCCCTGGCACCACACTATTCTATCACAATTCAGCTTCCATAAGTCTGGTTATATTGGATATTGATGCAGTCTAGAGTCACCCTGACCAACAGGAAAAAACCCTCTTGGAGGACAGTGTAAAATTTCAAGACAAGAAAAAAAATCAAATATCAGCAAACTCCAACTGTTACTCAATAAAATTTGGAATACTTAACTTCGTGTAATGTATGTTGCACATATGTAATACCACAGTTGATCAAAGAAATCCGAATATGACAAACATCCCGAAATCTTTGACTGAAAGAGTAAAGGGGCAGCACTCATGCACTGCTAGCACAGGACATGGGCTTAGCTTAGGTGCTTTCAGGAGCTTCTGCATGAGGGCCTTGAGTTCATAGCAAGGCAAGGATGGAAGAACATGTGGAAGGGAAAGCAACTCCAAATTAGACACAGTGGCTGGCGAAGCAATGAACCACGAGGCAAACACCCACACAGACATTTCAGATGGTAAAAGTGCATCTCGGGTTCTATAGAAACGTCCTGTCATGCTGCTAAAGCCCGCAGCGATGGGAGAGCTTCACTGCAGCTTGCTGTCGGTGGAGCTGCTGATCTCACTGCATCCCGCAAGCAGCCACAGTCATTACCCTGAATACGTGCCAGACCACAATTATTTGCAAACTAATATCTTAAAAAAAATAGTCACTGATTGTAATTGCTCTTCAAAATTACACTCATCATTGGCAGACACTGATTAGCTTTCATTTTGTAGCTTACTTGAAAATTGGTGGCAGACAATGCTTCTTGCTAATTTCTTAGGATGGTAACAGGAACCTCTTACCTTAAACATCTACATGGGCTGAGAAATAGCTGTTACACTCTTGACATCTTACTCTTTCCTAAATTTCATACTAGCATTGAATTTTGGGTTTGCACGCTTGGACTTTAAATTCCAAATCTTACTTTGAAACTAAAAATCAAGAACATCTATTTGAACCCATCATAGGTGTTGCACTTTACTAAGCTCTATATCAGTGCTACACTGACCTGAGATAGCTCAATTCCAGTTGAAAAACTTTACTCTGTACAAAACCCTAAAAAATGAGCTTAGACAAGTCCTCCTTTCCACACATTTTTGATGGATGTCTGCTTCAAGTACAGAGAAAAGATCTTTTACGAACAGTGCGGTTTCATAAGACAGAGGTCATATAAAGGTGTTTGTGCTACAGCCTGTGTTATTCCTATTCATTCTCAAATCTCATCCACACATTTTATGCAGATTTGAGGGTCCATCAACATAGTGCAGCTGCATTTTTTATGACAATGACAGATTTTCTTAACAAAATGTATTCCTTAATTGGTCCACTGACTGCTAAACTGACTTCAAATCAAATTGTGCTAAAAAACATTTTGAAGAAGAATATCCTAACTTGTCAATGTACAGAATTTTCATCTAATATTCCAAGCAGTCATTAATGTGATAGTGTTAATTTTTCAAGGTATTCTATTTGTGAGTTTCTTTAACTTCACAAAGGTTTTTTTTGTACTGCAGGAAAGTGAGATGCTGAATGAGGTTATAAAACAGTTCTGCATTTTCAGGTATGGGTGGGATCAAGCCACATTCTGACTTGCATCACCTTAATCTTAAATAGTTAAATTCTCACTGATCCCATTTATACCTACATATGTATTAGACAAGTAGAAGATTTCCGAATTACGCATTTTCCTGTGTCGACAGCAGCAGAGGGTTAATTTGCTTTTTTCCACCAATATACTTGTAGATAATTATCTTATCCCCTTTAGCCAACCCTGGACCCCATCTCATGGAGCCTTGACTTCATTTTGGATCATTTACTGAAAGGCATTTGCATCACAAACTGCATTTTGATGCAGCTATTGAATTCAGTGAATCTGTTCACATGGTATCTGCTGTTCAGCATGAGTAATGATTGCAGAATCTATCCTATGACATTTTTAAAGAAGAAAATCTTATGTATAGAGGTTTTTATCTTCACAGAAGAAATAGAGAGACAATTACATGAAGTCTCTTAATCTCCACCAGTATTAAGGAACCTCGCATTGCCTTGCAGGGACTACGAAAAATTTATACGTATACACTGGTCCACAAGCTCTTTTGTGAACATAACATTTTGAGGTAATCTCACAAAATACTGTACTTGTTTTTAAAATGATCCTGCATTCATATCCTTCTGCTTCGACCAGTCTCTGGGAGCCTCCACACACCCTGTCTGTAGCAGCTGAAACGTATTCAGGTCTTTTCTAGCTTTCATATGCATAACTAAACAATAAAAATCAACTTTTCAACCACAACCATACCTATGTGTTGGGTTTTTTTCTATCTTACCTGTGTTCTATTGTTAATAAAACAAATTGTACATGACAAGATTGTGAGATATTTAGGAGTTTGGAGCTTTTTCTTCCAAAAGATTTTTGCCCTGAAGGAACTGCAGATCTCGGCAAGACCCTTAAAACAAACTTGGTTATTTAATAACTACTTTAATGACTGCTAACTATTTAAAACAGCTAATATCTTTAAAACATTTATCTCACCCTTTTACTCTTATGGCAGAATTAGAACATTCTGATGATTCATTCTTATTCATCTGCAGTGGATAATTCGGCTGCACTGCATAATATTTCCATCAAAATATTATCTACAGAATTGTATTCATTATTGTTTCAGCTGGTGTCCTAAGTTTCAACAGAGTTTGCTATTCTGCATTTCGCCCATATTATTCTGAGCTTGTTTTTCATCTAGAGAGCGAATGATGTTTTGCAATCACAAAGCCAAGAAAAAATGAGTAGAGCAGAGGCAGTGCTTAAGTTAGTTTTGATTTTAATTTGCTGCATTGCACGCTTTTTTCAAATGTTGCTATAGGCAAAATTGGTTCATGCACTAAGGGGCATTTCATTCACTTACAAATAATGGAGTAGTGACAAGGCAAAGGCAGTAGAAAAAACAGCATGAAACTGTGAAAGAACATACAGAAGTCAGAGACATAGAGACAGAGGCTAGAAATAGAAGGAAAAAGGAGAAATAATATTAATTGTTCACTATCTTTACCTCTTTTATCTCTGAAAAGTATTTCACCTTTTTCTGTCCTTCCCCACAACCATATGAAATGTTCATGTTTGTAATTTTCTTTTCTCATCTTGTCTATTCCATTTGCTGTTCTATTCTCCTTGTTTTTCATTCATTCTCTCCCTGGTGATGATAAACCTTGATGCACTTATTCCAATCACTATTGCTGTCATTATTTCCATCATTCATGATTTTGCCATTCTTTTGTACTTTGTCATTACACCTGAGCAAGTAATGAAGGGGTTAGAAAAATTCAGTAGCCTCAGTATCCTTGTCACTTCTGCTTTCCAGATCTCAGAGGCACAGACTGCTCTACAATAGGTCACCAAAGAAAATCACTATCTCTGTAAGAATTAGAATAGCTTTGAGTCGATTGCTATTTATTAACCTGTATGAAAAGTGACCCTAGTCTACATCAAATCTCTGGTGGCCAAGGCTGTATGTTAGAACTTTAATTACTCTTGATGTTGCCAGCATGACAGTTAGTTAGCAAGAAATAGACAAGTCAGAGAAACCAAATTATCTTTCCACTTAAACAGAAGGTTTGTTTGTTTATTCTTTTCCCACACTGGGACTGAAACACACCTGATGGAGGAGCATTTGTAAATTCAGGAGTGGCAAATTCACTGTTCAGTTCAGAGAATACTGAGCTCAAGGTCAGACAGTATAACCAGGATTATGACACGTGTTTGCTTATAAAGTTAAAACCCATGTTGCTCTTCTGCAAATACCAGGCACTTAAGTCTCCAGAATGCTCTTTGACATGTTTTGGTGCACTAACTAAATTAATTTTTGAGAGTTCAAATGTTAAGAATGAACTCCTTCTTTTTTTACCTCGTTTTGGATCAAGAAATAAAATATGCACTAGGATTTTAAATGATGAGTAAAAAATGTGCTAAGCTATGTCTTTTAATTAAAGTGATATTACCACTCTTCACCAGTGGTAGTGATATTACAACATTTTTCATCTCCCTGGATGCATAATGATTAAAATACTTCCCTCAAAATAGTGTTTGTGCAGATGGTTCTTATCTTTCTGTACTTGAGCTTTTTCCATTTGAAATAAGTAGTCATTTTTAATAGATGGAGTAGTCAGTCTGCTTTTGAGTGCATTCAGAGGAATACAATCTGAAACAGCAGTACAGGACTTCTGAATTCTGAACTCAGTTGCATTCTGTGGTTTCTACCATTTGCTCTGGAAACCCAGCTTCAGTATAAGCTAGCCCACCGAATCAAGAGTAGCTTTAATAGCAGACAAAACAAGACAACAGAATTTTTCTGCTTCATCTTGCTCAATAGCAGACTGTATCACATTCCACTTATGCAGTTAGTGTCATTTTCTGTCTCTGATCTCACCCCATTCTTCCCTGAGGATTTCTGACAGAATGTAGTTTACAGGTAAATCTTCAATGCTGAACCTAACAAACACTACTAAGAAAACAAACAGAACCCTTCCTCTTGCTTCCATCTTACCCCTGGTAAGACTTTATTTCTAATATTAAAAAAATATGAAATGTAGGAAGGAAACTCACATAATCTGGCTAAAGAAAATTCAGTTTAAGCTACCAAACAGTGACGGACAAATCCACTATTAGTCATACCGACAGTGCATCTTTTACTATGAAAATAAGATGTGATGACTGGTCTGAAGAACAAAATTAGTATATTTTTCCTTTTCATTTAATTTCAGAGCTGCTACGCTTAATACATTGTAGTACCGAATGTATGTACTTACTGGCACAGGTGATGATAGTACAGTATTCATGTTCACCACCCTAAGTGAGCTCAACTTTCTGTGAATAGAGGGCCATGGTCCTGTTTTGTCAAAGGTCTTGTCAATGCTTAGATAATAAATGTTGAATGAACTTCTGTATTGAAAAACTATATGAATAGAATTTGTTTCAGTAGTTAGTCACCTTCTGCTTAAAGAGGGAAAGATGCATGTAAGATATATGCTTGTTAGTAAAGTTTAGAAACCGCATCATGATTTACCTTTAGCACAAATAGTAACAGTTCCACATCCATTTGGCATTTTTTGAGTTAACAGTGAAACTCTGTGAATTAGGAAGAATAAAGAGGATCTTTCTGAATCAGATTTTCTTTTTTCATTTATGAAATTGAAACACATATACTCTCTAAATCAGGAATCAGAACTCAGGGAAGAGAGTTCACTTTGACAGAGAGTTATCTTTGCTGCAATGAAACAGTTTCAACAAAAGAAAAATACTCTTAATAGTCTGCTGATTCACACACCCTCCTAAAAGGTGATAGATACCAAGGTCTATGTCTGTCTTCAAGACTTCTCTGACCACTACCTCACAGACATCAGTGATAGTGAACAATGTAATTATTTTTTGTCCAGATCCCAAACTTATGTTTTAGACATGCTATTAAAATGAGTACGGGACTGGCCTGTTTGGAAAATGCCTGGTTTTGAAACCCCGGCCATTCTGAATGTGAAACACATGCCAAGCTTTCCAGTGTTATCCCAACTATAGCAACTGGGGAGGGCACGTAAAAAGGAACAGCTCTCTCAGCCTTCCAATCTAGGCACTAACAGAGCTGGGAGGCATCTGAGAAGGGGATGTTGAGGGCAGCTATTCCCGACGCAAAAAAAATCTCACATTTAAATCTGACCCTAAATGACTAGCTAGTAGGTCACAGATAACATTCATTATGGCATAAGACAGAAACACAACAGTAATTGATTTTCTGAACTTCTTGTGGGTAACAGCAGCCATTGTCTTGTGCTGTGGGCATAATTCATTCACCAAGACGTATTTCTTTGCTTTAATGATCGTTGATTGTTTATCCTTCCTAATAAGTCATAAACTTGCTCTTCAAAGCTATAACTGAAAGGTCAAGGGAAAAAGAGCATTTGGCATTTCTACGGCATTTTCTTTTATTCTAGAAATAAATATGGTACAAGTCATTCCCATGGAAGCAACACAGAACAGGAACATACCTCAGGCAACATGTATGGACATACAAGAATCAGAAATTCTTGCTCTAACTACAGTACTAAAAGGAACAGCAACAGAATAACACAGCTTTGCACATTTCAAGAAATTCAAAACAGGCTGGCATAATATTTAATGTTGTCAAATAGTGTTTCTGTCATCCTTCCCTTTAAAAGTATATAGAACCTTGTGGATATCTGCATTTCTGCCATGACATGATCCATGACCAATGTAGGCTGACAGCATAAAGCTATGTGAGCTTGTGATAAGTAAGAAAAAAAGTTCAACATGATTTTCTGTGGAGAGCCATCATAAGATAAAGCTGGGATGCAACATTTCTACTCCATACAGATTGTGTCATTCTTAGAATAAGGTGAAGACAAAACGGAGAGCTTATACTGGTTATTTCAAGTGTTGAGAAAGAGACGAGAGTGGGAATTAATGTGGAATGATTATGAGAGTTAAACATGCACTAAATAAGGAGGTTAAAAAACTACTTTTCGTATTTAAAAGGATGAAGGAAACATCATAAAAGAATGAAAGAGGAAAAAGGGAGTATCATCATCTCATCATGTGAGAATCAAACACATTCAAATATAGCATAAATTCCAGAGGATGGAGAGAGGTAAAAACCTTTTCTTGGAAAGACTGAAGTAGTGCTTTCCAAAACACTAGCAAAACACGGTAGGAGACACCATGATAAATCTCAGATTAGTGAGGGATGGTGGAATAGAAAAAGTATTTTTCCAAGATACGACATGCTTCCTAAATGATCTTAGACCTGTGAGGTGTCAAAATGCCCTTATAGTTCCATCAGAAGTATGTATTTCCTCTCCTTATCTAAACCTTGGTGTGGAACAGTGAAAGACAGAGAAGAGAAGAGAAGCCCAAGCCTGGGACAGACGGTGACTTTGAAAACCACATGGCCATGAACGCTCTGTGGGTCCCATCATCTCACTGAAACAAATTTCTGGTAATACTTGAAGGACTTACTGTGTGACCAGCAAAAACCTCTGAGATTTTCCATCTATTCTTTTCTTTTTAATTTTATATTAATTTATTTGTCAAGCTGATTTATGAAAATGTAAACCACATGCACTTTAAGCATATCACAGTTGTTGCAACAGTATTTTTTTATCATCGATTGCTGACATGTCATCAATGAGAAAAGCTAAAAACATATCCAAAACAAAACTGTCAGCCACATGTTGAATTATCAGCTTTACTATACTCAGAACATTAAGTTAGGTTGTAATATGTTCAAAGTCCTAGGAACATCCTAACATGAACTTGAGGACTTCAGTCAGGAGAAGCAAGAGTAACAGTGTGCATAGTTACAAATTTTCATCATGTCAGACAATGAAGAATGATTTAGGTAGGTAAATACTGTTTGCTTTGTATTAAATGAAGCTCTTCATTCCTTCTTTCAATTTTATCTGTGTATAAATTTTAAAGCAGGAATAAAAAGGCTATACAAATTATCATAAGATAATAATATATATGCAAATTAAAACATATGTACAGTTCCTTAAGTCTTCCCATTGCCTAAAACAGAAAAGGATTTCAGTGACTGTTCGGGTATTAGGGGGTTTTGGTTACACTTTTAAATTAGAACATAATTCCAATATCTTTCCTTCAGTAGAGTTTGAGTTTATGTACTAATTTCAGGGGACTTCTCTGAAGAGAAATTTAGATACACTTTACTTGGCATTCTTAGGTTTTCAATTTTTTATTTTTTTTAAAGGCCATCTACACTTTAGTCTATGCTATCTTTTTAAATTATGTAAGCATCTACTTCAAGTTAAGTTTCTCAAAGAGCTCAGTACAATAAAGGCATTTAATAACTAAAAAGGTATTTCAAATCATCCCAGCATGCAAAATAAAAACCCACTTTTGAATGTTTCCCCATTTCCCTACAGTCAAAATAGAGTAAATGTGTCGAGCACTTGAAGTATGAAGACTCTGTAATCAAGTAATTCACCTCACAGCTTTGCATTTCATATCAGAGATTTCAGTTTTGGAGCCAGAAAGTTAAATGAAGAAAAAGATTTTTTTGATACTTACTGCCAGTTATCTCTCTCTAGCTAAGTGAGAATGATTTTTAACTAACTTTAGGACTGTTCTGCTAGACATTTTCCTTCAAAAGATACTTGTTTTAACTTTTTCTTCATGAGAGGTTGTCTAGTTTTTCATTAAAGTTTTTCTTCCCATCAGCAAAACTGAAAAGTATGTAAATAATTCCCCTTGAAATTTCATTAAGTTTAACAAACAGTCAGTATTAGAACTTTACCCTTAGTTCCTATTAAATTACAGTTTTAAATAACAATTTATGGCTTTTAAACTTCCATATGACAAAATCTGTGCCAGTAATGGTTCTCCACTGAAGTGGCAAGAATAAACAGTGGAGGAAATATAGCTATAAGCTTTTTCAGGCAGGTCCTATACATCTAAGTCCATATGGAGGAAATTTTACTTGATTTGCTAGAAAATCTATTTTCACAGTAAGGAAAAAAAGAAAAAAAAATAACCAAGAAGATAGTAGGAGATATTTTATCTATCTTGTTAATGAGGTTGAACAGGAAAGATAGTACTATGTATTTTTCCCCAAGGTATCACAGCATGAAACTAAACTTGCAGCAAGGAAGTGAGTTTAAATGTATGTTTTAAAAGCTCCTGAACATCTCCTTGGATTTTCACATCTGAGTAGCAGGTAACAATTTTTGAGCAATTCAGATACATTTGATATGCAATATTTCTTTGGGAGGAAAATAAAGTATCTCAATAGGTCATTTTGTATGTATGTAGTACCACATGGTACACGATTTTCAGAGGCTCACCTAAGTCTTTTTGTCATCCTAAAGGGATTGCTGAGTCCATATATTCTGACATTCCTCATTCACAATCTGAACATATGACTAGTCAGCTCATTTGGACAAGCTCATTTGGACATCAGATAACTGTTTTTCTCATACATGCATTTACTTACAGTATGAACCTTGTCAGTTAACTCTGCTAGATGACTTATATCCTTAAAATTCTATATAAAACAAGTGTTCTGCATGTCTATTACTAGGCATATTAGTTTTCACCTATATGTATATACATATAT
Organism: Tauraco erythrolophus; assembly: GCF_009769465.1. NCBI lineage: Eukaryota > Metazoa > Chordata > Aves > Musophagiformes > Musophagidae > Tauraco > Tauraco erythrolophus. Next base: position 89,317,364 of record NC_141466.1, on the reverse strand, counting down.
GTATATGCATACATACATAGTGTTATTTTCCTTGGATGCTTCTTTGACTTATGCAGTCTAAAGTTTATTGGTCAAGTCTAATTATTTCAGATTACTACTGGAGAGTTTTCTTAGGAAAAAAAAAAGAACAAAAACAACCAAAGAAAAAATCCTTGAACTTGATCAAATTAATCATTTACTCTCTTAAACTGGTAGGAAAGAGCAAAGGCTGTTTGCAATGGTCCCAGTGAAAAGTCATGTGAAAATATTTCAGTATTTATTACAGGTGTTTTGTTATGTTCATGACAAGCGTCAAGCCTTGTGTTTCCTTACCCATCTGCCTGACAAGATGCCTTCACATTTGATTTAAATGGTTTGTGAAGAAAGTTGAGTGAGTCCCAGCTGGAAATGAGAGGGCTCATGATGCATTAGAAATCAAAGTTCACCAAAATTTACATATGCTGCTTTGAAGTAAACTATTATATTAAACCAGTACACAGGGTGTAAGTACTACTCAGTGATCTACTTAGCAGAGAGTTGAGCCTTTACTTCCAGACCACTTTCCTTTTTTTATTGGAATAGGAAGCTTTCATGATACATTGGTGTCCTCCTGATTAAAGGGCTCTCTAAAATAAATGGAATTTAAACAGGTCTGTAAGAATTCGTGCCATTGTCCTCCAGGAAAAAAAAATAATTAGGAGATTTCAATCTGTAAATTTTAACGTCACACTAAGAACAACTCCTGAGTTGCAAAATCTAGTACCTGCATTTGTCAGGAAAGCAGTGCTGATTGACACACACCTTTCAAATCCCTATCCTAAATCTCATTTTTCTCACAGATCCAGCAGTAGTCCTTCATTGTGTGGTGATGGATGGCTGTCAGTCAAAAATCCTTTTCAAGGTCTCCTGGATCTACATGTATATCGTAGATCGGACATGATGCTCTTCCTACTGGCATTTGGAAATACCTATCTTGGTAAATTGTTGTATTATAGAATACCATATTTGTCAGTTCTCTAAGTCCACAGACATGGGTTCCCTTATAGGGGGGAAAAAATAACAAGTCATACAAAAACAATCCCAAAACTGCCAGATATCTTTATACAATGAGAAGCAACCAAAATAGTTTAAAAGATTCATTTAAAAGACAAAGGTAATATTTTTTGCACTATAGGCAGGTACACGTATAGAGAGGTTGAGCAAGACCCGGCTTTTCAGTATTAAATCTTTTCAGTATTGCACAGTCTAAGCCTTCGTGCTTCTATTGGTGTTAAAAAAGTCTCTTGAAAATGTCATGAGTCAAATTCTTTGCTAGGATAAACTAGCACATTCCTAATTCTGAAGAAATTGTGTTCTTGTTCTTAACCATAGCTAAAACAGTGAAACTGGAATGATTACTCTGAATTACAGAAAGGAATGAGGATGCTGAGTGTTTACTAGATGCACAGACTGTTTTCTTGTTTACTCTGCTTTTGCAATGGCAATTACACTGCTTCCATCTGATTTGAAGACCACCACATTGTAATTTTAGCTTTTGCCATAGTAGACATCCATTCATCTAGAAATAAATACAGCTTTTCATCAGGTTAGTTCTGGTTCGAGCAATATCGTTCACATACGCCTTGCATAGTTCTTTCGCATGAGCTGGTCTGAAATAATCTAATCAGACACAACTCTGAACTGGCACGTAACAGAACTGCGTAGCATTATGCACTCTGCCAAACATCCTTGTTTGTAAATACATTCTGTCATCAAGTAAGAGTGCCACAACCACAAATAAAAAGGCACAAGGGAAATATGTCCAAAATAACAGAGAAAGTCAGGCGTGACCTCAAGGAAGCTATTTAGCTCATTTATGCCTAAGGTTTGCCAGTCTCCACTATGGTGCTGCTGCCATCACATTCTTAACAAGCAGCAAGATCTCTCTGTCGATGGAGTCTGCCTCATCCAGCACACAGTGACATTTTTATCTTCCCAGAACCATGCATTCCTTTGGACATAAAAAATTTCTTTAATTAGAAGTTGAAACTATAATGTCAAATTACTTCTCAGAGTTTTCCCTGAGGGTGCACAACGTAGGTGCTAAAGATAGAAAATATAAAAAGCATACTTTACTGCATATAGGGGCTTTGTGGTCTTCCCAGCAACTGTTTTTCAAACATAGAAAATAAAAACCTTTGCAATGGAATGACAGAGAGCCATATGACTAGAAATTATAGCGCTCTGGTGATGTTGATAGCATGTGGGTCTACTGCCTGCAGCTCCAGCTCATGGTCTTCACCTGACAATCTCTTCTTATGCATAGGAAACTCAAATAACCATACTGTGATAATACTGATTAAAATGGTGAGCTTAGGTGGTTTTTTTTCCTCAAAAAATGTTAATATTATGTTTTGCACACAAAACAAAATACTTGTCAAATGGGCAAGTTTTTGCTCCTTCTGCTTTAGAGTATGTTGTCTTTATAGAAAATAATTACGGCTGGCAGTGGAGAACAAACAAGAGATATAGACTAAAGAATCTGGGTGAATTTTGACTCTGAAATCCATAGTTATTTTGATTTTGTCTGTCACAGATACACAGCTGCATTCAGCCAACATAAATCAGGATGTATTTTTCTGAACTCTCTGGCATTTCAGCTGTATGTAAAATTTCCAGTTGCTGCTGTGTGAGCCTTGGGCTCTGTTTGGCAGAGCAAGTGGTGACTGCAGCATATCTACAGGGACAGCCTCAGCTGTAGGCACACATAAAAGATCGAGGCTTGGAATCACAACCTAGTGCTGCTCAAAGCACAACATTTCGTATAAGGTCATCAACTTTACTGCCAAGGATACTGATTTCACAGTTGCTACTAGCCTGTGGAGAATTTAAATGCTGTATTCCAGCCATCAGTGAGTAAGTCAGTCATTTTCTGAGTGCTGTTTTTGCTATGTTAGATTGTATTCCAGAGCATTTTTTTTTCATGTAATGGAATTAAAGATCAGTTAGAGTATAACAGAGATGTAAACTACAAAGGCTGAAACATAAGTGTTTTAGTCAAATATCTATGATTTTTTAAAATTAGAACTCTCTTTTTAAGCCTACTGAAAAAACATACACTATATAGTGTATTGATAAACTGAGAATACATGAATTGCAACTATCACAAATAAAACTTTCCTTATTATTTCCAACACTAGGAAAAAAAAGAAAAGAAATTTAACAAGATCATTTGTGAGACCAATTTTCATGGCAAATGCAAAACAGAGTAAAGAATGCAATCTTTTTACTCCATTCAGATTTAATAAAAAAAAAAAAAACACAAGAAAACAAAAGACCCGCATACGTTGAGCTGGACAAGGACACATTCAGTAAGCCTGCATGTATTCGCTTCAGTAACATCTGTAATTCTTCATTTGCCTGGTTTTCTGCCAGTTCCAGGAAACAGAATTGTATGTGAAATTCTGTGTAACCAATTGAGTTTCACAGCTTGTGTGTTGTGTTCAAACATAAGCTGTTAAGCTGGTTTGTAGTTTCATACAGTTTAAATACTACAAAAATCCTTCCAATATAAAGTCCAGGACCATCAAATTGGAGAAATCCTTCAATCGGCTTTCGTGACTATTAGACCTTCCTCCCTCAGTGGTCCACAACATCAAAATCCCATCCTTCCTACATTTCACACACCCCCACCAGAACTACTTTGATTTCAGATACAAAAGAACAACAAAAAAAGGGATCTTAATTAATACATTTACATGATATCTGTCTTACCAGCCTACTCTTTGACTTCGAATAATAGCTAGGGAAGTTCGGAGAGGTCATATTTGGAAATGAGAAACAAAATAAAAACTAAAAAGGTAAAATGTCAAGATGTTATTTTATTTACAGTTTCACATGATTTCATCTTTTGATATAACAGTAACTATCAATCAATCACACTAACTCTAGAGGGGAGAAATAACAGACTATGAAGCAAGGCACACATTTTGTTACAGAGCTTCTCTTTTTTCTTTGACTGATGCTTAGAGACTAAAGCAGCACTTAGAGTTTGGTAAAACACAAGTTTAAAGGCCATGACTTTCAGCATAGGTAAAAGGATGGGATTTTACAGAGTTTAGTGAGGGCTATTGAAGACAAGGCACAGTGGGTGACAAGGGTCAGACAAGACATACAACTAACTAGATACTAAGCACTTTGTCTTGAAAAAAAATAAAATAAAACTACTAAACACTAAAAATAGAAAAGTTACGGAGAAGCAGAAAGGAGAAGCATATTATTGTATCATTAGTATTTTTTAGCAAGAGGGGTTCAATGTTCAGTTGAGGAAACACTTTTTTCTGATTAAGTTTTTGGATAAGGCATCTTTCACTCGTGTTTTGGTTTTGAAACAGTTACTGATCTATCAAAAGAACGTCAGCAGCTGATATCAACTTATTCAACGAATGACTTTCAGGCAATATGAATATCTTTTGGCAAAGATAGTAAAGTTGATGAAAAAGAAAGATGGAACAATATGATTATTTTTTCCCACAAGATACATCACACATCTCTAAAAAAGAGAAAGAAGCAATTTAAATACTGCACCAAATGAATTAAAAAATTAAAATCACTGATAACACCATAGGGAATCTGGCCCCTGCTCTGTTCTAAAAAGTAAATAGTTATAAAGTAGTCACATGTAATACACTTAATAGATTAAATATATTTACCTCTCCAAAAATGAGAGAAAAAGAAGTCTAGAAACCTTTTAAATGACACACTAGTGCATAACGCTTCGTATTCTTCCCTTCAGCTTCCAATTTTTAGCTCATTATAACATACTAAATTGCTTCAAGATGGTTGTAGGCAATATAAAAGAAAGTGTTAACTCTAACTACTTCACATTTCTCTTGTACCTTGAGGGCAAGCTGTTAAGTAGTTACTGAACCAGTCTGTGAACTCTGGTCTTCTTGCCAGTCACGAATTCATGAACTTTTTATCGAAGGTGTTGATTTTCACACTGCTGTCCTCAATTCAGATGTTCTTAGGACAGGATTGAGGTAAAACGATTAAAGTGACTTACAAAAATACTCCAGTAAATTGAAAGTGCTTAAATCTTGTGGCATAATGTTGTTGAATATGCATATATTTATATACGCACTCAATTATCCATTCAAAATTTAAGGGTTAACACAATAAAAAGAAAATCCTAAGTGATCACCTTCTTTCTGTCATACTTTTGTCTTGAAATGGGAGGGCACAGGTGACTTACTTTGTGATTTGTTTAGAATGTCTTCTAGTCAGAAATTTGATTTATATATAAAAAATATCCTTTAAAAATATATAATTGTTATGGCATTATCCTTCATTTTAAAACGAACTAATTGCTTGGTAAAAATTTCTGTTGCTTCCTAACATGCGAGAATTTAAAAAATTAGAACCTAATTTTATCCAACAACATGTAGGAAATCATCTAGTTCTCAGCTTTGGAAACTCAGGTGAAACCTCACTGTCCTGCATACAAACACAAGCAAAACAATGCACTTCTTGCTTGCCTGCAAAAGAAAGAAGGGTAAACACAGTTTCCATTCCCCAGATTATGAGGAAAAGCTATCATAGACCTCTCCTCTCCTCTAAGAGCCTGCTTACTCTTTGGATGTTGAGATATCAGTAGCTGTCTGTCAGGCTATACCCTTCACCCTTTCCCAATACTCAAAATTCTCTGTTTTTTCCCATGAGAAGTATGAGTCGAGAACTAGCAGACTACGCCTGCTGCCCCTTCCCATGGTTTCATGGACCATCCCCTCCAGCAAAGAGCCAGCTGCCCAGCCACATCCTGTCAGCTGTCAACAGCTTGTCAAACGTGTTTTCATTGTCAAACCAGTGCTCTTGCACAGCCTTCTCTGTTGCTGGTAGTGCTGGACAAGGAAAAGTTACTAAAAGGAGGAACAATAGCAGAAACTGCCAAATTTTTCCATTTATTTATTAATTTAAGTGATAACTGTTTCTTACAATAACAATCACAGTAGATGAGTTTTGAAGAACATGTGGTAAGTGTTTGCTTGTTTTTGATGAAGATATTCCGCTTTTACCAGTTTAAGGAGGCATATTTGTTAGGGAGAAGATGTTACGTAACGTAAATTTGCTCTGCAAGTCATAACTGATGCCATGAATAAGCAGCATAGCAAAGGAATTAATTGCAATGACACGCAGAAGCATGATTCTAGTTTTGTTTTGGGGGTAATGATGATATTTTAAGAATAAGCTCTGTAGTTCAGATAATGCATTTACTGATAAAATGGCTAGGTACATAGCTACCACATTAGCAGCTTGTTTTTCTCAAATTCTGGGCCACAATTACCTAGCAATTCCTTATCTTTCTTCTAATTTCTCCATTGCCAAATGCCAGAAATATTGACAGTGACATTCTGAGTCTTTCCTCTGATCAGAACACTATTGTGGTTCAAAGCCTCTCTACTCTTTTCTTACTAAGACATAGATTCAGAGGATCACAGGGAACGATGTTTAGAGAGGACTTCAGGAAGCTACCCGCTGTTCTCCTCTGTCATAATACAGGATCAGCTATCTACACCGCTCCTGTGAGATGTTTCTTGGCATACTACATCCAGCAAAGGAGGGTCCTCAGCCAACCTGAGCTACCATAGCCTCTCTTTTTTTTTTTTTTTCTTAAGAAAGCTTTAATTTTCTTGCATATAATCTAGTCTTTGCTTGCTGGTGTCTAAACCAATGCTTCAATCACTTCTCCTGTCAATAGACAACTTGCTTCCTTGTTTTTTGCAAAAGCTTGAGTGTTAACTGCAGAGCTTTGTCTTGTTTTCTTTCAAGATTCTCTTCTGTAGTCCTCAGTAATGGCATTTTTTTCTTTTTCTTTTTCTTTTTCTTTTTCTTTTTCTTTTTCTTTTTCTTTTTCTTTTTCTTTTCTTTTTCTTTTTCTTTTTCTTTTTCTTTTTCTTTTTCTTTTTCTTTTTCTTTTTCTTTTTCTTTTTCTTTTTCTTTTTCTTTTTCTTTTTCTTTTTCTTTTTCTTTTTTTTCATTTTGTGCTTCCAACACCTTTGATTTTTTTCTTCTATTTCTCTTCTGGTCTTTCTCACTTTGTCAACACCTCTTCTGAGGTGTGCTACCTAATCTTTGACACAGTATTCCCACTGAGTCCTACCAGTCCTGGTCAGAGCTGCAGGGTTATCCGTGTTCAACTTTTGACCCAGTGAACATTAGCTCTTATCTATCTTACTATTACATATGCTGCTGGAAAACTTCAGGGGTCAAAAGATCTCTACTGTCCATCCTATGACAGTAAAGAAGTTGCAAGCCAAGCTCATTTGACAAGAAACAATTAAGAAGAGAACCAAGTTTCTTTGTCTTTGCCAATAAAGGCTGATTATTTTGCACAAAAGTCACCTGTCCTGTTTTCAATTGAGACAGAGTTAGTTTTCTTTCTAATAATTAGAATAGTGCTGTGTTTTGGATTTAGTATGAGAAGAATGTTGATAACACACTGATGTTTATAATTGATGCTGTGACATCAAGGACTTTTCAGCTTCCCACATTTTGCCAGTGTGCAGGAGCACAACAGGCTGAGGGGGAGCATGGCTGGAACAAAGGACCCATGACTCCTAGTTTAGGATTTGAGTTTAGGTTTAGAATTGAGGCCCAAATTCGCCAATGGAATATTCCATATGATGCAATGTCATGCCTAGTATATAGATGAGGGTTGTCTGGGAAGTTTTATTCTCTCATTATCTTTTGTTCTCTTCAGATCTCTCTCTCCAGGGCTCTCACTCTTCTGGGATTGTGATTTCAGGATTTCTCTGTTTTTGGGTTGCTTGACAGGATGGGACACATGTTGGTCAGCAGGTACTTAGCAATTACACTGTGCGTCACTTGTTTGTGTATCTTACTATCATTTTAATTATTTTTTTTATCTTACTATCATTTTAATTATTTTTTTTATCATTATTACTTTTATTTCATTATTATTGTTAAATTGTTCTTATCTCAACCCTTGAGTCTCCTTCCCTTTTCCCCTTTGATTCTCTTCCCCATTCCCTGGGGATGGAGAAGGGTGAGCGAGTGACTGTGTAATGTTTTGTTGCTGGCTGGGTTAACCCACCATACCATCCTGCCCCAGAAACCAAGTGTGTCAGATCTGCAAACCAGATTATGTTATTATATATGTATATACACATACTCTGAGCAAGTGACATACAGAAAGACTAAATGTAGTAACTGGAAAGCCAGTGCACTTCAGACCATGAGCGTGCTCCCTGCTACATGCAGTTCTCCCAAACTATGATATGAGTTTGGGTAAAGTATTGATACGGAGTTTGGGTAAAGTATCAATATGAATAAAGAGTTGAGAGGTTTCTTTACTAATGAAACTCAAAATACCAGAACGATTCTCTAAGTCTTCTTCTTGCTGACGTTTTTTTGAACGAAGTGAATTCCTAAAATGCCTGGAAGTACAACTAAGGTAATGGTTGTAAAGCTAAGGCACAATTTGTGGATCAATCAGTTTCTGGAATTATCATTATTATTAGACTGATTAGCCTGCCTGTGTGTGATGTATAATTACATACATATATACACCTAAAAAAGTTAACAACTTTTCCTTTAAAATGAAAAAACCCACACAGTTTTAGCTTTTTATTTTATTTATAACATGCATGCTAATGCTTCTGCTACGACACATAAATGAACCAGCAATTTCAAAAATAACAAAAAGCTACATTTTAAATAATCTGATGGGTTTTTGAGCATAATGAACTGTACTTTACTACATATTCACCTGAAGTTTCAATTATTCTATGTCATAAGCTTTGGAGAATATTGTTTTGTTAATATACGGCCAAACAAAAAGGAACACCAAAAGCTTTAATAATTTATGTGGATTTATTTGGTTTAGTTTGGTTTGGTTGTTTTCTGTTGCATACAATCCAAATAGCTATTGCACGTTTACTTTTTCCTAAATTCTGTTTAAGTGCTTTATGGCTCCTGAACAGTAGGTTCAAAACATTTCCAAAGGCCTGTTAAAATAGACAGAGTTGTTTCAGGCAAATGACAGAGTTAATAATGATAATGGTATGAAAGAGGTTACATTCGGAGGCAAGGTGTTGTGCTACTTTGACCAGTGTTAGTTCATTCTCGAAATTTTTAGACTAAATTAGGTAAAATTATTCCAATTTGCATTTTAAAAAATTTAGTTATTAAAAAAAAAACAACTAGCTGTGCCTTCTCTTCATACATCTGCATTTCAACAGAAAAGTGAGTCTCTCTTAAAATATTTATTAGATGTTGAACACTGTTTCTGAAGTTAAGTGGAAAGAAATAGCCAGGTGTTTTTGTGATTCAGGAGGCAGAGTTCACCAGTACCAGAGAGAGATTTTCTTGCAGGATTGAACATCTTGGCTCTGCTTCCATTCTAATATACTTTATCCTGTGATAAATGAATGTGGTAAAATATTTTATGCAAAGCATCTTATTTTCCTCTAGTACTAATTATCACCGATATGTTGTGTTGCAATATATGGACGCACTTGATATTCAACCCACTCAGATAGAAAGCAACACAAAGCGTTGGGAATCACCTAAAGAATTTTCCTCTCAGTTGTTCAAAAGGAAAGTGCTAGTAGAGGTTTTCTGCCTTTCAAAGATGCTGAAGAATGCAAAAACGCTCTTATTATTTCAGATTTAAAACCAGTGCTTTCCAGCTTTCTTACAGAAGTTATATCTGGATTGCCCTTCATATGACTGTCTATGTCTGCCAGGGAAACACTGTTTACATTTTAAAATTAAAGCTTCTCTTTAGCAACATTCCTAAAAGAAAAACAGCATAAATTTTGAAAGCATGACAGTTAAGAGGAAACAAAAAGACAAGCAAAACTAAACAATAAAATAAATTAAAAGAAATGCTACTGACAACACGAAGTCATTGTCACTAAATGCAAATAGAAATGCAGATAATGCAGAGGTTTTCAGGTAGCTATTTGTTTAGTTTGAGTGGTTATTTAACAAGTAAATTAAGTGAATGTATCCTCAGTATACCATGCTTGGCTTAAAGCTGTATTTATAGTGCGTTTGTTTCTCGTGAAAGTAAAATAACACATCTCAAATAACATTTTAGTGAACATAATCTGCAGGTTAACAGCAAAACTAATATACAATCAGAACAACTCCTTATTGCAAATTCTTATCTATCTTAAGCTACCAAATCATTGACTACATGGAAGAAAAGCAACTGAGCAGTTTAGTGGCACCAATACAGTTTTTTAAACTGGTCTCTCTCAAAGCTCGATTTTGAACAGGAACTGAAAGTTATTGTAGAAGCGGAAACAAGTTGTAGTTCTTACAGACTTGCAAGTCTCCTTTTTTCAACACTTTGTAGATATACTTCAGTCATACAAAAGGGAGAAAATTTATCTTCACTATAAGACTGATGCTACGTGGAATTGCTTCAAATCTAAACCAAGGTAACAGTAACATCTTAAGAAGGGAGTTTCAAACAACTCTGTGTAACCTAAATGAAAACTTGAGTTGGGAGCACAGTCTCTATCATGATATTCTAGTCAGAGAGAACGCCCTTCCAGAGGGTGATTTATTGAGTCACTGCTAAGTTAATGCTTTTAGAGGATGGTGAGCTCTGAAGGAGTCCTGTCAGTACAGCTCATGATGAGGCACAGATGAGATCACACCAGTCTGCTTTTCAGATGCTTTCCTGACACCCTGAACATGATGAGCCTATGCAATGTCACTGTCTAATTTTGCCTCTAAATAGTGAATAAAGGAGGGAGAAATGGTCCTATCAAACACATCACCCTCTTTTAGCTGTCATGCATGCTCATTGTGTTTAGGAACAGGAAATTCTCCTTTTTCTTACAAGAGTCTCTTAAGGACAGATAGAGGAACTTGTTCTTTGGGCTCTTTTCTTTTTTCACTAGTGCATGCAATCTTGCCAGTCAGAGCCTGCTCAAAGATGATTAGAGGGAGCATAAATGACTGTAAGTATGGAAATGCATGTGGGATGAGTGAAGTCTCAGCTAACACTCCTATCCAAGACAGGAATTTTGATTAATATATTTAAAAACAATTCAAGTAACATTATGCAATTATTTGCATTTGAATCTTTTAAAATTAAGCATGTGATGAACTACTACTTGAATCAAAGTTGTACTTTAAAAAGATTGCCTACTTTTTCTTTTCACTCCAAAGAGGATAAGAGCTCTTTGTTATTTCTCAAACTGATTTACCCTGCAAAGCCTCAGCTCTCTCTTTGCACAGAAAACTGACGTACTTGACACATCAAGAAATCTTTTTCACTCTAATCAAAGTACTTGCCTTTCTGCTTTGAGGACCATGAGTGGGTGGGTGGTGTTTTCTCTGATTGGACCATCACATTGATTCAGGCTGTCTGCAGTACAGCTAGATATCAGAACTACATGTCCAAAAAAATAATCCTAACAAACTTCCTACACACCCAAATCATAGAATCATAGAATCATAGAATGGTTTGGGTTGGAAGGGACCTCAAAGATCATCTAGTTCCAACACCACAGCCACAGGCAGGGACTAGATCAGGTTGCTTCCACTAGATCAGGTTGCTCAAAGCCTCATCCAACCTGGCCTTGAACATCTCCAGGGATGGGGCCATCTACAGGTTCTCTGGGCAACCTGTTCCAGTGCCTCACCACCCTCATTGTAAAAAATTTCTTCCTTATATCTAATATAAATCTACCTTCTTTCAGTTTAAAGCCACTGCCCTTTGTCCTATGAACTGGAAAACCCCTCACAATAGCTCTACTCTGACTTCATCTCCTATGCCTCTGACATCATTTCAGTATCAGATATTAGAAGTTAAGATTTATTTCCAGCAGACATAGTAGGGAATGCAGTGCAGAAGTGACAACACTAAAAGTCTAGTTTTAACTTGTAATTCTTCTCAGTTCTTAGTATTATCACCTCCTCAAGCAAGCAGGGAATTTGAAGGTTGAATACCAGGGGCTCCAGGGAATGTAAAACATCCTCACACAGATTTTTCTCTCTCACTTCTCATTTGTTTCCAAGATGAGTTCATCCATCTTTAGATGCTTCGGGCCAAATTACAGATATGGAAGTCAGTGAAGCAGTTTGTGCTAAGAAGAAGAGGTGTGGGGAAGAGAAGAGTAAGCCTCTGTAATGCCTGAGTGCCATTTAAAGACTGTGCTTCCTCAAATCAGAAAGCTGTCAAGAATCCCAGACAGCCCGACACACATCATCTTCAACACCCAGCCAGACATCTGTTCCCAACCTTTCATTCTCTTCTACATGCTAAAAGCACAGATAAAAGACCTCTTAGATTAAAAATCACTGATTTCTATATATTATATTCTACAAACAAACTTTTAAAATAGGAAATAATAGGCAAGTTAGCTATTAAAAATAAAATTGAACTGTTATCTGACTTTATTTTCTGATTTTTTTTTTAAGTAAGGAAAGAAATGAATAAACAGTTTGGGGATAGCTTGTAATTGATAGGAAAACAAAAAATTTACTATTAGAAGGACTCAAAAGTGTAATTCTTCCTAAAATTGTTACAAAACATAAAATCATAATGCAGGACAATTACATGTTGCTGTACTACTGGGACTATTTGGGGAAGGGAGCGAGAAGAAGGATTGACAGAAATAAACATATGTGACGAAAAGAGACTCGACTACAAGGTCCAAGCAAACGGTTTATTTGCACCGCGCTTACAGGTTCAACTGTAAGGTCCAAGAAAACAATTTACTTGAACTGCACTTGCAGATTCAATACACCACTATTACAGGTTCGTATAGATACAATGGAGGAATGCACTACTGCAATTTAAAACCAAAATATACACTATTACAACAGACTATCACAGCACACAAGAGAGTCACGGAATGTACAGCACAGCAGAGTCACAGAATGCACTACTGCAGCACACAAAAGAGACAACACACAAGTGCACTAGACTTAAAGCATGCCAAAAAGAAAATCGCTTACCCCCTCAGGTAAGGGCTCTCAATCCCAGGGAAGCTACCTTGGCCGGCGTCCCGATCAAGGGGGAGAGAATCTCCTCACAGACTAGCTGTGTAGTAGGCACCAGTGCCTCACTGGTATACTTGGAAGAGAATTTAATAGCTTTTTCATGGTCTACATGATCCGTGATACTAAACACCTGGTTTAGTGCTTGGGCATGGATAAGGGCCACTGAATGGAAGTTGATACAGATAAGACTGAGGCCAGCATGCGCAGCAAATAAAACACCACTGAGGGACCTTTCATTCTAGCTCGAGTTCACAATAGTAGATGTATTTTTTGTGAAGGATAGATAGTTGCAGGGCAGCACTGGTAGGGAATGTTAGTTTTGACTGCCCCACTCTGGCTGAGATGTAAATACTTTGTCCATACACAGCTTTTTTGTGATCCAAGCCTTTTTAATCTCAAGAATGAGTCACCGCAGTGCAGCCTTACAAAGGTTTGAAACAGAAATCTGAGCAATGGTGGCAGCTGCTTGATACATCAAGTTTATTAGAAAAACTGGATATGTCCATAGTCTTTAATTGCTACTGATTTCTGATCCCAAGACTTTTGGGTGGCATATAGGAATACAGTATTTACTGTGAATGTGCTTAGAAAAGTTTTATCTTCCTTCAGACAACCTTCATCTTTTGTCATTCTAAGCAGACTGCAGAGCTAAACTGAGGAAATTACCAGCTGCTCAGAATTCAAACAACAGCTAGAACATGTTAAAACCTGTCCTTAAAGGGAAGGACTGTAAAGCAGTCTGAGAGAACAACAGAGATATTTGCTTGGATGTGTCTGTTGCTTAAGTGATATCACTTAAGTGATATTAAGTGACTTAAGTGGTATTTTCACTATCAAAATATGAAATTACTTAACATGTTGCATGTAAAGAACACTAAAAAAGTGAAATTTCATTCTTAAATATCCTCAAAAATGTGCTTTTGTTATCACAGTAATTTTTCATTTAAGCAGCATAACTCTTTTAATGTCACCTCTTAAAAAACAGACTGAAAAGACACATGGATGTACTAGTTTTACAATGTTACTTTCTGTAGTATAGATATCGAGATTTTGTTGAGGAAATGTTTAATTTTAGCCTGTAGATCTGCCAAAAGTATTAATATACATCACAAACTGAACAGCAGGTTATTCAATCTGACAGTTTTTAATTTTAAAATGTCTGTTAGATCTTAAATTCATTATAGATTATGAATCTGTCAGGGATATACAATATTAGATTCAATCTGGAAATATATATTAGCTCATATCATACTTACCATTATTCAATATAACTTTTACCTTCAAGCCCATAAACCACACCTTGGGCAGACATTAAGGATCTATCCAGAGGCACATAACGATGGTGATTGCCAGGGCATGGGCTTCAAGGAAAGAAGCAGCAGTAAGATCGGTACATGCTGGTTTAATATAGAGTCTGAACAAATTGCATTAAAACATCTCTCGGTCCCTTGGTTTCCTTCCATTATGCACAAGTATCAAAAGATATTTTAAATCAAATGGGTTTTAGAAGTGCAAGTTCAATTAATTCAACAGAGAGACAGCAAGGAAAACAGACATTTAAGTGCATACCTTTAGCAGCACAAATAGGCACTCTACCTGCCTCTCAGGCATCTATGTACACAGAGCATGTTCCTCTAAATCACCATTGAACAGTTGTTTACTTACGTTTCCATATAATCACCATCACTCAGTTCATCATGCATAAACTTTTGTTTCCTAAAACTAGCTATGTTTCCAGGTTAGGTTTAAAAAAATAAAATAAAAACTTCTCCTTGATGATGTATGTTGGTGAATTTGAGTTGTTATATTTAATACATTGTAATATTACATACTTTTGTTAAGAAATCCCTGTGTGTTTCTAATGTTTGTTGTAGGTATATATGGTCAAAGTGAAACATTGGGTAAGAAATCATAAAGTTTTCCCTTTCTGTTACCATTATGAAACAGAAGCATTTTATTTTTATCACCAAGTTTTCTGAAAAAAAATCTGTGCTTTAATTGCTAATACACTTGGCTGATAACATTAACAGATATCAAAGAGGGATTTGTTCTCTGTTGCAAAACTAATAGATACATAACGCTGATGAGTTTCTGTTAGATACTAATTAGGAAACATCTGTTCTTTCGTATCGAGATCAAGTGGATGAGTTTGCTTTATTCTGGAGTAATGGTTGATGATTTCCAGGAGAGAGTTGTATGAATTATGGTTTTTTCAGACTGCACATTTGCTAGAGTTGTAACCAGTGGCCCTTCACAATGTGTAATAGTACAAGCTCATTGAACAGGTGATTGAAGTCAGTGGCACCTCTTGTGAAGCTCATTTTTCTCCTATTCAGATGACAATACTTTTTTTTTCTTGTATATGAAAATGTATTTCATAGATTGTGTGTCATTTTGTATGACTTTTCTGACAATATTATTCACTACTATCAATTCTGAGAGGACTAGATGTACACATAATTTGCACACTCTCTTCAGGCTCTCTGAAGTATAGATACTATGTATTGTAGAAGCTGCACACTGCCTCATTTTTTATGCTAGGTAGAAGTAACTCACAGTAATGAACACTTGATCTTTATGCACATAAAGAAATCTTTGTAGAAAACACTACTTTTAAAGCCTGAAGATCTTTTTGTTGCAAGAGTGTGAAACCAAACAGAAGCAAAAATAATGTGAAAATTATCTTCTCCAGCATGTTAATGTAGTTTCCAAACCAGTTTTTTTTTCCCTTTTGATGTTGCAGGGATTTTTATTTCATAAAAGGCTAACAGCTATATTTGTGTTAGGCATTTCTGTGTCACAGCTGAAGACTACCTAAGCCAGAGACAAGATCATCAAGTTTTCTGGTATTTTGGAAAGGTATGACTCAGGACTGCTTGGTATTAGCAGTCAGTTACATCAGACTTTTATTTTGATGAATCACTTTATTAGAAGTCTTAAGCCATTCTACTCATGTGTAAAACCTGGGCAACACAGTGTTTTTAGGTTTTCTTCATTTTGCTGCATTTTCTCTAGGAAAGCATCAGTGACCTCATGTACTTTTCATTTTCTTTTCTCCAGGTTCTTCATGCAACAAGTTCCTCAAACAGATTCAGCGACAGCTGAAAACCTGTATTTGCTTTTATTTACCTTAAATAAAAATCAAGTTTTTTTTCCCCTAGAGTTTAGTAATAGTAGAAATAGTAGAAATTTAGGAGGTAGACCAGGCTGGCAGAGCTAAAGGCCTTCCTAAGTAATATTTGTGTTTTGATGAGGTCACTTTTGAGGATGATAAGATCAGAGAACAGTATGGGATGTACGAAGTCAACCTAATTCATCTCAACTCACATATTGTAACGAGGCAAACATGACTAGGTATTTGGAAGTGCCACATGCTGATGAAAAAGGGAGGCTTAAGATCTTGTATGTAATCATACCCAAAGAAGAAAAAGCGTAAATAATGTAGGTTATCATCTACCTTGATTTGGACTAATTAAACTTCCATCTCCATTTTTGTTTTTCTTTCTACATCACCTGATTTTCCCTTTCTCTTTCTTTATTATCCAGGATTGTACCTACTTCCTACATATTCTACCCTATTTGCTTTCACTTCTTTCCCAAAGTACCTTGTCTATAATGGATCAACCATCTGACTGCATAAATTGCAGTTAATGCTTCTAAGTTTCCAATAACTAATTCTCATTTCTTAATGAAGACAAAAGCATTTTTACTACACACCACACTTACACGCTGCTCACGTATCTCTGACAAGTCTAATATTCTCTTAGAGGTGCACAAAATCCTCAATTTTTCTGCTCCTGACACTATTTTAATGAAAACTGTTCGAAATTATTCTGTTCATGACCTCTCCCCCATAGAATGAGCTTTGCTCCCATTTTCTGTCTCTGAGGAAGTGAGCAATGTCAGCCAACACATCAGGCACGTGAAACAAGCACATATGCGGTGCATACTCCACTCAAGTCTTGTAGATATCACTCATGGTATATTAGCCACAAAATAACAGAATCCTGACCTCCTTACTGATTCCTGTGATTGCTGCCAGCTCTCCAACAGCCAACAGTGTTGTGCTGGAATCCACTCTGAACTTGTAGCCTTGTATTAAATGGTGCTGTTGTCTGCAAGGTGAAGAATCAGACCTTGAAACATCATTTTCTATTCAGAGTGTTAAGATAAAATGAAACCAGCTAAAAGGTACTGCAGAGAAATAAACACTGAGAGGGCAACAGAGATTATGAAAAGAAAAAGTTCAGTAGTTATCACAGCAGTAATTTCACATCCACGTAAAAATATGTGGCAAAGCAATGAAGACAGTATTCTAACAGGTCATTTAGACTTAACTTGCCTTTCCAGTCAACAGAGTATTCGAAAATGAAGACAGCAAACTATAGAATATTTTAATAGCACAAACAACTTCCACTCTCAGGCCTTGTCTATATGAGATAAAGCATCATTTGAGCAATCTAATTCACAAAAACTATTCTGGGCATGCTTCATTCACAAAGGCATTCTATGCTCCATTAAATGTATTGCTCATATGTTATCGTTTTACAATAAGTCCAATAAACCGAGTTTCAAAAACTGAAGTGCAATGCCTAAAATGAACTGCAACTCAAGTCTTGCAAGTGTGGAAATAAAACTGCAAAGATGTGATAAATTTATTTGTTTTAGGAATATGACACTAATGTCAGCAAACTGAACTGAATAACTGAAAGGGCTTCCAAAATGCCAGGACCACTGTGCAGTAGAGGGAAAGCCATCAGGACATGAGAAGAAAGGAAGGTAAAATGTTCTCTATTACATTTGTGCAAATTTCTCTAGATTCAGATTTATCAACTACCACAACAATGTTCTTAGTTCCAGACATATATTCTCACTCTGCCTTTGGTGATATTTTCCTAACAGATCTTTCTAAAAATAAGGGAAAATAAAGAATTCACAAATTATAATCTTTTGAACAATTGAATATTCATTTCACTACTGGCAAAAGAACAGATCTTTTCATTGTATATGGCAGATTTGATAACCTTAGATGAGTCAAAAGCCAACTAAGACTCTCAAAATGCCTAATTAATGGATTTCCACTAATACGAAGCCTGCCAGCACTCTACCCCCTTTAAAATGAACAGAAGCATGTAGCCAAAGTGTTCGGTGTATGACTGTTTATTGTGAACAAAAGTTGTTACCATCCAATGACTTCTGTGAAAATACACTGGTAGCCTTAGCCTGCTTCTGGTAAGTAGATGAAAAATATAATTAGATAGTTTTCATGCTGGCAAATGCATAAGTATAAAGAACTAAAATGGAGGCTAACACTTGTTTCTTTTCCAATACTGGAAGGTAAGTTGTGTGAGACAAGATCAAGGACCATTAGTCGAATCATGAGGAAGCTTGCATAGCATTTCTGTGACTAGTAAGGGCATTGCAGTCAAAGAAGGATGGTTGCCTCATTAGTTGTCTGGGTAAGATTGTTACCTGAGGGAACCTCTTGACAGCTGTCATCTGAATATAGGCAACCATGATCCTATCTCCCTCTTGACCTCTGGGTTTTCTTCAAGAATCCCACAGCTGCAGCTGAAAATGAGTATCCCCTGAAAAACCTCCCTCCTGTGTCCCAGTCATCACCTGAAGCTGCACTGCCTCATTCGTAAGACTCATTAGTTTTTGCAGTGAGTTTGGGTTTTTTTTCCAGGAGAATCCTTGGAGCCACATGCAATGAAGAGAATGTTTGATCTCTAAGAGCCAAGTTTTCTAGTTGTATGTTTGAAAATAGAAGAAAAATTGGAAAGTCCCAACAGTCAACCAATCTAAAAAGTTGAATTGTATTTCAGACAAGAGAAACTGCCGCAGTTCTACTGGATAAGCAGCACTACCTGTATAAAAAATGCTCTACCAGTTTGAACAGTGTTTTTGTCCTAAACACACTGGTGGGCATGTGTGTAATTTTGTATTACAAAGCCTTATGACTTATCGGAACATCATCCAGCAGCTCATGTTTTGCAGCTTAGTGTGTGGTCTGTTTATATGTCTCAGTAAGACCAGAATTAACAAACCAATTTCTTATATTAGAGTGCGTAATGCTTGCCTCAATATCACCACATAAATTATCAGAAACAAAGCGTGTAATGAATGTAGGAATATTCTTACATTCAGAGTTTCACATCATAACAGTTATAAGGATTTCACTAGGCAACTCTACTGGGGAAGACTAAGGAAGGCTTTGAACTCTGAGCTGACCAAGGTGGAGAACCTCACCTCAGGTCCCTTACCTCACCAGACTTCTCAGACTTGGTTATCCTATTTCTGTCCTAGCACAGATCAAGCCAGGCCACAAGCTGATCATCTCCTTGTTGACATATGACGGGTTTTCTGGCAGTCCCCTCTGGCGTGTCTGAAACGTTTAGTCTAACGGCTATTTTCGGGACTGCTTCTGGCAAAGACAGCCTAATTATGTCTGGGTACTCAGCCAGGATATGGCCCCACCTTACTCATGATGGCTGCAGCTCAGGGAGCAGAAGCATCTCTTCCCCATGCAGGTTGCCATCACTTCCCTGTGGCAAAGCAACGAGGGTGGGACAGAGTCAAAATCTGAGGACTCATTTATCACCTGGGATTTGGTATCCTATTTAGTTGTTCGAAGCTGGTACTAGCAGTTGAATATATGTGCATACAGCCACCACTTTGTGCTCTTAAGTTCTCTTACACATTTTTGTAAATTCTCTCTTTCTTTCTCAATGATTACTATGCTTCTAAAAAATGAAAAATCATGTCCTTCTCTGTTTCTAGACATACACTTCACAGAAAAATAGGAAGATTTTGCACATCTGAATAATGTAAGAGTACTCTGTTAAGACACAGTTAGTTGAACACTGAGAGATAACCAGTAACTCTTTCCTTATATGTCAGAGGCTGAGGAATAGTTCACAAACATATTAATAAAAATTATTCATGTATTAAATGAAAATCATGGCAGTTTTCAAATTGATGACTCAATTTTCATTTCTCCATTTTAAGTCAATATTTTGTTGATGTAAAATTTATTTTTCAGTTCAAGGAAAAATGAGTTTCTTTCCCAACTCTAAAAGTTAATCTGACTGTTTCAGTTTGCTCTGTGTGAATGTATATGAGAATTTATAGTCTAGGTAAAAAAAAAAAAAAATTCTCTATATTTTTTTTCTGCATATACCACAGGGAAAAATTAAGGAATACTGTGAAGAAGGAGATGTGTGTCACATATAGCAGTGCTCTTTTTTACATTCTTCAGTGGTTTATATCTAGGGATCTTAATATCTAAGTAAAACGTTATCTCTGTTTCACAGGTCAGGAAATAAACAAAAGAAGGTTGAACAAGCCAATGTCAGAATCAAGATTAGAAGTCATTGGCCTCTGACTGTGTTCTAATGATTAAATCTTGCTGCACATGGTTTTCAGTTTCTAGTTCCCTTGAAACGATGTAATTTTCGGGAGGAAAAGTAGGTAATATTTACAAACGAGCACTTTAGAATGCTTAAAACCACCCATGTGATGTGAGATATCTGACGCATAACATTACAGACCTGCACCTGTTAAGTGTAGGACTGAGCTTGACTAACTTGCCTTGCTGAATTAATACATGGTTAGTAGTAACGGTAGCAGCTAAAATTCTTTACTTCTACTCTTGTAGTTTTGTGTTCCAAATTTATTAAAATACAGTGGTATGTAAGTACTGTGTTGTGCATTATCTCGAGTTATTATTTTTTTCCTTGAATGTTGTTCCTTTGAAAAATACTATTTAAAGGGCAATACAGGACTAAAAGCATCCATCTCTACATTTTCACAACTGGAATTAAAATACTTTGGATTAATGGTGTTATTTAGTTGAGTGCTAGGGAACTGAGGTGAATAAAAAACAAGATGGAATTCAGCTAGAAGCAGTAACTATGAAACTGCATTATTGCTGTGAAGTCACAATCTAAAGAGCTATTAGCAAGACAGTAACATTCAAAATGTGAAGACTCTGCCTTTAGCCTTTAAAAGTATAGGGTTTTAATACTGAAAGAGTCACTTTTTTCTGTGTTGTTTCTTGATGCGGTTTTGGAGATTTGTCACATTTTAGGAGTCAAATTTGTTTAATTGTAGTTAACTTTAAAGTAGAAAGACATATGAAACATATTTGTTAAAAATGAACTGTCTTTATTCTTTTTTATTGCTTGCCTCTGATTTATAAAGTCAGTGAACTAATGACCTGCAGTTTGTTAGTTAGATTTTAAAAAGAGGAGAGTTACCACATTTTATAGATGTGTTAAATCTTCACTGAAGATGCTAATATAGCTTGATGTATCTATCAACTTAAGGGATGTCCCTGGCTTATCAGATGAAGTTTCTATTGACGATTGCGACTCCATTTCACAGTTAATATGGGTTCTCATCTTATCTCAAACTTAGATCTCTTTACCTTTACCACTGATGTGGACAATATGATAGGGTAATAAATTCATCTTACTTATTTGCTTGAAGAAACTGTTAAATGCCACTGCTAGTTTCATAAGGTCTAGAACATATCTCTGAAAAAGGAAAAAAAAAAAAAGAGAAACAATTTTCTAGTGCCCATCCCACAGTTTCTCATAAAAAATAAGTTAATTTTCCACAGTCAATGTAACTGATAAGGAAAAAATCTGACATAGAAAAAGCATGAGATAAATGTCAAGATGAGCATAGACAAGTGTAGAAGCAGTGAGGACACAGTAAGACCAATAAGGCTTTGCTGGGGGAATCATCATGCTTGTTGCCCGTCAATAAGGAAGTGCTTCTTCCAGGTGACAATCACTAATGACAGCTTGAGAAACAGCAGCTTCCAGTTTTAGACAAAAATCATGGCTGTCAGAATGACTGAAATGACAGTTGCAAATGCTGTATTAGTTCAGCATTGCCATAGAGACAGGTAGTTGCCTAATTCCAATCTCAATGCAAATTTTGAGGTTTCCTTCAATGCAAAATGTTACATTGTTAACTATATGGTAGCTCCTCTTATTCTCTTAGCTACTTATGGCTTTCCACCTTGTTCTCTATTATTGCCTTCTACTGAGGACAGTAGCTCCATTACTAGAAGTTTTAGTCTCTCTTTTGGGATACCTCACAGGTGATGGCCCAACCAGATACAGTCTCTCTGCATCTTACTGCCCCAAGAAAGGATGTATTTTTAGCATAGTGCAAAAAGAAGCAAAGATGTGCTGTCGCTGTCAATGTAGAAGCTTAACCTCTGTTCTCCCATTCCAGAGTTTCTCTACTGGAAATCTTAGGCTGATCCGGCAACTAAACTCCACACAGCCACTCTCTCACTCCTTCTCCAGTGAAATGAAGAGGAGAAAAATATAATAAGAGAACTGAGGGTTCAGACAAGAACAGAGAGGGAGCACCCACCAACCATGGTCTCGGGCAAAACAGACTTGGCTTTCTTAAAGCAAAACAATTTATTAACAGTTACTTAAAAAGGACAAAGGGAAACAAAACCGGTTACTTGAGAGGATAAAGAGAAAACAAGGCCAGATCTTAAAACCAACACCCCCCCTCCTTTTCCTCTTCTTCCCGGCTCTACCTCCCCCCCAGCAGCGTACGGAGACAGGGAATGGGGGAGTGCAGGTCAGTTCATCTCATGTTGTTACTGCCACTCCTTTCTTAAAGGAAGAGGAGTCCTTACACCATTTTCCCTTGCTCCAGTGGTTCCCCTACTCACGAGGAAAATCCACAAACTTCTTCAGCATGAGTCCTACCCGCATGATGCAATCCTTCCCCATCGGATTGCTCCAGTGCAGGCTTTACCACAGTCTCGGATTCTTAGGGAGTTGTTGCCACTCGCTCCGGCGTGAGTCATGCCACGGACTCTAGATGCCTCTCTACCTTGTCGTGCCCATGCTTCACGACCGTCCTCAGGCTCAGGCATCTCTTCTCCGACAGGGGCTTCTCCACAGGCTGCAAGTGGGTCTCTGCTCCACTGAGTCTGTCCTGGCTGCAGGGGGGCCACCTGGCGTCTCGCCACCAGTTGCAGGGGAAACTCAGCTCTGGCACACCTCGTCCCATTCTATCTTCACTGACCTGGTGTCGGTGTGGCCGTTTCTCTCAGATCTCAGTCCTCTCGAGGTGAACTCAGCCCAGCGGGCACCCCAGGAGCAGGGTGCTCCCTGAGTTCCTCAAGCAGCTCCATCGCCGCCATCTTCAGCGGGTGGCGCCGGCCTGGCACGGGCAGCCTCCCGGCTGGGAGCTGGGGAGCGGGGGCAGTGCCCTTCTCCCCTCTCCTCACTCCTGGGCAAAGCACCCTTTTCTGGTTCCTTTGTCCCAACTTAAAGAGGGCAATTTGCAGAGGCGCCAATTGGCTCAAACCCAGAGGGGGATGGCAGTCCGATCTGGTGGCCAGACCCAGTCTGACCCAGTTCCAAAACCAGGGAGGTCACAGGGAGCAAAGCCCCTCTCCTGCCACCAGAACCCTCCCACACACATCAAACCATCACATCTACTGAAGGACTAATTTTTTGCATCAGAGCAATCTGTGAATGTTGATTTCTGTTAAAAAGCTGGTCTCTCTCCTCTATCCCTAACTTCCTTGTTAGAACTCTAGCCCTGTGCAAACAGTGAAGTAGAAAGACTCCTTAAAGCATGGTAGGACAAGATTTGCAAGGTTATCCATGAATTTTCAAAAATGCCAACATTTGTATCTATCCATCTATCAGGTGCATATCTAAGGGATCCTTAATACTGTTTAAGGAATTACTTAAAGCTCAGATAAATTATGAACATTTCCAATTGTAAAAGTATGACAGATCTCGTTACAAAAATCAACTCTCAGAATTAATTTTTGTTTTTTCTGTCGTGAGCTATATGTTCTTGAATGTGTGAATGCTAAGAGACGTTACAGCCTCCTTTCTCCACAAGAAGAGAAGTACAAAAACAAAAAAGAAGGACTGAAAGACAGTTGCTGTCACATGTTTAAGGAGATCAAAAAGGAAGAAGTCATGGAAGCAATGCTGCAGGACTATTGAACACCCAGAATCCTTCAGGAAAGCCACCTATTCAGATACTTTCCATATTTTTGTCCCTGTCTTTAACGTATCTAGCAGAGATTCAGAAGGTGTTGAAGCAGGCTAGGCGGCTCACTGAGAACAGGAAGAGAAGGGCATTCACCTGGGAAAACTGATGCGCAGCTACAGTGGATAATTATTATACAATATTAAAACATGCCCTGACACCTACATAAATGCTCCAACACTCATGCAAGCCTTTTGTTCTCTCTTCATGGCCCAATTAATAATCAATTATTTCAATCAGAGTAGAAGAGCTTTAACTCACCTTTGTCAGAGGAAGAAATTTTTTTATGCATCCTGGCTGAGCATATTAACCACAGGACAGGTTGCTTACAATAGTCAGTTCCTTGGGCTGTGCTGCATAAAGAAGATCTGAGGACCATATAACACCAGGAGAGTGTTTCAGGTTGAAAATCCTAGTCAGGAAGAATTGCTCCTGCCCCTCTGAAGTAACTTAATTGCAAGACCCTGACATTTGATTCTTTCATCAGTACTTACTCATTAACTACCTGTGAATTCCTCTGGACCCTAGTTATCTAACTTCAGACTGTGGTCTTACTGAGCAATGGTATGGCAGAGAGGAAGATGCTTTAACCCTGGGTGCTGTATTGCCCATAGCCTTTCATGGACCTCATTTGTGGTGCGTTAATAGACTCTAGGGAGTGAGAGTTGGACTGTTGGACCCGAAGGGAACACTTTAGCTTCTGGCTATGCACCTGATAGGCATGAGCCAGTGGAGTTCAAGGAGGGAAAAATGGCTCAGAGGTTCAAGGGCAGGCAAGATACGCAAATGCTGATACATCTGTTCCTGTTCTTCCTCCCAGAGTGCTCTTCCACTCCAGTGAATAGCAGCATGCAGATACATGCCTCAGTCACAGAAAACATCCTAAAAGGTTAAGGTGGGTAAATACATTGCAGTATAGGAGGTCTTGTGTAATATATGGGTCAAAGGTGCCAATTGGTCACACAGCAAACGCAAGTGACTGTAAAACAAAGAGTTTCCTTAGGAATCCAGTCCAGCATTCAGTTTAGATACAGGACAGACAATCTACAGATTAATGAATGACCTGTCCTGTGGATGTAGAAAGGATTTATAGGTGACAATTCAAAGTATATTTTACCATAATAAAAATTTCAACATCTAACAGGGGCAGGCATAAACTGAAATAGAAGAAACAGAAAGAAGGGGTAAAAGAAAGGAAAAAAAAGCTTCCTACACAGAAAATAAATACGTAATTGGAACACTGAATGCATTGATTCACTTATGTGCTGTAAAAAGTGAGAGGTCAGAGAAGATAACCAAGGCATGGGTTACCATTACTTATTTCAGTAGTTTCCCAGAAGATAATTTTGAAATTTTGTGTATGCACCCTAGTTTCTCTGATACCATCACTTGGCAATTTTATTTTATTAAATAACAGCATATAATTCACTCTGCACTGGAGAAGAGAAAATCTGAACAGTTCATACCCTCAAATTCAAGTGGTATTTAGAAGAGATAAGAACTTGAATAACCTGTCAACAGCATTATGTAGACCATACACTACTGACAAAATATTTTATGTCCCTATCTATTAGCAAACATTATACGTTACCTTACATATTGCTGTTTTTCAGACTTCACTTCATCTTGTGCTGTAAAATCCAGCATCTCTGTCACCAGTACACTGGACAGATCTGAACAACTGGGTTCAGGTCGTATACTGGATTTCTTTACTCTTTTTTTGTGTAGTAGAGAACTAGCTGTGCATCCTGTGAAAGAGGGTTGGGGTTTTTTTTGGTTATATGGTAATAAAAAGCCATCAGTTTTTAGGATGGATCCTTTACTTGTAAATGTTCATTTCAACATTTCCTGTAATGAAAAAGTCTGAATTTTTATTGCCCGACAACACTTGACAAGAAAGTGCTAATATGAATTACCAAAACAGCACTCAAAGCATCCTGTTTTTTCAACTGTATTCTACACTACTTTCTTATGTTTCTGTACACTTCACTTCGATAATCTGATTGTTGGCATAGAATGATGAGTATGGAAGGTAAACAAATTTTCACTGAGTATTTTAAAAAGGAATATTTCAATGGAGTATTTTCAAAGAAATACAAGAAAATTGAGAGAAAGTACCAAGTGTCATAAGTCATAAATATAACAAAGACTACTGGTGTCCAGGTTTAAGACATACTAATACCCATAGTTTCCCATGCTATGACTCAGCTCCTGTAACCCTAGTGGAGATGGTCTAAAATTTACTAGTTCTCCCACAGTTCAAAACAAAAGCCAATTTTCAAAGGCCAAGAACATTGTTCAAAGGCTGAGATGCAGTCAATGTGAGAGAGCCCATGAGTATCTGTCATGGTTTGATGTGGGGGGGGGGTGGTTCTGGTGGCAGGAGAGGGGTTTTGCTCCCTGCGACCTCCCCGGTTTTGGAACCGGGTTAGGCTTAGTTCCGGCCACCAGATCAGACTGCCATCCCCCTCGGGATTGAGCCAATAGGGCGCCTCTGCGAATTGCCCTATTTAAGTCAGGACAAAGGGACCGGAAAAGGTGCTTCACCCAGGATCGAGCAGAGAAGGGAGGAGGGCACTGCCCCCGCTCCCTGGCTCCCGGCCGGGCAGCTGCCTGCGTCGGGCCGGTGCCGCCCACGGAGAATGGCGGTGGCGGAGCCAGCTGGGGAACTCGGGGGCACCCCACTCCCGGGGTGCCCACTGGGCTGAGTTCACCTGGAGAGGACTGAGATCTGAGAGAAACAGCTGCATCGACACCAGGTCAGTGAGGATGGAGCGGGAGGAGGTGTGCCGGAGCCGACTTTCCCCTGCGGCTGATGGTGAGATAGCAGGCTGCCCCCCTGCAACCAGGACGGCCTCGGTGGAGCAGAGACCCACTCGCAGCCCGTGGGGAGAAGATGCCTGAGCCCGAGGATGGTCGTGTTGGGGTGCACGGCAAGGCAGAGAGGCATCTGGAGTCTTCGTGACGACCCACGCCGGAGCGAGTGGCTACAGCTCCCTAAGTACCCGAGACTGTGGTAAAGCCCACACCGGAGCAATCTGTGGGGAAGGATTGCTTCCTGTGGGCTGGACTCACGTTGGAGAAGTTTGTGGATTTTTCCTCGTGGGTAGGGGATCCATTGGAGCAGGGGAAAAGGGTGTAAGGACTCCTTCTCCTTTAAGAAAGAAGCAGCAGTAACAGCACGGAATGAACTGACCTGCACTCCCCCAATCCCTGCCCCCTGTGCTGCTGGGGGGAGGAGGTAGAGCCGGGAGGAAAAGGAAGGGGGGGGGAAGGTGTCGGTTTTAAGATCTGGTTTTGTTTCTTTCTGTCCTCTCAAGTAATCGGTTTTTGTTTCCCTTTGTCCTTCTAAGTAATCATTAATAAACTGTTTTGCTTTGAGAAAAGCTCTGCCTGTTTTGCCCAGGACCATGGTTGGTGGGTGCTCCCTCTGTTCTTGTCTCAACCCTCAGTCCTTTTGGTTTTTTTTTTTCTCTCCTCTCTACTTTACTGGAGAAGGAGAGACTGTGTGAGTTTTAGTTGCTGGATCAGCCTAAAACCACGACAGTATCACAGTGATTTGGAGAGAGGTCTGAATTGAGCCAAGGAGGCTTTCAGTGTCCAAGATGTTTGGGAAAACCACTTCTGCTTCAATTTATATGAACTCTCATATATATTAGCAAAGGATGCAGGCACCTATGTCTGGCTTTCTTCAGTGACTGTTTCTAAATTGTTTCCCTGCAGAGCTCTAATCTGCTTCCTAGAAGCTTCTGTAACAGCTAAGATGGCTCATGGGAGCTAGGAAGAGTATGGAAGGTAAACAACTAATATATGGAGTATTCCTAATCAAACATGATAATGAAGGGGTTGGATGACAAATCTGGTGCCCACATGCTTGGAAATACCCAACATGCAGGTTACCTTTACAATTTTAACTGGATAACTATGCACAAACCATATATTTCACAATCTAAGAAACAAAGATACTAGAAAAAAAAACCTTCAGGAGTAACATTGCAAGGTTTACAGCAGGGTCTGCAGTCAACAGCTAGGACTATTTCAAAAGACAGATGTGTCTGGAATAAACCCTCTCCTTACTGGAAAGCTAAGTACATGTTTAAGTGCTAAAGGCCACTCAAGAAACCCTGCAGAAAGAAGCAGGTGATTTTTCAGTAAAATCCTCCTCAATTCTCCAAGTGTAACATCTTTAGATTTATAATCTTGCTTTTATTTTTTACATTAAGATTTTCTATACTCAGATTCAAAGAGAGAGATCTGATTGTACATTAATTAAGCAAAGAATATATTTAATCTAAAATTAATTTGACTATGTTATGAATGAAACTATAGTAACATTAAAGCAGAATTTACTACTTGGGCAAGGCATATAGGAACTGGTATCTGGTCAAATATGTAAATGTTTGCATATTAAGTCCATCACATTTTTATCTGACTACAGGCTTCTGTTGACATAACCCCCTGATAGCACTTTGAGTAGCTGGAGAAAACATAATACTGTCATACTTTTGTTAAGATAGGTGCAGCTTTGCTATCTCTTAAAATTAGTTCCGTATGAAACTGACAGAAGAAAAAATGCCTAAAATCATTAAGCTAATATAAGTGAAGTAATTCTGGATAATTTGGGTTGGACTTTCAAAACAGAAGGTTGCATATTGTCGGGATTTTCTACATATACTGCCCTGCTCAGTTAACACTGTGGATGCTACTTACTTTCAGTGGGAATTTTTAAACTAGCAGTGAGAAATTTTGAAAGTATCTGCCATTTCTTCAGGTTTAGCACTGTGGTCTGTTCATGTTCACCCCTTTGACCAATGAAATGAGTTTTTTTTTTTAAAAAAAAAAGAAAGAGAGAAAGATACTTTATGAGGTCCAGTTAAATGTTTACAAGTAATGAAGAAAAACAGATGATTATAGAAAGCTTCAGTGAACCTTACAGATATTTCTAAATTATGAGACAATAGAAAAAAAAAGTATATTTATCTAAAATAGGGATTAAAGACTTTGCCTCAGTTTTCAGAAAGAAAGAATGTAAGGACTCTCTAGAAGAGAGAGAGAAGGAGAGAACATCTAGGAAAATAAGTAAAATCATATGTAAGGCAAGGAACCACTGAATAGATGTTGAGCATTCCTTGAATCAGAGACACAGAAAATCTAATATTGAGTAGTATGAAAATCAGCAGGAAGTACAGCAAAACTATGTGGAAGAGATGTTTGGGCAGTGGGTGCTTTAGGGGTAAAGTTCTTCACAATCAAAAAAGAGACTGTTGCAACATGCAATAACTGCAATTAAATGATAAGATTTAGCAATTGGGACACTACAAATATTAACAAAATAGATACTCTAAAAACATATAGCTAATATGCTCCAACCCTAAAAAAAAAAAAAAAAAAAGCAACTATTTTTCTGGTGAAGATTTCAATAACAGCCTGTTCTTCAGTTCTATTCATCTCCCACAGCCCTTCTCAGTCATCTTCTAGCTCAGAAGGATGTGAAGCTTTCCCATTGTAAGGAAAGCAAGTAAAGAATCTCCATTGCTATAAACTAGCAACCAAGGAGGAGTATAAAGATGTGAGCAAGGGAAAAAAGGAATATTTTTGGAGGACAATAATAGCTAATGAAGCACAGGTCTGTTAGGAGGAAGCTTGAAATATAGTAGGATCTGTTTTCTCAGCATAGTAATCGATTGCTCAGGGTTAATGATCCAGTTCTTCAATGCAAACAGTTTATAATAATTAAAGTAATAATACAGAAAACAGTAAGTTTGAGTCTTTCATAAGGGCAGCTAACAGTCACAGATATCATGAAGGTAATGTCCTTGGAGAAAGAGGAATCTCACTTGTGTACAGTATATGCTTATTTCACAAACTAACAAGACCGAAGGACACTGTGGACTTAGTCTTAGGAATCAAGCCAGGTAAAATAAATAATATTAAACCTGGCTGGCATTCAGAATCTGATCATAACACTAGGAAACTTGAAGGGTTCTGGAGGGTTTATTGGAAGGTGTCATTTATAGGGCATTTTAAAAGCAGGCTCATGTGAGGATAGTTCACAATATTGGATCCAGAAACTTTGAGAGCATGTGGATCTCTTCAAGACCATGGGCTGGTGTTCCATTTACTACAGAATTCATCGCTGATTAATAAATCACAGAAACTCCATGTAGCTCTAATCCATGGGAGGTCATGCCAACCACCAAACCACCTTTCGGTATAACATGCATACAAAAAATTATTTAAAAGTAGTCCATCACATGAAATGGCAGAAAAAGAAGAATGGAAAAACCACAGGAAAAGATTTGTCATACATGAAGCTGAGAATTTAGTGAATCATTATTAAAATAAATTAAATAGACTCCCAGGAGTGTGCTAACAATTTGACATTGAGAAAATGAGCTGAATAAGACACAAGTGTTTTCTTGTTGTTTGTGTTTAGAAGGTATTTTAAAAGTTTTATGAGTTCTTGATGATGCAAAACTGATATTAACATTTTTATGTACAACTATACACACATATCAAACAAGTTTTACAACAGCAGAGTGAAACCTTGAGTATGACTCTTACTTGTCACTCGCCCCTTGTGTCCTGTATCAGCATCTTGGTCTCTGGCAGATTGATCACTATTTATTACAAAGAGATGTTGGGAGATCAGCTTATTTTTGCACAGTGTTTCTTCACTAGTTCATTATACGATAATAACGGTTTGTGTTTTTTTTCAATTATAAATTGTTACAAAAAAGTGGTTTATGGTAAAGTTATTTTCCATAAACACAAATGAGAAGCCATGATGCTATTGATTTCAAACCTTTTACATGTGATGTCTGTCCAATTAATCACATTCAAAGATACCACCCACCATGCATTGGAAGCTAAACAAAAACAAGATATCTACAATGCTTTTTTAGAAAGATGTTAAAAATTTAAACAAGAATCCAATCTCTGCTGAGCTATGACCCTATGATAAATGTTTAGGAGCTTAAGCAATATAGAAAAGTACTCTTCTAATATTAGATTTGGTGCTAGAGGTAGAGATTCAAAGTGTGAAACTTATTTAATACTTAATTTTAAATAAAAAACTAAAACAAAACTCTATTTCATATAATTTTGATTAGGGTATTTGGTTTAATTTATATTAATGATATAATTTTTAAGGCAGTAATATGCAATTGGCATGATAGTGTAGCTTAACTTTACCTGCTGTCTTTTCAAATTGAAACAGACCCTCAGGAAAGAACGCCTGGTAAAACAAATGTTTTTGTTTGCTTAATTTCTTTGGTTTATAATAAAAAGTTTGTGGCAGACAGATGAATCTGCAGCTGCACAAAAACATTCAGACCCATGATTACAGTTAATTACTTGCTTTAAAGAAATCTGTGGAATGGGAAATATTAATGTGATAATTTGAAAATGGATATATTGTGATCATGCCAACGAAGATTTAGAATTGACAGCATCAAAGAAGCTAACAGAGCTAAGCCAAAGGTGACTAAGCATGACTGAACATAGTAGAGAGAAAACCTAATAACTTTTGAAAGGCAGAAAAGCTATAGTAAACAGAGTAATCAGCCAAATTATAAATAAAATCAAACAATAAACATTCTTCTAAGCAGATGATCCAGAATACAAGGAAATTTTTGTTTTCTTTTCTTTTCTTTTCTTTTCTTTTCCTCTTTTTTTTTTTTTAAGAATGGCATTGAACATAATTTCACAGTTTGAGGTAAAGACCTACTGCATGGTCTGGAAAATGGATTGAGAGCAGCCCAGAGG
This sequence comes from Tauraco erythrolophus, assembly GCF_009769465.1. NCBI lineage: Eukaryota > Metazoa > Chordata > Aves > Musophagiformes > Musophagidae > Tauraco > Tauraco erythrolophus. The sequence continues at coordinate 89,285,537 of NC_141466.1, read as the reverse complement.
AAAAGGATCGGGAGTGCTGGTGGATGAGAAGCTCAACAGGAGCTGGCAATGTGCGCTGGCAGCCCAGAAAGCCAACCGTATCCTGGGCTGTGTCAAAAGAAGCGTGGCCAACAGGTCAAGGGAGGTGATTCTGCCCCTCTACTCTGCTCTGATGAGACCCCACCTGGAGTACTGCCTTCAGCTCTGGAGTCGCCAACACAAGAAGGACATGGGGCTGTTGGAACAAGTCCAGAGGAGGGCCACGAAGATGATCAGAGGGCTGGAGCACCTCTCCTATAAAGACAGGCTGAGAGAGTTGGGGCTGTTCGGCCTGGAGAAGAGAAGGCTCCGGGGTGATCTTATAGCAGCCTTCCAGTACTTAGAGGGGACCTACAGGAAAGCTGGAGAGAGACTTTTTACAAGGGCGCGTAGTGATAGGACAAGGGGCAATGGCTTTAAACTGAAAGAGGGCAGATTTAGTTTAGATATAAGGAAAAAATCTTCACTCAGAGGGTTGTGAGGCACTGGAACAGGTTCCCCAGAGAAGTTATGGATGCCCCATCCCTGGAAGTGTTCAAGGCCAGGTTGGATGAGGCTTTGAGCAACCTGGTGTACCAGAGGGTTTCCCTGCCCATGGCAGGGGGGTTGGAACTAGATGATCTTTGAGGTCCCTTCCAACTCTAACCATTCTATGATTCTATGATTTGATTGGAAGCACTCCCTTCTCAACAGTATCAATAGAGACTAATGATATTCAAATGCTTGTAGGAAGATGCCTACAGAGATTTCATAAATCACATAGACAGATATTTCAACAGGAACCAGATCTTATGAGGTATCTTTAATAATCCAAAATTTTAGTGTCATTAACAAGAACTCAGTATGCTGATCAACTTTGAGGAAGAAATCTAGGAAATTAAAGATAATAACAATGTGTTCTCCCAAAGCCAGGCATCCACACAGACTATGTGAGCAGGGCAAGAACAAACAGTATGTGTGAGTGAGATCATTGTATGTCAGCAACACCTCAAAAGTTCACCCTAGAAAAAGAACTACCAAAGAACTACTCAAAACTGAGCAGAATGAATGAGTATCTTTGAAAAACAATGAAAGACAAAAGGGAAGAAACAAAGCACCTCTTCATAATCAAGGGATACAGGAAAAAAGAAGGAATTGGTATCTCAGCTTAAATAGTCAGAAAATTACTGGAAGACATTATTAAATAACCAAGTTGTAAACATTCAGATAATGAAGTAACAAAATAAAACAACCACCCATCTTAAAGTTGTTGAGACCAAATCAAGCCAAAGTAAATTAATTTTGTTTTTCACAGCATAAATAAGGAGGGAACAATTGATCCTACTGTCCACATGTTGTTTTCATAAACAGGCTAAGGATATGTTATATAGATAAGAGCAATGTGATCTGAAAATAGAAGGAGTTAAAAAGCATATTCAGACAACAACTGTCAATGGCACACTCTCACACTGGCAGGACTCTCAGGAAGGACTCGCATTTGGTCGGCCCAGACCTATGTTCTATTTAATGTTTTCATTGAAAGCTTTAAGGATCATAAACAAACATGCTTATCAAATTTGCAAACGATATCAGCCAATGAAGGATGGCAGGCTGGAAGCAAGGATTAAACGTTTATGTTTTATTCTTGTTAAACTGGAAAATGACTCAAAATGAACATAATGAAACTCAGAAAAGGTAAGTGTAAATCATTGTAATCAGAAAGGGAAAATCAAATGCCTAATGACAAAATTCAAAAATCTGACTAGGTAGCAGTTTAATAAGAAAAGTGAGGCAGCCGTGTTGGATGACACACCAACAGTGATCTACAGTGCGATGTTATTTTAAATAAGGAAAATCTAAAGATGTGATATACTAACAAGAATATTTCCTACAAAACGCAGCACAATATTTTATCTGGTTACTAAGTTCTGGTGATATCCAAACTGAAACATTGTGCAGGGTTTCAGATACTCTTCTCCAACGCAGGGTTATAGTCCAAAGGAAAGTAACAGAATGCTTGAATGTTTTAATTTATCTTTATTTAATCTAAAAAAGGGAAGATTGATGACAGTTTTTCAAACTATAAAAGTCTGTTATGAAGAAGACAATATTTTCCTTTTTTTTCCCCCAAAGATAGAATTTTAGGTCAGATATTAGAGAAATCATCTAAAGCCATAAATTCATGTTAGTATAGAAATCTGTCAGCTAAAGGTATTAAGTAATCTCCTTCACTAAAGCTTTTAAAGACAATATAGATTTTTTAAGATACTCTAGATTTATGTGTGCTGCCTCAGCACAGGGGACAGGAGGAAGTGACCTCTTCTAGTACAATATATTTCTATCATGCTATGACATAGCCTTACGTTACTGAATACCTCTCCTTTTCTGTACCTGTTTGCTAAATTGAAAGCTCCATGTATTAAACCACATCTAAAGAAAATGTTACCAATATTAAACAGATAATTAAGAATTGCCAAGTAATTTGCATAGCATAAATTAAATAAGTTTCACTTTATGTTGAATAGTCTCTTTTTATTGCTGTTTATTTCCCTCGGCAAATTCACTAGCGATTACTTAAGCAACCTGCACAACGCTATAGCTCTGGAGTAAATGCAACTAATACCATAAGAGAACTCCTCTACATTATCCTTCTATTAAGAAACAAAGCCACTACAATGGCTGGCCACAAAGTCTCAGACCCAATGGATTTCAAGGCACCTTAAAGTCACTCACAGAGAGTCTATACATACCATAGAGAATGTGGAACAGGTCAGAGCAAGTCGATCAAATATTATGCACCTCATGTCAAGTCACTGTAATAAGAATATATTTTCTTGCTTTGCACACAATATCGAAATTAAAGAGTAACTAGTATTAAAATATGTTTACCCAAATATATATTTCTCCACCCCATCATCTGTTCTTTGTTTGAATATTTCAGTCTTTCCTGAATTTGAAGCGTTGTTCAGTAATTCTCCTCTCTGAACCATGTTCAAGGGTTGCAGACAATCTTACTCTGCTCTTGGATCTAATTAACGGCTAGTTGCAGAGATGATCTTTTATTTGGAGAGAGGAAAGGGACCACACAAGCTAACGCTTTGATCTGTGAACTATCTGCTCCATACCTCTTCCAAATATTTACAGTAGTTTTTCAAACCAGGAGAAAAATTGGGTAAGAAACAAAACGTAAGATAAGAACATATAGATACTAAAGTGATGCAGACTAAAGAGGTATAAAATGTTACTTCTGTTAGCACTTCATCTTCCAACAAGCTAAGTAAAAATGTATAATAAGATAATCTGATTACTTATAATCATCTCATTTGCTGGTCTTGTGTTGTGGGAAGTTTGTAATTATTTAACCTTTTGTGATTTGCCCACTGACACATGGGATATATGGAGGAGATGAGACAGGAGAGAATTTGGCTTACAGGAAGGAGTTGGTTTAGATCTTTCTTAAAAGAACTGCCTTTATGGGTGATGGAGAATTTTGAAACAAAATATGACCGGAAAAAATAGGGAGAGTGAATTACGTAGTTACTATAGGACTGGAAAGTAATTCTGCCCCTATTCAGGTGGTCAAGATCTGCTGCTGTGATTGAAGAATATGCTGAAAGGAGTATATCTGTGGTCAAAAGAAAGTGATGTCCAAGTTACAGTGTGTATTTTCTCAATCAGACAGATGCTTACGATAAAGGACAGTAGATTTCTGGTGTCTTAGGAGAGAGGTTATAAACTGTAGTTTGCTTGGATTGGTCTTAAAAGAGGAGAGTGTGGGCTCGTGTGCTATGGTAGGAATTCGCAAGTGTCAAAAAAAAATGTGAACCATAGCTACTGAAACTAATAACTTCAGGATATCTTTGAGCAATGTTTCTATGTAATTAGCATAAAGAGGATAATAAACAAAGGAGTTCGATTTCAACAAGAGCGAATCTGAAGCCAGGCTGTTGTCTTTTACCTGGAGCCAGTCCTCCATCCCAATCAGTTAGACATATAAGATGAGGAAGATGATAATTTTGTTGTGTTTGAGGTATATCAGTGGTTTTATTTCCAAGTTTGTGCCAAGGATCAATAACTACATGGGAGAGGCCTTGCTTTTTGGAGTTAGACAGATTTTGAAAGCGATCATCAAGAGCTCACATGGAACCAGTGGGGCTGCTGATTTTATCACTTATTGTTGCTGTGAGATACAGTGCGGTTGCTTTATCCCTGTGGCTTCCATACAGCATTCTCACCATTTTGCAGATGTTCCTAATTGCTTTTTAGAAAGGTAAGTAGTAATTTGGTGTCAGGGCTAATCAAATCCAAGCTTTTCCTTAGTAAAGAACTGCAGATATTATATAGAATAACTTTCATACACATTTGTGGGCTATTATCTCCTAAAGATTGAGATGACAAAGCAAAACTCTTCTTGCTTCATTTCTGAGTGGTAGGGGGTGAACATTTGCAGCGTCTTCAAGAAAAATACATAATATCATGTAAGCCTAGATTAGATACTGGTCTCATCTGGCAGCTGCACAGAATATGGCTTGAAAGGCATGTTTCTGGGAATGTACACAGTGAGAGAGGGAATGAACAAGACTCTAGGCGATAAAGCTAAGACCACCTACAGTGTAAACTACAAACTTACCACTAATGGTTTTCTATGCAACAGCTGGATCATTCTCACCTTATTGTATTTTCCTGCCACTTGATAAATTTCCAGCTGAATCTCTGGAAACAAGCAGAGAAAAGGAGAAGTTTTCGTCTTTTTTCTTGACTTAATCTTTAGGGAGGTTTCTGCCTTTTGCCAATTAGTCTCACAGCATGCTATGGTTTATGAGAAAACGTGGTAGCATTTCTAGTTGCATAAATGTTTTCCTGATATGTCAAGATGGAAAATACCAGAATCCATCTCCTGGATTTTCAGTCATTGAAACTGTTACATATTTGGAGAAAGAATGAACCCAAGTCAGGACTCCAAGCCCAAACCCTTGCCAAATGCTTCATCCCCAACATCAGACAAACTTGGAATCTGGACCCAAATGCTGAGCAACCCTGTATGTGCATGGCTGTCTCAAAGGCCTGACAAACCTCACCTCAGCCAGAGAGTGTCAAAGCAAGACCTCACTGGGCAGGTTTTTCATGTTGTGTTAGAAGAGCCTTTGGTGGTGGGATCTTCTACATGGTGCTGCCTTCAGGGGTGAAGTACCAACTGCCTGGGAGTCACAAGTGGTGACTAGGACTGATTCTGGGTTTCCTCCAGATCTAGTGCCATTCTAGCCTCAAAAAAGCAAATGTGTTTGGGCCCATATTGCCACTGTGAGCTACTGAAGGCAGGTCTCTTGTTTCAGGAGTGTTTATCTATGAGACAATCGCTTAGTGAGATGCTGTCAGGACTCAGGACATTTGCAGATGTTACGGCCCCTGCCCACCCCACAGAGCTCCCTCAACCTGTCCACAGCCTAGGAATCCATGTCAGTCCACCAGAGCCACCAGCTCGGGTGGCAGTACCTCTGCAGCAGGGCTGATTTCCAGCTCCCTGCAGCTCTGCCCTGCCCGGCCATGGGCTCCACTGGGACAGACCCACCCATATGCCCACATCCCAGCCTGGCCTTGGTCAGTCCCCAGGGAAGTGCCAGGTGCCTGGAGCTGGAGCTGCCAGGAGGGCATCCTGATGGAGGCTGAGAGCTCCAGCTGCAGGCCACTGACATCGGTGGTCTTCACATAAGGACACGACTCTCCTGAGTGACAGAGCTCTCCAAGCAAATTTTCCAAGCTATCTGGATAAGCCTGGGTATTGTGATATAAACCGAAATACCTAGTGGTTTTGTGTCCATTAGGTTGCACTGGAAGGAATGCTGGGCTGGTAAGGAAAGGACTCTCCTGAATGACCTGCACCCTGGAGAGCATCCTGAAAACGTGAGTGACAGAGCAAGCCAGGTGGTCAGCCATCCAACTGCTCTTCTGAGCAGTGACAGCATGTAAACCAGAGCAGCAGCAGAGCAGAGCACAGTGCTTAGGCAGCGAGGAAGGTGGAAGAGGGGGGACTTGGATGGTGCTTAGGTAGAGGGGGGATCCCTATATAGGAGAGGAGGATCTCTGTATGCCAAACCCGTTCATCTAACTCCCTGGGAGCTTTTGAAAAGCTTCAAACTCAGATGCATTTAAATTGCTTCTTCCTTTTCAGACTATTTCTAGACTCATTTCTAAGATTATATATTAGCAATCATTCATTTTAGCAAAATGTGCTACTCTGGTAGATTTGTTTCACCTGTGAAATTTCTGAAATAAGTCAAAGTGAGATAACATGTGGAATGAAGCACTACTTGAATAAAAAAAAATACACAATACATTGAAAATCATGAGTGGAGTAAACATTTTCTCTCTTTATTGTCTTGAAGCACAAGGCTAGAAGTAAGCTTTACAAATATTTAATACAGCTTATAAATAAATTACAGAGGCAAAAACTAAACACCAGACCTGGGAAGGGGTGATTTCATTATGAAAAAAATCTGTGCTTTGCTGTACAGTCATCTTTTTCTGACAAAAACAAAAAGTCTATCTTTCATATCTTGCTTTCTATCAACTTTGTAACAGAGTTATCAAGGCTTCAAAGGAAATATGAAATTGATAGAAACATTTCTGTCTAGTCATCCTGTCCAAAGCCCTGAGGAAAAAAAATTAAGAAGCTGACAGAGAAAACAATTGATCTGCAACAATGGCATTATTACTTAGGAAAAAGCTCTTTCCCCTGAGACAAAGGACAAGTGCATGAAATGAAATGCTGTTATTTAGTGCATCATACTAGAACAGCAAGACCCTTGTTAAGTGCAGATAGTACTATAAATCTCAAACAAAGCTTCAGCTTTTTTTTTTTATTTTCTTGTCTTCTTTCCTCCCTCAGATTAATTAACTTTTACTAAAATTCAAAGGTTTTCCCTCTAATCACTTTTTTTTCCCGATAGATTTAAAAGCTCATGTTGCCTTTTACAATTGTTTGGAGTGTGTCTCTCCTCTTCTCGGTGGCAGGGCAACACTGCCATCATGACCACAGAAAATTTTATAATCAGATGAGGTACACCACAAAAGCATGGTTGTAGATCATGTCAATAATCAGATTTACCAAAGGCATGTTTGTTCTTTGTATGGGACTGTGATGTCTGCAGCAACCGGAAAGAGGATGTGATATCTGCATAAGCACACACTGAACAATGTATGCACAGTGGAGACTGATATCTGCAAAATATTCATGACAATATTCAGATTCAAACAGTGGGTTTTTTTCTCAGCTATTACAATACCATGACTGTATGTTCAGTACTTGGAGCCAGTTTCACACAGACCTTTTGCCTTCTGTTAGGTCACCACACCTGTGTGACCTGTTAAGCTGCAGGAACTCATTGTATCTATTGTATTGGATGTTTATTTTCATGCTTTTTATACAACTACTTTGTGTTAATAACTACATATCTATGTCATCAAATCTGGCTTCTGATCTAGGTCTGAATGAGAATTTACATACAGTAGTTGGGGTTGCAGAAAAACAGCAACAACTCCAGTTAACATGGCTCTGCACTTCCGAAATCACCTCCTTCCAGGCACTTACTGTATTCAAAGCTCCCAGCTTTCTTCTAAAGTAATGTGTGACTCCTGAAGACTTTTTGGATAAACAATGATGAAAAAAAAATACAATTGTCAAACAAATTATAAAAGTGAAAATGTAGAAAGTTCTTTAGTCATCTGTATTCATAGAATCATAGAATCATAGAAGGGTTTGGGTTGGAAGAGACCTCAAAGACCATCTCGTTCCAACCCCCCTGCCATGGGCAGGGACACCTTCCACTACATCAGGTTGATCAAAGCCTCATCCAACCTGGCCTTGAACACTTCTAGGGATCACAGGAATAGGGTGGCTGTAGTTAATGTTTCCTTCAATTCTTTTTTATAGCCAGATATTAGTTTTTGAAGGTTTAAATTTCAGCTTCTGACAGAAGGTCTGGAAACTCAGTAGGTATTTTGGCTGGACTTCAGTATTTTGCCTAATTTTATTCTGATTGCAGTTCACAGTATAACCTGTAAATAATCTGTATCTACTCTAGTAGGAGAAAATATTATCCTTCTCAAAAATCCAATATGACAAATTAACTGTTGTTTGGCTTAACATTAAACAGGGTTGATGACAGTACCATTAGTTAGTGCGTTCTTTCCTTTGGATTTCAAAATGCTTCATTGAGGAAGTCAAAGTTTTACAGATGGGGAAATTGAGGTACCGAGAAGGAAGTGACCCGGCTAAATTCAGAACTCTTGTATTTTAAATAATTTCTGTTTACAAGACTAACTTTTCATATTTTCCTCACTCACAAATCTTTTACTTGTAAAATGTGAGGAAAAAAACCAATTCTAACACAAGGCAGATTACTGTGGCCTGGTTTTAGTTTTATCAAATTATTTCAGAAATATAAAAATACATCTAAATGGGGTTAAATGTAAGTGAATTAAACAAAAACAACTTGCATATCATATATAGTATTATTGGTTCTACAAGACTGGATTTAGCTTTCATGTAGCCTCAGGTTTCACTGCTGGTGAGTCAGATTATCTAAATAGATTTTTGCCTGCAGCACTTACGTCTGCAAATCAGCTCTGACCAGACCTGACCAAAAAAATTATTCTTATCAAATTTCTCTAAGTGAAGAGCTATAACTTTGATGATAGCCTCAGCTCTAATTCCTAGAAAAGGCTGTTACTATCAGGAAACCTGCACTCATTTAGTGTACCTTACCAAATAGGATTTGTCAAGAGGCCAACAGCTTGGGGAGCAGCTCCTGTGACACAAAGGCTGTGACCTGAGATAAAGCACCAGATCTCTGCAGAGCTGGCTCCTGCTCGCTCCTCTCATCCACTGACTTCTGCGAAGGGCACTTCGATGGGGCAGGAGCTGTCAGGGGATGAACCTGGTGTCAGATTCCCCATCGGTCACAAGCAGGTTTTGAAGACTGGATGCTTTGTCGACTCCACAGGAAGGGCTGAGAGGGTCTCTTTTGCCTGGTTAAAGGAAAAGAAAGGAGGAGAAGATACATCAGTGGCAGGATAAGAAAGCAGCTTGTGTTCTTTTAAAAGGCTTCATATTTTTCAGATATGTTGAATGACTGTTCACCATTCCAACTGAAATCACAGGACAAGCATCCCTGAGAAATGAGCCCTTCCACTGCCTTTGCAGCTGTGTGTGCTCTTTGTCTGACCTCTCCAGCTGACCAAAGCTTGACGCTTTTATTCGAAATAAGTTTCAGTCCTGCCATCCTCCATACCAAGGAATATCACAGTAACAGACTACAAACAAAACAGCTTTTCAGGTTGCCTTGTGCCTTTCCAAGAGATTGAAGTCAGTGATACAAACTCAGGAAATTAATCAAAGTACAAACTCTGCTTCTCTAGAGCCAGCAATAGGCAGAGAGAGCTCCCTGCACACAGGAGTGCAGGCAAAGCCTCGGCTATCACTGTGCTGGGGACTGATTAGCTGGATCAGCTTGGCAAGGATATGATTGTAATCTGGAAAGACCTGGGAATTGTTTCAGGGGAAGAGGCAGAGTTGCAGTTACGCTGCAGTTGTGGTATAAATCGTCCCTGGTCTCTGGGATTTTGATGTAAGACAGTGGAAGCACAGGTGAGATGAAGTCACTGCAGTGCAGAGACGGGCAGACACGGGCAGGCTGTGTGCGTCCCCACAAAGCAGGGCTTTCTCCTCTGCCGAGGGAGGATGAGAAAGCATCCTCTGGGGAGAACAGTGCCTAGCCAGAAGCATAGTGATACAGAACAGAAGCATAGCAGTACATAGCAGAAGGATAGCACTATGAGGAAATCTGTGAATTAGAGAGGATGGGATGTAAAAAGAATCACAGTGCTTGGAAACATATCAGTAATTTATTTCCAGCAGAAAGCTCCGTGTTTGAGTGCAGAACTGTAAGCGGATCACCGTCCAGTAGACCTTTTACTTTAGCAAAGTACATATGGCTTGTGCACATATGCACGCATGATGCACGCTCCTCAGAAACAGACTGAAAGGATGTGTGTTTGAGGTATGCCGAGTAACGACCCAGGTAGCTCAGGGGAAAGACTTCACTGACAACTACCCTGCCCTGTACTGCCTGGCTTTCGGGTTCAAGCCACTGGGAACACGTTTCTGTCAGCAGCCTGGCATTACACAGCGAAGGCAGCTCTGCCTCAACAAAGTACTTTGCAAACAAAGTTTCAATTGCTGGGCAGCTCTGCTAAGTCTTTTGATATCAACCTAATATTAAAGAGAAACTGTTACTGACAAACATCTGAACTTGATGTTACTAATCTACTTGGAGGTAGATTGTTAATCTACTTGCAGGTAGATTCAGGTTGGATATTAGGAAAAAATTTTTTACCGTAAGAGTTGTAGAACACTGGAACAGGTTGCCCAGAGAGGTGGTGGATGCTCCATCCCTGGAGACGTTCAAGGCCAGGTTGGATGAGGCCCTGAGCAACCTGATCTAGTTGGAGATATCCCTGTTCCTTGCAGGGGGGTTGGACTAGATGACCTTTGAAGGTCCCTTCCAGCCCTAACCATTATATGATTCTATGATTCTATGATGTTTTAGTTCACTTTTAAGAGGAGTTTATATTTCCAACCGTTTAGCAATTGTAAAACAAATACATGGGCTTCAAGGTTTCTCTTCAATTTTAGTAAGCAAGGGCTTTCTCATCGTATTTTATTCTTCCTTTTCGAGTGAATGTCAGCACAAATCTGAGAGAATAAACAGGTGAAAATTAAAACTAAAATAGCAGAGGAGGAAGAAAAACACTGTCCAAACATTTCACAATCTAAGGCAATAGCATGCTTTATCTTAGCATGATCTCTTCTCCTTATTTGTAATGGGAACACAGATGTGTGAACTTAATTTTGATTTCTTAGTTATTTTTGAGTTTTCTGACATTTACAATTCTACATATGGCCTTTTCTTATGTTTTGAAAATCACACAGCTTTGTTGACACCAATGTCAGGCTTTCAGACACGTGACCCTGCCAGCTCTCTTTGGCTGCTGCAGAATTTGAAAGTGGCATCCATGCCACCTGTGAGGAATTCATCTGGGTAACATTATTACAACATGGTTTCCCTACGCCTTTATATAGTGGTTGGATACAGTAAAAACAGTATTTTGAAAAAACGGATAGAAAAGTGTCTTCGAAACATTACAATTTCTGACTACAGAGATGCAGTCTTCCTGCATGTCTGTACATGAGGTAATTTTACCCTGGCTACACCTGAAAAGGTTTGAAACCCTAAGTTCACTAGTACAAATACTCATGGAAATGAAAGTTACTTTTACATATCCACTTGGAATTAAATATTGATTATTTAAATGAGTTATCCAAGAAACAAAAAATAAAAAAGAAAGAAAAAGAAAATCTATTATGTTATTCATGCCCTCAATCAGACCCTCAGACATCCCTAAAGGAAACTCTGGGATTTGGAAACAGAAGGCAGGTTCTGTCTTTTTTTCTTGAAAAAAAAAAAGTATGTGCTTTTGTTATCACTCTGTTGAATAGTAAAGGAGTGGACATGACTAACCCTGACTAAATGTCTGACTTTTATATGGCTGAAGTCAGACGAATGCCTGAAGTATTTCATCTCTGATAAATTAAATCTGACTACACAATACAATTTAATGAATTTTCATGTTCTGCCTTATGAATCAATACTAAATTCTAGTTTAACATTTCTATTTTAATCTTAATGGAATGGTAGATATTATAAATTAACTACTTTAAATAAAATACATTGTTTTCATGTTGGAACATGAAATTACTCTGTATACTTATTTTTTTGTAGAATTCTCATTTAAATTTTGGATTTTCATTTGAACTTTCCCATTTTCATTTGTACTTTCCCATTTTCATTTGTAATAACAAAACTATTTTGCATATGAACATGTTTTAAATCTGTCAAATAATAATTATTTTATGCCAATAGCAGTAGAATAGATGTCTCTCAAATTCGCCTCTATCCTCTTTTCAGTCAAAGAAAAAGTTATAAAATCTTCCCACTAAATACTCAGGGGATATAATTTGTGCCTTCAAACCATTCAACAGTAGAAACAAAGTATGCAGGTTTGTTTCCTGTAGCTCAAAAGTAATAGTTCCATTCAAAATCAGAATTAGAAGAGCAGAAATAATGACCTTGTTTTCCGATTCATGGTTGACTAGAGAGACATTGGTCTCAGGAAACTAAAATTTGGTTCTTGTTACAAGTAATAGCACGAAGAATTTATTTCATTTTAACACCTTGACGATAGAGGTTTTTTTTCTATTTTATTCAGCATCTTCTCGGGAAGAATAGCATAGGAATGCATTAAATAGTCACATAAAATGGACTCAAAATTATCATGCAAACTGAGATACTTGTCTTATGATTTGCTTTTTTGGTAGTCAATTTATTCTTTCTGTAATAGCTAGGAATCCAGAAGAATAAAGGAAAGGAAGCATTTGCACTCAAACTGTTGGCTGCATTAGAAAACAACTGCTTTTATAATTTGTTTATCTAGCCTCCCTGGCCTCCTGTCTCATCCAGAGAATCTCCAAGGAAATGACTGAAAATAAGAAGGAAGCTAGAGACCATAGAACTCGAAGCCCTGGGGCCAGGGCCTGGCTTAAATCACTACAAGAGGCTCTGAACTGCAGTGTTGGCTCTGGTCCCTCGGCCGGGACTATTGTTTCTGCCGTTGTCGAATCCATTGGAAACAGAGATAAAGACTGCAAAACTTTGCCTGCAATGCTCTTCAGCAGAACAGCAGAGGGTTGCATCAAACGTGTGCCTTGTATTTTCAATGTTTGCACAGAAACTACTCGCTAAAGTGGCGAGGCTTCCGTCTGTCCTTGTCTAATGACGCGTTTCTGCCAGCTCTGTCAGACGAAAGGACAAAGGGAGTTGTTTGAGCAACAGCCCTGCTAAAGAGTATGGCTGCTATTTTTAGTTTAGCCTGTTCCCAGCCAGGTCTGGTATGGTCTCTTCAACTCTCCAAACCCTTAATTTATGATAAGCAAATACCAGAGTCAGAATAAAACTGTGATGTCAGCTGTGGTGTCCAGACTGTGTTATTAGATTTTACGTATGTAGTCAGTGATGTTGGAAACTTGTAGACAGCAGTCAATGTACCTTCCACAATGTATTATTTTTTAAATGGAGAGAATAATTATAGTATTTAGATTTTTTTCTTGGTATAATATTAATATAAAGAATGGCAAGCAAGCATACCGAGACTGTCTTAGATAGCATTATGGATTTTTCTGTCTTCTAGGATAAAAAATACTTTTAGGGTGAAAAAATGATTTTTATTAATTTCTAAGTAATGCTATCTAAAACTGAACTTCTTTTTTTAACATAGTGTTTCCAGCCTGTGTTCATTTAAGAAGCAGAGAGGGAAAACATACTTCTTTTGAGAGGAAGAATAGGATATAATTTAAATTGTCACTCAAGGTCACTGTTGCAATGTAATGCAGACAGATGAACAAGGAAAAGATGTCAAATATTTCCCAAGCACCTCTTCTGCTTATTTTGGAGAGAGGAGGGGAAAATGCATTTACACATCATTAGGCATGACTTAAGTGTAGTCTGGAAAATACATGTATATGGAGTATGTGCATGCTACCTAAGACAACCTACTCTTACTTAACCCAATGGAAGTTTTGGTAGTGTTTAGCTATTCACTAATTTAAAAGGGCGAACAATGTTTTCTTATGTTCTGGATTAAAGAGGTGCATAGGAGGGTGAGGATGCCATGCAGCGACAGGAGCAGATTGAGAACTGAAGAGAAGCAGAATTAAACTAAACAGTATGAAGTCAGAGGTGCAGCCAGGAATTTTGGATGGAGCACCAGCTTATGGTGATGAGACATGGTAGTCATGGATAATTCCTCACAACAAATCATTTATATAGCTATCTAAAAGGAAACAAAGCCCTGAGTATACTCAGTATAGCCAATGCATACTCTGGTTCTGAGGGCATGCACTGAAATGATGACTCTGTGGACAAATTTTAAGACTGACTTTCACCCATGCTGAGAGTTCAGTGTCTCAGTGCCCTGACTAACTCTGCTGTGACTTGTTTAGACTTGTCCATGGCAGAAAGCGTAAGGTCCTGAACCTTGTGCGAGATCCTAACAGAAGTAGATATGGTTGTATTCACTGCTGTTGTGTATAGCCTAAGCTGTCATCAGCTAGCAAAGATTAGTCCTTTTTCAAGGAAGCTGATATACTGAGTGCTTGCAGTCAAGATGAGCTGGGGCAAATTATTCCTTTTCATGAAACAGCAGCACTGGGCGGTGATTCGGGGGATTTTGATTTTCTAGGTGGTTCCTCCTTAGAAGACATCATTGCCCCCAGGCTCCGTGCCAGCAAGCACTATTTTCCCTTCAACTGTATATGTGGTTTTTTATAAATTTTAAACTCTGTCCGGCTTTATATGATTTAAAGAAATTCCACTTATGACTTTATGGAATGGCTTTACAATATCAGAAAACCTGGAGCCCTGTGCTCTAAGCGGTACAATTCCTGGAAGCCCAACCTTCTGCTGACAGTACTTTCTGGGAACACTACATAGGCTCTACTGGCTCACATAATTTTATATGGGAAAGACCTGATGTTAGTCTTGCTTTTTCCTCCAGGGCAGAAGTGCTTCTGTGCAACGTGCTATCATAAAGGTCAAAGGGAATGTTAATATCAGCCAGTTTGTCTCATATTGTGAGGATTTCAGGCTGCATCACACAGAAACTTCAAAAACTAGAGAACAGTTTTAGGGAAACTTTGTATTTAAGGATTTCAGGTGAAAAAGAAACTGCCATACCTTCTAATTAAAAGGGTGACAACCAGTCTAATTAAAAAAAAAAAAAAAAGTTTATTGCTTCCAATTAATTGCTGAATAAGAGCATAGGGAGTTGGACTTTCCACTGTTATCTTGAGCTCACTATTTGAACCATTTTTATGTTCTATAGATTGTGTGTGAGATGCACCAGAAAGGTCATGGAAAGAATATGCCATTCAAACATTGTCTTTCCCAATATATTAAAGCATGTTTTTCTGCAGGGAGCACCATCACTCTCCTGAGGGCTCTCCAGGAGCACCCAGGAGCTACAGCACGCACTACCCGGATGCTCCAGCATGCAAGAGCAGCAGTTATGAAGGAGTCACATCTGACTGACAACAGCTTTTGCTATCAAGATCCTGCCATGCCACTAGCCCTCAGTTTATGCTCATGTTTATATCTCCTGACAGCTGTGCACAGTGCTCTGCAAGTTGTTTAAATGTGCAGGATTCCAGTGAAGTTTAAAATTGGCTGAACTCAGTTATTCTTTCTGCTTCTTCCCTTCCAACAGCACTTTTTTTGTTGTTTTATTTTCTTGGTGCAAAATGAGTAGCCTTTCGAACCTTCTGAAAAAAACTATTTTAAATGCACTGCAGAAATGAAAAAGCATCCTATCGACTCTTCTCTTTGACGATATCCTGTGGAAAACATAACACAAACACTCATATTGACAAAAAAAAATTCTTTCTGCTGCCTGAATTTATCTCAGTTCCAAGGATCCAATATGTCAATGACAATAATAATAATAATAACAATAACTGCAACAATAGTAGTAGTAGTATTGATACTTTCTCCTATATGAAACATTTTTTATTTCATTTCAGCTTGCTACAACCTGCTGACATTTCCAAAAACCTGATTTACATAAGCCTGTCTTCTCATGAAAATAAATGGAGATTAATTTTATACATATGAGAAGAAAAACAGCATTAAGGACTTAAGTAGCTTCAAATATCCATTACTGTTAACTGATATTTGCTGTTGTTTTTTTCCTGCAAGTCACTGTGCATGAAATTAGAATGATTAGAACTTGACCTGTGACAGGTTGTGAGGCACAAGAGCCCTTGGAGTTGTGCATGAATTGTGGCTTAAAAGTTTAGGAGAGTTATTGTACATATAACAAAACCATCCTAGGCTTCAATCAGGATTTGGGCTATTTTGGCTTGGATAAAGGACAGGAATTAGTAACTCTGTGTATTAAGACCCAATTGACCAGAGACATGAGGTGACATGGTTGAGAGAGTTCTGACGGAGCCGTGGAGGAGGATGGCTTTCCCTGAGTGGGCAGGTGAGGCTCTCATCTGCTGGGCATATTTTCAGGTAAGAGAGAAAAGAAACATCTGTTACTAAAAGTCAGTGGAAGGGTGCAAAATTCTTAGTCTACTAACTGGTACGAGTACCTTTTTTCCGTAATGTACGAATCTGTCGGAAATTCAGAGACAGAAGTAGTTTAAAAGTTTACCTTTAATGTTGAAAATGGGTATTTGCTGCATCTGCAGGTGGACAGGCAGGTGAACGGCATGGAGGCTGCCACGAGCACTGTTATTATAATACCAGTCCTGCCATTGTACCTGCGTCTTATCTGGAGGCTGTATCTATTGTCTAAAGCATTATAGATTAATCCCACATATAAAAATCAATAAAGCAGACATCCTCTTCTATAACTCACAAAGGCTTCTTAGCACATTTACTCACTAGGTAACCAACAAGGACCAAATAACTTTCTGTGGCTCAGTCATTAACGTCAGTCCCAGTGTCTACAGAGTCTACAGACTGTAAAATGTTAGTTAACCTCACATTAAATATTGGTATGTCGTCTGCAGTTTATCACCATATTTGTCTTTTAGTCAGATATATTGAGCACATCTTCGAATAAGCAGGAAATGACAAGTTTACAGTCTATCAGGATTCAGTTAGGAACCAATGGCTGAGATTAAACTTCATAAACTGCAGCAAGGCTACAATTGTGATTCTTAAATTTTAATTAAGTGTATAGATAATGGTCTACAGTAAATGAGTTTGCCTCTTTTTAGCAATTGCTAAAAATCTGTTATTCTCTTCCAAATGAAGATGTGAAACTACAGCTTTGAAATAAAGGTTCTAATATCTTTTCATTTATCAGATACTGAATTATCTCTTGAATCTTATATATATGAATGTACTAAAACTTTGAATAATCAATCTTACCAACGGAACCAAGAATCCATATAATTGAGGTGCTTATCATAGGGTAAAATTGCTCTGTCTCCTTAAGAGTCCTGTATTCCTGCTACAAGCTGAAACATCCACTGAGCAAAACAACTGCTATGTCTTCTCGGTAAATTTGGTATTGCAAAGATGTTTCTATTCTTATTCTGCCATTGAATTAGCAGAGCAGAGAGTAGTGAAGCAGAAAGAAAAAAGTATTTTCTTGATAGTGTTCACAAGTGACACATTTTCTTGGTCCTCTAAATTGCCTGTCAAATTAAAGAGCAAGTCTGAAAACTTCTGTAATTATCTAAACTATTAACTCTAACAAAGATTTACATGTCTTTCCTACTGTGCTAAAAGAAGGGCAGTTTCAAATCATTAAGCTTAAAACCTTCTGAGAGATGCAGTTAAGAATGTCCCAGAGCAAGACAGCTAGTTACAAACCACTAATAAAAATTTCAAGCAGAAGCCTAAGGTTCTGCTTTTAAATATTCCACCGTGTACAAACCAAACTATTCTGGGATAACCCTTTAAAACCAACTCCCTTCCCATTATCAGATTGAATTAACAATTTATCAAAGCCAAAATCTCTCTGAGTGCAGATTTGATATCAATTTTTTCCATGATGTAAGTAAAAGTGCTATACTTCTGTGTCTTAAAATACTGATTAAACACACACCCCCAAATATTAGATATAGAATTAAAAATGACTGAAAGTTTGCAGATATCAGAAGCTTACAGTCATTGTCTCCTCTGCCTTTCAGTGAGCATGGACTAAATACTCTTAAAATAACTTTTAACATGTCATCCACTTGCTATAGCAAGAACATAAATAAATTCATTATTTCCATATCCTTGGTGTGGTTACATCTGAAGTTACATTATTTCTTCAGTGAAGTTTATTTGTAATAGAAGGCTGAGATTTTGTGTAACTTTCAAGTTTTCTTGGACTTGATTTCTTTTGCCTTTTTTTTAACTAATTTTTTTGTTCAAGTACATTATTTACTTGCTGCAACAGAACCTGAAGCTGACAGATATTTAGATATGCTTGAAAAGACAGAAAACAGTTTCTGGTCAGTAAGAGCAAGTATTTATATTAGAAAAATTGTTTTATTCAGTCTGGAAACAGACATATCATGTAGGTGATACCTCATTAAAATAAGAACTTAGAGAATTAGTAGAATTATTCATGAAACCTACATGAATAATTCTCAATATCAGTAAAGTAAATGTGGGGAAAATGTATTAGTAACCCAACTAAAATACAGTGAAAGAAAATTCCTGTAAATAACGCATTCAAATTCAACGCAAACTTTTTTTTATTCTGTTAAAAACAAATAAGATAGCAACCTCCTAGCTAGCTTAAGACTAGATTGTAAAACATGACATTACTAATCTACATATATGAACCACAGTTTTGCAGACAGGGTCAGTTCATTAACAGGATGTCAAGAGAAACAGATATTTTCACTAAAGCAACGCTGCAGCAGACTGTCTGGGTCAAGATATAGATGTGGATTTTGAATTAGAGTTTAATTAGCTTTTTTCTAATGCCAAAAATAACAAATATGCCTGATTAAAATTAATGATGATGTATTAAGTAAGTGAAGGTTACCTAATTGCAACTTGAGTTTAAACAATGCCTGAATAGCTTAATCAAAAATTTTATGTCTCTTGCCTAAATGGCAATTGCTTATGAATTGCTGCTTCGCCACTCTGATTATCCCTCTTAAAGTTCAGTAAATTACCAAAGCTCAGAATGCATCAAGTGCACAGCATATGTAGCTAAGCCTTGGTTTACTATTGAAGCACACAAGGAATTGGGTTTGCTATGAAGAAATTGAAGTGTTTTGCAAACAATGACATCTCCATGGTCATCCAAGTAGCACTACCTTTGTTCTCACTAACATAAATATAAACATTATGTTATTTCAAAGCATGCATATGGCATTTTGAGGACACTAAAAAACCCAAACCAAAAATAATGAGTAGAAGAATATAGCATATTAAGATAAATATGTAATTAAACAGTATTCATAGTGCATAGCACAGTAAAGACAATCAGAAAACAAATTTCCAAACTCATGTAAATTGGTTTTGGGTCAATCAAAATGATTTATTTCCATTTCAATTCAAATGCTTTTTAAATGAATCGTAAATAAGAAGTAATTCTTCACATTTTTTTCTGAACAAAATTACTATCAACATTCCACAAAGAAAAAGTCAGGTTTTCAAGAAGGTATAGTCCATCAAAATGACTGCTTGGTCAAGTATTTTCTCTCTACTGTCTATTGTTTGATTTCCAGGTCCTCATTCAGATGTCCAATCTTATTAACCAGAACACTTTGACTGATACTTACATTTGAATGAAAATGGTTCATTGTATAATACAGATTCATATTAACGATTACACATGTTGTTCATATAGGAGCAAGAGTCTAAGGTAAGAATCTTCACTTTCACAGACACAAACTTCTGGAGTCCAGAAAAAAAATGTATGTGTTTGAGATTTTTTAGTTTCATGAGAAACAGAAATACCAAAGTACTATGTGAGTTATTTCTTAATATTTCCCACTTGTCTAATCTAGAGTTTCACTGCAACATTATCCACAAAAGTACAATCTGAAGCTAGCCTAATGTCATGTCTGTGGCTGCCTCAACAGCTTTTGTGAGCTCTTCAGTGTGATTTCCCAGCTGATTCATCCACTACTACAGGAAAACGTCCATTGTGAAATATATTTTGCAATCCTCCACAAGCAGGGCCAAACTCATTAATACCTGTTAGGTGATGCTGTGATTGCCAGTCACAGTGCTGCAATTGCTCAGCAAAGACAAATCCATAGTGGAATCGCTCTGCCCCCAAGTGTGCTGCTCCATATTCAGACCTGAATGAAAAAAGTGGAAAGAAACTGTTCTGGTGTCCAGCCTCCAATGCGCAAGGGTAACTGGGTCACAGTATGTAATGCTTGGGGTCTTTATTCAGATCATGTGCCCCTTCTGCACCATTTAATTTGGAATCACAGCTAATATATTTAAATAGCACATATCTAGATATGTGGCTGCTCTGGCTGTAAAACAGTAACTTCATTTTGCAGCTTCTCTCTGGATGTTTGTTGAAAAGTGGAGCCCCGTTAATTCTTTGAGCTCCTCTGAGAAAGTGGAGAATATAGTAAGGAAGTCAGACAGGAAAACAAAAGGAAGGAGAAAAAGAAGGAAGACAGAGAACACAACAATGTTGAAAAATTATAAAATTTAGTGGCCAAGATGCACCATTCTTTACCAATGCTTAATAACAAATATACCTTTTTAGAATTCCCTGGAGGTATTGAAAACACTGTATCCTGATGTTTAAGGTACACTAGTAACCAAATCCCTTTCCAAGGATTTCACTGAGTGCCTTGCTTTCCTAACAAAAATATCCAGCTAACAAAAGTGTATATTCAGTGGCATCCAATCAGAGAATCTTCTCCATTCTCTTCTTCATAATTGGTGCCTATGTCACTGTATCTAGTGGTATGTGTTTACTGAAGTCTGCTGGAATTAAGTTACCCTTGTCAGTAGCTGTAATTAAAGTTTGATTGACAAGGGAGGATTTTTATGCCAATAGATGAAGCTCTGCAGATCTAAAGCAGAGTTGCAGATTCTTTCGTCAGCTTTACTGGACTTAACTCAGCATACATAATATGACTTTCTAGTAAATCTCGTTAGTCTTCCAGTGAGGCTTATATAATCTGACTGTATAACATATATTTTTAATTAATATTGTCATGTGTATGTATTAATGTAATCTGCAATGACCTGTTCCGTGTGAATAAATATCCTACCTTCTGAGTGCTATTTGTGAACAATTTTATATCTTAGAAAACAATGTACAAACACTAATGCCATTTGAAATGTACATTTTCAATGAATGTTAATATCTGTCACACTATGATCATTAACTTTGTCTATTTCACATCCCATCAGTCGCTGTAATGAGAAATAAGGACGGTTTTGGAGAACATCCAGCTCTGTATCTCCAGTTCATTTGAGTGCTGAAGAGGACAACTTAGTCTGCTCACATTGGGTACACAGACACCAATAACACATTTCTTCAGAGATGCTTTCTCTGAAGACAGCCATTGTGATGGATCTGGGACTACCATGTTTGATTTCACTGTCATTCTTTTGCCTAAAATATTTATTTTACATTTCTAGATGAAGCAGTAAGTTTAGATATAGTCACAAAGGATCATCCTCTCAGTCATGACTGTTAGGTGCAGTTTTCATCACCTTCTCACTCCAGAATGATGTGCTATCTGTGGCCTCTAGGCTGTTCACAGACAGAGAAGCATGTAGAAGACACTGAAATATGCCTCCTGATCCAACAGCCAGTTCTCATTCCCTTTGTCAAAAGGGAATAGTGAGGATGGATTTGGCCAGCTAGATCGATCCAATCCATTGTTAGCTGCCTTGCCAGCTCTGGAATCATTCACAAATTTTGCAATACGGCCTTGTCAGCCTACAGACATCCGACTGCCCTGATCCACTTAGGCCAAATGAAGGCATATGGCTCAGATCAACAGTTACAGCAACAGAGTCAGTGAACCTGGAAATCCAGCCTCTGGAAGGCCAGGAGCCCAGGCAGAGTGGGAGTGACAAGGTGCAAAGGCAGACCACAAGGCAAGATGCTGAGGTGGACCCTGACTCTGAATTTTCCCTGTGGGTACATCTCATAGTATGGTGAGATGGTATGAACCACCAATCTCTGAGACCAGAACTGGAACAGGTAACTCCTTGCATAAATGTCCAGACCCCAATTCTGGGGCTGAAGAACTCTTTGAGAAGTGAATTCTGTGAATCTCGTAAGTACAGACTCTTGGGTATATGTTCCTACATTACCTAGCTACTTTCAAAGTGCTTTCCTGTCTGTCACAAGACTACCAGGAAAAGGATGTAAGCCTGAAGGTGACACTCACAAATTGGTGAGGTTCAACACGAATCTAGTTTGTTCTGACCTGAAGATATAGGACATATATCTTAAAATCTCAATGAAGCAGCAGAGGAAGATCAGATTCCTCTGATTTTTCTTCATGATGTTTTAAAACCTAATATAAATAAATGTCTCTCAAGATCAACTTCTTAAAGAGGAGTGCATAGGACTATTCTGACTGCATGTGTACTTTGTCTTTAGATTTTTAAATCTGTTTGATTAGGCCATCCACTTAGCTATACTCTGATACAAAAAGTAGCTGCTAGCACTTCATGGAGACCTAAGTTTGCCTACTGATGTTTATTTCAACATAAGATTCTTCAGCATGAAAAGATCTTGGCTAAGTTTAATAATTATGTGTGTGCCCTCAGAACAATTGAGAGACATTATTGGTACTCAGTATTTCTGAAAACCTTTCTTTTTAAAATTTGTGTTTTATATTATCCCAAAGGAATTCACTTGGAGAATATATACTATTTTTAAATTCTTACATGGCAATGATCATAATATAGTTGAATGCAAATAAAAATATGCAAGGATGTACACCTTGATATAAGTAGGAAATTAAGGTAGAGTTTGCATTTAGAGAAGGAAGCTGATAGATGTAAAGAGGTAAAGATGATGAAAATTGTTGGTGTGGAGATATTAATTTATCTGTTAATTTGTGATATGAAAGATAATGAGGATGAGTTGAAGTCTGTCAATACAGACTATAAAAATATGCATGCAGAGGCTATAGAAATTTAAGCTTAAAAACCCTACAGCTACATTTAATTTTGCCAGATTAGAATGGGCTCCATGGCTTGAAACTTGGAAAACAAAATAGAACGATAATAGAATGATAATAACCATTTTTTAACTGTCATATTACACACATCTGAAATGGCTTTAAAAAAAGAAATTAAGATCTAGAGAGCTGAAGTGGCTCAAGATAGCACTTAAATGGTACCCTCTTGAATACTGTTCGCATTGTTTGAATCCCAGGTCCTGATCTGCTCTCTGGAATAAGTTGATCTGTGCAATTTAGAAGCAATAAGCACTACATTCTCAAACTATCTGAATGGTTTTCTACAAAGGTCTGGACTTTCAAATGAACTTGGTCAAGTGGCAGGCAAACCTTGCATGATCTCTTGCATTCTTGGTGACACTAAAGAAACTCTGTGACTTTATGAGTTTTACTTGGAGTTTTTAGGTGTGCTAAAGCATCAACCCACAGTGGGTAGAAGCAAATACTCTTCCCAATGAGGGTATGGCATGATCAGAATTGAGGTTTTTTCATTGTATTTTTTCTTACACTTTCTACGCTGAACATTTTATTCTCCAGGGCTTAACCTCTACATGTGCTAATTAGTCCTAAAGAGAGAGAGAGCATACATTTAATTAGTGTTTGCTGTAGCTCTTTTCTCGTTTAGTAGTTTCCTGGGTATTATTCAGAAATATGAGGGCAGCGAATAAACTTGATGATGCAAAAAAACCACAACTTACCGCTGCTGGACAACTGTCTATCTCTGCTGGCGACAACCTCGCTCTAACCTTTCTCAGCACCGTACAGAATATGGGCTACATTTCTGTCAGTGTCAGCCTTCGTCACTGCTTCTGCTCACAGAGGTTGTCCTCCATACAAGACAGAGGATAACAGTCTATTTATATTTGATTTATCTCATCTACTTTCAAATGTAAAACCTGGTTTCTGGTACATACAGCATTCATAGGACCACATAGTCTATCTTTGTATACTTATATAGAGTTATATAAAAAAATATCAAAAGACAATTAAAATTATGTATGTGAAACAGAGCCAAAACAGGAGTATGAGCCTGGTTGCAAAATCAAGTTCCCCACAAAACATCTATCTTGTATGAGACAAGACTAAACATGCTCCTCCTTAAAGGTTTACCACAATAGTAGCAATAGTGTCATAGTGATATGGGTGATTTTCTTAGTTTTCTATGTCTTGTTCTGGTTTCTTTTCATTTAGCATAGAAAGTTTCCTCAAAAAAAGAAAAAAAAAGGCATGTTAAGTTGCATTCTATTGGTAGTTTATGCCTTACACACTCCAGGAAAGCCTTATGGAGCAAAGTATGGATGCTTTTTTTTGAGTTTAATCTGTGAACAGAGAGTACAAACAGCTTTTCTTATAACACTTTCATCCCTTTTCCAGGTGTACCTGGCTATTGGAAAACATAGACTCAACTACTGATGCTATCAAGAGGAGTTAATACCGACAGCAGAACTATTGAGCATGGGACAGAGGGCATCACAACTCTTGCTTTAGGAGTTGTTTTGGAAACGCAGCAGGAGGAAAAGTGACTGACCCAACATACGATTTTTGGCTGAGAACCAGAAGAAATACACCATATGAAAGAGACTCTTGAGACTATAACTGTACTGCCTTTTGTATTCAAGCTATCTATCTCATACATTGTATATTACATTATGCTATGCTGAAGGCCCCAGGGTCAGAATTCCTCCTAAGACATCTGAGTGGAAGTTTCCCTTCAATATCATTTATAGGACTCAACCTCCATCCCGTGATTAAAGCAGTATCAGTTGCCCTGCTCTTGAGCTAGAAACTCACTGTGGGAATTTTTTGTTAGTCAGACCTATAAGACTGCAACCCCTTTAGAGTATTCTTTTCAGACAAAAGTGATTTGTAAAGACCACACTCTGCTTACAGATGACTGCTTACAATTACAGAATTAAAAGCTCAGTGTTAGACATCTTAGTTGTTTGAAAAGCTACCAGGTTTCCACCATTTCTCTGTATCATTGAGAAGTTCCAGTGATGTGCTACGAGGCAGAATTTTCTGTTGCAAAAAGTCAATAGGAATAGCAGTACCTTCTGATGTTAAAAATAAAAATCAAGAATTTACATAAACTCCTTCTGGGAAATGCTGTGTTTGTGTATTGTTTCCCCTGTGTTTGCAGCTGCTTTGTTTGTTTTCCAGGTTGGCTGATGTTACATAGTTGATTAGCTTGCTTGCTTGCTTTCATGCAAGATAAGAAATAATAAATTGTAAACAATAAAACAAGTAGAAAACACACAACAGACAGCAACAATTTGCAGCACTCTTCATACACTGCTATCAGGAAAAGGTATGCTTCAGAAATAATAGAAAACATTTGTTTTTCTTCCCAGACATTCATAGATTCAGGTACCACAGAGACTTCTCTGCTTGTTCTGAGTTCAGATGGTCCACAGAGAAACAAATATCCACCTATTCACGGCACATTCATAGTAAGTCAAACCTTTTAGAAGGTCAATCTTTGTTAACATTACGTTATAGTTTATTTTACGGTGCCTCCTCACCCAGCTGCTAATGGATGCCCCCAGAAGAGACAGAGCACATGCATATACTCTCAGCTTTTCAAGGAGGTACAGCAGAGCTGCCAGGCAAAGCGGGGAGTCCCTCCTGGAAGTGACACCCCATGGGAATGGCAGGGCGACTGTGCCAAGGCACACTTCACTACGTCACACTGCCCACCAGTTGCTTTCAGTGGTATTAAAATATCTTCCAATTTTTAGCACTGAGGTGAAAACTATTCACTCAAGTAGCCAGACAGAGGATTATATTGTTCATTTGTAAAATACCTGGATCTATATCGGTCTTAAGTAAAGCAAAGTTTTGCAAGCTGTAAGAAAAGCACATTGATGCAGCAAACAGCCAGCAAAACTTCAGCTTTGTCGAATGCACCTTATCACATACTCTCTGCAGCCCTCCACTCATACTTGCTACTTTGTTCAGAGAGTCCCTGGATAATTAGGTTTGAGGGAGAGAGAGGAAAATGAGGAAATGAGATTAGGAGTGAGAAAATGGCAACACAAATTTCAGCTTCCTTTTTCTAGTGGGAGAAGTGAAGAATTTGGGACAGATCCCACTTCTATCAAGGCCAATGACAAAATGTCCATTGACTTTAATGAGAACATGGTTGATTTGCTTGAGAGGCATTGTTTCTAACTTCATCTTGTGGCTGGCTAGAAAGTTTGGGTTTAGTTTCAAGCGTTGATAACAGCTTTCACACCATTAATTTACTACAGAGAAATCCCTTTCAGTCTCTTATAAGACTCGGGCTGACTCAAACTGATTACATGTAACCTGAAAGTAAAATCCACTCTCAGGGATCAAACTAGTACAGTACTATGGCATATTCCTCAGTTTTCAAACTGCTTAATTAAGAAGGGAAGGATTTTAAAGGGACAACTATAGAAAAGGATTTATAAGACAACTATACAAATTGCTACCTTATGCTTACAGTTGGCTTGAGAAACAGTTCCAGGACTAATGGTAATGGGTTTCTGCTTAAGCTAAATTCAAAGAGGTGAACACTACAATGAACTAGATCAAGTCCCGAAAACGTCAAAGAGAAATCAGCTTAATTGTGCAGAAAAGACAAACAAATTTATCCTGGTTGATGGGTGGAAGCCAGGATTTTTTCTGACAGCCAGGTAAATCAAAGAAAAGTTCATTTATTTCAGTTTTAACATTAATATATAATCAGATTTTTACTCAGTCCTTTAGAAATTTTTGTTAAATAGAGCTAGACAGATTGATAGAGAGAGAGAACGATAGAGGGATAGACAGCTAGAAGATAGAGACACAGCAAATATTTTGACACAGCTCTTGGGAATCAGTTATGGGAAATTAAATGTTCTTAGATAAGTTCAGTTTTGAAAGATCTACTTGAGTTTGTGAGCTCTCAGTACCACTTCTTACTCTATTTTGTTTGTTTGCTTGCTTCTTATTGATGACACAGCAAGGCTTACAGCTTGTCCATACTTTTTAGGCTCAATTCTGACAGAAAGTGGCTTTATGTGAGTCTGCTCTTACTGTTAGTCCATATATTTCTGCTTACTAGTCTGTTTTAAACTTGTCATCCTTAAAGTCAGTCGTCAATTTCAACCAAATTCAACAGATTGTTCTGAAAACAGGTGAATGCATCAAGACAGAGACATTATTAGTGCTTTGACAAAAAGGCTTCGTCTTAGCCTCACACTTTAATTAGACACCAAACACTGTTGTGTGCCTCAGGGCATTAAACCTTGGCAATCTAAGCTTCTGTTGTTTCAGGGCTTGTGAAGCTACTTCTGCAGTGTTACGCAGTAACATCAGGCTTGAAATGAAAAATACAATCCCAAGTCTTGCCAGAATGGCACAAGTTAAGCTGATGAAGAGTTCCATTTCTTTCATCATTTACTCCTACTGGTGACACAGCTGAAGAAAAGAGCCTTCTCAGTGTCAAGCAATGAAAGACCCTTCATACTGTAAACAAAACACTAGAGCTGTGTCTTGAGTGCCAGCTTGTTATGACAAGTACTTCTGGTTTTGCAACATAGGGTTTACTTTCGTGCATTGGAATAAGTGAGAGACAAGAAATATCAGAAGCACTTTTTTTTGGTAAAATTTTTACGTTCAGGTGGTCAGACTTTCAAGAGGATTTTCACTTGTTCATCTGGTATCATAGTTCTATTCATATGGATAGTAGGTCTGAAGGAGGACGCAATAGAAGCTTGCCTGAGCAGCAGGTTTACTTTAAGATTTTCATTATGAGAACATGAACTTCTCTGACGTATGGGGAAACAGACACAGAGCTGGGCTCCTCTTTTGCTTATTTTGGCTTTCTACAGAAATCTCTGGCCTCAGTATATGTCCTTCTGACTTGTACTGGAGACAGTGAGCAGGAAATCTGGCAGCAAAGCTTCTGGCTTCATTTCACAATTAAGGTTTCTTTTGGAAGAAAATCCAAGGACTGTCATCAGTGTCACGGGAGAATATTTGTGTACAGTGATAGCACAGGTGTGTAAGTAGTTCTGTGTCTGTTCCTCATTTTGACCAACACAGTTGTTTTTGTTTTCTTAGATAGGATCTTAGAATTTTCAAAAGTGAAGAAAATCCCACTGGTAGAAAACTTTTAACACATGCTCTTATGAAGCAGCTATAGCTTAAGGTGAGTGGCTACTAGTCTTTGATATCCAATAAGCCCTTCAGGCAACCAACAGAGCAGAGGCCCTCAGTACTCTCCTCCAGCGAGCAGCAATCACTGCTCCACTCTCGTGTGAAGAAAACCAGGGAAAAAAACAACACAACAAACAACCCAGGCTTTGAAATATGAAAATGGATGGAGCAGGAAAATAAATATGCTGCTTGATGCAGACAAGGAATGCTGGCAACTGTGAACGAGTCACAAGGAGAATGGAGAGAAGAAGGAAGAAACAGCACAAATAAGATTGACATTGAAAAGAAAGAGGGAAAATTCCTTATTTGTCAAACAAAAAAATAATAGTATAAATGAAAAGAAACAAAAATAATTCTGTAAACATAGTGAGGAACTAGTAAATGAGCCATTAAGCTGCAGAGAGCCAGTTTTGTCTTCTATTCTGATCTGATGTCTAAAAGCTTTCTATAAAAGTATTCAACATTCTCTTGTGAAAGTACATAGCAGTTCCTCTAAAAACTATCTGTCAAAGAGGAAAATTTCGTTACAGGTTGTGTTGTTGTTTGTAAGAGGAGTCTCATAGAAGCCTTGGAATTTCTATTACTCAAAGTGAAATATATAGAACATTTTGTTTAATTCTTGCATGTACTAAAAAAGAGTTGAGACGAGGAAGAGGGAATGTTGTGTTAATATGCTGTGTTAATAGCATACCATCTGACTTATTTCTACTGTTTCTTTAAATCATAACATTTGGTTTAAACTTCTTTTCATCAACAACATCTGATTAAAACCTTACAGTACCACATGAATTTTAAAGATGTGTAAACCTACACCTAAATAGTTTCAAGGTTAGATTTTGCCACTAGTACTGATGTTGAAAATTCTACAATCCAAAGATGATTTTACTGGACCTACTAAACCACTAAGGTGTGAAATATAGTGTTGTAAGAATAACACTGGCAAAATCTTTATTTAAATATCTTGGGAAAGGTATATCACCGAGAAAAGGAACCCAGACTCTTAATTCCCATTTCCTCGCTACAAACACTAGTCAATATGCCCTACATTAAATTTATCCTTGCAAATGCTTCTTCTAAATTAATCTCTTCTACTTCTTCTAAATTCATCTCTTCTGAGGTTCATTCATTTGGTCCTTTGGGGCACTGTCAAAGTAAATTGCAAAGCTTTGCATTTTAGCCTGGTCATTATTACACTTTCTATTTTTTTTAAATAAATTGTACTTGAACAAATTGGGATATCTCTTTACTAAAAGCTTTTTGAAGTTTTAGTTGCAAACAAGTTTTGCCTCCTCTCAGAAGTCTTGCCACCAAATACATTCCATGCCACTTCGCTTCTACTCCAGTAGGTGCAGAGTGCTCAGAAGAAATTGTGTTCACTCAATCACATAGTGTGATTACATGAAAAATCCTACTATCCTTAAAAGATAGCAGATTGCAGTGTGGCAACTGCAGAAAAAAATATTAAGACTCTGAAAAGATAGGGAGTTCATAAAGGTAAGTGACCCAGTCCTTTTGTCTAACTCCATATAAATTTCTTGTACTTCATGTTCTCTCTGAAACCCAGGTAGCACTTTTTTTCTTATGAAAACTCAAGGAAGTTTTCATCAAAGGAGTGAGCAGTTACTCTGACACATGCGAACTACCTAAGCTTTGACTCAATTTTGTAGAAGAAATTAGATGCCCCTCCAAATAAAACAAGATGCTGACAGGTAATTTTATTCATTGCCTTTGGAGAACAAATCATAGAAGTTAACCTGCTGGTGAGTATTTGTCTGAAGTTCTCTTTTATTTCTGTCCATGAGATACAGGAGATGCTATTAGTGATAGAACAAACACATTTAGCCTGAAACGTCATAGCTCCTACTTTTTAACTGCAGGGAGTCTTTCAGTGCAGGCAGCAGATGAGGGAGGCCCTTCCAGAATTCAAGCAGCTGTGGGTCCAAGCTGCTTAAGATGGGCTGGGGATGAGACACAGTCTGTAGTACACTTGCAGGACTGTGTTCTACTGAACCGCAGTCTTGTGCAACCTGAAACTCCTATCAACTTACACAAGCATACTCCAATTCTGTCCTTATCATGAAAGGAACCTTTTTGTAAACCTTGGCAAAAATAAATAAAAAATGTTTCAAAATATTCTGGAACTGAAAAATATTTAAGATCATTCTCTGTGCCTTAGACCTTAGGACTTTTCAGTTCTTCAGCCTTGACTCTCTTCTTTCTGATTCAAGGCACAGCTTCACTTCAATAGCAGTAGCTTCTTTACAGAGCCCAAGGTAGACTGCAATAGTTATCTGAAAACACCAGTAAAAACTAAAGCAGCTAGAAGCTATTGTGCTCCATGATCATTCTTCTTGCCTAGTCTGTTCCGCTGTGAACATATTCTTAGATTTTGTATATAAAGTAGGGCTTAATACTAAAATAGACCATAATAGTCTTTGAAGTTATGTATGTTTTGTTGCCAAAAAAGACAAGAAAATTATAACCAATGGGCTATTTTGGCCACATGAAAATCCTGTTACTGTTACAAAGAAAATACTCTAAGCATGGATAAAGATGCATCTCAGAATCAGAGTCACCAGATAAAACAGGCTCAGAGGGATGTCAAGAGGTCTGTAATCCAACCTCCTGCTCAAAGCAGGGTCAACTGTGAGATCAGACCTGGTTGTGCAGTACTTTATCTGGTCAGGTCTTGAAACCCCCTCAAGGATGGAGACTGCACAACCTCTGTAGGCAGACTCTATCACTGCTTGGCTTTCCTCGGGATCCAAATCTGCTTTGAAAATTTCATAGCCATGTAGATAAAAAAGTAAGATAACTATATGAAGATCCTGTCATGTGTTTCACGTGCTGCTGTACCGTTCCCCTCCATGTACTTTCCCTAATCAAGGGTGTGTTGCTCTTACAGTGCCCAACAGTTACCTCTCCAGCTCATGGAGATAATTCCTCTGTGTGTCAACTTAGATGCTGCTGGTATCCAAATTTCAGCTCTGATAGCTATTTCATTGCTCAACAAGAACAACAGGGAAGAAGATATCCTACCAGGAAAAGCTATGGAGCTTATTTGGCAAAGATTTTACAGCATATGGGTGAGATGAAAGAAGGCACAGCTGGTTTCAATTTTCTGTAGTGGAATTTAGCATTCAAAAGTGTGGCAAACATTGGTAGAAGGAATAATTCAAAACTCCATTTGGCATCGAACAGATAGATGCCACAGCTTGGGTCAATATACTTGCTTCAGACTCAAAACACAACTTGAATTTTCGTTATCCATTAGGAAAAAAACACCACAGACACTTGTTCTTTGGTTTGAGTTCTACGCGTGGTAATTTATGAAGCTTTCATTTACTATCCATATTCATATACTGTTACAGACCAGTACTATTACTTCCATTTTACAAAAGGAAATGAAATAGACCTAAAATTTAATCCAGTGATTTTATTAACTTTAAATAAGACTGACAATATTTCCCTCTTCAAAAAATTCACACTGAAGTATACTTTTTAGTTCACAGAATGCTGCCTAAAAGTATCTTAAGGATAGCGCTTCAGGGCTTTTCTCTTTTTTTATTTACCCAGAAATATGGTTATTGGTCACAGGCATGAAAATGTTATTTTTGTGTTACTGTGAATGACTGATTGTTTCCATGTAACATATTCCACAGCTTGAGAGGAAAAGGTAGTGAGGCTGTATACATCTTCTGAGAGCAGACAGATGGAGGATAGATTATCTAGTAAAGTAACTATCATTATTCCACTGAATTCATTTAAGTGCATTTACATCTTTTTTAACTTCCCTGAATATACCAATCTAGGTTTTACCCTATTATCTTTTCCACAGGCTACCCAGCCTATATCAGAGAGGAAAAAAAAAAAAAAAAATGTTGTCTCAGTACTAACAAATGCAGAAACATTCCCTGCAGCATCATACTTGGAACATACGTCTTCTGGCTATTACAGAAGAGTTTTGTTAATTGGAAAAATAAGAGTAGTTTGGTGATGGTGCAGATCAGTCCTACATTCAAGAAAGGATTATAGATATTCAGTTTTAACAATCAGCCCCAGAATCCCACAAAAGACAAGTAAGGTGGAGAGAATTTCAAACAGATGACACCGATTTATGTTTTACTGCTCCTAGGCAGATAGGGGGTACATATTTGTCCTCAAAATCGTATTATTCTCAATCTTTTGGCTTCTGAAAAAGACTTATTTTCCTTCCTTCACACTGTGGAGGTCAATCTGTGTTTGTTTCCATGCAAAGGCTTCCTCTG
This sequence comes from Tauraco erythrolophus, assembly GCF_009769465.1. NCBI lineage: Eukaryota > Metazoa > Chordata > Aves > Musophagiformes > Musophagidae > Tauraco > Tauraco erythrolophus. The sequence continues at coordinate 89,253,290 of NC_141466.1, read as the reverse complement.
GATCACCACCAGGCCACTTTTCTAGCTGCCAGGTCATTTTTGCTATGGACATGCTGATTACTGTATATTTCCAGTAGTGCAGTCTGATATTGAAATACAGCATATGCTACTGCCATTTGTCCAGGGCAGCTGCAATCTCGTGTTCATAGGTGGCAATCGTGCACCATCCTCAGGCTTGGGAGAGTTCTTCCTCCTCACTGGGAAAACAGCCCTGCAGGGGACTGCAACGTCTGCCACCACCGTTTTGCTTTGACTGCTCAGGACCTTCGAATGCCCTTTCTGCCCTGCAAGAGGTGAAATGCACCTTCCACTCTGGTAGCTGACTCTCAGGCAAGATGAATCCCGAAGAGAGATGGGGCCTCAACTCTTACTCTGCAGGATAGTATGCACAGGCATCACCACTATTTGCTCCAGCTTAGTGTTTTTCAGTTGGCTATGTGTAAAACTGAAATGCATATAAAAGAATTCACGTTGTTTGCAAAAGAGCCTCAGAAAGTGAAGGTGAAAGACTTACGCAGAAGGAAGTTACCTTTCCTTGCCTTGCCACTGATGCGAATTGCAAATGTAGAATGGTGAAATACAATGTGGCATTTATAAAAGTTTTAAGACGTTAATAGTGGGTTTATTTCTTGTGCTTAGAGAAATGTGCTAACTTCCAGTTTGTTAACTAAATCTCCCACTTTCCTATATTATTATGTTAATGCATAATTACTCATATATTTTGCAGCCAATGGAAGCATACTCAATTCCATATACATTTTTAGAAAAATCAACATTATATAATCAAACATAACATTAACATGCATGTTCTCGTACATTATACATTCAGTACTCCTAATTATTGTGGCTAATTACCTTGTGGAAGCTTTCTTCAAAAAGTTTCTTTCCTTTGAATCCAAGACACTTTCATTTAAGTTCCAGAAAAATTGAGATGCAAGCAAAAGTGATTTCATTTCTAGAACACAAAGGGTTAATCACAGCCTTGGAGTAAAAGAAAGAGTTTTAAGATGAGTTACTAAGGAGAACATGAGTGGGAAGGTTTTGTACATGGTGCTTTTGACTCAACATTACCTTGTTTGGTTTAGCGCTGGTAAGGATTTTCATGTATGAATAGCCCTTTTCAGCTCATGACTGTGTTCTATTCCTGGACCAGGTAGCCCACCAGCTTGGTGGGTCATGACAGTGAAGGAACGAAATCTCTGCTTTAAGGACATGAACACTGATACTCCTGAACTCCACTCTGACCTGTGCCACTGCTTGGCCTTCATATAGTGTCTTACAGCCGTTCATTGAAACATGTCTCTCAGAGTGATTTATAACCGCAGAAACTCGCGCTGAGATTAAAATCTCATTCATGTGACTACAGGGACAATGTCTAAGCCACTATTTCCTGAAAGCTCAAGTAGTGACATGGAGAACTTGTGCCTTTGGGCAGCGATTTGAAATATTTCAGCTTTTTTTTTTCTTTTTTTTTTTTTTAATGTGTTTATTATAATGTTTCCTCTCCCCCTACTCAAGTCATCTGCAACTTCTGTTAAGTTACTGAAAGTTACACTACTGTGTGCTGGTTTTGACTGGGATAGAGTTAATTTTCTTCACAGTAGCCAGTATGGAGCTATGTTCTGGATTTGTGCTGGAAACAGCCTTGATAACACAGGGATGCTTTAGTCATTGCTGAGCAGTGCTTACACAGAATCAAGACCTTTTCTGCTTCTCACACCACCCCACCACTGAGGTAGCTGGGGGTGCACAAAAAGCTGGGAGGGAACACAGCTGGGACAGGTGACCCCAACTTACCAAAGGGGTATTCCAGACCATATAACATCATGCTCAACATATAAAGCTGGGGGAAGAAGAAGGAAGTGGTGGACATTTGGAACGATAGCATTTGTCTTCCCAGGTCACCTTATGCGTGATGGAGCCCTGTTGTCCTGGAAATGGCTGAACATCTGCCTGCCCATGGGAAGCAGTGAATGAATTCCTTGTTTTGTTTTGTTTTCACGCGCAGTTTTTGCCTTACCTATTAAACTGTCTGTATCTCAACCCACGAGTTTTCTCACTTTTCTGGTTCTTTCTCTTATCCCACCAGGAGGGAGTGAGCGAGGAGCTGCATGGTGCTTCGTTGCTGGCTGGGGTTAAACCATGACAGCTGAGAGCTTGTAGTGGGTTTTTTTAATACAGAAGAAAAGAGAGGGAACAGTTGCAGACTGGAGTAAGCAAGTCTTCTAGATAAAATGGAGATATGTTAAAGAAAAACACCACTGCATTTGCATACAGTTCTATTATTTCCTTGAAAAATGATTTCTTGAAAGCACAAAGAATATTTTTTCTCCTTATGTCTTGATGATATTCCCTAATTTAATACCTGAAATGCTTTGTAGTAGGAGTTGTACAGTGAAGAGTCCAACACAAAATCCGTTATCGTTTCACTTTGCTGTGAAATTATATTCTTTTGTTCCATGGGATATCTAGATGAAGAATTATCACTGATGGACTCTTCTGGGGACCTCTAGGGGAAAGGTCTTATCATTATGAGTTGTAAATAAGATCTAAATCTTTCTTAGAGGTTTTTCCTTTTCTTCAGTATTCTTGATTCTCAGCAGACACATGACATTCCTCCACTGCCAAATTTCACTCTGCTAAAAAATACTGAGATGGAAAATGCTTTCAGAAGCATATGAAATGCAGGGATTTTCTCTTTTCACTGTGAAGGTAAGTTGTCTCGAAACGAACTCCAGATCAGATGGTTATACTTTGGCAGCTATACTTTCACTCAATACATTTTTTTACCCTGAACAAAATAAACCTCACACAGCAAATTGTAGCTTGCCTCCTGAATATTTTAACACGTACTTTAAAACAAAAGAGCTAAATTCTGTATTCTCTGTATGCAATACATAATACGTAATTCTTAAATATACATAATTCTGTATGTATTTATTACAGTCTACATTTAGATTTCAGTACAATTAATTGTTAGTAAAGCATAAGAATTTTCATTACTTCCCATAACAGTCAGGCGTATCGGGGGCAGTGGGGACAGGAAGGGGGTGTGTGGTACTGCCTGTGCAGGCAGAAGGGGGTCTGGCCCTGATGGGGTCTCTCTCTCATCCTCAGCCCCTTCACCTCGCTAAGGTTCAACAGGTCATTTCAGCATGTGCTGGAGCTCCAACACATGGTACGATACATGACTTCCCCTTGGTGTCAGCTGGAGGCATAAGGGCTTACCTGAGCCTTAACCTGCTGGCTCTAAGGTACTAGCATATCATTAACATGGGCAGAAATTATGATGCATATTAGTAACAATGCAGCTCAGCCCTCACCTGCATCTGCATTTTTCATAACTGGGGCAAAACTACCATCCACTACATAACCTGAGAGGAACATTATGTAAAATACAGAATAAACATTGAAATAAGGCAGGACCAGGAGCTTCTTTTTAAGTGTTTTTTTTTAATATAACTCCCACTTCAGCAAGCTGTATCTGGTTCTTCTATCCGTTCCTTTGCTATGACTGGAAAAATTGTTATTTATTAATATTATACATTGATTAGAAGGGAGTGTAAATGAAACAAGGATTGTTTTCTTCCTGGCTTACAAGATCAGCCTGAAGCAGGATTTAGCATGTTATGGATCATTTCATCAACAAAAGATCCATACTTTGACTCCAATGGGGGTTTTGGTGGGGTTTGGTTTGGTTCTGTTCAGTTTGGTTTGGTTTTTTGTGGTTTGTTTTTTTTTCCTCTGGCATGAGATGCTGGAAAGGAATCAAAGGACCATTTCTGTATTAGTAACACTCTTTGTTGTTATATCAGTGGCAAGTAAATCTGACTGACGTTTATTTTAAAATGAGAAAGATCAGAAAGAGAAAAGTAAACAAAGCATAATTGACATCAGATGTTTGTTTTGTAGGAGGAAGGGAAAGTATCTTTCCATATTTATGCAACTCAAGGTCTGTTTATAAACGTAGTTGAAATATTCGGTGTTCTTGGAAGGTAACATTTTAATGATGACATATTTTCAGCATCATCCTGAGAAAGTAGTCACACCGGAGCCACTAATTTGAGATACTTCACTTCTCATGCAGTAAAATAACTGAGCAGTTCAGAAAGGAAGGTGAGCTTCGCTGGTTCACTGAGGAAGAAAGGTAGGGTAGGGAAGGAAAGGAAAGGAAAGGAAAGGAAAGGAAGAAAGAGGGAACATGCAAAGCACACTCCTGCATTCACCTTTGTACAAGCCCTCTCAATTCACTCAGAGCTCACTAGGGAATAAATGGGGAAGTGGGATAGCTCATCAGCAATTTTCCTGGGAAGCACAATCCGATAACAGAACATGTGCTAATTAAGTGCTAATAGTCCTAATTAAGTGCTAATATCTCTAATTATCAGGAAAGAGGTGGAGAAAGCAGGTTAATTTTTGCTTTATCTTCATTTTCTAATTCATTTTATTATAACACCTGAGTGTTAGACACTGAAATTACTTGATTATTAGATATAGTATACAGGAGTATAGTATAGTATACAGGAGCTGCCCCATCTCCTGAGACAAATGACAACAGCTGGAACTTCACCTGAAGGCTCCAGCATCTGATTTCTCCCTCTTTTAAAAAATTTCTTTTTTTTTTTCCCCGCAGATATCTTTTGACCAAGCAAATGTCTGGGCTTTTAAATGTGACAAAAACATAGAGCTCCTGTTTTTAGGTGTATCTATCTGCCTGCTTTTAAATACAGGTAAAACATTCAAAAATATGTATTGGTTTTCTTCTAAAAAATACTGATAGGTTTTGTTACTGATTCCTTGATTTTGCTTCTAATAAGATTGCAAGAATTTTCCAGCATCCTGTTGACTTAAAGGCACCTTTCAAATTATTGTAGGCTTTATTTTATATTGTTCTTCATTGATGTTAATGAAAAAAAGGGAGAAATTGTTTTGATCCTTTTTTTTAAAACGAAGTACTACTTCATCATTTTGTATATTTCTTTAAATTGTCTCAACATATACATGCAGATAATACAACAAACACTAAGACATAATAACGTAACATGCTGTTTTGGAAGAGGAACATGTTAGGATCTGATGAATTTTTCCACAGGGAGAAGTGTCTGCTCAGGTACCTTGGTAGTGACTCCACACAGTGGGGTGAACTGAGCCACTGAGAAGAAAGCCATGAAAAGCAATTTGGATTATTATGTAGTCTCAAGCAGCTGGCTGATGTACTAGAAGCTTTTTTTTGCCATCTCTAGTTACGGCAGAGATGTGAAATATGTACAAATATTTATATCTGCATACATACATACATGTATATGTACTTATATATATGCATATGAGCATACAGATAGTTAGAAAAGTGTTTTCTAATATGTAATCTATCCCTTTTTTTCACCTTCATATAACATTTTGAAATAATAATGAGCGCTTGTGCATCGAGAAGCCATCATCATTGAGCTGAGAGGTGGCCCTCAGCTTCTCCCAGCTGTCAACAGAACTTCAAAAGTAGATGAAAAAGCCTGTGAGGGAATGAAACGCCTTTTCTTTGGTTTGTAGCAGATGGGTCCTGATGGTTTCAGCCAGACACCTGGTGATGCCTGCACCCATGCCAGAGGGGCAGGCGCAGAGGTGCAGGGAGGAGATGCAATGTGTGCCCCATCCTCAGCTGTCCCCGCTCTGAGACGAACCTCTTCGCTGACCCTGTCACTGGGCTCTGGATCCTCCTCAACTTCAAAGCTGCCTGGTAAGCAGCTGGAGAACGGTCTGCTCTCTGCCCATAATAGGTTACTTTATTTTCAGAGTGGTTTTAAGGGTCATAGAAAAAGACAGAGCTGCACATACACGCCAAAAATCCTCCACAACTGATTCAGTCATGCTTCTCTGCTCAGCTGCTGCCGGCTCACGCCCATCACAACCATGGCAAGAGCAGCTGCCACACATTTCTGTCTTGAAGCTTAACTGTTTTTTTTCCAGAAAATTATTTTTTCCAGATTATTATTATTCATAATAATCCACATGCAACAGCAAGAAAAACCTTTGGCTTTCACTTGCAGCATGTTTCTTTAATGGAATCAATATCCATTTCCAAGACATGTTTGTCTTGCGTATCGATCCTGCACCTCCAGCTCCTCTTTTGTCTTCATGTTTCAGCTGCATGGTGATCTAAGAGATTCCTAGATAAAAATTTCAATATGTCAGATTATCCTGATTAGGCTTTAAAGAGCTTAAGGAATAAAATAAGAAAGCTTTTTTATGTAAGTATATATATACGCACAAACACACACACACAGGACTTTGGTAGTGTAAGGATGTGTAGAGTTATAAAACCACTCTGCACAGCTGGCATGAACAATACTGTTCAATGCTGAGATCAAAAGGTGAAAATGCTCAAACTTAGAGGAAAGACAGATAAATATTTGCAAGGATAGGGATGGATAGAGCTTCTATAATTTTTTATATCCTTCTGGTAGAAACAACGTTTTGAAAGCTGGTATCACTATTTTTTTTATTGTTCAGAATTATGTATTTAATATGCCCTTGTTAAAAAGCTGTATTTTACAGATGGGAAAATATAATTTCCATAATTATACTAAATAAAGCTTATATAACATTTCAATATGACAGTAATTTATAAGTATATACAACTTACGTTCAGCATAATGGCATTTATGATTAACTGAAATCCTTGGCTTTTTTTAAAAAAGGCACAGCATAAAAATCTACTGGAAAGAGGATGAGAGAGCCAAACAATGCTAAAAACTGTTGCATTTAGATTGGAAGACATCCAGACAACCATTAAATATCTGAGCTCTCATGCTTGTTATACAGAGCTTTTTACCTTTTAAATGCACATAATCACTCTTCTACTTCTATATGGATGCATGTCCTAGGTTACAATGCAAGATGTGCCCAAAAGTATGCATTCTATCACCGTCTTCATGAGCTGTTGAGACCAGGTGGGGCAATGTTTTCCTTGCCTCCTCCTTCCAGACTATCTTCTGTTAATGGGCCCATCAACGCCTTGCCGCATGACTCGTGGATAACTCCCTCCAGGAGCCTTCTCTGTTTAATGGGCAATCAAGGATCTACCGCCAGACACACAGAATAACATCAGCCCCATGGTGAGATGCTCCAGCCAGGAAGGGAGGAGGCGCCTCGGGATTGCGCCCGCGCGCGGGAAAGCGGCGGGCGGGCGGAATCTCTGGCAGTCACCGGGGGAGACGGGCACTTCTCGCTGCTTGTTGGCGAGTTGGAACGGAGCAGCCACTGGAGGCCCGCTGTGTGCCTTCCTCTCGGACCAGGGAGGCCTGGGTTGGTCGACATTGACACTGCAGAGGAGCAGTTTTCCTTCTCCGCCGGGTTCCCGGAGGAAGACCGGGCCCACCCGCGGCACCGCCAGCCCTTTGGAGGCGGCCCGCGCACTTCTGCGGGATCGCGGCTTCCGCGGAGCCACGTCTGCCGTTCCAGGAGGACCGCAACCACCATTTTATGGGACTGCTGCCAGCACCCTGACCAGCAGGGTGTCAGGTCGTATTCTAACTCTGTCAGTGGGTTTGTGTGGGTTTTTTTTTGTGTACTATCGCATTTGTATTTTTTTCCCCCTTCAATCTTCCTAGTAAAGAACTGTTATTCCTACTCTCATATCTTTGCCTGAGAGCCCCTTACTTTCAAAATTCTACTAATTCGGAGGGAGGGGGCTTTACATTTTCCATTTCAAGGGAGGCTCCTGCCTTCCTTAGCAAACCCTTGTCTTTTCAAACCGAGACAATGCAGAAATATATTTATAAGTGATCCAGGCTCACTAATAGACAAATAAAAAGTAGAAACTCAAGAAATAACAAATTAACTTCCTTCTGGTGAAAACAGAGAAGAGGGAATGAGGCTAAGTTGTAAGAATCTTCCCGAAACACCCTTATCTTTACCTAGAGAAGCTGAGAAGTAAGAATTTATTAGAAAAAGTTCCTGGTGATCTGCCACATTCACATTCTCCCTTTTTAATTATGAATTTTTCTATTTTGAATTCCCAGAATGTTTGTTCTTGCCTGCACTTCCCAGATGACTATCACATCGCTTAGATTTCATAGGGTCTTCTGCACAGATTAGTGAGTGTTCAGTGGTGGAAGATTACATACCTAAACATCGTAATTTAAATGTGTGTGGCATATTGATTACAGGGCACTTCAGCAGAACCAGGCCTGGGGCCAGCAGCATGCTGGACAGGGTGACATTTCAGGGCACTGGAAATCTGGGTTGTTCCAGCTCTTTCTTTGTTGCACAGCACAACTCATCTCACAGTCTATAGGGCTCCATGCTGCATTTCATGGACTTTGTCAACTATTACCTTTCTCATTTTGATTTTATGTAGAGAGGCTGAACTTTGTGTCCTTTGTTCAGCATCTTCCCCTACAAATCTTGTGTGTGAGCATCACTTTCTACGTGCTTTCTGAGAAAGCAACAATCATAAAAATCTCCTCTATAGCCTTAGATCCCTTCAGGATGCCAACGTCATCACATTTTTAATGGGCTTTTGACTATATTTTGTGGAAAGTGGGAGGAAATCACTTTTGCTCAGAAATATTTCTCTACTCAGTTCGTATGTTTTCCCACTCAGTGTTTAGTAAGTCAGTCATAGTCTCTGCTTTGAAGCAAGTCTACCTTCAGGAACACTATACCAAATAAGTTGTTAGCAATTCAGTGAATATCTCTGCAACATGCATTATAAAATTCCTCAGGGCATTTCAATATTGTCTTAGGAAAAAAAATCCACAGACCTCAACCTCTCATAAATATCTTTCTTTCCAAATTTCACGTATTCCAACCTGACAATACCAGATTGGCAGTTAAAAACAGGTGGTTCACCTTTCTGCAGCAGAAAAGAAGCAGCAAGATTTATTCTGTGTCCAAGATGGATTCATCTTGTATCCATTCTAAATTGTACCTAGAATACTATTATTTTCTAAATATTCTGAAGCCTTGGCTAAAGTTTGATATTATAGTAAAACTAAATAAGAGTGCTCGGTTCTATTAGGATTTTAATATAACTTCAGGAAAGATATAAAATTGTATAAGTTACAGTATAACGATTCCCAATGCAAATACCTTAATTATAAGGTGCTTTTTCCTGAGGATGGTCCTCTTGTTCACATACTTCAAAGTTTACTATTAAAATAATTTTCACATGCATAAGGAATATCCATGGACTGAGGAAGGAGCTTTCCCTTCAGGTTAATATATGGTAAGTCATAACTCCAGCTATAAGAGGAATATGTTATAAAACTATATGGTAGGTCTCCTTTTAATATTTTGAATTGAATTCTGAAAATGGATTATCTGTAAGACATAGAAATTGGAGATAACCTTCTAACCATTGGTACTGGAAAGAGTCCTGGTAACATCCTGGGAAAAAGAAAAAAAACACGCTATTTCTCTGAAATGCATTGATCTCATAAAAATGTATAGACAAACGCAAGGTTTATGCATGAGAACACATCCACTTTTGCCAGCAACACCTCATGAACTGCAGCTTCTCATCACCAAAGTTTCATGCTCTGCTTTACTTCTCATTGACTGTATTCCCCAGATGCAAGTACCGTACTTCGTATCAAGAATCCCATCAGTCATGATGTCTCAACCTCCATATTGACCTGTGTTATCCAAGATAAGTCAGGAGGTGATGGGCAGAGCTTCTCCATCTCTTCTGCTAGGTAACTGGTAACCATTCACACAAGATCCCCCACCCTGAAAAGGCACAACAATGTACTTTTTAATTCTTACATTCCTAAAGGACTGCAAGTATTCAAGATGACTAGTCATATCTACAAAATTATATTCCCATGTTTTCCAGTCTTATAAAGGAGTTCATCACTTTCTCTTCTTTTTTCTGTATTTTCTTTCCACCAGTAGTCACATGCTTGACTTTTTCCAGATTTTTTGCTTTTTTTTTCCATTTATAGAAATATTTGAGAAATATTTAGTTATATTACCCTCATGAAACACAAAATTAGACGGGTAGAAAATTAACCTGAATAAAACATCAATCTGCTTTTATTTCCCCTATTCAGGGCAACTTAGAATGCTTAGAAATGATAATTCGTGTTAATGCAAATTATAACGCGGTGCGTGATCCATAAAGAATTCTCCAAAGTTACTTGGTCATCTTCTCTCACCCTACCTTCTGCGCTTCTGGGCCAGCTTAGGAGAACATACCGCTCTGAATAGGTCTTTTTTTTCCCAACAAAGCAACCATTGTTCCTTTACAGAAAGCCCTCAGCAGGAAGTTGCTGGAGTTTCTCCATCAGCAGACCGAAAGAAAGAGTAAAATGTTAAAAAGTTATAATATTGAGCATGGTGCCTGGAGAGACATTGAGAAAAACCAGTGTGGTAATAGTAATCACAGTAAGAGGTGCTACGCTTTCATAATAGAAAGAAAAGACCTATAATGCCACGGGTTAAATGTGAATTAAAACATAATTTGTTTGCCTGTTCTGTGTTTAAGATCCAATTACATTTGCCCCTGGTGTATGATTACTCTCCCTTTTCTGCTTCTAGATAAAAGATGTGGTAATTTTTGTGAAATAATTAGTACTAGTCACCACCATGGCACCAAGGGTGTGATCAATGCCCCACACTGCCCTCCATTCGACAAGGAGAACATGTCTACATCCAAAGGAAACAGTATGTATTTCTTCATCCTTAATACCTGTTACTTTCTTATGTTGTCTAGGAAGTGCAGAGCTTCTGGAAGCCCTCCAAATATTTCAAGCTTCAGGAGAAAATTAGGTTTTCAGACAGTCCGTCTTCTATGGTTCTTCTGTCTAAAAGTATTGACGAATCTTCTTACACTTCTCATCTATAAAGAAAGATCTGATATCAACATCTCTGAACCAGACTAATCAGATGGTTCAGAAAATATTGGTAGCAAAGTCTAAATATCCTGTCTTTCCATAACATCACTGATATATTGGATTTATTTTTTTTTTAATGTGGTAGGAAGTGCTGTGTTATTGAACAGATTTCCTTTTCCAAATGAAATTTCTGATTATTTCAGCTGATTTCTAGTAACAGTGCTCTTGTGACACTTTGCGGATTACCTAGGATAGTTTGACCAACATAATTCCATCTCTCAGCTCAAATTTAGCTGCCCTCAGCCCTTCTCTCTAAGAACTCAGGTCTTCATGTGTTCTTGCCATTATCTTTCTGAGGACATAAACTGATTTTTTTTTTTTTTTTCCCCTCCCCTAGACCGCTGAATCCTACAGGTTCCTAAAATACATTTTGATCATGTAATTGGTTGCATTTTCTTTTTTTGGGGAGGCAGGAGCAGGTGTGGTTATTGCTCCTATTTCAGAGACAGTGAAAACAAAACCTATCTGGAAATTAAAGTTCTTTTTATATACATTCCTCTTTTATTTAGTAGTTACTCATCCATTGCCAAGATGCCCCAGGATGTGCCAAATCTCAGGAAACAGATTAATTTTCATTACCCTTCCATACTTGTGGATTGTCTGATGATGTCTCCCTGTAAGGTCAGGGTAGTACTCAGACAAGTCCACAGATATATGATATTCCAGAATAACTTGTGATGAGTGTTTCAATAGTTCAGTTTCATTGCCTCTCACCAGCTCCCATACAGCCTTTGATTCATGTAAGGAAATAAAAGGTTATAAAATTAACTTAATACTCTTAGAATGTCCTTGATAATACATGACACCAGATGTTTCAAATTTTTCCATGTTTTTTACTCACCAAAACACAGAATTCTTGTATCTCTATATATGTTATGTTATTTATTCCTGGAGTGAGATTCTTAAACAGTTGCCACATTTCATTTTTTTGCAGTGGAAATGCTAATAATTTTCAAACTATGTTCTCTACAATATTTTCTGGATCCTCCTGAGTGAAAGGCTGTATGTGAGTAGGCCTGTCATCATTACGTGTCTCCAAAGGACAGATGCAGAAGATATTCTTAGCCAGCAGTCTAATTATGCCAAGTACCTAAATAGTTGACAAATTGAAATGAGATTTGCTACTGGCCTTCTATCAATCAGAGGATGAGAATTGCACCCTGTGAGTAAACAACATTGTAGGCAATTTGCATGGAAATTAGATATTTTTAAAGCATTTTAAGCTGTTGTACTATTCATAAGAAAGCATAGTGCAAAAGGAATAATATTGTCTCTGTATGTAAGTGTTATCCATGTAAGTGTGGTGTTTCAAAGATGTCGCATGCCAAACCAGGCGGTGTTTTCCTGATGAGTAAAGCTATCAAAGGAAGCATGGGGAAAATTGTAGAAGCAGGCAGTTTGGATGCAAATCAAAAATGATGATTTAACTGTTATACCAGAGGCATGAAAGACTAAATGAAAACTGAAATATTAATGTAAAAGGATATAATTTGAACAGCTACTGTTGTTCTTCAAATAGCAAAATAAAATTAAGATTGAGGTATTTGTTTTGTATCAATTGTGATGGGTATGATAAAGCACATTCCAAGTTACTAAAAGAACTGACTAATGACATCTCAGTGATCATAGAATTGTCTGTGAATATTCGGGAACAATAAAGAAAATTAAAGAGTGGAACTGTCTTCAGAAAGGAAAAAAAAAATATTAGTTTGGGACTTGAAGATTTAATCAGGTGAATTTTGACCTCTAGAAAAATACTAGAACAAACAAGTGAACTCCAAACATGTAGAGGAAAAGCAATTGAATGAGTAATGTTCAATCTGGACCCGTAAAAAATGAATCACATCTGGAAAATCTCATAGGCAATCTGTGGAAATGTTGTTCAGATGGAAGCACTGCAGCATGGATCCAGTCATTGGAGAAACCTTCTTAAGAGGATAAGTATCAATGTGCCAGAATGGAAGGATGAGCAAGTGAGATTCTGCAGAGGTTAATGTTTCATTACTAAGCAGGATGAAAGAACAGAGATTGTGCTAATTACATTTGTAGATGCTTCCAAGATGGGAGGGACTGCTGAAAGACGACTTTGAATCTAAAATGACCTTGTCAAACCAGAGATTATTTAAAAGAAAATAGAATTCCACAAGTACAAGATACTATGCTTCGTCAGAAACAGTTGTCCATGCAGGATTTGGAACAATTGACTAAATAGCAGTAAATTTCCTGGGTCTATTAGCAAATCATATTTAAACATGAACCAGCAATATTGTGCTGCAGCAATAAGCAAATCCCATAGAGGGATCTATGTACAAGAGTACACCCATAGGACAGTAGATAATCCTTTCATTATTCAGCTTTGGGAAGGTCTCAGCTGGAGCACTTTACCTGTCTTCAACCCTTCAAGACAGATGTATATCAGCTGGAAAATCAAATGGAAAGCAATTGTCACAAGTCTAGAAAGTCTAATGACATGAGGAAAGGATAAAGGTATTGGGGATTGAATAATATGAAGTTGAAAGCGAGAATAAATTTTTAAATGTCTAAGATGTACCAGCAAAGGTGAAGCATAGGTAATTACTGAAACAGACTTCCTGCATGTTGCCTAGCATCCCTTTATCAGGAAATTTTGAGCACCAGATCACAGCCTTTCCCAGGCGTGTGATTCCAGTTTAATCATTTAAACCGATGTGCATATCTCTGCTGTCTTCCATGTGTTAATTCTTATGTACAGGGTACGGATAGGTATTTCTGCCTATTTTAATCTGAATAGAAGAGGAGAAGTTCTCAGAGTTTAGCACGGCACTTGACAGCTAAAGGAAACTCACTTTGCTACCACACTTCTGTTTTGTTTGAAGTCAGGGTTTCAACCACAGCTTGGACACCAAGTAGCAAAGCTTGGCTATGGTGGAAATAGAAGGAAATTTCATTGAGCGAATTAGTTTTGTCTTCTCATGGATTTAAGTTATTCATTCTTTAGCTGTATATCTACAGTTTTCTACACAAGCAGACAAAAATAAAATATGGAAAAAATTTTGCCAGCTGTCATTGCTTGACCTCTTGCAAAGCTCTCGGCTTACTGGGAGCCGAGTAAGGCAGTCAACTGATACAGGACAGCTAATTCTTTGCTATGATTTTTTCACAATGCATAGGGTATTTTGGTGACAGGAATACGACCAAGTGATAACATCTCGTCATTGGAATCGTACTGGTACATACCATGATTAGGTATAACACTGTAATGAAATGTCATATGCTTCCCAGTTCTGAAATCTGTTGGAAATAAAACTTGCAAAAACTATGATATTGGTAAGGACCTTCTGCCAATTGATTAAGACAAAATCTAATGTATCTTGTGGCAGCCGAGTTGTGTGAAGAGAACATCAGTTTTGGGGAAAAAAAATAAAGCTCTATACCATACAAATGCATAATGCTCTCTTTGATTAAAATACTTTGATGGAATTCTTTATGAGAAAATACATAGGCTTAAAGGTCATAGTCAGATATGTGATGCTGTGAGATTCTGCTGCAGAACCAAATAGTGCAAAGATAGGTAGCAGAAAATGATGCATAAAGATGACTCATGCATCATAAAAGATGAGGAGAAAGAGTTAAAGAGGAAAATAATACCATGAGGGAAATCAAAGGAATAATGAATCAAAGGGAGGAAAAATAGGAATTTTCTGAAAGCATCAAACAGGCAAAATATGTTCAAAATTAATAATAATAGTAAATGCTATTAAGTGAATGAATAATAGTAAATGCTATTAAATTTAACTGTATGACAGGGGAATTTTAGTCTAAAAGCCATCCTACATCAGAAGCTATTTAGGAAAAAAAAATGCTATATATCTTCCTATGGCAAAAACTTGTGGTCATTTCTGCTTTCTCTTTTGATATTCTGCTGAGATTTCTGTCTGTAAATCCCTCTTTTTTGGCTCTAGCAAAATCTTTGGTTTTGAATATAGAGCAGTGGGAAATATTGACTCACATATCACTCAACTGTATTTAAAATATTTCAAAATGTTATGCTTTAAAATAGACACAGCATTGTAAAAGCAAGAAAAATATATTCAACACTAGTTATGTTAGGAAAAAATACCTATTATTTCAGGAGCATTTTTCAATTTAAATTTTCTGTTGACCATTGAAAGTTTTGGTATCCTTAAGCTTTCCTGAGGTTGAAGGTGGCAGTATAACATGTCTGAATTCTCCATGGCATTAGGTGGCACTATACCCATATAGTTTATGTCCTGTCCACTTGGCAAATAATCAGCCCTCTATACCATGCTTCAGAGTCATATACCAGAGGTGGAGATAATTGACAGTCAATTCTCTAAATGTATTAATTGGCTGCATTTTATAAGCCCATATGGATCAAAAATAAAAGTATACTAGCTGATAAAAATGGTGAAAGGTTTGAAAGAGGGGAAAGGTCAAATTCGCATTCTGCCACATGTGGCACAGTCATTTATGTTGACACTGGTTTCTCAAGAAATGTCAGGATACTTCCATTTTCTCTAAATTTTTCTGAGAGTATTTTGACAGAAGATCTGGGAGAAATTACAAGAAGTAAATCAAATTGGACATACCATGACAGAATTGATATTTAAAACTCATCTGCTGGCCTAGTAGTTGCAATGATAAAAGCAAGGCAACTATCTACTGATGTTTTACAAAGAGTATTGGTGACCAATATGTCTTTGTTTTCACATTGTTATTCTTGCATTTTTCTTTTTCAGGTAATATTTTCAAGGTCAAAACAATTTTTCACAAGAATTTTACATTAAATTTGTGATTTTAACAATAAAAATTTTGGAGTCTTGTTTTTAACCAACACAGTTCATGGTTAAATTCTATATTTTTTTTTTTTTTAGTCTCCAGAAACATGGTAAACAGTTTAATATTAAAATCAAGGAAAGTAGCCATTTTAATAGATGCCCACTTTTGCTGTATTTTTCACCAACAGTTATACACAAAATTAAGACCCACCAGGAGTGGGAGTTGGTTAGTTGTTAATTTGCTCATAATTTAAGACACACATTAACTCATCTGCAGGAATGGGATAAGGAATTCAGGGTAAATTCAAATACTAATGGAAAGCTAATATTTGAATTTCTCATTTAAAATGTGTTTTCAGGGGATCTTCATATACTTTTTACTCTTTCCCTACACCTGAATTTATATACATTGGCTTTCTAAAATTCAGCCGCTTACAGTTAAAAAAAAACTATGAAAATAAGAGATGATAATATTCTGTGCTGCTAGAGACGCATTTTAGTCAAGTATTTCTGCTAGTTATTGTACTTGTTAGAGTTGGTATATGATAATAAGACCCTTTTGTGCAAACTGACACAAAACTGGATTTAATGAATGCAAGGTGAAGGCAATGTTAAATGGCTTTATGAAGTACTTCTTTAGATCCAAAGGAATCACTGTCCACATAATTCAATTTCTGTAAGGGATTATATTGAATAGATATGAAAAGCTTTATATTATTAAACTCCTTTTTTCAAATCTTACAAGAAACTGGTGGAGAAAATACCACTTCCTTATTTTGGACTTACTGAAATTTTGATCACAATTCAATTAACCTTTTTACCAACTGTATATTTACCAATGTACAATGGAGGTCTAAATTTTCTTGCCACAACACTGTGAATAACGATTGGCCTAGTAATCGGTTGTTTCGGTTGTTCAGCAAGGAAGGTTGCATGGACCCGCAAAATCTCCAGAATCAGATGATTTTAGATCATTCAGTGGTGAAAAATGAAGCAAGTCTCCTTTCCTTACATCCAAAAAACAACTCACAGGTTTCCCAAGTATGTGCAAACAAGACTGAAGGACAAAGTTTTTAGTTTTGCCTTGTAATCAGAAGAGTAATTGGATTCTTTTAGGGAAAAAGAAAGCGGGGAAAATCGCACACTTGCTGTCTCCAAAGAGGTTTCTACACCCTCTAAGTTGGGTGTTAATTTGGTGGTGAACAAAAGCAAGAGATAGAGCTAAAAGCTCTTGAGGACAGAACTGGAAACAGCTTCTGCTCCCAGTGGCTAATCCACTTCAGAAACTTCCTGGCCTCTTCTGCTCGTTTTCCCAATTTCCCTTCTGAGGGGGTCTCAGCATCTTTAGTTGTTACATGTGAGAAACTACAAGACACACAAAATTAGGTTTTTAAGATTTTTTTTTAATACCTGAGGATTTTTATGTTTTTTTTTAAAAAAAGGGAAAACCATAATTCCTCTTTTGTTTTTAATTAATCCAAAGCATGATTAATTTTTACTGTCAAATTGACGGCAGTTTCCAATAGATGTATTCCCTGAGTCACTGGATTAATTTAATCAACTTCATTTTGCATTAAATAGATCACTTATGTCAAAATGTTAAAATAATACTGTTTCATCTTGTAAGTTTGGTGAAATGCTTCAATTAACAGTCTCTGAGACGCTCAAGAGAACTATCAAAATAGAGTAGAGCTCTCTAGAAATGTGTTGATATTCAAATGAAGAAATAGAGGAGCTAACTTCAAAATCAAGTGCATCTTTTGCATCTCACTTTTGTTCACATTTTATTCCAGTGGAGACAGAACAGAATTGCAACAAAGTGTCTGGGTTTCAAGAGTGGTGTGGGAAACAGCTGACAGGTATCCTGGTAGCATTACATATTTCTCAATAGCTGTTGTTTTTCACACCTAGCTTCTACTGACCTTATGGGAATCGCTGCTTTCTTCTTTGTTAAATGTGTTTTCAGCTTCAAGGTTGCAAAGAAAATAAATATCTAAATACATGAGTGGATTCGGAAAGGCCTAGGATGCAACTCTGTATCTGTTTACAATAAATACCCTTACTTCTTTTTTCTGGAAAAGTTCCCCAAATCCAAGAACCCTCCGGGTCCTTGAGTGTTTGAAATTGACAACCATTTAGGTTTGGCTGTTTGTTTTTTTAATCTCGTTTCTATGTTCCTAGTGTTTTTTCAGGTTTTTAAATTCTAAATACATGAAAAATTTATTCTGAAATGTTTATGTTAGCTTCTTATCTATTATTTTTTTTTGAAAAGCTACTGGTCTCGACATTTTTTAAGTAATGTTTGCTCTTTATTTTACTGTGAAAAGAAAGACTCCAGAAGGAATAGATAAATAATAAGGATGGACAGTTTGCTGAACATCTGCCAATAATCCAGTTGCTAACAAGAAGCAAAGTAGCGCTTGAGGAAAATCAGAATGTGCTTCAAAAGACATTTGAATTAAATTCATGTTTGTCAGGGGCTTGCTGGGGAAGATAAAAATCTGTCTTCCCTATAAATGGTCCTAGAAGATTTCTATCTTTCAAATGCTTTTGCTCTAAATTCATTGTGCACAGGAGGACAAATTTTAAAATATACAGTCTGTGATACTAAAGCTTCCCAGTTGAGCTATATTCTCCATAAAGGTCTAACTCATATCTCAGAAAAAGGATGGTCATGCAGCCTTCCTTCCTAACACATTGAAAGCTGACATGTCTTTTTATAAACTCCACTTTCTGGGGGAATAAGAAATAATTTATGCTTGTAAACTATCAAATGTATTTGAACAGGCTCTCATTTTCTAAAATATCTGAGTATTAAAAACACTGTTGGAAGTGAGAGATTTCAGCTGAATTCCATCTTCTGCACAGGACAACTGAACAAGTTTTTCCCACCTCCTGTAGCAGCATCCCCTGGGTATCAGCTGCTTGGGTCACCTCTGGCTTTGTTTCGCAAGCAGGGCTACAGTAATTCAAGATGCAGTGTTTGAAAGAAGAAGCAGGAATAATGTAACTCTAAATTAAAAATCTGATTTATTCAGTTGGGAGGTAGAAATCCTGGGCAATAAACTCTTTTTCAATGACAATTCAATCTTTCTTACCAATGACTTTAAAGTTTGGAAATCATGAATGAGATTGCGAGAATATCATTGGATCAACTCCAGATGAAGGCAGTTTATTGATTTACCAATGACACATAATTAACTGGCAGTCAGTGAACTATAAGTGCAGGATCACTAGCAGTACAGATACACACAATACTAAACACTTCTGAAGTATTAATAAATTGTCTACAAACTGGGATGTGCACACTGGGATGTGGGGCATCCTTATTGCTCCCCTCGACACATGTCCCCTCGCTGGACACAGGCTCGCCTCGGCATCTGACCAGGAAGCGTCTCTCTCTGGCCTAGGCGGAGATGTGCTGTTGGCAGGCTGACTTCTGAAGGCGTCCAACTAGGTTTTGTCTGCTACTCTGGTACCCTCTTCCTTCTTCCCACAGTTGCAGATATTCAGGTTTCTTTTATGCTTCCCTTCAAGGTGACTCCTCCTCTGTGTTGCCTCCACAGTCGGTTCTGCGTGTGCCATCTGCATCCATTGTGCATGCACACTCAAGTTACCCCTGAACAGCAGCTGTCATCCATACAACTTTGGCAAGGCTGGGCTTTGCAAGTGCCCCCAAAACTGCTGTATTTTAAGAGAAAACATGAGAGGAGGTACAGTGATACATATCTTTCTCTTTGCTTAAGTGGACTGTTCTTGTCACTTTGCTGCCACTGATTTCTGAACGTTGATGGGTTTAGAACAAACATCATGGTTCAGTGACTTACTTCAAATGGTACTATAGGGTTGGGGTTTTTTGTTTTCTTTGTCTGTGCAGTGTAGCTGTTATTTAAGCTTTGGTTGTCATCAAATAACTGAACAAATAATTGAAAGGAGACTCTTGTCTTCTCTCTGTGGCTATGTCTAATTGCTTTTTAATTGATTTCCCAAATGAAGGCTGGAAGGTTTCTTATTTTGACTTACCATGATAATGGAATGGGGACAATGCAACTCTCCAAAGGTGAAGAAAAAACACGGATTAATCTCTACTTGAAAATACAAGTACTGAATTACTGAACACTTTAAAAAAATAACAGAAAAGAGTGGCTCAAAATATTAGAACTAAGTTCTCAAACGTTTGCAATGCAAACATATTTCTACAACACACCATGAAAGCTGGCCAGTCTACCGTTATCTTTCTAATGTGCTATACTGTTACACCAAATGTAGGATATGCTTCTTCTCTAACTGCAATAGTGTAAACATGATAATTTTAACTATGAATTTCCATAATCTCATCATTTCATTTATGATATCAATGATAAAATTCTCATTGTTTTTTACTTCTGAGAATTGCACCCAGTATTTTGAAAGAATTTTCAAAAGTATCAAATCAATTATGCTTTCACAAACATGTTCCTGTGTTTCAAGAGCAAGATATGATGAAATATTTAGTTTGGATAAAGAATTTTATTCTCTTTTCCCATGAAAATTAAAAAGGGACATGTCCCAAATTGAGAAGAGACTTCCATTCAGTCTGGGC
Source organism: Tauraco erythrolophus (assembly GCF_009769465.1). Classification (NCBI taxonomy): domain Eukaryota; kingdom Metazoa; phylum Chordata; class Aves; order Musophagiformes; family Musophagidae; genus Tauraco; species Tauraco erythrolophus. The sequence goes on along the minus strand of NC_141466.1, from coordinate 89,233,038 downwards.
CTGTATGGTCTTTTAATATGGTAACCATAATAACAACATCAGAACACCAGAACAAAGCAATAATGCAGTTTATGAGTCAAAAATGAAATGTCCCATGCTGGTTTTCTTGTGATAGGTGTTATTACATTTTACTCTCTGTATTTGGCAAAATCTTTGCAAACAATTTAGTTAATTCTCCTTCAAAACACTCTTACACTTGACCAGAGAAGCAAGGGTACTGTCTAACAGAAATAATTCAGCCTGGCTAGCATTCATTTTTACAAAGCTTAAGCTAGTGAGCCAAGCATTAAGAGATTTCCATCTGTCTACATCTTTCACAATATTTTCAGATAATGGTGTATAGTACAATTTATAAATACTGGAAATTTGATCTTTGAGCACCCAAATATTTTCTAAGTCATTTGCCCACTGGAATGGAAAAGAATCTGCTAATGTGTTTTTAACAGACTGCAGAACAAAAATAATCACAACTTCTGTTTAGTATCACAAAAACTTTGATCCCTGAAATGTGTCCAAAACTCTTTCTTAAGCTAAATGCTTGTATGGCATTTGGCGGCAGCAGTTAGTGCGGTAGGGCATCTGTTATTCATTCTCAGCTAAATATTATTTCCTTGTTTTCACCGACTGTGAAGCTGAAATTGTAACAATCAGTGCAAAACCATCAGATGCTTAGCAACACCAGCATCAAAGGATTTCATGACCTGAATTACTCTGTTTGTTGTCAGTATAACTGCATCTCTTAAAAGACATCAATACATAGTAGCATTCTGTGTTAATTCCATAAATGTATAGTCTCCTTTTTCATTGCAAAACTAAAAAGTAATAGGATTTTTTTTTTAGCAACCAATATTTAAAAATTTTAATTTCTGCAAATCCATCATAAATGAAAAACTCTTGGGGATCCAGCTATCTGATAATTCTTTAGAACAGTGCTACACCTGAGTTAAAAGATCATATGAAAATGCCAAATGCAGGCATTAAAAACCACTTTAGACACCAACAAGAACAATTTGGTATCCCACTCTCATGGAGGGGCAATGTAGAGGGGTCTCCTTGAGACATCAGCCCCTTGCAGAAATGTGGAGATCTCTGGAGGGCCTCAAGAGACTTTCACTGCCAGTAAAAAGATGACATCTTTATTTTTTGAGATTCAGCAAGAGTACTCCATGTCAGAGGTTTCACCAGTATGTGCTGAAGCAATTCAGCCTGTTTGCAGAGAGGGAAATGAAGACACACAGGAATCAGATGACTTGCTCCTGGCTGTGAATTGGGCTAGCACTAGCATTCATGGAAGAGCCGTGACCCTCTGGAGGAGGCAGACTTCCCTTCCCAATGAAAGGCCATGGAGCAGTGGGGACCAGGAACCTTCCCTGGTGTCTCCCTATCCATTGCTATCTGGGCACCACGCTCTGTGCTAACAGAGCAGACCCTTTTCCACTTAGCTGCCTCTTTATTTGCTTCCTTTCTGGTTGAGAGTCTTGTGTAGAAAGAATGAGATGACTTGCCTTCAGTGGTAGTATTAGGAGGGCACATCTGACATTCAAATTGTTAAAATAGCAGCTGGGTGGGTGAGAGGGTATTTACTCCATCCACTGGAATCTCAAAGTCAGTAGGCTCGCAAAAGCTTTACCTCTATGAGTCTAAATCAGCTGTAACAAGCGTGATATAATTTTTATGGTGTGTAAACAAAGGGGTAATAAAAGCTCATAATCACAGAGCTTGAATGAAGTGGGCAGCAAAATGCCACCGGGCATACGTCAGGGTTAGCTTTAATATCATGGGAGATGGCAGAGGTATGAATAACATATTAACTGAATTTGCAGATGAATGCTGGCCATCAGAAGATTTAAATGCTTCTGTGGACTCCTAGAGAAAGACATTGGCTTACTATACCTGTGTGGCAGGCAAAGTGACTTGATGTTTTCTGCCACCTTCCTTAGAGCTGAGCTGATATTCATCGCCTCTTATTCTTTGGAGGATGCCTGTCATTAAGGCATAGAGTGCTGGTTTGTTGTTAAAATTATAGGTCAAGTTAATAAATGTAAACACACTACAATCTTCTCACATTTTTTCACTTTAATTTGCATTTTTGTAGTATTTTACTGCCATGCAATAGTCTTGCCCTTTTCATTATTATATTTTTACAAAGATTTGAAAATGTTTAAGAGACACTTAAACATGATTTCTCTCTGATGCGGAGAAGAAGTTTTGCAGCTTCTCTGAGACAAGGAGGATACAGAAGTTGACACAGACCATATCAGAGACAGGACTGATCACGGTTTTTGGCCCCAGTCCTACCCAGATACACGGTAATTTAAAGTATTCCAAGAAACATACATTGGGTGTAAGGCTTTTGCCTCTACACAAACCCAAATTGTAATGGACTAATTTCTAATGAGATTTTTAAAAAACAGACTTTTAGGTTGGTCAGCTAAACAATATACATAATATTAAATAATAAAACTCAACATACATATTTCAGGAACTCATTCCAAAGAGAAAGAATATTTCAAGAAATGTAAGAGGTCTTTTTTCTTTAAATATAGGTAGTTTATAAGACATGAGTGTGTGTGTATATATTGGTATTTATACAGACAATTTGATTCATTCTTAGTCACAGAGGGACCTCATCTCATTAGGGTTATTAATTTCCCTGACCCACAAGTCAGTGGGACAGATACTGAATCTGAAGAATATTACATGTCGTTTGTGTATTCACCCAATGTGTAAAACATGTAAGTCACTTAATTTTTGTCCATCTCTGTATACTACCTATACACTGAGGAAAAAGATGAGGTTTATAAAGCAAAATAAAATTGGAAAAAATTGGAAATTACTGGAGCTTTTCAACTCTTCAGCTTTACTTCTGCTTCTCTTCCAAGACGAGAAGTATTGGTGAATTTTTGCAGGAAACTGTAGGTGGTTTAGAAGAAAATGCAGATTCTGTTTCCATAGCACCCTTTTCTGAATGTCTTCTTTTCGTTCTTAAATTCGTCCTTCTTCATGAAGCAGGTTCCTTTTCGTACAATATTTCTATGGATAAGAAATGTCTATTGTCTATATGTCTTAACAGAGGAAATTCATAGATTTATGAGTAGTTTTTAAAGTCAGAAGTCCTTTATGGAGTTTGATCTCAACAGCAGAAAATTTATATGAGAATGAAATAAGCACTAAATGTTTGCCAAAGTCTCAAGCCCAGATAAATCATTCTATCTACAATTGTTTTGAGAAAGAACCAGCTACAGCTATTGTAAACATTTTACAATCTCAAAAAAAACCCACCAACGAAAACCAACAACAACAAAAAAAAAACAAACCACAAAACAATTTAAGACTTTAAAACTGTATTTCATGGAGCAAAAGATTTTTTTTTTTAAATTTAAGCACCCTCATACAAGCCAGGAAATGCATTGTGGCTCCACTGGATGTAAAGTTAAAGAAACCATTACAGGTCCAAGGTCAAAATGATGGCTGTGGTTTATTGATACACTTAATTGGAGACAACTCCAGGCCACTGTCAATAGTGGTGAAGGCGTCTTTTCAGTTCACTTTAAATCTCTTTCCCATCCTTTCTGACAGGTTTTCCAGGTGGGAGCCTGCATTAGCTCTTGATTAGAAACATGCTTGTCACACTCATGCTGCAGACAATCTCCCCATGTCATTCTCTAGCTATATTAGTTGCTCTAATAAAACATACTACTTCTTATGAACATTGATCCAAAGGAGATGTTTATTTTTGTGTTTAAACATTTAAATCTCTTCAGAGTAGAGATTTTTTAGTAGCTATCTGAAACTACCAAGTGTTTGCCAGCCTCTTACTGTACAAGATCTAGTAAAAATTAACACTTCACTACTGTTTAATAGGCCTGGGTGCCTCTACTCTTGCTTGAACCTGGATGTCTCATGAGCAATATCCTTTCTACAGCTGAAAGAACATTGTTGTTTTTTGCAACTGATTAGTTGGTGTTATTTCAATGCAAACACTAACACTCCTTTTAAACTGTTCCTTTAGCTGTATTAAGGATTTTTTGTTGTTGTCATTAAGATTATATTTACCTGTGTAAATGAGCAATAATCCATTGTGTTGTTTGGGAAGTTCAACAATGACTTTTCAATTACAGAAGATTTCAGTTATGGCTATTTCACCTTTTTGCTTGAGGTGGAGCACAGCTGCAGTGGGAGTGCAGCTTGCAGCCGTTCCTTCCAAGTGGAATTTGAGGTAAGCTGCCAGTCAGAGAGAGCTGCAAGGAGAGTCAGAGCAGAGAAGAACTGATTCATCTTCTAAAAGTCCAGCTCAGTAATAAATGAGGACATTGGTAAAAGATTGAGAGTAGTCACACGGAAAAGAAAAAAAGAAACAACTTTTTTAGGAGACTGACCATTCCTCACATTTTGAGGAAGTGTCTCTAGTTGAGAATATGACTGAGAGACTCTGAGTGAATCAAGAGAAAATGGTCATTAGATAGGTCTTAAGCAACTTCCCTGCCATGACTTTACCCAGCCAGACATATCTGAGAAATTCAGATGAGCAGGTGGTAAAAGTAAGTTATAGAATGATGAAGTATTTAATGTATGAGGTTATTTGACCTGAGAAGATTGTTAGAATGAGCCCTTGCACTCAAAAAATTCCCTAGTAAGCTGCAGTCAGTGGTGATGTAGGAAGTTCTGGTTCATGAAAATCAAATCAATTATTGGGGGCAAGAAAATCACGTTATGGAAAATGTACATGTGATCATTTTTGTTCTCATATAAGAATTAATTTAATTCCTTAATTTGTATATTTCAGATGACTCATTGCTGAAAGACACAACTTTTCTGTTTATACATAGGACACTTACATCCAGTGTCTCTAATTTACTACAAAGAGCATGTTTCAGTGACTCTTTATTTTCAGGCTTATTGAGTATTTACATGCAAGAATAGACCAGATTTTTTGTTGTTGAGACTGAGTTTGTCAGTTCAGGTAGCTGCTTACAGGATAAAGCCAAAATTATCTCCATGAATCCAGGGGGCACCAAGTCTTGTCTCCTTGCTTAGACTGAAAATTCTGTGACAGTTCTGTATACTTTTTCTTAGAATTGCTGGCTGTTATGATTTAGTGCGAAAATTCACAAATAACTACAGGATCAAACACTGAGACCTAAAGCTTTCTAGTCATGGGCAGTTGTCTGAGCCAGGCTATGGACTAGGCTCAGAGGAAAAAGAGCCACCTGGTCTTTTGTAGAAGTTATAAAAAATTGTTGGGCCAGGAACAGTCCCAAAGAGACTGTATGGACTAGTGGTTGGGCTCCTTTCTCCACACTGCTGTGGACTCCTGTCTGAGGCAGCATCGAAAGCTCAGGCACCATGGTCTGAACTTCAATCTGGAAGCTAAGGCATTTCAACACTGAGGACCTTTACAGGATTTGGCTATTAATGACCAAAGTTAGGTTTTCTTTAGGTAAGGTTTTAATACAAAAAGCCTGCAGAAAGCCTGCAGAAAAGTCACAGTCTTTTTTTTTTTTTTCTTTTTTCTACATTTGGATAAACTATTCTGCTGTAATCCAGTAGATTGCAATATACGCCACTTCATTAAGAAAGCAATTGCATTCATTAAATGCATAAAATGCCCTGGTATTGTGATACTCAATGGATTCACTAAAATCATTATTTCAGTAGAAAAAGCAGAGTATATGGTAGAAAAGGAAGAGAAAAGAAACCCAAACATCTCACAAAGGGATATTAATTCAAGCTGGTCAGTCTTTTATTCAGACTTCATTAAGCTTATACAGTGATAAGCCTGAATAGGAGAAAGGTGCAGCCCAGGACTCCTTAAACCATTTAAATCTTATTTGAAGTAATTTGTTTTAGAGATAGGAAAAGTTTCTGTCACTTACCATTTGGGTCATGAGAATCAAAAAATCAATTTTTTTAAAAAAAAAGAAAGAGGAAGGAATGAAGAGGGTGGAGGGAAAAGAAAAAAATCCCATTCAGAAGAATATGATTTTATTACTCTAAGGTCCATTTAAGAGTCATAATTAAAACCCACCAAGCATATAATATGTGTAAGTATTCTGAACTACTAAGTGCAGACACCATAGTGTATTTTTCACTTGCCATTATTAGATTAAGAAAATTTTCATAGGAAATATAATGGACATTAAATTACTTAGTGTCAATTTTACATAGAAATAATAGTAATGTGTTACTGAGACCAGTGTTAAATAGCTCATAAACCTTAAGCAACATTTTCACCTGTCTTTGTATTAGTTATTCCTCATGACTTTTATACCAGTACTCATTTAATTGCCATTACTTTTAGGAAGACTGTGGAATAGCAAAAAGAAATATATTCTGTTTCAATGTCTTTTGTGGCTTCAGGGGAAAATCTGACAGAAGGAGAAGTATTGAAGTGCTATATGGACATTTTAACATCTGCGTCTGTAAGTCTGTGTCATAAAGGACCAAAAATGTGGTATCACATGACAGGTGCTTATTGTATGCCATATGCATCATGCAATCCAATGATAATATTAGGTTTCATGAACAATTAATGTAGTTAGCAGCAGTAGCAGAAAATGAAAATTCTAGGTTAAATGGTGTGTTGTTTTTTAGAGAAAAAATATTTTCTATCATAGCACTACAATCGTTTAGGATTCCAGGGTATTGTCAACCCTGGCCAGACACCAAAGTCCTGCAGCCTCATGTTCTGATAATACCGACTAAGACAAAAATTCTTCACTATTTTTCCCCTCTTCAGTGACGATTTCTAATTTACTGCACTGAAAAGAGAATTGCTGCGATAACAGCTTGGAAATTGTCTTTAAAAAGACAGGAGGTTAGTTCAGTTCCAGTATTACAGTTTGCCCAAATTTTTTGTTAGTTTGGTTTTGATTTTTGTCTGCATGAGAAATTTACTCGTGAAAATGGGGGAAGCTTTCTTGTCTGGATAGGCTTAAACATGATAGTCATAATTATTAATCAGTATTGTTTTCACAAAATATTCATAGAGTCATCCCATTTTGTTTACTTGTATGTTTTATGTCTGGTATAGACAGTATTGTACCTTTGAAATCCAACAACAGATTGTAAGGTATGTGCATATTTACTATTAATTCTAGGACCTGATTTGATAAATATTTCAGTGCAATTCTAATGACTTAGATGGAGGTTCTCCTGGTTTTGATCTAGTCTTGGGTGGTATGCAGAGTGCTGCTGAGAAGACGGTGTACCATGCTCTGACCATATAAACAGCCACGTTTTTTGTCCTTCTCCTTATAAATTAAATCCATAAAAACAAATACCTCTTGTTTTCTTTGGTGGCAACAGGTCTAATATGGGACAGCAGCACAGCAGCATTGCAAAGAGATAAACCATGGCAGTACATAATGCCAGTGGTTTCTCCTATGAAGTCTATAGTCACAAGATGTTTATAGTGTGTGGGAATTAAAGTCTATGAATCATGTGCACTTTGGTACCTGATACACAGGTCTTCAGAGACTACTCTCTCTGGCACCAAATGTGCTTACTCTACAAAATGGATGTGATCTCCACTGTCCTGTGGAGAATTCCCTAATTTGGCCCTTTTCTGCAGGCAGCCGGCCACTTCCTTTTCCCAGACCATTATGGAGGTTTAGAATAGCTCCTCTTGGCAGGAGAGTGAACAGGAAAAGTGAAGTTAAAAGCAGTGCTCTGCTGGGAATACTCAATTTACTGAAACGAGTGGTGAGTGACTGATAACTGCCTTGTGGCCCGCCCTGTGAAGGTTGTGTTGCTTTATTTGAAAGCTCTGCTTGGGGAACGTGCTTGGCAAAGCTTCTGATTCATTGCTGATATCAAAATCTCAACAATTATGGAGGGTGTTGCTGATGAGGCCAAACTAGCATGACTGGGATAAAGTAAGCCAGTATAATTCAAGGTTATATGACATTTTCCCAAGGTCTTTTTTTTTTTTTTTTCCCCCCTAGAAAAGACTTTGGAGATCAAACAGTTGATTGTCACGTAGGATGCCCCTGAGAGAAATAAGGAAAGGTTCATTCAGTGGATCCTATGGGAACAAATAGATGCATTCTAATCTCTGACCAGGGTTATACAGTTTATGAGAGATTAAGGGTGAAAACATGTAGCAGCTGAAAATGACAGCAAGCTTGCTATTCAGCAAGAGTTAGAATAGCTCTTCTAACTTCAAGAAGAGAAGTGTATTAGTAGTAGTACAGCTAGAAAGCTGGAATTGCACAGCACAAGGAGAGGAGGTATGGGTAACAGCATCTCGGAGGCATGAGGCAGATTTTGGAGACAAGAGGGTAACACTGCACAGCACTCATGAGCCACGGGTTGACCAGACTTGGGCAAAAGGTACTCATGAGTGAGATGGAAGTAGGCTTTTGCATAGGAAGAGAGAAGGCTGAAATTTTGCCCATGTGTTAATGGGGAAAAAAATAATTTGTTCTAAGAGAAATAAGAACAGCAGTGAATAGGCTTCTTCAAAAGTAATGTAATTCTGTCTTTTGACTATTCTGTTACAGAGATTGAGGACTGACTGCATGGCTTAGAAGATCAGCCTTGTTACTGACTGTAAGCAAATCTTTATGAGACTCCAGGTAAGTGAGTGATCACTGAAGAACACAGGCTGGAAGGATGAAAGAAAGTCCTAGGGCTTCAGCAGGAGAAAAAAAATATTTAGAATATCAGCTGCATCTTGAGTCATTTACAACCCTTAAAAACATACACATTAGTGGATGTTGCTAGTCAAGGAACTGAATCAGGTAAAGCGTGTCTGGCTCTCATTCCAGCACGAACTAGTGTCTACATAATACAGTGAAACAGATGGTTATACATGCAAAAAATGTTTTTTCTGCCATTAATTTCAGCTTTTCTTTCTTCAGAAAAGGCATAAACATTGGTATACAGGCTAAAAGCCAAATTGATTTGAATTCTATAGTAGATACAATACTTGTTCAAAATCAAGGCTTTACTCTAATCCATATACATTGCATTTTTTTTCATCTCTTGCTCTCTTTCATACCATTTCTTTTCAGAGCGTATCTTTTTAACTGTCTTAAAATTAATTCAAATGGGTCTCTCTGCAAGTGATTGAAACGACAGTAGTCTGCCCAGAGGGGAAAAATCATTAAAATGATCTGAAGTCAACGATATTTAATGAAAATTAATATATTGAAACAAATGTTATATGACATCTGATATTTCTAAAATAATTGATTTTCATTTGCTAAATTAAACAATTGCAGTTCAGAGTTATGATTCACAGCACTCTTTCCTATATTAGTTTCAAGAAACATGGCTTACAGTTCATAGACAGTACTGTACCACTGAGTTTAAAATACATGAATTGTGGAAGAGAAAAGCCCCCAAGAAATATTATATTTGATGTAAGAGATATGAAAAACATCATCAAATTATTCTTTCACTGCTAAATTTGAATAACACAGTACAATATGTGTCTGCAGTTATATACTGAAATTTTGAAGTATCAAAAATTAATTATTTATTACTGAAAATATTCAGGGCAAGGACTTTAAAGAAAAACCTAAAGATTGTAAGAATTAAATAACTTTTCCTGAACTTGAGATTCATCTGTCCATACTTTATGATTTGATGAAAAATGTTCGGGGGTTGAGCAACGTCCTCTGACTTTTAATCACAAAATCCTGGGCATGAGAGGAGGTAGGCCGGGGCATGAAGGAAATGCAAGGCACAGCATTCAAACTGAGTGGTGTGAGTGTGAGCTGTACCCATGATACCACCTTGAGAAGACTTCCCAGCTGTTAGCCCTTGCCCTCATGTTTTGGCAAAACGATAGATCTACACCAATTCCTATTCTTCCCCACTTGAGCCCTCTTTTTCAAAACAAAAATGGTGTTCATAGCCCAAACACAAGGCTAGGTTAGGATGGGCAATAAGCAGATTCAGTTCCCCAAGCCCTTGGTAGCTCATTTGGTAGAGCAGTAGGGACAAGACTATGTTCCTGATCCCCAGCTCTGTGTCGACACAGCTGGAAAGCTTATGTCCTACAGCCAGTCAGGAAATGTATAAGGGAGTGGTACTCAGCACACATTTTTAAAGCCTATTGGGTCAAAATAATTTGAGGATAGATCTCCTTATTCTTTTCTGAAATGAGTATCAGATTCCTGCGGGTAAATGCTTGATACCTTACACTGTCTCATTGATTTTCTAATTAATTCTAATTTTCACACTGTTAAAGATATTGAAATTTTATTTTGGAGATCAGAGACTCATGATTAGATCTTCATCTCTCCTTGTGCCAGTCCAGCACAACAAATCAACTGGAAAGACAAATTGGTTTACTGGTGGATTTAGCAGTGTTAGATTTGCGGTTGAACTTGATGATCTTGAAGGTCTTTTGCAACCTAAATTATTCTATGATTTTATTATTAACTTCTACTGGGAAATATTGAAATGTCCTGAAGTAGTGAATAATTAAATCCTCCCTCTCTATGTATTATCTGGCATCTGTCCCCTACAGATCCATTAATTACTAATGACAGGATAAATATACAAATTCTTTGATTGGGTTTGAATCTTTTCATTCTTTGTTTTTCATAGTCTCAGACTCCAGTTCTGCTAACACTTAAGCCAACTGTGGAAAATTATTTCTGAGGTCTCATCTTTTCTCTTTCTTCTCTTTCCCACCACACAGAGCTTGTGCTCTAGCATTCATGCTTCTCTAATCTTGTGGTAAGGCAGATCAAGGAGCTCAATCAACAGAAAATGGTGCCCTTTTTGCAGGGTTAATGCTCTGCTAGTGTAGCCGTGTCAAGTGGCTCATCAGCATAAGCATGATAGAAGGGCAGTTGGGGAGTTTTGGTAGATGGTGTTATTGTAGTCTTGTGGTAGGTCAGCTTAAAGTCTTATGGCCCCCTTCCTTAATTTTCACAAAAGGATACCCCCAAAAAGGATCACAGATCTTGAGCCTGAATTCATTTAGATCAATGAAGTGGAAGTTTGCTATTGATTATGGAAGAAGCAAAGCCCAAAGGTAACAGGACTTGAAGTAAATTTTTCTTACATGTGACAGAATTTAAAAGAATTCCCTTCACTCCCCCTACCTTCCTAGTCTTGTCTTACTGAAAGAAAACAATAATACATTTTAAAATGTGTATATATGCTGCAGCTATTCTTGCCAATACAGTCAAGCACAAGGGGTCTCTTGGGTCACAAAGGTCATTCCCCTGTTAATTTTTTTCTCAACACTGATCAAACTTTGCCTTAAAACTACCCAGGTTTCCCTGTCTTCTCGCCTCCTCTGGAATGTTTTTCCAGAACTCATCACTATCATGGTTAGAAATCTTCAAACTCCCATTTTGCATTCACTGGTACCAGTTAATACATTTGACAACTAACCTCTTTTTAAGGACAACCTCTTTCTATAATAGAAGGATTGATGCAATATGATTTCTAATTATCTGAGAACTGAAAAGTGACTATATTTTTATTGGAAGCCAATGTAATAATGCATCGTGGCTTAATCTTTCATTTAGTTTCTTTTGAGATATTCAAATTAATCTAAAATAAGGTGAGGAGGTAAGCCCTAGAAATAAAACAATATTGAAATCTATAGTTCCAGGTGCAGTCAAGCACTTAGGTAAATTCTGACTAGAGCCTGGGAATGTGTACGTCCTTTCCTCTTTTTTGGGGTTCTTTAGAAAGGTTAGAAATACAAGATTTATAAATCTGTCACATAAAGAATAGCACGGCTAAAGCTATTGCACAGGATCATTTTCTGTATGACAGGGTTATGCAAAATTGTTAGACAGAAAGCACATTATTTTAGTCCTCCCTAATATTGAAAAAGGATGCTCAAGAAGGCAATATTTTAAAATATCTTGTAAAGGGAGTCATATGTTTCTTTTAAAATGGTGGAGAGAGGAAAGAGGAATTTCCAGTTTCATCTTCTTCATATTGCTAAGATAATTTCTGTTACATGAGTAATCTGAATATTCATTAAAATCTATTTAGCTTTCTACAGTGATTGGTCTGTACATACACTGCTCATACTCATAAAACAGCTGGTTATTTTAAGGCAAGACTTGTTACAGTTAAGGAAACCTCCAGATGTTTCAAAGACTTTTTCATTCAGCCTTCCAAGTCTGCTTTCACTCTTTGATTCCCACGGCATTAGTTTTGACAGTTGATTTCCCGTCTTTACAGGTCGCCTCCATCTTCACAATGAATGTCAGGGGATGTTAAACTCACAGGCTTTCAACATTTGTTTTCTGTCTGCCAGCTCTTTGTTGTTGTTTTCTTTTTCTTCTGTTATTGTTTGTTTGTTTGCCATTTTCCTAATCAGAAAAGTAGAAAGAAGAGGAAAAAAATGTGTGATCTTTCTATTAGTGTGCTTAGGCTGGCTGGTTAGAATTATCCATCAAAGGAGTTTTCCTGGACAGATGAACAGCACAAGGATTGTCCACACACAGCTACAGCAATTGCTGAACAGTATTTTGAAGTTGTTACATGTAGAGAATCTTCTTCCTGCAGTGGTATTTTTCAAACTGTTTTTCATTTAGTATTTTTTGTTGTGTTTTCAAGATCAGGACTACTCATTGTTGGTAAACCAGAAGAAAAAAAAATAAGGTCTTTCAGTGAGAAAGGAACAGAAAATATGTCTAGTTCTTGTATTGCAAAAGTGATCTGGTTAATTTCTGTGCTAGAACTTCTCTCTTCAGCATGAATTTCCACCAAACTGTGGGGACATTCCATACCTCAGTAAGTGACTTTAAACCACTCTGGGATGGTACTAATTTTATTGCAATCAGGAGATTTCTGAGAAAGGCATGTGGTTATTGGTGTGTATAATGAGTATAATGATTATCAGAACTACAAGTTTAGTTAAATTATGTTCCTTGTTAAAAGGAAAAGTAAGCTATGTAACATTCTGATGATAAAATGTCATTAAACAATTAAAACTTCATCTTTATTTAGCATATCTAGATGCAGTGCAGGAGCTGAGCCGTTCTAAAGAAGTTGTTCAATCACATTTATTTCTTGATCTACTTTACAGTCTGTACTTGTACATCCAAATAATTCTATAATATATAATATAATGACCAAATAATTGGTCATGTTATACTTTTTTTATTGGTTGGAGTGAAGAACTGTTGCCCAAACCATGGAGCACACATTAAAATTTACTTAACCAGAGAATTGATCCAAGCCCATTTAACATAAGCTTTTTTAGTAATGTGTGAACATTTCCTTTTTATTTTTTTATAACTCATTTTACACCATTTTCTAAAATAGAAAGCACTTAAAAATAGAGGTTTACAGAATGACACATAACAGTAAACAAGGCCATCTCACCCACAGAGATGACAAAGACGGTCAGTACAGAGAGTAGCATTAACTGTGTAACATCCCGTGTGTTAGGGATGTTTCAGATTAATAGGGGGAAGTTCTGGATGAACATGGATAACTTCACTTTTTGAAAATAGGAAAGGAAACTCTGTGCAGGAAGGAAGATTGCAAATGGCTTGTAGAAGAAACTGAATTGTAGGTTGCAATGCTGCATGTTAGGTTCCAATAGCTATTTTGTATTACCCCTCTTCATTCATATATCTGTCTTGGACTCTAACTTCACAAACTGCTTAAGCACACAGGATATACTTACGTAACTACATGACTACATAAGTAACACGTTTCTTTTTTCTCAGAGTGAACAAAGAAAATGAAGTGATGAGCAGAGTTCCCTATGGAGCCATCACATTCTTACAAGCATACCTCTGAATGTGCTTAAGTCAATACAGAGAGTAAAATGACAATTAAAATATGCTGGATGCATTTTGACTGATACTTTACAATACGTATATAATGATATGATAAGACTAAATGTATGTCTTTAAAATCCATTTAGAAATACTTCGAACTGTGACAATGAAATAAGAATTGCAGCAACAAAATTAGAAAGAGTCAAGTCTCGTAATCAGATGTATAATTACTACAGGGCATTATGTGACAGATTTAATTTTGCTACTTGAATGAAGCAAATGGTTCAATGATTTTCAAACTTAGTGGATGTCTGAGATTATATGGTGATGTGTGTGTTTTCTCAAATACAAGCATTTACAAGGGTTTTCATAAGCTTTCTTCCAATTTAGAATATGTTCTATACACCCAAATCATTTGTGCACATTTAAAAATTTCTGACTTAGGGATGGAACTTAATTCCAAAAAGCCTGGAATAACTGTTTATAACTCTGATGTGGATGTGTATATTTTAGGGTAAGTGCGTTGTTCTAGATTAAATAGCTTTAAAAATGAAATTACAGTGTCTGCACAGGGAAGACGTGTGCAGAAACCTTCAAGAAATGCTGTTGAATCAAAGTAGTTTAGTAGTAAGAACTAAAAACATTCTGGAAACTAGTGGGAAGTTGGTCTCTGTCCTTAGCACTGAGTAATGGGTTTAGTTACCTGCATACTTTAAATTATGACCTAATTTCAAACAGATGTCCTTATCAAGAAAATGTATTCCTCAGAGCAGCCACAACTAATTTTGCTTCTTGAGCTGAAATCCTGAGACTTAATTGCCATGACTGTTGGATGCCTATTCGCAGGAGATGTTGTTATTGCTAAACCTATATCCTTTTTACTTAACCCCTTTCTTCTTCTGTAATTATCTTTTGCAGTACTGGTTCTCCAGGTCACATTCAGCACCTATTTTATGGTTATTGTGTTTCAAGGCAAAAGCCTTATTTCTTTTCCCAGAAGACAAATTTTGAGTGGAAAAATATTCTGAAATATGATGATAATGTTTGTGGCCCCAGACCTGACCTGGACAATTCTGAGGCTTGTTAGATCCACATCCTGCCACTATGCACTGATTCCCAGAGGTACTACACAGCCTGCTTTGCCACCAGTCCAGCAATGTCTGGCTCATATTTATCTTTATTTTTCATAAATGATCCTATTGGTTTCAAGAAGAGAGTAGAACCATTATAACATAGGTAAGTCTTGTAAGACAAGGATAAATGATGTCAGTAAGACAGGACAGTGAATATATTTAGGGGGTCTTGATCTTAAATAAACTCTCAAAACCCAACAAAAATCCTTTCCTGGCACCCTACACTTATATCTGATTCTGGGAAACAGAAATCAAAAATTGTATCATATTTCTATATTCCTGAAAAACTCTAAGACGCTTTGCAGATTATGCTTGCATCATCATTTGGAAAAAAAAGCAATGAGAGGGCATAGGGGCAAGTAAAATAATTTTAGATTTTTGTTTTTCTTAAAACCAGGCTAAACTTATTCAATTATGCTCATCACAAAGTTTTCTCAACTCACTAACTGGCCTTAGTATTTTACAGAGAAGCCTAGTGGTGGAGATTTTCTAGTTCAGAAATACCTACTTAGCATTGATTGCTCTTTTATATCTCCTATGTTTTAATTTGGTGGAACCCTAATAATCACCTAAACCAGTCAGGTCCTTGGCTTTGCAGCCATAGTGTCAGAGATTTTAATCTGAAGGCAACAAACCTGGATTTTTTGCAAAGGAAACATACATCAAGCCCCCTAGTCTCTGGAATATAAGTCTCTATGTTGTAGATGAAACTTGCTTCAGTAAGACTTGTCTATTTCTTTTCCAGATTACAGTCATAGTGATAATGCAGTTTATATAAAACAGCATGACAAAATGCTGTCAAAAGAAGCAATATATAGGACAAGAAATTCTGCTTGCACAGTACCTTATCTTGTGAAAACTGAGCTTGCATTTCTTCTTTTCGCCTTTGAATGGAGCATGCCTCTAATTCTACCAACTCTTAGGATTACATAGTTTTAAATAAGAGTAAACTAGAAATTTAAAATGTATAACAGATTATTTCGCTTCATTAATCAGATCAATTCAATACATGGATAGTATTGTAGTTAGTACAATACCCGATCATTAGAATTAGGGTTTATGTAAAGCAATAGGTCAAGCAAGTGACAGAAGATTGGTTCTAATTCAAAATAATACTGTGTTGAGTAAGGAAGAAATGATTTTTTCAGATTACAAAGAAAAGAAGAGGAATGAGAATCAAACTAAGGCTTTCTCTTTTTTTCTTTTTCACGTTAGATGTAAGGTAATAGATTTTCTGTTGAAGTGTCACTGTCTCGTAAAGATTATAGTCCATACAAAAAAGGGGAGAGTTGAGAAGGCCATATTAATCCTAATAATTAGAATTTATTTTAAGTTGTTTCCAAATCCATGCACACTGAGCACTTATACTCATTAAATCTGCCTGGCCCTTGGCCACAGGTCAACCTTATCCTCGAGCTTTTGTGTATTGGCCTCCTACCCCTTTGTCTCCCATGCAACTGCCCTCAGGTGTCCCTGCAATTTAGCCAAACACCCAGCAACCACATGGCTCCCTGCTCATGGTATCTTGCCTTCCTGCATGCCTCTTTGCTGCCTCTCAGGGACAGATGAGACCCTTGAGACCAATGCCCGTAGAGGACTCGTTGGATATGGTTGATAGACATACTGTGGATTCAAAGGAGCAAGATCACCAGGGAAGGAGAGTTGGACCTAATAGTTTCAACAATGTTAATGGACACAGCTTTCATATCTATAATACTGTGTTTAAAAGACAGCTAAAATCAAGCAATTCTTAAACTGGCAAGCACTGCCTGTATAATCCTTCTGAAGTAATGTTCAGCTGAACAGGAATGAAATTATTCCAGTCCTGTAATTCAGTGTTCATCAACATGAGTTAGTCACACCATTCAAACTATTTACCATCATGGAGAACCCAGTCTGCACAGACAACCCGGAAAAGGTACCACTATTACACAGGAGAGAATTCGTTTCCATGTCCCGTGAATTTCTTAACTTTTAATAATGTCAACATATGATTAGAGTGAGTGTTAGACAGGGGAGGAATACTGTGGCCTAATGCTTTTTTATCACTGACCTCTGCTGCCCTGAATCATTATATTTAATCAGAATTTTCCAGATATGTTTTCCTTTTTTTTTTTTCCCAGTGTGTTTGTTATTATGCTGATAATTTGCTGTGTTATTAGGAACATTACCAGTATGGTTTACTAGTTGAGAACTATTTTACACAGTGATTTTATTTTAGAAAAAGAAAATTCCATGATCCACTTCTCATTTTCTCTAGCAATAACCAAAATGTAGCTAGCTATTTTCATGACCCAGGATGCCATACTCTGAACCAAAAGTTATGACTACTTCTCACACTTAATACTTGTTCCTGTAAAAATGTTCCTCATTAAAATGAACTTGACTCACAAGTCTTTCATTAGAAAATCCAACTTGGCCATTAAACAATACTAATGTTTTTCTATTGCGCTTAAAATGAATAATTCATATCCTTTCTGAGAATAAACTAAGATGATGAGTAACACGGCAGAACAAGTACACTGTTATATTCTACTTGATATATTTTATCATGTGCTGGCTGCATGTGATTTTCTGCCTTTTTTTTTGTTGGCTAGAGTGAATTTTGTTTAAATGTTTGTTTATATATATATGTATGAATAAATATGCATATATGTATATGAGATGTATAGATCAAAATAAAAGAGCTTTGATGTGTGTCTGTGTACAGTTTCCCACCATACACATACACATGCACACATACTCATGCCACTTTAAAAACTTCAAGGAGATAAAAAAATCTGAACAGTACTTTTGATCAGGGAACAATTGCTCTGAGAAGTTCAGCTCTTCTGTACACTGTCACTTCCCCGAACTGTGTCATGGCTGCAGGTACAACTGTTTTTTTTTTTTCCCCTGCACAAACAGTTGTCAATTTACAAAAATTTTCAAAGTTTACAAAGAGTTTCAAAGTACTTGCTAACATGTCTCACATGGGGGGGAAGAGGAAAGGGGAAAGGGGAAAGGGGAAGGGAAAGGGAAAGGGAAAGGGAAAGGGAAAGGGAAAGGGGAAGGGGAAGGGGAAGGGGAAGGGGAAGGGAAGGGGAAGGGGAAGGGGAAGGGGAAGGGGAAGGGGAAGGGGAAGGGGAAGGGGAAGGGGAAGGGGAAGGGGAAGGGGAAGGGGAAGGGGAAGGGGAAGGGGAAGGGGAAGGGAAGGGAAGGGGAAGGGGAAGGGGAAGGGGAAGGGGAAGGGGAAGGGGAAGGGGAAGGGGAAGGGGAAGGGGAGAAATATTAGAAACTTAAAATTTAGTGAGTTTTGATCAACAACATGTTACTATCAGCCAAGCAATCATCACCTCATTTGCCTTCTTTGAGATTCTCCACATGTGGAAGCTGAGAATGGTGGCCTAAGAAGATATTCCTCTAATGGAAAAAGAACGAATATGCTTCTTTGTGTGACAAACGATGTATTTCAAAGGCGGAAAACCTGAGCCCAGTTCATTGCTCCATTTACAGAAACTTAGCAGTTCAACCCTTTCTACTGATTTTAACTATAACCAATCACCCAATTTTATTTGAAAAAAAAGATAAGGACATTCAAGAAAATGAAAAACCTTCATTTCATTCCCAATGAATGTGTTATATTACTCGTTGAAAACAAGAGGAGAGGTGTGTCTCAGTTTAATTAACATAATTTGTGGCCCATAGGATTGGGAAACAAAAGAATTAATCCTGGATGATGTAATGAGGCATTAGGGTTTGATAAAACTTCTACTTCCAGCTGAGTTTCCTCGTAAGGTATCCTTAATTAACCTGCTATTATCTGTAAATGTTGCCAAACACCCATAAAAAGCCAATTCGAGTTTGTTTAAGTTAATTAAACAGAGCTGCTCCTCCCGACTCCCTCTTTGCAGAGCTCGCCATCACCAGCTCCCAAATGCGAGCCTTCGCTTGCGGGGTTCCGGCAGCCCCTCAGGCGTCGGGGATGTGCCCACCGCGGGGACGGGCAGGGAGGCCTCTGAGTTTAACCGCTTCCTGCCCGAGCGAGGGAAGAGAGGATCTGTAGCGGAAGGGAGAAGCTGTTTTTTGTCTCTCCTGCGTGCTCCAGCACAGTGCTCCCAGCCGGGCCGGGGTGCGGCGGCCACGTGTGGCTCTGCCGTCTTTTTTCTGTGCCCACTTTTCAGGCTGGGGAGGTTGCTCAGCTGCAGAGGGAAGATGCAGATCCATCACCACACCCTCGAGGTACAGGCCTGGTTGGAAGCCATGAATTGTTTGGTTAATACTGTTTTCCTCTCCTTCATCACGCTGCTCTCTATTTTTTTTTTTATGTGGAAAATTTAACTGTAAAATTAAAAGTAGTTCTGATAAAGTCTGTGGCTGGACAAAATACAGGAGGAAAAATTTTAAAATGTTTAGCAGATGATAAAGAGCTTGGCTCAGACCAAACTAAACAGGACAGGGTGGGGGCAGCAGCCATGTAAAGACTACACTTTGTTCTGGCTAAAACAATGCCGTCCAAGCCAAGGCGTGAGGAGTATTAGCTTCTGTCTTCTGAAATTATAGAGCTTATGTATATGCATGGACATACGTATGCATGTGTATGCCTGTGTGTATATGTGTGTGTATGTGTATACATGTAGATGTAGAGAAAGCTAGGTATTCTATCCTTTTGTCCTCACTGTACCTGTCTTCTTCATTTGGAATAATAACTCTTCAGCGAACAGTTACAGTAGTCTTATAACAAATAAGAATCATCTAGTAAGAGTCATCCATCCTCCTGACTTAAATGTTGCTGTCTGATTGTAACGGAGTTTATCCTTCTCCAGAACTTCTGCTGAATATGGTGTTTTACCACAGTAATATACAAATAAGAAATGCTGGAAGCTATTCTTTGTCATCGTCCTGGTTTTGACTGGGACAGAGTTAGTTTCTCTTTTTAGCAGCTAGAAGAGCTCTTTGTTTTGGATTTGGTATGGGATTTTTTACTACAAGAATGTTGATAGCGCACTGATGTTTATAGTTGGTGCTGAGACATCAAGGACCTATCCACTGCCCAGGTTTTGCCAGTGTGCAGGAGCACAGCAGGCTGGGGGGAGCATGGCTGGGATGAAAGGTCCACAACTCCTCTTACGATTTGAACTTAGATTTAGGATTGAAAATTCCATATCATGCAATGTCATGCCCAGCATATAGATGAGGATTGACGAGGAAGAAACTCTCTCTTTCAGTTTACTGTCTTTCTCTTCTAAGGGTTCTCTCCAACTTTCAGTGTCTCGGAGTTTTATCTCTCTTGCTCTCTTTTCAGGCCTCTCGCTCATCTGGGATTGCAGTGTCAGTACTTATCTATTTCGGAATTGTTTACCGGGACAGAACAAATGTTAGTCACCAGATGGTGAGCAATTACACTGTGCATCACTTGTTTGTATACAGTATTATCATTACGTATATATATTCATTTCTTCTTATTATTATTTTATCATTATTACTTTTAATTTTATATTGTTATTAAATTGTTCTTGTCTCAAGCCATGAGTCTCTTTCCCTTTTCCCCTTTAATTCTTTTCTCTCATTCACCAAGGATGAGGGAGGATAAACAAGTGACTGTGTGGCATTTAGTTGCCATCCGGATTAAATCACTACAGTCATCCTTGTAGCCCTTTCTCGAATTCCTGTTTGACAACCCATTGATTTAAATGCAATATATGATGTTTATGGAAGATCTTTTTTTAATCGCAATATTTGGTAGCCTAATGTGTTCTCTTTGTGACTCATACAGTTGCATTTTCACTGACTGATGCTCATTTTATATGATTCTTGTTTTTCATCCACCTGCAAGGAAAACAGAAAAATTGTTGCAGCCAGAACACATTTCTACATCTCTCAGTAGAAATTTAGCACAGAGAATACCTAGCTGTCTCTATAGATTCAACAAATAAATGAAGCTATCATCCGTGAAAGAAAAAAAATAGCATGCCTTCCTAGCAGATAATTGATCTTTGTTTTCTCTTGGTCTTGCTTGCAATCAAATTAGATTTCTTCCAGGCTCCCTTTTAACTGAGAGCTAAAATAAAGTGAGAGATTTCCAGTTTTTAATCTGAATTCCACAGTCAGAAGGTCTTTAAGGAAAAGGATAGATCTGTAGAACAAAGGTTAATATTAACATGGAGGATTCACGCAGAGGAGATATATCTGTCTACAGAGGGTTCCACCATGCACAAATGCGAGAAAAAACTTTTCTTTGTCTGCTAAGAAAAGAAAAGTGACATTTTATGATTTAGTCCTAAATTCACTGAAGATTTTCATATCTGATCTGAGCTGTTTTAATAGTAAGCCTACATGTAGATGTCTAACATATCCTTCTATTATAGGCCAGTGGAGAGAGTGAATATGGCTGGTCAGCTCAGATTTCCCCATAGTTGCTATTGCAGCTTTTTCATTTGTATGAAGAAGTGCTTTTGTCAGCAGGGAGACCTTAAAATGGTAGTGGAGACTAAATTAACTTTTACTCTAAGTGGAAACTTTCTAAAGTTCACCAGAAGAGTATTAACAGTTGGGAAAATTGGCATACTTTCTGACAGTGCTGTGATGTCTCTGAGAATAAGAAAATCTCCACTGAAAGTGACAGTCTGCCTCATATCTTCCATCAGTAAGAATGGTGAGGAAAATCACATTTTCATTTCAAGACAATCAGTTTTACTTCTGTCCTGAAAGAACAATTCAATAGAGAGATACTAATTTGATGTAAATACTTTGGATATTGTAATGGAGAAACAAGAATCACTTCTTATTCTAAAAATGCAGATGTAGGTGTTAAAAAGTGTTTCATTTGTGCTAAACTGATTATATGTGAAATGTTTCTTTTCAAGATAAACTCTGTTGATGGTTAAGAACTTAGACCAGGGAACATATACAGAGAATATTCAGATCTGGTAGATCCAAATCCAGCATAAGTAAAACAATAGCAAAAAACATAAGCAAAGTATTTTAAACCTTAATAGTGTGTTTATAATACTATAAATCATAGATATTAACCAGAGACAACAATAGAGACACATTTTCCTGAGAGTTAAGACTTGGAAATTGTGAAATTTATTACTATGAGAAATATGAATGCGGTAAATACGCTCCTTTTTTAAAAAAATAAAACTACCTTTAGTGTATTCACAGCAGCATGTCTGAATGACATTATTATTGATGATTGATATCAATGATTATCAGGATGAGGAGGTTGATGAGGCCTTCTACAGGCAGCTGATAGCGGTCTCGCAAATGCAGGCCCTGGTTGTCATGGGGGACTTCAACTGTCCTGATATCTGCTGGAAGGCCTGCTCAGCCAGCCATCCACAGTCCAGGAGGTTCCTTCAGTGCATTGATAACTTCCTGATGCAAATGGTGGATGAGCCTACTAGGAGAGGAGCGCTACTGGATCTTATTCTCACTAATAAGGAGGGTCTGGTTGAAGCACCGAAGGTTAAGGGTAGCCTTGGTTGTAGTGACCATGAAATGGTGTTCAGGATCTCATGTGGCAGGAAGAGAACACCTAGCAGAACTAGAACCCTGAACTTCAGTAGGGCCAACTTTGATCTTTTCAAACAATTGCTAGGAGGTAAAGGGGCCCAAGATAGTTGGTTAGCCTTCAAGGACCTCTTCTTCCGAGCTCAAGACCGGTGTATCCCAACGGGTAGGAAGTCAAGAAAGGGTGCCAAGAGACCTGCATGGTTAAATGGGGAACTGTTGGGCAAACTCAAGTGGAAAAAGAGAGTGTACAGATCATGGAAGGAGGGGCAGGCCACTTGGGAGGAATATAGGTCTGCTGTCAGAGGATGTAGGGAGGCAACTAGAAAAGCTAAGACCTCCTTGGAATTAAACCTTGCAAGACAGGTCAAGGAAAACAGAAAGGGCTTCTTCAAATACACTGCAGATAAAACTAACACTAGAGGCAAGGTAGGCCCACTGGTGAATGAGGAGGGTGCCCTGGTGACAGAGGATAAGAAGAAGGCAGAGTTATTGAATGCCTTCTTTGCCTCAGTCTATACTGCTAGAGGCTATCCTGATGAGCCCCAGAACCCTGAGGCTCCCGAGGAAGTCAGGATAGAGGAGGAGTCTACCCTGGTTGATGAGGACTTGGTTAGGGACCAGTTAAGCAACCTGGCCATCCATAAATCCATGGGTCCTGATGCATGCACCTGTGGGTGCTGAGGGAGCTGGTGGATGTCATTGCCAGGCCACTCACCATCATCTTTACTATATCATGGGGAACGGGAGAGGTGCCTGAGGACTGGAGGAAAGCAAATGTCACTCCGGTCTTCAAAAAGGGTAAGAAGGAAGACCCAGGTAACTACAGACTGGTCAGCCTCACCTCCATCCCTGGAAAGATAACGGAACAACTTATCCTTGGTGCTGTCTC
Organism: Tauraco erythrolophus; assembly: GCF_009769465.1. Classification (NCBI taxonomy): domain Eukaryota; kingdom Metazoa; phylum Chordata; class Aves; order Musophagiformes; family Musophagidae; genus Tauraco; species Tauraco erythrolophus. Next base: position 89,209,798 of record NC_141466.1, on the reverse strand, counting down.
TAGGCATATCAAGAATAAGAGGGTCATTAGGGGCAGTCAACATGGCTTCACTAAGGGGAAGTCGTGCTTGACAAACCTGATAGCCTTTTATGAGGACATCACCCAGTGGGTGGATGATGGTAGAACAGTGGATGTGGTCTATCTTGACTTCAGTAAAGCATTTGACACAGTCTCCCACGGCATCCTCACAGCTAAACTGAGGAAGTGTGGTCTGGATGATCGGGTAGTGAGGTGTATTGTGAATCGGCTGAAGGACAGAAGCCAGAGAGTAGTGGTCAATGGGACAGAGTCCAGTTGGAGGCCTGTATCCAGTGGAGTCCCTCAAGGGTCGATACTGGGACCTATATTGATCAACATATTCATCAGTGACTTGGATGAGGGAATAGAGTGCATGGTCAGCAAGTTTGCTGATGACACTAAACTGGGAGGAGTGGCTGACACACCTGAAGGCTGTGCTGCCATTCAGAGAGTCCTGGACAGGCTGGAGAGTTGGGCGGGGAGAGATTTAATGAAATACAACAAGGACAAGTGTAGAGTCTTGCATCTGGGTAAGAACAACCCCATGTACCAGTACAAGTTGGGGACTGAACTGTTGGGGAACAGCACAGGGGGAAGGGACCTGGGGGTCCTGGTGGACAGCAGGATGACCATGAGCCAGCAATGTGCCCTTGTGGCCAAGAAGGCCAGTGGCATCCTGGGGTGTATTAGAAGGGGTGTGGTTAGTAGGTCGAGGGAGGTTCTCCTCCCCCTCTACTCTGCCCTGGGGAGGCCGCATCTGGAATATTGTGTCCAGTTCTGGGCCCCTCAGTTCAAGAAGGACAAGGAACTGCTTGAGAGCATCCAGCGCAGGGCCACAAAGATGATTAAGGGAGTGGAGCATCTCCCTTATGAGGAAAGGCTGAGAGAGCTGGGTCTCTGTAGCTTGGAGAAGAGGAGACTGACGGGGGACCTCATTAATGTTTATAAATATGTAAAGGGTGACTGTCATGAGGATGGAACCAGGCTCTTCTCAATGGCATCCAATGATAGGACAAGAGGAAATGGATATGAGCTGGAACATAGGAGGTTTCGCTTAAACATGAGGAAGAACTTCTTCCCAGTAAGGGTAACAGAACACTGGAACAGGCTGCCCAGAGAGGTTGTGGAGTCTCCTTCTCTGGAGATGTTCAAAACCTGCCTGGCCGTGTTCTTGTGTGACCTGATCTAGGTGGTCCTGCTCTGGCAGGGGAATTGGATTAGATGATCCTTTGAGGTCCCTTCCAATCTCTAACATTCTGTGATTCTGTGAATGAATGAACAAAAATTATAATGGATAATTATGAGAGCTAGTTGTTGCATCCCAACGTATAATTTTATGAAGAACCAAGTGCATTAAATTATTAACATAGCCATATTTCTGCAATAGGGTAGAAGAAACAGATCTTAACCAAGACTGTTTGAGGAGTGATATCGTAGAGAAGATCCCTCCATGGCTGATGATCCTCTGCTGTCACAGCTGGTTTCTACACAAGTGAAAGTGACCCTTAATTGAAATGAGGGCAAAAGTTGGATTATAGACTAGGTATTTGTTTTCCATACAATTATGCCCTGTACTGTCAGTCACTTTGAGTTTAGGCACATATGCCTTACCCCAAGTTCAGATGCACAGCTTCTGCCTTCCTCCATCTCCACATGTGGAATTCTGAGGTGACTGCTTGGAGAGAAAGGGCTGAATATTCACCACTCTTAGTGGTGCCAGCCAGCATCTTACAGACTGACTGACATGCTGCACAAAAGCTATATGTGTGCAAAGTTCGCTTGGAAGACTCATTTAGCTTCTTACATAGGAAAGCATTTTTTTTTTTTAATCCCTGCAATAATTGTTGCTCTCAAATCTGCTTAACCAAGTAGATTATGACTCCTTTGTCCTGACTCCAGCCCAGCAGTGGGTGTATTACAGAAGTCTTTCTGGTCTACCTATAGCAGGGTAGACAGCAAGGGAGAGCACAGCAATAGCTGCTTTCTCCCTGCCCCGCCATATGCAGATCCAGCAGATTGCCAGCTCTCATCGGTTTACAAAGGAACACTTTAGCTGTCTGTATTCCCACAGGAAGGCATGCATCAGGGCACAACACCAGCACCTAGCTGAGAAAATCTGAGATCCTCTCTTTAATTTGCATTAGTTGGGTAAAATTTTTTCTGTGTCCTCTACTGTCTGGTTGTTACCGTCTGCCTGAAGGCTTTGGAAGGGGTCAGGGAACTGAGACAGTGGTGTGGTATAGGGAATAGACTGATGACAGCCAAATGAGGGACTAGAGAGAACCAAAATCACAACTGGATATTTGAGACTCAATTATGGGGAAAGTAAAAGGCAGTGCTAATTACATCAGACCTGTAAGTACTGACCAACTGCTCAAGGGAACAATAGATTCTCTAAAGTAGCACAGAATAAATCGAACAAGAACTGGCATCAACCCAAAAATAAGGATGTATAGCTCTGTGGGGAAACAATAGCTGTAAGATTAATGCAAAAATACGGTTTTCAAAATTAAGGTGAATTTATTCTAGTAGACACAGAAGAGAGGAGAAAAAGTTAAATTCTTGTAACATGAAAGAAGTAAAAATTAAACAGAATAAAACATAAATATGAATATAATACAGGCTTTAAATGTAGGGCAGATGCAATTTGTGGTAGCAAGTTCAGGAGAGTGATTCACGAAACCTGTTCTTGACTAGTTGGCTTTCTGTAGTAATAGATTTTCCAGATATAGGTTAGGTGCCTACATTGCTGCTTCTGTGAATGATCACACATGCTGTTACATGTATTGAGCTATCAGGTATTGATTGGATTACCTTACACTGAGGTCCACTTGGGGTTGAAAATTTAGATGCCCATGTCTTAAAACCCTAGAAAAGCTCATTCTGTTAACATTGTGGAGCTGATGCTGACAGGGTTGAGGTCAGAGAGTGGCATAGCTCAGTCAGGGGAAAGTTTTTTTGTTTTTGTTTTTTTTAAGAAAAGATGGGAATACTGCCATATCCCTTTTGTGTCACAGCCCAGCAGGCAGAGCAGCTTTGTGGCACTCCACCCCCTACACTGTAAGAGAAAAGCTCAGGTCTTTTCAGGCTTTTCTGCCTGTCCTTCCTTATAGTGTATCAGTCAGGAAAGAAAGCACAGACTATTGAAGTCTTCTAGCACTGTAAAACTGAACCCCAACCTGACAGTCATAAATGAAGAGTTTTCTACCTGGAACATGCATAACTGCAAGTGACCAGACACCTTGACTGTCCCTGCAACTTCTGAAACATCTGGACAGCATAGGGCCAGTTCCACTTACCAGCTGCCTGTTCACACCAAAAATCAAATGAAGCTGGGTGTTTAGCTGAAGCAGTCTGGGCTGCCTTCTGGTTGTCCTTCTGTTCAACTGCTTCTTGGGCAGCCGTGCATCTGCAGGATCTCTCTAGCTGGGAGTCCCAGCACAGCACTCCTGCTTCTGCTCAGCTCTGGGTTCTCTTACACTGCTTAGGACTCCTGGCTTTAGGACCTTACTTTCTTTCATTCATCTCTAAAACTTGCCCAGTTTCTTTGAGGCAAGCTACTGAATTGCATTACACAAATATAATGAACTTCTATGCTCAGGGAACAGAGAGATGTTCTTTCTGTAAATAAAAACCCACATAAAAGATTAAGGCTGCTCATAAAATGTTTTGATTTAAAAGCTTTTCCAGAGAAAACAATTAGTGGAACACGTTTTATTATTGGTTATCAAGTTCAAACTTGTGAATATTTATACTGTACATTCAAAGCTTTTTTTAAAAATCAACATTTTTATTAGTTTTGTCAATTATAATTTCAATAAAACAGATTATATCAAGTTCAGAGGCAAGACTTTTAATAGGTTGTGTATAAACTAGAACACATTGAAGCAAGCAGAACAATAAAATATATGAAAGTGTTTCCTGAAATGGATTATTTTCACTCATATTAACATACCACATAAGAATAATATCCATAGCAATCAATAAGGACAGTAGATATCATGACAGCACATTATCTATCAGTAGAGACATTACTTTCCAGAAATTTAAGTAACAGGAATTTCAATAGCTGCAAAAAGTAAGTACATGGTATTGCAGCAGGAACTGATAGTATATGTTATGATTGAGAGGGAGCTTAATTCTACTTTTGTAGTTGCTCATAAGTTTCATAAAGTAATTTGGTTTTGGATGAAATTTTTCTATTCTATATCTCAGATTTAAAGTAAATTCTATCTGAAAAGATTAAAACTTTTGCTTTTCCTGTATGTAAGAAAACCACAAACTGATTCAAAATCAGGTCATTCCAGGTGCCATAGTTTAGATAAAAAAAAAAAAAGTAGGAATTATCTGAAAGCTAGTATTTAATTATTTCACAGTCTATACAACCATCTGTTAAATGGCAATGTAGCATTTACATTCTTGAGTCTTGATTTGATTACTGAAAGGATTATGAGCTTTGTCAAGTTTGAAAAAAAAATCCTGCTTGGATAGATTAGAAGCAGGGGTAGTTAAGCTGGGTACTTTAATTATGCTGATGAAAATGGCCAGTTTCTTTGACATTCTTTGTTTGTTCCTTTCCAAGGAAGAAGTTTAGAATACTAAGAGTTGCAGAAGTTTCAGTTTTGCTTAGGCTGGGTGGGTTTAAAAGAGAGCGCTTTAGCTAATGGAGGCATGTCAGTGGGAGAGCTGTATTGTATGTGACCTCAGATTGTCCCTGCTAAAGACTGTCTTGTTTCAGAACATAGCAATAGAGGAGGACAAAGCAATTACACTCTCAGGTCCAGTGTTCAGACAGTACTAAATGGAGTTTGGGTTTTTTTAAAAATTCCTACTTCTAAATCTGAAGGATGTTTTTCTTGGAAGTATATCTTCAGAGCGTATTTTAACTCTGCAGAACAACATCTCAGCCCGGAAATAACCTAGAAATCTAACTTCAGCAGTGAGACTTCTGGCATTTTCGTATACTTCAAATGTCTCTATTTGTTTATTTAAAATAAAACTTTTTTTTATTTGTATCAGCATTAGAAGGTACTCAGTTTAATCTCATTCATAGCTACTTTCTCTCCAAATTATAATGTATTCTTTCTCAGACTTTTTGCTGACATTATCAGCTGTACTGGGCTTCCTTAGACCTAGGGGAAACTCTTTGCTTGCTATCATATCACTTAATACATTCTTCACTAGACTGTATTCATCACAGCTCATCTGTGATGCCAATGTTTGGCATTTCTGAAGCACAGTTTCAGCAGTTCATGGCAGCCAAAGCCTACACAGCTCACTTTTAGATATGCAGCACAGCAAAGTACATCAAATCCTTCTAAACAAGAGGAAAATTGAGAGGAAATCACACAGATGTTAATAACCAAATAATTGTTTCAGCAAACCAGCTGAAGCTTCAAACATTCTTTTCTCAACAGCTCTGCAGTACAGCCTACAAAAGGCAATTTTCTTTTTGTTACCTGACTTCCGTGATAAAAAGTTTATTACACTTAGTCATGGAGTAACATAGGACTAGTAGCGTGTAAGAGCCAAGATAACTCCTTAGAGATTCCATATTCCTTGGTATAAAACTTCCAGGATAAAAAGTGAACTTAGGTCCAATGAGGAAATATTTTAATTTTTATTTGTAATTTTAAAATATCTCAATTCAATTTTTTTTATTTTTGTGCTTTATTTTTAGGTATGTTAGGTAAGATTATGCCTACTGGCTTTAAAATATGCTCAGTGGTTTGTATACTTGTAAAAACAGTTGAGATTACTTCCAAGAGAGGCCCTTTCATTCCTCATTTTCCATACTATTCATATTTCAAAACAATCTAGATTCCTACTGCTATATCTAATAATTATTTCTTACTTAAATTAGAGAGGGTATATGCAAATATATTATTAGTGCTGCAAACTATTATTTTAAGGGATCGATGTATTAGTTTGCTATCTGATTTTCAAGGATTAGAACAGCTTAAATAAGAACAGGCAAATTAAGATGGGTGTTATACATTCATTATTATATCAGAGCAGTCTCTTACATAGCTGAATTATGGTTGGTTGAGTTCCTTTAAACAATGAACATTAGAATTTACAACTCATTGGAATCAAGATGCTTAGTTTTCTAGATTTTGTGTTCTTGGAAATTCTGTTGTAACATGTGCTACATATTCAGTGACATAATGCTGGTGCAGCAATTATTTTGATTCACCTCCACCTGCATATCCAGAGGTAGGTGTTTATTTCTATAGGTCATGCTGATATCTGCTGTCCTTCTGATTTCTTGAGGACAGTTGTAACTGAAGTCTATTAGTCCAGACTGATAGGAAAATAAAAAGGAAGCTCTGAATTTTCCATTATATTTCTAATCTAGAAAATACAGTGTGTTAAATTCTGCTCTTATTTATACTGGTTCAATTTCAGAAGTTTTATCTACCCACAAAATGTAAAATATTTGCTTCCTGACATATACTGAGGAAAATGTACTTAAGATGTGGATATGGTCTGCTAAGAGCTTTCATGTAAATATGTTCTTCTCCTCTATGAAGAATGCACTCTAACTTATAAATCAACAGTCAAACTTATGTAAGACAATAAAGACAGACATTCATGCAAAGCAGAAGTCCCGATTAATGTTAAGGTGGTAAAGATAAGCATTACAGTGCGTTAAAAATCATGTCTTCAAAACGAGTTGACTCAGGGGAAAGGAAAGGCAAGGGGAAAGGAAAGGCAAGGGGAAAGGAAAGGCAAGGGGAAAGGAAAAAGGACTGATAAATTTCATGGTTAACACTTCAGAAACAATTTATGAGCCATGAATATTGCATAGTATTTTACTAAGCAAATGGAATAACTGATAGTACAGGAAATCACTGAAGCTTTAAATGGGCGATGGTTTGCAGGAAACAAATATATCAATCTCTTTGATAAAGAAGCACTTGACTGAGTAATATTTTCCCAGATGTGTGCAAACATATGTACAATTTGTCTACTAAATCTATTATAATGTGTATGTACATATTCATGTATAACAGGGTAAATATGCAGAGTAGTAGCCTTTCTTAAATTTAAACTTCACAGTTTTTCTTTTATGTATTTATTTTAATGACTAAATAGATAAGTATAAAGATGCATCACTGGTTTCTTAACAGAAATTTGCATCAGAATTTGCCTTTTATAGCTTACTTTCAGTTCCCTGGATTGCATTTCCCTGGGGAGAAAAAAACATACAAAAAAACAACCAACACGCACACTCCCTATTACAAAAAAAAAAAAACAACTCAAACGCTCAGATTATTCTTCACAATGGTTTCATGCTTTTGAGGTTATTTTGGAGAATTACAGTTTGCAAAGATATTAACAGTTAACATAAAGTCTCTTGTTCATGATAACCATCAAAGGAGTCTTTCACATCAGCTTACTTTTCTGCAGTGCAACTAGTATTCATAATGTCATATTCATTAATATCATAGGGAAAAAAGGCTGGGTTTCCTGGGGAGTCTATCAGAACAGAAGCCTAGGTTAGCCACACTCAGTTACCTCAGGAGGATGATGTCTCTCTCCGTGGGCTGTACAGAAGCCTGTAGACTTTGTTGTCAGTCAGCTAGTGGGTGTTTATGAATAACCTTACCTCATGCCTATACTATGAACTGGTTGCAGTAGGGGTACTTCACACAGAGCTACAGGAGCCCTATAGTCATGGCTTTGTGCACACTGATTTGATGATTTCTTACTAAGAAACTTTAGAATTTACAATTATTTGAAGAAACTTAAAATTCATAAATCCTATGCATGAAACATTTAGCTAAGTTGATTTTTTTTTTTTTTTTCAAAAATTATGACCAGTTATTGTTTTGTTTATTTATTTTTTTAAAAAAATATTTACACTATAGGGGTATCCTTGCTCACTCACTACAACATCGTGATATAAATGAGATCCTTCAACAGAACAAAGGAGTCAGGTTTTGTCAATACAACATTTTTTAAAACTTTAGTGTCACTGACTTCAGTGTTAGCTCCAAACAAAAGACATTCTGGAAAGGAGGAAAATATGAAAGCATGAGTGGTAAACAGAGAGGAAGTTTTATCAGACTTCATCATTATTCCTTAGATATTAGTAAAATAAATCAAACTGCTTTAACATATGCAGATTTTGTCTGAAAAGGTAAAGTCTTAAGATGGATGAGTTGGAAAAAGAATACCCAAGGGTACACTGAGAATGAAAATAAATTGTCTGATTTGTAAGCATGGGATATAATGACAGTATGGTTCTTGCAGTCAGAGCATGAACAAAAACATGAATATGATGGTGCTGCAAAACTTTGAATAAGAGAACTATTTCTTGGATTGTTTTCCAGAGTCAGCTGTGGATCAAGAATATTGCAAGCCAAGCATACACACGCTGAGGAAAAAATTAAAAGTCTCTGAAAGGAAAGGATTTGATTGTAATTTATATAAGTAGATCCTCTTAGTCACCTCCCCTTTCTTAAATATGCAATCTAATAGTTTAAAAACTAAAGAACAAAAGGTTACTGGGGAAGATATCAGTTAATTAGCAATTCACAGTGCTCTGAATTTGTTCACTACTTCAGTCTCATCAGAGCAGAATATTTTTATTTTAGTAAATTCTAAGCAGTGAGGAAAGGTTATGCTTTATGCATTTGCATAATATATGCACACTAAAGTTGTCACGATGGCACACTTAATTGATTCAGCTGTACTAATGATGGTTTAATTTTTATATTCACAGTACAACTGCCACTAATCTTTTTTGCCTTATAGCTGAGAATTGAAGCATTTAGTTAATTTTGAATGTTGGAAAAATCTTATTGCACACACAAGTATAAAATAATTGGCCTATTTGAATGCTAATTACATTTAAGAGTCTTGCTTCTCTAGAGATAGAAATTCAGCCTCGGCCATGAGTTAGTAATAAACTTACTGGGATGTAGCTGTGAGTATAAAAAAAGACATCAGTGAAGAAACAAAAGCCATTAAAAGATGACAGGACGTGGGAGGCCAGAGAATAAAATAGATTCATATAACATCAGATTTGCTTCATGGTCTGAAATGGGTAAAAAAAGAGATATGGTTACTAATGTACTGGGATCCTACTCTTCTGATATCTTCAAAGATCAGGAGTCATTGTTATAAACATGTAAGAGCACAATAGATGGGTGTCTTACTGTGTCTGGAGTTTAAAGGACAAATTTGTTCTCTTGTCTTTTCTCTCATTTCTCATATGTAAGCTACTAGAACTGCAGTTTGATCCTTTTTTAATCTGTATTATATTTAAGATCAAGACAGATTCAGTTCAATCAACAGTCAGGATGTTGGATGTTTTATTGTTGAGATCTTAGGTTTTGCCTTTTATGCTGCTGAGCCTCAGTTTGTCATCTGACATTTCTGCTGTTTGTGAAGAACACAGTTGCTGCAGCAGATGGTCTCTCAGCAATTGGAGAGCACTATCCAAGTCCATGGAGGACTTGGAAAAAAGACAAAAAATACCTAAAATTGGAATCTTTTGTCTGTGACCCAGAGCAAAGAGAGGAGGGAGAATCTTTGCTGCAGAATGACTACTGTGAGCTCAGCAGCTAAATGAGTGAATCCTTAATTTCTTTATTTCAGATTTCATGGGATAAGTTCTCTGATCACAGTTGGACAAGGGAAAACATTTTCCAGTAAATATATCCAACAGTACCAAAAATTCAGAAACTCGTTCAAAAGCATAAGAAAAGTAGATGCCATAAAAAAAAAAAAAAAAGAAAGCTAAAAAAGCCTTTGAAATAAACAGTGAGAGACAATGCTTAGAACTGATATTTTTTGGACACATGATGAGTTTACTTAATCCTAAATGAATAATAAAGTACTTGTGTCAGAAGAGATTCAGCTGGCTTAGAAAAGCAGGGAGCACAGAGGAAGCTGAAGATGCTTGCTCCTGGAACATCAGCAGAAGCAATACAACTTCAGGGAGGCACTGAGCACTCCTCACCAGACTATTAATAATTGTTGCAATCTCTGAGAATGGGGTTTATCAGTGGATTGAGTAGTCACAAATGCTTATTTATGAATTAAAGAAAACAAGTACAAGAAAAGTTATGCTCAAGACTTGAATCTGCACAAAAATACTTGTGTACCAAACATGAACAAGTTAGGATTAATTTCTTCTGTTATACTTTGGGAGGGGTTAAAGGTAGGAGAAGAAAGGTAAGTACCACCAGAATCTGAAACAGTTTTGACTGGAAATGCTTCCAGTCAGTGAAAAGCAGGAGAAAAATCTCTGGTATAGCCAGTTGTCTCAAACAAACACTGGAGTACCGCAGGCTCATGTCATGTCACAGGTACTGTCTAGTCTATTGGCTTCTCTGGAACTGTCCTCTCTCAGTCTCCCTTTTTAGACTAATTATCTTTTGTAGTACTAGCTTAAATATCTTTTGACTTAGGCACTTGAAATTAATTCTAACTCTGTAATCACACAGCATAGCATGCAGTCTTTCTTCTTCCATCATGCTCATGTCATTGTTAACCCTCAATCAAAATGACTGCAGAAGAGCATCTCATAAGCTTTCCATTAATTTTATTCTGGAATAAGAAACAATTCTAAATTCCAAACATTTGCAGAATAGAACTTCCTTCCCATATATACAGAGTAGCTGGGAAAAGATGCTACAAAGCTACATACAGATAGCCACAGAAAGGGAAAAGGATATCATGCTTTGACTGTGGGTCTATAAAGACTGATATCTCTTATGGCAAGTGTAGAAGCTAGTGACAGGGAGGAGGAAATTGAAGGAAACTAAAAGATTGTCCCTATCACTGGTGGGGGGGATGATGCTCCATGGTCCCAGGCACTGCACTCTCCCTTTGTTTCCTTTTGGCCCCTGTGGGTACAGCCAGAGCAACAGGCAGCTCCTCTACTCTCCTGTCCCATAACTTCAAGATCTTCTTAGTCACAAGGAGTAGTGTATTCTGTACTTAACCTTTATATTACTTTCCCAAGCTCCCTCTGGGAGCTATCTACATCTGTACCAACACTAATTTTAGGCAGGACTTAACAGGCAGGGCTGACCACTAAATGATACTAAGAATCCAGAGGAGCAGCCTCTAAGCACAAGGTTTTATTGCCTGAACACACTAATCACCAATTGCTATATTTTTTTCTGTGGCAAAGGCCATAATTTCCATTATCACAGTCCTTTTTGAGGCATATTGCTGATTGAAGCCACTATGTCGCATAGCCTGGGATGTGAAACGTAAAGCACAGCATTCAAAGGAAGGCAGTAGGAGAGATTCAGTTTACACAGATAGCAGGTATTGTGCTTCTGGATCATTTATCATTTCAAATGCATCTAAATGTGTCACTGACACTGTAAAAGTGACTTTATAGCTATTGAACATTACTAATAGCATTGTTTGGGTTTTCATTTAGAATTCTGAAGGCCAGGAACTTTGGGGAAAGTATGAAAGCATGAACCTCATGAAACTTCATGAAATGAAACCTCCCACCTTGGCCAGAAGCACCCTCAGCCTTAGAGACTCATGATATATTTTCTCTGTTACATTTGTTACTGAGAATCTGATCTAACCATTCTGAGTATCAGGATAAACTGGTTATACTCCCTATAATACTAGAAGACAGAAATTGTAACTCACTTGGTTAAAATGTTTTGGTTCTTTAAGCGAATGAAAGGTTTGACCACTTTGCCTTCAACTACTGTTTCATTTAATTACCTGAAGGCAACTTGTTTGCAGTCAAATAAAACAATCCTGCTTTGGCAGTAAAACAGCACCCTGTCTCTTATGAACTGTAGGCGCTTCTGCTTATTGGTTGTTTTCCCTGATGCTCTGGAATTCAGAAGAATACCTAAACATAAATTATGTGGTACTTAGAATCAGTATGATTCAAAATATTAATTACATAATTTAAGAGCTGGCTCCAAAAATTGCTAAAGTCAGTGGGAGTTTCCCAAGTGAGATTAATAAGGTTTGAATTGGTTTTTAATTTAGTCTCTCCGAATAAATAAACCTGGAGTCTCTCCGGGTTTTTTTCGTTATTATTTTTTCCCCTGTTTGTTCCTGACTCCTATTTTACTTGTCCCCCCAAAAACCAGCAATAAGACAGCGCAGCCCATACTTACTATTTATAAGGAAAAGGAAAAATATTACAGCTTTATTTGAAATTTAGTTTTCTTTGCCAAATATGAGAGGCTGTTCCTTATATATATCCTCTAGAAAGCTAATATATCTCACAATACCATTTAATATTAGAAAGCTTACCAGAGATTTATAATTTGTGCCAAAATACTTTTCCAGACATTGAAAAAAAAAAAATTAGTGCTCCTAATAATGAGTCACAGTAATTATTTTACAAATTATTATTAGAACCTTTGGTGGTAATCAATTTCTCTAATGAACAAAGTTCATTATCACAGCAAAATTGTCATCTGTTGAGATGTTTTCAAAAGTATCTGTGGTACCCAAAATGAATATCCTATATATGCCTCTGATAATAATTCTAAAATATTACATACTTGCTCCCAGTATAACAAGTCTAATACCAGCCCTGCATTTTTGGATGGACACGTGGGTGACAAAGCCTTATCTGGAGGGTGATGGAAGAGTCTCAGAGGCCAGTCCTCCAGCAGCTCATTTCATGCCACACTGCAGCCTGGGAGGGCTCTGGATCCAGAGGGATATAGGGAGGGTACAAAATGGCTTTAGTCCCTTTTCTGTTTTGGGAAAAGCACCCAGCACTGTGAGGGATGAAGACCAGGGCACATTGCTTACATCTACTGCTGATTCATATGTTTGAAGTTGGTGAGAGCTTTTGGGTAATTTAAATAAGAATTTCTTGAATTTTTTAGACCACATGCCACTTAAATGGATTAATGTAACTACGTAACTCCTGGGGCATGTGTACTTCATGCTTCAACTATCGTACATTGGTCTTCATGGGTACTTCGTGATTCAACTGCCATACTTTGGTCTTCATGGATAAAACTGCCTTCACAAATTCTGTGCTGATCTCGTCTATTCTTTTTAATATTACCTCTTCTACAAATTAATATCATTCTCTTGTAGTGATCCCAATTACACATGTTTAAAAGGCGACTGATAAAAAGAGCCTGTCAGCATCTTTCACATTAATTCCAGTGTTTAAATACTCCTGTGGGTTAGAGTTTTAATTTCATTTGGCTTCTCTAACTTGTAGCAGCTGCCTCTTGTTTTGCCTTTTTCCAAAGACACGTTAAGTCTAAATGCTTATTAGAACACATCAGCTGACAAGTGGGCCTGTGAAGCCCTGGCTTCAAAAGGCACCTTCAGGAATTTACGATACTGGGCACAAACGGTACCTATGTAATTGAGACTCTTCTTGTGGCAAGGGTGGTGTTTGAAGGTTCTCTCTTGAAATTGCTCTTTCTTAATGACTGCTGAGGTGCCTAATAAATCTAATGGTTAAATGAAGAGGTTTCTCAATTGCCCTTATAACTCTTGAAAAAAAAACAGACAGTTTTAATTGGAGAGATGGAGACAAGAAAGCAAGGCAACAAAAAAAAAAACCACAAGAAAAACTAGAGTAATAAAATTAGGGTGCATGGAGATGTAGATTTATGCTAGAATATAAATATTTTTAAAAATACATAAAGTTGTTACATATCAAAGTGGATTATGTCATTAAAAAGGCAGGGATAAGTATAGTAAAATCAAGGATCTTGGAGCACAAAAATCATATTACTAGAAATAAATGCATCCTATACAGAGACATAAACATGGAGGAAATATTAATATTAAAATCAAACAGAAAGAGACAAGTATAAATAAAGGTTACTTAAAATAAAGATGTCATTAGAAGAGTAATTCTAGATTAATAAAATTTAGAGAAAAAAGAAAACAGACAGGCAGTAAGACTCAAGACTTTATGTATTTTAGCATTATTACTTCAGGCAAATTTATGCAAAAACTAGAAGACTTAGGACTACAGATGTCACTGAATTTTAATGGATAAAAAAAAAATATGATTAAGCCACATATATCATACCGTGCAGCAGAGTAGAAGGATATCTAAGATGAAGTCAACAGGGTTAGCTCCAAAACTTGAAAACTCTATTAGGAGAAGATCAAGTTCAGTGTTTACCTTATAGTAAAACACCTATTACCATCTTTAGGTATTCAAAACTGGAGTGGTTGAATTGATGTGGAAGGATTTAAAAATGTTCTGTAGCAGGAAAAAGGGATCAGTTCTCAAACTTTGGCATATTCTTGATTTTTTAACGCATGTTTTACTCTCCCGTTCATGCTATATGTGTATAAAAATGAAATAGAGATCACTGCCTTTCTAGGCCATCCATTCAAGATAGTCCCTCCTGTCAAATGGTACCAAGAGATTCCTTTCCAAAACCCACCCCCCACCCGCTGTTTTAAAAGGATAGATAATTCAGTCATCAAAGCTCATGGAAATGAGTGTATCTGCTCTGTATCCCTTTATGAGACAATGGGTTGAGAACCAGTAATCTGCATTTTATTGTTAATTGGTTTTATTGTCAAAAAAGCCTTTAGCTTTTCTTATGAATTTTTGTATATCTGCATGGAGTTTAGTTGCCGGATCAGCCTAACCCACGACAATCACTTTATAAAAACTTATATGTTGCTTACACTACTTGTATATCCCTTTCCTATGTGCTTTTTTGTAATGAAGTAGGTGGCATTTTCTTCTTCTCTAAAATGTCCTTTGCGGTTCTTTACTGCATGTTCTATAGCTCCTTAAAATCAAATTTAAAGTTCAGACAGTAGAACAGTAGACTACATTCCACTACCTACCAAGAGTGCTTCAAACAGAAATAATTTCACTGCAATCAAGGAGTTTTTAAAAAAAGTTGGTTTTGTTCAAACTGATATGCAATCACACACTCTTCATCCTCCCTTTTCTTTGACTTCCTTGAATCAAATCAGAGGCAGCTATCAAATCAGAGGTAATCCATCAGTTCAAAGACCAAATAAAACATTTGTCTCCACCAAAAGTCATTTGTGTGAGCAATGGATCACACAGAAAAATTTCAGAGTAAAGTCGTGAATGTTATATATAAACAGGCTTCTGTACTGTTTTTCCCAGCCTGAGTAATCCCTGTAGCTCACAAAATTTCAACAGACTAAACAATTTATTTTCATCTGAGATCAATGAAAATGCAAAATTTTTCTCATGCTTTGTACATTTATATAATTCTATTCTATTTATCTGCATCTGGAAGGAAGCCTGAAATGCTTACTGGTTTAAAAGATGCATATCTTCAGATTTTAAAAAAACTTAGTATCACCAGATTCACTAATTAACTCATGACCCTGTTGGGCTGGGGGGGGGGAGGTGCGGGCAGGGCAGAGGGGAATTAAATGGAAAAAAAAAAAACCAACCTAGCATGAGCCTTTAATATTATTAAGAGTGATATTTGCATTTCCTTGGCTACACAAAGGCATATGGAAAGAATATGAGATACAGTTTAGTTTCCTAAGTGTTCTATATTAAGTACATTTTTGAGTTAGCTCTAATGGAACCAATGGTTTTGGATATAATTAATTTTATGGAAATAGTTCTTGCCCAGAATCTATTATTTATATGTCAACAGGGACAGTCTACTTCAGTTCTACTTCAAAGGCTCATAAATATTGAAATTGTGTAGTTAGAATCACTTACAGACAAATTTAATATTTCATTTATAGAAGATATCTGTTTTAGTGAAGTCCACCAGAGCTTATTATGCAGACAATATACGCATTTGAAAATACGTTTCTCCTAGCTGGTAGAGAGTAACATTTTAATATATTTGCTTTTATATCACTTTTATTCTTTTCAGCATTGAATTACTGAGCAGAAATCCACCTACTTTGATACTTCCCATAACTTACTTACAGTTATGTTTTGCGATTGGATTTTTCCTTCTGAAAAACTGCATAGAGCACTAATAATGCCTTTGAGTAACCTAATAAAAGTTGTAGTAAAGCTGAGAAGTGAAATATGGTTTTGGACATGGTAAACGCTATCCATTTATGATAAATGAGCATTTATGAAGAACTGATGTAATTTGTTGTGATTTTACCCAGCTGAGACAAAGACAAGCATCCCAGGATCTTGGTTCTTTCTCCTCAGTCTGTAAAGATCCGAGTCTTCACCTCTTACTTTTGAGAAGAAATGCAGAAACTGGGCTAGGGAGGAAGGCGAGGAAAAAAAGGTTGGTCCCTAAATGCAGGGAAATAGCATAACACCTCATCTGAAGACCTTTAAAGATCTTTGTGCCTCCACTTTCCAGGAGGCACATCAGGGTGCTGGAAAACTGTACTCATGAAATCTTCATCATTTAGGGAGTTGGGTAGAAGCTTAAGAATCACCATCAAGCACTGGTGCCTACATGCCAGGTGCATCTAAGTCAACTGGATCTAAGAGTTTCCCCACCCAAATACCTTACTGACATTTCACTTTCTTTTTAGCTGTTTTACTAACACTAAATTCAACTGTAAGTGGTGCTGAAACATCTGTTATTTTCTAGGAATTTTTTCAGTAACATGCTCTACCTCCTTAATACATGTTGGTAAATAACACTTATTTTGGACTCAGTCGTTTGGATCAACATGTTATCCTCCAGGAATGAGAATCTCCCAGGTTTCTTCTTCTGTTACCTCGAGTAACTCAGCAAGAAGGAAAGCATAAATTTTTGGTTGTCCGCAGACATGACACAGAGCTTTCAATAGCTCTTTGGTGTGTTTACTTGGCAGAAAGGAGGGAATAAGCATGCTGTGCTATTAAATTCTCTCTCCTGATGTCTTCAGTTTCCCACCGCGGGGACTAAACCTCTGCAGTGCAGAGGCAAAGAGCAAGCATTTTGGCTGGGCTTCATTCTATGCTTTCTCCATGTTTGCTTCACAAGGATGGGTGATAGTGACTGTTTAAGGCAATGAGGATCAGATGCCTGTGGTGTCACTTCAGCATTCAAAGGAATGAACCCAGTGGTGCATCTGAGCTGATCTATGTAGAATTTCTCACCCCAAAACCGCATTAGAAAGGCGGTGAGCATAGGCCTGCATGGAGCGGGTGCGCTCTGCTTGTCATCTCATCTAAGTAATGAGGCGAGATGCCTAAAGCTGACACTAATTTAAAATCTTAGAGGCACCGATTATTTTGCTCTAAGACTAGCTCTGTTTGTTGTTTTTCTCTCCGTAATCACTTCTTTTCCTGCATGACAAGGCCTATCAGATTGCTTATTCCCTGACAGCAGAGTGACGGCTTGCCAGTCAAGCCGCCGCAGGCGGTTAGCTGGCCCTTTTGTCACTCCTGGCATCTCGCTCGAAGCTGCTCAGGCATTAGGTTTTGATGAGATTTCAGGAAGGTGCACAGTCCAAGCCTGACACATTCAATATGCCAGCTCTCATCCAAAATAGACAGAACAGGAGCTCTTTGCTAAAGCAGTGTTGCAAGGGAGTAATTTGTTTGCCAGCTGTGAAACTGCTTCGGGATGGAAGGGAAGTGGGTGCCAGGTTATTACTTAACGCTGCTACTTTCCCTTCTGTTCACAAATCAGAGGTAAACGTTTGGAAGAACCAACAGCCTGGTTTTGTTTTGTTTTGTTTTGTTTTAGATGGTCGTCTAATAAGCAACACAGTGAGATTTGGCTTTTCAGTTTTTAAATAAAAAACAAAAATCAAGAGTCAATTAGTATCTGTATGTCCTAACATTTGACAAGAGATATTTAATTATCCATGTGTCCATACGCACCTACTTGGAATGTGCATTTGATTATTCCACACTTTTCAAAGGGTTTTCTCACTGGAATGACAGCCCTATAGATTCAGTTAATGAGAAGAACATAAATTACCAGTCATCAAGACTGGTTTTCAGACTTCTCTCTGCCCTTTCCCTGGCTAATGAACCTTTCTTATTCCTGAAGCAAGTTGAATAAACAGGGCAAATGGCATCCTGACAAGAACATTTGTTTTCTTGTTTCAGAAAGTGATTTTCTTAATATCTTACAGAGTGCTAGAATCCTCAACCAAAATAGTTTTTGCACTATGTCATTTGTGAAGAGCCATCTGAAAGAAAAAGTTTATTCTGTAAAATTAGTTTCCTTTCATAACTGATAAATAGTAAAACAAAACCAAATTTAATAACTTTAATCTGAATTGCTATTAGAAATTTTTAACACATAGGCTTTTTCTGTTCTACCAGAGGCAACAGTTTCTTACAATATTTTAAAAGTTTGAGATGAAAATTTTGAGTTTCAGACAATTTTTCCAAACCACAGATGCTATTCTGGAAGATCTTTAAGGATATATTAATATCTTCAAAGTAGAACAAAGAAACAGACTTTCTCATCATTCTTCTGCATTGATCAGTATACATTGCATGAGAAACTTCCAGTAAGTGGCCTTTTCAGCAAGATGTTAGTGAAAGAAGATATTTTCTATGGTGCTGAAGCTAAATATCAAGATTATACAAAAAAAAAAAAAAAGAATAGATTCCCTGTTCCTTGCAGGGGGGTTGGACTAGATGACCTTTGAAGGTCCCTTCCAGCCCTAACCATTCTATGATTCTATGATTCTACATTTAAAAAATATTTAGACATTTTTAACAAGCTAATTTGAAATATTTCTAGGAAAATATATTAAGTCATACAAACACTTAAAAATATGGTTAATTTTACTCACATAAGCAGTATCATCAAGAGATACAAGTTCTCTATAGCTTAGGCCTGTTACCATACTGGAACAGAAATATCCATGCAAGACGCTGTGCAGTCCTGTCACGTGCTCGTTCAAATGAAATGCAAAAGAATTTACCTGGTATCTCACCTGATCTCTGCCTTCATTTCTTGAATGTCCTAACAAGCTACTTTAAGAGGTAATGCTTCCCAGATTAATGGTTTTGACCTTGCTTCTATCTCTGATTTCTTCTTTCCATCACTTATCATCCAAAGTCAGACTGCATCCCTTCTAGAGGATAAAGGTGAGTTTTTTTCAAACGCACTCGAAGTTCTTAAAATAAAAAAAAAATAAACTTGTGAACAACAGATGAATAAAAAAGCTCATATACACTAACCATAACTGCTAGCGGGGCTTCAAACCACTGTAGTTAGCTAGGGAATTGGTTTTGGTTAAGGTTGTATCCAAAGTTGTGCTTGAGATGCATGGTTCATAACTTATAATTTCCTTCTCAGCTGCTTGTATTTCTTCTGTCTCCAGATTTTGAGTTTTCATGTTGGCTCCAAGCTTTCCAGAATTTCATCCCAATAGATAAGCTGGAAGGGTTTTAGCCTGATTCCTAAAAACGTTCAATGACCTACACCTGTGCTGATACCAACAGGTTAAACTCATTTGAGTGAAATAAAGTTACATCCTCTGAGTTTTACACATAGAGTTTTTCCTTTTTATAGCTAGTGGCTCATCAACCATAAGTAAAAAAATATAGCTAATGATTTCTAAGCACAAAAGAATCAATTTACCCAGAGCATGAATAATGTAGGCATAAAGCTCCATACTAAGTTATCTCGCAGACAGAATCCAAGCACTCTTTGAAATGCTTAAAATCTCCCTCTTGGGTAAACACGTAGCATGTGCGTAGCCTAGACTTTGCCACTCTTGTTCTTCCTTTGTCCGTCTCATCAGCTCATTAGATAGTTCTCTTGTCCCACACGTCTGCACACAGCACTATAATCCCACTTCACCAAACTGAATGGCTGGGGAGCACGCTTAGAGGATGCAACTTCAAACTGGATAAAACCTGACTGCAATGCAACCACCAGAAGTGGGAGTTAATGAAGTCTGAATTTCAAACGTAATGTTTAAGAGCTGGTTTCAATACCAATGTCCTGCCAAGAGTACAGACCTAGAACAGAGGCGCAAGAACACAGGATGGGAGGGTCCTAGGTGAGTTTCTTTAACAGAGCAAGTGCAGAAATCCTAGAGCTAATGAAAGAGTAATCTTTCTGGGAAAGCAAAAAAAACTTCCATCTGGTTTGGTCATATTTGACTCTCTTTCCTGGTGGCAACAGATGAGCTTAGTTTGGTCATTTTAATAGTTAAGTAAAAAGTTGTTGCAAAAGTACTCAAAGGAGTGGTCCCAGTGACTGTAGAAAACAAGCAACCACTTGATTCTGTTTAAAGCACTGTTTTCCTGTAAGGTGTAATGGGTAGCTACCGTCTCCCATTTCAGGTCCTTCGATGTTGTCAAGTGCATTTACAACCTTTTGTGTCTTGGAGTCTTCACTGGTTTTGTGTGATTTTAAACACCTTCCATCTCAATAGTAGCTGCAATTAAATGATAACAAAAATTAATTAAATAGAATAGTTAGGAAAGTTTGTGAAGGAAGTTTTAGCCAATTGAGATGAAAAGGCATATAGAAATAAAAAAAAAAGCAAGCTGGTTTACCTGTTTGCTTTAAATTAATGGAGTTTCCAAATAAAGGACGCACAGTTTGAGACTTATATTTTTGCAATAAATATATTTCCTCCCTACACATAAAATGAATCTTTATATGGGCTGCTTAATCCATGAATGTTTGTGACGATTAACCAGCCATTTGCTAACATGTTCTTAGGCGTTTCATAGGTATTAACACATGGCAATACTTTATGCCTTTTTATTAATTTTATGATCATGCTTATGAAATATTTTATTTAAGAGAATACTTTCTTTAAAGCACAGGGATATTCTCAGTACCAGCTGAGTCCCTTAGACTTCTTTGAGTACACTAAGCCAAAGATCTAAATAGGGATTTCTAATGTTTATCATCCCCCACTGCTCAACAGTATATGTGCATTTTACAAAGAGTTGGAAAAAAAAGATAAAAAGGATTTATTTATTTGCTTTCCTTTACTAACTAGAGCCAGTGAGGTCACTGAACACAACCACTCCTGAACTCACTGAGAGATAAAAGTCTGAATTCTTCAGCTCAGTCCTCTATTTCTGACAGTATTTATGACACCAGCTTCCACGCAGCTTGTAGTAAACGAGTGAGCGCTTGGACACTGGGTCCTGTAAGATTTTCTGCTGTATAATTTAGCTTCAGGCTATGCTGGACAACTGTTAGTAAGCTCAAATTGTTGCTAAACTTAAATTGTTGTTACCCTTTAGATTTGCACTACTTCTGAGTACAGTTTGACTCTACACCTCTCTCTCACTTACTAAATGTTTGCAGGTTACCTCCAAGTTGCATTTTGGATGACATGCATTTTGATTGCTATTTGAGAATGTAACCCTTTTTTCATCCTCAAGTTTTCATGTGCTGATCTTGTGTAGCATCTGTAAGTGTTTGCTGAATAGTTCACAAAAGCAATTAAGAGGTAACCATTATTTCATCAACCAAAGTTGATGACATTTTCAGGGTTCACATATATTTTCTTGGACTGTTGCCTGAATATTTTTGATAAATGAATAGTATGTCATCCCAAGGAGAGGCTTTCTAGAACTCATTGCTTTTATTCATGAAAAAAGCACGTGCTATTTTTCTTCTCATATACCAGCAGTTGCCCTGATAGTATCCTGTGCTGTGAGAAAACACATAAAATTATATAAACCAGCACTTGAAACTTCCCTATGATCTCTCCTTCAAAAACCATGCACAGCAGCAGCATAATTCTATCATTAGGGGGTATCAAACAAACAAAGGCCAGGAGTGTGGCCATAAAAGTGTTGACAGAGGACTGATATTACATATATTACATCACTGTTCAGAACATATTGAGAGTAGAAACATCTGGGTCAGTAATAAATTTTGAACAAGCTGAAGAGTTAGGACGGAGATTGCGGTGTGCTGAGTTGTGAAGATAGAGCTTAGATCCTGAGAAAGGGAAATGGAGAAAAAAAGGTATTCTGGTGAGACTGAGGAAAGAATTTAAAGCTTTATTAATGCATTAATAATACATTAGGTAGCAGGGATGGAGTGCTAAATCTGGACATACATCATGGCTCTGTCAGCATTGGATTTTCTTCAACAACTGACATGAGGAAAGAAGGAAGCAAGCATTGGCCAGCTCTTTTTGTCATCTGAGAAGGAGGAAAGGGTGACTCCAAGAAACCTTCTGATTCTTGGACTTAGACATCCTCATTATGCTTCCTGCAAAGTCTAAAATGATAACGTTGAAAATGTTGTAAAATAGTTGTTTGGGGTGACTATTGAGATGGTCTTTCTGGAGAGCTTGTTGTACTTCATGGTGGAAACAAGTAATATAGCATAAGCTGCATATCATTAGCAGCAAGTCATCAGCAAGGACTCAGGAATTGTGACTTATTCTTTAGCAGTTTTGTATTAAACCATTTTTCTGGAAGAAGTTAAGTCACAGTAATTTGGAGGTTTTGGATGAATTTCTAGAATATGCATTATAAAGCAGCTTAGATCACCAGATGGTCTTTAAAGACACTGACCTCAATAACAGGGAGGGATTTTAATACAGTAAGAGTACATTCAACTTTCCATCTCATTTTACCACTGCAATACTATAGTAGAAATAAAGTAAGAGTCTGGGATGTGGAAGCAGCCTCTGTCTCAGAAGCAGGAGCGTTCCCTGTGAAAAGCAGCCATTTCTTGCTAACCGCAGCAGTAGCCCAACCTTGAAATTGAGTTCTTCTGAGCTTGGCAAGCACTCGCGCTCCATCTCCCTGTTGTTGGCATTATACATCCATTGCAGGATTCAGTTATACTTGTATACAATTATACAACATTGTATAATTTCAGTCCATGGCCAGTATTCTTTTCTAGCATGTCCATAGAAACATTGAAGAATAGACCTGGAAAAGAACAACATGTCATCATTTTCTATCTCCTTTCTCCATGGGCAGACCAACTTTAAGTGATCTTTACCGGTGCTTGTCTAACCTATTCTCAAAGACTTCCAATGATTTCTACAGCCTCTGGGGCAATTTGTTCTAGTCCATTGCTACATTTATTGTTAAAAAGGTTTTCCTGACATCTAAAATGAATATTTCTTGCTGCCATTCAGGCACTCTGTGTCTGTTCTGTACATGATAAAGAGTAAATTGTTGCCTTCCTCTTTGCAGCACTCTTTTATGCTTTTACAGGCTATTGCCACTCTCCTCTACAGCCTTATCTCTCCTAGATTTTAAACAACCCGGTTTCAACTTTTTTTGTTGTTTTTGATGTTTTCTAAACCTCTGATCATTCTGTTTTTGGTTTTTTTCTTTCAACTGATCAACATCTTTCATGAATTATGGCATGTAAAATTGCACAATGACCTTAAGATACAGCTAGGCTACTGTTTATAGATACAGTTTATCCATTTATATGCTCTTCCCAAAAATGTTAATGTTTGAGTCCTATTCATGTTATAATCCATTTTACCTGAAGGACTTTTTCTGTAACACTGCTAAGAAATCAGACATTTCATAGCTTGTAGTTATGCTACTGATTGGTCACGCATAAGTAGAAAACTTTACACTCGTCTTTCCAGAATTGCATCTTATTTTTTCAGGCCATTTCTCTAGTTTATCCAGATCCATTTCAGATCTACTCCAGTAACCCATCCTCTTCCAGTTTCATTTTGTTTCGCTACAGGAGGCAGTGCTAGAGTCAGTAGACCCTTGTAGAAGTTCAGTCCGTACGTTCTTCCCTTTGACAGTGGGCTCGGTTACAAGTTTCATAGCCAACATCAGATTCTGCCATCCGGACCGCATCTCCCTAGCTTGCTTATGAGAATCTGCTATGAATCAGTGTCAGATTAACATCTAGATAATGGTTATCTGCTGCTGCTTCTCTACTTATGAGTTCTGTTTCTCTGTTATAGAAAGATAACAGATTTCTTTGATATGATTTGTTCTCAATAAATCCATATTGGCTATTGATCATCTTTGTTTCTTCTTGGTACTCATTTTTTCTCAGAATTTTTCTGGCAAATTAAAATCAGGTAGTTAATTTATAATTATACCAATTTGTAAGCAGGCTATGCTTTTCTCTTTGTTCAAGAGAGCTTTTATTTTGTTGCTCTTCAGTCATCTAGTATCTCACCACATTTCTAGAGCTATTTAGAGTAATCATTAAAACATATTTCTTATGTCACCTCTTTAAATTATATAGGTTTATTGCACCAAATAATTTCAAAATATCTGACCTCCATAGGTGTTCACTAACTTCTTTCCTTATTCCAGGCTAAAGTAATACCTTTTTGTCACTAACAGAACTTATATCAGTCAACTGATAGCAAATGTCATTCATTCTCTGAAAACATTGATGGAAGGAATGTCATCTATCTGTCGACATTCTTGATGCCATTTCCCAATACATTTCCCTCTCTGTTGAGCTGTAGCATAATGTTTTCCTATAGCATATATTACAGCACGTTTCTCACAGCATTTCCTATCACTTATATTGCCTCTCTTATTCCCTTTAATGTCCTTTGATAGCTTTGTCTTTTTTTGTGCCTTGAACTCCCTGATTTTATCCCTTTGTGATGTTACTCTATCATCTTCTCCTCTAATCTGACCTCATTTCTGCTTTCTGTAAATTTCTCTCTTATTTCTTGAAGTCTGAAAAGAATCCCTTGTTTAGCCAGGCTGATAGCTCCCATTAGGGTCTTATCCTTCCTTTGTTTACACTAATCAATGTTTCTGATTCTGTTTCTTTGTTTACTTTTGTCTTCTGTCTTAGGTTGCCTCCCCATAATATCTTAGGTGCTGGTTATTTGAGGTGAAAGAAGGTTGCATTCTTGGAAATGTCAAAGCTTATATATGTAAAAAATTATTTCTGAAAAAATCCATAATATGCTCTTGTACCTGTTGATTGGATACATATTTGTGACAGTCAAGGAAAATCGTGTCATAAAAGTATCATTTTGAGTTCTTGTTCTTACTGTATCAGTCATAAAATTCTTCAGCTGGATCATAAAACTTTAATAATATAGCTCAAATCATTGTTATTAGCAGTATATATAAATATATATATATACTGTAAACATTTGTAAGCATCATAAATGCAACTTCAAAATAAATTGTTAGAAGTACTATTTTCCTGACAAAATTTACAGGATCTTCGTGGAATGGAGTATATATTGCTACTCTCCAGTAAATATTAAATACAATTCTTGTTCAGAGGGAGATATTTCACAACTATGAATATCGTTACAATATCATTCCTCGTCTGAATCAGGTGCTATTTAGGAAGGCACTCTGAATCATTTATAAAACTTTTAACATGGTCAGCATGTCACGTATTTTTACATGTATGGAATTAGGAGTCTTTCTTTGAATAGATTCAGATACCTCAGTGGCAAAGCTCTTTCTGTTGGACTTTGAGGATAAATTGGTTAAATTTTAAATAATTAATCTATATTATAGGTGACAAGAATTAAGATTTGGTAAGCCATTTCCAGGAAATGCTCTGGATATTGCTATAGCTAATGAAACATAAGTTTTTCATTTCGAAGTTTTGACTCTAGGACCACTTAATGAAACATTTTACTTACATGCTAAATGCATTACCAGAAATAAGGTATAAATACTGCTAGATGCTCAGATAAATATTGCTTCTGTTCTCTTAGCATATTACATATTAGCATTTAAAGGCTGCATGACCAGAACCTGAATAACTTCAACTAAAATAAGGTATTTGATAAAACCAGTATTAGAAAGGTCTCAAAAATTATCTTCTAGCAGTATTCTTAAAAGGAGGTAATATTTTTTACCAGACGTGATCATTTCAAGTAGCCGTCTATATACTTCCTCTTAATTCAGGTAAATTAAAATATATTACTGAATACTTTAATATATAGTGAGCCTTGACAAGACACGACTCTTACTTACATCTTCTTCCATTTGTTGGCAAGAAGTTAAAGAATAAGTTAACGAAGCAAGCAGTCGTAAAGGCTAGGTTTTAGCTGAACAACAGATATGCAGAAGAAGGTGTACCAGCAGAGATTTACTTTTAGCTGCAAAGTTTAAAGACATATGGAGGAAAGACTTAAAAATTTCCAGCCATGTGGTATTTGTTCACCTTTGAACTTTGAGTGAAACTCACAAAGGTTTGGGACAGCTTTGAGATATTTCTGAGGAGCCAGAGCTGTTTTCAGGAAGACAGGGGCAGCTGGCTCCAGTTTGTCAAAATGACAGATACAGAGCCAGCCCCACGTGAGTGAGACTGAGACACCAAGGATTTGTGTCCATTTATACCAGAGAAACCTAAGACACACAGGCCCAATATATGACATAAAACCACAAATGACCTGCTGGAAGATCAGGGCCATTTATAACATTCCTATAAGGTACGTGCTACTTACCTAGAGGAGAACTGGAAGCAAACCTAGGAAAAAATGACTGCAGGTGCCAGAGAAAGTCTAGGTTAAATCAAGTTTGAGTCCAGCCTCCCGTAATCACTGTCTTCATAGGAGTCACTCTCCAAGTCTTTGTAAAGCAAAGGTTGAGTTTAGGAATAAACAGCCACAGACTGCTACCACCATATTCAATCTACAACAGTCACTGCAAAGCCAGTAACTTAAGATACGGGAAAAATAAGTGGAAAAGGAAGTTCCACGTGTCCATGTTTCAGAGAACTGATACAACTTGAAAAAATCCTTCAAAGAAAGAAAGACAGCTCAGTGTTTGAGACACTCATATGCTTCATTAATTTAAAGGAAAGGTGAATACTTTTGTTTTCAGAACTTCAAAAATCATTTGGCATTCATGAGGCAATCCAGTTGTAAACAAAGTATGACTGTAATTGCATTTCAGTTTGCTCCTACTGAAAGCTAAAAAACAGGGCTGATTTTTAGGTGAGATGTCAGAGGTTGTTGATTAAGCCAGTCATTGTGAAATAGTAAAAGGTCAAGGCAGTACTTCAATTTCATTTAGCTGTAATTCTCATCACCTAAATTTCACATAAAAGAGATGTATTCTCCTTTCTATTACCGATGATTACATAGCACTTGCCACAAAAGTCACCCCAAACCACTCCATCACCCCAAGTTCAGATTTGTTGCACTCCTGAGGCAGAGCAGACACATGACCGAGGCTGCTCACTGGGGTGGTGTGGCATGAGTGAAGGATGAGTTGCCCAAGGTCTCCTGGAAACCCAAGTTACTATGCAACTCCAGCATCTTCTCCCATGCTCTGACTGCAGTCTCATTTGCAGCCTTAATAGTTAGCTTTTAAAGTGTGCCTTATCCTCTAGTGAGCATCCAAGACAGACCAAGATACCTGACATGCTTTTGTTACCGATATTCTTTTGCTAGTGATGGCTACTCTAGGGCATTTCTACATCACTTTTCTTGAAGAATTTCCTACTAAATATGTGAATGTCCAACCTGATGCTCCCATCAGCACAGACATGAGTCTGATTTGTTTGATCAGAGAAAGTACGCAAAAAGATGTTCTTTTTAAGGTAGAGACAGAAGGGAAAAGATTAAATAAAGGAAAGAGTTTCAATATCAAGAAGATAAATGCAGCTACTTCCTGATCATCTCTAATCTGTCATTTAAAAGAGAGCTTCTTACAGTTTGACAGGACTGGAACACACGGAAAAGGAGACACTTTAGAAGTAATTGAAGAGAAGAGCTTACAGTGTGATAGACTGTAACTGAGATCTTTAACAGAAGAATGAAGCAAGCTATCAAGATTAGTATCAGGAAAAAAAATGGTGTCACTGGGAGAAAACATCTTGGATTGCATTGCTACTTCTCAAGCCTGGCTGATGAGCATCTTTGCTCAATAAGATGTGCTAGCTTTAAGTAAATGACAGTGTTTAACAGCCACAGAATATCTGCCCAAATCAATTAATTGAAATGCCACTGAAGGTCTTTGACAGAGAAAAATGTTTGAGGACCTGGTGATTCAATCAGTTAATACTTTCCCTTTATTTGCTAGCTGCAGGTGCAGAATAAAATAACATGCTAATGCAGATAGATAGAAGCCTAGGCAATATTTCCTCCTTTGCGACCCAGGCTGAACACAATTTTTTTATAGGTTAGAAAGGGAAGAAGTGTCGCTGTGAACAATTACATTTTGAATGCCATATCTATTTTCTATGGAGCATGCTGTATTTTTTAATCAGTACTTCGATCTTCTGAGTGTGATAGAAGAAATCAAGCCACAAGATTGCATGCAGCATGCAAAACCAAATCACCGTTGAAGGAAAGGGAGCAGCATTGGGCAGCCACAAAGGACATTTGTGCAGTACTTGTGAATGCTGAAAAAGGAGGTGCTGAGAGAGAAAGAGAATCTGTCATAAAAACTCTTCAACTTACCTCATAGAAAAAGTGATCTCTGGGACCTTTTCTAATCTCTTATCCATTATCCAATTTGAAATTCTTACTTTAGTTTGTGTTACTGAACAAGCTTGCATTTGTAATAGATGAGTCTTCAGGTGATGTCCCTGAGCATCAAGTACATTGAGAAAAGGATCATAGGGCCAGAAGTAACTTTTGACTCATCAAGCCTTATCAAGATTATTCTGACCTGCTTGAGGCCTGAAGTCTTGCCTACAATAACTGCTACTTCCCACTGAGTTACAGAAATGACATGAACTCTCACCCTGCATGTTCACTTGTTTGGAGCAGTGTTTATACAGGACAGCCAGTGTAGAACTGACTTCCGAGGACAACGTGCTAGCCCCTCTTACTGAACATGGTCTTCTGTCCTGGTTCTAGGCTTTAGCCCAGTGCCCTGTACTGGAGAGTACACTCCTTGATCCTTCACATAGATGCGTTTTATATAGCTCTGATAAAAGCACATCAAACTTCATGTAAAAACAGCTACTTTTTTCCACCTTTGATCATTAGTAATGTTCCATTTGTTAGCTTGAATTTATTCATGGCCAGTCTATACTGCTTAGATCTGTGTTGTTCTATCTCTAGTAACTTCAAAGTAAAAATATTTTCAAAACCTCATTTTTTTCCACAAGAAGGGATGGAAGGCCAAGCCAGTGAACCTATCTGAAAACTGTGTCATTTGTGTCTAGGTTATGTCTAGGTTCATTTTCCATCTCTTCTCCTCAGCTTTATGCTTACACATGAGCAAACCTCTTTTTTCAAAATCTTTCATTTCTGAAAATGAAGGACGAAGATTAAATTGAAGTTTTGCCAATCCCTTTAGTATTTTTTATATCACAAATGCTGCTCTCTAAAATTGTCCTTGAGGCAAATCATTGAGAGAAGCAAAGACAAATCATTTAGAGAGAATATTTATCAAAAAAATGTTTTAATAAATGGGCAAGAAGATTTTTCATAGGAAAAAAATACCCAAACTAAGAAAACTTAAAGAAATCACATATTTAGATGAATAGACAAGTAATATTTTGTGGTTGGTGCAATACATAGTAAGAAATGTGTCATTTTGGCTCAGCCAGTGAACTAGAAAATTTGAAATCAGCTAGAAAATATAAGAGCTGAAGGTACATAAATCAGCTGTGAAAGAAAAACCTTTTAGATTTTGCTATTAATCAAGATCACACGATACTTGAATCTGAAATATGATATGGAGTTTGTTATTGAAGTCTCCGTATTAATTGACCTTCAGCTATTGTTGTTCCTTTAGTATATCACGAAAAACAAGACAATGTTTTTATCGTATTCAATTCTCAATAATGAATATTTCCACAGTGAGCAATATATGCAATTTATGCATTTATTGTCCTCTCCTAATTATACTTCCATTTAGAGAGTGACATGCAAGCTCACGTTATTGTAGAACATAGAACATACTGCACAAAGTAAGATATATTTTCAGGCTGTTATACAGAAGCATAATAACTATGAGCATTATGTTTTTATAAAAATGTCTGATAATCTTGTGGCAAATGTTTGGCATTTCCTGATAATGCAGCTCCTTTAAGGTCACCAAAATCACTTAAAATCTTTAGAAATATGAAGATCATAGCATGTTATTGAGAAGCAGTAGCAAAACCTGTGTGTACCCAAAAGTCATGATTTAAAGATCTTTGTGAAAAGGTCATAATCAGTGTTCTTAGCCTATAAGATTAAGATGTATCAGTATTTCCTATTCAGTGTATGTACATGCAGTAACATATAGGGAAGTCAGTAGCAATAGCCAGAGAGAGATACACTGATGATGTAGCTTCTCTGGGAGTCACAACACCAAGAAGGTGCCATGGTGCAGTTGTACTTCAGTGACTCTGAAATGGGTGAGATTGGGGTCTACCTGGATTCTTCATTGCAAACATTGATATGATATTAGAATACAAGAGCAGGGAAGCAACTGGAGGAGGCAGCAGAGATTTTAAAGACCCTTCTTTAGTTTGTCACTGAGACTGGATTACAAGCTTTTGATTTTAGCAGTCAGATAGAAGCACTTACTGTCCAAGATATTTTTCTTCTACTCTGCCTGATCTTGAGAATATTGTGATAAAAGAATCACTGTTCTTTTATCCCTTTAGGATTACGCTACTGAAATGAAGCATACATGAAGTTTTAATTTAAATCCAGGCAGAATCTAGCATTGATTTTCTTGCTGAGTTTCCACATCTTTAAAGATTTTTGAAGGAACATAAAAAAATCTCTTTAAAGTCCTGAGCTTTATTATGAACAGATATGTCTGCTCATAGTATAGTTAGAGTCTAAAATGTGTGCTATAATATGCCAGGACCAAATTCTTTATCTGCACTAGCTGATTACTAATTCTGACCTCTAAATAGAGTATACACCTGTTGATGTTTGTGTCTATCTCACGTGCTGAGATATACTGTGTCTCCCTTCTAGTCCTCATGCCCAGCCTTTATTTCAATGAATGCTGGAACAAAGAGTGTGACATGATCAATGGAGATGGACAAGAGAAGGAAAAGAGAACACAAAAATGAGTACCCACCTGGGGTTCTCACTCCGTACACACCCAGGACATGATCAGGGCATACAGCCAGATCTAGAAACTAGGAAGTACTTAATCTGTGTTTCTTCCTGCTCATTTGTCACACCTGAAAATCTACTGCACAAATACTTTAAAGAGAGTTTTGTTTTAGTTCTTATGGGTTGTTGTTAAAAAGTAGCTAATACTTGTGAGTTGTTTGGGGTTATTGACCAAAATGTAGGTAATTAAATTACCAGTTGTTTGGACCGCTTCTGTGTCAAGCATGGAATGAGTTTTGGTAGGGAGTCAAACTAGTGTTTCCTAAAGGCAAACCAAGTGAGCAGATGAAAGCAGAAAGATGTTTGAATTAGGAGTAATTTGATGTGCCTTCTAGCCTACAAGGAGTTGTTTTAATTGCAAACTACTCTTTTTAAAATCAGAGTCACCCTCACTGTCTTATCTTTAGCTTTCTAGAGTGGTGAAGTAAGACACAGATGTTATATCAGTACGTTTGTCCCATTGGCCTCAACACTATCCTGTTCAGCAGAAGGAGACATTAATTATATTACATGATGAATCACTGCTATCCTCAATAGTCAGTTCCAGTGTAAATACTTAGACTATTGCTTGAGACTGTTACTGATCATGAAATTTATTGATGGCGAAGAAATTCTGCCTTCAAGCATTGTCTTAGACATTATGGGTCAAATTCTTTAGTCCTTTAGATTCAAAGAATCGGGTTTTTGGGGGATACCAAGTTCATCTGAGTTAGTATTTTGCTCTGTGTTATCACTTAAAATGAAAACTACTGCTTGAGGTTGTGATTACAAACCAATAATCTACTAGGTTACAGGATTACAGCTTCTTCCTGTGTCCCAAAGAAGTTATCTTTTTTTTTTTTTTTTTTCCCTTGATTTCCTGGTACAGTTTTAAAGAGAGAGGTGGTGGCTGGCTGCATTTTTTTGTTATTGTCTCGTGGTTAGAGCACATCTATGGAGGCAAGTCATGCTTTCTTTGTGCTGTAACCGTTGGATTATTGCATTTGGGATATGAACCAACAATTCCTCCTTCTTTCATTCAAACACTTAAAAAGAGGAGTTTCTGTCAGTGATCCCATGAAGACATCACCTCAATAATGCACCAAATAATGGGTTTCATATCCACAGAGGTGTGAATATACACAGGATTTTCTCTACCTTGTTAACGGAGTTTCCCAGTGGCGAGTCGTTGGCTGGCTGGAGCCCATTTAGAGATGCCCGACTCCCCAGGTTGTGCAAACTCTGAACCCTAACCATGCCCTCCTTGGCAGTGCTGAGCCGCAGGCACTCTGAATCCACTTGGCCCATGCAGCTCCCAGAAACCACTACCGTCAGCACCTCCCTTTTCCTATGCACTGTGCCCTGGTACCAAGGGCAGCAAACAGCTAATCCTTTGGCTCACTCTCAAACTCAGGCTCAGGCCAAAAATCTCTGTCTCTTGTGCAAAGTTTGCCTGTCTGTGGTTACTTTTCCTTTGTATCTGTCCTACCTACATGTTCTGGTTTGGACTGGGACAGAATTAGTTTTTCTTTTTAGCAGCTAGAAGAACTCTGTGTTTTGGCTTTAGTCAGGGATTCGTTATGAATGTTGATAGCACACTGATGTTTATAGTTGGTACTGAGACATCAAGGACTTTTCAGCTTTCATGTTTTACAAGTGTTCAGGAGCACAACATGCTGGAGTGCGGAACATAACGAGGACAAAGGTTCAACTCCCTTACAATTTGAGTTTAGATTTAAGATTGAGGGCCAAATTGGCCAATGAACTATTCCATATCATAAAATGTCATGCCCAGTATGTAGGCAAGGGTTAACCTGAAAGAAGGGCTCTTGCCCTTCCAGAGGCTCTCGCTCGGATTCTTGGAGTGTTATCTCTCTCTCACTTCATCTTTTCTGGACTCTCGCTCATCTGGGATTGCAGTGTCGGGACTTAACTTTTTTGGAATCGTTTACCAGGTTGGGACAGGTATTGGTCACCAAGTGATGAGCAATTATACTGTGCAGCACTTGTTTGTTTATATTATTAACATTATATATACATTAATATATCATTATTATTATTGTTATTATTAAATTGTACTTATCTCAATCCACAAGTCTCCTTCCCTTTTTCCCTTTAATTCTCTTCCCCATTCCCTGAGGTTAGGAGAGGGTGAGCAAGAATCTGTGCAGTATTTAGTTGCCATCTGGGCTAAACCATGACACCAGACCTTCTTGAAGTATGTTAGACAGCATGTCCTTATGGCCAGGTCTTTCATTGCATCCACCCTTCATGTTTGCACCTGCAACACACTCCATCACAGGCCTGATGCACCACTTGTTTTAGGGGCCAAATATCACACTGCAGCTGGAAAGGTTTTGACACGAAAGTGTCAGATGGTCTTTGAAGGAGCTTGCAGGATGTCTGTGGTGGAGGAAAACACAAAATATAGCTCTTCTGACTGCCAGTCATATTTGTCCAAGCATCTAAATTGTCTCTCATCTTAGCACAGAGATGACATAAAGAAACAGATCAGTTCCCACCACAGAGTGACAAAGACCCGGGTGATATATTTGCACTGAGTAATCTATGCAAAAAATTGTTTACATTTTTTCTTTTCTATTATAAAAATTGAACTCTGTTAATGAGCACTCACATTTCCTGTTATCCTCATCTCTGCTGAAATGTCAAATATGTTTAGTAGATATTCTCAGATTGGAAATCAAGAAAGAGGATGTTTAATTTCTCTAATTAGCTATAACATACAATATTCACATATGCCAATAAATAGTCTGTGGAAAACCGTATTTTCAATCATGTTTGCCCGTTAGGCCTATACTCGTTATAACTCACTCTGAAAGCAATGTCTTGTGACTCTTAGTGAAGGCATACTATTTTTCCCTGTGAATGACAGCCATCTCATCAAATAATAGTAATAAAAAAAAATATGTCGTGATACTGATTTCTTTCTTTGTTACATGCCCTGATGCATGAGAAGCAAATAAATATTTATTATTGAGAAGCATTACATCAAAGCTACATTAAACCACCTGTGAAGAACATGACTTTCTAAGGGTACAGTGCCACCACAAATGCATTATTTTGGTTGGCTTTGGTATAGGACAGAAGAAATGCTTTGACCCAAGTTCCTGATTCCTTTGATAGAAATGAAATTGTTTTGTACACTTTTGTAAGTATTGACAGTGTAAGAAGTTGGGCCAACAATAAAGCAGAGCATATTATTGCCATTTAGAAAACCTTCTGAGAGGTAATAAGGAAAAGGCATGCATAGAATACACACAAAATTTCTGAACAGGTAATTGTCATCCTTGGCTAATTTAGCAGGTATTCACCTCTCTTTCCCACATGGAACCGTTTGATTTTTTCCCCTTGATGCACAATTTTCTCTTTATTGTAGAACTCCAGCAGAAAGATGCTTTAAATTAAAGCATCTTTTCTGTTGTTTTTAATCTCACCCTAAGGAACAATCTACATGGAATCTTAGCTGACTTTGCAGGAGATCAAGAAGCAATGAAAACATATTTACCAAGAAGAATTTGTAGCTTAAAAATTTGGTATGATATATGTGCCTATACTGCTGCTGTTCTTAAGGGACCATGCAACCTTTAAAGTCAGAGGCTGGATAAGTACTTTTAGCTGATGGCTAAATGAAAGGGGATTTCAGAATTTTATCAACAGTTCTAAGGAAGATGAGCTGTTTAAGTGAAGTCATTATATACTCACTAGGGAAACAAAAAGGAATTGGGATGCCAATGATTTTGTACAGAGTTATAAACATTGCAGAGATAAAAGGAAAAATGTTTGTCTCAATCATATTCCCTTCCCCAATCAAAAAATCTATAGGAGAAATTTCTTCAATGGAAAGTCTTGATTTAGGGATTATTTTGATTAAGGATTATATATTTGCTTATTTTGATGAGATAATAAATACCTGGTGTATGTAGAAAGCTTACATATTTTTCATACAGATTTTTTTCCTTTCTCACTCATTTGCATAACTGTAGAAAGGAGTGGGTCCTATGTTGACAGAAATCCACTACAAGCAAACAATACTCCCCTTAATGGCAAGAAAACCCCTAAGAAACACATAAAGCCCTGTGAGGCAAAGACACAGTTTGAGTGCTTGCAGTTAGATCTTGAACCTTACCTTCCACAGGTTAAACTGTGCTAGAGGAAGAGGGAATAGTCTTCAACCATGTTTCTCACTTGTGCTGGTAGAAATCTGTGTATTTGGAGGAATATGGAGTACTACAAAACAATGACAAGAGAAGCTTTGTAAGTCATTAACTCATAAGCTACCCTACTGCAGCCTTTCAAAGTAAGTTTAGTTGGATAGTTGAAATGGGACAACCACTTAATGCCAACTTGTATCTAGTAGCAACCGCTTGGTATTATGTAGTCACTTCAGGTAATGGAAGCCTGGACCTGACAGCTTGGAATTGCTCTTGAATTAGTGCTAGTTTTTAAGTAGGAAAGTCATTTATCACCTGATTATTCTGCCAGTTCTTCTTACTGGAGCAGGCAGTTGTAGAAAACAGTTGTTCAAACTTTTTCCATTACCATGTCCTGAGAGCAGCTGGCAAAGACCTTCTACCACGAAAAGTTCATAAATCTCAGGTGAACTACACTCTTTCGAATAAATTCCAATATAAATCCTTAATTTCTGATTCTTTTTTGATGTGCATATGTTTAGCAGAATGTTTCTCCTTATTTGGAGTTTTCTGTGTTTTAAACTGTTTTATGTTCTCACTTTTTGGCTGAATACTTCACTTAAAGAATAAATCAGAAACCAGATAGCAGAAATTTCCGTTGTTCTTAACTTTGTTGATAGTGATTTAAACCCATAAACTAATCAACAATCAAACAAAAAACTGAGGTCAGGTTTTAAATAGCTATTTGATTTATTCTTTTTAAACTTGTTTTCAAATATTTTTTATGATGTGTTGCAAAATGAAGCTGATTCCAGAAAAAATAATGAAATGGGTTAAGCTGAAACTATTGATTTTTTTTTCCTTCGTTTAGACTAGTGAAAAAGCAGGCTTCGTCCTTCTGATTAATTTTGTCTATGTATTTACATTCTACAGCCAAAAAAGGGAATTTTTAAAGTAAAATGTTTACCTCCCCACATAAACATACACTTGTCCCATTTTCTATGCATATAGAGATGGAATAGTCTTATAATAAAACCTGATTTAAGACTTTGAAGCAGAGCCTCTGTATTTCCAGTAGTTATCAAAAGTTCAAATGTTAGGAATTCTTAAGAAAATCATAAAGAACAAAATGGAAAATGTCCATATGTGTGCCTACATATTGAGCACTGGATGCAAGTCTGCTCCCTGACTCTGGCTCAGGATACTCTAAACATTAAAAAGATAGTAAGAAGATAGAGAAAGGATAAATGATGACAAGTGATGACAAGCGATTTCACTTAAAATGAATGAGTATATGGATTAGGATATGAAGAAAATATTACTGAACTGAGACATTAGGGGTCTGGGGCTATTCTAGTAAATTACCCAGGGAGAAGGAAAGGATTTGAGCCTTTGGCAGGTGAACTTCCACACATGTCCTCCTCAGCATGTTTTCTGCCTGAGGTTTGACCTGAGCCAGCTGAGTACAGCTTAGGGGGAACAGTGCAGGCTAGGGACTGCTGCCAGGAAATGATGTGAATGAGGCTTGTTCTTATTTTGACTGGCAGGTCCATCCAAGGAGTCTACTGATGTCCTTGTGCCTCCTTTGCAACACATCTACATACCAGTGAGTGCACAGACCTGTCCTAGCTGTTGCTTGAATTACAGACTGTATTGCTTATCCCACAGATACTGCTGGCTGGAAGAGCAGTGTGCAATTTTGAGAGCACATAGAATGAAAAAAAGGTTGTGAAGGCTCCTCTCCAAGATATCAGACCGTGCTATCAGACTGGACTTTTAGTCAAATGTTAAATCCACACATAGTTGCATTTATTTCTCTGCATCCTTTCTGGAGACCACCAAGCATTTCATGATTTTGCAGTCTTTGGAAGAAGGCTTCACAGAATGTTAAATGCCCATAATGTAAATTTTTCAGATTAAATGTTCCTAGTCTAAAGGTTAGGCTCAGACATTAGGATGTGGTGACCACCTGATCTTCTCAGATTGTTAAATTTGAGGAAGGGATTAGGAAGAGAAGATGTTTCACCAGTGAGATGCACATTCTTTTCCCACAGATTCATGGCACAGGCATACAATACAATCAAGAGCTTTATGAGGCTCCAGGGATCTCATAAAACGTAGCACAATTATATTATGTTAAAAACACCTGAATAAAATAAATCATTAGAGTATTACCCATGAAATGATCTTGTGTAGTTAAACTGAAAAATGATCTTAGAATTTCAGGGAGATTTGATTAGTTCTATATTTATTTCCTGAAAAAAAATCTTGTTCATCTGTCACGCTTCAAATTCATATGACTTTTCAACTGTTTTGCACAATGAAGCATATAAATAGCTCTAATGTCTATTTTGCAGCTGCTTTTCAGAGTTCCTCCATTCAACAAAATGTGAGTAAGGAAACAAGAAAGAATCTGACAGTATTAAATAAAAATGGAGGAGCAAGATTTGTAAGGACATATCTAGGTTACCTGAAACAATTGGCAGAATTCATATGTTTGGGAGACAAAGGAAAACTTAGTGAAAAAACTGCGAGCCACAGTGGTTTTTTCTGGGTTTTTTTTCCCCTCTCTTTCATCTTTGCTACAGGAGTTATAATTTTCTCCAGAAATATTTCCTTCTTCACATGCTTTGATCCTTACAGTTACCATAGCACTACTTTTACAAATAATAGGTGTTCCCTGATGCAACTTAGAGAAGCTAAGATATTAGAAAAACAATTAAAGCTCAGGGTTTGCATACATCTTGCTTTTAAGTTTTGGCTTCTTTTTAAGACATTTAGAAGGAATCCTCTAAATTCGTATTAATGAGTCTAATCTCAGGTCTCCGGTTGCACCAATACTCTTGTAGTTGTCCTTGGAATTTATCATTATTAAGGTTCCCATTCTTGATAACTGATTAAATGTTGACTTTTATTGTCATGGCTTGATCCCTAGTTCGTACGTGGTGGCAACAGAAGCAGTTCTGATTATGAAATTCAAAACCATATGATTTCCTAAATACTAAAACCTCCTGCTGTGCTGCCTGTAACATCTTATTTAATTTTTTACTTGCTTGACTTTAAAATAAACTTTGCAGTATAAATAGTGGTGCTTTAATAGTTACTTATCACAAAATTCTAAAACAATAGTTTATCAACCACTCATATAAGAAATCTAAATTGTAATCGAAATATAAGTAAAATCTCTCACTTTCATGAAGAATATATCAGTGAAACTTTTGTGAAATATTTATACACTGATTTTGATTTCAGTAAGATCATGAAAAAAGTTGTAGCATCAGACAACATATTACATTAATATCTGTACTGAGAATTTTTTTAAAATCAGAATATTATTCTAGTAAGCATTGCTATGCTTTGTCAATTTTATTCTTCTTTCCATAAAACCTTCTGTCTCTAAACATTTATATTAACATAAGATTTGGGGTTTTTTTTATGATTTGTTCTGTATATCTAACAAGTCAGATTTTATTTGGGGCTGGTGGGCCTTTTTTATTTCCTTTCTGGTGTTTCTGCAATAGCATATGATTTATAAAAGAAACGTATTTTCTGATTTGCCTTTTTTTTCAGCGTTATTTTTAGAATGGAGTCTTTTTTCCACAGTATAGCTTCTTTGTAAGTGGGAAGTTACACAGTTTTCACAAAAGGACGTCAGTTATGAGGGAACTTAATAAAGTTTTTATT
Source organism: Tauraco erythrolophus (assembly GCF_009769465.1). Lineage (NCBI taxonomy): Eukaryota > Metazoa > Chordata > Aves > Musophagiformes > Musophagidae > Tauraco > Tauraco erythrolophus. The sequence goes on along the minus strand of NC_141466.1, from coordinate 89,171,147 downwards.
GTCTTTATTTAAAAATATGACACTCTGTTCAGTGGTCCAACCTGCCAGCTCTACAGTCCCCTCTGGCTCTCTTTTGTAGTAAGGACTAATATAATTATATCTAAGGTTTCTAGTCTTCGTGGCTGGAAGAAAGCCTTCAAATATCATTCAGTCACCGTATGCTACACCGATGGTAAGACTGATAGATTGGAAAGTAAATTGTGTGGTTTCCGGTTACCTAAAAGGCACGGTGATTGATTCTAAGTCCAATTACAATGTCTCAGTGCTGGCACTGTTAATAGCTGTACTGCCAATTGCTGTAGGAAGAGAATCCTGCTGCTCTGAGACTTCTGGAGAAATTTGAGTACCCTTGAAGCTTACTTTCCCCCAGAATCAGTTTGTAAATTGAAACAGCATGGGACTTGCCTTATAATGTAATAAACATACCATAATCTCAGTTTAATTATATACACATTCAATACACATGGGTTCTTTTGGAGGAAAATCTATTAGTCTTTTTCCCTGTATTCTGTATTTTCAACATCTTTTCCACGTTCTCTAAATCAAAAAAATACGTCTCAAAATTGATTTCTGCAAATACAGGTGAAAATAAATATCTTATGCCTGAGTATATGGTATTCAAGCCCATTACTCAGATTTCTCCTTTAGCCCATGCACTAGGTAAGGGAGCACATGCTTCCCAAGATCCCATCTGCAGAAGAATCACAGTTTGAGGCAGAAGTCTCCTATGTCACAGAAGTGTCACATTTTTTGTATAATAGGTAGGTGAATAGTTCTTGGCTCTGTTGCCACTATGGCTTTGTCTTCTGGTATTGTGAATCTCCATTTCATCTATTTGTTTTTACTGAAGCATGAATAATCAATGGCTTATGTGGAAATAGGTTTTCTAGAAGCTGTAATCATCCTGGTAAGCAGAATCAACTTGTTCCCATTCTAATGCAGCAAACGTTGTGAGATGGATGGTGAGCATCTCTCACTGCTCAGCTAAATTACGTCGCATAAAACAAGTCACTTGTAAATGAAACTAAGAATTGTTTCTGGTCAGTAGAGGCAGGTAGTTTCTCTCACACATCCACATGCACACAGCCTTCTGTCGCTGATAATTTTGTCACTGTTCCAAGTAGCACAGCAAATGCAAACCCAGGCAGCAGCCACAGTATGGCCATAAATTTAAAAAATTGTTACAGTTTCCAACTCATAGCATATCCAGTCCAATATATCATTTCTAGAGATTAGTACTAAAAGCTTTATATGAAGGTAGAACCAATTGTGCATGAAAATATACCCACCACATTATATTTCCTTCAAATCCTACTAACGTTGAGTCTAAGCCTTTGAGCATGAGGGCTTTTTTTTTTTTTTTTAAATGTTCTAGTATTAACTATTGCATCTCAGGATAATCTTATCATGCATTCAGTGTGCCCTTTGAGAGACTAGGTAAGTGTTACGCCTTAACATCTTATCGGTCAAAAACTCCCTGGCAAAACTGTATTGTGAAAAAATAAAACAAACAAACAAACAAAACTAACTCCTATCTACTTTCCATTGTTCTCCTTTTATTCTCTCATATTTCAGTTTAAATCGATAGTCTTAGAAAAGATAAAGCAGTGAGAAACTAGTATGTTTTACTTCCTTTTCTCTTCTTAAGACCGTTCAATGCCTTCTCTTTTTTCCCTGCATGTGGGATACGACAAGAATTTTTGTGAAAACAATCACTATTTTGATATATTCCCAACTTTGTCCCTGAAGTACATTGTTACTAACACACTGCATTTAATATGTAATAATATCATAATCTTTGTAACTATTACAATGAAACTCATTTCAAGCACAAAAGGGAAGCCTATAGAGGCTGGAAGCAGGGACAGGTAGCCTGGGAAGAATACAGAGAAATTGTCTGAGCAACCAGGGATCAGGTTAGGAAAGCTAAAGCCCTGACAGAGTTAAATCTGGCCAGGGACATCAAGGGCAACAAGAAAAGCCTCTCTAGGTATGTCAGTGACAAAAGGAAGACTAAGAAGAATGTGAGCCCTCTCCAGAAGGAAACAAGAGATCTGATTGTCCAGAATATGGAGAAAGCTGAGGTACTCAAGTATTTTTTGCCTCAGTCTTCACTGGCAAGTGTGCTAGCTGCACTGCCCAAGTCGCAGAAGGCAAAGGCAGGGGCTAGCAGAATGAAAAACAACCCTCTGTAGGAAAAGATCAAGTTCGAGACCATTTAAGAAATGTGAAGGTGCACAAGTCTGATCAGTGCACTGATGAGATGCATCCACAGGTCATGAGGGAACTGGCAGATGAAGTTGCTGAACCACTGTCCATCATACTTGAGAAGTTGTGTCAGTCTGATGAAGTTCCCACCAACTGGAAAAGGGAAACATAGCCTCATTTTTAAAGAGGGAAAAAAGGAAGACCCAGAGAACTATAGGCCAGACAGTATCACCTCTGTGCCTGAGAAGGTCATGGAGCAGAACCTCCTGGAAACTATATTAAAGTATATGGAAAAAAAAGGAGGTGATTGGTGACAGCCAACATGGCTTCACTAAGGGCAAATCCTGCCTGACTAATTTGGTGGCCTTCTACGACAAGGATACACCATTGGCAGATAAGGGAAGAGCAACTAATGTCATCTACTCAGACTTGTGCAAAGCATTTGACACTGTCCTGCACTGCATCCTGTCTCTAAACTGGAGAGACACGTATTTGACAGATGGACCACTTGGTGGATAAGGAATTGGCTGGATGGTCACACTCAAAGAGTTGCACTCAATGGCTCGATGTCCAAGGGGAGATCAGTGACGAGTGGCATTCCTCAGAGGTTGGTGCTGGGGCCGGTGCTGTTTAACACATCTCAGCAACATGGACAGTGGGATCGAGTGCACCCTCAGCAAGTTTGCAGATGACTCCAAGTTGTGTGGTGTTGTGGACACGCTGGAGGGAAGGGATGCCATCCAGAGGGACCTTGACAGGCTGGAGAGGTGAGCCTGTGAGAACCTCATGAAGTTCAACAAGGCCAAGTGCAAAGTCCTGCATGTGGGTCGGGGCAATCCCATGCACAAGTACAGGCTGGGTGGAGAACAGATTGAGAGCAGCCCTGAGGAAAAGGACTTGGGAGTGCTGGTGGATGAGAAGCTCAACATGAGCTGGCAATGTATGCTGGCAGCCCAGAAAGCCAGCTGTGTCCTGGGCTGCATCCAACGAAGTGTGGCCAGCAGGTCAAGGGAGAGATTATCCCCCTCAACTCTGCTCTTGTGAGACCCCACCTGGAATACTGCCTTCAGCTCTGGAGTCCCCAACACAAGAAGGACATGGAGCTGCTGAAGCGAGTCCAGAGGAGGGCCACGAAGATGATTCGAGGGCTGGAACACCTCTGCTATGAAGACAGACTGAGAGAGTTGGGGCTGTTCAGCCTGGAGAAGAGAAGGCTCTGGGGTGATCTTATCACAGCCTTCCAGTACTTAAAGGGGGCCTACAGGAAAGCTGGAGAGAGACTTTTTACAAGGGTATATAGTGATAAGACAAGAGGCAATGGCTTTAAACTGAAACAGAGGAGATTTTGATTAGATCTAAGGAAGAAATTCTTCACCCCGAGGATGGTGAGGCACTGGAATAGGTTGCCCAGAGAAGTTGTGGATGCCCCATCCTTGGAGGTGTTCAAGACCAGGTTGGATGAGGCTTTGAGCAACCTGGTGTAGTGGAGGATGTCCCTGCCCATGGCAGGGGGGTTGGAACCAGATGATCTTTGAGGTCCTTTCCAACCCAAACCATTCTATGATTCTATGATTCATTGTGATATCCATTTAAGAACTTATGGACGTCATCTATCAAACCTATAGCTATAGCAAATAAATTCAGATCTTGCATCACAATCACTAGAGATCTTTGAAAGGAGTTCCATAGCCTTTCAACTATTGTGCATATAGAGTGTTCTTGTTTGAATTAAAAGCTATCTGAAACTCATTAGCTTGTCTTGTGGAAGTTTTTGCAAAACACTTTTTTGATATGCCTAAGAATTTGGCGATCAGTCACCTCAAACCTGTTTTCAGCCCCAATTGGCTGACTATTATTGGGCAGTATCTCAAAGACATGAATTGCTAAGATATTTCTATAAAGTTTGTTTGTAATCTTCTGTTTGATAAAAAATGTAAGGCGTGCTAAAGAAATCCAGGTAGCTACCAAAGACAGAGAAGAGAGTTTGATATATTAAAAATTTTTCATTTGATATATTAAAAATATGATATTAATTTGATATATTAAAATATGATATATTAAAATTTTTTCATTAGGCAGTTAAATTGGGGAGACTCCTAAAAAACGAAGACGCATTCACCTACCACTGGAAGGGGAAGAGCCCTGAGTCCACTTAAGGAAGAGAATGGATGGAGTTTTAGGACAAAAGATTAAATAGACCTAGACACTGTGGAAGACTTTCAAGACAAATTTGGCAATAAACCCCAACAAACTTCCCTAAGAAAGAAGAGATGGTATGTTCAAAGCCTGAACCTCTGACTAACACCTGTGAACAAAGATCTAAAATTAACTTTGCCACAGGAGAAGATTAAAGCTTGTGAGTGAAATGTGCATGTCAGGTCAAGCATATAGATGATCAAATCAGTTGAGTTGAAAGTGGATCAGGGAACAGAAATACAAGGTCTTCAAACAGTGTTATAATTGCTGCTTTTGTGGTAAAAGCAGTAGAACAGAACATTAACTACTGATATTCCTGTGACAGCAAAGTCTGTGTATTGGACAAAGTCTGGAGTGATGGATAAATAAATATTGTAATTTTGATTGCTGATGTCTTGGGATTAAAATTAGTCTTGACCTTCTCGAAAGAATGAATTGTCCCCAAAGAATAAATTGTCAAGCTTTGTCTTCCCTTATAAAATGTCATAAGAGTTAGCAGAGTCAGTATCACATTATTTAATCTGTTTTAAGAGCATTTGGAACAGAAAACAAAATGCTGTAGGTATACTGTGTTCAAATGGCTTGACCTCAGTGTGCTAATGATAAATCAAGAGGAATGTCTTTCAGATTATCAGATGAATTGGTTTTAAGCAGCATGAGATCAGAATCATCCCTCTATTTAAAGATAAACCTTTTTTTGGACTTCATGACAGTGGAACAAATTCAGTAATTACCACATCTCAGTACTGTAAGAAAGACAGAGGCAAATTAGAGACTGGCTAAAATAGAACGACACAGAAGACTTGGAAATATTATATCCTGAATCAGGTAGAAAGAAAATGAAGAAATTGATACAGCAACAGGAAAGATGTATTGTAAGAGAGAAAGGGAAAAAAAAGAAATCTCAGTGGAAGCAGTATGAAAGGAAATCTCGAAAGAGAGGGATGAATATCCTATCTTAGTTGTATATGGAGAAAAATGAATATCAAATTGACCTGAGGTCAGATCTAAGCGTCAGAATAGATGTTCATTATCCACAGAAATCTACCAGCAAGGGCATCTGATGCTGACTCCTTCCTTGCTGCAACCTGGTCTGTGATCAAAGAAGTTGCTAGCTCCAAGAGCATGACAGAGCCTTTCATCTCCACGCTCTCATGTCACGCTACCTCTCATCTTTGTATCAAAGGGTGCCATGCCCAGGCAGCCAGCGCCTCACACCTTTGTAATAACATGAGTGTCTCTGCCTCAGATAAAAATGATAATAATACTAAAAATCTTTCCTGTAACAGAATTACCCGGGGTAATAAGCTAGTGGGAAAAAATCAGAGCAGTCTGTTAGCATGATTAGAAAGAAGTGAGTGATCAGGGGAAAGACACTCTAGAAAATGAGCTGGAGGGCAACAGTAAAAGCCCTAGTCTTTGGAGAGTGGAGGCAGAGGGAGGTGAGATGGAAAGCTTTGCTTGATCTGCGTGTTTGAAAATTAGTCAGTGTTCTGTGTGTGCTTCAGAGATGTGAGGATCCAGCGGTTACTGATTCACTGACTATACATGCAGAACTCAAAAAATACAAAGATAGTTACTGAGCTTATGAAACGGAGGCAGAGAGAAAGTTAATGATCCCATACCTAGAGAAAGGTAAATGTGGCAAAAGGCTCAGAAAAGAGGCACAGGGTCAAGCTCAAGGAGCAGAGGATCAAACAGTGCTCTTTGAAAGTGATTGCAAAGAAAGATTTTGGCAATGGAATAATCCTGGAGGAGTCATAGAATAAGGACAGACAGACAGATAAAAACAGTTATGGAGAAAGAAAAGAATAGAAGATTATACAAAGCAGACACAAAAGAATAAATAGACAAAACAAAAATCAGAAGAAAAAAAGCTGGTAAAACAAGGAAATGAAAATAAGAATGGGGCTCAAATCCAACAACAGACCTAGGTGGCTGCCTCAGCAGATCCCAGATCTAGGTCCCTAGAAAACATCTGGATGTATTTTGGAGGTGGAAAAGCCAGAGCACTGAGTTAGCCCAGCATTAGCCAAGGGGAGAAGGAACTCATACCAATCCGATAACTCCTTTCTAATATCACAGCTGCTTGCTGGACAGCCTCCAGTACTGCTTGAGGCTCTCAGCCTGAGGACTCTGAAAGGATGAGCCTCCCTTCACAGCCTCACAGTCCTGCTGCCCTTTTGCCAAAGACCACAGTGGTTAATGCACTTCCTGGAGAGGTAGGATCAAAGCCCTCTTTCTCTCAGGTCCAACACCCAGTACATATTCATGGCCTGCATAAGGACTCACTGCACTGAAGAAAGTAAAAAAGGTTTGAGGTACTACATCTATGTTCGAGGATGATGCTCTTGAGGCAAATTTTAAGAATATTTTAAAGTAGCAATGAAGAATTCCCTATCTTCTTAGTGGCAGTTACTCTGTTTATATTCCAGCTCAGACAACTGAATATTGACCAATTCTATTCCCAATAATCTGCAATCTGAACTGAAAAATCTGTTCTAAACTTTGTCTCCTAAATATATTGCAGTTCTCTTTTGCTAGCTTAGGACAGCAGCTGCACTGTAATATGGAAGCCATTTGCTTATTTATTTAATAGATAGTTCCTGGCTCTTCAGTGGTGTTCAGTGTCAGAGAATGTATAGGTAGAAGCTCATGATAGGACAAAAGATACAAACGTCTAGTCTAAAGGGGAGTAGAGAAAACTTTATCCAAAGACAGAAACATGGTATCCCCAACAGGCAGGAGGAAGAGCTGAGGGAAGTGGATGAACCTAAGTCTTTGCTTGTCAAATGTTCTTTGGCAAATCAAAGAAGCCACATGAGGTATCATCAGCACAGTATAAAAGATGTCATCTTTTTCTTCAGGCATTCACTTCCTCTTTGAAGATTTTCCCTTTCTCCTTTCACCTTTCCAGGTGTTTCACTGCGAGAAAAACGCTACTTTCTCATCCATTTCTCAACCTTTCTTCCTGAGTTTCCAAGTCACATGGCTTTCTGTCTGCAGCTAATATTAGATTATCCTGGCTCCAAATTAGTCCTTAAATTAAGGAGCTCCTAGAGGCTGAAAATAATTCTAAAATTTTACAGCTCTTGCTGAGAAACCAGCAGTTCAGAGCTGGTCATGACTGCAACGTGGGGACTGATTTTGTTTCATAAGAGAAGTAGTCTCCTACTATTAAGTACTTTTCATGATGAACCCCAACATCTGCTGATGGTGGAGTCATGACAGGTATAAAGTGAATATTTGTTCTGTGTTACATCTGCAATGAGAAATCACAAAAATTGAGTTACTGAAAACTGAAAGATCCTTAGTTTTGTGAACACTTATGAAACAGTGTAATGTGTAAACCCTGAAATGTTCCTAATTAGAATTTGTGTGCAATATGGGCAATTTTCTTCAAAAACTTGCATAAAATCTATGTGCATAGTGTTATTATTCATGTTTTGAGCATTGCATCCCATTTGGAAAATCTATTTCATCTGAACTTTGATCAGTAGACTGATTTTTTCTCTTAACTGTGTAAAATGATGAAATCTGTTTAAATTTAATAGATTACTGATATCACTCAGTTACCATTTATCAGCATCAGGAATGGGTGCCATGGTCCTGTGAGAAATAATTTATACTGAACATACTTTTTCTAAAGTGAATAATGATCCAGAGACAACAAACTCTTAAGGCACCTTCAGAGCCCCTATTTATCAGAAACAGATGGATTGCATCGATGCAAAAAGCATGTCACTGTTACCATATCTCCAGACAGGATTCAAGAACAGTACTTATCTCTGAAAACTTAGAACAACCAGTTTCTAAGCAAGACTCAAGGACAAACAATGTTTTGAATATGATCCAGGAAAAACAGAACAAAGTCATTTAACAAGACAAGATTATTGTTACTCTTATAATGTTCAAGATCATGAACCAGTGCTGTTGAATTCAATGGGAACTTTGGTGGGATTTGGAATAAATTAAACTTCTTTTAATTCTTCACATTCATTCAGACTCCCGCACGTCTTTTTTTCACAAGTCCATTGGCAATTGTTTCTATTTAGGTAAAAATGGAGCAATATGTCTACAACATAGCAGGAAAACATACTATTTGTAGTTTGGTATTTGAAAGGCTAAGTCAACTAACCAAAATGTTTGTCATGGTTTAACCTGACTGATAACTAAATGCCACCCAAACGTTCACTCACACTCTCCCACCCCGTGGGGAATGGGAAAGAGAATTAAAGGCGAAAAGAGAAGGAGAATTGTGGGTTGAGATAAGAGCAATTTGATAATAATATAAAATTAAAAGTAATAACGATAAAATAATAATAATAACAACATATGAATACATACATATAAGTGACATATTATACATATATAAATATATACAAACAAGTAATTCACAGTGTAATTGTGCACTGCTTGGTGAAATATGCCTGTCTCATCCTGGCAAGCGATCCTGAACAGGTAAGTCCCAATACCTCAACCCCAGATGAGTGAGAGGCCTGAAAAGAGAGAGAGAGAGAGAGAACTCTGAGAGTCCAAGAGAGTCCTTCCAGAAGAGAGACATATTTCCAAATTCCTGGCCAACCTTCATCTATATACTGGGCATGACTTTGCATGATATGGAATACTCTGTTGGCCAATTTGGCCCTCAATCTTAAATTCAAATTATAATGGGAGTTGTGAGCCCTTTGTCCCATCCGTGCTCCCCCAGTTTGTTGTGCTCTTGTGCACTGGCAAAACATGAGCAACTGAAAGGTCCTTTCTGTCTCAGCATCAACTATAGACACCAGTGTGGTATCAACATTTTTCTCCTAACAAATCCCAGACTATATCCAAAACACAGAGCTCTTCTAGCTGCTAAAAACAAAAACTAACTCTGACCCAGCTGAAACCAGGACAATATTAGTGAGGAGAATTGGAAAGGAACACTTTCCTGAACCCAGGAAAAAACTTCTCCTAGAGCGTGGGCACTAGTGTATACACATCTACAAACCACATTTCACCAGATGCAGCTCTGCAAAGCAGTTTGGATGGAGTGACACCACTTTGTCTCAAGGAGGAGGATTTATCAATGATGCCAGTCTCGTCTGAGAATGACTACTGCCCTGCTGCGCTCACCTCTGCTTGCTGTGAGGAGAGCCAAAGCAAGCACAGTCTTTATTCATACAAATCTGGACCAAAAAAAAGAAAAAAATTGAACCTGAATGTCACGATTAAGAACACCCTTTAGTGGTCAGGGCTTGAGGTATATGAAGAGCATTCTTTGGAGCAGAGAATGCTTGCCTCAATTGGATGTATCTCTTAAGTATATATAACTTATATAACTATAAACAAAAGCAAAGAAACCAAATTTGGACTTGTCTTTCAAACAAAGATAAATAAAAAAATAAACAAAAAAAACCCAAACCAAACAAACAAAAAACCCAAACAACAAACCAACAGCATAGTCACTTAACAATCTGGAGCTGGCAGAACCTTTTTGGTTTTAATTTGATTTGTCCAGAGAAACCTGAGATGCCTATTTTTCCATGAATTAATGTCATCAAGATTTGCTGGATTTTCTAGGTTTTTTCCTGGTAAGAGAAGGATAAGAGGTTTTCTGTTTATTCCTGTGAATGATGTGGCTAGCACTGGTGAGAAAGAGATGAGTATCTACTGAGCAGTTTGTGGACTTCTCACTGAAATTCGAGAGGATTTTTTCTGCTGATAGTCCAAGTGCTTAAGAATATCTTTAATTAATTTTTATACAGCATCAGGACATCAAATGTTGTACTCCCTTGAAGATGATAAATCACAAGAATATAGATAACCTCCAGAAGTTCAGTTTGTATTCCTATGTCATAACTGTTTTTCTGTAGCATCTACTGTCCCTTCTCAATAATTTTTGCATACAAGTTATTTTCATTTAACATCAATCTGAAGTATCCTTATACCTTCTCTTTGGAACAACAAGAACAACAACGAAAATGTCTTTATCAAATACAAAGTCTTTTAGACTGTTTAGACTAGTGGAGTACAAATATAGACTTGCTGTATGAATTATTGCTTTCGTAATTGCTACATCTTGTAATCTCTGAACTGTTCTGATGTAAATTAAGATGTAAACATTTATCTTTAAAAAAGATCTATTACCTATTTAGGATACAGATGATCTACTCATAAAATGCAAGTGCTTTATTTTCAAATATTGATGCCTCCAATCAAAAAGGAATTGAAATGGATACTTGTGAAATGCTTTGGGAAACAATTAAATGAGGTACAAATGTAAATATACAGATTCCAAGATTAGTCTACTGATCAGTATTTCACTTGAAACTTCTAATAAGAAAATATATTGGATAACACAGGGTATAGCCAAAGGATCTTACTGAGCTTTTTTGTCTTTAAAGAAATCAAGGTTAAACAAGAACACCAGTTACCTCCTAAGCATGTGTGGCATAGGAAAACTACAGATATTCCATTTTCTTTGACAAGCTCCATGTCCGTTCTCAGTTTTCCATATACAGAGAGACAATACTCTCTGTCTTCACATAGGAATATATGCAGCTGAACATCTCTAAAAGTAATAGTGATCCTTGAATGTGTTTGTCTAAAATAGATAAAAGTAACCAAGGAGTATTTTAATGCATTTAATAGCTGTTTGGTGCTGTCCTGCTTTCTGGATTGTTAAATATTCTAAGATATCTTACTCTGAGGATTCAGTTTTTATTATGATTGATAGATAACTATCTCTGTGTTTGATATAGGAAAATGAAAAAAAAAATAAAAAGGAGAAAGATACTTTACCTTCATTCTCTCCATTCCTTTGTTGGTTTTTATGACTCACAAGCAATGTTGACAGTATCTGACATTCTTATTAAAACAATGTATGGCACACAAAAATGAATAATATGTTAAAGCAGGAGAAAAAAAAACAACTCTGTTTAAAAACAAAACTATGGAGCAAAAAGGTAATAAGAGGGAAAGAAAATCCAAAAAACTTGCTTTTTTTTTTTAATACTGTCTGAGCTTTACAGAGCAAAAGAAAAGACAGAGGAATACAAAATGGAGGGGGAAAGAAAATATCTTGACGACACAAATTCTGCCACCTGTAACTAATTACCAAGAATTTAGAAAAAAACTTAGACTCTCAAATTTAGTTTATTTCATGAAGTAGTAGCCTTCAACCGAATGGACCCAGCTTGAAAGCCCATGTCTAGAGCATGAGTAGTAAGTGGAAGATCAAGGAGCACATAGGCAGACTCCTTTTTCAATGTGGAAAAGATCTGATTTTCCCCCACCAGCTGACTGGCATAAGTCACGCATTTCAAATACTCCACCTGGTGTTAGTCAGGCACTGACCCATGCCTTTGCTTGATATTCTCTAGAAAAATTTTCTTTACAAAGCAATCAGGCTGCAGCTAAATATGTCATCATCTACCACTTAAATCTACATAAGCAATAGAAAATATGTAAAATAACTCACAAGTGGCATCTACAGCAGCACAGAGCATTATGGATGACGTTTCAGGCAGCTCTGGATCTCTCCCTTTGGGAAGTTTAACCAACTTGTTGCATTATATTAGCATACATTTTTCTTCTGCTGTAGCAAAGTATTTGTCCTTTTTCACTGTGCACCTTTAGTTGTATGTTGGATATGCTCCAAAGAACAAGCCTGCTAAAAATATTCCAATTCTTATCATCAAGGACATTTGAGGAAAAACAAAAGGCAACTACAGGTATTCAAGGTAGGTTCAATAAAAGATCATAGTAACAAGAGTTTCTTCTGTAAGTAAACTTCAACGCTAGTTTCAAGTCATACAGTGCTCTCCTATGCCAAGGAATCGCAATGTGCTCAGAAAAGACATTTCAAGTATTTCATAGCAGAGCTGTGTGACAATTGAAAGCAGGGGGAAATCTCTATATGTTCAGTTCAAAGTAAATGAAAAAGCTAAAACATCCTACATATCTTTGTAGTCAAGAACTCAAGACAAAGGTTGTGGTTTAGAAAAAAGTAAAACTGGTCTGTGTAAAAAAATTAACAACTTTACAGTAAAATTATTTATTTTCAAATAAAGATTTTAAATCGTTCTATGTAATTGAGTTTCAAATTTCAGTCATAAGCCAAACACAAATTGGAAAAATCAGACAAGGAAGGTTTGATCTATCATATCTACTACTCAGTTCTGTCTCCTCAAAAATTCAGGCACACAAAAGACTTTACGTTTTCTTTGAAGAGAGAAAATTAAATCAAATGGAAACAACAGAACCCTGCACAGAATATGGAAGAAAAAATGGTATTAGTAAAGATCAATAAGGGACAAAAATACAAAGCAGAGATATCAAAATTAAATCACACCTCTTGGAGGCCTAGTCCAACAAGAGATGTGCACATGCTTCAGCAGAATGAGTATTTCTCTTCAAGAGGATAGGTCTGTTTCTGCAAGACCACCTTACATAAGCCTATCCAAGTGAATGTGAACGAATAATTTCTTTGAGTGAGTCAATACATACCCTAGATTAACTGAGAACAGAGGGACAAATAAGCACGTAATGACACAGTGATGACTCCTTAGAGATGAATTTTTGATAGTGTATCTATTTCCTGCTTTGAACAAGACAGACATCTACCTAGCTGAATTTTCAAAGATATTTTAAATCTATATGTGAACGTGCTTAATACGAATAAAACTGTACAATACTCAGCTGTATATCTCCCACTTTTTGAGCTATAGCACTGCTGTAGAAAGAGCCATATTTTATATACAGCTTTGTGTTTGGTACCTTGAAATCTCTGAAGATGAAACAGTGTGCAATTAGAAAAATTATTATTTTCCTTTTTTTAGAAAATAGTTCTTAAAATGTTAGTTGAAATATCAGTTGTCAAATCTCTGTTGAGAAGTGAATAGATCTTTGTCACTTTATGAGCTACTAAATTCCGACACAATCTTAATTATAGCTGAGAAAGTGCTGATGGTATGAAAATAATATGTGTTCCTTAAGATGTACAAAAATAAATCTGACTTCCTTTACAGAAAGAAATAAGATTTCTGAGGACAGGAAACTCAAAGATTTTGTATCGCTTCCTGTCATTTTTATGAAAGTGTCCTAGTCACATTATACACTGAGAAACAAAATTACTTTGAAAAAAAAATTCCTTCTGAAAATGCCTTGAACGTATCTTACAATGCACAGTCAGAAAACAAATATACTTTTGTGGAAAGATTGAATTATTGAGACTAAAACAGTGACTAGATCTTTCATATTTTTAGAAAGACATTTCTGAGTCACTACCAGTGAGTAGCCACACCTTTCCTAGGAGTTAATAACACATCTTTCACAGATGCGATATACCATATACCAACAGGTCAGACCTACAGTCCATATTGACAAGCCCTTGTGTGATCTCTATAAGCAGGTGGAAAATAATGCGCCACCACTGAATGTTTGCAACAAAAAAATGTCCTCATAGTACAGAGTATGCGCTAAGAGAGGAAAAATTCATTTTATAGATAGAAGACCATCAGATGTAAATGGAGAAGTGGAATAAGAGTGTTAGGAGGAACTGGTGAAATTATCAGTTGAATAATTTGTCCAATTCTGGTATCAATCCTTAAAATATAGTGACAGAGTGAAACACATCTTTAAAAGAGTTACAAAACTGATCTGATGACTGGATTACGTAGTATAGGGAGAAACAAATGTTTAAATCTGCAATATTGATTTGGACTGTTTCTTTTTTTTTAAAAAGAAAAATTATTCCCAAAAATATGATTTTATAAAAGTTGAATCTATTCATAGGGAAAAATTACTTTCATATACTTTTTAATCCAAAAATGTTGTTAAGAGCGAAAATTGTTGAAGTAGCTTTCCTAAATGTCAAAAGAAGTAGGTTTTCCCCAGTGTAATGATTTTTTTTTCCCTATTACTAAGCAACTAACACTTTAAATTGGAAAAAAGTTAATATTGAATCAAAATATCTCAAAATTATTTAAGCAAGTTTTAGATTTAAAGATTTTACTGATTCACAAACATATAAACTATTAATTGACAAACAGAAGTTTATATATAAATTCATATATGTATATATTTAGTTTTAGATATTTTCTTGAGACCAAAAAACCCAACGACTACAGCTGTACAGCTTAACAGAGATGATGTTAAAAGATGTCTACGTCATAGTCATAGAAACCACCTGGGCTGGATGTAGAAAAGATTCATTATCTCCAGAAAAAATCATAACAACAAAAGGGCTCCAGCAAGAATCCAATAAGAAGTTCAAATCTGAAACTGGAAAGATTAATATTAAAAGCAAAGGCGTGAAAATGTTTAGCATCTTTCTGAAATATAGCTGGTAACTAAGGGCTGAGTCAGGAATGATTTAATGGAATTCTGCTGTACGCATTTATTCAAAAGTCAGATGACTTAATTGCAACGATCCCTCCTGGCCTTAAAATCTATGCCTCTCCAAATACATAATTGATGATTATGCAATCATATGTCTGTGGGGAATGGGTAAGCTTATATTTTATCCCACATCATGAGTATAGATATCCATTAAACATGTTCAGCTTAGCTAATGCAATTATGCATGGTATTACGATTAGTCATATATACACAATTGTTTTCATCCTATTGTTGCACAAAGAGTGTACGTATTTTTAATTATATTAAATTTAATGTGTTTTCATTTAATTTGGCCTATTCCCATTCTAGTATTTCATTCCAATACAATACAGGTAACATGAAGAAATTCTCTAATCTAGACATACTCTATAAATGTTATCATCTATCAAATATGCAAATTCTGTAATTAACTAAAGAAGGTTGAAAAAGAGATCATTTTTTATTAAAGAATGTAGCAGTCTGAGGAAGCAATGTTCTCATCACAGTGTCTGTATATACGTATATACATATACACATATCTAGAATACATGTATATAGGGATATATTTAGTATGTCCATGCATATATAATATCTATAATACCTATACATATACAAATTAATTGCTTTTCAGACATCACCTTTCTACTTTCAAAAGGCTCGTGTGAAATCACAGTGGCTAACACTACAAGTGCAATTGTTGATGTGGGACTTGAATAATCTGCCCCTGGACTACTAAACGGATAGTAAACTTAACATTTTAGGATAACATTTTATATATATAAAAAAGAACAAACACTCAAGTATATGAATGCATTCTTGGAACTCTTACCTACGTGCTTTGCATGATAATAATATTTTAAAAAGTGGACAACTGGATATGACCAGCATTTCACAGATATTTCATCCTAGTTGCCTTGGTAGAACATAGCCAATCAGTGCTATGCTCCTAGCTTTTAGTTATAAACCAGATCTCACAGCAAATGGATCAGAAGAAAAGAGAAAAATTCAGAGCATGTTAGAACTGGGTTTTACTTAAACATCTCAGTTTAACAGTCATAGCTTTAAACAACTAAACAGTTTAAGGAAACCTATAGTGAACTTACAAATCTGCACTGTATGTGAAATCTTTGTATCAGAAACACAAATAAAGTAATACATAAAAGTAAAAAAACAGTTAATGACATCATGTGATCTCTATTTTTTTGTCCCTCAGAGAGCTCCATGCCTTACAAGTGAATCCTAGTTCATCTTCTTCATTTTATGTTTCTCTCCTCCTTACCTCCAGAAGGAAAGACCATGCTGAATGTTACACATACAACCAACAGAAAAACGAAAAAGAAACCTTGGATCTTTTAGCTTGCAATCCAGGGCTCTGGTGCTGTGGATATTCTGTCTCAATCGTATTCTTTTATTTCCTATGTACCATTAAAAATGTTTGCCAGAAAAATAACTTTGCCACGCATGTTTAAATTCTTATTCTTACAAAATCCTTACTATGACACTTAAGTAGTATGAACTGATTTTAAATTTACTTTAAGTGTAGTATATTGCCTTTCAAAGGCTACCAAAAACTACCAAAGGGTTATAAAGAGTGGAGATGAGAATTCAAACATTACTTTGAATAAGAAAAGCCTGGTTTGATTATCAAAATTATGCCTCAAATAATAGCTTCAAGCATTACTTCACCTGTGGGAAATATAACAAACATTGCTTTGAAGGCAGTTAATTTTGTGACAAAAACATCTTCTACGGGTTTTACATAAAATTATTTTTATCCAGTGCTGGAGCATCTGCTTATCTTTTAAAGTACACTATTCAAGTGAATCCCTAGCAAAGGACTTGTACTTCCTTTTGTTTGCTTCAATCCAAGCATGTCACTTGACTATCTTTGGCTGCTGCTTTGTTGCATTGTATACAACAGTACTCTAATATTGTTTTTTTTTTCTGCAGGAACTAATGTCTTTTTTTTTTTTTTAAGTTAGATCTTGTAGAAAGTATAAAATAGGCATATGTAGTTGTTTTAGTTTGCCTAATGTGGATAGATCTATTAGTTGCAAGAGGATAAATTCAATGACTTCACTTGTAAGTGAGCATTGGCACAGGTTGCCTGGAGAGGTTATAGGGTCTCTGTCCTTGCAGGGATATTCAAAATGTGACAGGACATGGCCCTGAGCACCCTGCTCTGGGTGACCTTGGTCAGAGCAGAGGGGCTGGACCAGACAGTCTTCAAAGGTGCCGTCTCACCTCAGCTCTTCTATGATCATAGAATCATAGAATGGCATAGGCTGGAAGGGACCTTAGAGATCATCTAATCCAACTTCCCTGTCATGGGCAGGGATGCCTCTCAACTAGACCAGGCTACTCAAGGCTCCGTCCAACCTGGCCTTGAACACCTCCAGGGAGGGGGCATCCACAACCTCTCTGGGCAATCTATTCCAAAGTCTTACCACCCTCATACTGAAGAATTTCTTCCTAAAATCTAATCTAAATCTGTTCTCCTTCAACTTAAACCCATTTCCCTGTGTCCTGTCAGCGAACACTCTTGTAAAAAGTCCCTCCCCAGCCTTCCTGTAGGTTCCCTTCAGGCAGCTATTAGGTCCCCCCCGAAGTCTTCTCTTTTCAAGGCTGAACAATCCCAGCTTCCGCAACCTGTCCTCGTAGCAGAGGTGCTCCAGCCCCTGGATCATCTTTGTGGCCCTCCTCTGAACATGCTCCAACAGATCTGTGTCTCTCTTATGGTGGGGACACCAGAACTGGACGCAATATTCGAGGTGGGGTCTCACAAGAGCAGAGTAAAGGGGGAGAATCACCTCTCTTGACCTGCTGACCACGCTTCTCTTGATACATCCCAGGATGCAGTTGGCCTTCTGGGCCGCATGAGCGCACTGCCGGCTCATGTTGAGCTTCTCATCTATAAACACTCCCAAATCCTTCTCTTCAGGGCTACTCTCAACCCACTCTGTGCCCAGTTTGTATTTGTGCCTAGGATTGGCTCGACCCAATGCTGTGAACTGTGCCACAGCTGAGCTTGTGTGCTGAAAGCCCAAAGTCTCTTGGGTGCCACAGACTCATGGGGCACTTTTTTGTGCAGCTTTTGCAAACCATTGAAAACCATCAGCTAGAGAAAAGTGATAGGAAGAGAAAGGATGATGAGAGAGAGAGACAGCATGCATGTGCAGTTTTTACAGCTGAACTCCTCAGTACAACATAAATCCAAAGCACTCATATTTTTTAAAAGTGCACTGAATTGCGCTCTGGACGCTCCACTCATTATACAAGGAGCCTGTGCTCGACATCCAGGCACCTGATTTGATGGTGTGAATACTCCCCTGTGACTTTAAACAGAGCTTCTTACCCTTCTGGAGAGTGTGCTTTCATGCAGCTAAAACAAATTCATTCTTTACAGCTGAAGAAGTTCCCCCTCTGCCCCCTTTTCTGTTAAGAGAAGGGCTGAATGAGAAAATGCAGCTGTAAATTATCCATGAGAGGAGGCAGAGCAAGCCTGCTGCCCTACAGCCCACCTTGACACCGACAATAGGCTGCAGGTGGGTGTGATAAACAGCAGTGTTTCCCAGAGGTGTAAAGACAAAATACACAGAGATGGAGACATAGCTGCATGATTCTTAAATATTTATAACACAATAGTTCAGAGGCCTCACTGAAAATTGGAGCCCTATTATGCTAGGTGTTATATAAACTTGTACAACTATACATCTCCTGCTTCCAAGTGTCCAGTTTATGAAAAGTACTGCACGGATGATAGGTTTCAGATTTAAAATATATTCTTTCTCCTCTTGTTATTTCTCAGTCTCTTTCTGGGACAAGATAGAAGATCTCTGAAGAAGAAAGAAGAGTATGACTATAAACCAAGCATCCTGGTAAAAAATTACATTCCCAGGAGAGCAGTTTTCCCCTTTGCTGATGTCTTGGATATCTTTGTGTACAGTATAAAATGTCTCCTCTTTTGCTGGGTTCATCCGAATTACAATGCACAAAGGGAAAGGGAGAAGGAGAGATTTTTCCTGCTCTGCTGAGTTTAGGTGACTCTAAGATTGACAGTGCCAGAGATGTACATGGTAATTCAAAATATGTCAGAAATAAGTGGCTGATGTTTTCTTAGAGGCTTTCTTGTAAGGATAGTATGCTCACATTAGCACACAGCACTGTGCCTGTGTGTGCACATATCTGAGCAGCTAATGTTGCAGTTATGTAATGCTGAGTAAATCCTTAGAATGTAATGGAAGTAGTCCAGATACATACCATTTTAATCAGTAATAGAATTTACCTGGTCATATAAGGATTTCCCAATAAGTCATGAGATTTGCTGTACTGGGCAACCCTGTAGATTAATAATTATTGAGTCTCTGTAAAATAATTGGCTTAGAGAGAGCACGTAGCTCACAGAAGCGTAGGGTGAGAGAAAACCTGAGAGCATGCAGTCCGCCCCTTGCACTGCTTTCCATCACACTCCTGGAGCAAGTACTACTGAATTCTCTAACCTGTTCTTAAAAACCTCCACTAAGGAGGAATCCACAACTTCCCTGGATTTCCGTATACATTTTATTATACACAGACATTTGATGCCAATGAACTCCAACTTTATCAAAGAGTGAGATAATGACATGCCAATTTGGAATATGTCAGCCTCTTAACCCCAAAAGAATAAAAGAGGAAATCTAAATACTAAAAAATTAAAAAAAATCTTGTTAAGCAGTAGAGTTGTTGAACAGAAATAAAAGGCATACATGATGCAGCTGTATGATGCAGAGTCAGCAGTAACATGCACAGATGTGTCAAGTGTGCTAGGAGCAGTAAGTTGATGAATGCAAAAACTGAAAAATTTCCTTCTAAGGGCGTAAAAGACATTTTGCTTAGACAAATGGAGACAGAACACAATTTCCACTTTATCGTGTTAATAAAGATTTCAAACATCATTTCTATTCATATGGACAGAAAGATTCTCACAGCAAGTAGGTGCCTTAATATCATTACAGGGGTTTGTCTTAAGTCTTAATTGCCAGGTGTCTCAAAATGGAAAGGATGACCATGAGAAAGCAACACAAAATGAGATTCTCTTGGCTCACTTTGTCCTTTTTGCGCTTCTGCAGTAGTCCAAAGACTGCTTCAAAAAATTTCCCAAAAGAAAGGACTCTTTAATTAGTATGAAATCACCAGAGAATAGTCATAATTCAATCTTTTTTCCTGAAAAGGAAAAATCCTCAGCATATTCCATACTACATTCTTTGCATTAAATAAGGAAAAGCAGCTTTTCATCACATCTATTGGTACGAGAGATCGTCTACTACTTAGCTACTTCAAGATCTTCTACTAAAGTAAGTATATAGTACAATCCTTCTAGCCACAAGAAAATAAAATGTCCAGAGCAGATTCATTGACTATGCCAACTCTTTCCTATTTCAGTGACCTTCTTTCAACATTGGAAATTAATTACTTTAAGTGTATTAGTCCTTTAAAGTGAATTGAAAATTAAAATTAGTCCTTTATGATAGTAAACATATAATTTTCTAATCTACCTATATTTGACTTATTATTTCAGTTCTAAAGATATTTTTATTATAGCTTTGTAGCTCATATTTTATTTTACAGGATGAGTGAATTTAATTCAAAAGGTTCTTACAGATCCTTTAAATGTTCAGCAGACCAAGACTGTACTGCAATATTAAGGTATAGACTTTGCAGCTTGTTTAACTTTGGTGAGCAAGAGTGCAGGATGCATCACTCATTAACATGCATAGAAACTCCTAGTTTGATGTCTTCTGCTGAGTATAATTAATTTCACAATTTAATCAGATTACTTTTAATGAAGTTCACATTTTATAAACTTACCAAGGATAATCATATGCATGTCTTGGTAGAGACAATTACACCAGAAGAAGGATCCTTTATCTATTTTTAACCTTTGCATTCCAGTTAATAAGTATAAAATTCAGATTTTGATTACTGTATATTAACAAGAATTGTAATTGTTGGCTAAGTAGCAAAACATGCCTCACGGCTGAACCAATATGTCATTGAAATATATCTCTAAGACTTGTATTCACAGTTTAAGTTTATTTTTCCAAATGAACAGCCTAGTTGGTAATCCAAATGCTACAGATCAATGAGAATACGTTTTGTATGTGTACTTCATCCAATTTTTCCTATTACAACATTAATGTAATTATTGCAGGTCCGTCTGTGCTTCCTTATGCTGAGAATGTGATCACTTATATCCCTGAAAACTTGAGTTTAAAGCCCTGACCAACGGGAATGGCCCTTGCATAGGCCTAAGGGACTACTCCTCCTCACTTAAGCTAAGGCTGCATTAAGGCGCTCTGTCAAGGTAAGGGACTTTAAAGGGGAGAGAGTACTTCAGTGTGTGCACATTTTTCAGGCCTTTCCCTTTGCTGGAGTGGATTAACTGTGAAGAAAATTTGTAGATAGCTGAAGGCATTGGGCCTGTGCAATTTTCTATGAATAAATATTTCCTGCCAAACAATAACCTCTGATACTTTGACTTTTATTGCATATAAAGGTGGTGAAATTATTATTGCCATTTCTTTGAGCACGCAGTTATGGCATTGATTTGCTTGTTTTCTACTGAAGAATTGTTAAAATTTATCATGTTGAGATATTTCCTTTGAAGAAATGGGCTACATAAACTGTTTTTTTCGTACATAAAGTAAACAAAGTTTTTCCAGTGAAAGATTTGTACTGAAAGTATCAGTTAACAGAAAAGCCTTGAAAACAGCGGTTTAGGAGTACTTTGTGGTTGTCTGAAGAGAGCTGACAGCACCATGATACAGAGCTACTTCTTGGGTTTCCCTCTGGCCCTAACTGATATGTCCTTGCTCCTTATTTGTTTCTGCACAGAAGTGCAACAAGTTAGGCAATGCACCGAGAGGAAAATATGAACTTTGTCCCAAAAATCTTACAGCTCTAAAGAGAAAGATTTAGTGTATATTCCTAATATTAATTTTCCATTTATCTTACTACTCTAGGTGCTAAAAAATATCCATGTTGCTATTAAGATTACTATGTTATTATTAAGATTACTATTAAGATAGCCATGTTACTATTACTCTCCATGTTTTCTATTAAGATCTTCACGCTTTGCTCATTCAGGGAGTGCATCTTGCAGAGCAACACAGCAAATACTTACGCACTATTTAACAAATGAAGGCCAAATCAATGATTCTACCCACATTTTCCAACTGCAAACGTTCAAAATACCTTACAACTATTGGCAAGATGTCGACAAAATTTTTGGACAGGGAAATATTATTGTTCCTATTTTATAAGTGGTGAAAACAGTATTTCCATTTAAATAAGTTTAAATCCATATTTTTTAAAAATCCATAGTTTTTAAAGCTGAAATTTTCAGATTAATTTTTACCTTCCTCTTTTATTTCCTTTTCTTCCCTCAACCCTCTTTAATTTTTCTTTCTTTTTCTATGTCAGATTTGCAAGCAGGACGTGCAACAGAAATTAAAAAGGAAAGGGAAAAGGCTGAAACTTTGAAAAAAAGAGGTACGTTGGCTCATTTTTGTTGAACAGCAGTTTTGTTATAGGAAAGAAGCTGGTTGTTTCTCAGCTTTTATGGACAAAACTCTTTGTCTGGTTCCATAAAAAAAAAAAAAAGCATCATTTTAAAACCATCTTAATAAAACCACCAATGTCCCTTTTTATCTTGGACCTTTAGGAAAAAATGGTTGTGGGTATCCTCAGATGGAGAGACTTTTAAGAGATCTCTAAGAGAGTGTTTTGAGTGCACGTGATTGACAGGCACAGAAGAACATTTATAAGGAACACAGGCACAGCACCTCGGATGTAAGTGTATAACAGTTTATCACTAATGTAGAGGAGGACACATGATATTTTCATCAAAGCGATACGAGTAATCTTTATATTGAATTACTATATGTTAGTGGGAACTATTTGTACGCAAGACAATGAGCATCTTCTTGCATTAAGATTCCTTATGAGACCCTAGTGAGGTCAGACTGTGGTTTTCAATGTGAAGTTAACCTTTGATAACCCTGTGCTTGGTGACAAGTAGCACACAAATGATGTCAAATCAATGGTAATGAAGAGTATAAGGGTTTCAGAGTATACTGTTTCACATCTAACTGGTGAACAGAAATGCACGTGTACAGTAGATGACTGTGGGGATAAAAGGACATATTTACATACATTTACACATTCATCTAAAGGAGAAGCTGTTTCTACATGCTGGGATATCTGGTTTGTGTCCTTTTACTTGTTCTTGCTAAGCCAGAAAGGTTGTGAGTATAATAACCATTAAGTGTTCACTTCATTGTACTGTTTTCTAGTTGCAGGGGAGGAAAATTAATAGTATTTTTTTGAGTGTAATGCATATTTTTTTTTCTATAATTGGCATTTGGATGCCCATTTGAAAGGATTAACTTTACTAAAGAGATGTTTAATAGGCCTATCTTTATTAAAAGCCTGTATCAATGCATCACAATACAGTATAGACCAATGTAAGGTATGCATAAAGTATTAATATCAGTGTTAATGCCAACAGAAATAATAAATCAGAACTAGTGTAAATGACAAGAGCAGGACTCTCGCATAGGCCAGTTTTCATTTAACATGGCAGTAAAGAGCTAGCTTGCATACTTTTTTCAGTAGATTAAACTTAAATCATCGCAAGAGTTACCAATATGTGGGAGTTCCAGGATGAAACAACAGCAGCTTTTCCAACATTACATTTGAAAGTAGCTCTCCTTATGTCCAATTTCCTTCTCTAACTGCTTTTTTTTAAAAAAAAAATAAAGTGGGGTGTTTTGGTCCTTTTTTTGGGGAAGAGATTAGTTCCTGCATGTCACGTGCAATTCCCACAGGACAGAGAGGAGAACAGGCAGGTTATTAATCTCTAGAATAAAATTATTCTTTAGCAGAAGAGCCTTGAAAACATTCACCTCATTAAAAAAGAAAATCAAAAAAAAAAAAAACCCAGTGCCTTTTGTTCAATATTTCTAAACAACCTGGTACAATTGAGCTCTCTGAGGAACCATAGTGTTTCAGAGGCAAGGTTTTTTAATGTGCTTAAATCAACTTAGCATTTCTTAGCATTTATTTAATCAGAAGGCATATTTTGTCTTCTGACTTATTCCATGACACCTACACAGTTGAAACCTACTCTGCAAGAAATGCCGGAGAAGCGCTTTCTCCAAGAATCTGGCATAAGCAAGCTATGCTTGCATCTTGGCATAAGCAAGAATCTGGCATAAGCTAATAGTTAAATAACAGCCCAGGAGCTGAAAACAGAGCAAGGAAGATCAGGTGTGTAAGGAGTAAGATGTGTATTGAAAAGGATGATTAAGACTAATCTGTATGAATGGCCACGTGAATCATATTCTGCTAGATAACGTCACACAATATTGTTAAACACATGTAACATGAAAGTCCTTGCAGTTGCATGGGCAATAATTAGGAGATAATTTCATCTGCATTATCAGTTGTGACATAATGATATGTATATATTTTTGTAGCTATGCAGTATCATCATGATCCTTAATGGTGGATGATATATTTGTTATATATTTTTCCAGAAACATTCAAATAGAAGCTATGCGATATCCAGCTTCCTGCTGTAAAGAGGAAAAAGTAAAAAAGGAGAGAAGTTAATGATTTTGCTAATAGCTTTTATCAACAATAAATGCAGTACTCTATTCATCTGGCAACTCAGCTCTGAAAGCTCATAGGTCAGTGGAGGTGAGACAGTGTTTGAGGCATTAAATCAGCAAGCACAGAAACATAAGACACTGTTCTTCCTTCTTACGTCTCATGCTAGAACTAAATCCAGAGGAAAAAAAATTATTACTCCCTCAGAATCAATTAACAAAAAACCATAGAGCTCTGGTATATGCTTGTACACCCTGTTCTGCCTTAGAGGCTTCTCTTATGATGAAATAAATGGCGGGGAGGGGGGGGGGTGGGGAGGGGGGTGAATTTTCTTATAAAGATATAGTCCCAATGGGTGATGATCTAAGAAAAACCTGGATAGATAAACATTACCCTGTATATGCCAGGTAGTGTGCTATTTCAGAATATACTAAGGAAATAACATGAACTGGAAAAGGACTTACATTTCATTGAGAGGTGGAAGGTGAGAACGTTACACCAAGTAAGTGATGGGAGCACCTTGCATGTCTGCTGCCTACCAGACTTTTAACCTTCCTCCTGCACGTTCCACTCTCTTTGATCTCACAGATGAGCCGTGACCTGGCACAGCTGCTTAAACCCCACTCAAATATCTGCAGAAACCACTAAGTTTCTGAGGAATCTGTGAGAAACAGGAAGCCAGGAACCAAGTGAGATAAGAAAGGTAAAATTGCAGGCAGAGGTAAGACTGTTGAGGCAAGACTGTCAGCGGCTCGTTGGCAGAGCTCTGTCAGGCTACGGGGAACCGCGCCATGCCCCACAATTGCGCATGTCCTGCTTGCACAGTCTCTTTGTGGTCAGAAAATCTTACCTCAACAAAGTGGCCAAAAGAGAGAGATCTACAGGTTTTCACCCATTCATGTGTTTTTCAAGGGAGAGAACGAGTCCATATAAAATTTAATGTTTTGATACACTGGAGCCAGGAAGATAGTCCCTCTAAACTGTCACCATTTCCTTACGGATGATTCACCCTAAAATGGTCCATGTAATATTTCTCATGTGTCTGACTGCTTTTTTTTTTTTCACTTTGAAAACAGACTGGCAACGGCTGTCCAGAGTCAAAGCTTTTTTAGACTAAAAGTTGCTTGCAATCTCACTTGCTGCTGCTGCACAAGTTTTCCATGCAAGTGCTGCTGAGCGCTCCTTAAGACTTTCCACCGAGTTCCACTAGCTTCATTAAGGTAAATGGAATCAAGAGTTACTTATTGCTGCCCACATTGATTTTGTAGAGCATACAGATAAATAATGGTGCTGGAGAAAGCTGTTCTCTGGCAAATCAATTAACAGTGAAACAAAAAGTCATCTGACTTTTTCACTTTAAAGCACTGGTCCATTAGTGTTCAAACTGTAGCTAATCTCATGATATTGTAACGGTTTTGGATATCCAAATCATTGCAGGCTGATTTTTACCATCTTCCTTTACCAATCATTAGAGGTGAAGGTTAGAAATTGTGCACATTAGCACTTTTCACTTACCAACGTGTTTTTTTTTGCAAATCTGAATAAACAGGAATGGTTGAAATAATATATTATTGGTTATCAAGCTATTTTGTACTGAAATTGGTACATTGAGAATATTTAGGAGTCACACTGCTGTCCTGCATAATATTTTGGTCACCAAAAGCACATCTAAAAAATGCCAAGAAGAAGAATGTCAAGAACCAGGAAGTGATAATAGTGATTTTGTCCTTTCACAATGGAGTTGATCAGCCACTCTACGCAAGCTGACCAGGAAGCCCATCCAGCATCTCCCACAGCAGCACTAGTATTGAAGGTACACCTTCTGAGAAGCTGAGCATAAAATCATGAGTCTACTTTGGCCAAATTTTCGTGCATTTGATGACTTCAGTGAGATTACGCAGCACTAGAGAAAGAATCGGCTTGGAACAAGAGAGGAAAGGTTATGTTTTTGGCTAAAATAAGAGTTACTTAATTAATGCCACAGGAATAGCTTTTCTTGCTCTGAGCCAGTCCTAAGAGTGAAGCTTGCCTATTGGCTTTCTATCAAAGATAAATAAGATATATCGTGACTTCATTGTTCTTGTAAGAGTCTGTCTATCCCATAACCCAGTTAGTTTATTCTGCTTATTCTTGATTCATTTTATCTTGGACATGACTCTGCCAAATCATTTTATTTTTCTAAAATTCAAAATCTTTTCTGAGTGTGTTGACAATATTCTGCAGTCTCTGTTGGGATTCTGTACAGGCAAAAGTCCCTTGAACTTCTGTATACACATTATATATTTACCTTTCTTGTTTGCAGTCATGAGCCCCTTCAAAGTTTCTTTACACCCATTTTTTTTATGAGTAATTTAAACTCCTGAAGCTGTCTGAATTTCTTCTTGGAACTTTTCACAGAAATAGTTTATTCCTAGAGTGATAGGCCAAAGTGGGTTGAGTGGGATTTCTTCTTCATGGCTTTCCGTGACCCATATGAGCCAAGACAAAACGTTGCAGCACCAACTGGAGTAAAATGGATTTTTGCTAATTTCAGAGAAAATAGTTGGAGTTTTATCAGGTTTATGATGTCAAAAATTCATATTTTCAGCCTAGTCCCCTGCAGATGTATCCTTATTCCAGTGTTCCTCATTCTAAGAACCAAGTAGCTAATTTCCAGATAGTCAGAGTTCTTTCTCTGATGCGTTATTCTGACACAGTTTCCCAATTATGTGAACAGCTAAAAGAGGAGAAATGCCCAAACTAGCTTAACAGATAGATAAACACCTTTGGGGAGCCATCTTGGATTCCAAAGCTTCATTGCTCATTCTATAATGTCCTATTCAACTGTCTATTAGATGTATATTAGGAAAGTTGTTAATGGGTTTGGTGAGAGTGTGGAAGGCTCCACTATTCACAGCTCAGCTTACAAATCGGTTTGCCTGAAGGTGCTGATTTGCTTTTTGACTAAATGACACAATATGCTTTGTAGGCCTTTGTAATAGTTTTTTTAATGTGACTAATTATGCATGTGCATATATATGCATGTATACATACATGCATACATATACAAATATCTTCACATTCTCTTTAACTGTACTGAGACAAATATCATTTTTCTTTGATTTGTTTGCAAGTTATGTCCATCAATAGCTGATTACTGAATTCTAAATTTAATAAAACTCTAAGTTTCTAATCACACATATGATTTTACTGAGCGAAAATTTTGAAAGATTTTAGTCTAGCAGTACCACTTCCATTTAAAAAAATGCATTTTGGCTCACTATAGCTCATCTTGCTTTCTGTTAAGTAGCTGGATATGGTCCAAAACATAAATTTTTTGCTCAAAGGAAATTTTCCTAACATTATTTCTGCTCTTAAGTCTTACTTTCAGTTTCTTCTTCTTAAGTCTTACTTACAGCTTAAAAAAAAATTAAAAAATTCTTTACTTTCTTCTGAAAACCATGAAAAGGTCAAAAAATATATCTGTTTCTGGGGCATCAGACAATACTTATCATCCCAGAGAACCTGAAGATGAGGCAAGGCAGAGAATATAACTACTCTGTGTTGTGCTCTTTGAAACTGTTGTGAAATGCCTGTAGTAAGGATTGCCCTTGTGAGTCAAGACAATCGTTACAATCATTGTGAAGATGACGCTTACAGCTTTTTTTTTCTTATAGAGAAAACTCTGGCCTGGGTTGCTGTAGAAACATAATGGGAGACAGCCAGTAGGGTGTAGAGAAGCTACATCACTTACACAGATGTAGGACCCAGAAAGGTACAAAAAGACACTACAGACTTCTTCAGGGTATTGCAATTGGGTGAAATATCTGCAAGATTTCCTGCTGCTCATTCGAATAACCAATCACTTGAAGTGAGAGTGGGTTAGAATTTAGACATCAACATACAAGTCGGAAACTTTGAAAAACACTCTGCTTTCAACTGCTAGTAACCAGGATCCATCAGTGCCTTACTGCTTTTCAGAGCTATAGCCTAAAATGGCACTGCTGTGGATGCATCAAAACAGCCCCCATCTTAACTAGACAGAGCTTCCCAAATCCCAGTACCTAAGCAGGATCCAGAAACAAGACGTGCCACTGCCAAAATCTTTTTTGGGAATTCAAACCAGTAAGAAATTGTACAGTTAAATTTGGTGTGGCACACATTGCTGTTCCAGTTATCACTTTCAAAAGATTATCTGAAGGAGGTGACGGGGTAACATTTCTCTTTCTGTGATAGCTTTGTGGCTGGAGCCCTCCCCAAGGGAGTGCGAGGCCGGTGCTTAGTTCCCTTTTATTCCTGTGAAGTTCAGCTCATGCATGCAGGTGTGAGTCAGGAGCCAAACACTGACTTCCAAACTGAGATCCTGTGCCTGCCATCCTCATTCTTACAACATATTGTGAAGAAGTGGCAAGGGAAGTAGAATAAGACTTTAACTCCTGATTTAAGTATTTTTCCAAATAAATACTTAGTTGAAACCCAAAGATGTTAGAATATTCAGCTGCAATAAAATACAAGGAAAGGACCAGTGTGTACTGAAATCCCTCTTTAAAACAGAGAAACACAAACAGTTTACCTAGATTAAAACATGCCCATGGACTATCATCTGTCCTGGAGAACCCTAGAATAACACTCGGCAAAAGTAATTGAGATGGATCTATTTATTCAACATCTGATTGCCAATTTCAGCTAAGGTTGGAAAGGAACAAGGCAATATCCCCTAAGACTCATACCATCCCAACAAGGCAGAGGGCTGTCCAAGCACTGAGTGGCACTGGGAGTCATGCAGACATTCCATCCTGCGCCCCAGGGAAGAGCTGTGGAGACAATGACAATAAATTGTTTATTGTCATCTTCTGTTCTTACTCTGCAGTCAGCTAAGATTATGTTTTGATTTGTTGGGTTGGGTTTTTTTTTCTGTTCATTTTCTCTTCTGTTTACAAACTGTAGCATCAGAATGCATCCTGCATCACTGACACTGAAATTATTTGTCCTGAGATTTGAATTGGCAAGTACCAAAATCACTGGGCCAGAACTGCTTACATTGTATGTTCTTTGCTCAATAAATAGTAACAGATGCTTCTGTGTAATAAAATAACTTGAGCATTTCACTACATAAAATATAAGGAACTGCTCAAAATGTGAGAAAGTTTTAGACTTTTGTGGGGACAATAGCTACTCCTTGCAAAATGATCATGCTCAACAACGCAGTTTTATTTAGAAGAAATATTTAATTTATTGAGTAACTAGATTATCAGTTGTTTCCACTTCTTTAATGCTTTTTAGGCTATCATTTGTCTTAAACAACTTTAATATTAGTTGAATAACCTCCATAATACTTTTCTAATGCAGCATTGTCCCAGTTTTACAAATGGGCGACTTGTCACACAGAGACTTTTAAACCAACATTTCCAAAATTGTCTTCCTAAAATCAGGTTATGAACATGTGGGTTTGAGTAGTTAGTAGCCTATTTCAATACTTTCTGAATATATATAAATCGTTATTCAATTCAATAATAACTTCTGACATTCAGCTGCTGTAAAACCTAAGACAGGTTTTCAAGTGAAGAAATGTGAATCAGAAGAAGAGAAATGAAGCACAGCGTTCCTAACATCTACCTAGGCTCCTAATTTAACTGCCACATTAACATTACCTAAAAAAACCCCCTTGGTCTCCCAGAGCTCTCCTGAATACTTTATGCTTCTCTTGAACAAGATTATATTTTTCTCTTCCATATTCTTGTGCTACCTGACATGCTATTCACAAAGAGATGGTCATCATTGTTTAAACAAGAAATAGTGATTTTGATGTGATATTAATGTCTAAATTAGGGAGTCTTTGCTTTTCTATAATTCTTCCTAGCAAATACTTACTTAAAGAGACAAACATCAAGAAAGATCATGCTTAGATGATTACCAAACAGACTTTTATTTCTGGAAGTCATTTCCCCTGCAAGTCAATGTTATTAACTGTGACACTGCCATATGCCAGCGTCTCACACTTGCAACACGTTGGCAGGACACACCAGTGGTGCCAACATCCAACAAGAGCAACCCACGGCAGGGACCTTCACCTACTGGCCCTGGGTGAAAGAGCCCACGTATATAGCAATATTATGGTAGTGCAGCTTTAGTTTCAAGTAAGAAAAGGAGATTTTGAGCATAGAATATGTAGGAAGTACCTGTAATTTGAATTATTCTCCACTTGGCTGATATCTACTGAAGCCAAGGAGGCAATGTGTGGGTCAGAAGTCGGTTTTCTCTTGTGCCTTGTCTTGGCTGATCCCCTTGTCACTCATGCAAAAAGCAGGTGTCACACCTAGGAATAGCTCTCTCCACCCAGTATTCTGCACAGCACAGCTAGGAGCAACCATCCAGCTGGAAGAGAGAAAGTGTGGGATTATTTAATATATTTTTTCCATTTGCCAGCCTGCTTCTCTTTGCTATTTCCCTGAGACAATGAACAAGACAAACACTCTGGTTTTTGGTGTTTGTAACCTGGGAGATTTGTTAAGACTGTGAACACCATAAGAAGTAGCATTTTTACCCACTACCAGCTCTCTAAGTGAATCTGTCACTGCTCATTGAATCAGCTACTTACAGAGACCAAGCGCCTGCTCAGAGGTCCCCACTGGTTACAACCAGGCAAAATGCTGCTTTTGCTGCGCTTCAGACAAGTGCTGTAGAGTGGGAAAACACAAACTCACACTGATTAGATCCCAGACCTCTTCCTAGCATGATCTATACATTTTGTAGAGGTTATTCCTCTGGCACAGCTGCAGCCAAAGACAGTTGTTACAAAACGCTTTCTTCTTGGGACATCATTAAGACATTGTTCCTTTCTAAGATTATAGAGAGACACATACGTATAACCAAATGCAGCATTTAAAACACATATGAATAAAAATATATATTAATTTGTTTCTCTCTTGTGTGAATTTAATTATACTGATCTTCAAATGTCACAAGCTCTTCCTCAGAGTCAGATTAAAAACAGCTTCTTGTTGTTATTGATAACTACACTTACTGGCATGTGCTTTTTAGTAGCCAGAAACATGTTACCAGAGGAGTGAGAAGTTTTACATAACAGACCTATTCAGATTTTTGTGTAGTAATAAATCTAGTTAAATATATGAAAAAAAAGATCACAGAGGTGGGATGAAATGCAAATACTAACAAGAGCAGTGATAGCAGAATTAGATCTCAGGCAAGCTGTCTTTCAAGTGACTACTCAGTCAACTCAGTTTTTTTATGATTGATGCAACTGTCAGGCCTGAAAAAAAAACCACAACAAAAACACTGCAACATCACTCAGCATTGAACTTGATGCAAGACAGAACAGCTTTTCACGAGAGCGTAGGCATTTCTAGAGTCTGTCTGCTTTCCAGTGGAAGCCACAGGTCATTCCCTACAGTTCACAAGGTGAATTAACAAACTAAGCATAACAGTATTTGTTTCAAGCCAAGGCAAATTTCATAAGCCGAAACAATGCTTTTCACTTGTGACAATTCCCAGATGATCCAATGGTTTGTTTTATTTAGTGCAAGCTGTAAACTGAGATGACCCTTTTGGTTAGATCTTCAAAAGGGGCAAACTGTAACGTTTCTGTGTGCCTTACACCAATGATGTGCAGTATGATGAGAATCAGAAAGCAGCATATAGTCAAGAGTCAAAACAGGAGACAGAGCATGTAGTTTTCTGAATTACTTTGCAGCTCTGTAAGAGCTTTCTTTGAATATGTAGATATTTTATACCAGGTGGTATGTTTCACTTTTTTTGTCTAAGTACAGACTTGTCCATAATGATTCCAGTAAACGTGACTTGCTTTGGCTTAGAAATTCCAAGGGAAATAAACACAAAAATCCATTCAATTTTCTCTATAACGTCTGTCATATCCTTTGCACTGAAATGGTTTACAAGAAATACACGCTTTGGATATTTCCTCCGAAAATGCCCTGACACTTTAGGCAAAAAATCGGACAAAGAACAGACTCAACAAATATCTGTAAGGAATGAAATGGGAGGGTGGACTATATATTACTCCAGCCCGTATGGAGAATAAGTTAATTTTATGCAGAAAGAAATAATGAACTGTCCAGCAGTTAGCAGGAATTCTCTTTAGATGTCCTCTGCAGTGTTCCCTGCTGTCTCCACTATTGCTATCAGACGGTGGGAGCCCCAGTACACAATGGTGAAGGATACTCTGAAATTCAGGTCTCTTTAGTCCACCACAGCCAGTGACTGTAAATTCCAGTATCAACACTCAAATGCCTGGGAAAGCCTACAGACTCAGGAGCCTTTCTCATAGACATCTGTGCTCTATTAAAATTTAGGGAGATGTACAACTTCCAGCCCACCCTTTCTGTCTCTCTTTTTGACATCCTAACAGATCAGCAGGTGGTGTTCAACTGCTTTCCTTCAAAAGGTCTTCATAATATGTCCTTGCCCCTGCATGACAACCATGTTTTCAATTTCCATAGGGGCTGCTGCTGAGACACAGACTGCAGTAGCTATTTGGCTGTATGGCCCCTCTGCAGCCACTGGCAGCTGCTTCTGTAGCCGCCTTCTGTTCTGCCTCTCTGCCCTTCCTCCCTTCATTCTCTCCACACATGAACTTTCTTATTTCTCTTTAGCCCATACTGCAGATGCTATGAATGTTTGTTCTTCAAATCTAGAAAATGAAAATGATGTAATTTAACAAAACAATGTTCTTGCTATCCGAGATAGGCTAACATCAACCATATGTTACATATATGTCTACAGATGTATGAAAGGACTTTCCTAATCTTAAAAGAATCTGCAGCATGTGGGCAAGATTAATCCTGTGTGCTGACTCCTCCACATTTCTCCTTCAGAAGATTCAAAATTTTTCTTCTGCATTTTTAATGAGGGAGGCTAGGAAATTCATCAATAATTCATGACAAAAATATAATGGAAAAATCTCAGGCTCAGTAAAAGTGAAACTCGCAGGAGGCAGAGAATATAGATGCACTGCATCAAAGGTAGAAAAATAAAAGAGGTGAAAAAAAAAGAGAAAGGAAACTTTCAGGTAAAACTCAGCCAATGAAACTGCCATACCATGGGTGCATTTCTATCTGAGTGTTTAACATGTATTTTCTGATCAGTAAAAAGGAAGACTGTAGCTAGGTATCAAAACAGCTTTGGTAATCTCAAGAATCACAGCCAAGCACTAACTATACCACATCAAATTATTCCAAGATCAAAATCTATACATGACTTTGTGAAACCTTAAAAACAAATCTAAAACTTATTTTCAGAATTCAGAAAGAAGCAATAAAACATGGTTCTCCTGTTTATAAGTCAAATGTCCCTCTTATTTTATTCTGTTGCATAATATCTAGCACAAAGCATGCACTTTAACTGCCTTAGGATGCTCAATAGGATCTCTCCTGTTGATTTTCCCTGCAAGAATCACAGGTCTTCAGAAAAACTGTAGGTATAAGACACAAATCACTAAAAACATCATTTTAGGGTTTGCATATGCGCTTGAAATAGCTGAAAGGAAAAAATACGCAACAAAATAATCACAAAAAAAAACCCCGACAACTGAACTAACCTGATTTCAAGTCAGGGAAAAAGAAATAGGCTTTTCTTTTGAGAGACTGCGACACTACTGCCACACACTGTGAGGTGGAATGGTACTTCAGCAAATGAAGTAAATCGTCGGTGAATACAAGAAGTTTAGGAGAAGCATTTTTTTCATGCCTCCCTCCCCCACTTAAGCTGCTGAAGAGGAAAGAAAAATAACAGAGCCAAAGCACCTTAGGCCAGTTTAACAATACTGTGTGCTGTCAGAGTAATACTCTCCGTGCTTCTGCTTTAGTCAATGCACTAACCATATGCTATTTTATCTCTGTTTTTCATGTTTCATAATCTATTCCTCCCTAGCCTTTTGCCATGAGCCAGACAGGAGAAGTGACTCACATGTTCTGGGATTTAAAAGGCACATTCTGTAAGCACAGTTAGTGAGTCTTACCTGCCAAAACTAAAGCTCCCCAAAGTTTCTTCAGAGATGAGTTGTCCAGTCTCCCTTAATACCCTGACTTCAATGACAGAATCGGTATTTAAAAGGATTTTATCTTTCATTTGTTTGGTTTTGAACTTCTTGAACTTCTAAGCTGATGCCAAAGCACGACAGCTGTGTTGTGCCTGCCACCAACTCTACAGAAGGAGGTAAACCAGTAGGAGGTCAGTGCCATAGCTGTAAATGACACTCAGGAAAAGCCAAAGATGATTGAACACAAATGTTTAATAGAAGGTAATGAGAAGAAGTGAATACATAGTTGTTCAGTTTTATTGCCACTGGAGGAAGTATGTTTTTAAGACATTGAATATTATAGTGCTTGCATGTAGTTTCCATTACTAGACAATTGGGTAATTGCCCCTTACTGCTGGCTCAGAAGCAAAAAACCTCAGAATTTCACTTACTGCAACACTGAGAAATGGAAAACATTGGGCCTGACCCATTTTTTTTAATGTCTTCTTTCCTGAGCCTTGAAACTCCACCTCTGAAACACGAACAGAAAGCTTTCCTGTCGTGCGCTGGTGCGCAGCTCTTGAAAAGATGTCAGCTGAAATAGCTGGCATGTAATCTCTTCAGGGCACACTGAATTTCACCCTGTGTTAGTTGGCACCCACTTCAGAGTACGGAAATGGGTTGTTTGGTTAGGATTGTGTGTGAGAAAAAACATGTAAGTCTGAGTACAATCAAAAGGGGATCACAAAAGGTGGCACTAGGCGAAGGAGCAGGGGAAGGAAAGCTTTTTTGCAGAATGGTAACTAGAAATGTTTGCAGTGGGAAAAAGGTAAAGCTACTCAAAGCTCAACTTCAGGACACTAGTACCACGTGTTTATTTTTCAGCTAATTTGTTGACAGTAAGTCTTATCCACTTTCTCCTACATTGGGGAAGAATTGCTATCATGAACAGAATGATGGCAATATCATTAAAACAGTTAAGACTGTGTTACCACACACAGTCTACCATGGTGTATGTGGAACATTCTTTCTAACACAGACAAATATATATCTGTTCCTATTAAATAGTGATACATGCTTGTACTGGTTCAGGGCCAGGAGGACAAAGAAATGTTATAGATAAGAATAGCACTTGCTATTTTTAGGATAAGGTCAGTACAAATTTATTCCTTATGCTGTTCTGCACCTGAGATCGTTTTCCATTCAAAGCTGACCTGACTACTAAGTTGAGTAACAGTAAAAGTTCAGCAACAGCAGATATTCTCTTAATTGAACTCGCAGCCCACCGTAGGCTCATCCATTCACTCATTTCTTTTTCTATGCATTTTTTTCAAATAACCTTTCTTTTTAGGAACTTGGAACTGTCATTCTGCCCCAGAAAAGTTGCTTCTCTGCAGGTGGTTGTGCAAAGATGCTGTCATACTGAAATTGGTAGATGATAATATATTACTCCTTTGGCTTAACATCCTCTGGAAATCTTGAAATGGAAGAGAGATCCCAACAGGGGAGCATGCTGCTCTGGCAGACTCAGCAATAATGTCATTCCTTTGGGCAATACATGGGAAGATACTAGTGTTGGAGTATATCTTTTGCATATGAGAAAGCATTTGGTCATGTCCACTCCATTTCTCATAAGCAGCTTTTGAAAGGAAACAGGTGGGTTGTCTTTCTGTTGGTAGGCAAAAAGCCCACTGAATTGACACATAAGTTGGGTCTCAGTGTTATTGTATAAATGCTGAATAATCCACTTGAAAACTAGAACATACTCGATATTACTTTAGTGAGAAAGACAGCATATTTTGTGCCTGTTTATGTTAATTCAGGACAACGTTTTGTGGTTTTCCCTCTAAGTTTGGGCACTGCCGTGTGTCAACTCTTTGGTCACAAGACGAATCCAGTTGACCCCAGTTTCAGCTGGGTGGAAATCTGACATAGTGAAATACATAAACTGCCTTTGTTCATGTTTAGATTTGGATACTGTTCAAGTGATGGCATTTGGAAGTTTAAAAGTGTGTGTCAAGCGTATAATAATAATATACAAATCTAACCATTAATTAACATTTTGACAATGCCTCCAGTGTGAGAATTAATGCAGTTAAATCAAGTATGTTAATAAAAGCCAAAAGAATAAGAACAAAGCTAAGAAAATACAGCCTTGTGGAAATTCTTCACTCTGTTGTGACATAGAGGATTTTGGTATATATACCTTCTAGAAAGGGCTTTGGATTTAAGGTGAGAGCACAAAGTATATTTTTAAAATGCTATTGCAAATCTCACAAATATTCCCGGGGTTTTGCACAACATTTGAAGAACTATCTATAAAATATCAAGTATATTCACACACAAAATGTCACAGGACTTCTGAAAACCACTGATATTCCATACACTTATTGTTGGTCCTTGGCTGATTTTTTTGGCTAGCATTTACAAATTCCTAGATCATGTCTATTCATGGTAGAAAGTGAATATGATCTTAAAATTTGAGTGATGCAAGGTGATACAATCAAAAAAAAGGACATGTTTTGTCTCTGAGCATTAGCTCTCCTGAGAACACCATGAAGTTCTCTAAAAGCAAGAGTAGAGCTGGTATGTTTTTCAGATGTACTGTAAAACATACCTAAGATTAGCTTTTATTGTTATGAGTGTGAAGTCTCATTAAACAGAGCCCTCTGATGACTCCGTTGTCCTCTCCCACAGAAAAGACATCCCCGTTTCTGGACAACCGAACACCTGCCAGCTCAGCTGAGCCTCATTCTTTCAGCTAAAGGACACAGGATTTAATCACACATACTGGACTTTCCCAAGCAGCCTGGCTATGATGTCTCAGCTCCTTTTCTGGCCAGCATCCAAAGCTTCCTAGGCTATGCCCATGCCACTGAGGGACATAACGTTGAGCCCAAGGCTAAGTATATGGCCTGGCTTGTAATCACATTGCTTCAAACTATCCCTCATGATAACAGACTCTGATGGAGAGGGCTAGCTGCGCAGTCCAGGACATAGATAGGGTGACCTAATTACTATGAAACATAGATGCCTGGACTTGCTTTTTTGTCTTCATTTATTTAACAGCACAGGTCTATCAGTAAATCAGGCAAACTATATGGTGATGGGCTTCTGGCTATGGGTTTGCTTCCAGTGTGTGGAGGCATTTTTTAGCTTTGTCCTCCAATTATTATTGATCATTCAAAGACAAAGTGGCAGGAATTTGCTGAAAGGAGATAGATCTAAAACAACAAGTAAAAGAGAATGAGAGGGTTAGTTATTTAAAATTATTTCCTCTATCTGCCAAATAGAGAGAGAAAGCAGACAATGCATTCCCAATTTAAAACTGGCGTTCGGATGTGGTGTTTAAAATATCCTTCCTAGCACGACAAGTGATAAGCATAGCCCTTTTGTAGCACTGCAGGTATAACCCAATATCCGATGGGCAAGCACTGTAGACAGTTTTAATTTCTTCACTCGTTTTGATCTCTACAGCAATAAATCCAGGTGTCCCTCTGTCAGCTTTTTTATTTATCTACGGTTCCCTTCCTAATTCCGGGGTATGCTAAATGGCTGCATGTGCCTTGCTTCGTTCTTCATACAGCTGGCTGAAACTTGGTTGGTTTTGGGTTTTTTCCCAGGTATCTTTCATTGTGTGCTTTGCTGCTTCATTTAGGAAAACAAAAGACAAAAAAAGTGTGATTTCTCTTATCACTTTACTGTGCATGGAGTCCTTGCTGAAGTGAGATATTCCAGACATATGATATTCCCCAGGGCCCATAAAGTTGTGGCAGTGTTTCCTAACAATTTCACTATACATTAATGATAGCTCAAAAATTCACTAATCTATGTTAGTTTATTCACCTAGGCTATCTCACCTACAGAGTTACAACACACAATATAATACATGAAAGAGAAGGTTTTGTCATACAGCATGTGTTTTATACATATTTAAAATAACATATTCCCATGCTGACCTGGCATGCGAATGAAAACTTTCTGTAAACAATTCAGTTTCAAGCACACCTTTCCTCAGATAGTTGCTCATTATTCTTAGGTTCACCATAGTGGTTTAGTTCTTAGTTTTAGATTATTTTCTTGGTTTTGTTCTCTTTTTCTTTGTTGTTAGATTTTTCAGTAACAGGTAGCACTGCTGATGCTAGCTGCCATCAATTTCCTTATCCTCAGGGCTCTACCATGCCTGTTGCTAATAACCAGTTTGGCTTGAT
Source organism: Tauraco erythrolophus (assembly GCF_009769465.1). Classification (NCBI taxonomy): domain Eukaryota; kingdom Metazoa; phylum Chordata; class Aves; order Musophagiformes; family Musophagidae; genus Tauraco; species Tauraco erythrolophus. The sequence continues at coordinate 89,132,543 of NC_141466.1, read as the reverse complement.
AAGAAAACACTGTTAGCAAACAATAGAGCACTGTAGATATTAAAATTGCAGCTTTGTAAACAAATCCACAGGACAAGTATTCCTTCCTTTTTTTTCTGTTTCCTCCTTCGGAGTATTTTAGGAAATGAGAAATGGCAGGAATGCTTGCCGACACTGTGTTTTAATCACATATTAGACTAGTCATAATCTGAAAGTTGCAATTTGCAATTGTTATCATGGATATTTACACTACAGCCCTATAACAGAATGGAAACAAACAATGTGACATAGGTGCCCAATGAAGACCAAGTAACTTCAAATACTTGCAACTGTCTCCTCTAGTTCGAATTACAACCCACAGCTTAATCTCCCAGAGGCAATAAAATGTATCTTTTTTTTTTTTGATTGCAGAGGCTTTGGATCAGGTCATTACTGCCTGATAACAGTCAAGGCAAATGATGGAATTTATAAAGCCTTCAGGTATGAATTTAAGCAATTATCATTGTATTAGCAGCTTATAAATATGATCGAATACAATAAATATGCAAAGAATCCACAAAGATATTCATCACTATCAAAATTGATTTCTTTACTCTTTCTTTCTGCTATCTGTAATGACTTAACCAAAAAGAATGAGAATGAATGCCTTAGTCCCAAAAGGATAAGTTAGGTTGGCCTTTTCACATAATAAGGCAAAATGCAAGCACATTTGCAACATTTCTATAACCTTCAGAAATGGGAAGTTAACTCTCATCATTGTGATGGTGTCAGCTTATATTTGAAGTAGTCCCAGGACAATTTCTCTTTATCCTTTGTATTCTCAGCTAATCACAGGGAAAAGTTCCTGGCTGTTCGTTTTAAAATCCTGCAATAACTCTGTCACAGTAAACATTCTTGTTAAAAGGACTCAGAAAATATTTTCTTCATTCTGTAGAAGATGTTAAGTTACTGGTGGAAAACAACTGAAAGCTCATATATTTTTCTCCAAAACTCATAATACTTTAGTTCCAAACTAGTACTGTAACACCTCCTGCACCCTTTCTCTTGAGGCCCTTGTGGCATGTGCTACTGCTCAGTGTCATCTGCCTTTTTTGGTTAAGAAAGTGATGTATCAGTTACAGCGATGTTTTGCCCCTAGAGAAGAGTGACTCTGAGGCATAGCTAACCTCTGTTACCCAACTGTCCACATGATGGCATGGGGGTTTAGCTCTGGGATATTTTTCTTTTTTTTTTTTCCCTTTTAAGAGAAATCAAAATAATTTATACAACTATAGCATATTTTCAAGAAAAACCCCAAAACTCCATTTCTTGTCCTGCCCCTGTCCCAAAACTCCCAACTCTAACAATTTTTGAACCTCCTTGGGGTGCAAGTAGACAACCCGTGTCACCATGGTCTTCTCCACGGGCTGCAGGAGAATCTGCTCCGGCGCCTGGAGCTCCTCCTCTCCCTCCTCCTGCTTTGACCACAGTGTCTGCAGGGCTGTTTCTCTCACATATTCTCACTCCTCTCTCACAACTGCTACACAGCACTTTCTTACCCTTCCTTGAATACGTTATCACTGCGGCACCACCAGCATTGCTGTCTGGCTCAGCAGTGTCCTGCAGCAGGTCATTTTTGGTGCCTGCCGAAACTATCTCTGTCCAACATAGGGGAAACTCGTGGTGTTTTTTCACAGAAGCCACCCCTGCAGTTCCCTCCTGCTAACAAAACCTTGCCATGTAAACCCAATACAACAACTTTGAATGACTTAAACCTCAGCTCTTGTGGCCTGAAGTCAGTGATAAATCTCTGAGAAAGCAGTTCAAGACCAAGGAGGCAGCTCTTATAGGTGTAAGATGTGACTTCGATTTTGAAATGGAGAAAAAGAAAGAGGTCACTGAGTAACCAATGCACTGCTGTCTAAAACACTGCTATAGTGATATATTTTGTTTGAAGTTTAAATAACTTGGTGGAATTATAAAGGTAAAATTCTTCACTGCAAGAATTGAAAACAGTGTTGCTGTAAATTGTTGGAGGTAAAAAGATGCTACTGGAAATAATATTAAATTATTGATGCATATTCTTTATTGATGTAGTGGAGCAATAGTTGACAAAAAGTAACTGTTGTAATGTTGATCTCACCCTTCAGTCTCTCCTGAAGGGATGAGAGTTGAGAATGTGAATGATTAGTCTTTTTTTTAATTACTACTCTATTGGGTTTATGTGGCAAGGCCTTCGTAGGGGGAGGGTTGTCGATGCGGCTTCTGTGAGAGGGTGAGGGAAGCTGCACCCATGTCAGGCACAGCCAGTGCCAGCCAGCTCCAAGACAGACCCGCTGCTGGGCAAAGCTGAGTCCATCAGCAACAGCAGTAAGATGTTTGGGATAACACATTTTAAAAAAGGAAAGAGTAAAGAAAAGCTGTGCAATAGCAGCTGGAAGAGAGGAGTGAGAATATGCGAGAGGAACAACTCTGCAGACAGCAGGATCAGTGGAGAAGGAGAGGGAGGAGATGCTCTTGGTGCCAGAGCAGAGATTCCCCTGCAGCCCATGGTGAAGACCATGGTGATGTGAGTTGTTCCCCTGCAGCCCAGGGAGGTCCATGGTGGAGCAGAGATCCATCCACAGCCCCTCACACGCGCCATGCTGGAGCAAGTAGATGTGCCCTGAAGGAAAATATGACCCCATGGAGAGGCCACTTTCTTGTTTTACTGCCTTGAAATTCCTGAAGAAGCTGTAGCAATGAAAGTGCAACAGCTTCACCTAAAAGCTCTAAAGAAGTTGTTCTGTCTTTTGTATACGTTTTTCAGGTTTTTGCTTCCTTTTTGGAACAGGAAATAAAGATAGGCTCACTGAGAAGATGCTGTTTCAAAAAGACATTTAACAGACAAGTGTGTCATTTATCCAGTGATTCCTGATTATTTTGAAATTGTCAAAGTAGAAACACTGAGTGGCAACATGTCACACATTATCTGGGATGCTGATTTTTCATTAATAACACCCAAAAATGTACACAGTTTTTAATTGTCAGTATCCTGCAGTTATTGCACAGACATTTCATTGTCTCCTGTCGTCTTCTCTTGCCTCTTTGGCATATGACATGCTGGCTATGGATTTACTCAAAATTATGTGCAGAGAAGGTGTCATAAGTCACCAAATGAGAGCAGAATATTACCTTGGAGAAGAATCAAACTACCAAAGCGCAAACCTATGTGTTTTTTTGAGAAATCTTTGCATTCCCCTCAAAAACATTCCCGAAATCTTTAAGATGAAAAATTCACAGAATAAAAAAACCCCAAACAAACGGAATTTAATTTTGCCCTGCACTTTGTTTTGTTTTCAGATATTCCTCAAATAAATACAAAATGTTCTGCTTACCATTAACCATTTTTTCTACATATTCAACATAACTTTTTTAAAATCTTTCCCATTATGTATCTGTGCATCTGTCATTTTTTTACTTTTCCTGCTCCTTTGCCAACTGTCAGCATTATATTAAGCTAACGGTGTGGAAATTCCTGGATAATTGGCTTTGGACAACATCCTTTTTGCTGCTGAGTGATCATGGACATGTAACGAGGCATCAAAAGCAGCAGCAAGATACACAGAGATCACTAGGTTCTTGTGCACAGGAGACCCTTGGGCTCCTGTCCTCCAGGCAAGAGAGGCTGGGCTACATCCTGGGGCCAGATGTTTCCTTCCTTCCTTTCTTCCTCCCTTCCTCTCTTCCTTCCTCCCTTCCTCCCTTCCTCCCTCCCTTCCTCCCTCCCTCCCTTCCTTCCTCCCTTCCTTCCTTCCTTCCTTCCTTCCTTCCTTCCTTCCTTCCTTCCTTCCTTCCTTCCTTCCTTCCTTCCTTCCTTCCTTCCTTCCTTCCTTCCTTCCTTCCTTCCTTCCTTCCTTCCTTCCTTCCTTCCTTCCTTCCTTCCTTTTTCACAGTCCCTTTTCATGACTCTGGATGTGTAAACACACATTTTGCTGCCAGGGAACACTATCCTTTAATTCTCTAGAGCAGAAGGAACAAGCCACCCATCTCATATTCCTCTATCTAGAGAAGTTTGCTGCAGCGTATGCTGAGGTCTCTGGAGCAGGAGAAGGTGTAGTCATCAAGGACGCAAAGGCAGCAAAGAAGTTACACGTGCGAGACACACACCAAAAAAATGTGGACTGTGAACTGCAGAAATGGTTATAAGCCATCTAAAAGAGGATGTAAATGAAAATTTTACTGACAACGTTGTAGAACTGCTTGTGCAAATGCGTTGCATTGATCTCTTTCAGATTTTACAAATGACAGTTCTATGACTCCTTTGATTTTTTTAAACTCTTCTGCTAACATGCACTCTCCAAATATTCTGTCCAAGACTGTAACCAGAAAGTGTCTCTACTCAGTGAATGGGTATTATTTAAACTGGGACCTGTCCTAAGTCTGAGTGAGAAGAAGCCCCAACAGACTTAATTTCAAGGCTAAGGTACACTTGTTGCCATAATATGTGGGGTTCTCTGATAATTCTGTGGAAGACATTGAAGTTGTTACAAACAGATAAATAAAAACATCTTTCCATGTGTAGAAAAAAAAAAAAAGCTTTTCAATACATACAGAGTACTAGCAATTTACATTGTTTCTTTCATGGGGAAGAATAGGTGGTACTGAAGGTAAAATTATTATTATAGCAGGAAAAGTTTAGCAACAACCAATGTCTGGAAGTTTTAAACAATCTGAAATAAAAAGTAAGACCTGTTTTTTAACAGAAAAAAATGATTAAATACTGAAACGTGCTACTAAAGGAAAGGAGTCTTTATTTGATTTCAATTTGAACATAAATGGGTGAGTTCAGTAAGAGGATAAGTGGACTGAATAGTTTGACTACGCAGGTGTTGGACCTAAATGACTTAAAACATGAAGCTTTCTGATTTAATAATGGCAAACAGGAGTTGATGAGTTTGGGCTGCTTGGATTCAGGTTTTCTCTCATAGAGAGTCATGGCTGCATTGGGTGGGACTGGGCTCTTGGCTAGCTTTGGTATCTGGTTGCTTAAAATCCGTGTTACGCAGAAAAGTGTATAGCCTTCCAGATAGGACTTTGTTAGCAGTCTTCTTATTTCTTTATGAAATGAATGATAATTCAGGTAACTTTGCTTATTTTAATTCTTAACTTTCTCCTTTTCTTTGTTTGTAACACTGAAGTCAGTTGTATAGAAGTACTATCTTTGTTTCTCAATATCTGCATTCCCGCTGCTTAATCTTCATCTGTAATAATGAAATTTCCCTCTGTAGCATGAAAACACATTGTGAAAAATGTAACGCTATGGCTCAAAGGAAAGGACAAAAGTACTTTAAAGAAAGAGCTGATTTCATCAGAAAAAAGTTTTTAATGACATAGCTGAAAGACAAGTCTCTAGAGAGTATTCAGACACAGTTCAAAATCCACAAAAAGCAAATTATTCCATTGCAACTCAATGTCTTCACTTGATCTAATCTGGGTGTACCTCGCAGTGATGGAGATAGATACAGGGTTCACTGTTTGTATCAATCAAAAATCTCTCTTCAATTTCTTCATGAGGATTTTACACTAAAAGCAAAGAATCTACTGTTAGTGTCCTAGAAAAGGAACAGACTTTCTAACATTTTGATAATCAGTTTTCTTCCCTGTGCCTTTAATGATTTGCACCGTAATGTTTTCAACCTGTATCCCTTGTTCAGCTGTGGCCCCCCAGTGCCTCTGAGACTGACCTCCTTACCTCTCTAAATTCGTTTCTTCCACAGACCTTTAAAGACCAAAAGAGAGAGAAACCTGTGGAGCACAGCAGGGTCAGGGGCAGCACTCCGGCAGTCAGCAGCGTTTCTGGCTTTGGGCTACGTCCACGGTCTGGCATCCCTGGCAACCCAAAGGAGTGTTTTAGAAGTAATATGAACATGAATTTACAGCTAGAAAGACCAACTCCTTGACATCCACTTTGTAGATTCAGGTGAAAGAGAAATTTCTGTGTCAAAAGAGATAAGAGCTTCTGTGAAACCAGAGCCATAATTGCAAAAATTGTTTCATTACAGCTCAGAGGTCTGCAGTGAAGCCCATTCACGTACCTGCTCTGTAATGGACCTTTGAGTAGGGGCAGGAACAGCCGGCATTTGGGTTCCTTCAACACTGCTTTGAGGAAATCCCACTCTTCACCATGTGGAAACTGTTTTGAAATGTCTGTGTGAGAGTTACTGAGTGCGAGTTTGAGAATGTTGGAAGGGAAGAAAAGAGGACAAAAGTAAGCCTAATAGGGCTCGCTAGCTCTCTCTAATGTACAGAGGTAGCAGTTCTAGATAATTAATCATCCAATATTCATAATGCATGAACTGCTCTGCTTAAGATTCTGTTTTGGCTGAGCACACTATTAAATTGTGAGTACTGGTTCATACCAGTGCTCACATCCTTCTCCTCGATGCTTCCTGGGTTTAACATGTATGGATTCCCTCTTCTCTTCAACTAGGTCTGGTCTTGGAGTGTAAAATGTACAGATGACTCCTATCTTGCAGTTTCATTATGGATCCTCATAAGTGCATCTTTGTTCCTGATCTGACAGCTCCTCTCAGGAAGGACAAGGATAACAGTGTTCACCACGACTCAGCATGGTGAAAAGCAGCTCACAGAGGCACCCAGCCTTTATTGTTCCATCAGAAGTACAGCCAGCCACCTAAAGTACATCCAATAAGGTGATAAGCCTTTTTTGTCCATTAAAATACACTGTGAAAAGAAGCATTGTTAAAGGAAATAAAAAAGGAATATGCATTCACCCCTATGGTTGAGCAGCCCATCTACTCAAGTGTCACAGGGAATCACAGAGTGAGATCTTGAAGATATTTAGACAATAGTAGTAAATTTTTGCATCTGAATCATGTAATTTCTCTGTCTACTTGTCCATTATGACAATGTAATATAACCAGCATCATGGCTGCTACCAGAGGTCCATTGCTCTTATACTCTTCCAGCATTCACAAGCATTATACCAGGGATGTCGGGGTACACTCCTGCCTATTCCCATTGATATTCATAATGAACCATGTGCCTATTAATTTGCCTAATGCTTTTTGAACCTCTGATAATATAGTTCAACTCTTTCTTTTTCCCAGATTAACAAATTTTGAAAATTCACTGTTCACCATGAATAATTCCTGCTTTCTGTTAACTTTCTTTAATTTTTTTAATAGTTATATTGCTTGATTCCTAATTCTTGTACTGTGGGATTTGGTGAGCAACAGGTCTGCATTCACTTCATCCATCGTTTACATGATTTTGTAAACCTCAAACACATTTCCATTCTGAGACAATTTTCATATATCACCTGAGTTATTAACAATATCAGAGAACCAAGGCTGAAAAAGAATAGCTTAATTACCATAAAAATATCTTATTTATTCTTCCTATTTAGGGAACACATAAAAATTTGTGTAACACATAAATTTATAGCATCAGATTATAAAATAGACATAGTCCAGCAATTCAGTACTTAAAAGAAATCTGACAGTGACATTCTTTAACAGAGGTCTGACTGCAAGCATTGATATTTAAGTCATCCTTACAGTGATATTTCTGTGACTATGCAATTCTTGGGGTTAATGTTAGTTGTGGCTAATTATTTTCAGTTGCTTGTCACTAGTAGGTGAGATAGTCACTACTGCACAGGATATGTCAAATAAATTAGTGATCTTGCTTTCTTAAAAAGTTAATGAATTTTGTATATTAATATCTTAAGACCGTGAAACCAACTTCTTGTGTGTGCCTGCAGTGAAGTTCATTTTCCCATCTAATTGTGAAAAACATGTTAAGAATCATTTCTATTTCCATCAGCAAAAATGATTTTAAGATTGCCCAAAGATCCTACTGGCCATAACAGTGGATTTAACTTACAAAGGCACACTTCATTTGTGTAATAAGCAAGAGGTATGTATTTATATAGATGTGCATATATATTTATTAAAATATAAATTTTATATGCACAGAATTAAATAGACATTTAATCAGATTACCCAAAATGCTGAGGTCTCTCTGAAGAGCTGTATCATGCTATGGCATGATATGTTTCTGGTGTTTTTTCCCCTCATTTCTGGTATATATCTTCTCATACATATCTATAACATCAAGCGGTTCCTGCCTTATACTGTATGTAATTCAGTGAGAAAGCTTGCCTTTTGTTTCAGCATTTTTCTCCATTAATCAGATCAGAAAAGAACAAGGATGTTCTTAGGTAGGCAGAAAATCAAATCAGTTTTGGAGGTTTTATGTCTGAGGGCTGATGCTATGGGTGTTTTCATAAGATAACTTCTCACAGGATAACCCTCCATACAATGGCTTTATAAGATCTCTATATAAAAGCAAACAAACTGAAAACTTTAAATAAAAAAAAAAAATTCCCTAACTTAAACTTGAGTTTAGACAATCAGATAAAAGTGTGATGTTGAAGAGTGCTGTGACAAATTGAATGAGAAAATGATATCTTCCTTTCAAATTCCAGGACCATCGGAATTTTTGTATATACACAGCATGTATTTGATTATCAGAATTAATATATTTTATGCATAGGTTAACAATGAAGCTGTAAAAAAACTACCTTATCATTTCACAACCTTGCTTTTTTTGTTTGTTTGTTTGGGTTTTTTTTCCCTCTCTTATTTTCAGGCTGTCTTTTTCCTAGTTAGAAGCTGAGATCCTTTGTCGCTGGCTTTCCATTGTTCAAGAGGTTTTAAAGATTTTTGTCCCGAGATAATCTCTCTCAACTACATTTTTAATATTGTTTGTATAATTGTGTTTTGTCCATGTCCACCCTACTACAAACATTTGTGTCTATAACTTTGGAGACTACGGTCTTTCCAGACAAAAGATAGTCTTAACTGCAGTGTAGGAGTAAGTACTTGGGACCTAACTATTAAAGGCTGGTTTATGTGTGAGAGGTGGATATGCATAATTCTTTAGAAGAGAAAATATTAAATATTCTTATAGAAGTACTACAGGTTCTTAACCACATCCCCAAAATAATATTGATCTTGCTCAGGTCTTTTAGATCTTTGGCTATGGTGAACTATTATCTGCCCCTACGAGCTTGTGGACCTTGGCACTATGTTACAGAGCATAAGGCACATGGTTTCAATATTCTTACTGATCGGACAGAAGCTGAGGAAACTCAGAATGACTTTCTCTTTTTAACTCTAGAGCTTCTCTATTCAGCACATCTGACAAGCAACTCAAATTTCATTGGGAAGATCTGAACATTACTTCAAACAGCAAGCCACTTTTCCGATTTATTTTCTGCAAGGAAAGTACAGTAGTTTCCTGGAAAATTCAAGTTAATCTTTTATAATCTGTTTCATAACAGCTATAGAAATTCATTTCACTGAATTTTTATTTTACTTTTGCTGCAGAGGTAAAAAGCCAGCTAATATTAGTATGCAGCTAGTAACTGTCTCATTTCTTTTCCTTGATAATATTCTTCTACATTGTTTTTGAGGTTCTTTTGTTTGCTGCTCCACCAATAAAGGCATGCATCTAAGATACTTTTCTGTAAGAAGAATTGTAATGTGAAAAGCAGCTGTCAAAAAAAGTAAAAAAATACAAACCCTAAAAAATATAGTAACTTTTTTTTTTCTCCCCAAATAGCAGCTTGCTCTGCTTTATAACATATTTCACACTGCCTGACAGGAATCTTTCTATGATGTAGCTAATGCTGCTTAGGGTATCGCAGAGCACTAGGAGAAAAGTTGTGCAAGGAATTTACTATGAGTGCATAAATGACAAGCTATCTGCTTTGAGCTTCAGGCAGATGAGTTTAATTACTCCATCACAGTTTATTTGAAAACTTTTGCTCTTCGTTCAGGCTGAAGGACTGACATATATTGGTGCAGTTAAACATCTGTCTTCAGTCAGAACAATAGCAATCACCTCAGGTGCTGGAGCACCTTACTTTCAAACATCCATTGTGTGATGGTTAAATACCATTCAGTCTGTAGCAGCAGTATAATTTATTGGCTGTGATCTCGGCAATTGGGTCTGTTGTCATAGTTTTGTAAAAAATTGTTTTGTCGTGGGTATCACACAACGACTGAGCTAGTATGATATTCTGTCACAAACTCCTATTAATCAGTAACATGCACTAACTACAGTTAGCAACTGGCTAGTGCAATAATAGTGTAAAATAACACTATGGAGGTGTTATTTTACAAAAATAGTGTTGCCAGGGTAAAATAGACAGAAGATTTTGACTTAAAGCTAACTGCTGTGGTTAGTGACTGCTTCCATGTCCAAAACAAAACAGAAGTCCCACTGTGCACTGCATAATGACACAATGAGAGAAGACCCCCCACTGTCACCAAGTTTCATGCATCACAGAAGTCCTATTGCATAAGCCCTCAAAGTATTATTGGTTTTAATCTCATTTCTTGAGATAGCAAATATGGAAAAAGAGATTAAAAGCCTACCCAGTGGCCCATCAGGTGACTTAATACAAGCTACTGTGTGTCATAGGACATCCAGTTTTATAGTTTGTCCTGAATTGAGCTTAATCGCTTTAGAGTGGTTGCAATTCACCTTTTGTGGAGACAGGAGCATGTTCAGAAGAGAATTGCCTCAATGTAAGAACCCAGATTTCTTAAATTCCAGCCCAGAGACATTGGGAAAAATTCTAAACCAGAGACATTGGAAAGAATCAGTATGTATTGCTGTTCTTTTCCTTTAGTCAGCAAAAGTAACAGTGAAAGCTTTAATTAATTTGTAACTGCATAGCTAACGGCACCTATGACTGATGTATTCAAACTACCTTTATTTGCTAGTACTCAGCACAGGGTTGGGTGTATACTCTCAGATTTACAAGTTTTCTTCTTAACTTGCCAGGGGACCATTGCTCATCCTTTAATTCCAGATAAATCTCCAAAATTTTCACCATATTTTGCCATTCCTAAACTTTTCATGCATAGATTGACCTGAATTCTGCTCTCTCTTTTTTCTTGTTCTTGTTCTTGTTCTTGTTCTTTTCATTTTCCTTCCAGAAGTGCTTGGCTCATGACTTGAAAACTGGAATCTATAAATGGCTTTGCAAAACCAGCTTCAGTCAGCCACTTTGGTTTTATCCATGATGTGTGACTGGTCACTTAAATTATGCAGCATTAGCTAGCCTTCCTCACTAGATGATTAAAGGTTTTTAAATACCTATAAAGAAAGAGTCATGGACAGAGAGAGATGAATACCCGTGGAGTTTGTTAAAAGTGAAGCCTGTTTCTATGGATGGAAACAAAAGCCTATTTATTTGCATGGCCACTCACAGTAAGGCTAAGGGTTGCCCTTATCTTCCCTGAATCATGTTAAGTAATGACCTCTTGTTCTACCACCTCATACAGGTGAGAATTTCAACTTTCCTATGCTACTGACTTTTTACCAACTGCCTGCACTTCCCTCTAAATTGCTTCTCATTGAGTCAAAATATGTCTAACTGCACAACTCTATTTTAGAAGTTGCATGACTTGTGAATAACTGAGGCAGGTCCAGCTACAGGCTTGACAGATGGCTAACATCAAAAGAATATATCACTTTGTAGGAAATAAACACATTTTAATCTTATCTTGAGTATCAAGGTACAGAATTAAATTTACAGAAATTCCTGTTATCTGAAACTCTCCCCATGACTCTCCTAGGCAGTTGACCCAGCTACTGGCTCTAATTTTTTTTTTCAATAATCACCTAATAAAGTTTCCGAAGAAAATTCACATATATCTCACAGGTTAAGGTTATACAAGCCCTTGCTGGAAAGAGTTACTTTAATGCACATGAACATTAGGTAGGTAATTTATATAAATATTAAACTGCATGACTATATTTAATATCTTCTATTCTGCATATAATAAACAATCGCGCATTGGTTGCAATTATATATATCCTAACCATGCAAAAGTATTTTTTGCAAATAAACCATTCTATGAAGAAAACACATGAAGAAAACAAATTGTCCGTAGTAAAGGGAATTGTTTACCCTGAAGAACAGATGTTCATCAGAGTAGCCACCTTATGTCTGATTGCTGTTATTTGGTTTTAGCCCATTTGTGATTGATAAGCCACTATAGTCAATGCATATGTTATGCATTAGCCCAGCCAGCAAGTAAACACCACATAGCTACTCACTCACTCTCCCCCATCCCTGGGGAATGAGGAAGAGAATTAAAAGGGAAAAGGGAAGGAGTCTTATGGGTTGAGAGAGGTACAATTTAAAAATATAAAATTTAAATTAATAATGATAATAATATATGAATATATATGTATAATGATAATAATACATACAACTAAATGATTCACAGTATAATTGCTCACCATCCAGTGACCAAGGCATGCCCCATCCCAGCAAACAATCCTGAAACAGATAAGTTCTGGCACCACAATACCAGATGAGCAAGAAGCCCGAAAAGAGAATGAGAGAGAGAGAGAAAGAGAGCACTCTGAGAGTCCGAGAGAGCTCTCAGAAGAGGGAGTCCCCTCGGAAGATCAAGAGTGCTTCTTCCTGGTTAACTCTCATCTATATACTGGGCATGATGTTGCATGATACAGAATATTTCATTGGCCAATCTGGCCCTCAAGCCAAGTCTAAATTCAAACCCTTAGAGGAGTTGTGGACCCTTTGTCCCTGCCTTGCTCCATCCCAGCCTCTTGTGCTTCTGCACACTGGCAAAACATGAGAATCTGAAAAGTCTTTGATGTCTCAGCACCAACCATAAACATCAGTACACTACCAACATTTTTCTTATAATGAATCCCAGATTAAAACCAAAACACAGAGCCTTTCTAGCTGTTAAAAAGAAGAACTAACTCTGTCCCAGTGAAAACCAGGACAGCATATTACTTTTTTTTTTCTTACTATCAGGGATTTCTACTTCTTCCTCTTCATTACAAGGTCACTGTTGCTTTTGAGACACCTGCTAACAGATGTAGTTTCATAAGAGCATTGTGTGGATCTCAAATCCAACAGTAAGTCCTGTTCCTTTCTCCTCAGTGGCTTAGAGGAACCTCAGAAACTAGCAGCTGGATTTCCATCGTCCAGCTCCAGCAAACTGTAGTCCTCTGAGACCAGCGAGTGTGAATGAGATGGAGATGGATGTACTAAATCTTGACGTCACCCCTTCCCAAGCAGCCTGAACAACCCCTTGCCCACAACATTGCTGCTCATAGCCACCCTGCCTGGCAGCACCCACCCACCAGCGAGGATGCCTATTTGTGACCAGCCTTCAGGAGGATCCCCATCTCCTGCCTTCAGCATCCCCTTTCTGGGATAGTTGCTTTCATCTGGGATTGATGCGATTTCTTCCTGCCAGATGCAGGTTATATTTAAAGGTAAATATGCTGGGATGTTATTCACAGAGCAAAATGACATTTCTAATGCAATGTGAATAAATTCCAAAACTGTCAAAACTTACTCAGAGAAGTCCTATTACACTTTTTCAGGTGGGTGAAATGAATTTTACCCTCTGGGAAATTTTCTAGTGGAAAGGAATGACAGTTTCGATTGTATTATATTTTAGAAAACAATTTTGTAATGGTGAAAGAAGTTGGAAAAAACACATTTGCATGAGTAACCTTAAAAAAATCTTGAAGTGTGAACTCATTAATTCAAAAAATGGAACTGGAAAAAATACTATGCTTATAACTTGTTCAATAGAGAACATCTAAATAATAAATGGCAGGCTCAAAATAGACATTTAAGAAGCACATTTATTCAAATTTCAAGTAGATGGATTAAGACATTACATTGAATTAAAAAGAATTCAGAAAAGGTGAGTTTCAAACTTCAAGCAGACTTCTAGGCAACAGAGCTGATCTACGTATTCAATGATATAATTCTTCACAGATCATCAGTAAAAACACAACAGCTCACATTTAGACAAGTATACACCAACATTTGACAGAGCCCACTCAGGTGGTCTATTGTTACTGCAAATAACTGTTAAAGGGCACTATTTTTAACTGTTGAAAGAGTGAGCAGGAATCATCCAGTAAGCCCACTTGCCTCCTTAGTTTTTTATGCTTTCTATCATTTCTGACATGTTGACCCAACAATCGTGTACATCCAAGTTCAGGAGTTTCATTTGTCTAAATGCAAACAACTGATCATCAGGAATTAGAGGAGCAAGACTAATTTGTACTTTTTACTTTATTCTCTTTATTTCTCAGGCCTGTAGGTAAAAGTCTCTGTAGAATTGAAATGTTTTAAGTGTTACACTTCAGATTTTGTTTCAAAATAGCGTAGATGACTGTCTTAAAATGTATGAGACATCACTCAAACCTGGTGCTGCAAGCAAAGTGCAAGTGTTGTATCAGTTAAACTACGCCAATGCAGTTTAAGGAGAATCAAAACCTGTTACTCTTGAGGCTGGTGCCCAGCAGTCATAGAAGCCAGGTGATACTTTGATTTCTTTACATTTTGGATGATAAAGCTTCAGTGAAGAGTACTGGATAAGAGATAACTGGGAGACTATACAATACATGTGAAGCCCCATTATTTTAACAATATCCTCTCTATTGATATGTTTTTTATTAATTTAAAGTTAAAGAAGAATAGAAAAAGGGACATGGAGACACAGATAAATTTCAGACCATAATCTAGCTGAAGAGAAAAGAAATGGAAACAAAATTGTTGACAGAATGCTTTAGCATTTGAATAATATTATTTGAAAACAATATCACAATAGCAATTTGAAAAGTAAGTAAAGGCATTGATTGCTGAGGAGAATTTGAAAAAGTCATTGGAAAGGGGGAATGAATTCTATCAGTCTTTCACACTTGCTTTTCCTCGCTGTCTACAGAAATCCCTGGATATATAGGCATTTCTTTGCACATGGTGTGGGAGAATGCAGTCAGGGAAATTACATATTCCCTTCTCAAAAGGGAGGATGGAGAACACATAAAATGGTTTCTAGTGTCTTTATGTAGCTTAATATCAAATATTATTTTAGCCATTGTCTTAGACACCAAGAACCGGCATCCTTTCTGTAAGACTGCACTGTAAACTTTATAATGTGGCCGAGGTTCCCCAGCAGCTGGCCAGGCTGCATCCTCTTCTCTGGGTACAGCCCTGGCAGGCAGCCGGAGCGACGGAGCTGTTCCTCCTGCCCCTCACTGGGCAGCAAACCTGGCCCAGTGAGAATGCTTCTGCCTGAGACCTACATAAAAGCAGCTTTCACCTACTTTTCTGGCACCAGAGTAGTGCTTCACATTGAACCTCGGTGATTACAGGGAGAAAAAATAAATAGTTTGCCTTGGTTCACTGACATTAAACACCCTGATAGATAGCAGGTGCAGTTTTAAAGAGATAATTGGGTGGGTTAAATAGTGAGAATGAAATTCCACCCTGCTTGCCTTTCGCAGTGCCTTACTTCAGACTCTTTACCGTGTTGCAGGATGTTCTGTGCCAGTGTTGATCCACTCTTTTAATCTGTAAGTAATTGATATTTTCTATGGAGTCATACACTTGTAAAATATACATATATGTTATATATATATATATACCAAATACACTATTTTTATATCTAAACAACAGCATTTCTACTTATTCTCTAGCACAGTTTGTGTAAAAACTTAATAACAGCCGATCCATTCTTTTTTTTACTCAAAAAAGAGTAACCAGTGACAATTCTAAATGCAGAAAAATATACCCACAGCACAAAAGAATAAACGTGTTTGAATACTGTCCCAGCCAGTGTTTTTGTGGAGCACAGACTTCCACTCCAGGAATGCTGGAAAGTCTAAACAATATAACATCAGGGTCTTTGTTCTTTTTTTCTAAGTACATTAAAAATGTAGAGATCTTGCCTGTCTCCCACTCCACAGGCTATGGCTAAAAGGTGTGTTGAACAAAAGCCAGGCTGCAGGGTAAGGATCTTGCTTTCATTGTGTTTGCTTTTATACAGTTTGATTAGTGGCTGCAGAAGAGAGAGAAGCGAGGGGAATACAGCATTCAGCTTTTTTGCTCTCTAGTGCACAAACGGGCAAAGTAGTCGCTTATTCTTCTCATTTTATCACTCTTATCCCTTATTATATCAACCCCAGTTCTCACATCATATTGAATTGCATTTCATTCTGCAACTACGCCCATTGATCTCAATTAAATCATTTTAGAGAAACATTAAAGTTAAGGAGAAAAAAGAGGAAGAACTGCAGCTGATAGAGGTTAATCTTGCCATTTAATATGAGCAGAAGGCACTCTGATATTTCATTAATGAGTGGGGTACAAGAATCATATGCAGAAAAGCTGCGTTTCCAAGGTCTGGAGACTGATGGTTTGCAAGATTTTATTCCTTTGCTAAATGATTAATTAAATAAATAGGAGATGTTCTCAGATAATCTTACAGGCCTGTTTATACAACAGCACCAATTAAGAAGATTTTTTACAGAAAGCAAGGAATTTAAGCACTAGAATTATAAATTTTCTTCTTAGTACATTTCCTTAAGCTAATTTCTCCAGGAACTGCAGATGCAATATTCACAAACATATATCTGTCCAAAAATGGATATTTGGGGCCATCTTTTATAAGGGAAAATGGGGAATATTCCCAGAGAAGCTGCCAGCTATCATTGAAACCACCTACATGCTGCCAGTGTGCTACTAGTAATT
Organism: Tauraco erythrolophus; assembly: GCF_009769465.1. Taxonomy (NCBI): domain Eukaryota; kingdom Metazoa; phylum Chordata; class Aves; order Musophagiformes; family Musophagidae; genus Tauraco; species Tauraco erythrolophus. The sequence goes on along the minus strand of NC_141466.1, from coordinate 89,115,964 downwards.
TTTTCTTCAAACTAATTAACACCTTAGTCAAGATCTGTTCACTTTCATGTCTACACATACCTGCTATTTCTTACATGATTTCAGTTGGAAGCTTGAAGAAATTCTGCACTGAAAGACTTCATATGCAGGATGATCACCACCTGGAATGGAACCATTTTCTGTAAGGAAGGCATGAATTCTTCCCACAGCTGAATTTACTGAGGAAATAAAGACTACCACATGAATTTGAACATTGCTGAGTCTCTTTACTTTAGTGTTGCCTTCTTACAATGTTTTCTGATAAAAAGGTTCACCCCTAAAAGTTTACAGCAAATATCATTTCATCAGAGAGACTATGAGGCTGATTTTTATCTTTGTCTAAAATAGCACAAAGTTACTGTAGATAATTTGTTCTACCACTGGCCCTTTTCTGACAAATATTACTCATAAAAGGTCTTTTGACTACTACTTCCTATAGTATGTCTGGGGTAAAACATTTAAAGTGTCTGTGGCCTAATGCACCCTCACCACCTCTCAATGGATTTTTTTGGTGAGAATCCACCACCTCCTCTCAGCTGCTTTTGAGGGCAGAAGACTAAAATTTACAGAGAGAGGATTTTGAAATTCATCTCTGGAACATAACAACAGGTAACATATGTAACACTTCCTTTAGTCACTTATTTTGGAATATACAGTATATGAGAGCTGTCAGGCCTGGTAATTTTGTTAATCTTGTAGTTCTCCACAGATTTTAGAGGTTTTTTAAATACTGTCATTTAAACATTGTTTAAATAATAACACTGCAGGGGGGAAGGGAATATTTTCCAATTTCTGTTTGCAAACAACAGTCGCCGCATTCTGCCATGGATAGATGGAAGGGGGAAAAGGCAGATAAACTTCTCGCCATGTCAGCCAGTTCTGGGCATCAAAAAGTCTCAATAGCAAAATCAGAGCACAACCTAGATAGAGACAAGACAAGAATACCAGAAAGATGACTCCTCTCACTTCTTCAGTCTTCAAATGAATGTTCAGGCAATTCCCTTCACTGCAAGCTCTCCCCAGCCTGTGCACTGTCTGCAGCCCCTCTCACCAACCTGGGAGAGAGAAAACAAAGCGTATTTCCCCAAAAGAGCATGTGCTTCACAAGCTTCAGGGGATATTGCCGAGGCTGTATTCCCAACCTGCTCAACAGCGATATTCTCTCCAGCACTGCACCTTTCAAACATTAATGAACTGATCTTCACAAGCCCATTGCGAGGCAGGGAATCATTATCTCCCTCCTACAGATGGAGAACTGAGGCACAGCAAGATGTGAGCGATTTGCCTGGAGGAAATCCGTAGCAGAGCCAGAAACTGAGCCCAGACCTTTCAAATCACAGAGCACCATCCTCAGAGCATACAGTTCCAGTCTGATTTGCTGGGAAATTTATCAGGCGTTGTGCCTCTGGTAACCTCACCGTGCTCCTGCTGCAGTTCCCTGCCTCAAAGGCACAACGGAGTCCTGCATCTCTGTAGTCATTTCATTCATAGCAAATTCTGTTTTCGTGATGTTTGCATTACTGATATAATGAACTACAATTCCTTGTCCAAAAAGATAACATTGCAGTCAGACTTCTTTTTAAACAGGCTTGTTAGCCAGCAAATCATCATCTGGTACTGTTAAGCAGTACGGCTCGTTTTCAGAGATGTTTGTCACTGAGGTGATATGAATACATACTTACATGTGTATTAGCAGTTGGGTGACATTTCTAGATGTTACTGCAAACTCTGCTTTTTAGATTTATCAATACACTCAATGATTTCAACATACCATGTAACTTCACTGGTAAACTGCACCGAAATACACTGATTCAGTAACTACAAACTACTAATCCTAGTCTGTTAATTCTCACTGCATGAGAGGCACCACTTATATTTATACACCTAAGCCTAAAGATTCTGTATCAAAGGAGAAAATTAAAAAAAAATTTGAAGAAATAGTATGGTGACGACCAAACTGATGACTCATTTTTTAATGTTAGCATGCATTTGTAATACGTCATAGTTAAAGGACTTGTTATGATTCATTTACATTAAAAAATAAGCCCTTAGCCCTATGTTTCACAAAATAATTTTATTCTTAGAAGAGAGTAAAATGAGCAGTTACCAAAGAACTCTTGTGAAGTTTTAAAGATAGAGGAAAGGATGAAATATTTGAAAGCAAGTCAGGAGGATTTACTGGGGTGATACTTAATAGTACAAAAGAGAAAATATTAATCCTAACATTTATCCACTAGAAAAGATCATTAAAAGTTGGTTGCTAAAGAGTGAAACAATGGGAGCTCAAGACTAGTGGGTAGGCACACATGGGGTGCCAATAGGTCTCATAATAACATTAGTAAGAGGAAATGAAAAAGAATACAAATAAGATGGCAGGTCTTCTTGATCCTTCCTTAAGTAAGAGAGGATGTTCTGGTGCCACAGTATTGGATTGAATATTGGCAAACTCAGGTTAAATTACTCCATGGCTTTATTTGAAAATATATTTTAATGATTTCACAAAACAGAAGAGTGACTCTCTGCTCTTTTAGAAATGGTACTTTATCAGAGCACCCAGTGTGAGAGCAGATGTCAGCTCCTGCCCTTACTGCCTCGGGAGGCGGTTTGAGCGGCATAGAATCATAGAATCATAGAATCGTTAGGGCTGGAAGGGACCTTCAAAGGTCATCTAGTCCAACCCCCCTGCAAGGAACAGGGATATCTCCAACTAGATCAGGTTGCTCAGGGCCTCATCCAACCTGGCCTTGAACGTCTCCAGGGATGGAGCATCCACCACCTCTCTGGGCAACCTGTTCCAGTGTTCTACAACTCTCATGGTAAAAAATTTTTTCCTAATATCCAACCTGAATCTACCTCCCTCTATTTTAAAACCATTACCCCTTGTCCTATCACAACTGGCCCTCTTGAACAGCCTCTCCCCATCTTTCTTGTAGGCCCCCTTGAGGTACTGGAAGACCGCTATAAGGTCACCCCGGAGCCTCCTCTTCTCCAGGCTGAACAGCCCCAACTCTTTCAGCCTGTCCTCATAGGAAAGGTGCTCCAGCCCTCTTATCATCTTCGTGGCCCTCCTCTGGACCCTCTCCAACTGGTCCATGTCCTTCTTATGTTGGGGACTCCAGAACTGGACGCAATACTCCAAGTGAGGTCTCACGAGGGCAGAGTAGAGGGGGAGAATCACCTCCCTTGACCTGCTGGCCACGCTCCTCTTGATGCAGCCCAGGACGCGGTTGGCCTTCTGGGCCGCAAGAGCACATTGCCGGCTCATATTGAGCTTCTCGTCCACCAGTACTCCCAAGTCCTTCTCCTCAGGGCTGCTCACGATCCATTCTCCGCCCAGTCTGTATTTGTGCCTGGGATTGCCATGACCCAGATGTAGGACCTTGCACTTGGCCTGGTTAAACTTCATGAGGTTGGTACGGGCCCACCTCTCCAGGCATCACTGAGCCTGCAGCGATTCTGCCCTGGGGAGACAGGTGCTACCAACCTTTGTGCTCTGCCTTTGCATAAACAAGCATGAAACATTATTTATCATGCAATGCATAAAACATAATAAGTACATATGTCTGCATAAGTGTATTTCTATGTGTTTATACATGTAAGGAGATTTTTTTACATAGTCTAATAGGCATATATAGTTATATTGTCTGCATATATATACACATGCATGTACATAGACATGTATATACGTATACATACATATACACACATCATCTAAAAATATTTTCTGAAGCACGAGACAAAATTATATTCATTATGGTCCTACTTACTAGACTGAAATTTCCCCTTTTACGCTGTATAGCAGTTCCAATAGAAAGGACTGCAGGGGTTGTTTCAGAACAGTCTTTAATATATTTAACTCATGACAGAACATTCTGGTACCTGAGTTTCCCAGAAATAATATGACTGCTTGAGCTATTAGATCAAGGAGAAACATAACTGTCACTTCTTCTAGAAGGCTGGCAAATCAAGACTCCTTTTATTTGCTTTCATTTTTTGGCACTTTTAAGAAAATATTCCTTTTCAAGTTAAATAGAACACTTCATATTAGATGAAGTACCATACCTCATGGTCTTCCTTCAAGAAGAAGAAATTAGCAAAATATCTTTTGACTGGATTTTGTTTTTTAAACAGTTGTTTTGTTTTTACAGTGGAAATGAAAAATTTGTCTTTTCACAGGCTCACTGGTAATCACAGAAAACAGCCAAGTGCCACCATTGACAAGTTAAGTAAGACCACTCCACTCACTAAGAAAAATAGGAAACCTGATCAAAAAAGGGTTGAACAAGGAAGACTTCTTAAGCGAAAGAGAGAGAGTAATCGATGCAATGCAAGAAGAAACATTGCCTGTCATTTGTCTGGGAGGTCAGGGAAAGGATTGACTAAATTAATAGAAAGCAGAAGTCAGTGAGTCAGACTGCAGCAAGACTGCAGATGGAATATTGCTTGTGGGAGCAACATAAACCCAAGTTCACTTGGCAAAAGTGAAAACTGGGGTCCAGGACTGTAAGAAATCATCTCTGTATAGGGTGCTAAGAGATAAAACTACTGCAGGCAAAGCTGGACCACTAAGAAAAAGAGTTTTACTTGAGTTCCTTAACGGCCTTCTGCCTTCATATTCTGAAAAATGTCTCTGAAAAAATGTCTGCAGAATTGGTGTCCAAAAACCTTTTTTACCAGAACTCTGAGACACAAAACATGACATTTAAACAGAGAAACCATGAACATAGAGTCATGTTCCCTTCTTGTAAATAAGAAATCCAGGGAGGATTTGTAATTCATGGAAACAGCTGCAGTTATGGCAGAGCAACCACAAGAAGAAGATATCCTTAAATTGTACATAAAGTTTTCTGACCTCATTTTCATTTAATTAGAAAACTCGTTAGAAAATTTACGAAGAAAACATCGATACTTGGCACATAGACTGTAGCAAAAAGAAAGTAACGTGGGCATGGCAAACAGCCCTGTCAACTTTGGATTTCACATCCCCAACACAACAAGAATGCCTAACTCCTAAGCGCGAGTGCCCTACTCAGCACGATGGCTGAACTGCCCTCTGATCCTCAAATGTTCCTGGAACATTTTTATTTTATATAATCTTCATAGAAGAGTGCAATCTTAAGGGGTTTGAGTTACCACATTCAGACCCGTGCTATCACAGATATCTTGTCATGCAATGCTATTTACAAAGCTCCTTCTCAAAAATCCATTAAGATTTTTTCTCCTGTCCTGTTAGAAATCTTTCCCAGGATTTATTTTGGTGATTAGAAATTCCACTTTCTGTGATCAGTTCATACTAACTTGTTGCAGTTATCCTTTAATTTATACAGTTCTTTTATCTATCTTGGTCCTCCAGGAATCCAGTAGATGCTTTTTCTTCCCTCATATGTACACATGTATTTATAAACAGTAGTATTGATCTGGCTAGATTTAATTTCATGATTGTAAACAAACATTAAACTTCTATATTTCTATATATGTACTTACATCTTTGTTATATCTGTAAGTACACGTTCTTGCATGGCAAGGTCTCCACTGCTATGATCTATCAGAACCTTTCTGCACTTGTACAAGTTTTAAATAATGTTTCTGTGGCAAAGATGAGAAGAGCATAGTGTAAGAACAGCCATACTTGTTCAGACCATTTAATGTGTTGTCCAGTCTCCAGCTGTGGCTATCAGTGGCCAGCAACGGAAAAACAAGAAAAATGTTAATAGTTCTTTCCCCAGTTAAAAGACATTAACATTTGTTAGTCTTTCACTTGTCTTGCACTGCCTATTTGCAGCTATGGTGATTTCTTGAGTAAGTCACCTGCTTCCCACTTAGCAACCCTGAATATACATCGTTCAACCACTATACAGCCTGGTTGTCTCTTTCCCCAAAACATTCGATTTGAAGTTGTTAAGATATATATCGCTGTATCATTGCTTAAAGTCTTATTTCAAAGAAAATTGCATTTAAACATGGTGCTTAATATAATTTCAAGCAAAGGTTTTACACCATTTACATTTATTAAAAAAACACATTTGTATAATTTCAAACGGACTCATAGAACTGAGAAAGGATGACTCAAAATTTAGCCCAAGGTAGCTCAAAAGGTTTACAGAGCTTTTTTGACCCTTCACTGTTCTCCTCCACCTTATGAGTATAAAAGGTAGCATGTAAAGTGTCCTGCTTTCAAAAAATCAGTACAACATGAAGTTTTCCGATAAATAAAAGTCTTCCTAAAAGTGCAAAGCTTATTTCATGTTTTCCTGTCTTTACGTTTATCTCAGTGACCACATCATTAATATTTTAGGGTTTGTTCACTCTTTAGCTACAGCTGTAGAATGAAGATGCAGACAAATAGAGAAAGAACAAAGCTTTCTTTGCTCAGTAGATTCCTAGCAACAATCTGACATGTCAAGACTTTCTCTTGCCCAAATTGTTCTCTAAGCTATTTTTACAGAGTTATTTGAAATTCTTCTAGTGGTTTGTGGATTTGCCGCCGAAGATTTCGGTACGATCTTATATTTCCTTTTTTACTGGTGCCTGCCTGCATTAGAACACCCTTCCAAGATCCAAGGTACTTAAATGTTCTTGGTGTCTATATAAATGAAAAGGGCATAGCAGAGAAAAATAGTTTCAACTTTGCTCTTGCTGACAACATTTGAGCCCTGTTGTCATTACATATTGAGTTTGGAGCCAGCTGTCCTTAGCTAACCACAAGATCTGAATGTGGAGCAAGTTCTGGTTTGGTAATTTTAAAATGTCTTCTGTTTTTTTTATGACTCATGGAAGCAAAAATGGTTGTAGTGTTGACCAAATGATGTTCTGAGCAGAAAATGCCTTGGTAATTGGGGTAAAATTTGCTCTATAGGCTTTAGAGATGGAACTTAAATAACTTCAAATCTATTTGTACTTTGCTGTGCCAAATAATATTTTTTTTTTCATATAAAGCAGATAGTTTGAACCACATAATTAGGAAATAACAAGTACAAATAACATTATTATGTTTTAGGGTCAATGTTCTCTATGTTGAAACTATTCCTAGTGATGCATCTTTACAGTCAGACCTTCAGAGGGCACCTTGTAAGGCAGATGAATTGAAGTCTTTAAAAGTCATCAGTGTCACTCTTTTGTGAGACATTCCTTCCACTTCGTAGTAGAGGGCCCCTGCATCACACCTGGTAAAGAAGATGCTCACAGATAGTCTTTAGTTAACCCCATGACAGCAGTGAGTTCTTTCTGTCTTGAAGGAGGAATTCTCTTCTCCATACCATTATTTTCATCAAATGTGAATAAGAATCCGGTCTGGACAAATCACAGAGAGAGACGGTCAGTGTGAGTCTCTTGGATACATTTGTGAACCTGGGAAGAGGGAGGCAACCCTGGTTATTAACATAACATGGTAATTTTTAGAGTCAGAAAGGAAAAAGGTTACACTGATATTATGTAAAATCTAAGAATTCCATCTTAAAGATTGATACTCAACATGCTGCTTAAATGCTATCAGTGGTAATAGGGAAATATCAATTTTTGAAATAAATTTGTAATACAGGGAAAGGAAGCATGTGAAGTATCCTCACACCTTAACATCAATCCATGTGTAGTGGTTTTAGGCTGATCCAGCAACTAAAACTCACACAGTCTCTCCTTCTCCAGTAAAGTAGAGAGGAAAGAACAGAGGGACCCACCAACCATGGTCCTGGGCAAAACAGGCAGAGCTTTTCTCAAAGCAAAACAGTTTATTAATGATTACTTAGAAGGACAAAGGGAAACAAAAACCAATTACTTGAGAGGACAGAAAGAAACAAAACCAGATCTTAAAACCGACACCTTCCCCCCCCCCTTTCCTTTTCCTCCCGGCTCTACCTCCTCCCCCCAGCAGCACAGGGGGCAGGGACTGGGGGAGTGCAGGTCAGTTCATTCCGTGCTGTTACTGCTGCCTCTTTCTTAAAGGAGAAGGAGTCCTTACACCCTTTTCCCCTGCTCCAATGGATCCCCTATCCACGAGGAAAAATCCACAAACTTCTCCAGCGTGAGTCCAGCCCACTGGAGACAATCCTCCCCACAGATTGCTCCGGTGTGGGCTTTACCACAGTCTCGGGTACTTAGGGAGCTGTAGCCACTCGCTCCGGCGTGGGTCGTCACGAAGACTCCAGATGCCTCTCCGCCTTGTCGTGCACCCCAACACGACCATCCTCAGGCTCAGGCATCTTCTCCCCACGGGCTGCGAGTGGGTCGCTGCTCCACCGAGGCCGTCCTGGTTGCAGGGGGGCAGCCTGCTATCTCACCATCAGCCGCAGGGGAAAGTCGGCTCCGGCACACCTCCTCCCGCTCAATCCTCACTGACCTGCTGTCGATGCGGCTGTTTCTCTCAGATCTCAGTCCTCTCCAGGTGAACTCAGCCCAGTGGGCACCCCGGGAGTGGGGTGCCCCCGAGTTCCCCAGCTGGCTCCTCCGCCGCCATTCTCCGTGGGCGGCGCCGGCCCGACGCAGGCAGCTGCCCGGCCGGGAGCCAGGGAGCGGGGGCAGTGCCCTCCTCCCTTCTCTGCTCGATCCTGGGCGAAGCACCTTTTCCGGTCCCTTTGTCCTGACTTAAATAGGGCAATTCGCAGAGGCGCCCTATTGGCTCAACCCCGAGGGGGATGGCAGTCTGATCTGGTGGCCGGAACTAAGCCTAACCCGGTTCCAAAACCGGGGAGGTCGCAGGGAGCAAAACCCCTCTCCTGCCACCAGAACCACCCCCCCCCTCCACATCAAACCATGACACCATGATAAACTGGAACTCTTCAAAAAGAACAGCAAAATATGAAACAAAGTCAGTAAAAATGTGCCTCCTTTGAAAGAAAAAACAAGATTTCATATTTACCTTTGATATTTAGGATGAAATGGTAGAGATATTCCTAGAATTCAAAGAGCATATACAAAACCCAAAGGCTGCAATGCTAATTAATTCAAGCACTGTTTCTGTGCTTGGTGCTGCTGCTTCTATGCTACCACTGCTAAGTTATGTGCATTTAAAATGAATATATCATTTTCTGAACTGTTTGTTGGCACAATGCATGCAATACCTATTAGTGGTATTTCTTGACATGAGATAGCTGAACATAGTAGTAGCCTTAGCAAAGCACATCTTAATAGAGGAAAAAAGGAAAGAAACTTGAGAAAAACATTGTTATCAAAGGAGTAGTATTTCTAGATTTAATTTTCTTTGAAACATTAAAGGAAGAATCCAGTATAAAGTATTCACATGAATACTGTCTGAAGTTGTCTTAATATTAATACTACCTTGCACTCAGTATTTCTTATGTGATTAAAGGTTGCAAAATCAGGCTACAAATCAAGAAAAGGATAAAAAAAAGAAGTCAAAATGATCTAGACATTCTGTCCTCCTACTCAGTTTCTGCTGTGGTTGATGCCATACAGAAATGAGCAAAAAAATTTCTTACCTTCCAGGAAGGATGACAGAAAGCGAATGAGCTTATTTGCCAAATAAAATTACGAACAAATAGCTAGAATCAGTACAGTCATTAGTTTAGAATTAACGTAGATGGAGCAACCAGTTCTTTAAAGTCTCCAATACCAAACAACTATTGGGCTGACCACAATTTAAAGTTACATTCAAATTCCTCAAATTAACTCCATCTATTACCTTCTAGGTTCAAAGATCGTCTTTTACTGGTAGGTAGGTATCTCACGCATTTTTATAAGCCCTGGTACACCGAAAGAGAGAGAGAGAGATACTTGTATGATTCAGCTGAAGAAACAACTCTAGGCTTGTTATAAGATAGCTCTGGGTCCACATCGGAATTTTTCTCATATCAATATTTTAATGAAAATCCAGTATACATAACAGCAAATTTTAAATTACTTAAAATAATGTATTGTGCAGCTGCTATAGATGATAGGCTAACACCCATGCATCCTTACTACAGACAGCAGTCCAGGGTGACTGATATACTAATTATAGCTACAGTTTTGGAAAAGCAAATGGACCTTGAGCTTGACCATCCTATCAGTCACTCCCATTTTCCTTCAAAAATAGTTTGAGCCTATTCTTAATAATGCTGTCTGCAATTGCAGTTTCATGTCTTAACAGATTATCAGCTCTTCAGAATTTAAAGTTCTTTGACTACTGAAGATCTGTCCTAAATTTTGAAAAGTGCCTAGCCGAATGGTCATTTTGAAGCATTTTGCATGAAGAGATGTATATCAACTGATAAGAAATCTCAGCCACATTTAAATGACAATGGATACAGTGAGGAATACAGGAGCAAATGTTCCTGTTCTTCTCAACACATCTTTAAGGACAACTGACAATCTGCTTTATTTACATATGGCATTTCTTTAACGTATTTTTCATTCTCTTGATTGTCTGACAGTAATTTGTGCTTGATTTATGATATTTTGCGTATATTAAATGCTGAAAAAATAATTTGTATAATGCTTCTTCCTGAATGTTTCTGTGTCAAAATTATGGGACTATTCATCACATTTTCAACAGCATGCTTACTGTGGATGTCATTCAAAATGACAAAACTTCCTTTTTTGTTTTGCTGTTTTGTGATTGTATCTTCTATGTTTCCTCCTATAGACTGCATAGAATGACTGTATGCTGCAAGAAAACCAACCAAATACAAATATCTGTCCTATATGTGTGCATTACATTATATAACAGAGAAATATTACTAACGCGTGAAAATAGGCAGCTAAAAGTTCAGATAATCAGGATTAAGGATGCACGTTTAGTTACAAACGAGTTCTTTTTTTTGTGTAATGAAGTCATTAATTACAATATCACACAATGTGTGAGCCTTGCTTTGCACTGCAATCTACAAGAGAACAAGTGCTAAACCATTATTTTAAAAAGCTGATGAAAGCTCTGACTAAATTTGTGAGTTAATTTAACCAGGAATATGAACTGTAACCATACTTAACAATCTAGATACTTACTGAAGTACTTAGGTAAGTATTCTGATTTTAATTTCCATTGGACATTTACTGTTTGTAAATCGTGCCAAAATATGAATTTTACTCTCAAAGTTTGGTATTTGTCAGGCTTATCAAGTCATTGGAAGTGCATTCACAAAGACAGTCAAATAGAGCATGCAGTCTGGAAACCATCAGCTCCTGCATCACTTTTTCTGTTTTCATGTAGGCAGGAGATATAATTAGAAGACATACAGGAGAAACACGGGAGAAGTGAATAAATTTTTATGTCATAGGTATTAGCTATCAAAATGGCCTGTCATTCTCTGATCTCTACTAAATGCTAGATTTAGTATCTGGAGGTGCAATAAAGGCTAAGATAAATGGGTCCAAACCTTATGCTTTTCTGAAATGTGGAGCAATCAGAGCGGTATTAACCATAAGTGAGTCTAAAAATCACAAAACACAAACTCCACCTGTTGTCTGCATTGAAGCAGAAGTCTGGGAGCAAGGTTTGTGTTTTCTGTTTATAAACTTGAAAACATTATTAAAGGATACTTCTGCTGTCTTGAGGTGCTGACATACTAGGTCTGTAAAGTATTTGTCCAGTTATAAATCACGTAGTTAATTCAAAACAAAATGTTTAACTGAATCAAACACAGAAATAGCTATCAATATGAGCCAAAACTGTTAGACTCTCAGATACTTGTTAGACATGGGATGTGTTAGCTTTTTACGGAATAAAAATCAATGCTTCGTCTTTTATTTGCATTCACACTGGGCTTGTTCTGTTGTCATACAAGAAGGCACTTTGAAGTTATTAGGACTGTTTTTGCATGTTTCTACGTTTGCTGCTCTGGCTTTATTGAACTGCGGTCAGTAAAGTGTTTGACAAATTTTACAGAAGATTTCTGAATGCATAAGGTTCTGGACACACATTTTTATTTCTGGTAAATTTCAAGCAAACATTTTCGACAAATTGAAGTGCTCTGAAAAACCCTCTTTCTTAAGCGTTCAGTTTTCCTGAGTCATATTTGACTGGTTCATATAACCACTTGGAAAACCAAATGATAGAGCACTCTGGACTAGTTGCAGAGTGTGGACCAAATTAATTTTAGAGATGAAAATAAATAAAAGAAAACATGAGACAAGTTACTGAAAGTAACAGACTAACAGGAAAGCACTAAAGAATAGGGAGTGCTTTGCTTCAGAAGCTCTTCTCTTTTTGATGCAATGTATTAAGCAAACAAATATTATGTTACTCATGCAATTGGAAACATCCAGGAACACAGGAAGGATGTGCCTGTGAAAGTTTCATTAGTTATATCACAGTAACCATACTTTTATCATCTAGTGCTTAAAACTGTCTAAAACCATATGTTCTAACTTTCTTGGACTTCGATTTATTTACATATGTATTCAGACAGTGCTGCTTGTTTACTTTTAGGGGATTGTGACTTTCAACTGATGTTTGTGAACTATGGACCTCTCCACTTTGAAATTTTCCTACTAAACACAGTGAAAAGTATTTTCGCCTAATTATATGACTACATTGGTTCTGGTTTGACCCTGTGTCTCTGGACTAAAAGGCCTGAGTCTACCCTCTGTGTACAGTCTTATGTTTTGATCACCATCTGTGCTACGTAGACAGAACGTGAGGAATCTTTATTGCTAAACTATCTGAGTTTGACCTTTAACTTTAATTTTCTCGAGTTGAATTGAGGTTTACTGGAATTTATCATCTCTCAATACTGTGTCTAAGTCTTCTCAATAACAATAATGTATATGTATAAGTACCTATATAAAAGCTTAACACTTTAGAGTATCTGAGGCTGAAATCCTGCTGCTAGTCTGCCTCCAGCATGGACTCTGTCACTCTTTGAGTCCCACTGACTCCTGGGCTGCACAGCTCTCCTAGCCTGGCAGTGCACCAGCTGGCAGCTCCTGTACCTCTGCTGCCATGGACTGACCCACCTTCCTCAGCCTCACAAAGCATATCCCCAACATTATCCCGGACATTTTTTGTCTCCTCAGCTTGGCTGCCTTTCCTTTCCTTCCCTCCACGTTTCTTTTCTTTTTCTCTTGTCACAGACCTACCAATGTCCTAGCTGTTCTTCTTCCACCTTCCATCTTGCCTCAGAGACCTAGCTGCTCTCCTGATTTCTCTTTCACCCTCATTTATTTTCTCTCTCTTCTCACTAACTTCTCCATGTAGGGACACATGAACAGACACACCAGGTTTTAAATGTAAAACAAGCAAAAACTACGCTGTGATAATCTCTCACAGACTAACAGGCTATATATGAGAAACAAAGAAGCCAACTGGCACTTGTTTAGAAATCTGATACGTATTTCCCTCATTCATCGATGGGTAAATTTTTCACTCTGAAGGCCTTGATCCAAGGGCTGTTTCGTTTGGTCTTAGATTTTATAAATGACAACAGCTAGACTTACCACAGTTTAACCCATTCATGCATCCCTGCACTGCACCCCTTCTGTTCTTTACCTTGTCACACCTTATTTTTCACTCTTTTTAATACCTCGTATCAGCCCAGCTCCAGTTTTTCTGTAGCTATCATCCCATCTTTTGTCTCTCACCTGTAAATCTGCTCTAGTCACTTCCCCTGGAGACTTTATTTTCTAGTTCCATTCTAGGCTTTTTCCAATACATTTCAAACTCATCAAAAGCCTTTTTTTTGTTGTTGGAATCTGCATGGATTCATTTTCACCAAACTACAGAACCTGTTCAGCTTCATCCATCTGGACCTGTCAGCTATCTTAGTACGATCAGAAACCTCTTTTTAAAAATATTATTCTGTTGGTCCCCTTGACACCGTCTTCTGATTTTCATTCTCTTCTCTCTCCAACTGTTTCTTTGGCACAGCCTTTAGAAATTCTCCACTGTCTTTTTATCATTTTCATTGACAGCTTCTGGTTCTCCGTCTCTTCTACTTTAGTATTTTAATCCCTGAGAATGTCCAACCACAAAAATAAAAAAAGCGCCTTTATTCTATCTCTGATGTATTATCTCGGATTTTCACCTATTACCTTAAACTCATCATCACAAAAACAGACCTCTGTGTTGGGTCCATCAAATCATGTAGTGAAGGAAGATCTTGAATTTGACAATCACCAAAATAAAACAGCAGAATTTTTAGAATGTGTGTTTATGAAAAATAGGCCAATTGGACTTCCTTTTGCAGAGTCATAATTTAAAAAATTTAAACTGAAAAGTTTAGAAAATCAAACAATTTTTATCTTGTTGCAACACATATTGATGACTGCCAGTAGAAGCAAGAGATGGAAAAATAATCAGCCAGACATACTAGGTGGAATATTTTGAACTTCTGGGTGATGTCAAGCCTTATATTGCACTAGTAATCAGAGTCATGGTGGTCTCTGCAGATGAATCTTGGGAATTTAGACAGGGTAATTTAGGAGGTTGTTGTCCCATCTGTCCACCCCTCCTTTTTGCCAATACCACTGCCTTAACTGTTACGGAGGAAAGAAAAATGTGCCACCGGTTGACGTGTGATCTTTAACCACCAGCAAGGTGGGGATGATAGCAGCAAGACACACAAACACCTCTGCCTTCCTTTCCAACTGATGGTGAGGAGGAGGGTGGGTTACTAGGGGAAGAAGACTGTTTTAAGTCACTGTAGCTGTTTGCTTTCCTGAACTTGAGGCAAAATGTCACCATTTCTTTCTTTCACATCCTTCTCTGCTACCCTCAGATTGTCAGCATTGGGGATCAGTATGGAGGACAAAAAAAAAACAAACAAGGAGTCCATATGTGTGGTTTCACAGAATTGTTCACAGCCTGCTCTCCACCGAGGGGAGGAAAAATGCTGTATTTAGATATTTCATTTAGTGAGACATAACACTTGGAGTGTACTCTGTGCTCTCTGACCCGGGACGGTCCAGGCGAACCCGCATCCTGGCTGTGTCACCATGAGCAGCAAGTTCTGCTCTCAGCCTTTCCAGTGCAAGCAGATGCACGATACAGTCACCAGCAGACTATTAGTACGTAAAGTAATTATTTAAGTTGTATCTTTTACATGGCTTAAAAATAGTAATGACTAGCACACAGCACTAATTAAATCTAATTTCTTTATGTATTTGCTGTCACTAGTGATCACTGTTGAGGAATCTGTTATTTACCTGTTAAAACGGTTCTCCTGTTCTTGGCATAGAGAAGCACCAGATGAAAGGTTAATTTTTGCATGTTTAAAGTTCAGTGAGGGGAATGTAAGCATGGAAATGTATTTTGCCAGTGAGGCAGCAAAGCAATAGCAAATTCAGCTGCATAGCAATGATGTCCTTTACTCTTTTGACTAATAGGAATTCATCATGTCATGTACTGAAATACATTGTTTGAGTCATTCTCGTTAGGTTGTGTGATAAAAGCTTATCTGCACACCTTCAAAGAAGCACAGCGGCACAACTGTTAAAGAGTCCCTGGACTCTCGTGTTAAAGATTTTGGTATGAATCGAGTTCCTCCCTGCCTCCTTGACTCAGTTGTTCAGCTTTGTCTGTGCTAATTAACCATTCACTGCAAAATTGCCTCTGGAGATTATCCTGCAGTTATTCTCTCTCTTTGGCTCAACAGGTAATTAACTATATCATAAGAGTGAAACAGTTTCCACTCAGGATTTCTGCCTCCAAACATATTTATCTCGAATTTCCAGTTTGGCATACCTCCTAGCGTCACCAATCAAGTCACATGTCATGGTTTAACCCGGCCAGCAACTAAACCCCATGCAGCCACTCACCCACCCGCCCCCACCCCTGGGGAATGGGGAAGAGAATTAAAGGGGGAAAGGGAAGGAGTCTTATGGGTTGAGATAAGAATGATTTAATAATAAAAGTAAAATAAAATTAGAAGTAATAATTATAATAATATATGATATTATATAAAATGATAATGATATATACAAACAATGATGCACAGTGTAATTGCTCACCACTCGCTGACCAACACCCATCCCAGCAAGTGATCTCAAAACCACAATCCCAGAAGAGCAGGAGGCCCAAAAAGAAAGCAAGAGAAAAACAGAACTACAAGAGTCAGAGAGAGAGAGAGAGAGAGATCATAGTTCCTAGCCAACCCTCATCTATATATTAGGCATGATGTTACATGAGATTCATAGATTCATAGATTCATAGATTTCTAGGTTGGAAAAGACCTTAGAGATCATCGAGTCCAACCATCCCTAATCCCCATTAAACCATATCCTCAAGTAGATCATCCACCCTATTCTTAAACACATCCAGGGATGGGGACTCAACCACCTCCCTGGGCAGCCTATTCCAGGGGCTGACAACCCTTTCAGAGAAGAAATACTTCCTAACATCCAACCTGAATCTCCCCTGACTAAGCTTATGTCCATTTCCTCTTGTTCTATCACCCATCACTAATGTAAAGAGTCCTTCCCCTACCTCCCCACCATCTTTTCTCAAGTATTTATAGGCCGTAATCAGGTCTCCCCTCAGCCTCCTCTTCTCCAGGCTAAACAGCCCCAACTCCCTCAGCCTCTCCTCATAAGTTTTATTTTCCAGCCCCTTGACCAGTTTAGTCGTCCTTCTTTGGACTTGCTCCAGGAGCTCAATATGTCTCTCAAAGCGAGGGGCCCAAAACTGGACACAATATTCCAGGTGTGGCCTCACCAGTGCCGAGTACAGGGGCAGGATCACTTCCCTGCTCCTGCTGGTCACACTGTTCTTGATACACGCCAGTATCCCATTGGCCTTTTTGGCCACCTGGGCACACTGCTGGCTCATATCAAGCCGGTAGTCAACCAACACCCCCAGGTCCTTCTCCGCCAGGCAGCTCTCCAGCCACTCTTCCCCGAGCCTATAGCGATGCTTGGGGTTTTTACACCCCAAGTGAAGGACTCTGCACTTGGCCTTATTAAAGCTCATGCCATTGGCCTCAGCCCAACGATCCAGTCTGTTCAAATCCCTCTGAAGGGCCTCCCTACCTTCGAGCAGATCGACACAGCCTCCCAGCTTGGTGTCGTCTGCAAATTTACTGAGGGTACATTCAATTCCCTCATCCAGGTCATTGATAAAGATGTTAAACAGAACTGGACCCAGCACTGAGCCCTGGGGAACCCCACTGGTGACCGGCCTCCAGCCGGATTTAGATGGAATATTCCATTGGACAGTTTGGCTCTCAATTCTAAGGTCAAGTCATAAGCTAGAAGTTGCGGGCCCTTTGTCCCAGCCATACTCCCCCCAGCCTATTGTGCACACTGGCAAAACATGGGAAGCTTAAAAGTCCTTGATGTCTCAACATCAACTATAAGCATCAGGGAGCTGTCAACATTCTCATAACAAATCTCATACTAAATCCAAAACACAAAGCTCTTCTAGCTACTCAAAAGAAAACTAACTCTTTCCCAGACAAAACCAGGACACCATGGATGGAGAAGGTAACAAATTACCCTGGCACAACTAAGACAAACTCAGGACTTGGCTGAGCTTTTTAGAAGTACCTTGTGCTCCTCGAGTGCTGATGGGAGATGTAGGTTTCCTGGACAGGGATGCAAAAGTCTGACACAAACCAGTGAGCTAGTAGAGGGAAAGCACAAGGACCCTGCTTGAAGTCTTGCACCTCCTAGAAGAGACACAGGTTGATTCCTTGGAAACCTTTGGACTGGAGCTTCCAAGAGAGTGTGAAGATTGATTGCAAATGTGAGGAAAAAAAATTGGAGTGAAAACCAGCTGCATTTAGACATTTGTTGACCCTACTAGTCCTTCATTTAAGCCAGTGGAATAAACCAATCACCCAGCATGTGAGAAGTGAACTGTCAAGAATAGTAAATGAAAGCATCTGATAAATGATGTGTTGGAAGCAGCAAGCTAATGCTGCAAAGAACAAGGCAAACAACGTGGCTGAAAAGGAGAGCTTAGAGTTGGTCGTGGTTTTGAACAGTGTTTGTGCTTGCTTTCTCCAAGCATGTGTCATTATGAGAAATCAAAGGGTTCTGTTTATTCTCAGTGTTTCCCTTTGGTTCATTTTCGTTGTATCACATGATATTATGCTCATATTGCAGAGCTCCTCAAATAGGTCACACAGTTCAAATTACAAATTTGAAAGCAGAAGGTAGACACTGAAGGGGGTTTGCTATGATTGCTGGAACTTTAAAAAAAGAACTTTTCAGTTTTGTTTTAGCTTTTTTACTTTTTTCTAGTTAGAACCATTAAGCACTTAAGTGCCAATGCAAAGGAAAGTATTTTGAAGTTCAAGAGCTTTTTGATAAATGATGGAAGAGAATATTTAAACTACTCACGCATTTCCCCTGCAATCCAGTGCTGTTTGTACTAAACATATTATAATCACTAATCATGCATACAACCTTTTTCAGTGAGAGAAATCTAACACGCCAGAAAGGCAACATTATGAAGAGACAGACTGACTGTTTCGCATAACGAATGCTTGGCAGCCATTTTACTTACATCTAAAGTAATGTGTGATGCCTTGAAAATGTTGAAAGTGATTTCTTATACATTTGTTCTAGTAAAGATGGCAATATAAAATACAACAACATTAATAAAAGGCACTGAAGATCAAATAATCAAACAATCCACCTATCATGCTATGACTGCATTTCTGATTAGGAAACACAAGACGTGGCATGTGAGCTTTGACGCCTTTCAGGTTTCAACTTCTCTGTTTGTAACAAGCAATTTTTATGCTTCTGTATTACCAAAGCAAAGATGTTTTGACACATTACAATTCATTTTTTTTCCACAAAGCATCCTGAACACTCTTGGCACCTTTGCTTTAAAACTGCTGAATACCGTTATGTTATTTCTGTAGGATGGGTTATTAAGGCATTTTCTTGGTACATGACAAAGACCTTAAATTGTGGATGGGAGTCTAGTGTACAACATAGCTATAGTTGAGTTCACAGTCAGTATTTGTGGTGCCTACATTTTTCTTCAATTAAGTGAGATAAGAGGAGACTGTTTTGAAGAAGTGTTCTGCTTGGGTCTGTTATCCTGAAATTTAGATGTCCATAAAGACTGAAATTGAGCAAACTTCCCATTGCTCACTAATTTTATGCAAAGTTTTGGAGCTCTCTCAATTATTTTTATGTTTCAGTTACACCATAAAAATGGGTTGATGGTCTTCCTTAAATATTGATAGCAATAAAAATAGATAATTTTAAAAAAATAATTCATCTTAAATAAATAAATAAATTAAGCAAGCTTTGAGGAAACTATAACAAAGACTAACAATGGAAGATAATGTAATGTGCTATGTAAGTATCCTTGAATTCTGAATGAACCTGAATTCCGGTTGATTTTGCAAAAAGTAGTCAGCAAAAAGTAAGATCTAAATCAAAAGCAATATATTTTTAAAAACTAGAATATTCAATCTGATGGAACTGGAGTATTTCATTCCAGAAATACTGAAGAGCATCTTGGTTGTTTGCACTGGTAATCTTATATTTCAGTTTAAACTACACTATTCCCTCAAAATATTAACCTAAATAAAAAAAAAAATCCTGAAACAAAATAAAACAATTTGTTTGAAGTCACACAGAAGATACCTATTTTTTTTATAGATGTTACAGATTTTTCATTTCCTGAAGCCATATTATTCAAATAGAAGTAATAATATATTTCAATATATATATATTCTCTCTTCAATCAGAGAAACATCTGATTCAGCTATCTAGCATAAAAAAAAACACATAACAGTACATTCATCTCACAGTGATAGGTAGAAAAATTTAAAATATTATAGCAAAATCTCAGTATTCTGATACATTATGGTAAAGTACTGTCAGCAATTTGAGCATTAGAATAATCCATAATCACAACATGTATACCTATATCAAACAGCTTGTTCCTTGATCTCTAACAAAAAAAATATCACCAGTATTGGCAAATGACTATTTTAACATTACAGTAATGCACGATGACAAACTTCTTTGGTTTGCTCTCGAGTTGTTTGGAATGATTAATATTTTGTTATTTTTCTGAAACTGGGTATCATCATTATAACCTGCAACTTTAAAGAACCCACTACTACTCATCCATTGCATCTTTTTTCCATCATCTTACAAATGTGCAAATTAGAAACCTATAAACTGTGCCAACAGGTGTCTAAATGTCTCAACAGGCAAATGTCTTCAGAAAACGTCAGATGTTAAATGGAAGTATTACAACCAATACTAGTATCTTCGAAGTTCATCAAACTATTATTTGTACAACTATGTAGAAAAGGCTGCAGGTATGGGGGACATTTGTGAAAACTTAAGTATCGTTTGTAGGGGAAGTGATACTGGACAGCTGGAGGAATATGCAAATAGGGCCAATCAAAGGAATATTTCCACTTAAGAGTGGCTTGGAATGCCCGAGTAGGCCGAATCCCAGTTCAAAAGTGAAGACAGAAAGATGCAGATTTAGTCTGTTCACTAAACAGACCCACCTTAATCAGCTTTTTACTGAGCTCTGAAAAAGACGACATCCTGCAGACACTGTGCTCTTTTGAGTGCAAAGCAGATGGCCTTCAAACTTTTATTCAGACATTTATATGAGTAAGATTCATTCCCCAACATATTTTGTCTCTGTATTTTTGTTAGGCAACAGCTATATACAAGGAGAATCCATAGAATTTTATGAGGGAGAATAGGTATACTTTAGGTATTTGATGGGAAATAGGAGCCTTGTAAATAAAAAAGTCAAGGTTGTACAGCAAATTTAACACTGAAGTGGTCATAAGTGTAATAATTGTTTGTTTTCTGTGTTTTTTAAGTTTGGTTATGTAAGTCTGTGTCAGTATCTTTTGCACAAGCTAATACATAGATGAAAGAAAATAAGTAAAATTCTTTGTAATTCAAGTACAAGTCTCTCTTTCTCTGCAGCCCACCCCCACATACCTTTTGATTAATTGTGCAGAAAGAACACACACTTTACAAAAGAAAAACGTTGGCAAGCTCTGCCCTCAAGCTTTTCAGCAATTGTAATGATGATTAGCAGAAACATTGCAGGTGCATGATTCATGT
This sequence comes from Tauraco erythrolophus, assembly GCF_009769465.1. Lineage (NCBI taxonomy): Eukaryota > Metazoa > Chordata > Aves > Musophagiformes > Musophagidae > Tauraco > Tauraco erythrolophus. Next base: position 89,095,012 of record NC_141466.1, on the reverse strand, counting down.
GAAAGCATTAAGCAGCTCTCTGACTAGTAGTGCTGGAAGATTGGCCAAATCAATTCACTTATTCTCACACATGAATGATATTTTTATGCCTTTTTTTTTTTAATTTAGGGAGCAACAAACAAATCAGTAGTTGTTCAACAGAATAAGCATTAATATGTTACTTACAGAGAGAAGATTAATACTGTTGGTTGAGATTTTGTTCAGACAAAAAGGCTGCTGCTTTTTGGTCAGTCTGTGCGTAAAGTTATATACATTAGGGCAAAGAGAATTTTCTGGAGGGTTAGCTTCCTAAATTAACTCTTCCTTTTGAAAATACCTTCCTGTGTTCTTTTTAAATGAAATGAAGACTAATAAAAATACAGAGAGGAATTTAAATCCAAATACACTAAAATAGTTCAGTAGCAAAACCCTGCTAAATTCAAGAGGAATTATGTGCATCATTGTCAAGTCGTTGTTCCTATTTCCATTAACAGTCAAACCCTGCGATGACTTAGTGTTTATAAAAACAAAAAAGCTAATGCAAAAGCTCATACAGAAACTTTATAATCTCTCGTATAGATAGACTGACATAAGGGGAGAAACTGCCATTAAAGCTTTAATAAATGTTATATGGTCACATTCTGGGTTTTGACAAGAATGAAACAAACACCCTTAGGGAATGCATTATTGACAATCTTGAAGGGTATATGAAAGAATTATGAAACTTCCCTCTTTCCTTCTTTACTTTCATCAATAATTCAGATTAAGATGCCATGCCTTGATGCCGCCTCAGCAATATATCTAAATGCTGTCTTTATTTGTATTAACTTATTTTCATATTTGGCAGAACCTCTCAGCTGTGTATTTCTCTGCAGATGACTGAGATCTCAGCACACCAGTGCCATGAGATTTAAGCTGCAGAATTTAAACTTCCATCTTGCTGCCTAGACATTGAATAAGAGTTTGCTTCATCCTTAAAATGTCAGAAACCTGCCTGTAGTATGCATTCAGAAAGGATATGCTAGATGCTTTTCTAAACCAGCAGAAGTTAGTGCATCCTAGGAGGTGCTCTAACCTGCCAGGTTTCCAGAACTGTTCCCACCTCTGAGAGTTACTGAATGCACTCAAGCCTGAGTAATTGATTTAAGAAGAATTAGAAAAGAAGAGTTTTCTACTTACAGGAGATGAGCAACAGTGGGAGGTGACTACAGGACTGAAGAAGGTCCTCCTATAGATATAGGTTCCTCCTATACTTGAGGAATGTGGAAGAGGAGGAGCAATTTGTAATGTGGAAAAATGGGATGAGGAGAATTTTCTTTCCCCTTGCACCCTATCAACTTTGCCAATCTCTTTATATTGCCTAGAAATCACAAAAAAAACAGTGCGGCTGCATCCTACTACACTATTGACTTGTATCATCTACCCTTTACAACCCCGTCTTGTTCCCACTGAGTCCTCTCAACTATGCTCTCTCACTGCTTTACAGATAGAAAACTGAAAGTAGTCTAAGATGGGAAAATTGAAAACCATCTACACTTCTGCAAAGCTTCGAGGTAGCTGTGAATGCTGACAAAACAATTTTGCAGGAGCAACAGAAAAATACAGCAAGCTAGTGGTGTTTGGTTTTTTTCCTACAATCCCTGTGAAAAAGAGAACATCATCTTTCAATTTCATACAAAGAAATAAAAAAAGAATTCACTTTCATATTCACTTGAAGAGGGCAAGGGCATAAAAAAGTATCCGCATGATTAAAACCGTGAAGTTTTACAGAAACCTGCTGTGAAATGCAGATAAATTGCCTTATTTGACATAAGCTAAAAAATTTTGTAACAAAAAGAAAATTCACAGCAAAACAAAAATAAGGAAGCAGTCAGAGATGCCCATAGTTCTTTGAATATTCTTGCCTATTTTGATTCCACTTTTTCCACTGACTTAAATCCAAGTCTGTTTAAATTAAGCATTTGAATAATCACCTTATTGTCTTTATATTGCTGAGGTGAGGAGGTAAAAACAGATGAGTTTGTTCCTCTGCAGCTGATGTGCTCCCAAGCTCTCTGCACCCTCGTGTTCATCTTCAGGGTGAAAAATTCAGCATCTGCAGAGAAAGAGCTTCTTCTAAGGCTATAGCCAAAAATAGGCTTGAAAACATTGCTGACAGAGGGACAGTTAAGTATTGCTGACCCTCATGCTGCATGCTGTGATGTCTAGTATTACTCTAAAGCATCAGATATGCCTCATCAGAAATGTCATTTGTTCTATTAACCCAAGATATTTCTATTAGTCTTTTAAATCAATACCAAATATTGCATTGACTGAAATAATTTTTTTCAAGTAAAACTTTAATTACTTTAAGTTTCATGTTGTCCTTCAGGTTTTTGACAGAGCATCATACTGTTGTGGGACTAAATCTTCCTTCTGTCCAGCTGAGTAGAACATGAATTTAAAATTCCTTCTAACTACATAAATCAATGTTTTACTGCTCAAGTACATATTTGTAAGAGTAATAGTTCATTTAATGTTGAAAAGGCTGATTTTGACTCTGCTTGTTTTGGGTAAACTCTCTCCATCAGACACGCATATGCTCTGATCTCAGATCTTTAATGATTTAAACTTACATGTATTTGCAGAAAAGCTATGGGTTAGGTAATCTAATAGAAAGAGGCTTCACTTCCGAAAAGTCAATTTCCAGTCTAAATTTTCTTCTAAAACACATTCCACCTCCTTTCTGAATTTACCTATGAGAAAACATTTTTTTTTTTATAATGGAGTCATATTTTCAGTTATCACTTATGGTCATGGATGATAGTCACAAACAGAAATATACTATATAATTATTTTGAAATAGCCTACAATGGATGATATTATCAAAGCTTTTTTACATTTTAAATGTTTGAGGTTTGTCCACTTGGCTACTACATCATACTGTGATTGCAAGCTGAACTGTCATAATTTCTTCCTTTTCTTCTTGGGTTATTAATAAATGTCCCAATATCTGTCCTCTTCAGTGATAATGTAGACATAGAACCACTGTCACAGCTGGGGTTGAAACACAGGACCAAATTTAGCCCTTCAGCTGGCAAGAGTATGTTCTAGGTCAGGTCTGAATTAGGTCTAAACCTTTTATTGTAAGTCATAATGGGAACACTTATCTTTAAAAATAACAGAACTTTTAACTAAACGTGTTTCAAATAAGCCCTATTTTAGTTGCAAGACAGTGAGAAAGTAGTTCTCTTCTTTTTTTCAAAGACTTTCCACATCCAAGTCCAACTTTTCCTTAGCAAGTATGATACAAAACATGGAGGGGGAAAAAAAAGTGTAGGATTAAATAAATAATAAACCAGTGTTTTTTCTGACTTTCCTATGCCCTTTGTGCAGTTATTTTGTCAGTTCTGCACCTACTCTTTCCATTTTGACCATATGTCCCCAGTTCACTTTCGAGAGCATTAGGGAAGACAATATCTAAACTCTTACAAAAGTTGAGAGGTATGACATCTTCTGTGATTCACAAAACCACAAGTTGAGCAGTGTCACAGATGGAAAATTGATCAGCCCTCCGGAACTTATCTTATCTGTGTTGATTTTTAGACAGCTCCTTTTTTTGTTCTTTTAGGCATTTCTCATATATAGGCTATACCTCAAAGGTCTCTGACTGGAAAAGAAATTACTTAGTCTCATTCAGCTTGCAACATAACAGCTGAAGAGTGAACCTATTCAGAGGGAGATTTGCAAAGGCATGGCTTTCTGCTAGATAATAAATTCCAAATGTTCTAAACCAACCATAACTATCCACAACTTCAGTGAAGCCATTGTCTTGTCAAAAAAAAACATATTAAAATCTGTTGTAATTATTTGCAAGAATAAAACACTCCTATTGATTGTAATTTCATGCTGAGAAATCCTGTAAATGACGTACCGTCTTCCAAACAGCAAAACATTTCCACTTAGTTTAAAATTACAGATGAAGGTTCCAGCTTGAAAAAAGGACTTGTCTATTAGATAAGCTTCTCACATAATGAGATGGCATTTCTTTGAATAAATGACTTTCTAAAAGTGTCAGTAGTATCTGTCATTCAGATAGGTTGGTTGATGAAATATTCATGGGCATTTTGCAATAATCCTTAAACTCTGTAAGCCTTTTGAATTTGCAGTGGGTCAGCTACTGTATTCAGATTTGCTTGTAGCACTCACTGACTTCTTCCTGGAAGGGCTACAGGAAATGCTAAAGAAATCATGCCATTGGTAAGGTTTCATTATTAATCTTAAACATTGCAAATTGTCAATTTTCCCTAGTACATTTAACAAATTTATTTCTACCTCTGGTTTTAAATGTAAACAACCAGCTTTCACAGATCATATTGGCCATATTTTGACTTCTACATAAATTTACCCAAATATTCTCTGATAAGTCCATTTCAGACCATGAAATAATAGTGATGTAGGTTATTATTAATAAGATTACCATATGCTAGAGAATCTTGATGTTAGTAAAAAAATAACTCCTAATGTTAATAATAATGTTTTACCATAAAAATAACTCCACAGAAAGCTATATGCCATCCTGCTAGACCTTAAATAATTTTCTTATAAATCATTAGCTATTCAAATAGATGACCATTAGAACAGAAAATATACTTGCCTGTAGACCAGAATGGTTTATTTTTAAAAGGAGACCTGAATGAGATTGACATTTAAGATAGATTTGTACTGGAAAACTGTGTCTTGTTAAATATGTGTAACAGTTTATATTAGAAAATCTGGTTTTAATTTGCTTATAATTTAACCATAATTTAGTCATTAGATTTGACTTTTGTGTGATGGATTCTGAATTTGTCACCTTTCAGCATAAAAAAATCACACAGAAAATAGTACCGTGGGAAACATTGTTTTGTGCTCTCTTAAAAATTGAAGCAAATAAAAGTTCTGATAATCACTTCATCGAAAATCATCCTTTAGATCAACATATTCAAATTTGTCAGCAGGGCCACCTGGTAACGTAGGTATATGTGCTTTTTTACCCCCTGTTCCCATAGACACTTCAAATTAAGGAAAGGGTACAGATTCCTAAAGATGTGGGTTACTGTATAGTCACGAGGTGGGCTCCATATCCACACCTGGCATAGCTTCTCCCTGGACTTGGTAGCCATGACTATACTGGTAAATTAAACATGCTCATAACCATTCTCTGCAGAAGAATGTACACTGCAGAAGTGCAGAACAGACGAAATCCTGTTGAGCAAAACCTAATTTTGATGGCCAGACACTGTCCTCGAGTTCATAGAATTACCACTTGATCAGACTCTTGTGTCACCTCCATGGCCATGCTGGAGTCTCTTCCAAACTTACAATTTCCATTCTGGCGTGACTTAAAGGAGGTCTATTAGTCAACCGAAAGAATAGAGTGTGAATCTGGGGTGTACAAGACTCTAAACATCCTCACAACGCTTTTTTCCTGTAGGGAAGTTCATGGTAGCAGAGGGCTATGCACTTACAGAATTAAATAAGGAAAACTGTTTGGTTCGGGCGCCTGGGAAACCTACTGTCACATACCGAAAGCATTTGCCAAATATGCTTATTTTATTAGTCTACAATAGTATTGAAATAATTCGAGACACACATACCTGAACCTCCTTTCAAGCAGTCACAACTTCAGAGAAATTATATACTTTGCAGTCTTTCATTTGAACAGGTTCTACCTGTGAAGGAGGAAATACATCGGACTTGCAAATTCTCTCTTTTGATGGGGATTGTTGTAAGCTACCCTTTTCTGCCCAGAAATCATCATTAGAAAGGCAAAAAAAAACTTTTTGGGTAAGTATCTGATAGAAATAGAGAAATGTTTGTTCTGTGTCTGAAAATAGTTATACTGCAAAAGACATTATTTTGCAACACTATTTAAAACTTAACTTAAAGCAACTTCATCCCAGGGTGAAATAGCATAGTTATGAACCATAAATGGCTGAGTAACAAGCCTATATAAACTCTGACTTGTAGAAAATAAAGAGGTTTTAAACAATACATATATTCTCATAGTGTGCAAGTTAGTATGCTAAATTTACAGGCATTTTCCTTATAAGTGTCAGAACATGGCGAAACCTCACCATGTAACTACCATGTAGATGATAAAACTCAATTCTTATTTGATGCAAACTAGTGAAAATCCCTCTACAGTTGAGGGTCAAAAGTTAGCCTTTTCCATATCTGATGGAAACTTAACTTGGCTTCTGGATATTTTGTTCTTTTTAATCACAAGCTACACTCACTAGCAAAGTAAGCAATGGGTATCTCCCTCTCTGTCTCTTTTAAAAATAAACATCCATGATTTCTGTATACTAAGAATCAACATTTTTTTTTGCAGATTTCTGGCAATGTGATCGTGTTTAAAACATTTTGAGCCAGTAAATGTTTAGCAATTTTGGCTTTCTAAAACTGTTAGTGCAATTTCTCAGCCTTGTACTCTATACTTTATAGGCAAATTGACCAAGAAAAGTTTTCCTTTTCCTGCCTCACAGGTAAATAGAAAAACACTACTCCAGTTTTGAGGCATTTTGTCAACTGTTTTCCTAATTCATTTCCTCCCAGAGTCAGGCTGCTGTATGCATTACCAGTCATCCAGCTTCCAGCACTGCCTCCAAGGAAAGCAGACTCCTATCTTGCTGTCGCATCACACTAGATGGTCAGCTAAAATGACATGCAGCCGTGATTCTGTTATTTTCCCCTCTTATCAGTCTTTTAAAATCTTTCTGCTTAATAATGACTTCATGCATAACAACCTCACTGATATCACTTTGTAGCCCAGAAGTTAGGCATCCCTTACAGTTTTATTTAAATCTCAGAGACAAGTATTCAAAAAGACCAAGCCTCTGACACCGCTCTAAAGAATTATCAAACCTGCTTATTTCTAACTAAGTGAATCTCCTTTGCTTGTCTGAAACTTTAAATAAAGATGACTTTCAAAGTAAAAACACTTTGCAAAAAATACACATTGACAACTGAATGATGAAAAGCCCATTTAAGAAAAAAAAAAAAAAAAACGAAAAGAAAAGATCACAGTTCACTTGCTTTTTTATCTATTCTTCATGACAGAGATTTTGGCCAGCTGCCATTTGCTTTTTCCTCCTGTCCTGCAGTGACAGCAGACTTGCAGACAAACTGATTAGGCACAGCGAGAGATGCTTCTCCAGTTGCTCCCATTTTTCTTTCCACCTCAGGTGGAGTAGGAGACAAAGAATAACTTTAACAGGCAAGTGATGACACTGCTCCTGTGGCCCCAAGGATAAATCCTTTGCACAAGTCCCTTGTGCTACTAACCTATCCTTGAGGACTTGTTCAGCCATGTTTCACTTAATTTGCAATATTTTGTAGAACCCAAGGTATCAAACTTGAAATCTATGATGTTTTTCCATATTAAAATACTAATTTAAAAAATTAAATAGAGATAAGAGAAAATGGTTGTCAGAAGGAGAAAGGAAGTGAGGGAAAATACCTTTATTTTCGGGAGACCAAATTCTTTCTCCAGTTTCTGACAATATAAGTCATCGCTGGGTTCTCTAGAACATGATATAACAGAGAAAACATTTCTGAAAACACATTATCATTTTCTGTAGCACCAGGCAACTATACCTTTCAATGCCAGTGGGAGATAAAGGTTATCTGGACGAAAAATGTGTCATGCGATTCGTTTCCACATTGCTTTCTGTTTTTAAGATCTTACTTTCTCCTTCTGGCTCCTCTATGCCTATATAAGAACTGTATTTTGGATCAGATCATTGATTGTTCTGCATTCCAGAAAACAGAAACAAACGTCTTTCAGGAGTAGCCTTTAGGGATATATGAATGCCAATATCTTTCCAAATAAACTTCTGTAGTAGTCAAGCACCATATTTGCTGTTAGATGCCCTTCTAGGTCCATTTCTTTGTTCAAGTTATGATGCAAAATGGCTAAAGTAAGCAAGATGTATTCCAGGCAAGCACCTTGCATCCTTTAAATCTTGAAGGAACAGACCTCTCAGCAGTTTCTGAGGTTCAGTCGCATCAATGCCTTTGCCTCCATGTTCATTGCGGGTTTTCTGAGACAACATTTATAGGGAGAAAGACCATCTTTCAATAACTGGAAAATGGATAAAACTGTCCTGAGGCATTGTTCTACTATTCCATATTATACTAGCTCTCCTGTTCAGCTATAACTTTGTTGCCTCATCATCACTAGTTGAGTCTGACATTGCTTTTCTGTGTTGCACAGTGCTTCAACTCTACACTCAGAGTGTTTGGAGCAGGGATGGTCCTTTTCCAGTATTATCAGCCATGGTTCCTGTGGAGATATATTGATAATACAGCTATACACACTTAGGATTATCTTCGCAAATGCTTCTTGGAGTTTCACAGATCTAAATACAACTGATTACTTGGACACGTTTACACAGCATTAACTCATCTTCCAGACAGCTATCTAGGACTTAAAACAAACCAACCCTGTTCATTGCGGCACCACATCTCTAGTCTCTGGCCAGAGGAAGAGAAGACAGTGCCTTTGAAGACCATCCTCAGTGATGTGATGAGAGCAATCATTCACTGTGTGATGACATTTGTCATTCATTACAAAAATTGCTCAGAGTGCAAATAATCCCACAAAATGGGGAAGTACTTCATTATTCAGACCTGCTCACCCTCTTCTGTGAGTAGAAGTACTTAAAAAGTGGAATTTTTCTTCCATAAACATAGGTGCTTGAAAATTGAAAGTTCACCTCTACTAGTCACCCACACCTCCTCATTATTTGGAGGAGAGAGACAGGACATAGCAGCCCATCTCAAGACAGGCCCCACAGCAGGCTAGATGAGTTACCACCTAGGAGTAAGTTCCTTTCCCATGGCTACAGGCAGAGCATAGGATAATTGGAGTCTGACCACAGATGCCTTAATAACATGTCTAAATTAGACAGAATTGGACTGGACCCTAATCTCTTGGTTCATTACTTGTGTCTAGAAATGCTACAACTGTACAGAAAGAGAGCAGTAAGCATGTCCCTGCTCACAGGCACACACAACCAAGGTGCAGAATGATATTCAACAATCATCTGTACAAATAAAACCAACTTAGCTGTGTCACCCACATCAAACTGCAGAGAAATAACATTTGTGAAGATTCACAGAATGTTTTTGATTGCTGGTAAACATCTTCTGATAATTATTCAGCCAAATGAGAGACTAGATATATATAAAACTGTAGCTTATGAATGAAAAAAAAAAAAGGCAACTGTCAATTTCGGGAAACTTTAAACAGGAATTGCATTTTACAGCTGTAAATTGCATTTATATTATTTGAAAAGAGTTTGTGCCCTTCTATAATTGGGGCATGATTCAATGCCCCAAACTCCTCTTTCTGATACCTCACTAAAGATATCTTCTAAAAGAACTACTCAGCCAGTCATTACATAAAAAATATCTATTTAATGTGCAGCACGTTATCAACTAAATGTTTATATGATCACATTACTTCCTTTGTACAACTAGATGTACACAAGAGATGTGTGCTTTGAAACACTTGTCAGGAGCAAGGAGGGAAGATTCATTTGGAGTCTAAGAGCTAAAACTCCCTGAGACACCTTACCTCTACACTGTTCCACATGAAGAGAATGTGTTAATCTAGAATAACTATATTAGAATAATTATTCCTGTATATCTATTTAGTATTCTCCTAAAAAACAGCTTCTAGCTTTTCAGGTCTCCAGAGGCTTTCATTTATGTCCTTTCTCCACTCTGCCTCTTCTGTATGCATAGAAGTTACCTACCTAAGCAGTCTCTGCCACGGCACAGAGGCTATAGTCTCTCTCTCTATTCAAATGATAAAATAGCAAAACATTTCAGAATTTGGTCCACTTCTGCAAGAATTTTCATATCCTCTACTCTTGCTGGGTTTCACTTTAAATAAGTCAATAAATAAGTATGCTTGCTCACATTTTCCCTTTTCTGAAAGGACATTTCCAGCCAATGTGACAGATTTCATTTCCAGCTCTACCAACTCATTTTTGAGGTGTTAAAATTAGTGATTGCAATATTACTAATAATACTATAATAAGGGACATTTTTATTTAAATATGATCATTTTATTTTGTTAGTGAGGTTTGTTGGTATCAATTCAATCAATTCAGTGTTGGTATCTCACCTCTAGTTCTACCTCCAAGTACGATTTTATGAAATAACTATTCTGATAATCATCTACATAGCTTTGGCACTTTAACAACAGACAGACCAAGACAAAAGATACAGTACGTATCAGCAAAATAATTTCTGAAATGTCTAGTTTTTCAGGGCTTCCAACTAAGTCCTACTAGAACTGATTAAAGAAATAAAAAATGCTATTCAGATTATTTTTAAATACAGAAAATATACATTTTTTTCCACCATGCCTTGTTGAGAGAAAATAATTAAATGACTGCTGCCATTTACTCCTCTTGGTAGTTAGAATGTTGCTAATGTGAAAAAGGAACTTTCTGATGTATTAGAGCACAATTCTCAGTTCTGAATCCATTGAACTTCCTTTGGATATATAATTCTCCTAACTGAGGACTTAAAAACTAAGTTTATGATAGGATTCCAGAGACAGCAAGAATTGAGCCTATGTAATATTCCATATCTCATTTTGAGCCTTTTTTCCTCCCATGTTAGCTGTTAGCAGTGATAAAGAGAATTTGTAACCTATATTCAACTCTCACATGCAAATTTTATGTGATTAAATTTGAATTATGCAGAAATTTTCTGCACAGTCCTGTGAGATTCAGTGACAATTAATTAATCCCGGGAAGATATCATCCTTTGGGAAAGTATCACTGTCAAGACTACTTAAATAGTCAACCCATTTTTAAAGGTGAATGAAAAATATTCAAGCTCATGTAGGTTCTATTTAGATTTCTTCAGTTTACAGGAATAAAAGCCAGCTAAAAGTTATGAGTAAACATATAAAAACAGGTTTTAATTCATCCAGTCTACTTATAAACTTATTTTCTGCATTTCTTCTAGGAGAAGCACATCTAGCTAAAATGTTTAGCAAAGCAAGCACATGGCTAAAATATGGGGGACAACCTGTGGGAAAATAGCAAAATTTCTTGCTTTGCAAAGCACTCAGCTTGAGCCTATGTTTCCACTGGAAAAAAAAAAAATAAAGCTGGATTTAAACACATTCTCAGAGTTAAGCACTTGCTTGAGTGCTTCCCTGAATTGAAGCCAAATTGAGGGATATAAAAACCTAATAAAGAAGGAAACTCAGAACGATTTGAAATCCATCTAGCATGCACTCCTGGAGATTTTACGAAGCCTCATTTAATACCTATGTATTTCTGACACCAGTATGGTAACACCACAAAATAAACCTGTGAAAGTTAGGAAAATGAAAGTCTAAGACATAGATTGAGCATCTGAACTATTGCTTACTTCATAACACAGAAAGCCAAATCTGTCTCACGTGGGCTAGAAAAATCAGAATAGAAGGAGGAAAAAGTTGAATAGGAGATTTCACGAGAAGCATTAGAAAGAGAGGTTATACACCAGAGATGTTATAACCCATGAAAATGAAGTATTTCTTCTGTTTCATGGAACAAGTCATCTAATGAAGAAGTACCCATGTGATAATGACAGCTGATTTAAAGATCTGTGTGATTTTATGTTAGTTCATGTAATCCTGGTTATGTGGCATAATTTATTATTTTAAATATTCTGTTGTCAGCTAGAACATCTGCTGTCATTTGAAATGGCGTCTGTCCAATCTGAAAAGTTTGAAGTAGATGGAAGCAGCACACATCTTCAGCCACTTTCTGATACCAGCTTAAACAATTTTTTTTTCTCTCAAAGCAATATGCTGCCATGATGCTGCTTCACAGCAGGCCAGACACCATAGACAGCAGGCAAACAAAAAGAAAGAACACAATTGCTAAATTGTGAATCTCATGTTTATCTTTTAATATCCATATTTTACTGGTCAGTCACTGAAGGAGCCATAATTAAAGTTGTATAATCTCTTCCACTTCCACTCCCATTGGAGTTACTCACTTGTTTCCTAATGTGTCATCTCACATGGTAGAATTTCACAAGTTCTGTTTCTTTTGAAAGATTGGAGCACATGCTAAAAAGTACAACAGCTGCTGACAGTAATGGAAGTTGAGGGTGTCTGTTTAAGTTGGAAAGAATACAAACAAAAATACCTCTTCAAAAGTCATATTCAGTTCACAACCTGAGGCTAAAGCCAGAACTTGCAAAGCCCTGTAGGATCTCTAAATGCTTCCTAAGGAAGCAACACAGAGCATCTATGTTTCTTTGTGGATATCATGACGTTAGTTCAATGAATTATTATTCTGCATTTCCTAGGAATTAGAAACACTCCAGTAAAGATAGCTGTGCCAGTATTATACATTGAAGTTACAACCCCCCCCCCAAGCATATTACCTTCTTTTCAAGATGATGGTAGATATGATAGTTGGACAAAAAGTGTAAAAGGAATATGGTCAGCAGGTTGTGAAAATGAGTGTATCAGCAAGCACTAGGAGTGGCATGATATTTTCCCTCTTTCTAGGAAGATAAGAAGACATTTTGGGAGAGCTCCCATTCTTTTTCACAAGCTCATCTCTAGCATCTCTGGCTGTACTTCTGACACATTGTTGCCTGTCACAAGAGTCTTAATTTTACCAGGCTCCTCCTTGAGTTCAGAAAATCCCCACTGACATGGGCAGAAGAGATGCTTTTTTAATGCGAATCCAAACATTTCCATCTAAAAGTGCTAGCTGTGTGACCAAGTGCTTGTGCATTTGGGACAGCTACATGATGAACCCTGTGGAGCCATGGGCCAGTGGCCACTGCTGCAGGCATGGTCTCAGAGCCTGATCTCCGTCACCTTCGTGCACAGAGGGGTGCTGAACAGCACCCACGGCCATGTTCTCCTCATCGTGATACAGCTGAAAACACTCCACTTTTTTTGTGGAAAAATAGCCACATCAAGAATGAAAAATCACCCTCCAGCCGTACCAATTTCCCACTGCCCGACAGACACAGGGCAGTGTGAACTGTGTGGATAAACAAGCTCCAGCTGGGACTGGCTGAGCCCCTCAGAGTCCATCGTGACATGGGACTGAAGGCACAGACACTAAGTTAGTTTCTCAGTGAGTTACGTCTACACGCAAAATTCAGCATTATAATTAATGTTGTGATAGGACAAGGGGTAATGGTTTTAAAATAGAGGGAGGTAGATTCAGGTTGGATATTAGGAAAAAATTTTTTACCATGAGAGTTGTAGAACACTGGAACAGGTTGCCCAGAGAGGTGGTGGATGCTCCATCCCTGGAGACGTTCAAGGCTAGGTTGGACGAGGCCCTGAGCAACCTGATCTAGTTGGAGATATCCCTGTTCCTTGCAGGGGGGTTGGACTAGATGACCTTTGAAGGTCCCTTCCAGCCCTAACCATTCTACGATTCTATGATTCTATGATTATTCCCAGTAGCAATGCTTTCGCCCAGCTGGGAAAAGCTCATTTTATTCCAGGAAACTACTGCTAAACATGGCGCAAAGCAGCAAGCATAAAGGAGCATATCACACTCTGATTTCAATGGATATCAATCCCAAGTTAAAAGGGAGAAAAAGCAACTTTGACTGCGGTATAGTCATGATAACAATAAAAGACCATTCAATACTGATAGCAGTTTATACTAGATTGCAAGACACCCTAGAGCAAATTTCTTCGTGCAGCTTCAAATGTACTGAAACTGTACAACATATTTTTAGAAGTCCAGGAATATAAATACTTCTGCTCAAGAGAAATATAAGGAAGACTAACACTTTACAATGATTTTAAACAACATAAGAAATACTTTTCTTGCCACGCACTTTCACCAAAATATTTACAGAAATTTTTCTTTCTACAAACCTAGTTAAGCTTTTCTCCACATTGCCAGTATTCGAAAGGCTTTAAGGACATGTCACTTCCTGCAAATAAATTAGCTCCGTGAGCAAGTCAGAGAAATGATTAGCATCAAATAAATACCATGCTGTTCTCTTGATTATAGGGAAATCTGAATGAATTCATTTGAAAAGTCTCCTTGTGAGATACAGCAGGGGAGCGCAGCGGCAGAAATATGTTGAATAGCAGTAGAACAAGAGAGCTTTTGTGTTCCCCTGGAATATACATCATACCTCCAAAACAACCTCCAGGACAAGTTTCTCTATCCCTTTTAGTAAGCCATTAAGAAGATATTACAATACTTGTAAAATAATAATAATAAATGTGCATGAAATGGGGAAAAATGGGATACAGTCTAAAATAAAAAATAGTTCCTTTCATCCTTCCTTCTCTCTTGCATATTTTGACTAAACTAATTTGCCAATCGTAGTTTCTTAGCTTATACCCAAAAATATAAATCAACATATGCTGAAAAAGCTCGTGTCCAAGGTGAATTACACTGCACCAGTGCAGATTTATTCCTCATCAGCCTTAGCATTACTAAACCCTCTCCAGGAGGAGCTGTACTATATTTAATCAGAAAACACTCCAGAAGCAGATCTGGGGTGTCTGTGGTCTTCCAGGTATGTTTTAGTTCATTCAAATGTTCTTGCTGTTTCTCATTCTGTAAGAGAATTTGCAAGAGAAACATAAAGTCCTCTGCAGGTTTTTTTCTTGCTTTTTTTGTTTTATGCTGATTCCTTTTCATGGTCTTTCTTTGTTGTAAGAAAGGAGTGGCCAGAGACTCTCCACCTCTCCTCCTGGACTATGTAGCCCTTCCTTCTCCCCCGGCTCCTTCAGGTAAAGCCATTCAACTTGAAGAGGTGAAGTGGGTGTCAGTGAGACACAGAAAATCAAGAGGTTTTACAGACTCCATGGCTGAAAGAAGTTTTGCTCTACAAGAATTGCCTCCCTGCTGCAAAAAGCAAAGATGCTCTTTAGAAGGAGCTTGGGCCTCAAAGAAAGACCTGAGTAAAGTGAGAAGTTTTATGTAGCAGTCCATGGGTTTTTTTGTATGCTTTGGTGTCAGTGTCTATGTAAGAGTGAGTACTTTGTATACCAATCTTTGTATAGCAATCTTTTCTGACCACACATCCCGAGTGATCCCTAGTGGTTGTGACACTAAAACGTTTTAAAGTATACATATTCATGATTTCTTTCCCTTACTGCTACTTCTCAGCTGTTTTTGAGATAAAGCAAACTGAGCAGAGCCAAGATCAACCTGAGTGTAGCATGCCGAGAACTGCAATATTTCTTTTTCTCACCATTTGTTACTGCAATCCAAGGATAGAAATTACAAAGTTAAAGAATTTTCCTCAAAAAATAAATAAAAAAAAAGTAGATTACCTCACAAAAACAACAGTTTCCACAGATCTTTCATGCTCTGCCTGAGGAAAATCTTACTAACCTCATGGCAGAAAGGGTACCAGGATAGTAAAAATGACTCCATGTGCACAGTTCCTCTCCTTTAACTTCTGTCTGGGTTCTGCAGCTGAGCCTGGTCCCCTGGTAACAGCTCTAGCACAGGTCATCTGTACCAAGGGGGATGACAGGGTTGAAAAAGACAGGAGAAATTTATTAAAGACTCTCTAAATATTGCTCTTCTTTGTGAGCATTTGTAAAATGTCATGGACATGTTTTGCAGTCACCACTGGGAGAAGGCAGGGAGAGGAGAGGCTTGCAATTAGAAATGAGAACAAAACAGAGGTCTTCATGGCCTTGTTGTAGAACAGAAGCCAAAAAGCAAGAATAGTCCCACTGAACTACTTACAGAATAAAAATACTACTATGCTTTAATATTTCTCCATTTCATTTTCTTCCCAGTAGGAGCTGAAGAGCAGTGTGACAGTGTACAACAAGGAAAATTCTGTTTCTCTTGTTATTACGACTACTACATAGTAATTGGATGATAAGATAGAAAAGGTAATAGATATGGCAATGAAGAACACAGCTGTGGCAAAACAACTTCAGCATCATTTTGACATAAAACAATAACAATCTCCTCTTATTTATGATGTCAACAATGAATTATCCCTTGGCACAATTGTTACAAAACCAAACAATATTTTTTACTTCAGCTTCAGTTACTTGCATAATACATCATTATTTGCTAAGCTTGTCAAGTATTTTATAGGGACTAACAGTGATTTATAAATGCATCTAGATTAAAACAGATTTAATGCATTGAGCTAAATAATTCAGTGTACTCCATTTGCGGGTAACTAATATGAATTTATTTAAAAGAATCTCAAAAGGAAAATATGTAGAAAACCAAAAAGTAAACGAATCTAAATCTTGTGAATATTATATATTATCAGAATGCTAAATTAACTTGGGATTGCATCCTCATGTATAACTGTGGTTATGTGAATATACAGTGTGCTACATGCTGTGATCTGAAATCCTAATGCTTTCTGACCCCTGGATAAGCAGCAGGATTCATGCAATCAGGTGAAAGAGATGTAGTAGAGGAAGACAGCAAATATGAACTTTGCAGGGCTTTGATTTTTAAATGATGTAAAGCTTTGCTGTAAGGCATTCTAAATTCATTATTTCCACAGTATTCTAAAATTACCAATTGCTTGTTGGAGGCGTACATCTAGAATATACCAGGAGGTATGTTTGCATGATTCGTAGAGAAGGCCCCGGATAGGTGCAGCTGCGTGCCAGCAGACAGCTTGCGAGAGATCTAAGGATGAACTGAAGAGAAAGAACTTTCTTTTCCTCCTCTTAGTGCAACCTTTAAGCTGGTGTCCTTTTCTGGTGCAGTCAAAACCTCCTTTTTTTCAATCCACTTTCACCTGGGCTGTCAGTGAAATCTTCTCCAGGACCAGCTCCAGGTCTGACAAATGTTTGCAATGAGGACAGCCTCATTTGCCTTTGCCAAAAGTATTTCTTGAGTTAGATTCTCCCCAAAGCACTCGCTGAGGAGGATATTCCTCAGCTGTCACAAAAGGACCCAGCCATTCTGTTGCTGAATGGGTGGCAGTCACTTCCAAAAGAACAAGTGACACCATTTGAACCAATGAAAGAATTGCTAGATTTTCTTTCCCTTAAAATATTTGAAATATAAATATATATACAGATATATATACATCTCCTTCTCTGGGGATGTTGAAAACTTGCCTGGACGCGTTCTTGTGTGATCTGATCTAGGTAGTCCTGCTCCGGCAGGGGAATTGGACTAGATGATCCTTTGAGGTCCCTTCCGATCCCTAACATAATAATAATACTGTAAGAGATGCTTTTATTTGCTCTCTCTGTATGAAGTAAAAATTTACTTCAGCAGAATTTCAGAGGAAAGTGACAAAGACCTGTGGGGACAAGACGGAAGCACATTCAAATTCAGGTAGAAACATCTAACCAGGTTTTACTGGCAATTTATAGTGTCTCATCAGAACTTGGTGGCACTAGAAGAAATAAAAACTTTGAATCCTACCCTTTTAACCACTTAAATTAAACAAAGAAGCCCTTTGGGGGTTTGTAGGAATTAAAACCCTGACACTGAATTCATGTTACTGCAACAGGGTTTGTGGTATTGATTTTAAGGAAATAGGATTAGCCCTTGTTGCTTTTAAATGTTAGCTCTGATTATTAAAGCACAGGTGAAAAACAGAGGACAGATGAAAATATATACTAAGTATTTCTACCACAGTGTATTTGAAGAAATTTACAATTTTGAACTTTTTTTAGGCTTCACTTCAAAAATGTGGGAATATGCTTAAAGCAGAGATGACAGACTGCATCCCTGAAGGTAAAACAAGAGATGAGCACTAATGCATGGAGGTACTCAGTTTAGCTCTTCCCTCCACTCATGATGTGAAGGCATGGAATATATTTTGATTTTATTCTTTTAAATCCTTACAATATGGTTTGACCACAGCACCCTGAGCTTCACCGAGCTGCACAGGCTCAGAGACAGTAAAAGTCAGAAAGCACTGCTATTGTGCAATTGCATCTTTGATTTACAGACTGGAGAGACCTATCACATTTCTTTGCAAGGGTAAATGGGCATTATATTACCGTGTCCACATGAATATTCGTTATCTATTGCCTGGTTCCTGGGTCTCTCTTCTACTTGTGACCTCCTCCTCCTTCCTGCCAGGCTGGCTCTGAGCAGGGCATGCAGGCACGATGCTGTCTGGGTACCCAGGGTGGAGAGTACATGGGCACTTCAGACAAATTACAGAAATGTTTTTTGAAATTCATTGTCTGGAAATGTTTTCTCAGGAAACTGCAAGAGCTGGAAGTTTGTGAGAAACAAACCCAAAGTTAATGTGAATGTGGATGAACAGAATTCATTGTAATCTAATAGCTGTGGAAATATTTTGGCTATGTTCACTCAGTCTGTCAATCATCATGTCACCCAGATAAAAACAAGCTAATAATAAAGCCTCCAAAGAAGGAAAACATATTCAACAGTCTACACTAGTTTCAGAGACCAGTGTTATACTGTATTTCCACTTATTGTATTGTTTTAAATTCCTATTCATAAACTTCCTTAACATATGAAGGTTATAATTTAATAAGATGAATTTCAGATATTTGAATCCACACATGTGAGCATTTTGCACTTCCAGTTAGATTGTTGCTTTAGGCAACCGCTGACTTTCCCAGTGCCTACAGCATAAGCTGCCCATGGCTACCAGTAGTTGGCTGTGCTGCAGTTTCTTTGTTTCTATGAAATAGCAGTTTCACAGCAGACAAATCTACCTCAAATACCTACTTGCATGATTTTCTGCTTGTAGATGAACTTTGTAGACTAATTATTAAAAATGTTAAGGATGTATTAGTGCTATACAGTGAACTAGAATGATAAGCTGATGCCAAGTATGAATTGAGAAAAGTGATCTGACTGTCCCTCAAACAAGTGTCTTAAGAGTCCTGTATCTGCCTTTCCCTCTCTGGACTGTTCTGGAGTATAAGGTCTGGTCTTTGCCCAGTCCAGAGAGCTAACACACTGGGAAATGAACTGAACATGTACTGTGGCAAAATTTACCTGGTGGATCATAAAGGTCTTAGTTCAGTTCCTGTATCTTCTATAGGTCATATAACTCCTGTGTAAACAGGCCAAATAATCTATCTCATATAGTTCTTATACTCTGAGGTAGTGCAGCAGGAGAACTAACACTTTTGGAAGTCACTATATTTATGATGAAGATTTGGGCTGTGTTGTCAGCAAGGCTAAAAGATTTCTAATTGTCAGGGAAATAGGATCAGCATTATGCAGAGGTTTGCTTCTCCTATTAAGAAACAAGTTATAAAGAGGCCTTGGACAAACTGAAACACTTTAAAGAAGGTAGTATATGTGAAAGAGAAGAGAGAATGCTAAAGAAAAATGTTTTAGCAGTAGTGCTTTCTCCCCTGATCCCAAGAATGTTATTTCCAGAGAAATAAGAATTAATACACTATGAGCAAATGGTGAGACTCAGTCTTACATGGCAACAGAGAGGCAAGCGCTAGGACTTGTACTGGGCACTTCTTGTCTCAGCCCTTTCCCAGGTAACACTCCTCAGGAGGAAGAAGCAGACCAGTTCAGCTCACCGCAGCAGCCCATGCTCCACAAACAGGCACTACACTGCACCAGATGACATAGAAGTCAAGTGGCCACCACCCAGATGGCTCACTTTACCATCACAGGTTAGGAGCCCCTCCAGTTGGCCAACACAGACAAATTTCTAGCTGTCCCAGTTCAATTTCACCTAGCAAAAGGAGGTGGGATTTTTACTACATGAAGGCATTAAGGAGGAACTTCGGGACATGGTTTAGTGGTGGACTTGACGGTGTTAGATTTACAGTTGGACTAAATGATCTTAAAGGTCTTTTCCAACTTAAATGATTCACTGATTCTGTGATTCTATAAAAGCCTGCAGCAGGAAACAGGCAGAAATGTCTCAGCAACCTGAGCCGCTGCAGCACATCAAATGTTTTCTGTTTCTGAAGCACATTAATGCCCCCTGTTCAATCATCTCCCTTGAGAACTGCAACACTTTCGCTCTGCGGAAGCTCTGATAAGGTGCTCTCCCCGAGCAAAATACCTCTGTTGATGTTTCTCTGAAACGCATCAAAGAATAAATACACTGTCAACTCATTTTCACCAGGGCTCGGTGTGAAGGCTGACTTCCTCTCCCCCAGCTTAACTATGGAAAAAAAAAAGAAAACAGAAAGCAAAACCAAAATAAACAGACCCTCTTAGGCATGACTTTCTTCACACACTGGTACCAGAAGAATGAATCATAAAATAACAATGAAACCAGTCACAAATTGTATACAGTAAAAGGTAATGTTTGTTTATTTGCATACATTATGTAGTAATACCAGAAATAACTCCATTCTGTTTAGTTGAAAATAAGCCCCAAATTTAAATTTTATGGAGCCAATTAATAAGTCACTGATCAGCACACAGCTGGAAGCAAGATCTGTTGCCCTTTACTGCCTGTGCTGCGGTCAAGACACTCAATCAAACAAATGTTTATGAAAATGGCACTTGTGCAATCAAGCTCTCAGAAGAACTTCTGAAAGCAATTTCTAATGTTTTTGTTTATTTTCTGAAGAACTCTTTTATTCCAGCTCCCTCACAGAGAGCATTTTTCAGCCTTTAATGATTTCTAAACATCAAGCAGTCCTTTCATGTCTGGAATCTGTCTCAATTACTGGTCAAATCTGAGGCCTCACTAGGTCATATCTCACCCTCCATTTTCACTAACCAGCAAGAACAAAACAAGAAATAAAATGAGAGATATAACATTCTTGTCTGTATGCCTATAAAAATACCAACGCATATCAGTATCTTTGTTATCCTTGTGCCAACTACAACAGGTAGAATTAGATTTTCTCTATTTGCCAGTTTTACAGGGCCTGAGCTACAGTGTGATCACTTCCTGAATGTCCATGGTAGGTCTCATCTAACCAGGATAGTACTGTGTGCATTATAAAACTGAGTTTATGAACTTATGAACAGATGTAGAAAAAGTGGTGCTCTTAAACACAATACTTCTTCTTGTAAACCTAAAAGCTAAACAAAATGATCCAACTAACTAGAAAAAGTTTTCATAAAATCTCTTAAACATATATTCAGGTATCTGTTACAGGAGATGACACTATGGTTCTGATTAAACTAAAATTCCCATTCTGGGGATTTGCTTTGCAGTGATTCCAGGCTCTCTTGCTCCCCTAGTCCTAATACAGTTACCAACCATCCCTGTTATTGCATTTTTTCAGCGTGATTTGACAATGTTTTCTTCGGCTCTTCTCTGTGTGGAGGCAAGTTAATATCAAAGGGATGACAAAGAAATAATCACAGGCAGATTTTTGCTTGATGATTGGAACCGTGTTGCTTGCCTTTACTTCTTTTGGAGCAAGGCTTTGAATCCCAAGCAGCAGCTGGCGGCTGGCACGGTGCAGATGACCAGATGACAGCCTGTGCCCCAGAAGGCTTGCCGAGCCACTGTACACACATTGTCTTCTGGCCAACATGACGGTTGAAGAGGCTAAATCTCCTGACTGACCTCAGTTGCAAGATACTTTTAAGCCACATCTGCTGACCGACCTCTCTGAGGCAATCAGTCCACGATTTGCTTTAGTCCAAATGAGTTATGTTGGTTTAAGCAGTGAAAGCATAGTATGTACACAAGCAAAATCAGCTGAATTGGAGTGATTTTTAGAGCAAGCACACAAGCCACTCCAATGGCAATAGTGATTTCTGAGAGAAAACCTGAGCAGCTAGGGCAGTAACATAGATTATAATATTGCTGTCAGTTTTAATTTATATAAACAACTGTAAATAACCACAAATTGCCTTTAGAGCATGCGTGTGGGATGCAGCAGACTGAAGCTGTGACTGAGATGTCACCTTTGCCTCGATGTGTCAAGAGAGATCAGTACTTTCAAAGCAGCTAAGCCCTTCCCAGCCATGGCTTCAGTACCCGTTAAATTGACATTTCAGGGACTGGCACAGCACTTCCATGTAACACGCAAATCACCCCGTGCCAGGGGAACTCCCACACGCAGCGCAGAAAGGGCAGCATAACAGCAGGGACTATAGCCTGAAATTAGCTTACCAAATCCAGGGATCCAACTGCTCCTTTCCTGGCTATAAGTCAGCTCCACTTGCCTCTGGCCGCTTGCAGAGAAATGGTGAATGGCAGCCCTGGGTACAGCCTGTGGCTGGACACTTGTTACAGCAATGATGCTCAAGAGTAGTTTTGTTTCACATACCTGTAGCAGCCTTTGAAAGTCAGTCTGTCGTATCAAATTGACTATAAAGCAGGTGTCAGCTTTGTGTTGCTTGATGATAATGGTGGGGTTTTATTTTTTCCTTTAAAAATAATAGTAATAAAAACCTCATGCTGGCCCAGTTTCTCTCGTAGCTCCTGGCTGCTTTCTGTTGCTCCGACAACACAAACCAGCTGTACATTTAGGGAGCACCAAGCAGCCAGAGCATACCGATGAATCCGATTGCAGTACTTGGTCTGCTCTCAGTAAGGTATTATTTTCTATTTGCCAAGACTAACCTAGCCATAAACACAGAACATAACCATTTTGCCTGTGCTGTGGTACTTTTTAATCTTTGATCACATCTGCACCAGAAAAACTATTTTCTCTTCTTCACAGGAATCATTGAATCTCATATGTCTGAATTCTCTCATCTCCCATGTAGTTGCGTGATTATTGAAGAAGCATTTTACATTAATATAATGAACAAAGATTCAAAATCATAGCCTGAGCATTTTTCAATTAGCGGGGTCCAGGAGATCAAGGTTTCAATAGTTTGGCTGAACTGTTGAACCATAAACTTCTGGCAAAGAGATATATGCTTTCTTTGCATTTTTTTATATATATATATTAAAAATCTTCTAAGTGCACAAAAAAAGGAGGTCATTGGTGACAGCCAACATGGCTTCACTAAGGGCAAATTGTGCCTGACAAATCTGGTGGCCTTTTACAATGGGGTTACAGCATTGGTGGATAAGGGAAGAGCAACTGACATCATCTACCCGGACTTGTGCAAAGTCTTTGACATTGTCCCACAATGAGGGTGGTGAAACACTGGAACAGGCTGCCCAGAGAAGTTGTAGACGCACTATCCCTGGAGGTGTTCAAAGCCAGGTTGGATGAGGCTTTGAGCAACGTGATCTAGTGGAAGGTGTCCTTGCCCATGGCATGGGGGTTGGAACTAGATGATCTTTGAGGTCCCTTGCAACCCAAACTATTCTATGATTCTATGAAAATAAAATTAACATTAATATCTTGTCAACCAGCAGTCTCCAGACTTTTTGCAATAATAACTTACAGCTAGTCTAATACTGCTTAAACAGGGTAGATCATCCAATGCTTTTTTCTGCCCAGGAAGCATCCGACTTGTGCCATTTGTTCATCATTCATTTTGGACACCTCTGTCACTCCCTCCTCCCACTTTCCTACAGTTTCAGTTATCATTCCAATTTACCATCATCCCTGTCCTTTGTTCCCAGCTGTTTCTGGGCTCCTTCTCTTCCTGAGAAGTCACAACATCATATCCCTTTTCCAGAAGCAGCAACCTTCTTTCAGAGGGCAGGATTTCAGCTGTGATTGTGCTCGCCGTCTTCTTTCTGCTCACCCCCATTAGCCCCTGACTGGCCCTGTCCTTCCCATAGGAAGGAGACAGCTCCCTTTCCTGCTGGACGATACTACAGTTTTCCAAAATACCATGGAAAGGTAGATGTTTAACAGGGCTGCTAACTTTTAATGGAATTTAAGAGTGTAACTTCTCAGAGTAACTTTGGAAATACAACCCTGGGATGGCCCTATAGCTTCAACATCAACAAAGCGTTGTTTGATCTGATGTTCTGGTTCAGCCTTATAGTCTCCATCCCTGGAGAAGTTCAAGGCCCGGTTGGATGAGGCCCTGAGCAACCTGATCTAGTTGGAGATGTCCCTGTTCCTTGCAGGGGGGTTGGACTAGATGACCTTTGAAGGTCCCTTCCAGCCCTAACGATTCTATGATTCTATGATTCTATGACGTGACCGCTCCCTCTCTGTAAAGGCTGTGCTTAGAAGTTTAAGGAAAGGTAACTTCACAAGCTGAAGAGATCTTGGTAGATACTCGAAACAAGCTGCCTCACTATTTTTAAATAGTAAATATTTCAAGATCTTAAACTTTTTGAAACAGACAAACACACAGCCTGCCACCATGACCAGGGAGAACCAGCCATAGATTTTCTTTACCAGGAAGGTCAGGGTGGTTTCTGCTGCCAGCCATACAACAACTTATCCATGGAACAGCTGGATCCTACCCTGGCTTTGTACATAAAAGACATAAATTGTGAAGGAGACCAAGCACAACTCAAAAATAGAACAATGATGTTCACTTGCATTGTTTCTGCATTAAATAAACCGTGCTTTTAGACCCATGAGCTAAGTGTGGGGATACTCACCATTTGAACATAACCAGCTGGGAAACAGAACAGTCACAGTTTGCAATAGGCAAGAGGTTTCTCTTAGCTCAGGGGCCTCTTAATCCCTTGTACATGTCTTCACAGAGTTTCTGTAAGTCATTGCCCAAAATTACGATTTCTTTTCCATTTTGCACTTAGGTTGCCACAGCACATCAATGCACAGCCATAGCTCTTCCTCTACTAGACTCTGGTTTGCACGAAAGAGATGAGGTCACAGATCCTTTTTCCCTGAAGAAATAAGGCTATTAAATCCTACCCACATCTAGCACAGCATGTCACTGACTCAAATTAACTGTCCACCGCAAACAGTGGCTGAGACATCTGGCCATCTGGCCTCTGTGAGCAGCAAGTGGAAGCAGCTACTTTTTTTCTCATTTATCCTCTCCAGAGACCACCAACATCTTCATAGAGGAGGCGAGTGGCACGTCCTGCGTTCCACGAGTCCTTCCAGATCATATCTCCGTTATACCAACTGCAAATCTGTAAAGGGAGGAATTATTTTTGCAATTGCCATGAAAAGCAAGCATAAGTAAAAGAAGAAATTTAAAATATGAATTAAAGCAATTGCTAATGCAAGAGTAAGGAAATAAGTCTGCTTTCTCTGAAGTATCACACTTCTTTACTTTAAAGCTATGTCTGAGACACATCTTCCTCGATAGCAGACAATGTTGGACAAAAATTTTCCAGTTCTTCAAACAAGGGAATTCTTCTTATCAATGTCAACCTTAATTCAGTGACTTGGACTTAGGATAAAATACATTTGATCGAGCACATTTAACACATTCTTTATCACTTAATAATACAAAAATCTTGTTTCTGTCCTTTAATAATATATATCTAGTGTTTTTTCCCAACCATCTATTCAAGTTTCAATTACTGACTTAGCAAGTTTCACATTCCAGTCTTCATGTGTCTTAGTAAGATACGCATCACACTTGGTCTTTCATGGTGGGTCTGCTATTGGAAAGACCATTATCTCGGTTTGTTCAAATATGTCTGGATTTAGTAGGTGCAAAGACTTGATCATCCTTCCTCTTGGTCATCGTGCCAAAGATTGTCTGCAGATGCACTAGAACACACTGGGAACTTCGCAAGTCTTTGACTCTACTTTCCTAAGATATACAGGCTAGAAGTGTCAGGTGGGGCAGGATTCTGATGAAGAGGACGAAAATAAGACCTATGCAAGACCTTTAATGTGCAGAGAGTAAGCAAAAGTCTTACGTAAAGATGATGATCATCCCAAGCATACTTGCAATAAATCATGGAGTGTTGCAATATAGTTTCTGCTCAGAGATTGAATCCCAAGCCAGATGAATTAATGGACACACTTCACTAGATTAAGACCAGACTCTCCTTACTCGCGAGTGCTTTGGACTGTACCCCAGTTAACGTCTTTCTGCATCCATCATCCAACAGTGACACTTAGCAATGGATTTCTCAAAAAATCTCCCCTTCAGCAAAAATCTGACAAGCATTCTCCCCAGAGGGAAACTGTGGGAGATAAGAAGAGCAGCCTCCACATGTAACTGCAGCTGGTGAACCGATGAAGCTTTCCAGACTCACGACATAACACTGACCTGCCTTTTCCCTCCATTCATTCATACTCAAAATGGAAGGAACTTTGAACTGTCTACAAACATCAAAAACTTGTAAAATATTTTTCCATTCACTGCAGATAACTCCCTCATATGCCTGCCAGTGAGTATCCCATTGCCAGACGGATCATAGCTAGGGAACAAGGCAGACAGAAAAGCCAGTGTCCTGATGATTTAAGAGGGTGTGAAATACAGACAGATTAAGAGAAACTATCTCTCCCAAAGTGTTCTGACAAAGAGCAGGCATTGGAAGCAGCTTGGCTGGCTTGTCGAAATGCTGACAGTCCATCCCAGAAACAAAAATTACTTTAATGCAGTAATATTTGATGACATAATTGCACCAGAAGCAGAAAGCATAAAACACAAATAATAACTCAAAAGTATAGAGCTAAACCCAAATACAGTTAACGGGTAATTTTTATACTCTTTTCTCTAGTCCACAGCTTGTAAATTACAGTTATCTCTACTTTTCATTCTATAGCTTAAACAGCCTTTTTTTTCCCCCCTTTTTCTTTAATTCCTATCCCATTTCTAGAGCAACCTGTCTTCTGCTTAGCTTCATTGTTTGGTTTTTCATGGCTGGACTGTGCTCCAGGTCAGCATAGTAAAATCAAAAACGAATGCTCAGCTAACTTAAAAAATAATTTTCTTTGACTCAACTATACTCCTGCTGCTACTGTGGCCAGCAGCATAACCCCTGAAGACCTTGCCCAGCAGTAGCAGTTTCCTTATGTCCTGCTGTCCAATCCATTGCCAGTTACCAAACAGTATCACACCCTACCTGCTGCATCACAGTCTATCTAGCTTCCTTGATCCCAAGGAGCGTTTTTCCGGCTGTACCAGTTCTTGCTGGGAAACAATCTCTTGGAAGCAATACTATGGTGATATTTGTCATCATAGCCATTCAGCTTCCGTACTTTAAACTGGAGGGGCACTTTGCCAGTTGCTGATTCTGACCCAGTCCTACTCTAGTACCAAATAATTTTTAACATAGCTCCAAATCTAGACTTAAATCTTTCCATTCTTTTCCTAAACTTGCAGCTATATATTAACATCAGCACTGGTCCCATGCTTTGGCAATTGAACCTGAAATGAGTGAAAAACTCTATTTCCAATTCTGACAGTCTGTCTAGTTATTTCCCTGTCTCTGACAGATAATTTAGAAAGCCTGACTTACCTATTCTCTTTCTGCTAGGTAAACGAAAGGCAATTGAGATGAATCAGAATGTCAGAATAACAAAATCAAGGGAGAAGAAGAAACAAACCTTGAGAAAATAGAAAATTTGAGTTTCTTCAAGGAACTGGTCTATGAGCATGACCATCTTTACAGCAAATCCCAAGCAAAAGGGCTTTCCACAATTTCTGCTCGCTGGTCTATTACAGGCTGTGATTCACAGCTCCTCTTCTGGAGATTTGACATTCTCATAATTTTCTCATGAGCCTAATGTGTGAGAAATATTTTTTTGAGTGACTGTTCTATGTTTTCAAGGTTTGAAATGCAGCCTGACTAGACAGTGGGATTACTTCAATTCTTCCTTGACCTTTTCGGTTTTTTTTTACCAAAATATGTTTTTAAGTTGATCACTGCTTATTTTTTCTATGCAATTGCTGTATTGTTTTATTTCACTCCTACAAGCAGGCTGCTATGGTTATATTACTACAATACATCAGAAGCAGCAACTTGATTTTTTCTAATAACCACTTCAAGTACTTTTGGAAAGGAGAGTCAAGGAGGACTCTGGTTACAGAGACAGGTTCAACCTACTTTAACAGAAAACACCTCACAAAAATGTGTTCTGTGTAAACCAGGTTGCATCATGGAGACAGTTTTATGATAAAAACTGGGAAGAACTACACAAGCACATAGCAATATTTATCACTGCAACTTGGGAGTCAAAGCAATCAAAGCTATTATATGGTCACTACAACACATTTCACATCATATTTTAATCCATACTACTTAAAATGAAGTAATTTCCTACACACCTTATTGGCTAGATGGTGCTGTAGCATCCTCTTGCTTCAAAAGACTTCTATCTATTCATCTTTTTTATTTTCACCATGGTTCTCTTGTATGCGATAGTGGATGGACAGTTTTGTAATAGAGGAGGTCCTAATCTTGCATGGCTCTGTACTCTGTTGTATCTGATGCACACCTTTTACATTTGGCAATGCTGTCTGCACACTCAGGTAGGATAAAGAAGTGGTTTATGGACATGAATTTGAATTCTTGAATCTACTACAGTGCCTTTTGTTAGCATCTTCCCATCAGTGGACCTTCTGGAAAACAGCTTTTATACCACAGCCTGTACTATGTCATGGTTTAATATTTTAGAAAGCTGCTGTAACTTCCCTGATATTCATTACTCCTGACTAAATACTCTAATGAATATGCTGGATATTGTAACAGCTGTTTTCCCTCTAGTCCCTTAAAAAATCATAAAACAAATCTCTTGTTTATATCTTGGTCATTTTCCCTTCAGATTTCCAACTTTTAATTGTCTTTTTCATCCTTTCTTCCTTCAGCATAAGATTACTTTGCTTTTCTACTCCACCTTTGAGTATTTCCAAATAATCTAGAAACAATTTGTAATTGTAATACTAATGGTATGTTTTCTTTCTTCAGTGAAGTCATTATATCTCAGTCATTACTTTGACAAAAACAAATGAATAATCCTCTTACTGAGTCATCCAGCACAGCTCCTGTGTAGTCTTGCATTATGAAGAGGATGTTGTTATAGTGGTAACTTGATCCATCATACGGCATCCTCAGAAAACAAGCTGTTTGAAGAGCTTTACTTCTCTTAAAGAATTGTAGATAAGCTCAGCATTTCAAATGTGTATGAAAAAAATACCAACAGAAAAAAAATAACAAGTCAGAGAAGGGTAAACAGTTCTTCACATCCTTTCACAAAAGGTACTAAATAAGTTGGGGCAGCCTTTGTGTGAACATTATACAGTATACAAAACCTATACCTACAAAACATACGCGTGTTATCATTGATGTTTTGTGTGACCTCTCCCTTATCCATAAAAACAACAGGGAAAAAAAAAATCTTTTAGTAGAGTCAGTCCAAGTATGAGCTGATAAACAGATGATTACCTTCAAAGAAGAGCTGCTTCTCTCAGCTCCTGATACCAGTGTGGATTTCCATCATGCATCTGTCAGCAAAAAAGAAAAAAATAATCCAGACACCATATAATCTTCAGGAAATGCACTGCTATCTATTTAAAGTTATTTTGATCATGATGTGTTTTCATAAACTTGCATACGAAAGAAATATTACCATGTTACCCTAACCGTAAAATAGGTCTAGGCTGCTGTTCCTCACTTACATCATTCAGTGAAATGTAGTTGTTTTACCTGTCTGTAAAATGAGGGAGCATTTTTTAGCATATCTGTCTGTGTGATCACAGCCTCTGAATACGTCACATTTGTTCCAAACTATATTCCATCACATACTTTGTCAGCCTTTCCAAAATTTGCCTTGAGCTTCTGACATATAATACAACTGTGAAAGTTATTTCACTTTATTGTCTCCAGTAGAAGAAGAGAGAACAGAGCAAATCTTCTTTCATTTTTCAGTATCTTTGTGCGTCTTTAGAAGGTTGGGATAGTAGGTTTGGGGTCACGTCACTTTTTGCTTTTTGTTTCTGGCGTGCCGTGTTGCAACACATGATAGCAGCTTCATCAGAGGGAAAACACTTCTTAGATTAGCAGAAAAATTAGTAGAAGAATCAATAAAAATATGAACAAAATCTGTCTTCATTATGTTATTAAGTAGTCAGATATTTCTTTATTTTTTTTAGTTCTGTCATTATTTTCTCTTTTACCATTTTTTAAACTTAAATGAGTCTAGCTCTGTAAAAATGCTTTTTTAAAATAAGCGAGACTACAATGAACTTTTACTACAAAACACCTTTTTTACAAAATACGTCAAAACTGTAGAACTGTGAATTTTCTTGTCTTGGTACATTCTCTAGGAATTATTTGTTGTCTAGTGATAACATTTGTGCAGCTTCCACGATTCATAGAGTTTACTCCATCAGGCTATTTTTATACATAACAGACTATCACAAAACAATTATTTAGCCAAAGGAAACTAAAGTAACTTCTATTACAAAGACTATCTTCTAGTTTAAATGTTCTCTTTTGATGCAATTTTGGTTTTCACTTGCTTTGCCCAGTGCTGTATTATAGCTGTGAAACTAATATAGGTCAGGCTGTTTACCCAAAGAGAGGTGGTTCTCCTGAACAGCTCAACCATTAAATAAATGCCATGCAACCTTTAGTTTGCCGCAGATTTTAACACTACAATTTTACAAAGCTTGTTGTCTTAAAGACAGTGATTCGGTAAGCTATTCTTGACCAGTCCAACTGATACCGTAATTTAAATGTAGCTCAGATTTTATACGATACCAGTTCTGTAAAGGCTTCCAAGTGCCGTTCAGCTCACAAGATAGGGCAGGTAAAACTCTACAACGTACAGTATGATGAGCTACCATGGTAACAAACATAGGGCAAAAACCTGTAAAAACCTGACTTTGAGAGGTTGAGTATCTAAGATGCAATCATGAAGAAAAGGTAAGTACATTTTCAGCGTATTTTAAGATTCAGTTATATGTCTTATTTTCATTTTTGTTTTACAATTTGACTTGGAATTGAATATTTAAACTCGTAATAATGACAATTATAATCCAAATAATTGAGATTAATCTTGGAGAAGGTCCATGTATATTGAATATTTGAGTAAAGCTACCTGATAGCAAACTCTCTGAATCTATGGAAACTCTCTGAATATATGGAATATTTTTCCCATGTGAAATGAATCCAAGTCTGCCTTGTGGCATGTTTTAAACTAAATATAATAGCATCAAGACTATTCTGAAACTTTCCAAATACTGAATGACTGAATATACAGCTCAATAAAAAAGTACTTTGCAGTGATTTATGGCGTCAAATCTTTTTTAGCTACAGTATTTTTTTTTACAGGAACAGATCATAAAAAAAAATTGCTTCAGCATGTATCCATGATTCAATTTCTGGCTGCAGCATTTTTATATTCACAGAAGGAAAAAAAAAAGTTATTATCCCAAGTAAATAGTAGTTATTGCACTTCAAGTTGATATTTATTAAAGCAGGATTATTCCTCCTTCTCATTTGAGCAATTCTCTCTACATCAGTGGTAGCAAGGTCCAATAATTTTCCTGGTGAACAATATACCTGGTTGACCATGCCTTCCAGTGGGGTTTAGGGCCCACTTATTACAACACAGTGCTCCCAAATCCATTTGTTCATGTGTGGGAAGAAACAGGAAAGTTCACAGATAATGATGCATTTGGTAAACTTACACTGAAAAAACAAGCAGAATAATTCATTAAAACAATCTCTAGCTGCAGATGCAAAGGTAGTACTTAGTAATTACATTTAATTTAATTCAGACTGGTTTATGAGTCAATTACTCAGAAATCCGGCAAGGAAGAGAAATTGAGGTGATATGAAAGAGAATAATTCCACAAGTCTTTGCTCTTTTCTCTCATTATGGAATATATAGGATCAAATCACTAAACTGATATAAATTAGCATAACTTCATTGAAATCAGTGGCCTTATACTCACTTGCATCATTTGAGCCTGGAGTGGCTGGGATTTATCAATGCACTGGAACTAGCTACGTTTACAGTAAAAGTGTGATTTTATTCGTACAAATTGTTTTCGACATGTATAAATCAGAACATTGCTTCTTGGTTGTATGGATCACAAATCAAGTTACTGAAACATATAGTGATATTCCTGAGGACAATTTAAACAAGGTATTTTTCTTGATACTTTAAAACATAATTTTTCCAGTTTATAAAGGCAAGAAATTGCTTGCCATAATCCCAGTTGCTTTAGTGCCTGGGACTCTATTAATATTTAGCAGTCATTAGGGTAGTTTCAATGTTTAGCGACCTGGACTGGGTGCATGTCTATTGCACTCATGGTTATACAAAACATACTGAAATGTGCTTCCTATAAGTCCTCTAACAAGACAAGTGCACAGTTCAGTAGTGACTGTAGCCAACAGGAATCTCATGTCCTTGGGGTCAGTTCTTAATTCTGATACCAACTCAGTTTTTACATTTCTGAAAGATTTTATCCTCTCAGGATTGCTCCAAAGGACAGGTCTGAGGGAAGTCTTGCATATTGCAGGGAATATTCAGCACCAGCCCAACAGCTGATTCTAAAAACTTGACTTTTGCCCTTCCATATATGGGCTTAAAGAAATGCCCCATATAGCCTCATCAACATTTGAGCCAAGAGCCAGTAATTACTTTTCCTGAGGAGCACAGTCTCATTAATACTGAATAGTACTTCCCTTCTTTGTCCTGTACGACAGTGAGAAGTACAAATACAGACATGTTACAGCAGGCATCTCACCCACTTTGTAGGATGACTACAGCTCAGACTATATCCCAACAAGAATTTCCTCTCAACCTAACATTAACGAAATTTCAAATTCCTATTCCAGGAGAAGACATGTATTTCAACACTTGCTCTTTACCTAGACAAAATTTAGAATATCAAATGTTTTAATACAGTAAAAATTCCAATAGTCTTGGTTCAAGTATGCTGAAGTGTTTCATTTCAAAAGTGCGGAGCAAAAGAAAGCTTTCAGTTCAGTCCAGGACTGATGCACAACATTTCATTTTAATTATGTTAAATTGCAGTGCTTTATAGGAGTTGAAGTGCAAGCTACCTCATCAAACAGTCTCTCTGTAATTAAGCTCACCTCAGAGCATATAACATGACATTGCTCAGAAGGGAATTCTTTGTTATGTCCTGGGCTGTGTAGTCCTTTGGGAGTTCAGCTCTCAGGGAAGAGTGCACTCTTAAATAACACCCTGGGAATTGTTGGGAAATACCGTTCGATGTTAAACGTTTACAATTAACTAACCAATTCTTCTGATTTCGGTTGAAACAAAACAGTCCTTTTAATTTTCATAGTGTAAAAGCTCAGACTTTAGCAAAACTGCTATTGCTTTTTCCATCTTTATTTTTAAGAGAGAGCGTAACAATCTTTACTTCCTTCCTATCTATTTGGACATTAAATTACATTATCGAGCATGGCATCATACTAAACATTTAAAGATGAACAGATTTCAAAATTGACCTTTATTTTTCCCAGTTGGCATCTTAAAGAAGTGCAATGAAAAAGTAATGCAAGTGAGGCATTTAATTTCATATAGAAGAGACTATACAAAAAACACGCTAGAAAAATTAGACCTCTGAGCTAAAGAGCTGATTCACTTCCACTAACCCTATTCTTAGAGTACAATTCTATTTTTTTTACAGGCAATTTAAATGAATTTTGTTATTTTGCCTCTGAACATACCAGTCGTTTCTCATGTTGTGAGGAAAGAGGGAAAGCTGTATCTCTGAGGGCACCTACTCCCTCACAATATGTGTAATTTTGTTGTGAGACTACTGCTTAGCTTAGGACTTTACCAGCTTTTCAGGTGGAGGTAACTCTTCGTCGAGTTTGCAGCGAGCACAGCCTGATGGCTGCAGAGACTGATATGGATTTAGACACTGACAAAGACAAATAATGTGCCTCGTCAGCGAGAGCGCTACAATATAAAACAGAAGGTCCTTGAAAATCAGTCAGTCCCCAAACCCCAAGCTCCACTTGAGAGCTTTGACTTCTCTAGGTTAGTCTTGACTAGTTAAAAAACAATTGGATTATTCGTTCCATTTTAGTTTCTATTATATTGTCTATTACCATCTCTTAACCTTCGGTGCACATATCTGTACTACCTGACCTCTGTTTTGATACAGACAACTTTGTGTCGTGTTAGTTCACTGTCATGACATGCTGCTGTTGTGGTTTCCAGGTCTCCCTTTTCACCAGGGTCAGTAAATCCTGGCCACTGGGGAAAACTGTGAAATTACAGGAAGTTTCTGACAATTCCCATGGAATATTATTGAGCTTGAAGAAGAAAAGGTGTTCCACTCCATTCTCACAGGCAGAAGCACTATAGATTATACCTTCATTGATAAATGCATTTAAATTAACATGACACATTTAGCTCTGTCTCAAGGAGCATGCACAGTCTTTAACAAATAATCACTTCCTCCTGAAACAGGTGATTCATCTTCTGAATTTACCCCTCTGTAAGAACAAAAACTGAGGACAATGTACCAGTTTTCAAACTAAATCAGAAGGAAAAAATATTATTTCAAAACACTATGTTATTTAGCAAAACACTAACTAGAAACTTAGGTTTCTAGATCAGATCTGTGTTTTCACAACACTGACCTTCTGCTAGATAGAGCTTTAACAGATGAAATTTGGAAGCAGGCTTTCACAGTTTGTTCTCACCCTTGAATTCAAGGTAAGTAGATGAATAGTAATAACACTATCCTTTAATTTTTTACGCGTTGTTATTTGCAATCTTGAAGCACTTCAAATTTTATGTGGATTTCATAGTCCTGTTTTTTCAGCTGGAGATGTTGCAGTAAAATGTAATCATCGTGTATTTAACAACAGGGCTACATTTATGGTTCAGGTCTCTTAACTTCCTCTGACACAAATTCGTACTCCCAGTGATTTCCTACCTAAAGTAACATTAATATGTTACTTCAAAGAACTTGTTCTCTGAACAAATATTATGTTTTACGAAATTGCTCAAAGCACTTTTACATTTTAATGATTTCTAGCTCATATCTATTTTAAATAAATTTACATGCATTGCCAGGTAGTTATGACAATTACAATAGTTAGCTTTTATAATGAACAAAAATAACTTTTTTTCTGCTTCTCTTTTCAATTTCTTACATTTGACAGAAGAAAATAACAGAAGTTTTCCCCAAACCCTTCACATTTCTGAAAATAAGAAATGCTGATGATGTTTCAAATTACAAAAGAAGGTACAAAATTGATGAACATTGTTGCAGTTATTGTTAGTTTTTCTGACAGGAAAAAAAAAGAACTTTTGCTTAGGTTCAGTGTTTTTATCACTATTTAGATTACAGTGGGTGTAGTATAATCATGAATCAAACTCCTAAAAAGACAAATATAGAGTACAGCAATAAAATGAGGACAACACAGTAACTGCATAGCAATTTTTTAAATTTTCCTGCATTTAAATTTAAGTTTCTGTTACTCTCTTGACCATGTCTACAGACTTTTCATTAGTAGTAAAATGCAATTCATACCAATACCTCTGATCTTTTGCTGACCTTGTTGTGTTCCTCAACTACTCCCCTTAAACATGCCACTAAGTAAAACAGTACAAATGTCTGTATACTGTCATTTCCTCAAAGTGTTGTGTTGCCATTATTATAAATTAATACAGTCATGAAAATAACTATATAAGTTCCACAGGACAAGATACATTTCTATACTGAATATCTTCTTGACAGACTGAATGTATTTGGCTGTAAGGCAGCAGTAGATGTGCTTTACTGTGTAAGTACCTTCTCAATTATTTTAAGAGATAAATAAAACCAGCTCCATTAGCACCCGGCTTCAACTATACGTTCCTGAGACTCAGAGAAGCTTCCTCTGTTTTAAGTCATCCTGCATCTCACTTTAGGCTCTGTCTAATGTAAAATCAGCAGACCAGAGTCTGTTGGTAGATAGGAGGACTTACAATACTATAAAATATATCAGGGGAGAAACATGCTGTCAAGAAATCACTGGGAGCAGAGAGGGTGGTGCCTGAAAGAAGGTAGCTGGGATGGTCAGAGGGTGGAGCTATCCAAGCATATTTATGACTGGGAAGAAGTACAGATATAACAGAAAGCAACATCTGAAAGAGCCCATGCAAACTCCAGGTTCCTCCTTATCTCCTCATCATCTTTAATCACTGCAATTTCCCCTTTCCCCCAGTGCAGGGAGAGACAGATCCAAGGGCTCCCACCTTCTCCAAGAACCTATATCCCTGTCCTCAACCCTGCCTCAGCCACCCCCTCCTCCCAAAGAGCTCCAGCAGCTGCCACCTGAGATCCCGGCCCCTCTCCATGCTCTGGTCCCCTCCTTTATATTTATTCTGTTCTCAGTCTTCAGTGTGTTTCAAAATCTATAGAACACTGAACTTGTTAAGAAAAAAATTACAAAGGCTTAGTATCTGCTCCTCTGCCATTGACACTTTTGGGAAACTGGGTGCATATCTGCTTGTAACAATGCCTCAAGAATTTCAAAACCTGTATCAAGTGCCTCTCACGTACCTTACTGCCTATCGCTGTCACATAGCACCTTTCATGAGATAGCCACAAAGTACTTCTTAAAAGAAGAAAGAATTGTTTAGTCACTGTTAAAGGAAGCACAGTTTCTAGTCGCTTCCCTTATGTTCTGTTCTGGTTTTGACAGCAAGGTAAAAATTTACTGTATACAAGTGAAATACAATGGCGTGCAAAAAATTTGTTTCATTAAAATACCAGAATGTGAAGCTCAGAATGGAAACAGGAACTAAGATAAAGTTAAGGTGTCTTCACAGATGAAATCTGGCATTAAAACATCTGGTAGCCCCAGGAGATTGCTGCTGATGAAAATTACAGTGGAAGCCTGAAAGAATTATCACAACTCGCTACACAGCCGTAAATAAAAACTCATAAAGCAGAGCCAAACAGATGTTCTCTTCCTTCACGTACTTGCAGTTACTATATATCCAAATGTTATTACTAATACTTAGAAAGTAAGGATTACAAAGCAGCATGGAACGCAAGAATTCAAAAATAATTCCTTTGGCTCAGGATTATGCAGTTGAGCTCTGTGGACCATGTGGAGTTTTGGACCTGCTGCCCATGGAAAGGCAACAGGGCACAAATGGCCAGAACATGACAGTAAATCAGGGCACATATAGATCTTGCCATCAAGCCTGTGCGTCTACCATAAACTAGATCACCATTCAAACCAGTAGGCTACCACAAAAAGCAGAAAGTCTGGCATATTTGTTAAAACATGATTTAAAGATGTATATATCATACTAAAAGAAGAGATCATGAATGTAAAGAAAATAATAGAAATTATGTAGCTGGTGATCAAACATATTCACCAAATATTAGACTTACTATAGTCTCTCTGTTGCAAAGCACATTAACAGAGGAAATGAGTAGCTACATGCATTGAAAGTGTTCAGTCTAAAGCACTAAGCAGGAAAATTTATAATCTTTGTCACAGGCAAATGCTACCTGTTCTGATTTTAAAATTGTTGAAATGGTTGCTAACTTTTAACAAAAAGAAACAAGGAAGCAGACTGTGGTGCTTTGTTTCAAGACTTGTGTTGTCTATTATAAAGTGAGTGTTATACAAAAATTGCTAGGTAATCTTCTTGCAGTCCCTCTTCATTAGAGGGTGTACTGGTCAATATTTATCAGTACTGATTAAGCAAGCATTGAACAGTGAATTCTACAAAAAATCCATTTATTTTATTTCTGAAGTATGCTTCTAGGCAATGTGTCTTTGTTTTCCTCACTTGTTTACCTCTGCAACCTTTCTAACGTCTTTATGCCAAGTAGGAAACAAATAGCCTTGTTTGCAGATGTTGCAAGTCATCTTTATATATATTATCATTTAAGCAATTCCACTGAAGTAGTCCAAAGTTCTTTAATGTGCTGAATTATTATCTAAAGAGCACTGGGAGAACTTTGCAGCAGCAGGTATTAACCAGATGTAGCCTGGCAGAGCTTCCTCAACATGATTTGTGTCAGCTGAGCATCTCTTCCACATGTGTGCTTAAAAAAGGCTCAAAAATCTGAAAACATGTATTAAGGGCTTTTCTTACAATGTGGATCCACTTTTGATCTCATTGAAGTAGAAGCAGCTTATCTGATCCTTCTGGATCTGCATAACAAGTTTTCTCATGAGGCTTCCCAGCTCCCCAAACATCATCAGTGTTATCATTAGGAGCACAGCCTTTCTCACAGCACTTATGAACTTGCTTTGCTCAAGTCAGGAAGGGAGGTGCTATGAAAATGGAAAATAACACAAAATAGGGAAAGTGACTCACAATATATGGAGTTCTTAAAAGATCCTAGATGAAATAATAATAATAATATTAACCTTCACTTTCCAATAACTCAACCAAACCTTTTATTCAGGCTCATACTGAATTTATTTCTCACAAACTGGCTTCTGAATCACTGAGAATCACTGCATCTGCTATAATATGTCTTGCCTGATGACTTTGCTATGCTATGGAAACATATACCTCCCTATAGAATTTCCAGAGCTAGTGGAGAAAAAAAATAAAATCAGCTAAAGTAGAAACCACTTCAGTATTTCTTCCATTCTTTCCTCAAATGTGGCAATGGACGTCTCTTATGGACTTAAGCAGTGTAAATTCAAAGCTACTACTTGCTTGTCTTGTTTTCATATACAACTGTGTTGAGAAGATCAGGCAGTAAGGTTTTCACTTTCTTTTGATAGATATGTTAGCTGGGTTAAAGACATGAAGAAAGCAGGTAGCTAGAGACCACAAAGATGTAGTTAAATACTGAGGTGTCAATTATACTATTCCATATCAGTTTGTTTTGTTAATCGGTCACTTGCAACATTTCATTGCAGTGTTAACGAAATTTCCTGTAATATTTATTCTAACTGAAATTGTGCTCTCTCACCTGAATAATTCATGTGCAGATCTAGAGTTAAATCTGGATAAACCTGTAATGGGAAATTTCCAAGACAGTGAAGCTAGCTAAGATTAATATTCTCCTCTGTTGCTGCTGCAACAGCTTGTATCTGGTGCCTTCAAAAAGAGGCAGACCCAGGCAGCCAGTTTTGGAACAATGGTTTCCAATACATCTTTTCTCCCTGAGAACAGAGTTTTCTCCTTGTTCTTTTGCTCTTTTGAAAACCACAATGCCCTAACTTTCGCAAATTGTTAAGGAGTTCAATGCATTTGAAAAGTTTTTCTATCTTATTCTAACTGCAACTTACTACGCTTAGGGAAGATAAAACAGGTAGCAGATCATTGAAGCACATGCCTAACTTTAAGCACAAACCATTCCCTGGGACTAAAGGAACTGCTGAAAGATATAAATACCTGTGAGTGCCCTGAGGATTCAGGACTTGTGACCTCCTGCCTGGAAGTGCAGAGACATTTCCTTCTCACCTGGCAGGGATGCACAGGGACATATTCAAGAGCATTTGCAATCAATCCATTGACTTCAACGAAATGGCTAATGCTCTAAATTAGCTATCAGCTTGAATTCCTCTGTTGAAATGAGGCCAGACAAATTAAGAAAGATCTCTAGAGTATTTAATTAGACACCTCCATCTCTAGCTGTGTAACTCTTACAATTAGCTGAGCTACTGTGAGTGTCAGAGGCCTTTTCCACATTATCTACGGAGGGAACAAAGAGTGGAGAGTTTGAGATGTGGCCAAAAAGGCACACACACTGAATGCACATCTGTTTAGACCCAGACAAGAGGAGACAGGAGGCCCAAGGATGCGTGTTTGAACTCCTGTCCCTCTCACTAGGAAGAGGTCCTAACTCAAATCCAGAAATCAGGTGCACTGGAGACCCAGTCCATGGAGCCTCAAGGCCCAAGTTGAGTGTTAGACATCCCTGACAACTGCTAATCTCCAAGCTTCACCCATCTGTGCACTCAGCCTGGCACAGGACTGGAAATGTTTCGTGTGATGTTACATGGAGGTCCAGTAGGGGCGGGAGACAGTAAGAGCTGTGTCTGTGCAATACCTACCACAGCCGCCCCTGGGACGGTGCCTGCGGCTCCCAGGCACAGCTGTAACACACACCCACATCTGTTCTGCGCCTCTGTATATCTCAGCATGGAAAGCTGAAGTGTGGCTCTGTGTTTTCCCATGGCAAACTCAGCTGTATCTGTCAGAGCAGTGCGGAACCTGCAGTACTTTGAAAAACAGCAAAAGGTAGGAATCGCAAGAGTCGGCACTTCTCATATTTCTCTGACAAATTCCATCAATCATTCCATTGCCTAAGCCTTAAGGATTTGCTGGTTAAGGAAGAAAAAATTCTAGGGTGAGAAGATGACAATAAAGGAAAAAGGTTCTAAGTGGGGGAGAAAAATTGCATTTAGAAGCTAAAATAAGCTTCCTTCTTGTGCCTTCTGGGTCAGAGACATTCCTCTTCTGATCCCTAAGTTCTAGTGGGTTAGGGCCAGGCCATGAAATATATATTCTCTCTCCTCTCTTCCAACTCCCATCTGTCAGTCATCAAAAAAGAGCTGCAGATCAATTTCACTTACAGCGCTGCTCTTTAGCTTTTGAGACAGATCCTCTGGAGGATCCATACCCAAGGGGATGAGGAGGTGTTGATACCTGCCATGTTGCTTGCACAGCTTGCTTCAGTGGCCACACTCCAGAGTTCACAGTCTATCTTCCACTTCTACAACCTCAGAGGAAAGAGGATGGGATGCACAGAGAGCCCAGACTGTAACCGACTTCCCACAATTGTCTCATCCTTTCTCTTCATATCAGTGATATTTTTTAGCAATCGAGAACTTTCTAACACCACTTCTGTGGTTTAATTAGTGTTATGGGGAGTGTAAATGCCAACTTTTTGCAAATACAACAAATAGTCTTTCGATATTAGTACCATTTGTAGTGTAGAAAACTAAAGAGAATGGAAAAGTACTCACAGGAACTGAAATCTGTAATAAAATAGTAGTCGTTACAAGTTCTCATACATATAAATAACCATACTAATGAAGAATTTAATCCATATGCTTTCCTTTCAAAGTCTCATGCTTTGTTTGAAGCAGAATGAGCAACAAAAGAAAACTGGCAGC
This sequence comes from Tauraco erythrolophus, assembly GCF_009769465.1. NCBI lineage: Eukaryota > Metazoa > Chordata > Aves > Musophagiformes > Musophagidae > Tauraco > Tauraco erythrolophus. Next base: position 89,054,272 of record NC_141466.1, on the reverse strand, counting down.
TCTTATTATGGCATCACATGTACTTTGTGAAAGAGGTCCAAAAATTGTTTCTCTATCTCAAAAAAAAAAAAAAAAAAAAAAGTACAGGAGGATAACATTTTATGAGTAATAATAATAATGGCCACCTATTATACTTTGCTTTTCATCAATAGGTATCAGTGTCAGACTTACTTTTCCTGTTTTCCAGAGGAGAAAATAAGGCACAGAGAGTAGAGTGACTGCCCCAAGTGATCCATCAGGCTGACACAACTTTGGAAATGAAATCCAAGTTTCCTGAATCCCAGCCCAGTGTTCTGTCCTTAGCAGTAAATGATTGGATATCTTAACCACCAGAGGACAACTTTACCCAATCATTCACACATCTCTGAAACGAAAGGCCCTCTGGAAAACACAAGGTATTTGCAGTTCAGCAGTTTCTGCAGTGTCTGACACTCCAAGTGTTTGCAAAGTCATTTTTTAGTACAACTTAGTGGTAAACTAGAGTGAGAAATGGCTGACCTCCACATGTATCTAGCCACTCTTTTACAGGCAACATTTTAATTCAATATTAATATTTAAAGTGCAACAACAAATTTGACAAATTAAGCACCTGTGTGAAATACACAAACTAAATTGTACATGAGAAATGCAAATCTGAGGCTGTGTGAGAAGAGATTGTAACAACAGTGTGATTTCGAAGATAGCACTGTTGAATCTTTTGGAAAAAATCTCTTTCTTTTCTTCATGAAAAGGTAACTTGTAGGCAGATGTCTCCACATTTTTAAAATCTGGAGACTCAATTACTTTACAGAGTAATTACTAGGTAACAAAATTATAATCACTGCCTGGACCATTAAACTTTGGTAAAGGTGACTGAAATAATCTCAGAAACCAAGAGCTTGTTTAGAGCACAGATATTAAGCAGCAGTAATTAAGTAACACAGTGGGAGTGTGAGTCCCAGGAGAAAACACGTTACAATGACTATTTTATTACACATCTTAATTACTTGTTACTATGCACTTCAGTTTTCTGCAGTAGAAGTCTGCCACCATGTCTGATCTCCAGAAGGCTGAAGCACTACACAGATGTCCTGAGCCCCTTCTCTGGTCCTGAGACCAGCTATCACAGTCTGGTCACATCCACCCAGGAATTGTAAACTCTTCCTGGAAATAGGACGGCCATATCCAAACTGCATAGAGTTAATAGCTCTTCCTAGATTAATTCCCAAACTGTCCCAGGATTTACGCGGGAGACTGTTAATTAACCACAACTGTGCATGGGGCTGTTTGAACAGTTTAACAGTGCAGACAGCCTGCTTCTGCACCTCTGCCTGTGCCCTGGCACTGTCTGTTTACTAGTCAAGATGGAGCCAATAATGACCTCCAGCAAAACCAAGATGTTTCTGTCAGATGCAAGGGACAAACGAAAAATAGACAAAGGATGGACAAAGAAGAATGACACATGGAGAGGAAAGATATGGCCAAAGCTCTTAACTGAGAAAGCAGTGAGTTAGCAGCATTGTAGATAAGTATGAGCAGCACAGAATGTAGAAGAGAGGATGCTGCAATAATCAAGTTAGGAAAGGATGAGGGATGGAGCTAGCTGGGCGGATGGAGCAATGTCAGCATTTTAGAGCTATTGGGCAAGAGGAATCTTTGATGTTCACGGACAGCCCGGGACAGGGGCTCAGCTGAAGACAATGCTGAGGTCCAGGGAAGGTGGTGCTGTTCCCAGTGAGCAGAAAGGACGCCATGGGGAGGGCTAAGGAGACAGTGTACTGTTGGCTATGGCACCACTAAGCTGGATCCCTGGAAGGCAGAGGCAAGCTGTGTGTTTAGCTTTCACACATGCCCTGAAATTCTTCTGTCCAGACTGATACCTGAGCAGCTGACAGAGAGACTTCAGAGGTGGTGAAGTCAGCAGCTAGGAAGGGAACTTGCAGTTTATCTTCCAGATCATCCAGGATGTACATGCTTCAGTTAGAAAGGAGACATAGAGGTCAAAAAAAGAAGCAAAAGTGTTTAATGAAGCTTCCCAGATCAAGAACATCACCCCAGTAAGGCACAATAAGCTGATCGTCTCCCTGTCCTGCTGATGTACTGGTGAGGCAGAGCTTCAATGCATCCAAGCTCAGAAGGATATAGTGGATGCTAAAATCATTAAAGCTGCTCTCTTTACCAAGAGTTTGGGGTGAGAGACTGTAGATTCTGCAGTCTCACAAGTACTGCTGATGACAGAAGCTATCAGGAGCCCCAAAAAGCCTCTGAGAAATGGTTTCAGAGGAGTCCCTCCACCTAATCATCATCTAAAGGATCGTGGAGGAAGGTAACAATCTCTATTACAATGGTCTAGCCAGCAGGATAGAATAACCAGAAAAGAAAGAGTCTTGTTTGTGTGAGCAGCCAAACCAGAAAAAATTTATAGATCTCAGCATAAACGCAGTCACTCTTTCACACATATATGACAGTATATGTGTGTGCATGCAAACTTAGATATGACTTGCATTTTGGAATTCATTTAGAAACCTGCATTTTCAAAGGCATCCAGCTCTGACAGGATACTTCTAAACTAGTAAATTCAACAGTGTCAGCATATTGGTACATAAGGGTAGCTTCTTTACGGCATAACCGCTGGAAGGTTATTACCAGGGTTTTGAATCAGGGGTGACTAACTCTCAGGCAGCTCAGAGACAATTTGAGTTTTCTGATGAGTCAGGGACTATCTGGGTACAGCCACTCTATTTTGAATGATGATAACATAATTTAAAGTATGGGCACAGGCAAAACATTTCAGTTGGTTTCAAGGCCAGGGAATGGGTCCTGGGACTATTCAGCATACTAGTCCAGATGTATACAGACCCACTCTCCTGGGATGAATAACAGGTTTGCTACTAGCAATTCTGCCGTATTTCTCAACAGAAGTCTAAAGCAGACAAACTGCATATTGGTGGCCAGAAGCATCATCTAGAAGTGTGATGCCGGTAGAGAAGAGTAGTGATATGATACATTCAGTTGGCCGACAGCTCACATTTTTCAGTTCTATGAATACTGCCATACACATGTAAACATTTGTGGAAAAAAAACATTATGACATTAAACTTTGCCTGGCAAAGTATGGTGCAAAAAATTTTACTCCCTTTCCCTGTAGTGATAGATAATCACATGGACAGGCAGCATGCTGGGGATTTCATTTGTCAAGTAGAGTTGCTAGGGAAAATGATCTGAAGGGCTGAGAAACTCCTGGAAGCACTTCATGCTATGGGGTGCCAAAAGAAGACAGGAGACTTAACAGCTGGATCCTGAAAGGGTCTGAGCCGGCGGCCAGCACATGACTCAAGGCTTGCTGTTATCTTTTCTCTCAACATGGAAATAGAGCATTCATGCTCTACTAAACTAGAAGTAACTAATGGTGTCTGTAATACTTGCTTCTAATATGTGTACTCTTTATTTTCATAGAATCATAGAATGGTTAGGGTTGGAAGGGACCTTAAAGATCATCTAGTTCCAAACTCCCTGCCATGGGCAGGAAAACCCTCCACTACACCAGGTTGCCCAAAGCCTCATCCAATCTGGCCTTGAACACTTCTAGGGATGGGGCATCTACAGCTTCTCTGGGCAACCTGTTCCATTGCCTCACCACCCTCTGAGTGAAAAATTTCTTCCTTATATCTAATCTAAATCTGCCCTCTTTCAATTTAAATCCATTGCCCCTTGTCCTATCACTACACGCCCTTTTAAAAAGTCCCTCTCCAGCTTTCCTGTAGGCCCCCTTTAAGTACTGGAAAGCTGCTATGAGATCACCTGGAGCCTTCTCTTCTCCAGGCTGAACAGCCCCAACTCTCTCAGCCTGTCTTCATAGCAGAGGTGTTCCAGCCCTCGGATCATCTTCGTGGCCCTCCTCTGGACCCACTCCAGTAGCTCTATGTCCTTCTTGTGTTGGGGACTCCAGAGCTGAACGCAGTATTCCAGGTGGGGTCTCACGAGAGCAGAGTAGAGGGGCAGAATCATCTACCTCGACCTGCTGGCCACGCTCCTTTTGATACAGCCCAGGATACGGTTGGCTTTCAGGGCTGCAAGTGCACATTGCCAGCTCATGTTGAGCTTCTCATCCACCAGCACTCCCAAGTCCTTTTCCTCAGGGCTACTCTCAATCCATTCTCTGCCCAGCCTGTACTTGTGCTTGGGATTGCCCCGACAATTTTATTTTATCTTGATACAGCTGTTTACCGGCTATAGCCACCAGTAACGACAGGAGTAACCGTGGCCTGATGCTCCCACATCTAAATGAAAATATCTACAAGTATGTGTCGATGGTAATAATGTTTCTGAGGTTGGAAAGTGTTGTAATGCATATGCATATAAAACGCTTATGTTCCTGCATGCCACATCTTTAAGCCTTGAAGGGCTCTGCTCTCTGATAGCTATTTTCCATGCTGTTTAGTACCAATCACTTTGCTATAGAGGAAAAACAGACACACTTCGCTTTCCTGGACAAGTCTGTGCTGCTCTGAAGTGTTTCACAGTCTCTACATACCTTCCAAAAGAAAAAAAATTTGTTTGCTTTTTGTCTCTGGAGAGGCATAAAACAACCTGATGGACAGACTTTCAAATGCCATTGATTGCATCAGTGTGTGTTTGTGCTTATAAATATCTGCAGCTACAAAACTAGAGATTGATCTGAGCTTCTCTTCAGAAACTGGGAAAAATTAGGATTAATCTGAATCTTACAATAAATAATGTATCACTTATTATCCTTTAGGAAAAAGGGTGACTTTGATTCAAAAACCTCATGTGTATTATATGCTTTGGTCTAAGAAAAACACTGTTATTTATAGAGCATTATGAAATAATGGTAATACAGAAGCTTTCAGGTGGCCAAGGAGGGATTTTTATGGCTCCAAAGCTTATTTATAATAAATATTATTTATTGTCCCTGTAAAAAGCTCTTATATTGTTACCATGCCTGATTTTTCTCAAGGATCAACATAACCATAAATATTTTTTTCCCTTTAATGTGCATTTGGAATGAAGTTCCTCCAAATGCAGATACTACATTATTCTCTCAGTACCCTTATGCTCCCTGTCCCCCACCCCTTCCCATCCCTAGATGCCCGATTGTGCATGCACAGAACCTTGTCTGTGGGCTGTCTTCCTCACTGGAGAGTGCTTCGGTGAGACAGAAATGTAGGAGCATACCAGGGAGAGGAAGGAGGCAAGTCAGAAAATGGGTTGCAGTGTTTTGACATGGCTACGATAAGTGCTCACACATGAAATGTAACAACAGTCCTGCAAAAGTCTTATATTCTGATTTCAAATTTGATTTGGTTTCAACTACCTCCTTCCCAGGAAGTTATGTGCCAAAACATTCTGCCAGCTTTACACGGGGCAGGATAGTTAAGCCTCTTTGTATTTTGAAAAAATAAAGTCATACTTATAGCCACTGCATGGTTTAACATGTAGTGAAATGTTCACCTATGTTTTTCTAGAGATATAATTCCCTGCTTCAGTAACATTTTTTTGTCCAGTGTGGGAGAACAGTCCAGCCTTCTCTCCTGTCTATACTTCATATGACCAGCTGGTAAAGTGATGAGAATGTACAGAGTTAAAGTACGCTGGTCCAAATCCTTTCCCTAAAAAGCCCATTGTCAGAGGAGAAGATAGGGCGAATACCTGTTCACCAGCTGGCAGATTTTTTTCTTACTATCTGCATTCAAAACATAATCTAGAATAAGAAAACTTATGTCTACCAATTGTGTGGCTATTTACAGGTCAAGGGCAGTTCCACTATTAGCCATAACATAACAGTCAGAGCTTTCCATACTCCAAACTAATCTCTTGCTTGGAGCAGGAGAAAAATCCAAATAACTGTGTCACAGCAGACAAAAAAAATCCATACCAAGACACCAAAAAAACACAGTGACTAATAGAGAGGAAAAAAATCTCTAAATTCAGAAACTATGTAATCTCCTAGTTGATTCACTGCTATCTTGGCAAACTTGTATGTTTGTTTCTGGTTATTTACATATATTTATGACCAGAAATTAGAAAAGCATGAGAATTATCTGGGAAAATAGACCTGCAAAGGACCGGGTGAGTCACCATGCTTTGTCCCATAATTAAAAGAAACAATGTCATAGTTTTTAAGTCCATATAGGTAGAGAAGGATAGCCATTCCCCTCACATACACACAAGCTACAAATGGAATTCATCATCCACAGCATGAGAGTCAAGCCCTCAGTGACTGCAATGCACAAAGGGAAGAGAGATTCAGAGGCTGGAGTCAGGGCTGCTTGCTGCCGGCTGCGGGTTCACAACTGGCCAACTCTGGAGGCTGCAAAGTGAGATGAGGCATCACCTCCTCCCCAGCACCATGCCTTTCCCAGTCAGGAACTAAAAATAAAGAAATCTGATAGAAGAAATGTTGTGTATTCCCGTGGACAGATAATTACTGCTACCACTGATGGAGAGTAGCAGTCTTAAGTGGGGACAGACATTTCAGCATTGCTGACAGGGCTAGATTTAGCATGAGCTATAGCCATTACCACCTAAACGCACCAAGCTGCAGAGAAAAAGAAAAAAACAAAACCCAAAAAACTGCAAAATCCTCTACAGAAATTCCTTGGTGTTGGAGCACTCGATTTCTCTCTTCCTCTTTACTGTCAGCCTAGGTGGCAACTTGTTTTGCAGAAACTTGAGGTACTGATCAGAAGTCAGGCATCTTTCAGGACTGAACACAGGTTGGAACATATAAATGACTGCAAGAGGTAAACAGAAGTATAAAGTTGATGTTCAAACCTGAAGGTGAGCCCCTGGGGACACAGTGTGAGGTGGGGGAATAGAGAAAAGCGCAGGCACTTCTCACTACCCAGCAGGTGTCTCCTGGGCTTTCCTACAGTTGCCGGAGAGACACAGGAAACTCCAGAGGCCCATTGAAAGTATTCTGAGTTCTGACTCTGAATTTCTCCTCGATATTCTGGGATACTTAGAGAGAACAATCATGCCATGGAGACCACGTTTTCTCCTGAACAAAAAACAGAAGTAATCCACCGAAGCCTGGAGATCTCTGGTTGTACCCCAGTCCATATGGCTGGGGTGCCTCACCTTCCTGCCAGGGAGCTCCTGCAATTCCCTGAACTCAAGAATTACTCCAGGAAGCAGTCCTGCAGTATTAGACCTACACATACAGTGTATGCTACTCAAAACATTAAGAGATAGAAAATTGTTTTTATTTCTGTGTTCAACAGCTCTCTGCATAAAGTCTATGGGGATGCAAGTGGGTTAACTTTGAACAAATGGAATGAAGCGGAGCCACAAACACATACTCCCACCCAATTTTAATGACTAATTCCAGTCCTTATTTGTTTTGCAGTCACAACCTAAACTGAGGAGAATTACAGATGGGGTGGCACCTGTTTGCTGGGTTCAAACGGCAGAACATAACACTATCCACCGGTGTTCTAACGAAATCTCATTCATTAAGTGTTCTCATTCCCAGAACTTGCAAAACAACACACACATAGATCACCTTCAGATTGTGCAAAATCCCCTGAAAGATATGTAACAAAGATATGCAAATATGACAGCCAATGAAATGACACTACTGTCTGAAAACAGATAAATTAACATAGTCTTTGGCAAATCCTCTTACTTGGGCAAATCTTATTTTTCAGACAAAGGAAATATCTCCTGTTGTTTTTTTCTTGAACAAAGGACTATCTCCAAAACCAAAATGCCTCTGCAGGCATAAGCACAGTATTTTTTTTAGCAATTGTAGCTAAATTTATTAGAGTCTTTTCTCTTCTGCCACATGTGCCAGTCATCCTGGCTGTTGTGACAGCACTTGGGGGCTGGAGAGACACACAAACTCAAGCACATAGATTGCTTTTTCTTTCAACTCAACTGGGTTGTGAATTGCTTGACCAGAAAATTGTCCAGTTCAGAAAAGAGGAAAGAAAAGAAAAAAAGAGACCCTTAACAGCCTCAGAAGAGAGAGAAGAGAATGCAAATAAAAGGTCCTTTCTAATAATAAAGAACTAGGGGGAAAACAAACAAACAAACAAACAGTTGTTTTCACCAGCTAAACTTGCTGCACACTCTCTGTCTTGAGGCAAAGCTAAGGGGTTCTGGTTTCATCAGGTTTTCCTAAGTGCCTGAAATTGGAGATGCTTCAGGAACAGACCCAACCCAAGCTAAAACAGAGGGGGCACAGAATCAGGGGACTACATCTGTATTATTTGGTGCAGGACTAAGTGATGAACTGTGTCCAGGCTCCCATTTTAGTGTGATCCCCGGAGTTGAAATATAAGCACATACACCCTGGAAAAGTACTGTCAGTAAGAGTGCGATTGCCAGAAAGCACTGGACTTGCTATGCCCGCACCAGCCTGGTTAAGCCTTTGTCTACATTGCCAATTAGTCTGCTTATGGTAAGCATTTGCTGGTACCTCTGCCATTAGCTGACAGTGAGCTGACTCATTCCCAAATAACCAACTTCAATTTCTTCTATCCAAGCAGCAACCTAGCCAAAAACAGAGGATAAAGGTAGCAGGCAGTGCCAGTGAGAAGGCTAAGCAAAGCCTAATGGCCATTTTCCTTCCCAGCTCCTGAGAATATCCACATCCAAAGCCTCTAACACTTGGCAGAAACCTTTCAACCAGGGATTTTATGATTTTATGACTTCCCAAGGAGTTTTGCCACTAGGTCAGTTTAATCTTATACACGCATACACATAGAAAAGACACATGTATAAACATACATATTTAAATAAAGTCAGGGCACACTGTAGAAGTTATTGGAGCTTTTTTATTATTTATTTATTGTCCTATTTTACTCATATCTAGTTTTATTTGATCACTTAGTCTTGAAAACGCCTCACTTTGTTGAAGACATACCATAATACCAGCAGTATGATACAGCCTTGCACTTTCTGCAGACATTCTATGACCTCGAATGTCTAAAAACTTAATCATCATATTTTAAAATGAACCCTTATCATGTGAAGAATTGCACAAGGAAGCAGTCTGCACACTTCAGATCTGCCAGAGAATGGTTATTCCAGGTTCTTGAGCTCATTTTGGGCTGAGAGAGACTTTAGAACTGGTCTATGTGATATCTGCTTCTGTCAATTATAGGTAAGAGGCTACATCACTGTACAAATTTCTTTCCCTTACCAACAACTTTCATTAAAATCCTTTGGTTTGGTATTAATAACATTGCTTCTACCTTCTTATAAAAAACCTATATGACAACAGACAAAACAGAAAGTAAGTTGGAAAAAATACAGAACTGCTTGGTTCTCAAAAAGCGTATTCTGGAAGTTCTTTATTAAGAAAGATCTGAACTAAGACCTGAAATGAAAAAATTCAAAATCTTCCACAGATACAACCTATGAAACTTTCTTTAGAAGAAATTAGAACAAGTTGTAATGGTTCTGCCATCTTTGTTGTTGCTATAGATCTGAAGGTCAAAACCACCTTTGTTGTTTCCTTACAGTAAAATGTTACACTAAACCTTCACCCACTTTGTTGATGCATGTAGATCACAAGCACTGAGAGCATAAGATGTAGGTCAGGCCCCAAGTGATCTAATCTGAAGTGCAGTTAGGTCAGTAGACCTACGTTCTTTGCCCTTTAAATTTGTAAAAATAAGACTATAAAATGAAATACATATATGTATACATCACTTTTCTAGAAGACACAAGAAGATCTAAAGTAATAATATTTTAGAAGAAAAATTTTGTTGATGAATAATAAAAAGAAATACTACTAGAAAGAGAAATGTGGTGGGAAAAAGGGTGGTTTGTGTGTGGAATGTCACCATAGGTGGAATAGGTGCTATAAGAGAAGATGTAAGATTAGGAGGAACTTACACGAATGGATTCATGTAAAATATACCAGACTGGCTGCATGTTCAATATGTCATGTTGAATCAGGCCATAACAAGCTCAGATTATGTGTTCAAGTAGAGACAGGGAATTGCAGTGACTAGAAGTAGAGGATAAGAAAGAGCAGAGACCTGACAGGACAGAAGCTGGCAGCCAGCGAACGAGTGTTGCTGGCAGAGAAGGCATTTGAAGGCAGGGCAGGTGGTTGGCATTGAGAAGACATGGAGGGACAAATCCATTACAAATTTTTATTTGCATTGTTTTGGATGCCTCCTTTGCAATATTCACTTTTCATTTACAAGGCTTTTGGGACTTGATCATTTCTTCTTAGTGTTTATGGGTTAGTTATTCCTCCCTTGAGCAATGCGTTTCTAAACTTAGTTAATTAGATATTTTTCCTGTTTTGCATGGTGCGTACTGAAGATAATAAATGACAGAAGAGATGCTGCCTTTAAAAGGAAAGCAGAAAGAAGAGAGAAAGGAAAGACGATGCAAAAAGAGGCAGTTAGTGTCATTGTCAGCGGTGAAAAAGAATAGCATCTAGAAAATCTATTTTTATCTGTTGTATAAGGTTCTAAATTTTCTGCAGTATTTTCAAACAAACAGTACCCAAGTTTTGGTGAGAAACTCATACTTAAAAAGCTATTGCATCTTATGTTGTAAAAAATGCCCAGAAGGGAGTATACATTTTATGAAATATATGACTGAGCCTTTAAATTTTTGAGTCAAAGAGAACAGTTATCAGAATCTCCAGGTAGTGAGATCAGTCTAGCATTCGTTATTTCCGTACAGTCAAAATATAACAGCAGGATAAAAATGAATTGGAATGCATTTACTAATGCAAGTAAATCGAGGTGAAATTTTGTGAATAGAACATAAATATTTTGTTTTCTTCATGTTCTTGATTGCTGCACTCAAACCTCACATTAGTAACAAATAATTTGATTCACTATATTAAATTTTCATTTTTATTTTCGCCATCTGGGAAATAACATTTTATTTATCCTAGTTTAGAAACTAGACTCAAAAAGAGAGTAAGAAAGAATCTTAACTTTGAAGCTATTTTTCCCAGTCTCATTCTCTTTTTGTCTCATATATCATGTTGTCTTTTCTTCATGTTCTCCAAAGATTTTCTGAAGTTTAGAGATCTCTTGTTTTTAGTTAATAATTTTGTTCCCACATGTAATAAACCTTTAAATTGAACTGAACTAAATTTTTTACAAAGATTTTGTGCACAGTTCATAAATAAATGTAGTGGTAGCATTCTTGCTTAAGTTAATCTTCTTGTCCACATAATTATTTTGCTTAGTATGGTCAAATCTAAACTAAATCAGCTCATTTAAGTGAAAGCAGAAAAATAAAATATTTACTTATTTTGTTCAGGTTAATAGATTCATGCTTATTTGAAAGAAAGCTTACAAATACCTAAAAAGCTAAAACTTGAATGACCAAGCTGGATTGTATCTACTTTAAAGTAGTGAGATTTGTAAGAAAACCTGCTTACAAACCAATGTCTCTATATGGCCCTAGTGAGAGAGTTTAATGCGATACAAGGCGTGTTATTATAAGTGAAGAGAGAAAGTTATCAAATCTGGACTGTGCAGCATGTAAAAGAAAATCTTTCTGCTAACAAGAACTAGTAACTTGTCACAGCCTTCACACAATTTGCTTGGCCAGTTCACATAAAACAGGGCAAACAGCAATGGTTAAAGGAAGGATCCAGGCCTGCATGCAGGAGGAATGTCTTCAGGCTTTCAGTTGAAAAAAAAAAGAGTACGATATATCTGGTTAATCATGTATTTGCCAGATAACCTATTCTTCTCATTCAGTCCTCTGTTATGTTACTGAAAGTTGTGAACATCATTTACTATCTGATCTTTTTTCACTGGAGCTTAGAATACTAAATCCACAACTAATCCATGTAGTTAACAACATCTATGTATACAGTATTGTACACCTCCTAAGTGATACTGTAAATAACAGAGCTAGTGTTGCATGAGAAGTTCTTTCCTTAAGCTAAGAAATCCTCATTATATATTAAATAGTCTCATTCCTCAGGCAAATTATCTACTGCTTTTGCCAAGTCTGTGACAATTGACCTCAGTGCCTACACTTACATTATTTTCATGCCAGATTACGCTATGTCCATAACATCCTCTTCCTTTTTCTTCAGGGAACATGTGGAATATGAAAAAAATTGACACATTATCAAAAACTGTCTTAAGGAAATGGGTCAAAATTCAAAGAAGAAATTGCAGATGAGAGCTTCCAACAGGGAAAAAAAAAGTATTCTGTCTAGCAGCAATTTAAAGAGAAGCCAAATTATCAGCATCCTTTCCCAAAGAATACCTAGTCTGAGCAGAGATCCATACAGCAATATAAATTGTGTTTCCAGTTGGACATTCAGGAAATTCTAATTGTTTTTTAATATAAAGGAGGTTATTTGGGGAACAAAAAACAAACCCACAATATTTTAAGAATATTTATCTTTGTAACAATGTCAAAACCAGTATTTTCACTTTTCTGTTTCTAAGGAAATACAGGACCCTTACCATTCACCCCAAGGATTCCTCAGAATCTAACAGCTTCCAAGCTGCTTAAACAGCAGAAAATTTCCTGTTAGTGTTATGTTTTACATTTGCGGTGTCACTGCTACTTGACACATCTGGCCAATGTCAAAGATTTCTCTTTCTGATATCCCTTGAAAAACACCAATCTGTGATTTAGTAGGTAAAGTACCTATAAAATGACCAAACTTCACTAAACAAGAGTGAAAAAGGATTTTGTGGTGTGTGCATACACTTGTCAACACAGGGAACAAGATATACAGCAGTTTCTTCAAGACGAATCACAAAAGTACAGGGCAGAAGAAAAACAAAGGATCTAAACAGAGTATCACTAGAACTTGGAAAAGCTGAAGTTGTCGGTACCATCTAAGCAGTATGTCAGCCTACCTTTCACCAGCTTTCCACGTCCTTCAGATGAGATGAGCTGCTCCAGTGGGTGGCTGATCTAGTTTAAGGACTGCTCCCAATGTTTCAGTGGGAATTATGGTATGGCACCCTATGAAACAGGTCAGGGGTTACTTCTCTGTCACCACCACTTTGGGTACACCAGCCTAAGTGTGCTTTGGTCTGGTCCCCCCAATTCTATGAAAATGAGCTGAGTTTAAAAACAGAAGTTCTACCATTCCAAGTGCTTAAATAATCTGCATTATTCTCACAGATCCTTAGTCTCTTAAACTGATTCATCTGTGAAGTACATTTGAGTTCCTTTTTAATCTTTGGTGAATTATTTCTTGACCACAGATTTTGGTCAAGAAATTTCTTGGATTTAGCAATTTTGAAAATCTTATGGCTAATGGCTAGATTTGGGTACTCTAGCAGAAATATTGTGCAAGCTGTCCTTATGAAATTTCATCTATTTACAACAAGGGAAGACGTACCATTCTGCCAATGCCAGTATGTCCCACTCTTTGAGGACAAAATATACTCTAGTGAAATGTCAACTGCATCAGAGCCAGAATATTAAAGAAAAACATCTATTCCACAGTTAAGAAGAGAAAGATAAATTCCATATATTCATCCCAGATCAGTCACTGATTCTTTTCATAAATGTGGGTGCTGTTGCTGGTTCGCTAGATGATCTATCAAATGGCCTGGAGCACCTTCCAGCATGACAGTTTCCCTCCAGCAGACACAGTGGCCGTGCAGCCCAGTAATGCAGTAGGAACAAGGCTGGTGCCTCCGGCTCTGCCCAGAGTTTGCTAAGGCTCAGTCCCGAGGGGCTCAATCCCAAGGGGCTCAGTCCCAAGGCTTGAGCTGGCTCTGTCTGTGCCAGCCCGCAGCTTCACTGCAGCTTGGCTTCGCTGTAAAAGCCATTCTCCATATGACAATCGCACCTATAAAATTCACCGTGTACTGTGCAATCAGAATGACCTGGACTTCCAGAGCAAGGAAGAAAGAATAGGGTGTAAAGTTTCTAATGTGTAAATCTGTGTTAGAAAATACATAAAAATGACCCCAAGCAGAATCTAGAGTGAGGACAAGGAAACCATCAACTTCAACACCATCTTCATCCCAGCAAAGGGCTCAGGATGTCGATGACTCGCAGTACTCCCCCAAATACACCCTGTCATCAACCTTAGAACACAGAGGGGCAGCAGAAAGAGAAACATAACACCAGGAAAAGGGTTAGATAAAAGGAAATATACAACAATTTTAACTTAATTTTTATTGTTGAAACCTTTTCTGTGCATTGGCATTCATTCATTTTTTTTTCTTTCTTTTGCTTAGATTTGCTTTAGTAGTAGTTATTTTATTAGAATGTTAAGGTTTCAGTTATATAAATTTTTAGCTTTATATGTAAAAGCTTTTCCTTTTTGACCCTAGCAAGACTTTGTGTGCAACAGCAGGTGAAAGAGACTTTCTGACTCAAATAGATGCTAACTAAAATTAGTAACACACCCTTTGTTACATTCATTGATTTGAGTAATCTGCCGTGATCTGCAAAGCAGGACTGCATTAAACAACTGTTTTCAACACAGATATCAGTCTGAATCACAAACTTATTTCTAGATTATTCCAACATGGTATTATGAAAATCTCAAACTGAAATGTGGATCCAAATCAACTGGCTCAAAGAAATGCAGATGTGTTGTGTGACTCAGTCAGCCCTGAACTTCACAGCTCAAACTTTCACTCCAGTTGTTTAATGTCATCATTTATAAGCTTCTGGATATCAGCACCAAGCATAGCAAGTGTGGCTATACTATGCTTAAAATAAAGGACTAAATCATCTGATGAAATGTAAAATTATAATTATAGTTAAGCAGTTTATTAGCATGAAAAAGTAAAATGCTATTGACCTTACAGAATATCAGAAAAGTAAGGTTTGCAGTGATAAACATTAGATAATCTCAAATAAAATCGACTTTCTCTGTCAAATCAACCTTGCTCTGAAGTGAACATAAACCATGAACTTTCCCCATCACCTTTTCAACCTCCTTCAGATAAATCCTGAATTTTGTTTACATACTATAATTGAATTGAAGACAAGTCCCTTTCTTGTATCAAAACAAATATCTCCTGGGAGCAATTAATGAGCAATCAGTTGCAAAGATTAGTGTTAGTTCATTTGTTACATGACATGACACACAACTCCTTACAGAAACCTATTGACCAACACACAGCGCTTGAGATCAATGCAACCTTTCCTCTTCCTCTCCCTGTAATTCCCAAGAGTGCATAGCAAGGACAGATTCCCATAGAAATCAGTTAGTAAAATAGCAGGCAGGATGCAGTTGCATTCTTTCTTAACAATCGTCTTTAGGAAAACAAATCTTTCAGCAGAGAAGCCTTAAAATATAGATCCTCTTACTGCAAAGGAAAACCTCAAGGTCTCTCCTCTTACAACAAAGGTCATGCTCACTCACCATTCAAGCAATGACAGCCAGGATTTGTTCTACTGGCCTGAGCTTAAGCTGGACAACGTGATCTTAAAAATGCCAGCCTGACCCAAAATCAAACCTCAGAAATTCACTCCCGGAGACCCTTGACATCCCATATCTTTGCAGCCTCTGGTTTCCAAAAAGCATGACAATAAACACAGATTATGGCACCTACCAGCTGTGTAGCACATAGTACCTCATTATTTTACCTGCATCAAGACACGGCACCAACAGACACCTGCCAGCAGTTCAACAGGCGTGGCTAAGGGCTGCACATCCATGCACAGCTGGACACCGCGCAGGTGGCCCTACACCTCTGCCCTCATACAGGCAAAACCAGGGCCCTCTCTCACCCTCTCCCTGAGGCTGCGTAAGTATCTTTCATGAAAAATGGAGACTGCATAGACCCCAACCACCACCTCTGATCACCTTCCAGTTCCAAAGAGACAGAGGTGAAAACTCTGGGGATGGGAAGCCGGCAGCAGCAAAGGCGAATAGCAGGTCAAAACAACGGATCCCATCCGTCTGGCAGTGAAAACAGCAGAGGACAATTCTTCTGTCTTTGTCATGTTACAGTGGCATGGGAGAAGTATTTAGCAGCAGCTTAGGGGTTTACAGCAACATCATGATTTGTAGCTATTTTAATGTGCCCAAGATTAGACCTTTAGACTGGCACAAAGTTTATACTTAATTGCAGCGGTATAAACTCCACCGATGGCACTTCTGTTTGAACATGAGGGCAAATGTTCAGTCTGTGGGGCCTATTTAAGTGTGATCTCCAGCTATGAGCTGGAGGTTTAGCTACTTGAGAGTTTTCAAGAGTACAAAGCTTGAGGAAGTAATAATGATGTTCTAAAGAGCAATGATACCCTCGTAAAAGTGCGGACCATGTGCTAATGAAATACCAGGCAAAAACCCAGTGCCTCAGGTCCTTCTCTAGCAAAAAAGAGCACAGTTACATTGATTTCTGTAATTTCTTTTGTTTAGCTATAGCCATTTACATCAGCTTGAGAAGCTGTCAATATAATTAATGCCTCTTAACTTCTTAAAGGCTGATTGATTTTCATGCAGTTTGTAAGTATTGAGCACTGCAGAGGCCAAAACAGTTCATTTTAGTGTCTGACCTTAGATCGGTTTTCAGGTCTTATTGTACTAAAGTTCACCGCACAATGGATCCATCTAAAAATCTGTCAATCCTAAAACCAGAGATGTTAGTAGTCACAACAGTATATGATAAAAAACACCCACTCATTATAGGTAGACTGGTGATTTTGTGTTAATGTCATTGTATGTAGGCTTTTGAAGAGGGACACCATAGAAGGAGCAACACTTTTAGAGCACAAAGACTGTGGATTGATGGAGCTGTGTAAAGTACATGGGAAAAAAGGAATGCCTACAATGTTGTAAGTAGAAAGCTAAACGCTCACTGGGCAGTGACTATTAAGCTTTACAAAGACAGATAAGCATCTTAATGTCTAAAAAACCAACTTACTCAGATATGTGATTCCAGGTGATTTTCAGAAACTTTTAATTATCTCTATAATACTAATTCCATAATCCACAGTTTAAAATATTTAGAAATTCTTGACAAGAGGGTTTATTTTATATAGGTTTTGTCATTCTTTTATAATTTTGTGATTCATTTCTCTTCTTACATCTAGGATTGTTACAGTACTAACAATCCTATAATACATTTATCCTGTGATAAGATTCTCAAGACATTTCTTATAAATGGGGATGCTGTCTATGAGAGAGTTGTCACAAACACAGGATGTCATTTGATAATCCCTTGATCTACGAAATTATCATTACGACAGCTTTCAACCACACTCAAATAAGTGAATATTTTTAAAGAGAAAAATAAAATTAATAGAAGACATTTGTCCTCAAAGATTTCTAACAGCTTATTAAAATGTCTTCTGTGTCCTGCTAGTCTTCATTACCAATGAGCATCTTGATGAGAAAGAAAATGTGCAAAGGGCATCCATGATGTGGATTAAATATGCTCAGGCCAAACCATTGGAATTAATTTCAAGAGCTTAAACGACAGACAACTCAACTCTGTGAGGAGTGAAAGATGAAAATAACCCTATCTGTAGTCTGCATTTTAAGGTAAAAATAAAAGGTTCTGTGGTAAGTCAGACTGAGTTTTTTGCCAAGTAGTGCCTCAAGCCTTCCACATCAGATCTTTCTGTTTCTCAGCCAGTGGAAGGAAAATAAAACAACTCAGACTCTACAGTACATTTCATTAACAAGTGAAATACGTACACAAATCAGCCCAAACAGTGCCACTGTTATTACAGTATCAACTGTTTCCCCAATCCAATTTATTTATACTCAATGAGAATTTATTGATCCTTAGGAGCTGTTTAACATGTGAACAAATCAAATGATCTGTTAATTAACCCAAACACTCTTAAAAATTCCAGATTACAGACTCTGGTCTAACTAGAATTAATTTTCTGAGCAGAGAGTTGTTAATGACAGATTATCTATAAATAAGATCACAAGTTTAAATAAAAGAGAGGTTACCCCAAAGTACAAATTTGCAAAAAATTGGAAATTCAAATGCCACATCCACAAACAGCAATGATGATCAGTACCTTGCAATTCTGGCATTCATCCAGTATTTTGTGTTATTTAAACAGAACAGGCATCTTAATTAACCTATTTCTGGTTTCCCTAGCACAAAGTGAACCTTGGGGATCATAAAATGGGAAGAGAGCATACACCAACATAGAAACACACCAGTGGCTATTTAAGAGATTGCAGAAACTGGCACAAGACTGTTCCCAGAAATACAGGTTTAAAAGGATCCGTGTCTCTGACAGGAATCAGCAGAGACCCAGCCAAGCTCTCCTAGCCCCACCATGCAGAGGGAAGAAAAGTAATGGTTCCAGCTCCAAATAGAACAGGGTTTACCAGAAAATGCTCTCTCCTTTTGGCATACAGACTCGTACTCAGTTCCCGTCACTGCCGTTTCTTTCTCTCTTGATCCACACAAGCCCTAGTGGGCAGTGGAGGCATTTGGCGTAAGGTCACTCTCTGCATCCCAGGCTTTCTTTCCAATGCTATTTTTGTTACCTTCGGTTTTTTAGCTTAAGAAAAGGTTTGTTTACACTCTACTAAAGATAGAAGAATATTCTGAAATAGGCAATGAAGGACATGTTGTGTTGGTCTTATCAGGCTTTCCACAAAGCATGGTGCTAGATATCAAAGAGCAGTGTGAGCATTATTATGTTTTTAATCAACCAAAATTCCAATGTTTTTCAGTTACCTGTAAAAGAAACAGACCTGTCAGGGTTATTTTAACCTTTAAGAACAATTAAATTAATTCCCAAATGTAAAACGTCCCCTTCAGATCAAACATTTGAAATCTTACTTAGCTTCAAAATTGGAACATTTCATCCAGGTTTCTTCCCCCCTACCTACCCTCAAAAACTTGGTGAAGTGAACCCCAGTTCACTAAATGCAAACGCATGTTTCTTTACTAGGAAAGTGCCACCTTCGCTCAGTGCCACTGCTAATTTCCTTGGAAATCTGGTTTAAAATGTCACATAAGGAGCTGCTGAATGCTGAGCTCCACAATGTGGGCTGAGCAAATGAGAACCTTCTCCTATGCACACAGAGGTGTCTGTGTATCATATGCCTGTGTTCACCCAAACCTCTGGGTTCTCTGTCTCTCCCTCTCTTGAGCCTTATTAGCAGAACTTTTAGATTAGCTTCAGCATTACCTGCCAGCCAAGTTTCTGTACATGTTTTTTAGTCCTCATTCAGCCTGTCAAAAAAAGGAAGCAACACTGAGAACTTTTGGGCTGATTTGAATATTCAAATCCATCATGCTTGGAGGAGCTTAAAAGTAGGCAAAAACAGTTGAATCTGTCCGCTTTACATTTACCATTAAAAACTGTGGGGCAGATCCTGAGAGAATGACGATGAAAACAACATAATTAGTCAGATTTAAACAACTAAGGGAGAAAACTTAAATGAGAGAAGAAAAAAACAACAGAATTAGTAAAGTTTCTTTTTGTCAGTAGTTATTCAAAACAGAGTTTAGCCATTTAGGTAGAACAGTAGAAGAAAGTTTTTATGCGTGTGTTAGCTCTTCTATGGATTAATAATTGGCTTCATTTTTCACAGGTATCCTAATATCTTTATTAAGCACTCAAAGGAAGTTTGGATGTTGTGAAAGCACCACTGCATTTCCATACCAAATGCCACTCCTGACCTTTGCTTCCCAGAAGGAAGGGATTTCTGTAAGTCACATAAAGGGCATAAGATTACTGTCACTTTTTAATTATCCAAGGAGGTGGCCAGCTGTGAAAATTGGGAAATACAATTTCTGAAGTGGGTGCTCCACAGAGGAGTAAGCGCTGTCCTGCAGCGCCAGTGGTGAATGCCACTAATGGGATGTGTGGTGGGATCCCGGGTTTTGCACACCTCGCCGCATGCAGACTGTGGTAAGGAGGTTTGGAGGTCATTGCTGCTCGACTAAGTGCCTCTGTACAATTGGACATTTTTCGGGAACAGGGAGATAAGCAGGTGGAATGAATAGGTTTAACTTTAAAACTACCTCTCTGTGTGTTTTCCATACGTCCTTTCTTCTGATGAGACAAAAATGAATGGAGCTGGCACATTTTCTGAAAGGCAGAAGACTGGAAAAAATCACGTAAAACTTCTCTGAAAGTTTTTAAACATTGGCACATTTGAAAGAAAGGAGAAACTGAACATGGTTTAATAAGCACCAGGATGACACAGCTACGTTAAACACTAGCAAGTCTTGCACCCCGGTAAGAGAAGATCTAGAGACAGACAGAAGACAATGTCAAATTTCCAAGATCCTGTTGTCCATTCTTCATGCATTTCTGGGGCAAAGGCATTACTTCAGATTAGATTTAATCTGACCCTTTTATCTGAATGCCCATTAATGGGGCACTTCTAGCTTAGTTTAACCAAAAGAGAACTCATTTGCAGACTTTGAAACCAGTCCTTGATGTGAGCCAAAATACCACAAATGGGGGAAAATGTAGAATTTTGTCTCCCCAAAAAATGTAGAATTTTGTCCCAAACGCATTTTTAATCCAAACTAAAACGCCTGTGTAACACCACTGAAACTATTCTGAGTTTTGCTGCTAAACAAGAATGAATGTGAATTACCAAACATAAAACCTACTTTGGTTTCTGCTTGCGTCACTGTTATTATCTTGCCTTATGACAGAAAATCATTATCAAGCTTCAGTTTTTACCTACTTTGCTGGTAAAATAATCTTTCCAAACTATAATAGCAGGTGTCACTGGGATAGCAGTACCTGATCAGGCCTCTTTCAACCTGGTGGCTATGTCCTAGTAAAACTTTAATCACTTTCCCATAAAACTTTTGCTTTTGAAAGGTATTAGCACATCAGAGATACAGCAGCTCTAAGTTGGCATTACTTCACTGAATCAAGGACAGATAAGAAGCTTGTCCAACATCTCCAGAGGATGTCACTCAAGAAATCTACCTACTCTTCAGTGTGGTATTGAATATCATTAATCATTTAAATAATTTCTATTATAAATGAGTGTCAATCCAGTGAGGAGTTATTTCATAGATCTAGGAAGAGTCAATATATTGTATCCCTCTTGCAGAACATTAATAGCTGCTACCAAAACATCGTGAACTCTGAAAAATGCCAGCACATTATTTGTCTCTGTTTAAAATTGTTTTGTTCGAAAACTGCTGACAACTGACCTATACCACTCACAATAAAACATTCATGTACTAAGTACCCCAGGACTAGGACCAAAAAAAGATACAGAGAAGACTACAAAATTACTATTGCCTCTTGCAGCAGACTTGATTTGTGCTGGCACTTTTGTCATTTTATAGTCAAAAAACTAGCCTGATGGCAGTGATATCGCCACTGACTGAGTGCTTTTCTAGAAGCAGCCATCTGTAAGGCATGTGAAGGCCCCAAGTAAATTCCCAAGACACAGTGTGATTAAATCCTGTGGGCAGGAATGCAGATGTACCTTTCCCAAGAGAAAATTATATGATGTACCAGCAGGCATCCCTAATAGTGACTGACAAAACCTTGTGTGCATAACAAGAACTGGCTTTTAACAGCAGATTTTGCAAATTGCACCAGTTTTGAATAGGTGCCATCTGTGCTTCTGTGCATGAATTCCGCTACTTCCCTATCCAAACGGTGAAATAACAAGATAAAATGTAAGTTATGGAACAAAGACACTAAGTAATCAAAGAGGATGAATCATCCTTTGACCTGTTATGGTTTTAATTAACACATCTTGCTAAAAGATGACTGAATTATATCTCTGACAGTACATTATGATAGAAAAAAAAAAAAATTGCTTTCCTCCATAAAACACATCATGTGTACTTTGCAGTAACAGAGTATCAAGGAATATTTCAAGTAAAAAAAGCATTGATACTTTTGCAAACAAATCCTTTGGGATTCCTGGGTTCAAGTTGGAATAACCAAACAGACTTGGATAAAATCGTCAACATGGAAGTTTGATTTAACTCATTTTGTTTATTTAGGCAATCTAAACTCAGTCATTTGATCCTTTTACCTCCAGTCTTATGCACTCATAAAAATGCAGGAAAAGCATGCAGACTGCTGTTATTCAAGACATTGTTATATATTGCCGCTGTTAATCCAGACAAAGAGATCAGTTGGGAAGAGGTTAAAAGGGAGATCATCCCCAGGCTCAAGGCCATACCAATGGTTAAGAGCTACCAGGGATTAATTTGATCCTGTGCTCTTATCACAGCAGTGCTGATCCAAGTTACTGTCAGAAGACCTCAGTTTCTGACAGGGATGTTATAAGCCACACTGAGCCATGCTGTGTAGCTACGAGTCCTGCACGACCCTAAGTTTATGCAAAGAGTTAAATCCCACTTTTTTTGGTGCTTTCGAGTCTGATTGATCTTGCAAGAATATAAATATTTTATTAAATTTTGCTATAGGAATATTGAACTGATTAAATGACACTGCAATAACAATAAAACCAAAAAATTGTAGGAACATATGTCCTTGCAATATAAGTATCAGCATTTGGATTAATATTACAGATAAACAACCAAATCATAACCAACATATAGAGTAACATAACAAATAACAGTGAAGGAAAACACGTGGACTGAGAGCAGGAAAATACAAAAACAGGTTCCAAAGTTGATACTTTGGCAGAGAAAAAAATAGTCCCCTCTAGGCAGTGTCTCTCTGGCACTCAGTCTGTCCCATACCAGATGAGATCAGTTTAACAAATGCATGACTACATGAACAACTGATAAGATTTATAATTATCCTGCTTACGGTTTTGTTAATCGTGTCGGTATCATTAGCTGTTATTTCCCAGATATGGAGGCTATAACCTGTTTCTCAGAACATTTTAACACTATTTTGAAATAATTTTTAGAGCTAATCATAAATGATACCCTAATAAATCAGTGCTGAAACTAATTGTAATTAATTCTAGTGTCATAAAGGTTCTTTTGTCCCAGGCTGGCCTTGGTGCCCACTAGCTGTGACACAAGGGGCTATGCATAGATTAATTGCTTCATTAGGAAGATTGCACTCACTCAGGAAAGTTTACCAAAAATCTTCTGGCATATGTTATGTAGAAGAGTTTAAAGCTAATTAGTAGAATGAATTGTGACACATTATCTTTTCTTGTTCAGTAATTTGGCTAGTGACTTCTCATACTGTTGATAAAGGTTCATGCTAGAGTGGAAGCTGCCTTCAGAAGCGCTTGTGCCTGTTGGGCACGTGTCTGAGAAGCTGGCAGCTCATTCATTAGGAGGTGGGTGCCTTGTGAGCTTTCCAAAACCAGTGCAGAGCAAACATTGATTTTCTGCAGTTCTTATAACTTCACAATTGTTTTTTTCTTAAGACATTAAATTATAGTATTTTTTGCCTCAAATTTGCATTCTTCTTAGTAACATTTATGCTTTATGCCACGTTAAAAATATTTCATTATAGTAAAAAGGGAATAGAAGAGCTATCTAAAAATAATTCAATAAGTAGGCCACACTTCTGAACTTACAAGCTGTACGCTCTTTCTTCCAACACATCGACTGCCAACAATTCTGGGAAATGTGTGCACATCTCATTTAATACCAAACCCTTATCTTAGTAATTTATAATAGTCAGGAACTAGAGAATGAGACATTTTCATAATATGCACAAGGATTTTAACTCGAATTAAATAATGGTCACAATTTAAATTTGCCTTCCTGTAAGTCACATTTAAATCAAAACCTGGCCACAGCAGAACCACGTCACAGCTGGAGGTGCCCAGATAGGATTTCCAAAGGGAGGATGGATCTCTCAAAGGTCTGAGAGAGAGATCTCTCAAAGGTCATCTGATGTGACCCCTTCAGCCGGTTTTTGTCACCCATGCCATGCACCTTAGGACAATGACATGGCATCAGTCAGTTATCGCAGACATCAGCATAAATTACAGCAGTTCACAGAGAAACTTCAGAAGTTGCAGCATGAGAATCAGTAAGTACCTTCTTAATAACTCCAGATACAAAACAGTGAGAAGAACTAGAGAACTCTACACAGGCAGAATTCTGGTTCAGCTGGTAGAGAGGGGAAAAAAAAAAAAAGAAAGAAAAGGGAAAAAAAAAGGCGAGGGAGTCAACAAATCTGAATATTCAAAAACTAAAGGCATGACAGCACAGACTTACAATGACACCACTCTTGCTCTCAGAGACCAGTAAAAAGCACCAGCTTACACTGCATGGATAACAGTGGGAGCTGTCAGCCTATCACCAAGTGGAAGAGAGCAATCTCCAAGAAACTGCCCATCGCCTCCAGTGATAATTTATTTTTAAAAAACAGCTGGAATTATTTCCTGATATACTTATGCAAACGTATTAAATAATCTTATTCCTGAGGCTTAATCCATGACTATGTTTTAGGAAGAAATACAAATCTCAGATAGGTCAAAACACACAGTATATCATGGTGAATAAATCTCACTGTAGAGCTACTCAGGAATATGGTCGATTCATTCAGCCCATCCCTCTAGCCTGCTGAAAGGTCAAATAAATGAGTCAAAAGCTTATTTAAAATAAATCTGTAAAAAAAGCCAATAGTGACACAAAGTTATGCATCAACCCCAGCAAAATTTTCAAGTCAATGTAGAGCATTACATTTAGCTTCCTGATTTTTTTTCCCCAAGTTTCCCACAGATGCTTCACACAGCATGTTTAGAGGGCTAAGTAGAAGTCGGTATAAGGCCGGATTCCCAGTCCACAATGTGGGATATCTGACTTGATAGGGAATGTCTGCCTGCGCATTTTCCAATCTCCCTGTCACTGTCATTAAAGGGACTTTCAGTGTTAAATTGTGCTCACAGGACCAAATTCAAGGAGTTCAGGAGTCTTTCCAGTAATTGCAAAGGATTTTAGGCCAAACATTTTGACCTGCACTTTTCAAACAGATTTCAAGGGCTGATTATTAGTCAAGCACTGGATATTTACAACAGAGTCATCCTACCTTCTGAAAATCTGACTCTTTAACCCCATGTGGCTCTAGAATTTAACCTCTTTTGAACAGTTGCTTCATAACAGGGATCTATTTTACTGTTCCTTATGTAACCAAAGTATTTCTACCTAAGATCGAAATGAAAAACATTATACATTTTGCTGAGTGCTTACCAGACCAGCAAGTGTCTCATGTCCCAGAAGTAATATTGACCTCTTCCAGAGCTGCATTTTCTATCTGCACAGCATGCTTCTCATGAATTTTGCTTTGTAGTTGAGTACTGAAATTGCATGTCATCACTACGATTCTTCCCTATAGAATGACTTTCAAAACAAGTAATGGAAATCTTCCTTGCAGATAAGAGACCCATAATTGACTTAGAAGAGGAACATTTGTATTTTACCCTTGTACCTGGTAAACTTCCTGGCACTTTTTGCTTGCAGCATAGATAGCGCAGTGATAGGAGCTGTTTCAGAAATCCAATGCTTCAACTTCAGTGCTCCCGTGTGGGATTTCATAGCATTTATGTCAAGCTGGTTGAGAGGTAGTGGCAGCTCAGCAGTTATTCTAGAAAAATATTCAGGAGGACAAAAAAATTATGCAATGGGGAAAATCTCTCTGTAGTTTAAAGCTAGGGTTTTGATTTTACTCTCATTTGCATCAGAAAAAGTTTTTTTTAAAGTGGCAGGAAAGTCGAAGGAGTGACTTTGCTATAAAGCTACAGTCATCCATTTGAGTTTCCACACAGCAACAATCCCTCATGTGTTCCTGTGATGGATGGTATTGGCCCAGTGCTGAGTATAAGGGAAAAATGGGGAACTAGGACAACACATTCACCAGCTGAATGACCTGAAATCCACCACATATTTTCAATGAATTAAGCTAAAGATTAAATTATATATATTTACTTCAGAAATGTGAATATGAAACAAAGCTATAAAGATTTTGTTTAGTTTTGATTAGTCGTGCACTGTCAATTACTTTTCAATACTTTGTTTGTTGTAATTTAAGATATTTTTACTTGCTGATTCTCACTTATTTTTAGAGCAGCATAAAGAAATTCTGATTTTCATCTTTTGGCAATGTATGACCAAACCCTGCCACGGTGCTTCACTCTTAAATTATCACCAGTCTCTTATCTTGAGGGACACTCCTTATTTTAAAGGACATCTCTCTTCCCATTTGTTTCACGTGTAGCAGGAACTCCCAAACAGTCAAACTTTTGCAGAGCCAGCTGAGTAATCACTGATTGCATTTTGTTTCCCTGTTTTCTCAGTCTTTCCACAAAATCAAACCACAGATAGATAAAGCAGTGAGGAGACAGAATTTCCTTCTGCGATTCCTAAAATTGCATTGAATTACATTTCTGAAATACAGAGTGAACATACCTGCATGTAGCCACATGTCACACTTTAATTCAGACCTCTACTTTTAATTTATATTCTAAGTAAGGTAACCATATTCCAGGAAAAAAGAAATCTAAAATGTTTATTAATATCTATGCAAACAGCAAAGACTCCCACTTACAGATATGACCACTATATGCAAGTTAGATCTTTCAAACACAGGGACAAAGCAGCTCTTTTGAGCAGAGACTAAAGCTTTTTAAGTCTAGTCCTCTCTGGGCACTTGAGAAGCCATCACCCAGGACCTGTGGGGACGTCAGACATGCAGGGCTTCGCCACACTGCTGCACTGGCTGCTCCAAACCGCAGGGAGAGAAGAGGGAGGGCCTCAGCATCAAGCCATGCAACCGGACAAAGAATAAGAAACAAGGTCTGTTTGACCTCTGGAAGAGGACAGGGTTACAGAGATCACCTTAAAAAAGCAAAATCTAGATCTCCTTAGATTCTACATGGAAAGGTCTGTGGGAGAAGCCACCAGTCACAGCAAATAACAAAAATAAAGGAAACATTATTTTTTAATTTAGAGGCTTAAAATGATCAGTCCTGCACATGCTGAAGTTTAGGACATGAAGCATCCACTGAAGAGCAAGGTACAGCAGAGGACCTTTACAGAATAAAAGCTCTTATCTAAAAACATGCCACGGAAAAGCAAGAGAGACAGAAAGAAGTATCATGCGAAGACATGCATTAACTCTTAGTATCTGACTGCACAGCTGTATTTCTAAATGAAGTAATCCTCAGCTGGTTGAGATGTCTTCTCTGAAAAAAAAAAAAAAGAAAAAAAAAAAGAAAAATACGATGTTGACTTTTAAGGCAACGCAAACTCCACAGAGAAATGAACCTAAAGGCTGGCTGTGGATGATGTGCAGGAGAGCTAGGAGGCATTCAGAGATCAACAGAGGTTCTGTGGCTGAACAAGGTGTCCCCATCAGGAAGGTGGCTCCTGCAGGGGCCAGCCCTACCCAGCTTGACACCTCCATAAGGAAATCCCCTGCGGCAACACCAGCATAAGCCTCAGCTGGATCTTCAGGTGAGGAGCACTCAGGGAGATCACATCCAGCCACTCACTCTCCCATAAGCATCAGCTCCTGATCCACTTCCAGCACTGGAGCTGCACCTCATCTTCCCACAAACTCTGTGTTGGCCCAGGAGTCTCAATCCAGTTTCACGCTCTAACTTTTTACATCCACAGCTATGTTGTGTGCAACTGTAGAAAGTGTCTTTCTCGTGACGTAAAAACACCTGAATAGCATGCAGACAATTTTTCAATATTGATTTCCTCCAGGTTCAAAATAACATCCGCATTTTATTTCATGTCAAAGCGTTGTTGTTTGTTTAAAAATCAAATCAAAAATGCACTGAAATGAAGCAAAACTGGTAAGTGCCACTTGGAATAATAAACTAGGTTTGTGATAGTTGTGTGTTTAAGGATAGCAAAAATATTTACTTTCAGAGGAAAAAAATCTGTTCACACTAAATGTCACTTGAAGTAAAATATTTTACTTTACTTTTGGTTTATTTTCATGGCTCTAATTCCATGAGCCCTTTTCTCCTTATATTCCAATTAGTTGGTTCAAAAGTATCTCTAAGTTGATTAAAAAGCAATCTCTGAGGTGCTGCTGTGTTGTGTCTGCCTTGTTAACTGACAACTGGGCATATAGAGAGGTATCGAAGGGGGAAAGGAATATAACATGTATAGCTACCTGCAATTCACATTAAAACTCGTCTATTTTCCATATAAAATTTCCGAACATCACTCTTAATGGTGCAACTCTAACTTCATCCTGAAGAAGAACAGGGAATCACACAGTCTGCATTCTCAATACAGAACATGTTTGCCCCCAAATGATCTTTTACTTGCTGCTTTCTTCGGCTGTATTTGCTGTTCGTTCTCTCCACAGTCCTGGCGATCCAGCTTCAGATTCTGTGAGAGTAAAATATTGCATGATGAGAGAAAACAATCTTTTTAACAACAAAGTGCACGTGAAATCATCGTTAGGACCTCTGCGGGTCTGATTCTCATCTCTGCTGACTCCAACTGAGCAACTTCTGCTGGTGCAAACAAAACCGAAATCCAGTAAAGTATCTCCGTAAGATACTTGAGATCTCCGTAAGATACTTGAGATCTCCGTAAGAGATCTTGAGAGCTCATTACTTCGGGATATGATTTGTTTTCCCCTGTATTGGACTAAATTAGCAAGCCCTCTTCCCGCAAATAATTTGCCTGCCTGTGCTGAGTACACAGGAATTGCTTGTTCCCCCTCGTGGGCCGTTAACATTTCTATGACAGCCTACATCGTGGTATTTTAATTTGGATAGCATTGAGCTGAACACAAGGCTTAATACTTGTCATAGCATCCCCAGCAGAACTTGACACCTACCTCCACTCTATTCTTGTGCCTTTTGGCATTTGCAATCAATATTTGTCTTGTTTGTCAGCCTGCTGCCATCAAGCTCGTTCATTACAAATCCACCCTGTAAAGAAACATTATGCAACAAAATTTGCTGTGAGTCTTACTTGTCCTAACAGTGATCCGGTAAAACAGCAAACCCAGTTTGCTATAATTTAGATAGGAGGGATGTTTCTCCTTCTAATTTAACAAACTTGAAAAAGTGCGCAGACTTTTGTTTTCCCCTTCAGTCATCTTCTCTTCCTAGTTCTTATGTAGCAGCAGAGAGGTGCCCAAACTTTTGCCCAAGTTATGCCTCATATCCTCTCATAAGGGCTTTCCAGAAGCACACAGCACTGCCAGTTTTCAACTTGTGACCAGATGTGTGCTTGTCCCAGAGCCAATGAGCACTTCTGATAGCCATTCATCCAGCCCTCATTGTGACATACTGTTATCTAATGAGCTGCTTGTTCATCTTTGAATGGTACAACTGCAACGTGGTCATGGGGAGGTGTACGTGTTGGGTCATGCTGCCATGGGCCACTGAGGGAACAGGGCAGAAAGGAATCAGCCGTCAGACAGCTGAACTGTTTGTGCAGACTGGATTTCGACCACTCTTCCCAGCAGCACAATGTCAGGTCCCAGTTTTGCAAGGAGAGAACATTTAACTTCTTGCACACACTTCTTCTCAACAAGCCACTCCAGGTGCCTCCCTAGACTGCTTAAAGAATGTCCAGAAGGCTTCCCATGTGGGCAGCTATGAGTTAATTGCCTCAGCGCAGAGGGAGGCTTAGCTATTGAAAATAAAATAATCTAAAAAACCTATTAAAAACTGGGAAGAGGAAAGGGCAGTTCTGCATTGGAGACTGATTTAAATATATTTTATTCTCTGGAGCTCAGCCACTTGTAAAGACAATACCTGCTCAATCTTTCCAAATTTAAGATACTAATCCTTACGAAAATTATGGGTATCCTCATAAAAAACTATACATCAGATCCTGCCCTTCTCTAGATTGATGTAGAACCACTGAGGATCCATATCATCTTTGCTGTACCCATACATCTTAAAAAATCATGTTTTACCTCCTCCTATACTGTGAAACCATACATTCAGAGCAGTAGTTGTCTCTCATGTCCTCCCACTAGTCAGTGTGAACGTTTACCACTCTCAACCAAAAGCTGTAGCTATGAATGCTATCCTGCTGCACCAGTGAAATCTTCTGGATCAACAAAACTCATCTCAAAAATGTGAAATTCTGCTTTTGTAACAAATACAGCACTGTCGAAAGGATCAAAAAGCAGTCAAAGATTAGAGTGAAAGACAATAGCATAGGTAAATTGGAAATGTAGTAGACTCAATAGTGAATTAAATCCCCTTCACCTCCTCCATTCTTTCCCAGATAGGTGGAAAATAAGAAGAGCATATAACAAAGCAACCATTGCTTCTTGTAAGAACCAAAATACTCACAATGGTGCAGCAAAACTGCAGTGCACCGATACTGAAAGTGCAGAAGATTATTACTATATACAGAAAGAACTAGTCAATCCTGAGGGCTGGCATAAACTGTGAAAGAACCTAATGTGTGTTTGAAACACACAGTGAGAACTTCTGCTGTGAGCTGCAGCCTTAGCAATCGGAAGCAAAGAAAGAGGAAAAGAATCTGCATGTAGTGATCAAGCACAGTGAAAACCATAAGGCTTCAGTGTGATACGAACTTGGAAAGATCAGTTCCAGAAGCCATTGCCAACATGTGCAGGAAGAGGAACCTTCAACTAGAAAACAAGTAGTGCATGTAGAATGAAAAGGTGGATAGTGGCTTTAAATTAGCACTGAAAACTGGAAGTGTTTCTGAATCACTGACATTTTTGAATAATTTTTCAATAGAATATGTGAAGGCAAAAATGGAATAAAATAAGTATTTTTTAATATGATATTGACCAATTTACAGAAGCAAGGTTCTTAGTTTGGATTCAAGCAGTTCTGTCTGGATGCCCAAGGTTTGTAATCAGGAAGCTTTGTGTTAACAGAAGAAATTTTTTCTCCAAAGCACCTGTAAAGTGGGTTGGAATGACTCAGTTCCGCACTTTTGTTACTCAGCCAAAATTCCTTTCCCTCTCTGCCCCTTCATTCCTTTGTGCTGCAGATCTGTCACATGGGGCCCTAGGGATGCAGAGGATACCTGCAAGTGACTGAGGAGCAGCTAATGAGATCCGGGTGGGGCCAGGACCAACAGCGGCCCAGCCACACTTATAAAAGAAGCCCATAGGGAGAGCTAGTGACCAAGAGGTAGTGTGTCAGCAAGGGTGTGGTGTGGAAGGGTGCTGAAGCTCTGCCAGCTCGACCAGGGAGCAATGGTACATTAGGAAACATTTCTTCATGGAAAGGATTGTCAAGCATTGAAGAGGCTGCCCAGGGAAGTGGTTGAGTCACCATCCCTGGGGGTATTGAAAAGGCTTGTAGACATGAGGCTTAGGGACATGGTTTAGTGGTGGGCTTGGCAGTGCTAGGGTAATGATTGGACTTGATGATCTTAAAGGTCTTTTCCAACCTAAATAATGTTATGACTCTCCGATTCTATGAAGTGCACTCACTGCAGTACATGCAGGAGTCAGCCCATATCCAGCCTGGTAAGAAGTTCTTGCTGTAAATAACTGAAGGGATTAACGACATGGAGTGTCATGCTCAGCAGTGTCAGGCTTAGACCATTAATCTAACACATGCTTCACTAAGACATGGAGCCTGTTATGGGTAAAATTTAACGTGAATATTTATCGATCACTGCAATACTTCTGTATTATTTTTAATTGCTAGTTTTCTTTGCAATTATAGTCACTAGAGCTGTGAAATAAGAAAACAACTAAGTAAAACTGGAACATCAGTTCAACTAATTAAAGTTTAAATTAGTGCCATCTCCGTGCCTTTTGCAGTTATTTACCACTCTAATACCTACAACAATAAAATCAAATTTAATCCATGAATCACACTGGATTATCTAGTGATAATCACAGCAATAAAGGAAAATGATACACAGTGGGAACTTGGTTCTCAGTACCAAACAAGCTATCAGCAATAAAATTCTAATGAATAATACACTTCATTACAGCCAAAATGCTGCTCCCCATCAAGAGTGCCATCAAATTATACATTACTGGCAATGGTATCTGAAAAGATGTATAATGGACATGAAATTCCAAGAAAAAGGTTGAGTTATTATCTGTATGTTGTTATTGCTGAAACATGATCATTTCACCTTTAGAAAGCAAAGAGCTCTACAACAGCAAGACTGAACTCTTTAAATAGTTCCCTGCATGTGGGAAAGTAAGTATAACCAAAACAGTGGATGATAAGAGTCAGTGTGTCGTGCTGGGTTTCTTCTCTTTCATTCATATTTAATTTTTCCTTTTAATTCTGGGATAAGTCAGGCTTCTTACAGATTTTTCCTCTCAACATAGAGGCCAAAAACCAAGCCTGCCAGAGGCTAAGATAATCTCTTGGCAACAGTGTCAGACTCCATTTTGTTCATTCTCCAACGAGTCCCATTATTTAGCAATTTTGAATGGACTATTTCCTAGCTTCAGCTAGACAGGATGAAGGTTATCCCACTGCCTTATCCCCTACTTTACTGCCCAGAGGTTAGGGTGTTTTTAACAAAGACAAAATGTAAGCCTCTCAGCGCTGGAGTACCTGAAACACCGCAGTCCCCATGCTGGGAGCTGTTTAGCCCTTGTTAACTTATTTCCAAGTGGATACTTCAGGACGTTTGCTGATTAGTGTGTATAGTCTTCAAATCATCCCTGAGCACTTAAGTCTCCCCATGCACATCCTGAAAGGATGAAGACACTTCCAGAAAAGGGATGAGATTTGTCACATCCTTTTGCATCGTTACTCCAGTAGCTACTAGCTTTAAACAAGCTCCTTACTCACCATACATCTTTAGGTCACCCATCTGAAGGGCTTAATTTTCCAGATGCATTGCAGTCTGAGTTTTGAATTCCACTTGAGCTTTTTTTTTTCTTCATTGGGAAGTACGCTGCAAACAACTGTAAGACAAATACAAAGCACTTCTTTCTTATCTGCTATAACTGATGTTTTATGACAAAGAAATGAGCAATGTATCACTCTTTAGACAGTTAGCTAAACTGGTGATGGAACAATCTCCATGCTTATAAGGAGGATTTGACCTCAATTAATGAATTATATTTTAAGCCATTACAGAACACATCTCCTACTGTGAATTACCAAACTAATGAGGTGCAAAAGTGACAAAATCTTAATTATCCCAAGAGCTGTGACAATTTTAATGAGGCAAACTGAGCACAGAGGAGAAGGCAGTATCACATGTCTTTCCTCTCTCTTTTGGGAATTACCTCTTTCAGGATCTGGCATAAGAGGAGTGATTGTGCAGATTGTTACACTGTTGGGTTATATTCTCTAATCACAGTGGGCATTTGTAGGAAGTTAAATTCAGAGTAAGAGAACACAAAAGCTGCTCATTAGGAAAATGCCTGCTATGCCCTTCATGTAGGAGTTAAGAGAGACGAGCACAGAAACTGCTATGTATATCAAATCCCACTGCAGAACACTGCCAGCCTGCCTGCTGGGGAAAGGGTCCTATGGCAACACCTGGCTGCCTTCTCCGGTCCATTGACCGCAGAGAGCTGAAGGTGGTGGCACTCCTCAGGTCCAACAGCTGTGTGGAAGGACTTGGGTCACCTGCCCAGCTGGTGGGAATTTATAGTTCACCTCCTGATTTACCCTGATTCCTGATGAGTTTGGCAAGTTTCTTTGGATGGGGCTTTGAATGCAGGGGAGGTGCATGTGGTAGAGGCTGAATATCAACACGCTGAAAAATTGCTGCTCAGCGTGCTGGGTTAAATCATTCTCCCACTTAGAACTTATCAGGAAAATCTGTATTACTGTAGAAAGTTATTTATTTGGCAGAACTGAAAGGTTCTTGTGTAAAAATATGCCAGTTTTTATGAAGAGAGTTTTTTTCAGGTTCAGCAATGGAAAACCAGGGGTGAATGAAGACCCAACTCCAACAGCGAAAGTTTAGAGCTGACTGCTGGGACGTACAAGGCTGGATCCCTGCCTCAGCCCCTCCAGCCCTGTTCAAAGAGACACACACATCTCTCTCCACTCCTTGGGACTCAGGCCTGCGCCAAGCTTCACCCAAGGTTTCTTCTTTGTTTTGTGCTGACTTCATGCCAGCCTTATGGTAATTAGGGACTTAGATTTCTTTTTCTTTAGGGCTGTTCGCATCACATTTTGCCGAACTAAGTATCAAAGTTGGAAAGAACAAACACCAAAAAAATGAAAGGGTGCTGAATTTCTTTATGTACTCAAATGAGCAAGAAGTGATTTTCAGACAGAATCTGTGCTACATAATAAATAAATAAAATAATATTTCACTATAGGATTATATTAAGGAAAAGAACATGCAAAAAGCTCCATATTTATTACTAAACCAGAAATATTTCTCATGTGTTCCCTAGGGAAACAAAGTATCTTTATAGTTCATTCCTTTATCAGAAAATTGAAGCAATTTGTAACATAAACTTACCCACTCTGAAGATTTAACAAGACTTTTGTTTGTGCATTTTCTTTAATATAATTTCTAAAACCTACATGTACCATACAATTTATACAAATAGCTCCTAGGGTTGAACTCATTTGATCAGCAAAATGAATTATCACATGCAAACTGAGAGAAAACTTAGTTGCTGACTGTAATCACTCTGATTGATAGTGGATTTCAGTCCTGCTATTTTTGCTAATGGTTCTAGCGTACATAGCACAAATGGGCTGATAAATGACAGATGTTTAGATAAATACTCCTCTATCAGACTAAAAGCTTAGCCATTGAACTCAATTAGAAAGAAAATATATCCTAACCTTCACTCTTAAAAACACAGAACCAAAACCTAAAAATACATTTTGTCTGAGGAAGAGATTTAATTCATTGTTTGATTTTGGTTTTGTTTCAATCTCCTTGACTGTTATAACTATAAAAACACTTATCATAACTTAACAGGCAAAATCTTGAAGGAAGGGGAAAGTTGGGAAACTGTCAATTGATAAAAATAAATAGAAAAATAAAAGAAAAAATCTAATTTTTTAAATTCAATCTAATATAAAGGTCTTTTCTGAACCTTGTGAAACAAAACTCAAAAAAGTATTTGCTAAATCCTTTTGCAATTTCAAGGCAAAGAAGATGCACATCAAAGACAAAGATAATCTCTAATTATCACAACTAACTTTCCCAAGTCTAATTATTCCTGCTAAGACAACTCATTACTTCTTTTGATCCTCTTGAAGTAGTAGGGAGAAAGCTTAAGATATATTGTTCTTTATCAAAAAGGAATTGAAATGTAATTTTCTTGATCTATTCCCAGTGGATTGAGAATCAAAACTAAAATTCTCCAAGCAACATACAATCTTAGAGAGCAATGTCATCTTGTATCAGAATTTAAAAAAGAAAAAATCATCTAAAAAGATTACAGAATTTCACTGCATTGTGTTGTTTCAGAGCCAGCAAGGTGGTGTCCAGCACAGCAAGCCAACATCCTTTTCCCCTTGCTGGGGAAAATACCAGAAAGCCAATCAGCCCGGGACACAGCTAAGACAGACTGCATACACTGCTGCTTTCTGGCTACTAGTGCAGGTGGTCAGCAGAGCACAGAATCTCAGGCATAGGCCGTGATGGAGCCTCCTGCCTCCACAGCAGCCCACCTGGCTGGGAGCAACAGGGTAGAGGAGCACCAAAACTTCCCCACGTAGGTGGAGAGGAAAAGAAACTCCAGGAAACCTGGGAAGACCGGAAACACATGAGGCAGTGGACAGGGACAGGGCACCTGTCTTCTCAACTGATTTTATTTGAAAGTTTGGACAGAATCAATAAATTCTCATGAAGCACTTTGGTTTTATCAGATTGGTATTTTTCAGTGAGCATTGCTGAGGTAAGGAAAACATGCAGGTTGAGCAGGAAGAGAAGTCACCACGGGCTGTGATATTCTTATAATGCTTTACACAGTTTGGCAGAGAGCATGTTCTAACTCTACTGCCTTAACAGTGAGTCTCCAAAAGAAAAGAAATATTCCTCTTTACATCCATTTGACCTCAGTTTGTGACATCAATTACAAAGTGAGGACCGGACAGCATACATATGTACTATCATGCCAGTATCTTTGAGCATGAGCCAAGCTGGACATTCTGCTTACTTCTTGCAGTCTGAGTTTCATATTGGCAGAAATGTCATCTCTCAGCTTCCCTGGAGAAGACAGTGGATGAGGAAGGAAACAGAAGGTAGAGGTGCCTATCAAGTAATATATATATATTTTTTTTTTTTTTTTTCAACCCTGAAAGCAAAGTAACTTACCCTTGTGCTGGTGATAGCTGCTGGTTCTCTCCTCTGCCAATATCCTGCCCTCTTGAAGTCTGTCAGCTTTGGGCAGGATCCTCTGCAGTCTGTCCTGTGGCAGGGCGCTCCTATCAAGCCATGGGAGGAGGCAGCAAGGGACTACAGATCTCCTTGTAATGTCAGAATTTATTTTTCCCTAGTGTAAAGTCTTTATAATTAGATCTAAACTGGACATGTCAAACTTGCTATAATAATTAAATCAATACAAGTACTCATCAGGCTTACTGTTAGGATCAGTAATTTAGAAAGCTTAGTATGGATACAGGTGCCTCAGTTTAGGAGACCTGTAAAGGGAAAGAAAAGGATCAGCACACATTTTCCCATGGTAAATAAAAACACATTCATATCTAAGAATACCCATGAAATGCCATAGATTATTACAGAAAGTATGCAACCCCTTCATTAATACATGAAAAAGATTCTTGAATTTGTACACTAATCAAGATAAGTACACCCATGTGAAGTTATTTTTTACGTATGAAGAATATAACATCAGATCATAATTATTCAGGGGCATCTCACAGTTCATTTACCTTTTGTGACACGAAGAAGAAGGTAGCCTTTGAGTTTATGTAAATATACACAGTCACTTACAAAGAGACTTAGCAGGAAATTTAGTCTAAACCCAGCACAAGGCTACTACTCCAGTGGGTGATGATTACCTCATTCTGAAGAGCACTTCTGTCCTCTGGAGAGGAAAAGTGCTATGTAAATAATATCATTTTATGATGATGGTTCCTGTTTTGTAGTAACAACCAGTCTTATTTCTTTTCTTTTCATGTAATCATGTGTTTTCTCTGTGTGAGCTACACAGCATCTGCAGATTCTAACTTTGAGAGGTCAGGGATTTGACACAGTCTGCTTCTGTGGGAGGTTTTTCTCAATTTGCATATGCTGGTATTGGCCTTTTCCTGCAGCCTAAGTAAGTGAGTCCAATTAAGGAGCCCTGCTGTGATCGATAAACACTGGAATTGTTGCAAGCATTTGGGGAATGAGATATGAGGCTTTCCAGCATGGAGCTTGTTTGGAGCTTGTTTGAAATGGAACAGAATGCAGTTGCTGAAAAGCCTATTTCTATAAAGGAAATGTCTGTTTATTAAAAAATATTGTGACTTGGGACTTTTTTTTTCTTTTATCATTTGAAAGATGTCACTCTTATGGCTGATGAAAGACTTTTTCAGTGCACTGTATGTTTGTAACAAATCGGGAACCAAATAAGAGGGCATATTAAAATGAGCTTGACAATAGCTTTTGGAAGGCCATTTAAATGCATTACCATATCCTCCAGTGTGAAAAAAAAATATTTCTAGCAATCATCTAACCTTTTTTGCTATTTGTTTTAACTATTCATTATAGCTACTAGCATGAATGGCATATTATGAAAGGACCAAATTGTTCAGCAATTGTAAGGATCAGACTTGTGTAAAATAAAGAAGGATAAGATTTTTTTCTTGTTTGTTCAAGAAAACTAAGTTCATTAATGTAATCCATGTTATCCTATGAAAAGATAGTAAGCTACATGGCTATGGGAGCCATATTTTCACTGTATTTTCAAGATATAGATTGCCTTCAGAAAAAGTCATAGCAGAATCATAGATTTGTTGGAACTCTGTCTGCACTGTACTTTTGGGCTTATGGAGGGGTATTTAAATTACCACATCTTTAGGTGGACTCTACACCCAAACCCTAAAGTCAGTAAGGGAAAAGATATGGCTGTTTTTACTACCAACAGACATATTTTTTAGATATTTAAAGATACAAGGCACAGAAATCAAAAGTAGAAGAATTTCAAGCAGCACAGAGCTCCTCTCAGGCCCCCTGCAAAGGATCAATTAATCATGCACAAATTCATACAGAATAAGCTTAGTTCAGCTTTTAAATTAATTCTAATGTTTTGTACACCTCCATCTACCTACCTGTGCATACATCTTTTCAAACTGCTTCTCCCAAGTGCCTGTGTATCACCTCCAGTAATGACATCAATAAATCTCAGAGATGATAGTTAGGAATCTCCCTGATGTCACTGTAAGTGATTCACTCTCCAGCAAGGACTGGTAGCCAACTAGCTGTCAAGCTGCTGCTGATTGCTTTAGCACAATGGAATAGGAAAGAATAAGCTTAGGAGAAATGGTTTAAATAAATCTCTTAAGTGTCATGAATACATTTTGCCAACAGATGACAATGTAACGTATGACAACTAATGGCATTAAAGAAATTGCACTTCAGGAGGCCAGATCCTCAGCCTTGGTGCAGTTTCTGTAGAGCTTTGATAGTACTGAACAAAAAAATTGCCTGAAGTGCAGTACATGCTTTTAGCAGGAGGGAGTATCTCTAGCCAAGACAATGCTGCAGTAAGTCCTTTCAGCTTTGCTATTTAGTTTGGAAAGTCCTAACATGGCATCTTCAATGTAAATCTAACATAAATCAGTCAGACCCTGGTTATCATCATTCATCTGACTGAGAATCTCAGGCCATTTTCCTCGGGTTAGTGTTGTTCTTAGTCACCTTTTATGGAGTGGGAAACAAATGCAGGGACAAGTGTACAATATCCCCTCTGGACCACAACATACTTTAGAAATTATATCCAGCTTTGGTTAAAAACACAGCCCTCACCCTGCTCTAACAACTTCGTTCCTTTTCACTCCCACTGGACAAATGGCTTGAAGTGTTACCAACATTATTTATTGGGGTAAATATTCTGTTATAGCTTACAAACCAAGTTCTGCAAGACACATCTGTGAACTCCGTACAAGACCAGTGTCATCCTGTAGATCAATTATCCAGCCACCACCGATCATCTCCCGAGCAGAGAGGTAAATTGGCTGACAAAAATCTGACACAAGCCTTTTCCTTGGTGCGATGCCATCACCACATCTTGTTCAGTCAAGGAAGACGATCATTTGCTGCTCCTGAAACAGGTGAGAGAAAATAGGCAGAGCAGAACTTAATTTCTTGCTCTACCAGCTGGTCAGCCCTGTCAAAAACTGAGACACCTGTGGGCATATTGCAGCAGAGCCTGATCTCAGCCAGATGGACTCGAGATTAGCTGCTTCCAGAATGAATTTTCACATAAATCTTGACCGAGTCC
Organism: Tauraco erythrolophus; assembly: GCF_009769465.1. NCBI lineage: Eukaryota > Metazoa > Chordata > Aves > Musophagiformes > Musophagidae > Tauraco > Tauraco erythrolophus. The sequence continues at coordinate 89,015,158 of NC_141466.1, read as the reverse complement.
CATTTTAACCAAACAAGTCCTAAACTAAAATCCCCTTATGCAATCTAGGCCAAGACACCCCTCCTTTGGGCAAGAAAAAGTAAACAAAGCACGGCTTCCTTCACTTCCATTTTGCCAAGAGAGAGCTTTCTCCTTTGGCAGCAGCTGAGCACAACCGACTCTGGCAGCACCGCGGCCAGGAGGGCACACAGCTCGTGACCAGGTCTGCTGTGACAGAGCAAAGCACTTCTGGCAGGCATCGTTATCCAACACTCTTATTTTTCTGGCTGCATATTGCAAAACTGATACTTCTAAGAAGATAGACTGCTAAACAGCCCAGGCTGCCTACAGGAACATCAGCATCTTATGCAAGGGAAGGAAGTAGCTACAAAACAGCACCCTAACTACTGCTAGAAAAGCCTGGATGGGGGGTTTTGAAGGGAATATCTGCCTGGCCCTAGTCAGAAAGACTGTATGTTTGGGCCGTGTGAGCACTGGAAACAATGTGAGGACTTTCATTCAGAGTTCTGCCCCAGCTATTCCGCAGCACTAGCAAGGGCAAGAGCTCTGTTCATTCAGCCATGATTTGGAGCAGATTTTAAAGACTTCCCCTTCTCCATCACCTTCTTCCCTTTATTTCACCACTCTTCAATCACTCTGACAACCACTATTTTTGAGACTACGTTGAGAGCCGTGAGAGAACCCATCCAACTTAAAAATAACTTTTTACTGTTACTGCTTTGCTGTTATTTTTCAAACCTGGAGCAGTTCCCAAACAGATTCTTTGATTTTATTCTTATTTAAAAGTTAGGCTACTTTTAACTTTTTATGAAGATAAAAAATTAAGATAAATGCAAAGTAATTCTACTCTCAAATCAATATAAAATCAAAGTCATACTAACAAATCAAACACATTACTCTTGAAGTTATATAAATGTTGAGAAAGTAGCTCACTGTAAATAACAGTTAAAGAATTTAACTAACAGCTTAACACTGAGGCCAAAACTATTATTTGATATCTAAACCATGACCTTATTACCAATTATAATGTTTCAATTTGCATTCAGTAACTAACCTTTTCTTGCCTATACTCCAGCCTTCTAGTGACATAATGTTCACTTTGACAGAAGGCTCTTGATAAACATGCTTGATAACTCTTACTTGTCAGAAATTAAGGATGACAGATTCAAGTGTCTCAAATCCTTAAGCTATAGCAAACACTTCAGTGAATAACTTTTTTCAACTACTTTCAAGCTTTTCTAAAACTGAGAAACAATCTCTCAAGCAACATCTTCCTTATGGAACATCAACATTGAAAGCAAACTCTTGTTAGAAGCTAAAATGCTGAAGGGAAAGTGTGCCTTGAATATTCTGCTCAGCAGATTTCCCTATTCTCTCCCTCCTCACAACACAGGTATCGAGTTTGATTTGATCCAGTGCATTTCCAATGAGATATTCCCTGGCCAGGGATCAGTGTAGCTCTGAGCTGACCATGGGAGCTACACATGTAATGGAGAAGTGTGTGCCGCACTGACTGTTACTCACCTGCCTGGAAACCCACACCTGCCTAAGTCATTTGCAGCCTGAAAAGTCTCATCTAAGAGAGTATTTTTTAAATTTTTTGTTATATATTTTTAAATTTTTTTGTTATATATTTTTTTATTTTAAAAAGACTATCTTTAAAAGATATGGTGTCTCAAAACAGAAAAGGTCATACTAAATAAATTATTAATAAACTTTAGTGGAAATTGTCACAATCTGTGATCTGGAAACAAGCTATTCTTCATTCTGCATCCCCACATTGCCACAGGCCCTGTGATCTGCCCCTTCCCTTCCTCTGTCCAGGTTAAATTCTTCATCCCTTTGCATGGCGCTACTATACTAACACTGATAGAAAAAATAGGCACAAATGTGCAACTCCTTATCAATTATGTGGTAGATAATAAAAGTCTCTACAGCCTGACAGAAACACTAGACAAGTTAATGGAAGAGTGTGATATATGATATAAAAGCAACATCATCAAGCTCAAGAATTCTAAGCTAGGTGAATATCAGGAGAGAAATACACTTGAATTGCTCTTTATATTTTCTAGGTATCAGATTGCAGCTGTTCTTACATTCTTAGGTTACGTTCTCATGCGACAGGTCTAAGTAGTTAAATACTGGTTAAGATTGTGAATACAGAGACCTTGATCTCCTTTGTCACTAGAAAAAATAGTCAACAGCATCTATTATTCTTGTACTAAGCTGCAATGAAAGAAAAGTATTTCATTAAAGTACTAAATCTGCTTTGCATTTTAACTGTACATTGTGATTCCCTGTAAGTGTTGAAGCAGAGAGCTGGCAGAAGAACAGGACTTTCCTGCGCACTGTTCAACGGTGCTAGGGATGACACTTCAGTGGAGGAAACAAAATGTGTAATATCTGCTGTGTGCTTCGCTTATTATTGTCACTGATGTCAAATCCGGTTTCCTTTGGGAAAAACAGAGAGAGAAACACAAAGCATAGAGAAAGCAATGCCAAAGATGACAAAGCAATTTCTGCCTCTTAAACTGTGATATTTTCAACAGAGTTTTTGGAAAAACCTTGACACAGCACAGTTTTAGCAGCCTGCAAGACCTGACCTGACCTTCCCTGGGTCACATGGGTGCTGTTTAAGATATTTTAGTTGTTTACTTTTAGCTACTTTTATGGCCACAGGTTTAAAGAGGTGTTATAAACATTTCAACTCCCATGAGTGCAAAAGCCAGATTTTTTATTAAGTCTACAGTGAGCTTTAGGTCAAGGTGACCAATTAGGAAACAGATAAATCGAATGACAGGTCAAAGGACAAACAAGGGCAAGGACTCAGCTTTCACTTACGTGTGCTATTCGGGACTCTGAAGCAAATGGAGGGGGTAATCAGCAGCGTGATGCAGAATGAAGCAGGCTGCGGCTTCCTGAGGGGTGGAAGAGCAAAGACACACAGTTTTCAGCCCCAGCTCTCTTAGCCTTTCCTCCTATGTCAGATGCTCCAATCTCTTAATCACCTTCATGGCCTGTCACTGGACTCACTTCCCTAAGTCCATACAGATATGTCTTGTACTGAGGAGACCAGAACAGGACCCAGAACTCCAGATGTGTGTCACCAGTGCTGAGCAGAGGTGAAGGATCACCTCCCTCAACCTGCTAGCAACGCTAAGTCTAATGCAGCTCAGGATACAGTTGATCACCCTTGCTGCAAGGACACATTGCTGCTCATGTTCACGTTGCTGTCCACCAGGTCAGACACACGGTCTTTTTATGCAGAGCTGCTTTCCATCAAATAAGTGTGTATAGTTGCATGGGACTTATTCCTCCCCAAATGCAGAACTTGGTTCACCTGCATGACGTTCCTTTCAGCCCAATTCTCTAGCTTGTTGAGGTGCCTCTGAATGGCAACACAAACATCTGGTGTATCAGCCACCTCTCTCATTTTTATATTATCTGTGAACTTGCTGAGGGTACACTCTGTCCCATTGTCCACATCATTAAGATGTTGAACAGTATTGCCACAGTATTGACACCTGGGGAGCACAGCTAAGGACTGGCCTCCAGCTTGTCTTTGTGCTGCTCATCACAGAACTTCTAGCTCCACAGTTCATCAAGTTTTCAATCCACCTCACTGTTCATTTCTCTAGTGCATACTTCATCATTTTTTGAATGTTACACAGACTTGTGCATGTCCAATTTGTTTAAATGCTACTTAACATGGTCCTCTTCCAACAAGAGTAGCAATCCTTGTTCCAGGATCGTGAATGTCACCATCTCACAGTCACTGCAGCCGACGCTGACCCCAGCCTTCACATTCCCTACCAGTTCTTCCTTGTTTGCAAATGAGAGGTCCAGCAGAGCATCTCCCCTTGCCAGCTTCTCCTGCTATATTAGTAAGATGTCCTCAATGCACTGCAGAAACCTGCTGGATTACTTGTATCCTGCTACGTTGCCCTTCCAGTGGTATCAGCACAATGATAAAGTCCACGAGTTGGCTGCCATATTTTCCAGTTGTTAACTACACATGAATTTAGGCATATTGTTAAGAGATAGCTGTGTGTCAATTTGTTTATATAGCCAAGCCCTCTCCATTTTCCTGACTTCTTCAAGCAATTTCTCCCATTTAAAAAACAAAAGTCCTCCCAAACAAAGCCTCCTATATAAGTTCAGTACATGTTGGAAAGAATTTAAAAGTTTTTAGGATGTATGCAGTGATGCAGCTGCTGCATTGCTCCGACATGTATTTAGTCACTCATGATCTGTGGAATGATTTCTTCTTATGGCAAGACAGCTTTGATAGGTCAAGCACATAAAATAAGGAATTGTTGAGTGAGTGTTTTACACCATTTCATAGTTCTCTTTGATTGCTTTGAAGTCTGCATGAATATGACCCAAGAGATGGTTTGAAAATACTGTCAGTGCTGAAATTTAAATAGTAACAATTAATCTCTGTTGCCTGTTGGATAATATAGAAAGCTTACAGTATAGAAATTGAATATGTTTTCATTAATGGAATTCAAATATCAGTCAACATTGAGGCAGTAGTGCTTAGAATTTTGAATTACGCTGCTTACCAAGATACTTACCATTGCAATTCAGTCACATAAATATTTATATTACAGGAAATATTTATTTTGTACTCTTTGTAAATCTACCTTGCTGCTAATTAAAGGATGAGCAAAATAGTTACAAAAATATAGTAAAGCCACCAGCCATTCTCCCAGGTTTCAAGGTGTGTTTGCTGAAGTGCAAAATATTTTTATTGTTGTGCTAGTTTTGGCTTGGGTAGAGTTAATTTTCTTCGTGTAGCTGGTATGGGACTATGTTTTGGATTTGTGCTGGAAACAGTGTTGATAACACAGGGATGTTTTAGTTACTGCTGAGCAGTGCTTATACGGAGTCAAGGCCTTTTCTGCTTCTCACACCACCCCACCCAGCAGGTAGGCTGGGGGCTCACAAGGAGTTGGGAAGGGACACAGACTGGACAGCTGACCCCAAGTGACTAAAGGGATATTCCAGATCATATGACATTATGCTCAGTACATAAAGCTGGGGAAAGAAGAAGGAAGGGGGAGATGTTCTGAGTGATGGCGTTTGTCTTCCCAAGTTACCTTCCAAGTTACTATTACAAGTGATGGAGCCCTGCTTTCCTGGAGAAGGCTGAATGCCTTCCTGCCAATGGGAAGTGGTGAATGAATTCCTTGTTTTGCTTTGCTGGTGTGCATGGCCTTTGCTTCACTTATTAAACTGCCTGTATCTCAACCCACGAGTTTTCTCACGTTTACTCTTCTGATTCCCTCCCTCATCCCACCAGGAGGACAGTGAGTGAGTGGCTGTGTGGTGTTCAGTTGCCAGCTTGGGTTAAACCACTACAATTGTGCACCACTGTTTCTTTTGGTCAGAAGTGAAAAGAGGAGAACTTTATGGAATGTTTCTGGGCCACTTGGATTTCTGGCCACCACCCCAATTAGGTCTATGAAGCTGTCACTGGCTCTTAGCCTCCACCTTAAGGCCAAGCTCTGTGCTCCTGGTGATAAGCAGCCTTCTGCCCTCTGCCTGCCTCCCATGCCTCAAGGCTTTTCGACAATGGATGCTTGGAGCTACACTTACCTGTTCCATTTCCAGGAAAGTGCTAGCTCTTGTAGTTTTGTAGAACTCGAGGCACTCACTTAGGTGAGGGGAAAACTCATGCGGCGTATCAGTTAACAACTCTCTGGGTCCTCTATGTGATCCAGCCGACCAGAAAAAGACTGTTTCCTGGCTCCTTGTGCACTGCTGCTCCCAGTGGTTTTGCTGCTTCACTAACAGAACTCACAAGGCAGAATCTCATCACCAAAGGGACTGCTCTCACCATGAAAGTAGAAAGAGACAAAAAGCTAAATAAATTTATTCTGTTTTCTTAAATGAGGTCAGGCAGTCACAGTCATTAAACTCAGCCAAGGCATTAAAAAGAAGTGAGTTAGTCTCACTGGCCACATCCAATAATGAGAGTTGTGTATAACTAAGATAGACTTCTGAGCCATTTATCACCTTGAAACCTTATCACCATGTCTGTTAAAGTAAAGAGAAACTCCTTCAGTGGCTGTCAGTGAGGCTGTTGTCAACACCATTCAACAAACCTACATCAGCTTCCGTTTTTATTCCCGTCACAAGTTTTGTATAGGAATGCTGACCCAAAAGTCAAAATACAGAAATGACATTTAAGGAAAAAAAAAAAAAAAATCTTATGTCCTGTTAAGCTTTCTTTTTGACCATTATCTTCTATGTACATATTCTTAAGGGAACTTTAAAAACTGGATTTGATTCTTCTATTGAAAATCATAACAAATTGGTCATTGTTCCCACTTACATTTTAAAATGTTATAAAAAGATCTACCAGTAGTAATCATGATGAGTTTCCCCCTAGGCAATCAATCAGGTTTGCAATATAGCTACCAGCTGCTGGAGTAAAAAGTCTTGCCTGCCAGAATGGTATTTATTGATCTGGAATGAAAGACTATGTTCCCTCCATACGTCCTGAAGTTGGCTGATTAAGGACTTAGAGAAGAGAGACTCCTGTTGACCTGGCATCTCTACTACCAGCTGTCCCTCACTGCTGTCTTGTCTCAGATTTCTTATGGGTTTAAAACCAAATCACACCTACTTTAGACAAGTTACAGGCTAGGTTTTGCCTTTTACAATATTTTCCTAGCTTCTGAGAGACTTGGAAATAAAACAAAGGAAAATGAGAAATTACGTTTGTAGTGCAACCTGTCTTGTCCTTTTCAGTAGCATATTAGGACTTAAATGTCAAAAGACTGGACATTCACATATATTCTATAGAAACCATGGATAGCTTCCTTTACATAGTGGATTAATATATATGGTTTAGTACTTTCCACTAGCAACAAGGATGCAGTTTTTCATAGTCTTACTTCAAGATGTTCAACTATGAAAGTCAGCAAAACTGAACTATTTTACATAGTATTTATGTGCTCTGAAGTCCAAGCAAACATGGAACAAAAACACACCCTGAACATTGACTGCTGGGTTCCTGAGGTAAACATCTGGTGTCATATTAGACATGGCATATTTTGTTTAGACTCCAGTTCCACTCAAGGCAGACACAGGTATCTATAAGTCCTGAATGTCTATATCTGGATGCTTGAGTGTTAGCCAAAGGTTTTGAATAATGGAGAATATCCCAGGTGACTCTAGACAATATGTTTAAACAACTCAGCCTCATCTCTTGATTTGACCCACTACACCCATGTCTTGTATTGTTATTATTTTTTTCAATAACTCAGAATGATATAATATAGAATCGTTAAAAGGTTTTTTTTTGCTTCCTACACAATACTGTACAGATATTCGAGGGAAGACGAGTCAAAAATATTTTTTCTTGGCTACTGTTTTCTATTCAGAGACAAATTTCTGGGAATACAGCCATAGTACCTTATTAGAAGAAGTCTTATGCACCTCCTTCTAAATTTCTGTTGGAATTTGTCCAGGTCACAACTGAGAAAGAACTGTGCAAAAAAGGATGTGATTTTTGTCTATTAATTTTGGATGCCAAAAAAATGCTAACTAAAAAATAAAAGCACCATTAAATCCTACAGTTCTGCATAAATATGGCAGGAAAATAAAACCAGGGCTTTTTCACTCTGCCCTGACAACTATTTTATCCAGTACCTTTCTTATTCTGTAACCCAGATGAATCTTCTTGTCTCTTGGGTTCATGCAAAAGTTTTATTTTCTGCAGAATGAAGGCAACTATCTCCTTCCTTGTAAGGCAAAAAGGATTAAAAAAAAAGCAAAAAAGCAAAAAAAACCCTCACTCTTGTTACTGCACCTCAGTTTATGGTCTTTTTCCTTTGAAGGACAGAGATAAGGGGAGTGGATACCACTGGGGAAGAAGAGAAAGAGCTACAGCTCAGCAAGTTAAGCCTGCTGGTCTCCACCATCATGCCTGATGTACCACATTTCATAAATTGCACTCTCAGATCTCCATTTTTAAATGCACTTCAAAAAGCTCAGGACTAGAGCAGAAAGAGTAGAAAGAAGGTAGACTAGTTTGAAACTCATAGTTAAAATAAAAATAAACACTTGCCTAACTTCAAGCCTTTCCCTCCTTCCTGTTCATTGCACTTCTTCATGACAGACACTGTTTTTAAACCTTCATTGCACTGAATTCAGGGAAGTCTCCCCACTTGACAGCAGAGTCAGGATAAAGAGCTACCAAAATATATGTAGGTAATTTTAAGGTATTTCATACCTAGAGTTCATAATTGATTTGGAACATGGGTTCTCTATTTTCTCTTGACATGACAGGAACAACTGTGAATTTACCTCCCTACAAACAGGTCACAGGCACACAGGCAGCACACAGAACCCAGGTCTCCACGCTGAAAAATGCGGACTGTTTTCTGTCAGGTTCTAAAGCCTTCCACTTGCATTGACTGCAAGGACTGACAATCATCAGCATGTCAAAGAATTAACCCCAACTCATCACACTTTTTTGCATTCAAACTTTGATACTTCCACTCAATTATATCAGAAGGAATATCTAAACTTTACTCTTCAAAGGTAATGGTACTCTTATTTACAGACAAGACGGGTGAGAAGTTATTACATTTTAACATTCCATTTGAAAATTATTATTATTCATGGGCTTTAATTTAAAAGAATCTTGAACAAAATCAGAATAAGGGCTATCTAAATCAAATAAACTGCCATGTTGTATATATTTGTAGGGCCATACGTTCTATTGTAATTGCAAATTATTGCAAACATGTCTTCAGGTTACAGAAAGGTATTTCTGTAGGAAGATAAACTGAAATAAAGCTAGATGCAGCTAGAACAGTCCTTGTTTTGTTGTGGATTTTTTTTTTTTTAAATAAGTAAAATGCATCCTTCTTTATTGGCAATAATAATAATAATAGTTCCGACAGTGAAAGTGTAATTCAATTCCCAAAGCATAAATTTTTCCATTTAAAAATAACTGCAACAATTTGACTTCAACACAGGTCTGACAGAGGATTTGGGAGAGGCACATGACCTGCCAGAGTGGAGGCTGGAGGACAAGTAGGATGCCTTCAAGCCATTAGAGTGGCATCAAACACAGTGTTTAAGCAACTGAATTCCACTATGCCACTTAGTGCATCCACCTCAGTGGGAAGGGCTGCTTAAAATATAATATCTTCTCTGAGGTTTGTGATAAATAATAAAGGATATTAAAAGTCCATTAGAAATGAATCAGTGAATTTCTATTGACCTGAAAAGGCATTGAGACCATCTCATAAAAGTCATTGGTGGGCCATATTTGTTGTATTCTGATGTTGCTTCTTAGATTCATTGGCAGAACATAGCTATTTGTCTATATTGCAAGGAACCATTTTTTTTCAGCTGAGTAAATACTGAACAGCTTTTTGTACAAGGGGTTTGCAGACATGAGAGTAGAGGGTTAAAAAACCATGGCTACCAGATTAGATGATCAATTTTCAGTTATCTCAGATTAATGAACAAAACAAATTGGCCAAATTTGAGCATATATTTTCACATCTCTCTATGTGCAAGAATCTTTGAATCAAGGCTGGAAAGCGCAGCTAGTTCACCTTGTCATCTTTTAGCATTCACACGTATAATAAGAAAGGTAAAAAGCCAGGTTGATTTGAAAGAGGCCTTCTCCAACTGTCTGACTTTATCTCCTTATATTACTTTGCATTTGTTATACAGGAAAAATCATTAAGTATTCCCCATATAAATGAATATAAACCATAATCTGTAAATGACCAGAAACACTGAAAAGCATTTTTTTATACACACACCAAAAATTTTTGTAAAAGCCAGGCTATGAAAAATATACGTTATAATCTTTCACAAGTTTTACTCTGGTGCAATTATCTCCAAATAATATTTATTCTTAAAAGTTGAAAACACATACATTAAGCAAGAAACCTCATAATTTATTTCATATTTTATTAGGAATAGATTACTTCAAACCATTTCTTGATCTAATTTTGAAGTCATTGATTTGACAAATGAGTTTCATTTTGTGATGTTTCATAATCTCATCTCAGAATACTAGAAGAATTGCAAACCACTTGATACACAGGCCCGAAAATAACCTAAATACAATGCTTTTAAGAGAGGACAGTGAAAAGAAAATATCACCTGAGTGGTTTAATAATAATGAAAACAAATCGCAAAGCCCTCAGGAAAACTGTAACACTTTGCTCGCTGTTAGTCTTCTGTGTCTTTAGGACTGCAGGAATATTGTATTGGCTGAGAGTAAACATTAACAGTGATCCACTGACAATAGAATAGCAGGTGTTTGAGAAGAAAATGAGAGAGATGCTATCCCGAAGATATATGGTGTAATTTCTCTGTATGAAAAAATTTATTTTAATCCTCTTTCATTCTAGTCCAATAAAAAACCTGGAATTGCTTATATTGTGACAATGGAGGAATACCTCTTGAATACCTCTTCTAAACAAGTGAACTTACTTTATTCTCATGTTTAAAGCTGTGAAATGTAATTATGGCCTATCTATTAATGCTCTTTTTTTTTTTTTTTTTGAAACTTATTAAGTGGGCTAAATTATACTTGTAGGGAAAAGCAATTAAGCAGGCTAGCTACTCATGTTATGAAAGCATTTTCATTGTTCTATTGATTCTGCTTCATTCTATATTTTCTAGTAAAATCAGCTAATTTCCAATATTGCCAGTACTGCCAGCCTGAAAGGTTATCACTACCAGATGATTACCTTCTTTTTTTCAGTCCTTTTCCCCACTATAACCAGTTATCTGGGGAATCGTCTCTCCTCTTTGCCTCATTAAACATTTATTTTTTAAAGAATATAATGAAATATTTATTAAAAATAACATGCTCTTTGCTCTTTTCTTATCTCCTGCAAAGAAGATTCTTTTGTTCTCTTTTCTGACATGAAAAGCACAAGATGCAACTCAGTGGAAATTAACAATTACTCTAGTAATCCCATGTTGTTCTGTGTCACAGGGCTTTGACCTGCAGTGCTCAGTTGACCTTTTCCTCTGTGTTGTCTCCACAGTGAGTCTAAGTGTTACTGATCACATGGCTGGGAAGCGTCAGGTAGAAAGCCGTAATGAAAACAGCATCAGCTCTTTGATATTCTCTTCTCCTACGATGCATAAGCTGTGATTTCTTCATTGTACTCTCAGGGAGCACAGGAATGCTAGAGAAAAGGAATTTCCCTTTCCTCTCCTCTTCTCTCTTCTACTCTCCTTATGTTAACATTTTACTGAATCATCAAATGGAAAATCCAACATGGAATATACCACGTTGGCAGGGTTGGGATGGAATTTCTTCTAGTTGGATTTTGGTAAGATCCAAATTCTGGGACAGTTACAGGGTAATAGTTGAGAAAAGAAACATGGGGAAACTGAGCAGGCTCAGGAAAACAGAGGTGGCCTGCTTGCCTGTAGTCACAGCATGAGGACAAGGAGTAGCTAATCACATGTACTTCTAGCAAAATATCACATCAGCGGAGGAGGCAGAGCAGCAATGAACGTTTCTGCTGGTGGTCCAGATCCCACAGTATTATTCCTTTCCTGATCCCAAGCCTTCAGCTAGGTATATTTGCAATGCTATTTTTTATATAGTTTGGATTTATATGTCACCTCAACAGATTTCAACTAAACTCTTCCCTTTTTGAAATCAGACTACCCCTAGGTAGCAGGAGTAAGGTAATGCACAAATAGCCATCCCTCTCTTCAGTTTCAAATCCCTCCCCTCACTGCTACTTCAGCCCTTGGTTTGCCCAACATGCGAAACTTGAATTTTCTTAGACCTTCCTACAGTCTGTCCACTGCAAACCCCAGGTTATCCCCTCCCAGGCCATTTTTGCAGCCCTCCTCCTTTTGGGAACCTCCCTATATGCCCACAGTCAGTAGAAGAGGAATTAAAAGATCAGGTAGAACACTGTGGTAGTGACTTCCTCCTCAGCACAAAACACCTTGTTTTCTTCCTTTGTAGCAAAATCTGTCTCAGATTTTATCTGTCAGTCTCAGATGTTCATCATAAGTGGTCAGTACTGTCTAGGACACATTGGGTTGGTTGATCAGGAGTGCTTTTCTGAAGTAAATCTCAGGAGCTGGATTCTTTTTGGATTAAACTAACTGGAAAAAAAAACATTCAATACAAACTAGCTGTTAACGGGTATTCTATCCACACCTCCCGACTAGTGCTATTCCAAAGCAGAACCCTTGAAACACAGATATTGTGGACATTTCATTCTCAGTATCAATGGTATCACTTTTCTAATCTGCTCCTACTTGTTTACACTGCCTGTGAAAGGAGACACAGACAAGGTCTATGCAGAGTTTCAGGGCTGTAGGCTAAACAAATTTCTCTTTACTTCAAGAAGAGTCTCGCTGAGGTGGCAATAGATGGAGCGATGAATCTCTTGCAGAAACTGAATGTGTTAACGCTCATTTTTGTGGTTCGCACAACTTGCTAGGAGAGGAAAAGTTGAAGTGTAAGAAAGGAGTTCAAAGATCTGCAGTAATCAGTAACAAAAGCACAAAGTTCAGAGGAACAGTCCTATTGCCCCTTACCTGGGCACATTCAAGCTGTTGGAGAGTGACAACTGTGCTCATCAGCAAAATAAGAAATAGTTCATCAGAATCCAGATTACAGGGAATTCATTCCTTTTCATTTAATACCTAGAAAATCAAAGCAGAAGACTGAGGTTGTCTTTAAGGGAGCTTATTTTATGGGAATAAGACTGGCTACGGAAATCTTGATCTGAGAGCTCCTATAGTGTCAGTGATTACTTTCATTCCAACATACAAATGTTTATGGAAAACAAGATGGTCTCTTCCTCACATTTTTACACAAGACGAAGGCACTCTATGAATTGGCTACTTTTTACAATACAGCCCCACCAAAATCACTAACATTGCTTTCTGCCAATTCATTTCCCTCTGCTGTTCTCTTCACTCCAGCTTTGTTTCCATGTAGTCAGCATGTTTCTCTTCAAAAATCTAGTGTGACAGTTTGACCACGTCTTAAACAAGAAGCATATGTTGTTGAACCTTTCAGCACAGGCAGTAGTTAGCTAAAATAGATAATGTGAAGAGAAATAGTCTGTGTTTCTCCAAGGGAGCTAAGAAACAATTAAAGAGCCTTGACCCCATGAAATTAAAGCATGATTCTTTTCCATTTTATCTGCAGTGCTTCATCTACCATGACCAGATGCTACCATTCTAATCATATGCGGAGACTTAAATCGTATTTGAAGGGGACAAAAAAGAGAAAGGTTAGCCAAAAAGTTAAACATACTAAGGTTATCTTGATTTTAACACTCATATGTTTTGAAAGGAACATGCTATACCACAGTCAGCTTTGGAATTAAGTGTTAATTTCTACAGTTTTAAGGCAAGCAATATAGTAAATGGCTGTTGTGATTGGTCTGAAAGGAAAGTGAAGCTTTAATCAACTTTAAAAAATGAGCTTTGTGTCTACTCTTAGGTGAGTGTCTAAAACTCAAGTACAAAGTGAGCCAAATTCAAATGAAAATGTTATAAAATACTTCTAAATTCAGAACTAATTTTTGGAATGCAATTCCATGTCCTACAATGTCATGAAAGAGGACTATAACAATACTAAGTTATTAAGATTAGATAGTATTAAATACATTTTTCAACAGATCATTTTCCTAACAATGGTTACTCGTGTTCGTTTCCACAAAGTATACGGTAAACATCCCTTCTATTAGTATTTCTAGATCATTAATTCTATACAAGCTGTCTTATTCTCTGTGCAACACGACTTTTCTCATAAGCTTTATGTGAATGTAAGGCAAATATAATGCCTAGAAGATTTTAATTTGTCTCCAAAATGTTAATATCTACACAAATTATAAAAGGTCCCTTCATAGTACAAAACTCTTAAAAGTGTGCTAAACATCAGTGTTTTTAATTGGGCAAATGAAAAATAAATAACGTTTTACCTTGCCAAGTCTCCCTGGCTATGAATGTTAACATTAACACTTCTAAATCAGAAGAGATTGTTAGTCTACAATTGAGCCCACTTACCTCACAATGCAGTAAATAAATTGTGAAATAGCATGCATTATTAAGCTACAGATGGAGAGAAGCTCGTTGATATGGGGCACAGTGGCTTAATAGGTACTTTTGAAAAATCAGTACAAAGCTTTCCAAGTGAAAGATCTTTGCTTCGTTCCTTTAATGAGAGACAAAACTGAATTTCCACCAAATGTCTATTTCAGTTGCTGCATGCACAGGTCTCCAGAGTGCCGGCCTATTACCTCACGGACCCAGAAGTCTTTTTTTCATTAGTCAGCCTTGTCCTCCGAATCCCTTTCACGTGAGCTCAGGGTGCACTCTCTTTAATTTCAGTTTTCAAGTTAACATACCCCAAAGTGGTCTTCACAAAAGCTCTATTGAGCATCATTACATACTTGTACAGAAAAAAAAAAGTCTTCACAGAGTGCACCACTGCTAACAAAACTGTTCCTTCTGACTCTGGCGTCTCACAGCATGATGCCCTGGGGATGAACTGCTTCCTGCAATGCTCAATTGAGGTGAAAGCTATAGCTTAATAGGTTCATGAGAAAGTTAACCATGTATAACATCACAGACACACACTGTGGGCTTTGTAAGCACTTTAACTGCCTCTTTCCTTGCAGAGTTTTTACTGTTTATTAGGAGTTATCTCTGTACAGGTGGAAGAGCACTTGGGCAGATCACAAACGACTTCACGTCAGCATACATGACACAGACATAACAAACAGGGCTGAAGGAACTTCTTTGTGGGAAACAGTAACAATAGAATTCCGTACTGAGTCTTCAGTGGAAATGAGAAGTTATCCACACACACACACATAGAGTAGGGCTCTGCATGTTAGCATCACCCATCTTTGGTCACCAAATTTCTTGGTTAAATTTTTTACTAATATTTCTATTTAGTCAGTAGAAAAAAATATAATCTCCAGAGAGCAATTCCAAGGACATAAATTCAGCTCCTGCTTAGGTTCACTTTCAGTAAAGATTTACCCTTTCTATTGACCATCTGTGCAGTGTTGACTAGCCAAAACACTTAGCCAGCAAAAAGAAGGTGATATGAATATGCACAGCTCAGTTGCATCTTTCTGTACACACCAGATAGCAGAGTCTAGGGGCACTGCAAGAGTCCTGATGGCCCTAAAAAGAAGGGAGAGCAAAATCAGATGTGATCAGAAATTAGCATTTCTTTATGAACTTTTGCACTAAGGAAAAGAGGACTTGGAAGCTGTCTGGAAGATATTCTAATAATCTCCTCCCTATTAATCATCTTTATCATAAATAATGAATCAGAGTTTATTCTTTCACCTGGGGACCTCCTTCTATGAAATCATTAACAGAAGATAAAGTTGTTGCTTGCAAGCAGACAAAGAAGAAGTCTCAAACTAATCCAGTGCCTTATCAGGCTTTCCCTAACAACACAATCTCATTTTACAAAGCCCCAAATCCAATGCAATTCCTCTAAATGCACCCTGTGAAACGTTTCGTTTTCGTAATTCTGCAAGTCAATAAAAATGCAGACCTATCTGGATAGATGGCTGGTAGGGCCAGTCCTATATTTCAGAACACAGAAAAACCCATCCCTACTGCGTATCAGCTTCCATACTGTATCTTTGCCCTTACTGCTACTAAAAACAACACTTCAACACGTTTAATTTGCTACTTAAAAATACAGCTAGAAAAAGAAAGACATCAAGATAGATTTTTGATTGTTAATTACTAGTTTGAGAAGTTACCATTTAATTTACTGCTTGAGTTTTAAATGACTGGAATCCTATCTAATCTCCATTGATTGTGTAGCAAGGTATAAAGAATATAATTTCTTTCTACATTTACTGTTTTTTTTTAATTTTAAGCTAAGGACACAACAAGTGGAAAAGGGTTTATGGCGTGCAGTTAAAGTCAGTTTTCTCTCTTTCAGTGACTATTTAGTTGATACATAAGAATGGCCTTATTAAATCCAAAGAAACCATTGGTGGGTTACAGCTTGATAATGTTCAGTTTAAATTGACTGCTTGATTTTAAAATTAGTTAGCACTTTTTTTAATTTGGAACGTTTGGTGATTGAATGATGGATTGATTGATTACTGGAGAGAAAGGGTCACCCTACCGCTAACTTTTTTCTTACATTTTACTGTCATCCAACTTCTCTAGTACATGCTGTCCCCACTGACTTCTGTGTTTCCCTGAAGCATTGCTCTCAGGAAAATTCTCTATTCAGTAGGCACTGAAGATTTATTTTGCATTCCCTCTGATCTTTCTGCACTATTAAGCTCATGACAGCCATGTTCAAAACAGGAAAACATTGCACAGACTTCTGGCACAATAAAGAAGTGTTTTGCAAAAGAGGTAAAAAATCCAAAAGAGGAATAACTGGATAAGCAACACATTGGAGACCATTACTCAGTAGATGTCCTGCTTCTGGCTACAGGCCACTGATTGCCCTTAGAAATGCACTGGAGAGCTGTCCCTTGCCAGCAATAAATTCATGGCCAAGTCTGGCAGCTCAGCAGAAAGTTTCTGCCATTCAGTGGCCATTAGTCATCCGCCAGAAGATGGAAAAAGAAAATGCTTTTAGCATTGTCTCAAATTGTCCTTATGGCTCACAAGATCCTCACCAATCTTGCTTCAAAATAGAAGAAAAATGGGAAAAAATACGCTTCCATTCAATAGCATGGCTATGAATTTTCCTCCCTGTTTCCTGCCTTCTGAGTCACATGCATGTACAAATGCAACTCAGCCAAAAAAAATGAGCAAACAGGTTTTTCAAAAAACAAATCTTTTTCAAAGCAAAACATTTTTTGTTGAAAACTTAATGTCAAAAACATGTAATAAAGTTTATCTTTTTGTCACAAAATTTTTAATTTTTCAGATTTTTTTGTCTGGATCAATAGTTTCTATATTTAAGAGTATGTGTGTGTGTGTGTTTATAATACATACTATTTCATTATGATAACATAAATGCCAAATCCAAATCAAATGGTTTAGTTAAAACATTTTCAAACTATTAAAACAGAATGATCATGTATGATTAGAAACCACCATCATTGCTTAGTTCTTATTTTCAATTGCAATCCTAATTTTTCCCCCAAGTGTAACCATTCTAGGTCACACAGTGATTCCAGATGTCAAGCACCAATGTACAAAAAGACACTAGTAAAAAAAAAAAAAAAAAAGACCAGTAGAATTGTGAAGCTTTTTCTATGCTTTATATTCCTATTCATTCTCCACTATCCTGCTGCTGAGCTTGTATTTTCAAAAGCTGGAGAACAAGAAAACAACTGTGAAGAAGTTGGCCTTAGCTCTAAACAGCCAACTGCTGCACTTTTTGTAAGCACCAACCACAGTGTCTTTTTTACATGATCATCATCAAAAACTAAGATTAAGCCAAATGAATACATTAACTAGATGAGATTACTTATCTCCTTTTCATTAACAATCCAAAAAAGAGGAAAATAGGACCAGTTTCATTCTATGCCAAGCCTTAGCAATGTGCTTTTCTCTAACCACCATCGTAATCTACAAGAGACAAGTCAACTTGACCCTCTGATGAATAACCAGAGATTTCACGATGAATCAAAGGCTAGGGTTTTATTACAGCTGCCACGGGGGATGCAGCCAAAGCAATTGCTCGAGTCAGCTATGGGAGCTACAGAGCAAGAATATCGCCAAGAGAAAAATGCCTCTCTTGAGGACATCTGTTTACTGAAGCTCACTCAAGTATATACCAAATGTACTTGGATTTGAAAAATTTTGAAGACATCTATATTGCTGCTAGTATTCAGGTGAGAAAAAAACGCTCTCAAACACACTGTTCATTATTGATAGATGTAAGTTTATTTATTTTTATGAGGATAATTAAATGCATTACTTATAAATTCAGGAGGATGTTATTCGGAAGTTGCTTCCAGGAATTCTATCTATAGGTCAAATTTTCCTCTTGTGTATTTGTATTAATTTCAGTGGAATCAGGTTTGAATCTATCCCATAGATTTCTGGAGATGCAGTTTAACCTTGGTGTATTGAGGTCTTTGAATTTTTTCAGATATTGCAGATCAGTAATGTCAGAGTTGAAAAACATAACAGTGATGCAAAGCTGATTTCATTATATAAATGTCTGAGTCAAATCTCTTATAAAGTCTCCAGTGGGTAAGCAACACCAAAGGACTCCTGAAACAGATCTGTTACACCAGTGACCAGCTGCATTTTACCTTGTGCTATTATCCTATATCTTATGATGTGTCTAAGAGAATGGGGCTGCTTCCATTATCTCTTACCATCCTAAAGGAGCTAATTTCTGCCACATCTGTTTTCTGTCAAATGGATCCAGAAGGTAATGTTTAACTACATTAACAGGGTGACCAAGTTAAGCAATGAACAGAATTGAGTTTTCGGGTCTCAACCTGTAGAAGACGTTGAAGAGCAGACTGGCTTTGAGAGCTACAAGGTTCCACCACGAGCAGAGGAATGTATGAGCATGGCTGTACCCCTCTGACTACTGCCAGTTCAAGAGGAACATAGCACGACAGTTAACGAGAGAGAGAGAAATCTGATATAATCTTACACATTTTTGGTTATTTGTATTATCTAATGTAGCACAGGCATAGATATCTAAAAAAAAAAAAAAATCTTATCTGAAAGCATGAAAGAAAACATATACTAAAACACATTATTTTGGATATTCTGAATAAATCTTAATTCATCTGTTCTCCTCAACTTGGCCTATGTGTATGTTAACCAAACAAAAACAAGGCATTCCTCACACAAAGGTTTAACAAAACTACAAACAGGCAACTATGACACTGTACCTGATCTCCTCAGAACAAGCAAGACGCTTACTGAAGGTAATGGACCAGATGTCCATATGAACTGCCCAGGCCAGAGAGAGAGCAGTAGCAGCGTCAGGTGGCACAGAAATGTCCTTCAGAGGCTGCTGGTAACACCTGCCAGCTTTCCAACCTGCTGTAAGATGTTAGAGGACAACTATGATGTTCTTGGTTTCTGTTCTTATGATGTTATTGCTGATGTCATGAACTAGATTAAGGTTCAATGACTATCATAATTAAGCTTTACATACAAATATCAGAACACTAGCACTGGTTACAGTTAAGGTCAAATTCCACAGACGTTTTTGAGAAAAAATAATGAAGGGAAGATATTTTGATAGCGTCAAAGTATTTTGTTTCAGCATGCTGAAAACAACATGCTGAATTTCAGCATTTCTGAACACTCTTGTCATTCCAATGGAAGTTCTCAAGGGTCAGAACAAAAAATACAGTTCAGGTTAAACTAAACCTGTCAGGGCGACCAACAACTGCTCTCTTTTAACTCAACTCCCTTTCAGCACAATGTAAACAACATTTGGTATGTTAGTTGAAATAGAGCTTATCGTCATTCAGATCTATATATGAACCTGTTTCTCTGTGAGGCTGGATCCTTCTCTGCTCTGTGTTGCAGTACTTGCAGTGTATCACAACAGGAGAAGTGATGAACTTGGGCAGTGTAGTAAGAAAGACAAAAATGAACTTATTTTAAAGCTGTTATAATGCAATGTGTCAGTTTTGAAGTTAAATCAGAATTTTAACTCGATGAGAGAGGAATGGTTCAAGTAAAATCGAGTCTGTATAGGGAGGAATGAACGTAGGGAAAAAAAAGGTAGAAAGCTGTATTTTGAGTGAATTCAAAATATTTAATTTAGACATGAAAGAAAGAGGTTGCTTTCATTTCTCTGTTATGTAACTTATTTTCCCACCCTCATCTTTTAATGGAGCTGACTTCAATCAAGTTTTACATGAAAGATGCAATTTCTAATGAAAAAAGTAATTGGCTCAGAGCTGGAAGGATAAATATTTCTATTTCAACTGTAAATTATAGCCTGTTTTCATTCCTTTCCTATAGACAAGATTATTTTTGTCTGATTCAGAACTGCAGAAAAACAGAAATGCTGAAAGAGAATAATTCCCTCAAAGAACCTGAGAACTCCTGGCCTCCTTTTTCTACAGCTTACAACCAGCATGGCATTTGCATCCCATACTAGCAGTTTGTCTGCTGAAAATCATTTGCTAAACCTACAGGTTTGCCTTTCTTTAAAAAAATCACAGGTTTATTGCTTTTGGGAGGGAGAACTGAGCAGTCAAGAATGCAGCAGCAACATGGTCTCTGTATGAGTCTGAAGGCTGAGTGAATGGAAGCCCCTTATCTCTAAACCCTGGAGTAGCTATGTGAAGAAGCTCCTCAGTATACTGCTTGCTCAGTCTCCTTCCTCACATTGCAGAACTCCGAGCAGACCCAAGATACCGTTGTGCCTCATTATTTAATTTAAGGGGATTTTTTCTCTTTTGTTTCATTTCCACAGTAACCTCCATAATATTTGAAGTCTCAAGCTCTTGTTTTCAAAAAGCAAGGTAACACTTGATAACAGAATATTCAATGTTCCTTCTTTATTGTTAGCGATGTTCACGCATCTGGGTCAAATCCCAGAGCCAGAGCAAAGGAATTGCTTTCAGAGGACTTGAATTTCGGCTTTTGAAGAAATATTTTTCCTATAGCAGCATTTAATTTCTTGACAGGCTCTGTAAGCCTTTGCTCTCCCAGCTTGAGGAATTCCTCTGGGCTGCTACATGACTGGCTGATGCAGAAGTTGCTCAGTTTTCTCATCCTTGCTGGAAGAAACACAACCCATGTTTCCAGCCACTTTTTAGTTCTATGGATTTGGTACCCTTTTAACTTTTCAGTCCCTATGCACCCTGCTATTTCTGCTTCTAAGATGAACAGTGTGGTTTATAACTACTGGACTAGACGCCCAAGCACAGCAAAGTAGCTGGCAGTATATCTTCTGGAAATAATATATAGGTTGCTGCAGACCAGTTCACCTCCTCCCTGTAATCTCAGCATATCTCAGATCTTCCCAGATCCTGCTAGATCAAAGCAAAGATGAATGCTGCACTATAGTATCCCTTCCTCACACTGCCAATGCTGGAAGGAAGACCTGAACCACCATGACAGTTGTCAAAAGTTTTGCTCTTTTGGGAGAGACTCACTGTAAATTGAAGGCAGCTTGAAAACTGTAACTCCCATAGCATGAAGCAGATACTAGACTTTTTCATGCAGCACCAGTAACACACTTGAATGGTAAGACAACAGAGTTTGTTGTCTTTTAATGTAAGTCACTCTTCAATACATCGTCACTTTACTTTCCCTTTATATTTTCATTCATTATAAGAAAATGTTGCTGTAAAATTGAATTTTTCTTTCCTAGCTGTCACCACTAGCAAAAACCAGTATTGTAGGCAAATACTTGCCAGCTCTTCAGAAATATTTCTATCTGTAGGACATTAGTCTCTTTAGAACTGCAATTGAAAATGTGTCCAACACCATGCAGATGTCAGCATACAAAATATTCCTAAGTGGTGCTATAAGGACAATGGGCTTAGTAATACCTCAGCTGTTTCTTTATGGGAGAATTGATATAGTTTATTCAATTGAGATTAAGGATTTTACACAGAATAATTTTGCTAGGTGGCTTATTCTTAGTGAAATTACGGATTCACAGTTTAATTATTCTAGTCTTTGTCATTCACAACACTTACAATTAGGTTCCCTGACAATTCCCGTTGTTGAACTTTGCTTTCAGGTGTTTATCTTTGCCACATTTTAGTATTCAAGCTGGGTGTCTTGTTTTAGATTAAAAATTTATGAAACGTCTTAACTGAAATCACTTATCCGTTTCTAAGGAAAGTGATGAAAAATTCTTTCAAGACTTTACCTTCAGTAATTCTCCAGTCCATTCCTTAGTTTCCCTATGAATTAATTTTTTCTACCACCGGTTGAGCTTCAGTCACTTCTTCCACATGTAGTGTCCTCTGTGTGTGCATGAGGGAAGAGAGAGGAAACATTATAAATATAAAGGTTAAAGTTGAGATGACACAGAAAAGGTGTTATCACAAAAAAAGAGTGGTTAGGAAGTTTGGAAACAATCTTAATTTTTTTATCTGAAAAATCAAGATTTTAATTCTACGTAAACTTTACCAGACCCAAGAGAAACACACATTTTATTAATTTTCTATCTTATAGTGTAAATACTACTAACCAATTCTCTTCATCACTCAAAGCCATGTAATTTTTAAAGTTTTGTGTCCTCTCTTTGGTAATTAAGACATATGTCAGGGATCTCACTCATTTCTGGTTCACCTTCCTAGAGATTCCTTTCCCATCACAACTGACAGCATCACGTACTGTCAAATCTTTCATGGCTGTCTTTGAAACTGCTCTGCTTATAAAGGGAAGTAGTTTTATCCTAACATTGGTGAGGTACAAATTTATTTAAAGTTCCTGAATTGCTGTGTTGAAATTTACCTCTATAAATTCTCAAAGTCAAATAAAATACATTGTTTTGGGGCAGTAAAGAAGAAACTGACAATTTAAAATTAGTTACTCCAAACAAATGTTAAATAGTACTTGGAAAAGGAAATATTTTTCTTATTTCAAGTGTTTATTTATGTTTCCAGAAACTGTTTCTTTGGGATTTTCTTGTGCATTACCATTACTTTAACACCTGCAGGCCTCAGTTGTATATGTGTTTCATTGCACTCAAAATTGCTCAAAAAATTTGTGGATGTTTGTGAATGTGAATGCATGTGAATGTGTATAGAACTGAAAAAACTGGTAGGTGGAGAGAGGTGAAGTGTTCTTCCTTGGCCATATAAGTTTTATTCGTAGTGTATCCTTGCTGTAGCTCTTATTATTGTGCACTAGCCAACTCTAAGCATTTAAAAATCATTAGCCTCAGACTTTATGTCTTGGAGTCCTTTTGCACTGTGCACTTTTGCTATAAATTTGATTCTAGGTAACAAATATTGGGTGAGGTTCCCTCAACAATTGACATCAGAAGTTGCCACATACTAAGCTAGAGAGAAGAAAATGCACTGAAACCCTTAGAAAATATTTGCTGTGAAGATTAAAGCACAGAATTTTCCTAGTCACATATATTTTAGCTTTTCTCAGCAACTGGAACAGCTTTGAAGGTGGATAGCAAATTGTATTTGGATTAAACTAAAGGCAGATTCATGATTTCATTTACACTTTTTAGTGCTTCAAGATAACCAGAAACTCTCTGTAAGTAGGATATCTTTTCCAAAGAGCACAAAAGAACTTGTGTGTACCAAAACTCTTTACCTTTGGGATTTTTGTGTGCATGTCCCCATAGACCATGAAGGAGTCAGCACCCTAACAAACATAATGACAACAAATCTTATGCTTTCTAAATTATTTGGATCACTTGACTGGTCCAAATCTTCTCAGTGCTCTTTTTGTCTGCATTTATCTGGTATGCATGGATTTGTTGGCAAATCTGCCAAGCCATCCGCACATCCTGTCCTTTATTTACACCGTTACATGCAGACCTAAGGTCAGGTCCCAGGTGCCAGTATCACCAGTTGTCTGCCAATTCACATCAGCTCAAGTTCAGGCTTCTAATTTTCGTTTGTTTTCAAAAGGATAAAGGAACTTGGATTTGGAAGAGGAGTCTGTTTTCAACGAGAGACAAATACAATCTTTTTGACTGCTCACTGTTTTGGAAGAGTTTGGGCTCCTTGATACTTGCAATAAGCATTCCCAAGTGGCCATAACCCCAGGGCACACACATTAGAGACAAGAGGAAAAGCAACATGACTTACAACTCCTACATAAGCAGCTTCCTGCTCTTGTGCTCTTCCTGACACATGAACTAGTTCTGATTTCCTAGCCCCAAGGAGGAAGGTTAACACTGAGTTTCACTTTTTTTTTCCCCTAGAACTGTAGCTCATCTTTTGTAAGTGAGGCCACTGGCAATTTATTGCTCTTGCTTGTGAAAGGAACCAGGATGATTTTTTTTAAAAAAAAAAAAAAAAAGCAAAACATCCTACTCTAGTAGCTTTTCAACTAATTTTCACAAACAACTGATACCTGATCTAAGATCAGAAATAAAATTCACTTACTTGCTCTGAAACTGACACAATATTCCATTTACAGCGCAATCTTTCCTCCTTACCACCAGCTGATGAAGTTTATTTCCCTCTGAACGCTTACACACAGATGAGGGAAGTAAGATATTTTTAAATGCATAAAGGAAAAGCTCAAAAAGTAGTGAGCAGCCTGAATAATGAAAATTAATATTTTAAAACATAGACTGGATTTCTTACTGAGAGTGTTTTCTCTGATAACACTAAGTGATTTCAATTACCTGTGATCTCTGCTCTGATTTCATTAGAAGTTCTGCCTGAATCTCAGATGAAAATACACCTTCTTGCTCTAACTTATTAAAGACAGAAGCGCAGAGGGGAGAAGATATTTGATCACAAGTAAAAGTGAAGTGAAGGTCTATCGACTCTTACTATCCAGAGGATTAGTTCAAGGGGAAACATCCATAATGGACTTGTCTTGAAGCTGACAGAACATTTTATGGAAAATACTCAAGGACAGATCACTAGACCGGAAGCTAAAAGATTTGAACTATAGCAAAGCTAAACCTGAAATTTCTGTCCTGGAAGAAATTCTGATATTTCAACTTTTGTTTCTATCCTACACAAAAAGGAAAAGTTTTCATTGGACAACTATTTGGTGGCAGATTAACAGCCAGTTCTTGTTAGACTGAAATGCTGTGTGATACTGGCTAAACCATCTGCCTTGACCATGAAAAACTCTACAAGCTGTCCTAAAGTTTCACTAATGCACAGTAAAATTTTGTGTGTCTCAGTGGCCTTGAAATAACAACAGTGCTAGCAGTAACACTTGTTTTCCAAAAGTAGTGAAAGAATTTAAAAATATAACCATTTGTGGAAACCGAAAAATAAGTAAATTCAACACTTCTATCTTATAACATAAGTGAGGTAATAAAAAATATAGTAGAATTGTAACTGAGAAATGTAAAAGAATATTTAAATCCAGAGCAAACTCAGGTTTGTGGTCCACCTAAGTCAGCCAGGAAGCCAAAGGCCAAAAGAGAAGAGGAGCTTTCCCAATGAGTACTTGAGAATGGGGTGAGGGAGTGTCACAAGGATAATCAAGAACATACTGGGAAAAGACTTATCATTGGGGATTAGTTAAAAGGTCCCAGCAACAGTGGCAAAAACTTCAAGAAAGCTGCAGAATGTGCCTATGGCTAGGTAAGCCAGGTAAGATACTAAACAGAAGACAGTAAGAAAGGAAAGACACTAAATTCTAGATTTTGAGGGATAAAAACAACAGATCCTTTTCTCTCTGCAGACAGGGCTTTGAGAGCTAGATTTGCCACAGAGTCCCTCAGAGCTCCAGCAGTCACCACCTAGTGCTACGGGCAGTGAGAATCAAGCCAGACCTGGAGGAGTGTAGTGTGGTAAGCACACAGACTTTGCAAATGCTAGGGATTGAATCTAAGTTTATTTTTCATTTATCAAATTTATAGCATACAGAACCCCTTTCTAGGCTCCAATCAAAGGTAGAATTGTTTATTCCTGTGTTTTTAAGTCTTACACAGCAGTCCAAGTATGTACACAGCCCTCTGTTTATGCCAGGTGTTCTTCTCATGGCATGTGCACGGCTTTGATGCCAACCTGGCTGCATGTTTCTTAGTCTCTGGAACATCTTGATATTATTGCGGGGCTCAGAGATGAACAACAGTCGTGAGAACCCTGTCTTTTCACAGAGTTCAGAATCCTTTTCTCTATCCACAGAGGAGAAAGGGGATGAGATGTATATGTGAAGAAATAAGGAAGAAAGGAGGAAAGTGGCTCAGTTATTACAAACAGTTACAACATTGCTTTAAAACATTGTCTTCACAAAGCTTTCAAGAAGGGTGAGGTTTAAAAGTCTTGTGAAATCCTTTTGTGAATTTTCGCCTCTCCCTTTCTTTTTCCCTGCCTTTCCTTTTTTTTTTTTAATTTTATTTGCTGATTTAAAAGGGAATGGCGGAAGAGGAAAAATTAAAACTGGGACAAAATGTGTTTCACTTTCATGTTTCATTGCAAAGACACAGCATACTGTTCTTTTGTTCTTATAACCAATGGTGTGAAAAGGAAAAAAACCTTTTCCATCCTCATACAGTTATGCAGCCTGTTTTGTCAAGGGCTGGGAAAAGAGTAATCAGTATGCAAAATGAATGAATTAGAGAGTAGGTCAGGACAAATGCATAATCATAATCAGATGCTTCAGGGATCTACTTCATCAGGGGAGGGACTTCAACATGCTTCAAGAAAGTAGACAGTACTGTGACACAGGAAAGGAGATAATGTGTTTCCCTAGGGTTTCAGAAAAGCAACTAGAAAGATAATAGGAAGGAATTGAGGAAGACAAAAGTCAGAGAAGGTCAGAAAGAAAATTAGACTGAATCGGGAAAAGAAGGAAATGGATCAGGGATGTGAGGTGCTTGCTAGCTAGGGAAAGAAGATCATTTGGTGTTGTTTCTAGCAGAAAAGAAAAAAAAAGTTAAGCCAAAAGTTAAAAAAGTTAAGCCAAAGAACAGAAAAAGTGATAAAACCAAGGAGTCCTATGAGTAGTGCAGAGTAACTCATTATTTCAAGGCTGTAGGTGTCAGTGAGGAGTCAGACAAGAGGCGGAGTCAACACAAGAGAAATGGCAGGAGGCCATGGGAGAGGGGATAAATGGAAGTAGGGACAGCCCTGTTTTGAACGCAAAAAGCTCTTGCATCAGTTCAATTGCACTGTTGAAACATATCTAGATGTACAGTTGAGCTACAGGCCACAGAGGATGTAAACAGTCACAAGTCTTCAAGTAATAGATCCAGTCATTGAGCAATCTTTCAGCTTGAAATAAAATTGCTTTCAGAACACTTGAAAAAAACAGGATGAAAGATTTAACCCCTGTCGCGGTTTTAGGCCGATCCGGCAACTAAACTCCACGCAGCCGTTCTCTCACTCCAGTAGAAAAGTGGAGGGTTGAGACAAGAACAGAGGGAGCACCCACCAACCATGGTCCCAGGCAAAACAGACTCGGCTTTCTGAAAGCATAACAATTCATTAACAGTTACTTAAAAGAATAAAGACAAGCAAAACCAGTTACTTAAAAGGATAAAGAGAAAACAAGGCCAGATCTTAAAAACAACACCTCTCCACCCCTCTTTCTTTTTTCCTTCTGGCTCTACCTCCTCCCCCCAGCAGCGCAGGGGGACAGGGAATGGGGGAGTGCAGGTCAGTTCATCCATGTTGTTACTGCTGCTGCTTTCCTAAAAGAGAAGGAGTCCTTACACCGTTTTCCCGTGTTCCAGTGGATCCCCTACTCGTGAAGAAAATCCACAAACTTCTCCAGCGTGAGTCCTCCCCGCAGGATGCAATCCTTCCCTATAGGATTGCTCCAGTGCAGGTTTTATCACAGTCTCGGATTCTTAGGGAGTTGTTGCCACTCGCTTCGGCATGGGTTGTCACACAGACTCTAGATGCATCTCTACACAGACTCTAAATGCGTCTCATGCTCTACCGACTGAGCTATCCAGGCATCTCTTCTCCAGTGTAGGCTTCTCCATGGGCCACGAGTGTGTCTCTGCTCCACCAAGACTGCCATGGCTGCAGGGGGCCACCTGCTGACCCGCCACCGGTTGCAGGGGAAACTCAGCTCGGGCACACCTCATCCCATTCCATCTTCACTGACCTGGTGTCTGTGTGGCCATTCCTCTCAGATCTGAGTCCTCTCTGGGTGAACTCAGCCCGGTGGGTGCCCCGGGAGCGGGGCTCTCCCCGAGTTCCCCAAGCGGCTCCGCCGCCGCCATCCTGAGCAGGTGGCACCGTCCTGGCGCGGGCAGCCGCCTGGCCGGGCGCCGGGGAGCAGGGGCAGCGCCCCTCTCCCTTCTCCTTGCTCCTGGGCAAAGGCACACACCTTTCTGGTTCCTTTGTCCCAACGTAAATAGGGCAATTCGCAGAGGCGCCGATTGGCTCAACCCCGAGGGAGATGGGAGTCTGATCTGGTTGGCAGCTGCTGCCACCAGAACCTCCCCCCCCAGATCAAACCATGACAACCCCCTATAAATGATGACACTGTGCTTAGACTGGCTGCGTAATCAACAACTGTATCTAGATATTTAGCATGCTAAGTAATAATTCTCCTGCATCAGTCAATTAAAGAATCCCCAAGTTCACATTAACATAACCATTACAGTGTATCACATTAATATTCAACAGTCTAATGGCTCCCCAAGCAGGCATTGTCAGGATACACCCAAAGGGCCTCACTGGAGCTGTTACAGCATCCTGTATCCAAAATCTGTGGATTGATGTTTAATAGGCTCCAATGTGAGACAATATAGCAGATACTGCCCATAATGTCAGTCATCCGTGGGTAATGGGAGAAACTAATACACTTCTAGTGGAAATGAGAAACCAGATTCAAGCTGATGGCAGCAGCACAATCATTCTACCCGTTCCTTTCAAGGACTGTAATGGGCACAAACTTTCCTAGTATAGTCTAAATTAGATAACTAGTTATATTATACTTAAAAATTGCAGAGAAACCACACAAGAAAAAACAAAAAACTATGCCTCAGAATGATGGAGAACTTGACCTGAACCCTCAAAACCAAAAATTCCTAATAAATGTAGCCCTGTCCTTCTGCCATAATTTTGTGGAACACATGATGGTGAAAGAGATCATGATGTATTGTTTCCCCCAATACACATTCATTTGCTTTCAAAAGCGTGTTCACTTTCACTCAGAAGCTGTTTAACTCACAATAATGGCTTCCAAATGTCTCCTGTGTTTGCCCCAGAAAGGAGATGCTATTTCAGAGGGTGTGGAAATGGTACAAATGCAAAACACCTCAAAATAAAGTTTGAAACCTTCTGTTTTCCACTATTAATAATTTGGCTCTCTCTACAGTACTTTGAAAATTATGCTGTTCCTGTGACTATATATATATTTGGTCTCTTATTACTGCAAAAACAAACTGCAAATTGCTGGAAGTACATGATTCTTCTGAACAACATTCAGAAACTTCAGAGAGTGGTTTGAAAAGAAAAGAGAAAGAAGAGAGAAAGAAGAGAGAAGAAGGAAATGGCCCTTTTCCCCAACAATACTTGACCTAGATGAAACGCATAATAGGAGTTACAATGCAGACCTAAAACAGTAGCAATGTAACTGTCCTCAGTCTACTCAAGTAATCTCACTGCTAGTGGTACTGTAGAAATTGTTGAAGTGTGATGATGCTTCTTTGGCAACAACAGCAGAATTCATAAAAGATCAACTTCAAACTAGACTGCGGAGTGAAAAGCATGTTTCTAGAGTTCTCTTTGTTCATGAGAGAACTGCTTCAGCATTAGCTTTGCCTATTGCTGAGGACCATGGTTTTCATGTAGCCTAGTTAAGGTCTGCCAGCACAGCCACGTGACCAAACATATATAACGGAGATGGAATTAATCCTGGTCAAAAAGTGTTTTTGCTGTCAATAATTCATATTAATCAAGAGAGCAAAATCCACTATCTCTAGAAAAAATAGTTGAATCGCAATAGAGGAAACGTTGGCTAACATGTTACTAATATTATTACAGCAGCCAAAGCTTCTAGTGTGGAAGTAGCCCCAGAAAAGTGAAGTTGCAGGATGGTGGTTTCAAATGATTGCAGTGATCTAAGCTAGAGTTGGTGTCTCTTTCCAGCCACCTTCGTCAGACAGCCATTTTTCCATGAGGTCTAGAGAGCTGCCATTCCAACAGCTCTTTTAAACATTTGAAAGATGCACTTTGATACAGAGAAAGAGACCTACTGCATTTAGAATTTTGGGTCAGATCTTCAAAATGTATCACGTCATATACGTTGAAATCTCATCACTCTTAAAACCAGCAAAGTCAGATATTTTCTTTTTTTTTTCTCCCGAGATTTTAGAAATCAAGATTTCCAATTACTTTGTACAATTAGAAACACATTTTTAAAAAAAAAAATATATTCAGAGTCCCACAAAATCACATCCTTCCAGGGTTCAAACCCCAAGCATTATGAGACTGATAAAACAAGAAATGGCAATCTTGTGAACAGCAAAGCCCATACTTCTCTGCTCATTAGGTGCTTCAGAGATCTAGATAGGCTGTGTCTCACTTTTTTATCCAGATCAACAAAAACTGCCTGCAAGCACATCTCATGGGACCTACATACTGCATTAATTTTTCCATTCACTTTTCCATGACTTCCCCAATAAATGTTGTTTGTTTTTTTTTCCTTCAGTTTTACTTTTGTTCTCTTTTTTTAACTAAAGAGTTAAAAAGGAAAAGGAAGTGTGACTGTTATCTACAATTGAATATATTTGCACAGACTTTATGCTGTAGGACTACACAGCCAGGAAGTACTAGAAATGCCTCCGATAACTGTAGCACAGTGGTATTTATTTCGTTTCTGTTTTAACCAGCCTCATCCACCAGTGCTTTGAATTTCCTTATGACTTTTAATCAAGCAGTACCTATAAGGCATGTCACAGTCAAAGGAGGCAGACTGAACAGCAGCTTTTTTTTTTTCCTTTGGTGCTACAGCAGCCTGTATCACTTCATGGGAAAAGAAACTTTTGGGCATTGAGGTTCAATTTGAGCTAATGTGAGTAGAACTACTTGCTTGCTGGGTGATCTGAAATAAAAAAATCTTTTTCCCAACTTTGTTCAAGCAAAAATAAGTTTCAAATATATATTTTCAAATATAAAGGAAGATTCATCCTGTAGGCTCCTACCACAGACAAACTATCCTAGGTAATAAGCACATCTATAGACTCCAATTGATTTGTGAATGCTAAACATTTTCAAAAGTGAGTAACTTAGAAGTCTAAGTCACATATTTAAAAGACAGTTTAGGCATCTTGGCCCACTGATTTCTGGTGAAACTCAAGATATATCTGTCTAAATTAGTGTTATCTGATGCAGAAATATCAGCTTGGTCAAGCTTCATTCTGCTCTGCCTGGCCCTGCCTCTGATCACACCCTCTGTTTCCTGGCTAGAGTATCCTTCTTCATCTAAGTGAAGCCCTACTGTGATCTTCTCTGAAAATCCCTGAAACCTGTCCCTTTGTCCAGAAAGCTTAAAGGTATTGCAAACCCCCTGTAAGTAATTCTGGACATATCAAGTTGCCTATGCAAGTTTCTGTAAGAGATTTCCCAGGCTGTAACTGGACAAAAGCCTGTGAGCATACGGTGCCATGTAGATATATTAGATGAGGTCAGAAAGCTGAAGAGCTATGTCCCAGTTACTCTGCATTGTGCAAACAAGGCTATGGTACTGCTTTGACTACAGTCTTATTCTGTAGCCATTTTGCGTAGCTCTTGTTCCATGATTTGGATATACATTGAGAAAGAATATATTTTTAAACTTTCAAATAAAAATGTCTACAGCTGATGTCACAAAAATATCAGAAAAGAACTTTTCTTCTTTTTTTTTTTTTTTTCCCCCAGGAAACTAACACAGCTGTCTGAGGGATACTTGATAACTTACACACTTTATAACAGCTGAGAGGCACCTCAACTGAATGGGGAGTCTGGACTTAAAAATACTTCATAACCAAAAGAAGCAGTTTTATATTGTGAGATAAAGAAGAATCCTCTCAGACTGCACTTTCCTCTGAAGACTGCAAAGACTTGACAGCAGAAAAGAACAGAAGCCTCGATTCTCAGCATGCTTTCCCCCCTCAGCTGTGTACACAGCTATCACATCTCCACTGGGACGCTAGAAGCCAGAAGAAGGTTATCTGCTCAAACGTGACTACTGATTTTTCTTCAGAAGCATTGCTTAACCTTTATTTTCTGCAAAATGTCTTAAAACTAACACTTCAGGTCTATCACCACGCCAAAACCTGCCAGATATTAGCAGAGAGTCTGAGTCTGTACTAGCTAGAGGCAAAAAAGTGAATGTGTAACTATAATTTCTTTCATGCTGGGAGCAAGGGTTATTCTTTTCGAACTTAAGGTCTCAGTTCAGGTCCTACCTGGGAAGGCAGCCTTACATGTGGTTGAGGTTCATGCACAGCCAACCCACAGAGCTGTCACTGCTTTAAAGTCACTAACACTTTCCAATACTCCCCACAGACCAAGATCTACGGCTATGCTAGTGTGGCTGTCTAAGTAACAGAAATAGGAGAAGTAGAGACAAAGATAAAAGAAATAGTTTCCCATGCACTGAAAACTGAATAGCTTTCAGACTTCGGATTCTTCGTAGAGTCCTTAGTAACACCAACAGCTCCAACACAGAAGACTTCACTGCTACCAGCTGGCAATGCAGACATAACCTCATTTGAAAGGATGCAGAAAGAGAAACACATTTTCTGCATACATATCCCAAGAATTGTGGAAATGTTCTTACTTAACTTCTGCATTATTTCGGGGCGGGGAGGGGGGAGGAGGAAGAGGAAGACCGTCAGAAGAGAAAAGGAAGAGAACTGACTAGCTACTTTTGTCTATTTTTTCCTAATAAAAATTCCAAGACTTGAAAGATTGATTTTTAAACATTTTTGTTCTCCCCTCTCCCCATTAAAAACTCAGAAGTGAGGATAAAGGAAGGGAAAACAGAAGGGCAGGACTAGAGTAAAAGGGGTGAAGAAACAAAGGAATTGATGGAACAAAAAGTAGATCTGAATAATTCTCTACTTCATGGCTATCAAGTTACATGAGTAGGAGCAAGTTATTAATCACCTGTTACAAAGTGACATTTAAAATCATCAAAATTTCTTCAATGGTAAATTTTGATCACTAGACATTGACAACCACAAACCTCCATAAAGTTAGTTAAGCTAAAAATGCTTCAGACAAGCAAAAGAGACACAAGTCAAACTTCAGCTCTCCCACAGAAGTCCTATGCAAATAGCCTGAAGCTCAACAACCCCTAAGCATCAAAGAGGACATGTTCACTTTCTGCACCTTTCATCTTCTCTATACTTCAGATGAGCTGCTAGTATTTTTTTTCTTCTCATCTTTTTCTTCGCATAGAATTTGCATTTGAATCTCTGAGGGCAAAACCTACTGTCGCGGAGTACGTACAGTACGGATGTGCTACGGCTATAGTTGTGATTGGGATTTGTGTAATAATAAAGTAACCAAGGTTTTGCTTGGGTACTGCAGGGCAAACGCTGCCCATGTATTAGCCTGTTGTCTTGGTCACTGGGTCTTGAAAACTGTAGGCATGTTAAAGTACCAACATGTTTTTCTTCTAGCCTATGAACACAGTTTTACTTCTTACAGAAAACAGGCTGCAACAAGCATCGGTGAGGATATGACATGACCCTCTTATGCTGCTCTGTGATCAGTGCTACAGCACAGGCATTCGTCAAAAGCGAGCCTTGCCAAACAGCATCTCTACCCATCTGGTTCTAAGGTATAATGGAGGAACAGTAGAATGCTTAAATTCCCATGCAAAAGCTAATGATTTTCATGACTTTTTTTTTTTTAAAGCAGAGAATTTGTGGTACAATTTTGAACCCCATCTTTGGCAAAACAGAAAAAGCATGCCTAGGTTTTTGCCTGAGTAGTAAATGATTGTTACTGCTGCCGAAATATGGGCACAGCAGAATAATGGCGCCCAGACCAGCTCCCAGTGGAGATTTCTGCCAGTAACAGATGTGTGTGTGAACATGTAATGAAATGCCTAGCAAGGGAAGCCAACGGTACAAATGAATGACAATAAAAATAACAAGCAACATCAAGAGAATTATGTCCCACTAAATGATGTCAGATGGTTGGTGCTTAAGCCATTTATGGGGCATCAATGGAGTTGCCTGGTGATGAGATTTAAGGGCTTGCTTCTCAACTGCTTTGTGGTTCACAGTGCTGCTATTGCCTGCACAAGGCAAGGATGACACAAAGCTATTGTGACTTGATGGCATTTTTCAGTTGTAAAAGAAGATCAAAACTCTGACCCAAGAAGCTAGCCACCACTTCACTTCTGACATGACTGTGCTGAGCTAATCGTTTGTTCTGTCTCTGCTTGTTAATTGCAGAAAGAAGAACAACGGCTTTGCTCCTGAGAGCTCTCTGCCCAGTTGGCATCAAAAGCTCACATGAACACAGCAATGTTTGATGATTATCCAGAGAAATCATGGCAAGGAGGGTGGAAAGCAAAACACTGCTATTGTTACTCATCTTAATTGACAATAGGGAAGGAAAATTGAAATACTCAAAGGAGGAGGACAACAAGGCTGCCACTTTGGAAAAAAAAAATAAAGCACAAAGCTCCAGATGGTTGTCACTTCACAGAGCTGCCTCAGCTGTTCGTGACATGCAGCCTGCATTAGTGCCAAGCTGTCAGAAACAGTTTGAAATGGTCAACCAGAATCATAAACGGGGTCCTTGAACACACACAGTGGAGTGTCAAATACAACCTTAACACTTCCTCTCTTGAGACAGCAGTCTAGTATGTCAAAATACATATGTACAAGTATTTCCAAAAGGATTGAAAAGGGCAAAGTATTATTCAACCCACAGGAAAATACACATAGGAAAACTGATCTATCTTATTCACAGAATATACATCACTAGCCGTTTTCTCTGTGCTCTTATTTACATAAATGTTTGCCTACATGTGCTCTGGCCCTTAAAGATTTAGCGATAATAAACCTCATCACAGCTCTCTTCTATTTTATACAGATGTTTTTTTCAAACACTTAGCTGCGACTTTTACACTGTTTTAAGAAGTGCAAGAGAAAGTAACAGACATACCCAATATGTATTGACTGAGGGTATCTGCCAAGAAAGTATCTGCAAAGTGATTAATCAATGACTTTCATTCCATAATGGAAAGACCTGATCTGCACCATTAAGAGAATAGTTCATCTTGAGCATGTAGGACAACAGCTCTCGGTTGTGTGAGTCACAGCAGGGGTTTTGTCAGGAATAATTACCCAAGAGACTAGCCGCAAAAACTAGTCTCATTTCATAGAAGCCACCAAAGGATAATCACCTCGCAGTGAATTTTGTGGACTACTCAAGCAGAATGAATCTAAACAAGCATTCCAGTTGTAAAAGGCTCTGAAAACTTGTTTCAAAGCTGCGAAGTTAACCAGTTTTTCAGTCAGCTATAAAATGGCTCTTCTCATTTTCAGCTAAGGATGCAAAAAAATAATGAAAATTTTGAAACACTGCTATATGCTTATGGAATTTCTAAAAGGTATTTAGGATCTGGAAAGCGTGGCAATTAATATGTTCAGAGAATAAAATCTGCTAATTCCGCAATAGCAACATTTCTGAATAGATCACAGAAACTCAAGGGTTGCGGAGAAGGGATTTGGAGAAGTACTGAGACGACTCAATATGAGTTAGCTGCAGGAAGTCTCGTTTATTGCGCAGTTCTTATTGCTTATATAGGCAGTATTTGCCAATAATCCTGAGACCACACCTTTTCTACACCATTATTGGATGATACATATGCTTGTCATATTTAACAGCTTATTTCAAACAGGTACCCGCCTAGCGAAGCTCTGCTCTAAGCAAACACTACTCCCTTATCATACTGCATAGTTTTCTTATCCTTAACTTCAAGGGCATTCTGCCCTGAGGCCTAACGTTAGAGCTCCAGTCCTTATTTACACAGGATTTTCTTCGTGCAGTCTCTTCAAGGATCTGCACTCCGACAAATCCCCCTTTCTTTTCTTGCACGAAGAAAACCCTGTGCACTGAGACCTGTCACCCCAGTTACTAGCATGTTGTTTTGGTACAGCCTTGCAAAAGCAGTTTCTAGCACACTACTTCCCTTTCTGAGGGCTTTACTATTTCCGCTATATCCAAGATTCCACTGAGCAGGAGGGTGTCAGTCGGCAGGGTCATCGCAGAGAAGAGAGGCAGGCACGGCACCTTCAGGGCGTCCCCTGTTTATCCACACAGTGTGCTCTGCAGCCTCCTTCCGCTCCGCTCTGAGCCATCCCTTTTACACCCTCAGCAGAGTCTATGACAAAGGTACTGACACGGCGTTGCTGCACGCGTGGCCAGTGCGTGCGACAAGGCCGCCAGGTATGTGCTCTGCTGGCCAACAGCGGACTTTTGCAAATCGCAACATGTTGTTCAATAACAATCCTCCTAGCTTCTCTTTTCAAAGTTACGTGCTCACAACTAAGTCTAGTTTGTAATTCTTTGTCATTAATTCGGTACCAGTTAATGCTTTTCCTTCCAGTAGCTACGGGTGGAATCCATACACCTTCCGATCGGAGAAAAGACACAAAGCATATATACAAGCAACTTTCACACACGTAATATACTAAATCATAAGAAACATAAAGACAGTTTACATATCAATATACAATCCTCTACCACAATTCTCCCCGAATGCTCTCCAAGCCATTGCAATTGTTTGTGGATGGACTCACCATGGTCACTTAGATTAAAACAACACATGTTTGTGTAACGTGGTTGTTGCTGGCACTACCTACAAATTTTGATCCTAATAAATTTAACTCTTGTGGGGAAATATACGGAAGACTGCCCCCTTTTTTTTTTTTTTTTTTTTTTTTGGTATTTGTTTTGATGTTAAATGAATTCATTCAATAACCACTTGTCCCATAGGTGAATGAGGGATACTGGTAGTGTGCGTCACTCCCCAATCCTGTAAAAAGGCACCATACTGGATCACTGTCTGTCCCGATTTTCTTTGGTACTCCCATGGTTTTCTTCAGTGTGAGCAGTAGCAACAACAAAGGCAGAAAACATATCAACAGTTACATGCACATATTTAGATCGATTAAACGATGGAATATAAGTAATATCAGATTGCCATAATTCATTGGCACATAAACCTTTTGGATTTACTCCTGCTGGATTATTTGAAGGCACAATACGCTGACGGTCAGGGCAGGCGTGTACAATCTGCTGAGCTTGATCTACTGTCTGACCTGACAGAGAGCATCATCTACCACCAATTGACAAACTGTAGGATTATTCATCGTTCCTTGAAGCAGTACAATCCAATGATATTGTTGCGTGGGTCGTTCATTGTTAAGCACTGGAACTGAAAAGGCAAATCTAGGACAATTGTTAGGGTGTAAATAAATAAAAAAGTAAAAAGGTGAAATAACCCAATCTTTTAAATCAATCACCATCAAATGCTAACATTCTGGAATCATAGTAGGATTTGGTACACCCGGTTGTAAAGCACCCATTGGTGAAATGATTGCATTAATAGCTCTTAAATCTTTTAACATAAATCTCCACTTTCCTGATTTCTTTGAGATAACATTTGGAGTATTCTATGGGCTAGTGGAGAGAATTATATGTCCTAATTTGAGCTGTTCGTCGACTAATTTTTGAGCTCACTCCAGCCACTCGCTTTTTAATGGCCACTGATCGACCCAGACCGGCTTGCCAGCTTGAGTCAGGGCTGGACATCAGTGACGTGCTAAAAATTTGAGGTTAGCCTCACATTCCAGTGATTCAACAAAGCCCAACCTCATAATGTATATGGGACATCAAAAACATATGGTTTCAAAATAGCTTGTTTGTTACCTGGGCCTACTGCTAACAAGGTCTGTGCACTCTGCTGTGGGATCTGTGTTCCACCTACTCTGATCACAGCTGCCAGGGCTTGTATCAGAGGCCGAGAGGGCGGCCAGTCAGGATTTTTCACTATAGATACATCAGCCCCTGTGTAAACTAGGCCAGAAAAGCCTTCCCATTAATGATTACTGTTAAAGGAGGCTGTGCAGCTGTGACTGTCTGTGTCCAAAATTCTTTTGTGATAGCAGAGTGACCTTTATTGTTATATAGGCAGCTTTTATAGATTATTACTCTGGCCACGATGTGTCCACGCGGCCCTCACCTAGCTGTGATTGGGTACAAACAATAGTGCACGCACCTATTTTAACTTTACTATTGGCTATGCCTAAAAAGGAGCTATTTTTTACTTGCTAAACTAAACATCATTTTCTCACACACTCTATATCAACTTCCCAAACTCCCCATGTCAACTTCTCACACTCCCTGCCCAGCTGTTCACACTCCCTTCTCTTTCTCATCCTCTTTATCGGTGTTTCCCAACTTCAGAAAGAGCACAGGCTTAAATCATCAAGGTGAAACCTCAACTGTAGCTGTGTGTATGATGCCACAATTCCCCTTTTTTGTTTTTCTAGTGACCATTACTTGATGAACCGTACTCTGTACCGTTCGCTGGGAGCATGACAATAGGCAGGGGATGATTATTACTATGCATAAAAGAACTACTAGCAATATAATGTCTGCTTTACTAGAGATTTTAACCATCCTGTCAATTAAGAGCATTGATAAAGCAGAAGCTGTAGCATTAGTTTGTTTTGCAAGCTAACAACCCAACTTATTCAGTATAGTTAACACCTGTGCCACTCCAACTCCTGGTGCAAATATTGAAGCTGCAATGATTTTAGCTGGTTCCCAAAATTCTGCTCTGGAATCGCACTAGCTATCATAAGCAGGCGTGCTGCAGCTATTCTGGGTGTATCTATGACTTAAGTTCATGGTGGTGTTAGGGAAATACATTCTTAAAGTCCCTATAGTACATGGATCTCCCCTTATATGCGAAGGAATACCCTGCTAAGCTCTATTATAGCCCTGCAGAAGCAGTTATTAGCATTTTGGTGGTTTGTTTTGTTTGTTTGTTTGGCCTTTTTTTTTTTTTTTTTTTTTTTTTTTTTCAGAATCAATTACCCTTGGGAGTACAAACAATCCTAATTTTGTGGTGGATGATCGTCCCAGCAATAGTGCACATAATCCTTGTGATATAAGACCAAAGACACCAGTAGGAATTAAATGCACCAACGTGTCAGTGATTACTGTTGACCAAAACATTTAGCTGCCAATATCTCTGCTTTATAGTGTTCCGAGCCCACATTGTGACACGCCTTTACTAAATCTGCAATCGTTTTTGCCCGCTTTCTGATAAGATCAAGAGCTTGTTGGCAGTCTGTGTTAGCATTTTCAATGGCTAACTGGAATATCAACACATCTGCAGTAGCCGGATTTTCTGTTTATCTCTGAACTGCCATTTGTAGTTGATCAAGGAAATGCTCATAAGGTTCCTGTGCTCCCTGCCGAATGGAAGCAGAGGAAGCCTCCCCTGTCCCAAAAATCAGGGACACGTCTTAATGCTCTCTTAGCCAATTCAGTCAGTTGTTGGAAAGCCACTTGCTGTAACCCTGCCTGTGCCTGATTTTGACATGTGTGACATTTTATTCATCCCAAAATATTTAGCTCTCGATTTAAGAGATTTAACACCTATAACACTTTAGCTATTGTTTCATTGGGAGATTTCCCCATCATTCCTGTTTTAAAAGCATATTCTCCAAAGTACCATGTGCGTATTCTATGATCAGTTGCCCAGTAGGATTGTAAGGAATACCAATAACATGCTCAATACCTTATGATGACAAAAATACATATGTCTGATAAGAAGTGTATGCCAAAAGTTCCTGCGAGCGTAAACCACGAGGATTAACACCATTCACTGGTGGCACGATCGTATTTTGACAGGTACTACACAATTGTACGATTGAGCAGGCTTACTCTCTTGTTATACCAAATTGTCACCTAATGGCGTTAGCATTCTGATGGTAGCAGTCATGCAAGATGTTTGCCTGCATGAGCGAGTTTGGTACCAGAGCTGCACTCGTGAGAGGCTCAGCTCGCCTGCTCCCTTCTGCTATAGGCCCTGGCAGCGTGGTGTGCGCTCGCAGATGTACAATGGAATATGCATGTTTATGGTTTTGCAACACTTATATTAACTGTTGAAATTGCTGGAACAGAAGAGAATTAGTTATTTGCCGCGATGCCGATCGAGACGATCCAAGTTAAGATGTGCTGTCTCGCGGTACAACCTGGGCCCCGGGCCTCAGCCGGGCGGGGGGGCGGGGCTAAGCGGCCGCTCGCCAGGCGCGGCCGACGGGTCGGGGGGCAGCAGCGGCGGGGGGGGGGGGGGGGGGTGTGGGTCCGCCCTCCCTCGCCTCAGCCGGGCGGGGGGGCAGGGTGGCGATGCCGACCCAGCGGCCCTGTGCCGGCCCCCCCTTGTTGTCGTTGTTGTTGTTGCCGCAGCTCCGGCCGCTCGCGCTCCGTAACCGCCGCCGCCCCCTCCCGCCGAGGGACCATCAGCTGCGAACGAACCGGCGCAGCGGGGCCCGCCGCGCGTCTCCGTCCCGTCCAGCCGCGGCTCGCTCCGCGCACGGGCGGCAGCGCCGAGGCAAACGCCGCCCGCGGCCCCGGCCGGCAGCAGCAGCGGCGTTCCCGGGGCGCCGCCGGGCGCGGTGGGCGGTGCGGCGCGGGGGTGCCGGTGTACCGACTTCGTTGGAAGAGGGGGAAAGCAATAAGTCTGTCTTTCGTTCGGGGCCCTGGATCAAAAGATTCGATGATGACTTTTCCAGGCCAGCAGCATCCCCACAGGTGGCTGCACGCCAAAGTTTAACGTCTGTAGTGTCCCAAGTCCTTGTCATGTATATATTTGAAGAGCTTGCCTCCGGTACATGGGCTGATACCCAAACCAGGAGTACCGGGAGTTTTATCAAGTCAGAACTGTTAATAGTGCTGGTTTCTCTAGCACTTTGTCAACACTTTAACTACAGACTTATGTTCTGTTAAAGCCATGCTTCCCATTGTTCCCAGTCGCTTACCTCCTCCTGTTGAGGCAGTTGTCGCTTTTTTTTTTTTTTTTTTTTTTTCTTCAGTCGCTTACTTCTTCTTTCCTTTGGTTCCTAATTCTTCGTGTTTCCCGATAATATCTTTTGCATACCCCCCTGCAATCAGGGGGGGCCAATATCTTTTTCCAAGTTTTAATCCACGCTTCTCTAAGAAGCTTCCCAACAACGACAATGCAACGTCCCGTTCCATCGTCTTACCGCGACAGTGGATCCTACAGATCTTCCGGCTTTCCCCTATAGGCCGCCTGTATGCAGATCTGCACGGCTTTCCCCGATGGGCCGCCTGAATGTGGATCCTGCGGATCGTCGGCTTTCCCGTATAGGCCGCCTGAAGTAGATCCGCCCGGCTTTCCCCGATGGGCCGCCTGTAGGTCGCCGTCCCTTCTCCGCTAAAATAACACTCGTTCAAAACAAGTAATAATGTCCCGAGTGAAACGATAGTGAGTCCAGCTCATTTTTTTCCCGTCCCTGTTCGGGCGCCATAATGCGGAGAAGGGATTTGGAGAAGTACTGAGACGACTCAATATGAGTTAGCTGCAGGAAGTCTCGTTTATTGCGCAGTTCTTATTGCTTATATAGGCAGTATTTGCCAATAATCCTAAGACCACACCTTTTCTACACCATTATTGGATGATACATATGCTTGTCATATTTAACAGCTTATTTCAAACAGGTACCCGCCTAGCGAAGCTCTGCTCTAAGCAAACACTACTCCCTTATCATGCTGCATAGTTTTCTTATCCTTAACTTCAAGGGCATTCTGCCCCTGAGGCCTAACGTTAGAGCTCCAGTCCTTATTTACACAGGGTTTTCTTCGTGCAGTCTCTTCAAGGATCTGCACTCCGACAAAGGGTAATATACCAACATGCCAAGGTAAAAAGCCCTT
Organism: Tauraco erythrolophus; assembly: GCF_009769465.1. NCBI lineage: Eukaryota > Metazoa > Chordata > Aves > Musophagiformes > Musophagidae > Tauraco > Tauraco erythrolophus. The sequence goes on along the minus strand of NC_141466.1, from coordinate 88,973,681 downwards.
AGAAAAAAAGAGAGAAGTCAGAAGACAGCACATCATCTACTTCAACCCTTAGACTTTGCCAGGGAGCAGCAAAGGTTGACACTTCCCCACCTGGCTGATGACTGCCTTCCCAGCAGGAGCTTGCCCTGGGTTTGTGTGCACAGCAGTGTCTCCAGTTCAGCCACTATGTGATAGGCAAGAGAAAAAAAAAAAAAAAAAAAAAGTGTGCTTTTAGTTTGGTGTCGTGGTTTAGGCCCATCCAGCAACTAAACTCCACACAGCTGCTCTCTCACTCCTTCTCCAGTGAAATGAAGAGGAGAAAAATATAATAAAAGGACTGAGGGTCGAGACAAGAACAGAGAGGGAGCACCTACCAACGATGGTACAGACTCAGCTTTCTTAAAGCAAAACAATTTATTAACAGTTACTTAAAAAGGACAAGGGGAAACAAAATCGGTTACTTGAGAGGATAAAGATAAAACAAGGCCAAATCTTAAAAACAAAACACCTCCCCACCCCTCTTTCCTTTTCTTCCTGGCTCTACCTCCCCCCAGGCGGTGCAGGGGGACAGGGAATGGGGGCATGCAGGTCAGTTCATCCCACGTTGTTACTGCCGCTCCTTTCTTAAAGGAAAAGGAGTCCTTACACCATTTTCCCATGATTCAGTGGATCCCCTACTCACGAGGAAAATCCACAAACGTCTCCAGCATGAGTCCTACCTGCAGGATGCAATCCTTCCTCATCGGATTGCTCCAGTGCAGGCTTTACCACAGTCTCGGATTCTTAGGGAGTTGTTGCGTGAGTCATGCCATGGACTCTAGATGCCTCTCTACCTTGTCGTGCCCATGCTTCACAACCATCCTCAGGCTCAGGCATCTCTTCTCTGACTTGGGCTTCTCCATGGGCTGCAAGTGGGTCTCTGCTCCACCGAGTCTGTCCTGGCTGCAGGGGGGCCGCCTGCCATCTTGCCACCAGTTGCAGGGGAAAACTCAGCTCCAGCACACCTCCTCCCATTCCATCTTCACTGACCTGGTGTCGGTGTGGCTGTTTCTCTCAGATCTTAGTCCTCTCTGGGTGAACTCAGCCCAGTGGGCACTCCGGGAGCAGGGTGCTCCCCGAGTTCTCTAAGCAGCTCCGCCACTGCCATCCTGAGCAGGTGGCGCCCGCCCAGCGCGGGCAGCCCCCAGCCGGGAGCCAGGGAGTGGGGCAGAGCCCTCCTCCCCTCTCTTTGCTCCTGGGCAAGACACACCTTTCCAGTTACTTTGTCCCAACGCAAATAGGACAATTCGCAGAGGCGCCGATTGGCTCAACCCTGAGGGGGATGGGAGTCCAATCCAATGGTCAGAACCAGGTCTGACCCGGTTCCAAAACCAGGGAGGTCACAGGGAGCAAATCCCCTCTCCTGCCACCAGAACTCACATACACACACATCAAACCATCACATTTGGGTATGATCCTCTTTACAAGAGTAAAACGTGCCCAGATGAGTGTGATCCAAAGAACTATAGGTTTCAGTAACAACAAATATCATGGCTACTACCCTTTTTTCCTCTCATGGTAAGGACTGAATCCTACATACTGCTGAGCAGTCTGGCTGCAACCCAATAAAGCACTCAAAAGAACGCTGAGCTAAAGTCTATGGGTAATCTACAAGGGGGTTATCTGCATACTTCCTGAAAGTAGGCGATTAAGTGTGATGGAGGTAACAGTCATCAGTGATTCTTTTTTCCCTGCAGACTTGAAAGCATGAAGTTTCTCATCAGTCTGACTAACCTTTTTAGCTTAGAAGCAATACTAAAAATGAGGAAACAAAATATAAACTCTTCCTGAAGAATTATATATAACATATACTTTTTCTTAGATCGTCTACGTAAGTTAGATCCATCATAGAATCATAGAATGGTTCAGGTTGGAAGGGACCTTAAAGATCATCTAGTTCCAACTCCCCGGCTGGGATGGGGCAGCCACAATTTCTCTGGACAATCTGTGTCAGTGTCTCACCACCCTCAGAGTGAAGAACTTCCTTATAGCTAATCTAAATCTCCCCTCTTTCAGTTTAAAGCCATTACCCCTTGTCCTATCACTACATGTCTTTGTGAAAAAATTGTCCCCATCTTTCTTACAGGCCCCTTTAGGTACTGGAAGGCTGTTAGAAAGTCTCCCCAGAACCTTCTCCAGGCTGAACAACCCCAACTCTCTCAGCCTGTCTTCATAGAAGAGGTGCTCCAACCCTCGGATCATCTTCATGCCCTCCTCTGGACCCGCTCCAAAAGGTTGTTGTGGTTTAGCCCAGCCAGTAGCTAAGCTATACGCCACTGCTCACTCATTCCTCCTCCTCAATGGGGTGGGAAGGAGAAAATCAGGAGGAACGGGCAAAAACAGTAAGTTGGGATAAGAGCAATTTAATAGAACAATACCAGAAAACCAAGAAAGATAATTAAGTACAATAATATAATTACAAAACGATACAAAATGATCACTACAATTGCTCACCATGCGGAACCTGGAACTAAGCCCACTCCTGACCCACGAAGCAAAGTCGCTCCCACCTGCTAGCTCGCCCAATATGAGAGGGAGCATGACATCACATGCTGTTGAACAGCCCACTGGCCAGGCTGGGTCTGCTGCCTGTGGTGTGTTCCCTCTCAGCTTCCTGCAAAGAAGTTAACTCTTTCCGAGCCAAACCAAGAACATAGGTCCATGTCCTTCTGATATTGGGGACCCCAGAGCTGAAGGCAGTATTCCAGGTGGGGTTTCACGAGAGCAGAGTAGAGAGGCAGAATCACCTCCCTCGACCTGCTGGCCACATTTCTTTGGAAGCGCCCAGGATACGGTTGGCTTTCTGGGCTGTAAGCACACATTGCTGGCTCATGTTGAGCTTCCCATCAACCATCACCCCCAAGTCCTTTTCCTCAGGGCTGCCCTCGATTCATTCTCTGCCCAGCCTGTATCTGTGTTTGGGATTGCCCCAACCCACGGACAAGACCTTGCACTTGGCCTTGTTGAACTTCATGAGATTTGCACGAGCTCGCCTCTCCATCCTGTCAAGGTCCCTCTGGATGGCATCCCTTCCCTCCAGAGTGTTGACCACACCACATCATGTTTTTATGGTAACCTTTACAGGGGAACAAAACAGGAAAATTATATAGAGTGATATGTACTTTGCTACCTTCTAGCCACACTTTGGTTCTGGTTTAAGTTCTAGTTGGTAGGTCTGGTACTATAGCAATACAAACCGCTGATATGGAAAATAACACTTAGTCGGGCATTGCAACACAGCAAATAGTTTAGTAAAATACTGAAGCTCTGTCACAAGCAAGAATCCTATAGATAAGTAGCCATCTAAAGCCATCTAAAGCCATAAAGGTAACAGGAACTGTTACCGGTACCCTATTGTCTGTGAGTAACGACCTTAGACGGAGCAGATAAAATAATGGGAACTGTTAACGACTATCTGGTGATGAGTCATGTATGCCTTTGCATTATAAATTGGTTCTTGTTTTGCCTTATGTTGTGCACGTTTGTGGTGGAGCCATCCCCGTGCGCCTACGCATAATGAACATACCTACTTTACAACTTTCCGAGTTTTGGAGTCTATTTCCTCACGTCACCACAGTACATACAGAAATTGTACAAATAATATCTGACATCTGTCAGACTGGAGTGCGTTCATCACATAAGCCCAAACAGCTAACACTCAGGGGATAAGAAGTATTCACAAAATCTTTTTTAAAGAAAAATCACTGTGAGGTCAGGATTCAGAGTTACATGCCACTACAAAGTGGACTATCTGCTCCATACAGTAGGAGAAAAACTGGAAGGTATACATCAGAGAATAAACATGTTTCTGCAGGAGATTGCACAGGATAACCTGACAGGGCATCTATTTCCATCAGTGAGTCTCATTTGTTCATTATCTTGATTCATGTGGTTGTCCTGAAACCTGTGCTGAACCTAACACCTGTAATTTACCTTGAACTTAAACCCTGGGCTTTTAAAAAGAAAAACCTTTCAAAGAAATTGGCTTATTTTCAAAAGACAGCTCCTGGATTTTTAATCTAGGAGTCTTAAAAGGTTCCCTGAGCTTGTGGAGGACCAGGATTGTGCTGAACTGAGTGTTCACTACTTTCCTTAGCAGAAGAGTTGGTATTTTCTCCAGTCTTGCTTTCTGCAGCACCTGTGTGCATGCAGGCATGCGTCTGTGCATGTACGACTGGAAAAATATTTCCAACTTAAAAGCATTTTAATTGTATAGACTTCTATGGCATTGTCATTCACAACTTGATATATTCAGATCAAAGAAAAAATTTTGCTGCAGGAAATGAAATTACCTGAAAAATCAGGAAAAGAGGAAAGAAATAAAGGTGAAATATTAAAGGGCCTAATCTGTGGAGCACAAGCAGTCTTACTCTGCTAAGAAGCATTAACAAATGGTAGCAACAAATAAAGATCAGCTAATTGGGAACAACGCATTTGTTATTTCTCAGCTGCTAGAATTGCTGGACATAATGAAATAAACCTATAGATTAAATGAAACACTAGCAAGGAAAAACTTTCTAAGAGGTGAAATATTAAAGCATATGTAACTTCTCAAAATTTCATGTGCTCTCCCAGATATCTAACCTTTGCCACTTTTGAACCATTTTCCACATAAATTGTCAGAAGCGTGTCAGTGAGGTCTGATTTATGGTCTTTCACAAATCAAAATTTTTTTAGTTCCTCTGCTTTGGGACATTTGCAATACCTTCATCAGGTTCCTTCTCTATCTTTTCCAGCTAGCTATTTTTTTGTGGCTAGCAGACTGGATCTCTTTTCCTCTACCTTGTTCTTTCTTTCCTTTCTTTTAGTAGAAAGTATGTGATGGGATTTCGTCTCCACTTCACTAGCATTTAAAATTCTTTTGTCATTCATCCCTTCTTAAGCTTTGAGGCCTTTCATCATCACCTTCTATACTTGGTGAGATGGTTTATAAAAGATAAAGGTCTATTGACTACTCCCTTACTGTTATTTCATACGACTGATTTCTACTGTTACAAGACTCTCAGATACTGTTCTGATGTTATAACAAATTCAAAACTTTGTAGTTTGCTTTTTTTACGCCTTGACTGAATAAACCCTAGCTTCAATTACACCCGTGGCAGTTTAGAAAAATCAATGGAAAAAAATATTTTGTCCATCAGCCGGTTTACCTGTTGCTTAGAAGTATAGTGTGACATTATTTTGTGTACTAGAGTTGAAATCTCATTTCAAAGAAAAGGTATAAAAGGATTAAATTAAAAAGAGTATTTCAGTAAAGCACTCAATTATTTTCAAACCTCTGAAGGCCTTTTCACTATCATTATATTTGCCTAACGATTTCCAATTCAAAAACTAAAACATCTACTATTGATTCACTACATACAACTTAAGGTAGAGAAAACATTTGGGTTTATTTGATTTTATGATTACCTATTGAAGTACTGATTATTCCAAGTGCTTAAGGAAAGTAACAATTTTTGATGCACTTAGTGAATAGTCTTCTACTTGAATCAAACACTCCTGAAGCATACAGTTTCATGAACTTCTTGATCCTTCTAACCAGGACAAAGATCTATGTTCTACTGCAGCAGTTTGTGATTATCTGGCGCTTATGCTTTGAGACAGTCTAATCAGACATAAACGTTAGATGATAATAAAGCCTCTGTGAGCTCTTTAGAATACTCAAACATCATACTGTATATAAAAGATCCCATGTCATAATACAGCTTTTTAAAATTATTTTGCTTTTATTTTGGTATTCAGTCATCTGATTTACCCTTGACATTGGTGTACATGTGTCGAAATTGAACTGATTTCATGCTGCTTTTATGTCAGTGTATCCTCACAGAGCCAGATTTACTGCCACCTTGCAGTTGTTTTGCTCTACTTCTGCAATGCAAAACAGCTTTTAACCCCGTTTCAATAACTACTTTAACAGAGTTTACAACTGCCTTGAATGAGAAAGCCACACAAATATGCATGCCAATGGCACTGATGGAGAGATCGTTGGTGATTTACATCAATGTGAACTAAAAGTCGTATCCTTTAGGTTCAGGCTTACATATATGATGTGATTTGGTAGTGAAATTTTTTGGTCTCTATATTACGATTTTTAAACGCAGTACAATTCTCTTTCATTGTTTCTTATTTACATACTACAGATTTCTCTGGTGATAACTGGAGGCTGAAATCCTGACTCCCTAAAATCAAAGGAACAGCTCCAGTTGCATTCAATAGGACTTGATTCAGAAATGAGACAAATATTCAGAAGCAGCCTTGCAAACCTTCCCAAAATGTCTACAAGTGGTATCTTCTTGTAAGAATGCATAAACTATATAGAGAAAAGAATTATTTGGTTTGTTGAATCTGACCCAAATTCTTAGACTGTTTGGATTGCAAATATAAAACATGCTATCTGGTGACCAGGTGGCAGCATAAACTAGACGTTCTGCCTATAAGGATATTATTTATACGGCTACAGAAGTTTTAAATAATTTATTTATTGTTCTTTTAGGTCAAAGCAGTCGCATATTAAGTCATAACGAACTCAGCACAAATAGAGCAAACAGAGCAAGTTGTTATTCATCTACACTAGTGCAACCTCAGTGATGCCAAAATAAAAAGACAAGTACTTTCAAATTGAATCAAAGACTAATCTAAGTCATACTAAGCGCTGAGTTCACATTCAAAGTGCCATTTTTGCACACTTGATAATAACTGCAATGTCCATAAATAATTTTGCTGCAAAGACCATAAATAATTTGTCTCAGCAGCCTCTATGCCAGATTTACTCAATTATTAATAGAATTCTTCATTTGATAACTGTCACCCCTGCAAAGTCACACTCAGGCAACAAAAAGTAAAGGCATTGCCGTTTCTGGCTGGTGAAGAAAGCAGAAGTGATGAAAGTCCTGAAGGACCAGGTTAAAATTCCTTTCATTACAAAAGAGGTTGAATTCAAATTGTCAGAAAACATCATATTGTCAGATAACCATATGATTGCAGAGTTCAGTGCTTTATAAATCAGGTTCAGAAACAAAGTACAGCTAAATTTATGTCTGCAGAGTAATAAACTGTATATTCACCCTGCTTCTGACACAGTAAATAATTCAAAACAAATAGCTAGCTCTTAATCCCATAGCCACAAAAGCAGAGAATATAGGATGACTAGCAACATCTATTGTAAGTCACATGTTTAAAAAATGTAATCCAGCCACAGTTCAACAAATCTGGTCTTCAAACCAAATAGGTAAATGAATGCTAGCATGTGCTAGTTTATGGTTTGCTCCATTTTTGACAACAGCAACTAGTTTAAATTCTGCTTATTGTTCTCTGCCCTGCAGTGGGAGATCCATCACAATAAGGGCGGGGGGGGAGGGCGGGGGCAACGAAAAAAAAATCTAAATTTATATATGTAAGAGTATTAGTCCTACAACAACTAAACAAGAGCGAGCTACATTTCAGTTCTTACTTTCAATACACTTGCCTGTTTTCTTTCTATGGAGTTGTTATCCTGTCATCACAAAATGTTAAAGGGGAGAAGGGGAAAGGGGGTGTCAGAAGGAGTAAAGGCTGAAGGAAGGCTGATCTTTCTTGTGGGTTTTGGAAGACAACTTACATTTTGATCACAGCATGACTCAGAAAACGTTTTGGATCTTGTCTGCTTGGAGTTAAAAATTGCCTTCTGTTGATGGAATGCTGCTCCGGAGGTGCTGAAATAGCACAGTGGCAGTCACCCTAAACATAGAGTACATTAATTTTTCACTGCTTACTCACAGACTCTACCATATTTTAAAAATGAAAACATCCATATGTTCAAGAAGCATATTCAACTTGAGCTTGAAAAAGCTTACCCTTTTATGCTTACCCTTTTATGCTAGAGTATAGAATTTTAATGTACTGAAAATCCTCCCCTATTATTTCATTAAAAAGAAAAAAAGAAATCAGTGTGATTTCAGAGCTCAATGAGTGGTTTTTTTATTTGTAAAGTGATTTTCTTTTCTGTCTATTTGACTTTGCTCTTTTCCAGTTTGATAATTCATACAATACGAAACTCAGGATGCCCAATCAGATACATATTTATTTAATGGTTTATGAATACCACATAACTCATGAACATGTTTGAAAAGATTTAAAATATCTGTTCAGGAATCTGAATAATGAGTAACACATAATAGGGTATAAGAGGCTCTTAAGCAAAGGAGAAAGTATCTCCTGTTGACCATAGCAGAAATCTGATTCACCATTTATTTTGTTGCTATTACTGTTATACACATTTAATTGCTCCCCAAACTTGGATTGCCTAACAGTATGTTCCCAGAAATATTACAGTAATATATTACATAGAAAACTTTTGTCGGATTGAGTTACAAAATCTAGACATAAATTTTCAAAATACTATTCTTTGAATGCATTCAAATATGGAATTTTGGATCAGACAAGGAGTGTGAGAGCATTTCTATAATTCATGTTTTCTCAGAAGTTGCCCAACTAGCACAGAGTCAATTCAAAACACATGGCTGCTTGGTGCTTTAACACCGAACATGGCAAGATTCATATACAACACAAAGTATTCTAAACAGGTTGTTTTGACTTTCTTTCCTGTAGCAGACTGTGAGGTTAAAACTTTCGGTTATTTTATTGCAATTATTGCCGTTATGTTAACATTTGCCATTCACATGTTTATCTAATAGGTATGAGTGAGTAGGTCACTTCTTATTATATGTTGCAAAGACTTCCCATAAAATATAAAACATATGGAACCTGAGATATTCAGAAAGTCCAAATGTTGGTATTTGCACGCCTTTGCAAGCGTTATTCATCTAGAGTCCAAAATGGAAAATTGCAGCTTAGAAACATTTCAAGTTTCTCAGCAGTGAAGGTAAAATGAAATTTTGTTGTTTGAAGGCTAAAGGACAAGTGTACAAAGACCAAGCTGCCTGTGCCTTGGAAGGGAGTAGAACTGATATCAAAACCAAGGAGAACATCCCAAAGAGCAAGGCCAGCTCTTGTAGCCAATATAGGAAGAAACATTATCACAACCAACCTGATTTCTCCTTCACTAGCCCTCCAGACAGCTACAGAGGTCAAATAGGCAGAAAAAAAATAACAATTTTGCAATGCTATATGGACCCTGCCACTGTAGGAAATCTCTTATTTTACTTACTATTGATCTGGATCTAAGTTACCTAAGAAAAACATCAGAAATCATCCAAGTTTTCACAAGACTATGGCTTATTTTTTGATGAGGAAAGGTCAGCCCGGCAACGGGGCAGGGGAGATAACAAAACTTATAGTAACTATATACGTTAAATACTCTGATCTATTCCGCGTGAGGTTCTACTTACAGCAACATCAACTTTATAAAGATGAGATGTCAAAGGTGATAGCGTCTTGATTTCAGGTCCTTAGGAGCTCTAGCCAATTGCTGATGGAAAGGAGAAACTGTGCTTTAACAGATTGCAATGTGAACCCGTCTCCTCCAAGGAGACCTGAGATGTTTCTCCACAAATAAGGTAATATGAGCTATGAAAATAAGGATCATTGCATGGGATGACACTAGCCATTTCTAAACTGCAGATTTCTGCCAGCTAGGCCAAGATGTCAAAAGGTACATCACCTGCTCAAACACACACTTGTACCAGGAAACATGCCTCAGTGAGAAGTGCTGACTCTGTTGAAACTACAATTTCCCTTCCGGAATTGGCATGAAAGGCTGAAATAATTTATCCTGGAAGAGCTAAAAAACGAAAATGTAGCTCTGTCCTGCTTTTCAAACCACAGGGAGAAGGAATAATGCACAGGAAGAGGCATTGGCACATAATTGATCAGATTTATTAAGGATGCTTTTGAAATCTCAGGTTACTGACAGCCCTCTGTATCCTTCTCAAGCCTGTTTTAGGTCTACTGCTCTATTTACTTACTAAAGAAGGATCATCAGTCTCTTAATTCTTTTAACAATAATTAGCTTTTTATCTTTGCTGATGTTTTAAACCAGAAATTATTGTAAATCCAGCAGTAGAAAATTTAACCTATAACATGCATATAATGTTTAATATAGAAATGGATTAAGAATTTGCTGAAACTACAGTTTATATGTTTGCATACCTAATAAGCATTTACCATGAGCATGGATATTAATAAGCTAACACATCTACAGCAATGAGATCTGCTTAATAAGCTTATATCACTGGGCTTTATCAAAACTGAAACTGTAACATTTTACTTATACATATTTCTATAGTATCCATCACTGTAATTTGGGGGAATTTTTCAAGTGGGATCATCAAACATCTGTGAGATACCATATCAAGAAGCTGCTCACAGTTCAAACATCTTGCCCACTATCTCATTAGAGAAATATTCTGGTCAATATTTGTTACTGGGGATGCATCTCATATAACCAGAACCCAAACTCTGAAGCAGCGTTGGCAGACTAAAGAAGAGGTGCACTTTGTAACATCTCCTCTGATCTTAAACAGGGCTACTACTCATTACTCATGTGGATTGTTTCTAAGCTTACCCTTTCCACTGTCACCTTTCATTCATCAAACTCCTTGAAATAACTCTTTTGGAAAATATTTAACAGGGATCAGTATGCAGCTACAAAAAAAAAAAAAAAAAAAAAGTGTGCTTTACTGCTAACTATACATCTGATTTAGATCAAGACATTGCTTCATGTAGCTAAAACACTGTAGTAATACTTACCAAAAACAGCAGGACTGTTGTCTGATGTATTTTATTCACTGAACAGCATTTTGATCTGGGGACACTGTTGTTTTTGTTGAACTGCCTCATATCTTTTCAGCATTTAAAACTGAAGACATTCACGTAATTCATCACTTGTCCAGACAGTAAGCAAAATCCTTTTCTGAAAACCAAGGCACGAGCCCTTACTACTTAATTCTGGCAGAGAAGAAACTGCTTTCTTCTTCATGAATTTAATCTTTGACTTAACGGTTCCCTTGGGGAGAGGAAGTGTTCTAGTTCAGTACATCATAGAAAACTACTGTTTCATATTACCAACTTATTTGAGAAAGCATGATTTGTATTTGTAATTTATAAATTTCATACAGAACTATGGATTTAGTTCACTGCTAGCTCTCAACGGATTAGCTATGATGATAACTACAAACATCAGGGATGAGAATAGCGCTTGGTGAAATCAAAGGATGCTGCAGGCAGGGAGAATGAATTAACATGCTGTCTTTTATACAAGGGAAAACTGAGGTACAAGGTAGTTAGATGTCTTGGTTATGATCACGTCACATGGCAGAGGCAGGAAGACATGACAAATCTTCTGACTTTAAGACGTATTTCTTCATTATGGGAAAAAAACTTGGTCTTTTAAAGGATAATACAGTAAATGTGTCTTCAGAAATGTACCTCAGATCAATAGTATTCTATAGAGATTGTAAAAAATATTTAGGGACTCTGTTGAAAACTGGTATTTGAGCCATAATAAACTAACTAACCTTCTTATCAAATTGAAGACAACATTTTTTTTCTTCTGGTTCAACTATCTTGCTCTCATGTGTACTACTCAATTCCCAGTCCAACAATGAATAGACAACAGTTTTTTCTTTCCTGTAGTTCAACAAACTGCATTTACAGTATATTCAGCTTATGCATGGACATATTTTCATTGCTCATTCCCTTGTAAACTTTCATTTACATCATTGCTTGCAATTTTATTCTAAAAATCTCATTTTTAGAAAACTCTTATTTGGATAATTCTGTCACATTGAAAATAATGAAAACTTTGTTTCACTCAGGGCTAATAAGAATGATACACTATTCCTCAATTCTCAGAATCATGACTTTGTCTTTGCACTAACCAAGACAATAAGAAAATCTTTAATTTTCTATATACATTCAGTCTCCAGCTTTACTTGTCAGCTAAGCTGCGAATTTGAATCTCTCTCTGTTGGAAAATCTTAGATTTTCATTTTCTAGCATGCCCTCTGGATTCCTCTAATTCATATTCTGATAGACTCTGGTTCTCAACACCCAGGCTTCAGCCTGGAGTTAATGGAAATGAGCAATTACTTTGTAAGGGCTATTTTTGCCATATGTTGCCAAAGATACTTCCTTTTCAATGTCCTATTAACTTCAAAGGCACCTTCCTCAGTTAATCCTCCTCCCAGCTGATCTCATTCTTGGGTCAAAGAGCTAATTTTCACCTGCATGTATTGTTTTTCTTCCCCAGTCTAACAAGATAGAGACTACTGGTGCCAGCTTTTCCATCTTAGACTGTTTAGGAGCAGGAATTAATTCATTGTAATCAATAATGTGTCACTGCAGTGCATACATTCTGAAATTTTATTTTGGCTTCCTCCAGCCACCAGTTTACCTACTCTAAACATGTTTTGAACCTGAGATGTCTAGCTGCTATTGAAGCATCACACTCCTGTGCTTGCCATCCTATCCAGGCCTGAGAGAAAAGTTATGTATGGCTTTTGTTTTATTTTGAATAGGTGCGGCAGGACATACAGAAACAGAACCTGGCCTCCGATCCACCCACAACATGCAGCTAGAGACATGCCTCATTGCTGATGGTCTAACACTGACTGTGTCCCCTCCACAAAATAAAATTATTTCCACTCCAGTGGGAACTGCAGATGGAGCTGAAGCACTCAACCAAAGAACGGTATCTTAGTAATAACTCTAGCTATTATAAACTTTGCAGATTTATACTGTGCCTTGGATCTCTTCATTCCCAGTTTATGGAAAGAAGTACAGAGGCACATTTTACTCCCCATCCTGGCACCTGCCAGGATAGTCAGACAGTTACAAGATCTGGCTCAGTTACTTATAACTTCCATGATCCCACAGGAGACCAGGACATAAAAATAGAAACACATCGGCTCCTCTCCAGGCAGCCGTAAACAGAACTTATCAGACAAGTACGAATAGGTTACACATCTGTTGGACATCTATTGATTCCAGAGGAGGGCCATGAAGATGATCCGAGGGCTGGAACACCTCTGCTATGAAGACAGACTGAGAGAGTTGGGGCTGTTCAGCCTGGAGAAGAGAAGGCTCCAAAGTGATCTTATTGCAGCTTTCCAGTACTTAAAGGGGGCCTACAGGAAAGCTGGAGAGGGACTTTTTACAAGGGGATGTAGTTATAGGACAAGGGGCAATAGCTTTAAACTGAAATAGGGTAGATTTACATGGGATATAAGGAAGAAATTTTTCACTCAGAGGGTGGTGAGGCAGTGGAACAGGTTGCCCAGAGAAGATGTAGATGCCCCATTCCTGGAAGTGTTCAAGGCCAGGTTGGATGAGACTTTGGGCAACCTGGTGTAGTGGACGGTTTTCCTGCCCATGGCAGGGGGATTGGAACTAGATGATCTTTGAGGTCCCTTCCAACTCTAGCCATTCTATGCTTCTATTCCTCATTAAGATTAATAGATTCAAAAGCTAGAAGGGAACAATGTTATCATGTCCTCTGATCTTCCACCTAACACTCGGCCTTTTGCTGAGTTCATCCTGGTGTCAAATCTAATCGCAGTTCTTTGATCTTAATTTTTAAATTTCCATTGACAAAGAATTCATCAAAAACCTATGTGAGCTGTACCAATGGTTAATCAACTTCTCAGCTAAACACATTGTCTGAATTTGTCTTGTTTAGACTTCCACGCGCTGGATCTTATTATGCTTGTCTTTGTGTATGGCATCAAAGAGACTTCTCTTAACCATTTTTCTGTTTCCAGAACAGCCTGTGCATACCGTGACCAATTCACTACTTAAAGTTCCCTCTGAAAAACTTGATTTATTTAGGTCATCTAGTCTGTCACTTTAAGGTATACCGTCTATATTAGTTAGCATTGGAAGTTCATGCAACTTCTCTTTGAAATTTTTCTTGAAATGGGAAAACCAGAGCTAAGCATAGAGTTTGGTAAGATAACAAAATGTAGGGGGACCAGAGCTCTCTGCTCTGCACTCCAGTCCTGCAGATCACACTGACGTTCAGCACTTCAGGGGTATCTGCATTCCTACTAGTGCAAAACAAAGAGGGAAATCAAACACGCAGAGGTTTGATTTCACACACTTTGTCATGGTTACAGACCTGCATGTCCACAAGGCATTTTTACCAGCAATGAAGTTAAATTTATTTGCCAACCTTAGGCATTTGCTGCACACATACAGAGTTAAATGCTTCAGGACTTTGTGTTGAGATTACAAGTGAGGTGCTCTAGGCGATGCCCTCAAGTATGAATTCAACCTTCCTTCCACCAAAAGAGAAACTTGACTGAGGACAGCAGTGATGTCCTTGGGTACGTACATGAAGACTCCAACTACAGACATGAGGTAAATCCACACCTAAAGAGTACCCCTCCAGCTTACAGAGTCACTAATGTATATGCACCTGGTACGATCCTAGGTCTCTTTCTGAAGCACAGATTCCCCAGACTGAGGCCTCCATTCATTAAATTGCACAGAAATGGAGATTTATTTAAAGAAAACCTGTTAAAAGTATCCAGTCCATAAACAGCCAACTGTACTTCAAACACTATCAAATACTATCAATTAATTCACCTCACCAATAAAAAAAATCCTTCTTGATTGGCTTCTTGGTCGAGGTTCTATGAAGCAACCCCCTTCAATTTCCTCCAGCTAGCAAGAATTTAGTTTTGATATTGCAGTAAACAATTTCAGGCTTCTTAAATTCCACTGGTACAGTCACATCTCCTCCCTGCAAGAGGCTGATGAACAAAGTGTTGGCATTTTTAATCATATTTTATAAGGACTTGGTGAATTGAAAGAACAATTTATTCTATTCTTTAAAGTATGGACAAGGTGAATATACATCCTATGGAAGCCCTGGAAGTTATGGGAAATGTTAAGCTGGATGAGTATGTTACATTAATCAATATTACAGCCAAACATGTAATTTCAAAAAGGTCTATTGTGAAGGAGCCAAGCCACAATCATCCTCACTCCCAAAATATTGTTTATGCACTAACCATAGTCTTGGACTTGTTTACTTGTTATCTGATTTCTTCTAAAAAAGATAGTTTGTTGTCAAAAAATCTTAAAAAGATACCAAGTTGTTACCTTACATAGTCTTAGCAGACTGACTACTGACACATCTTTAATTAAAAGGAGTGAAAAGAAAACAGAAACACAGTTCCTCCTCCTCTCTAGAAAAAGTGGTAAATGTTTAAATTTGCTGTAGTTAAAGTTTAAAAAAATTACTTTCTAATTTTATGTTATCAATCAGAGGCAAATGGAAAAGGAGCACTTGTGATCTACTATACATACAAGTAAAAAGTTGCTTTTCATCAAGCCTGAGTCAGACTTTATGGTATGTTGTATAACCTCTGGGGTGCAATCCTACACAAGTTTTACAGCAAGGTCATGCCTCTGCCTTCAGTATGGTTATTCTTCTCTTCCACTGTAAGCCCAAAAGATATTTTGTCATTCATTGTGTTCACAAACCAGGAATAAATCACATTATAAAAATGCCCACAATGTCTTATAGCTTATACAGAGATTTATTATTTGAAAACTGGTTTGATTTTCCACAGCAAATGACTAAGAGCAGAAATCTATAAGCATAATGATTGCCTCCTTCCTCAGGGCCAGTTTGTATTTCATACTCACACAAGTTCACAAAACAAGTCCAAAAGAACAATCAACATTCTTCTTGCCATGCAAGAGCTAATCACAGCCACAGACCTTTTCTCCAATAAAGTACCATGCGGAAAAAATGTGGTGTTTAAAAATAATGCATGACATAAGAACTTTGAAAATTAAAAAAAAAAATCATAAAACTCAAGATTTATTCTATCTTATTTTAGTATTTCTTTGGTGAAATAACAACATATAAGTTAGTACGTTAAACTGGTTCAACTTCTACTAATTTTAGAAAGTGAGGCAAAATGAAGCAGCTTTTACATGTTTAATATGTCTCTGATTCTTACCTCACACAGCTCAGGAGGCAGTTACTGTAATACTCAGGCATAGCACTGAGTCACTTCAAGTGTTTTTCAGAGATAGAGCTGGTCTGCTATGCCACCAAGGAAGCACCGTATCTGGAAAGATACAAACTTTGTTCTGGATTTTAATTTTAAGCTTAAAGGTATTATAAACTGTTCTCTGGTAGTTACAATACCTTATGGTCACAGTGAACTACCTTCTCATGCGCCAGTAGTTCATGCACACCATGAGTTTCACACTGCTTTAACACAGCATCTGCGCCCTGTTTATCTGGTAGCGCATCTGTCAAGAGCTCACAGCAAAATGTTTTGTCTTTAGTGCCCTGTGGCTAAATTACTAAGTATTAACTAAATAAAGTACAATTAAATTTTTTACTAGTAGTCATTGCATATTTTCATACAACAGTGTTACAATTTTCTTTTGAAATTTGGAGGGAACACTATATAATCACAAATGCGAGGAGGTATGGTCACTTAGGCAATCAGTTGGATGGGAGGTGTCTAGGAGACATTTTGTCCCTTAAAATGCAATCAGTAAATTACTGAATAAGCCACCGCTCTAATCATCATTTTTGTCACATTGTATTCGTATCTAGAGGAATAGATGCTCTCACAAATACAGAATGATGACCGAAGGAGCAGGCAAAAGCGGCAGCTGGGCTGTGAAGGAGAATATTATTAAGAAACTTGACTGCCTGACATCGCAATAATACAAACAATGATTGCTTCAAGGAAATTACTTTCTGTAATCATATTTTCTCATTGTAAGATTACTGTACCATGAAAGTCTCCTTTTCAGGGAGCTGGGTATAGTCCACATTTTATTTTTTCTTTGGCCATGCAGGGTGGAAGCTACATACTCTCTCTAAACCCTAAAATAACACATCTTCCCACACACTGACCCAATCAATCACAGCAGAACCCCTTCTGATGTAGCTTTCTAGGGTCAAAAGATTTGCAGGATGGAGGAGATGGGGCAGGGGATGAACAGTGTTGTACCAAATTCTTTCTTATTTTGGTAGTGCATTGATTAATGCATATAAGGCTTTCCAAAACCGTATCATGACTGAGCAATTTCATTCACCTTTGAAAGAAACACTTTCAGCAGATGTTCAGCGAAGGAGGAGTGGACAAGAAACTGCAACTATTACAAGAATTTCTAATAGGCTGTGAGAAAGCATTGTTTGTCTGGTAGAGATCATTATCTCAGTGAGCGGGCATGGCTTTATCATACTTTAAGTATTATCATACAGCCTCCAAATTACTTTTTGCCATAGTGGTAACTTTTGAATAATAAGGCAGAAGGAAAGACATCTAGAACACCTATAGTGGAAGCCATAGCAACGGTCTGATCATCAAGATCATAGCTAGACCAGATGCTGTATTTGTCAACATGTATCATATCTGTAATAGTGATTTCTGCCATTTTACCTAAAGCAACAGAAGATAAACAAATCAGTATTGTTCAGTAATCAAGGCTGAGGATGGCTGTTAACTACGATAAAAAAATCCAAAGTATTTATACCAAAGCCAGCCTTACCAGATTGGAGCTTTTCTTCTCTTCAAGGAGGTAAGAGGACTTGAAGACAATTCAACTAAAGGAGGAAATATTTTTTCATTGAACCTTTTTGCTTTTGTTTTTTTTTCGTTGGGATTTTTTTTTTTTATATATAGCCAGAGCATAACCAAGTCTCCTGGGTGACAGCTTCTAGAAATTATGTTTGTATTTTATAAAAAACTTAAGAAAAAGAAATGCTAACCTTAATAAAACATTATTTGTAGGTAACAATGTATTGTCTCACTTTTTACACAGCAATAACCTTTCATCTTTCTCATGCCCTTAATTTTAATTTTTACAGAATACCTTCATACCACTTGGATCACCAAAGCAATACTTTCAGCCTGTGAAGGTTTCTTAGCCTTCACATTTGTAAAAAGATTTAAATGTTATTGGTCTTATTTGAATGCAGTCCTACTACTGTTGCAGGACTCTGCATATCTTTTGAACTTTCCTTAATGTCTCAGTTGAAAAGGTTCCTTTCTGTAAGTTTCATTACATTTCTCCCTGTAAGTTTTTATTACCTTAGAGTTGTTCTCTTCATTTTCAGTGAGGTTCAGAAAACCTAAATGGCAGATTTGAGAAAAAGTATGTTCCAAACTTCACAGCTCAAAAAGTTTTTTTTTCAGTTTCACGTACCTCTACTACGTTACATGATTAAATTCTCCAAAATGCGGACCCCATGCAGTCATTTACAGTTGTGCAAAGCTCAGTCATGCTTTTACATCCATTTGTGTAAATCAAAGTAGGCATGCCAAGATGAATGACAAAGCTGGTTTTGTCTATGTTTAATTCACCTTATCAATTATTTACTAAAGGTTCTTGTAACAGAAGTGCCCAGAGTATAATTTAGTAAGAAGTCCCGTATGATACCAGAGTGCTAACATTTATGAAAGTTCCTAAGTTCTCTTTTCAGAAAAGCTGATACACCTGTCCAAAAGAAGAAAAATCATTTCAGAAAGTTAATATCACAGAATTCCCAAATTTAAGATATTATGCTCCTTATTTTCTGTGTAAAGATATATATCACATCTGTTATGACTTACCCTCTTCCATGAACAGTTGAATGAAACTAGATGAATTTTTGAGGGTTTGATATTTAACTAGATGAATATTTGAGGGTTTGATATTTAACTTTTCTAGACATTTCTACAAACTCAAAAAGGAGACATGCTTGTTCAAAACAAGCTTCATTTTATGTTGAGAACCCCATAAGAGTAAATGAAACAGTAAAATCTTCTGCAGTGGCTCAAATAAATCTGTCTCCTCTTCAGAAGGCTCTTGTCTCAATATGACAGCTGTCATACAACAGAAATGTTACATTCACACTGCATTCACACAAGTGTTATTTGCAAACACATACAGGCATAACCACATAGAGAGCAAACACATTCTAAAAGTATAAAATTATGTTCCTTAAGGAAAAAAAAAGCACACAACATGTAAAACTAGAGGAAGTATCTTCAAAACCCTAACAAGTACCTCTGCTCTTCACTAAATAGATACTATCCTACTGGTATCACTGCTCTTCAGTAAACAATGCATTTGAACTTCTCTCACCAATAGCAACCAGAATTAAAAACTCAGGTTTTACTTTTACAGCTACAGAAGGAAATGCTATCATTCATCGCAGCAACATCCATGAGCATGCCTGGTTTCATACACTGGTTTCATACACTTCATTATGTTTAAAATAGGGCACTCGAATGATTCCTGAAATTAAACAATTCTTTACATGTTTCACTCTCTATTCTACACATATATTTTTGTTGCTTGGCAAAGCTATTTTGAGACCATAATCAGATTAATTTTATTCCAAAACTCTACTAAAATCACCTATATTGTAAAACTGCAACTGATGAAACCAAAGGTGACATAGGCTTCTAGTATGTGTTCGACACACAGTACACATATTCCACAATGTGTCCATGTACTTAACCTTTATGTGATTCTTATTCCCTCACACTGGAGCTTGTGAAGGAGGTGACAAACTATAGCATTATGGAAACATACTCTTGCCAGATTTTTCAGGTGATGACAAAAGTATATGAAATTTGTCTCCTAATTCATAAGATGCTGGAAGCGTCAATGGTCTGCCTTCACATGGTGTTAAGCACATGCACTCCATTGAGTAGCACCACCAGTATGCCACGTGTAATGCAAATAACAAAGATAAAGAACATGCCTGTTTTGGAGAATACAGCTCAGCCACAGGTGAAGTATATTGGGAGAAAAAGGGATTGGTTTTATATGAGATTTCCTTTTTGCATTTAGAATGATCCTCAAATTCAAATAATTATAAGCAACTATTCTAACTCTCAATATTATACAGGTGTTTCCTTCTATATCCATTACTCCTTGTTATCACATCCACTAGGCTAATATATTTATACATTTTCATCTGAAGTTGTGGTATGCAGGGAAGCAATATTTAAATTAAGTCATTATACCATTTTTCCTTACAAAGCCTTTTAACTGGAATGAGCACAAGTCAAATCCCTCCAATGTTTTCCAAGTTCAGACCCAAGGCCAGATCAAACCACTGAAGCCAATCTCTCAGATTAAAAAAGGTGTTTGCACAAGCTAGATGTGACAACCCTGGGAATTTTTGGAAGATCAGCTTTTGACACGATTACAAACAACTTTGCCTCTTCAGTTTTTCATATGTCACTTCTCAAATATACTTCCTTTCAAGAATTTGTATTGCAAAGGAGGAGCTGCTGGCGACAGACGGAGTACACCTGTCTCAAAAGGGCAAAAGGATCTTTGCACAGGAGTTAGCAGGCCTCAGTGAAAGAGCTTTAAACTAGATCTGAAGGGGGAAAGAGAGAAAATCAGGCTCACTAGACATAAGCCTGTGGGCGGCACATCAAGCTTTGAGGGATGGTGTGCTAGCAAGGTCCTTCTGTCTACCATCTCAGTGGAGGTAGGGGATGGTGATCCATGCAGCAGCAAAGACGCAATGGTTATTGATGTGTTAGAAACCACAAAAATGCCTGAGAATGGTCACTTAGTAATTAAGGCTTCTCCCCTCAAAAAGGTGGTGGGATCAATAGTCCAACTGAAGCACATCTACATCAATGCACGCAGTATGGGCAACAAACAGGAGGAGCTGGAAGCTATCATGCAGCAGAAAAAACTATGATATAGTTGCCATCACGGAAACATGGTGGGATGACTCACACAACTGGAGTGCTGCAGTGCTCTTCAGAAGGGATAGGCAAGGAAGGAGAGGTGGTAGGGTAACCCTGTATGTTAGGGAGCATTTTTATTGTCTAGATCTTAATGATGGTGATTATAGGGTTGATGTCTATGGGTAAGAATCAGGGGAAGGTCAACAAGGCAGATATCATGGTGGGAGTCTGTTATAGACCACCCAACCAGAATGAAGAGGTAGACAAAACATTTTATAAGCAGCTGGGAGAAGTCTTACAATCGCTAGCTCTTGTTCTCGTGGGGGACTTCAACTTACCAGATGTCTACTGGAAATTCAATGCAGCTCAGAAGAAGCCATCTAGGAGGTTCCTGGATGGTGTAGAAGATAACTTTCTGACACAGTTGGTGAGGGAGTGAGCTAGGGAAGGTGCCCCACTGGACCTGTTGTTTGTGAACAGAGGAGGATTTGTGAGTGACGTGATAGTTGGAGGCTGTCATGGGCGTAGCGATCATGAAAAGGCAAGTTTTTGATTCTTGGAGAAGTAAGGAGGGTGGTCAGCAGAACTGCTACCTTGAACTTCCAGAGGGCAGACTTTAGCCTATTTAGAAGCCTGGTTGACAGACTCCCTTGGAAGGCAGTCCTGAAGGGCAAAGGGGTCCAGGAAGGCTGGGCAGTCTTCAAGAAAGAAACATTAAAGGCACAGAAGGCCATTCCCATGTGCCGAAAGACAAGCAGGTGGGGAAGAGAGCTTTAGCTAGAACTCACAAAAAAAAGGAGAGTTTATGACCTTTGGAAGAAAAGGAGGCAGGCAACTCAGGAGTACTACAAGGATGTCATAAGGTTATGCAGGAAGAAAATTAGAAGGGTCGAAGTTCAACTAGAACTTAATCTGGCTACTGCCATAAAAGACAATAAAAAATATTTCTGTAAATACACTAGCAACAAGAAGAGGGCTAAGGCAAATCTTCATCCTTTATTGCATGCAGGGGAAAATATAGTGACAAAGGATGAGAAAAAGGCTGAGGTACTTAATGCCTTCTTTGCCTCAGTCTTTAATATAAGACCAGTTGTTCTTCAGGTACCCAGCCCCCTGAGCTTGAAGACGGGGACAAAGAGCAGACTGAATCCCCCATAATTCAAGGGGAAATGGTTAGCAACATGCTACACCTCTTAGACATACACAGGTCTATGGGGCTGGGCAAGATCCACCCAAGGGTAGTGAGGGAGCTGGCGCCTCGCCAAGACACTTTCCATCATTTATCAGCGGTCCTGGCTAACTGGGAGGCCACAGTTGTCTGGAAGTTAGCAAATGTGACACTCATCTCCAAGAAGGGCAGGAAGGAGGAGCTGGGGAACTACAGCCCTGTCAGTCTGACCTCCGTGCCAGGGAAGGTTATGAGATCATCCTGAGTGCCATGACACAACACGTACAGGACAACCAAGTGATTTGGCCCAATCAGCATGGGTTTATTAAAGGCAGGTCCTGCTCAACTAACCTGATCTCCTTCTATGACAAGGTGACCTGCTTAGTTGATGAGGGAAAGGCTGTGGCTGTTGTCTACTTAGACTTTAGTAAAGTCTTTGAAACCATTTCCCACCGTATTTTTTCAGGAGAAACTGGCTGCTCATGGCTTGGAGAGGCGTACTCTTCGCTGGGTAAAAAACTGGCTAGATGGCCGGGCCCAAAGAGTTGTAGTGAATGGAGTTAAATCCAGCAGGTGGCTGGTCACAAGTGGTATTTTCCAAGGCTCAGTATTGGAGCCAGTTCTGTTTAATACCTTTATCAATGATCTGGACACGGGGATTGAGTACATTCTCAATAGGTCTGCAGATGACACCAAGTCGAGCGGTAGTGTTGATCTGCTTGAGGGTAGGAAGGCTCCACAGAGGGATCTGGACAGGCTGGATCAATGGACTGAGGTCAATTGTATGATATTCCGCAAGGCTGAGTGCCGGGTCCTGCACTCAAGTCACAACAACTCCATGCAATGCTACAGGCCTGGGGAAGAGTGGCTGTAAAGCTGTCCAGCAGAAAAAGATGTGAGGGTATTGGTCAATAGTCAGCTGAATATGAGCCAGTAGTCTGCCCAGGTGGCCAAGAAGGCCAATAGCATCTTGGCTTGTGTCAGAAACACTGTGGCCAGCAGGACCAGGGAAGTGATTGTTCCCCTATACTCGGCACTGGTGAGGCTGCACCTCCAATATTGTGTTCGGTTTTGGGTCCTTCACTACAAGAAAGATATTGAGATGCTAGAGTGTGTCCAAAGAAGGGCAACAAAGCTGGTGAAGGATCTGGAGAACAAGTCTTATGAGGAACAGCTGAGGGAACTGCATTGTTTAGCCTGGAGAAAAGGAGGCTGAGGGGAGACCTTATTACTCTACAACTACCTGAAAGGAGGTTGTAACTAGATGGGTATGGTCTCTACTCCCAAGTAACAAGCAATAGAGCAAGAGGAAACGGCCTCAAGTTGCGCAATGGGAGGATTAGATTGGATATTAGGAAAAATTTTTTTACACAAAAGGTTTATCAAGCATTGTAACAGGCTGCCTAGGGAAGTGGTGGAGAAAACATCCCTGAAAGTATTTAAAAGACATGTAGATTTGGTGCTTAGGGATATGGTTTAGTGGTGGACTTAGCAGTGCTAGGTTAACAGTTGGGCCTGATGATCTTAAAGGTCTTTTCCAACCTAAATGATTCTATGATTCCATGATTCTGTGAAATTAAGAATGTTGTAAATTGTAGAGCCGTAATGGAAAGTAAAAGCCACATTAAAATTCACAGTGCTTTTCTACGAGTATTCGTAGCAAAGATTTGAGTAACATAAATTCACGCGTGTCTGAACGAAATTGATCTCTGCTACACACCTATCCTTTACTGCGAGGGAAAAGAGTTGTGCTTAAATAACACATAGGGATTTCACAACTCCTCAGGACAGAAAGTGGATACCAATGCCAATCAGTTCAGTTTTCAAAAATGAAGCCAAAATTGTATAATTTCAAATCATAGTTGCATCAGAACAGCAGGACTAACCTCTGTATTGAAGTGAAGAAAAAAGTTCAAAAAAATGCAGTGGACCATGATGAATCCTCAACAATGCACCAAAAATCAAACCACTTGACATAAGCAACATGAATTGCATTAATACTAGCTCATGAGAATAAACTCACCTTGTTACAGTAATATATGCCCAGTGCTCAAGAGTTCTTTAACTCAGACATTGATTGAACTTACTTTCCTTATTTAAGAACTGGTCACTACGTCAGCATTATGGAAATGAAAGAAAATAGGAGAAAATACATGGAGCAGTCTCATCAAGAAAGCTGCTTTGTTGTAGTGTCCCAGTGGTTTGTGAACTTTCAGTAACCCATGATTTTTTCATACATTTCTCACCTTTTTATTCTCCTTCATTTTTCTTCTGCTCCATTTCGTTCTTTTTCATTTCTCCTTGCTGTTACAGAGCAATCTGATAGGAAACAGTTCTGCGTGACAGGAACACAAACTGCACAAAAGTTAGACTCAGCCATGACGTAACATCATTCCACAGATTTCAGAAACCTTAAGACATGAACATTATTTACAGCACAACCATGCCAAAACATGAAGATCAATAAATGAAGTATGGCTTAAAGGGCAAATAATTCAAAATTAAAAAGTTCAGCACAGAAGTGAAAGTCAGGGCACTATTGGAAGGCATATAAAATTGTCCACAGGATCTTGCACGGCAATCAGACCAGTAAGTATGCTAGCTGTCTCCAGCAAAGGACTAGGACTACTTCATACTGGGAAGGAAGATAAGACTACGTGTCCACACCAATCATCTAGCCATCATCTGTGCCAGAATGAGACCTTTCATGAATTCTCAGTTTATGCCCTGAAGCGTTACGTTTGATTTCCCTTATTTCATTCTGAATAATTTTACTGATAATAAAAGTCTACCATTTTTCCAAATCCAGTACAAGTATTATGTTGACCTCCAGTGGAAAAATATTCTAGATTCATATTGTACACTGTGTGAAAATGATGATGCTTTGTAAGATGGTATATTTGTTACATGTATATTCACAACTTTGAAATCTATCTTGAAGATACACTTCACAGATATGATTAAATTACATACATTATACCTCTTTTATCCTCTTGCTTCCTCTACCTGTAGTCAAAGTTTCCAAGACACATTTTATATTTCAAATTCTGGACAGCTTCAAAGAGCCATCCTTATAAAATGCCTTTCTGATATAGATTTCTCCCTCACTATATATGCATAATACTATACATGTGTAAAGAGAAAAGAGAAGATAAAACATGTGGTTCACATACACCAAGTAGTAAAGCTTCAGGCCTACCTTAATACTTTCAGTTTCACCCATCAAAAGGCGATGTTGCTACTATCACCCCTGTAAAAACACTGGTATATTGCTATTAATAAACTAACTTAAAATAGCTAACAGTAAATGTAGGGTACTTAAAAGCAGATTTTGCTTGTGGTTGCTAAGAAAAATGCTATTCAGGCTTTATACCTTTTCACATCCTTTCTTGATCCAAAGATTACACACTTCCACTGACTTACCTTAAGACATGTTGAAATACAGGGTATTTATGGCCTACAAGAAAAGTAGGGTGACAGCTCTGAAAAAATCACCTCTCCTTCCTGCCCAAGGTCACAGATAAGGTTGAGAGACTCTTCACTGAGGTTTGTGAAAGCTTATTAAACGATGCCTATTTGCCTTTGTCAGTCACATCTGCATTAAAGAAAAATGCAATGGTAATTATAGTCCCTAGCATTCTGTAATTTCTATGCAAATTAGACATAGGGCTTCAAGTTGTTAGCTGAAAAAGGCTTGAAATTTTCTTGCGTTTGTGAGTTCCTGTGGCAGGTGTCATCCTCAATAACCAGGGAGAAACTAGTCTCTCCCAATTTCTGTATTTATTTCTCTTACGCAGTGGGACGAAGCTTGCTCTTTCTCTCTCTTGCATGCTTTATTGTTTACAAAACTTTGTTTCTAGAAACTAAGAAACAAATTGCCACTGATTATCACCATTTCTTACACATTTAAGGGAGATAAATAACACCTTCACCTTTTTATACAATTCCTCTTCTTTAAACTGTTAAACTGTGGAAAAGTGGGCTGGCTTTTTTAACATCTGAGCTACATAAACAAGATGTTATTTCCACTTGGAAGAATAATAGTGTCTTTTTGTTAAAGAGAGGAGTATATGATAAAACGAACAATAATTATGGGCTTGAATAGGTCAGGAGCAATGGACTATTAATGGTTTTTATGCCATATGTAATTTTCAAGCAGACAGCCGTATCTGGAGGCTCTCTCTAGTGCTTCTGTTCCAATCTGTTGAAAGCACATCCATCATCTCATAAAATTGTTATAACACCACATGCACCTTCCCACTTACCCCAAGGCAAAGAATGGACAACTAGTAAATCATACAGAAACCCAGTAGCATTGATGTAACTCCTTAAACACTGACAACCTGAGGCATTCAGAAGCCACTCCGCTCTCCTTCAGCACAACAGAAAATCAGTTCAGTCACCTGAGCGAAATGTGAATATCTGCAACAAACATCCACAAAAAATTAACAGCAGCAGCTGTTTCTAACATGGTTGGTGGTCTCTAGAGTTTCAACCCTTATTTCTCCATTCAAGAAAGGCAGCTGTATTCCCTGGGTTGACCTGCAGGACAGCAGACAAATTGTATCTGGAAGGCCCTGTTGTCACCCTGCGCACAAGCTGCAAATCTGAAACACTCCACTTGCTTTAGACAGAAGCAAGAGAGATCCTTTGTCGTGAGCACAGTGAGGCTCATCAGTCCAGCTTATCACACTGGCTCAGAAAGCCCACACTCAACATGTGCATAAATGGAAACCCACACTTTGCAATTATCGAAGGGAATCCCACTCAGCAGATGTTTGTCTAGTAACGTCTTACTGAAAATGTCCTTTGATTCAGAGATTTGCCAATCCTGATAATGAAAGCGACAAAGGAAAGAAATATCTCTTCAATTTTGCCCTAACAAAACTTTAACAATCCTATAGTACTTAACAATGGAAAACATTCTGAACAATTACTTGCTGGTAATATTTAAGGTCACCTCATGTCTTGCAGTTGTGAATCCTACAAGTTGGTTTAATGAGAATTTCTTTTTTTTAAATCTTCTTTTCTGTTTTAGTGAGGTACTCCTTCCAGCTGAAAGACCAAGAACATGCTGCTAATGTATCTGATTTCCAGTATTGTTCTCTCACCTTAAAGGAAAAAATTCTTCAAAACTCTAATTTCTGTTATTTGATACCAACAAACAACAATACTTGTTATTTCTTCTGCAGCTTTCCTCTGAATACATCTGAATACATATTAAGGACACATTGTGCTTTATATCACCTGGGAAAAACACTTTTATCATGTTTTAGTTTTAAAAGCTAGGACACTGAGGCCACAGGTTTTGGAGCTGAATGCCTACAGCTGGACATCTGAAATACGTGTCCCAGTCTTCAGAAAGATTAACAGGATTCTCATACTGAAGCCAAAGGGAGTTGAACACCTCTTATGACCAGCTCAATTTTAGATACTTTGGCCATCTAACATTAGATAACTAATGTAAACACACTTTCAGAGTCAGTGAGCAAGCAGAGAATCTTCTCAGGCTCATTCTCTGTAATTTTCTTATACAGCCTGAAATGTCTTGAAGTATAATACATGAACTCACTAAGAAAACTGTTTCCATATTTTCAGCATAAATAATAGGGACAACTCAACCCACCATCATTACTGTCTCCTGATGTACTGAAACATGCAGTATCATTTCAAAACTAAAGCTGGGGCAGCAGTAAGAAGGGAAGAAAGAGACTTCTCATGGCAGCTAATATGCTTTATTTCCTACAAGTTTAGTCTTATGCCACCTAAATTGACTCTGCTATCACAAATATGCAGCTTGTCTACATACTGCATAGGTCTCCATCCTATACAGTAACTCAGTCATCTCTCCTGTCCCTTACCCCACCCAGCAGCATCTCCAGTTTCTTCTCAGGTTCCCCGAGTTGCAGGAGCAAAGGCCAGCAAACTCCCTCTTTAGGAAACCAAATTAAGTCTAAATCTGGTGCAACAGCTGCTCAGTTAGAAAAATAAGATGCAAACCAACAAATGGGATATCCCAGACAGTACAACTCTCTTACCTTTTTCTGGTTTCTAGAGAGCTGTTTGTCCTGAGAAGATATCCAGATCGCACACAGCAAAGCAAAATAAACAAATATACAGGAAACTTCATGCTGCAACAGGCAGCCTGGACAGAGATAACCAGAAAAAAATAAATGGCCAGGGAAGTAGAATTATTCACTACATCTGTCGGAGTCAGAGGGCGAGACACTATCAGTGCTATTCACGCTTTATCTGACCTTTTAAGAAGGGAAACGGGCTGCAAGTCAAATCAGATGTTCATTTTCCCTTAAATGAAGGGGACAGGGAAGCTTCATAAATTTATTGGTTCTGATCTTCCACAAAGAAAATAAAATATATAAGGTCTAAACATTGAAGTTCATTTTTTCAGATCTGCTGTTCTTCAGAAAACAATAGAGCTTTCTTCATGTCAAAAAGCAAGCCTTTTTTGAATCATTATAGATTAACACGGCTTCAGAAAAACTGGGGGAGGGTAGGCAGCAATAAAAAGCAGTGTGTTGCTAGGAAAGGAAAAAGGTGAGGTTTGGTAATTATGTCATGTTCCTATTTTCTGTTCTAGGGGGAAAATTATATTTTGAGTAATAAACTGAATTATTAAAAAGAGCATATTGATTCAGCCTGCCAAAAAGACACTGCAATATTCATTTTTCATTAACAGCTTTTTTAATACACTGTGTGATGTATCCCAGCAAAGGTGTTTATCAAATCAGTGCCAATGTGGGGGATTTTAATAAGGCAAGACTTTAGTATCTCCTAGATTACATACATTTGTTATCTAGTACCTCAGCCAATTTGAGTCTCAGATCCCAAAACAATCTGCCTCCAGCTGTTATCCAAATTTGTCCTTGTAAAATATTTTCATCAATCCTGAAAAATTGTGAGAAATAAGTGAAAAAATAGTGTTGTACCACGAGGATAGACATGATGAGGAGGAGAGAAAAAGGCGTATTTGTAGCACACGTAAGGTAGGCCTTTTCTTACCAAAGTCCTGATGTAGATATCAATACATTTTACTTTAACTGTAAACACATGCTTAAATTACAGTGTCTTCAGCAGGACTTTATAAGCTACTTACAGTTAATAATAGCTGAAATATTTTTCAGAACACAACTGGTTTTAATCATATACCCCAGTATTTCACCTGAATCAGGGTTGTAGTGTCTCCGTGTGTTGTTAAAGTAAATACCACTCATTGTGTCTTTCTCTTTTATCAAATTGAATCCATGCTAGCCAAAATATGAAAAGAAATAGCCTTTCTTTCCCTCCCCCACCACCCCCCCCATGAAACACAGATAATTCCTCCAGTCAGTTTCAAGTACAAGATTAAGGGTTGTATGTTTTCAACCGTAATAATTCTAGTAGGGTAATGACTTTGCCTATCCATCCCTTGTCAAGATGGCTTTCTCTGCCTTTGTTTTACGTGCACGCATTTTTACATGGACTAAGTAAACTAAAACTTGGAGCATTTCCCATACGTTCATTTTCTTTATTCTCACCAAGAACTTCACCCAAGTCTTGCAAGCCATTGGGCCATACTTGCTGTCTCAATAAAATTCCTGCTTTTTTAGTGTTTTGGTGTTGTTTTGAAACAATTAGGTATGGACGTAAGAAACTGAAGGGTTCCATGGAAGCTTCTTCTTAAGCCAAGTTCAGGAGAAAGTAGACAAATTTCAAAGATGACATTTAATTTCCAGTCCATTTTTAATTAATATTTTTGACACTGCCTCTGTGGTTGAACCTTTCGTAGAGTGTTTTCAGGTTCTGCTGTCTTTGCCCTCTGCACATGCCACAAAGTAGCCACAGAGGTCAAAACTTCCCCTTCAACTGTGATGAACAGCAGAGGACCTCCTATCTACATCATTTACTTAAGAAGCTGATTACTCTTTATTACAAGCAAATCTAGGCTCCCCTTTTAATTCAAAAAGGGAAGGGGAAACATATAAAAAGTTAAAATTAAATTAAGGCTCACAACTTCATCTATAATAGAATTTTACTAATTGCAAATACATGCTGATTACAGCTGGATATCATCTCCTCTCTCTTTTATATCACACAAAGACACAGTGAGTTCACCTTTTGGCAGGTAGCAAAAGTGTTGATTTTGCACTTTGGGAGGAAAGGTAAAGGGATAAAATTTGCATGTGGAAAGATAGCTCACAGCATGGATTTCTCTTGCTGGGAAGAAGAATCCCCTTATCTCCATCAAAGAAAGGCCAACCTATGTAACTATTAATCAAGCTGAGCTCACTGACAATACTAGCAAGAGTAAAGGGTCGTGGAAAAAGGACATTGAACAAGAGTATTCCCATACTCAAAAAAGTCAGTTTTAAGGATGACTGTGTTGTGCAGATCTGTTCTGCTTATGTACTGTTGTGGTCCTTATTTACATCGTCATGCTACTTTTTCCCCTGAAGTTTCTTTGCATTCCTTAGTGCATTCCATCGATGATACTCACACAATGAGCAGCTATTAAGTATTTTGATTAGTTTTGGTGTTTCAATGTGCTGCTCTCCATGCATTGTACTCGAGTTCTGCTCCTTGTACAGAAGTACTCACCATGAGTTTTCCAGGGGTAACCCCATATATCATTAGTTTTTTCTATCTTTGGAGATTTCAACTATAAAGGTCTAACAATTGTCTTGTAGGCATAAATGAACTCCAGCTCAGTGTGTTGTGGTCTGGATTGGCTTTGCGAGTCCGTTTTCTGACTAGTTTCCCACCACTTCTCCAAAACACTGTATATCAGGGATCTCTTTTTGGATAGAAAGGCATTTCTCTATATTATTCTTCTCTGAAGTAGCTAAATATTTTTAAAATATTTTCATAGTCTGCCTTGGACAGTCACTTAGCTGGAAAGTTTCAGATCAAACTGCTAAAGTCTTATTAAATTATATACTACAAAATCATATGTAACACAGTATGTGGTGCACAATTACAGTTACCTACTTCTTACTGTAAGACTATTTCTTGCAAGGAATGCTTGGTGATTAATAGCTGCATTCCTCCACCAGACTGTGGCTAACATCTCAGAAAAACATTGTTATTGCATTCCATCATATTGTACTTTCTTCATTCAATATGAAGTCAATGTGGTCAGCTGGTACCTTGTTTTGTCTTTCAGATGACACTTGGAATTAACTTTGTCACCACTGATGGTCATTAAGGAACATGCAAAGATATCTTAATTTTTGAAGGAGAATTTTTAGCCTTTTTCTCTGATCCAAAATTTCCTCCTTTAGGGCACTCGACAGAGTTTTATTCTTGTAGCGTTGAATGGTTTATTTCTGGAGGGAAAATTCCTTTAAAAGTATTCTGGTTTAAAAATTTTCCTCCGAGTTTCTCTTCCATTTAACAGTTAGAAGATTTTTAATGTTGAGGATTTTTAAATTCTTTTTAAAATCTATTCTCAGGGAGTTAGGCAGAGCTGCTGCTTCCATAGAAAAATTAAGATATTCATCTTCTGAAGCAGTGCACTCTATATCATATTGTTCATGAAACACTGCTTAGAGCTGGCCAAAATTTTGTACAGGATCTTTTTCATTAAAACATGTTGTTTCT
The DNA here is from genome assembly GCF_009769465.1 of Tauraco erythrolophus. Taxonomy (NCBI): domain Eukaryota; kingdom Metazoa; phylum Chordata; class Aves; order Musophagiformes; family Musophagidae; genus Tauraco; species Tauraco erythrolophus. The sequence goes on along the minus strand of NC_141466.1, from coordinate 88,942,280 downwards.
TAAAAGCCAGAAGGTACATACATTTTAACATAGATTTAAGTAGTCTCTAGCTGAAGTTTTCTAAATTCCTCTATGAATATAAGACTGAGTGAAAACCTGATTTGTTTATTAGAAAAAAGATGCTTCAGCACATTTTTTCTGCAAAACATTCTAGAGATTCTGATTTCAATCCAAGGCAGAACAAAAAGAAGTTTTTAAACTTCATAAGGTATCACAAAATGGAGCAGTTCTCCCACAGTCAATTCCAATGACTTACCATCTGGGAAGAAAAATCAGGCAGCCGTTCTAAAGAAAAAGCACTTATTCCTTCAAAATATTTGGCGAGAAATATAGACCCAATGAGAGAGAGCTACAAACTATTTGTTTTGTGGATTAGGCTTCACAGGATTACAGGGGGACTAAATATGAACCCAGAAGGAGGAAAAAAAAAAAGGAAGAAAGCAAAAAAGGCAACTGAAAGTGTGAGACCTTTAACATCCCAATTCCAATACACGGATGATAAATGAAAACCAAACAGCTGCAGTGAGGCTGGATCTCCATATCCAAAAGCAATAAAACTGAAAACCTCCCCATCAGATGATAAAGTTAATGTTTCGCAGTAGCACAAGCAGGGCTGGAGTTTCAGCTGGCGGGTGTTTCACTGGATCTGTACCTCTGATTTGGCTCAGACAGGTCCTGGTCCTTGGTTGCTCTCCAGTTTCTGTGCAAGGTTAGAGCCTGACAGCGTTAGAGCACGTGAACCAAGCTTTGTGATCAGAAAAGGTGACAACAGGCAAACATCGAAAAAATGATGCAAGGGAGACAATCTACACATACACCTACACATCTCTCTGTTTATCTATGTGTCTTTCTACACATAGATAATGTGTTGGGGTTTTTTTCACCTCTTGTAACATCTGAGGTAAATTAATACAGTGATGCCTTTCCTGCATCCATGCATTTTATGGCCATGATGAAGGCACCAGAAAAAGAAAACAATTTGTTCTTTCAACACAGTCCAATGTCCCTGGTACAACACAGAACACTGAAAGAGAAATGGTACCAGAAAGCCACTGGTGAAAGATTTGGCCTCTCATTGCCATGGCTAAACAGGCAACTCTGCCTTCAGTAAATTCACTGTAACATCTACAAAGCCTTTAACAGTTATATATATATAATTAAAAACAGATTTGTGATCTGGTGCTTTGTGCTTTAAATAAAACAGCATATTCACGGCACTGCTATTTAGGCATTTAACATTTCTAAAAAGGAGATAAATACTTTTCCTTGAATACATAAACTCTTATCAAAAGTCCCATGGGTCAGATATTCTGACCAATTAATGAGAAGGTTGGAGACAATTTTTTTGTCTCTGTATCTAAACATGTCTCTATGGTAGTTAATTACCATCAAGCAGTTTACTGCTTTCTAGGAAAGGCTATAAATCTTTTCCTATTGAAATCAACACCAAAGCTCTCCCTTGCTTGCAAGCAGTCTATGCTTGGAACCGCTGAATAAGTTCAATCAAGTGGTTAGCAAAATTCAGGTTTCATGGATGCCTGTGAATAACTGCTGATTCCTTTACACTTAACTGAACTAAGACAGCATTTTAACAATCTGAACGTGAGAATGAATATCATGAATGTGTGCATATGGAAAACAAGGTACTTATTTGTGTTAGTAGACTCATCAAATGATTCTTATTAAATAGGATCCAAGGTCTTCATCTTTTATGGACCTTTGAATAGTCAGAGTACACGCATAAAAATAATGTATTTACATACAGAGGGAAAATCAGTCTTTTAATGTCCTGTTATTTAATTCACGATTTAATGTCATCAGCTAGTTCCTTCCTAAAGAAACAAAATATCAATAATAACCAACAAATAATCTAGATTTAGTTGGAGACAGCTGGGGTTAGAAAATTCAGTGGTAGAAGGGAAATATTTGAAGTATGAGAATTACATAGAAAGCACAGACATTCTGACCTCTGCAAATATTAAGTAGAGACTTCAGACCGTGAGAAAAAAAAAAAAAAATTCATACACGCAGGTACTAGGCTATCAAAGAAAGTAGAAACTAAGGGGTAAAAAAAAAACCACACCTCTGTTTTCACAGTCCATGGTTAATCAGCATTTGATTTTGAACAAATCTGTGATCACTTCACCTACATTCCTAACCAGATGACTAGGGTATGATATATACAACAGTTCTCCTTCTATTCCATTGTTTTTATCAGTTCTGAACTTTACAACATATAGTCACTTCCAGTTACTGAACATGTGCCATTTCTTCCTATCTGAGAAAAGTTGATATTGCGTTGTATTTCTGGGTTCCAATAAGCAAATCACTTGGCATTCGTGCTCAGAAAACCATTACTTAAATAACTTTCAGCAATTTTCTTTTGTGACAATGGCTTCTTTGAGCCAGAGTCCTCTGTTTAGTTGTAGAGGACACTCGAGAGTGCGTGTGTATGAAATTGATATAGTGACCTTAGTAAAAATTAAAAAAATTCCCCTACTAAAAGCTTCACAAAAACCAAATTGATATCATTCTCTCAGGATAATTACCTGGTTGCATGTGGTCACTCATTCATAAATATTGCTTTTTTTTATTTCCTCAAGACATGTATATTAGAGCAATATTAACAATCTGAATATAATTTTTCTCCTACCACAGTCCTTTTCAATCCCTCAATTTGCATAGAATCCCCATTAAAGTAGTTTTAGAGTCAGTATTTTGATAACAGGTTTTTGCTTCTGAAATGGATGTGTGGAATTTTATTTCTAGAGTAAATAACACTATTTCGATTTGTCTTTTTCTGGTATCTCACAATCTGCAGAACTATCCGACAGCCAGGCGCCCATAACACATGCTTATCAGTGTTAAAAAAGCGAAATAAAAAGTCAATTTCTTAAATTTCAGACAAATAGTACCAACAAATTAAATATATGGTTAGATATCTGTTCAAGAGCCAAGTAAGATGAAGAAACTCTCTAACACAGTAAGAAATCAGTACAGTCCAGAAAATTTCCAAAAACCTAGACCAAAGCAGCATGGATATTGGGATCTGCTGGCAGAGCGCAAGGTGAAGAAGGATATATGCTACAAGGAACCAAGGCACTACCTTCGTGGCGGAGGCAGCCACCACCTTGCACGGCTGAGTGTTGCTACTGGGTTCTGCTTTTGTGTGCCACGTGAGGAAGAAGCAGAGGAAGGAACACGGGCTGTCTTGCCTGTGCTTTGCGCAGAGTTAGCTCTAGGGAACATGAACAGCAGAGTTTGTAATGGTTTTCCCTCACATGGCCCTTGCTCTGCTCATTTTGCATAAACGAAATGGGCTCAGACTCATTAAAGAGGCCCTGTTCCCTGTTCCCAGTCTAAGTTCCCTCTCTCTCCAAAGCCTCATCTGAGAGGCAGACAAGTCGTTTCACTCTTAGTCTTGAAGATACAGATTTTGCTGGAGAGCAAAATCCTTTTTCAAGCAACTTGCTCCAATAATGTCACATTTCAGAGGAGATCCTCACCAGTTTGGGCAGAGGGCACTTTCAGCTGGGAAGGGAACTGTTCTTTGCCATGGTGGATGAGTTTCCCTTTGGGGTGCTTGTAGCAAGGGGCACTGCCTGACCCTCCACAGACACTTATGGACAGAGCTGCCCAATTTTCCCCTACCCCTTGAAAGACAGATGTTCCTCCACCACCTGAAGGACAAGAGAAACACCGCATGCGAAAAGGTCACCCAGCTTTCACCAAAGAACTGCGCAGAGAAGACAAGATGGAGGATCCCTCTGATGGCTAAATTACTGCAGCCACACTTTTTATTCTGTTCCAGCTATCAAGCACAACAGAAGAGAAAAATATGGCCATAGGTTGAACACAGACCACCAGAAACTGAACTTACTCCATATCAGAGATAGATACTGTAATACAAGATCATTAGTAGAGGGCTTTTCTTTACCTACTCTGTCAGCTATCAGCTTCCAGATCCCTCCTTCCCCACACCCTACACAGGTACTTTTCAGGTGACCATAAGACCTCTCTTTCTGTACTTTAGAGCACTGGCACATTACTTGAATCTTTCGCTGAGGCCAAATGAGGAGTGTGTCAACCTGAGCATCACATATAGACCCCAAGAATCTGGTACAGATTCCAGCAAAATAAGAGACAGAGACTGACCTCTGGGAGTAAATAGAGCAACCACCTCTTAAAAAGAGATGGGCTCACTAACATCTTCTGAGGGACAAGTGATAGAACTAGTAACCTTGCTCTGAATCAATGAAACACAGGTAAGATTGTTTTCTGGCCATGGAAAAGTTAAATGTTTAAGTAAAGGATTTGCTTGAATCTGCTAAAACTTAAGTTAGCAGCCTGCTCCCGTGTACTTAGATAAAGCAAATATGTACATAATGTTTGAAACCAGGATGATCATCTTGAATTGTCAAACCATCCTTGAAACAGGAACATCCTGGAAAAACATGTATTGATACATAAATGGACTAGACTTTGCTTCCTTTAAAATAATGAGGGCTAGCAGAGGAGCCTTAGAAATATACACCATGAGGAACACATGAGTCTTTGTAAATCCCAAGCATCTGGCAACTGTTAACGACACTGTTAGCTGTTCATCACAAAAGAAGGAGCCAAAGCAAGGACTTCAAAGACTGTTAGGGAAAACATCTTGTTATGAGAAAAGGTTAACGAGATTGGAAGAATATCACAAATATTAAGTAAGTGAGAAACAGCAGTAACTGGGAGAAAGGTAATTCCGGCAGGGGGAGATCGTGACCTTCAACTCACAGACCACCTGCCCTGAACATACCCCAGACTCAAAAGAAAGATGCAGAGGCAAAGGATGGAGCATGCCAACTAATTTGCATGCTAGGCAAGAGAAAAATAACCTATTGTCTAAAAGAATAACACTGAATATGTAAATATGCTAATACATACTGTATAAACGTTCACTGAATTTTGGAAGAGTTGTGCTGTCGGGACAGGCACCCAAACTTGCACAACTTTGTAATAAAGCAATATTTCGGCTCAGCATGCGGACTGGTTTAATGGACACTGGTCAAATGAACTCCAGTTTTGGGGAAACAACATCACATAGAAATGGATAGTATCTGTGTTGAAGGAGAAGACAATACCATGGGTCTTAGCTATAATTTCAGGAAAGCTGAGTATAAGACGTAGTAAATGTCTTTTCAGCCTTCTTTGCCCTTATCACCTGTTCAAGTCTTGGCATGCCATAGCAGGAGTTGGATCAAACCTTATGGATTCTTGCCCAAACCTTTCTCCAACCTACTTCCATCATTATTGCATTTTTCCTCTCTTTATGCACCTCCAGCTTCTTCCTGCTTAGCCTGTCTGAATTCAGGTTCTCACCTGGTCCTTGTCCGTCTGTCCAGCCTGTTGTAGCAGAGGCTCCCCGAGATTGCCAGCCAGCACAGGATAACAGCCAGTTCCCCAAGGCATTAAGCAGAACATAAACGGTCATTTACAAGTCACGACAGGATCGTAACATTGAGAGCTGAGCAGTTTTAGGACATAACAAAGAGACCAGAGAACAAATATCCATAGAGTGGGAAACAGCCTGTTTGTGACAAAAGTACAAAGAAGAGAAAAACTACAAAGACAGTCCTCTGAGGATGAAGACAAAAGAAAAAGAGGTAGGTAATGTTTCCCTCAGGTGAGGACATCGTGCTGATCAACACTGCTGTGCACATGCCAGCAGTCCTTAACTCACCTTTGAGAGGAAAGAGAGATTGTTTTTTTGATTTGCTACTCATTAGATTTCATCAATCTAGACTCAGCAATCGTCTATAAAAGTAACAACTTTTACTTATAAATAAGGTGAAGTCAGAATTTTATGGAATATATGCATGTTTATGTTTTCTGCTTCAACCTTTAAACACACCATGATAGTGGAGACTGTAGCAGTAAAAAGTAAACTTTCTTTCACCTCCCAACACCATAAGTCAAACCAGCTTACTGCTCCCAGTACAAAAGATATAAAACTCCAAAGGCATCAAGTCTTACATTAGCAGAGGCAAGCTGAAAAGATGTTAAAAATAGAAGGGTTTAAGCAAACAAGGGTAAACATTTCAATAGCAGCAGGTATTTCTGTGGGTTCTGAAAAATATTTGAAGATTTCTTAAAAGTGTATAAATAAGTTCATTAGTTTATTGAGTTTCAATATTGTTTAACATTTAGAAAGTCAACCGTTATAAAGATAAAAACAAATTTTAGTTCCACTTTACACAAAGAGTGACTACTGCTCTCTGCTTTAGAGCCAAAATCTGTGCTTCCACCTGCTTGGCAGCTCTCAGCACCATTTCCTCTTCTCCATCCATGTGTCTACGTCTAGCAGTTACGAAGATAAGATATTGCCTTACCTGAAGGGGCCTGGTTTGGGTGCTGTTTTTTTTTTTTTTAAATATAGCACTGGTCTGTCATATGAACACATCAGCAGAAATGTGTTCTACCACAGCATGCCTGGCAGCAATTTCCCCAACGGGTGCTGTACCAGCAGCAAGCGGCAAGCAGCAGTCCAGTGGGACGGGTAGCAATGTTCTGCTGGGACCTGATGTTACATCAGCCAACAGGCAAATCGCACTGTGAGAGCAAATGTAATGGGATTGAAACCAAGTTCTGTAAATTGAGAAAAGTAGATCTTAAATATTTTGATAATAGAATCATAGAATCATTTAGGTTGGAAGAGACCTTGAAGGTCATCAGGTCCAACTGCTAACTTAATACTGCCAAGTCTGTTACCCATTTTTTGGGGGGGTGAAGTAGGCAGTGTGTGTCATGTATCTTCTTAGAGATTTCCTTTCCAAAGCAGAGACTGTCTTCATTTTAGTTGCTGCGCACTCATAGAGCTAATTCCCCTAATAGGTATTTTCACAAAACAATCTCATTATAAGCGGAAAGAGAGTATAACCAGAATTGCAATTTCTGTAAAACAATTTTAGACTCTTCCTACTTTTCTTCAAACACCACTTCAATATATTGACTTTCTCTGCAGATTGCATTTATCCTAGTACAGAAGAACCAAATGACTTTTCTCAAATTGTTTGTGTTCTTTGGGTTAGAAAAGATAACCATCATTTTTGCATACAAATTGAGATTTTATATCATCAAAATTTACTACTTCATCTTAGAGCTACCTGAAGCCAGTAGACCCTTATTAAACAGGACTTACTAAAAGTTGTGGTTTTATTTATTTATTTTAAGCCCAAATATCTGCATGAGCCTTGATGCTGCTAAGCATGTCTTCATTTCTCTACAGAGACTAATTCCTAGAACTACCAGGTGAGTACCTGCGCAATACATGGTTTAAGGAAGAAAGGTTACTGTTGCTTCTGTCTCCTTTGCAGGTCAGCAGTTATTTTTCCCCAAAGACTGGAAAGAGACCTTGAACCTACCTGAGAATAAATGTCACAATCATTACCTACTCTGTTGTTGGGCTGCTCTGTCCCTGTTATTGCAGGTTTCTACCTTATCTACCTCACTATTTATTGGACTAGAAAAAGGAGAAAGTACAAGAGTGATATTATAGCCTAGTGATGAGATCTACCAGCAGGAATATCGGAGTTGAGATCCTTCTGTTGAGTCAGTCTAAGAAAAGTGCTTACATAAATACTGTAAATAGGACCGTGGAGCTTCACGGTACATAGATGCCATGTAGTAAACCTGCAGTAAGGTACTTAAGCCCTAGTGAAGGTCAGCATTTCATAGTCACTGCTTTAGGCAGTTGCTTTCCATGTTTGATGGGCCACTGTCCTCTTATATTATACAGTATTGTCAGTTCACAGAATTCTCTCCATACATTTCATAGACGGCCTATCTCAGGACCCCATGGTATTAAACCATATAGGCACTAAAGTGCCTGAAAACTAGGTGCTGTAACAGAAACCTTTTGTAACTGAGCTCTAGTGTTCAAATCCTGAGGATGAGAGCATAGCCTGAGGACTTTATTCTCTATCCTACAGCCTCAATGAAAAGGTCAACAACAAGGATATTTAAAAGTCCACCTGGAACACAAGAGGTCAGAGATAAAATGATGCTGTGAACCAGTATTTACATCACTCTGATAAGATCACACAGGTGAAACCCTGTTCCACTGAAAGTCACTGACAGTATCACCATTTCATTACCTTTGAGGACAGAGGCTCAAACACAGCCTTGAGAGAAAAGAAGAAAGCTCTGTTACTGTGGTTCTGAAGACAAGGGGCAACAAGGGTAAACATTCAGATGGGATGAGGAAAATGAAGACATCCATGAGTTCTAGTAAACTAACTAACATATATAGTACATATGCTCTGTGGAGTAAGGAGGCCCTATGCAGACTATGCTTACCCATGGTACATATATGAAAAGATGCTTCCTGTATCCTTTCTCAGAGCTCCTCATAGAGGACACACGAAAAGCTGTTTCACTCATTAAGATCAGGCTGTAAAAGTAACACTGGATAGCTACAGTACCTGTTCAGAGATTGGATTTAATTGTTGATGCTAGTGGTAAAATCTTTCTCCTCTTAGCAGGATAACTTGAACTCTAGGTATAAAACATTTTTTGAAGCATTTATAGACTGTCATTGCTTCAGCCAATTGTTCCCTTTTATGTAACAGTTGATCCTTGAAATTACATTAACATACCATTAAGAACACAATTAATACTGATATCTTAAAACTGAAATGAATCTGTTGTGGTGTAGAGTTCCAACAAAACTGCACTTCTCAGCGTTAGATGTGTGGCAGGTGAGATAATGTAAAATCCAGTCTCGTGTTGTGGCAATGTGATCATCATACCAGTAACACTGAAAAGATTGTAAGCATGAGACTGTGCTGGATCAAACCGGTGATTTATTTAGTTTAATAGCTCTGTTTTGACAGTGATTTCCAAGACAGATGCCTGTTCACCTATGTATGTTAACACCTTTTACTAAAATTAGCCTTAAATTAGATCTTGATTAGGATATTTGCTTTGTAGGAAAATTACCAACATGTTTCAGAGGAAAAGATATGAAGTCACATCCACAGGCAGAGATGTTTCCTAATTCTAATTCTTTGGTAATCTGCAAGTGAATATAAGCACTGATGAGTACATCTTAGTATACGCATTGATTAATACATTTTTTACAATCTAAGAAATTTACCATGGCATTCCTTTTGCCCATCCAAATATCTCACCCTCTGAAATAATATTAAACTTCTAATCTCTAAACTGAACTTCTCAGATTCCTTTTCCTATTGAGAAAAAAAAAAAAAAGCAATTCTTTTGTTACTTTGAAAAGGATTGCCTTTAAATTTCCTTGGATAACCTCTGATTTTAGCCTTTAGAAAAGGTCACTACTGTTAATCTCTTCTTGAAAAATCTATTACTACTCTGATTCCTGTCTCTATCCCCTTTTTTTCCCAATTTTATTCAATTGCTAAAGATACTCTTCTAAAAGCAACCTCTGAAAAGCACTATCAGAAAAAGTCAGACAGTTCAAATAAGCCAAATCAACTAACCCTCCAGTCAATAACAAACGAGGAAGATAAGTCTTCCAAACATGGAGTATGCCTTACTGTCTTTTCTATAAAGTACTGGGTTTTGGCAAGCTTTTGGACATTGTCAGAATAAGAATCAATCGATTGGGGTTTTTTTTTGCTACGGCTGATCGACAGGTGTTTCTGTTGTACACAGATGATCAAGTTTTTTCTGAGTATGTGAAAGCCAAGAACAGAAGTTGGAGCATAGCATACCCACTCCAACCCTGAAGGCTTCAGGTCCTGTTATGAGACAAAAGACAAGTCTGGGGAAGACAATTCTCTTGGAGACATGCGAAAGATTCAGGAAATAGCAAGCCTCCTTGACTTGCTTCCTTGTTAACGCACCAATTACTGTTTTCAAGAATTGCAATAACCTTCAATATTTCGATGAATACCAGAGACAATACAAGAGAGATTTCTATGCCTGCCTTTCATTAGATTGTGGTTTTGGTGGAATAAGTGACCATTTGTAGGCAGCTTCCCCTTTGAAGTCTTTCAGGAGAACTGGAAAGAATTAGTCTTTCACCCTGAAATTTATACTGGACCAGCGTTATTCAGGAAATGATCCATCCAGCCCTTTTGACTAACAGAAGCATCATTTCACTCCTTTGACTCTATGAAATGTCTCTGTGTTGAAACGAAGTAGTATTTCATGTATTTAACAGTAAATAGATATTTTCCTTACCTAAAGGTAAGATTTCCTTCCCTTCTTTGGTAATTCGTGTTTCAATGTGAAATTTCTCTTACATTTTGTAGTGCACTTGATAGTACTGAACTGTGTAGTCTGCACATTAACACATAGACTTGATTTCTAACCTCTAGGTGAGATCTATTTTTCATAGTCCATCTTTTGACTGGTACCAGACACATCAGTAATTGACCAGTTTGGGATGAAAACGGATTAAATGGATTTGAAATCTTTGCCTTCACCTTAGTATCTTTCTCCTGAGCTCTATATAATACTCAGTGTTTCTAGTTCTAAGGTGATACTGTGTCCATTTTTACACCAAAGTGAAATTTGCCATCTCAGCTGTATTCTGGAGCCACCTAGTGGTCCCCAGCACTCCTGAGGAGTCTCTAGATCATAGAATCATAGAACGGTTTGGGTTGGAAGGAACCTTAAAGATCATCTAGTTCCAACCCCCCTGCCATGGGCAGGGACACCTTCCACTACACCAGGTTGCTTAAAACTTCATCCAACCTGACCTTGAACACTTCCAGGGATGGGGCATCCACAGCTTCTCTGGGCAAACTAAGCCAGTGCCTCACCACCTCAGAGTGAAGAATTTCTTCCTTATAGCTAATGAAAATCTATCTTCTTTCAGTTTAAACCCATTTCCCCTTGTCCTATCAGTGCATGCCCTTGTAAAAAGCCCCTCTCCAGCTTTCCTGTAGGCCCCCTTTAGGTACTGGAAAGCTGCTAGAAGGTCTTCCCAGAGCCTTCTCTTCTCCAGGCTGAACAGCCCCAACTCCCTCACCCTGTCTTCATAAGAGAGGTGTTCCAGCTCTTGGATCATCTTCATGGCCCTCCTCTGGACCTGCTCTAACAGCACGTCCTTCTGATTTTGGAGGCCCCAGAGCTGAATGCAGTACTACAGGTGGGGTCTCACGAGAGCAGAAAAGAGAGACAGAATCATCTCCCTCGACCTCCTAGTCATGCTTCTTTTGATGCAGCCCAGGATACGGATGGCTTTCTGCTCTGTGTGTGCACATTGCCGGCTCATGTTGAGCTTCTCATCCACCAGCACTCCCAAGTTCTTCTCCTCTGGACTGCTCTCAATTCATTCTCCACCCAGCCTGTGCTTGTTCTTGGGATTGCCCCGACTCAGCTGCAGGACCTTGCACTTGGCCTTATTAAACTTCTTGAGGTTCACATAGGCCCATCCCTGCCCTGGATGGCATCCCTTCCCTCCAGCATGTTGACTACACCAAGCAGCTTGGTGTCATCAGCAAACTTTCTGAAGGTGCACTTGATACCACTGTCCATGTGGCCAACAAAGACATTAAACATGTTCAGGAGTTACAGATCAGGGGCTTTCTTCACTGGTCTCCAAGATTCTGTTATATAGATTGGATTAGATGATTAGAATATTAGTTGAAAAATACTGGAAAGCTGCCACATGGTAGAGGAAGGATTAGATGGGCACGTATATTTCCCTGCTGGTTTAGATCAACGTGTATAAAGAAATGTTCAAACTTGCAGAAGTTAATAAAAAATAAGAGCAGCACCTTTATAGACAGATATCTCATCTGGAGGGAAAGTAACAATCAAGCAGAAATGTTAAGCACAGAGGAGCAAATCACTGCTTCAGTATAGTGGGTCTATTTGTCACATTTACTGTGGGACTATCCAAAGCAGTTCTATCAGATGCCAACAGGCAGTCTTTTGAGCCATTCTTTTGATTCATAGTGTTTGCAATGCAAGGACCTTTTTTCATAATGAAGACAATGATTTCACATCTCTCTAGCATCTTTCATCTAGGTGAATGACAAATCACTTACATTTCATACTACTTACACATATTGCATATAGAAATCGTTTTGCTGGCCATTGAAATAGGGCCATTATTTCTCTTTATGCCAAGAGAAAATTGAAATGTATGGAAAAGCCAGTTTAGTAACTCTTTGATACAAATCTCTGTCCTCACTCTATTATATAGTAACTGAATTGTGAAGTCCCTTCTTTTTGTAAATAATTTCTGCAGTTCAGCAAAGTAAATATTGTAAGATATTTTTCTTGGTGAGTCTTCTGTGGTAAATTTTCAGCCATGACAGGTGCACACAAGCTGGCAGAAGATAAGACATGCAAATGTTTCTGGTTTTTCCTCCACTATATACCTGAGATCAATCTCCTAGAATAACTTAAAACAACCTGCAGTAAGTCTGGGCTGATACTTATGCTTGAGAGTCTAGAATACAGATCTATATCTCTTATATCCTCAGAATTTCAATAAGCATTACTTTTCCAATTTTTTCTTCACATCATTTCAAAGCTTGCTTTCAGATCCCATACCTTATTGATCAAACAAGCCTGAGGCACACAAGCTTCCCAGTTCTTTTTCTGACTTTTATTAATTGGATAAATGTTTACATTTTCTTTTTCTGTAGTGTTTTCCTTCAAATTGTATTTTCAATTTTTGAGCTTATTTCTTCAAAATAAGTCCAAAACCATATGGATTTGGGTTTTTTTCTGCCATTCTACCTACCTAAAGAATTACTCATGCTAAAATAGCAGCCAAAGGCAGGTAGTGTCTGTTAAATTTGCAAGGAAATTTGCTTTATCATATTCCTATTTGGCAACTCACGATTGTACCCCTGAACAATAAGGGAGCTCATTTCATAAATCACTACAAAATACCCCTTTCAGATAGTTACCACCTAGGTACAAATATCACAGACCTGTCTTGGATTCTTTGCCAGTCTTAAAATCATAAAAGGTCACCTCGAACCTGACTTCCATCATGACAAGAAGCACTGCAAAAGGCCATTGCATCTAATGAAAGATACGTAGAGCTGCTGAACTTGGATTTACTTAATGGAACTGTAACAACCCAGGAAAAATACAGGTCCAAAACGATTTACACACAGTCAAAGACAGGGTTGAAACAAAATCATATGTTTTGCCTTTGATCATTGACTACAGCAGGATATTGATTAACAAAAGCCCAGCAGAGATAATCAGCCTCTAACCTCACGAACCATCACATACAAATTATCTCATGCTTTTGTTACACTTTAGGATGAACTTACAGCTGTTTCCAAACAAACAGGGCCAAAGTTACTCCTAATTTAACTGCACTAAATTCTGCAAAATTAGATGGAGAATGAGCTAAATTAATTGAAGTCAAAAAGACATCTAATTCAGTTGTTGTTGAATAAATGTATTTCTAATCTTTAACCTCACCTGGAACTTCCAACAGGTGTCATAGCTTTCAGGAGGCATTTTTCTTATGTTATTTTCTTATGTTTCCTTTTGTGTGGAAACATAATGGCATGGAAGGATATTGCCCCCATAGCGGATGTGGATAGTTCAGTTTGGGGAATCCAGAAATTTCATGTAGCCTTTTTTCACAACTCTAGGATAAAGTATCCTTATATCAAATTTGATCTATTGAATTTCATTAGCTTTAAAAATTTTTCTGAATAACAAAAAGTTACAATATCTTCCAAGATAGTGCTTCTCAAAAATGTAGTAGTTTTATGTTATCAAATACCGAACAAACAGAAAGAAAACCACACACACACAAAAAAAGTGCTGATAAAATCTGAGAGTGATTTACCAAACTTAACCATCAAGAGCCTTTTTCTTAGTTGAATCTTGTAAGCAAAGACTTGCCAACAGGGAATCACTGATGAAAATTAATCCAAATTATCTAAAGGTGTTCTTTTATAGTGGTTTTTATATACCATGTTAGAGACTAATTCAGAATTAAAGTGGTCTTAATTAAATTTAGCTTTATTATTTTCAAAGTAAATTCAAGCAACTAGCATTGCAACCATTTATATTCTGACTTGGAACATCTATACAGGCATTCAACAATTCCTAACTAATCTACTTAGAAAACTTAAGGCTTAATTTTCCTGGATGTTCTCTCCTAAATAGGCTCACAGATATGTACTGAGTAAATCCCAGCACGTATGAAACATGAAAGTGGAAACACAAGAGTGGAAATGCCTCCACCGTGTTCTATGACAGCCAGGAAATCAGGGATTGATGGTTGCAGTCAGCATCGCTTCAAAGAGATGAGCAAGAGATAGTTTTTAAAAGCCAGTTCTGCTGAGCCAGACCAAACTGTCTCCCGTTCCAGCCTGCCTTTTCACATCCTTCTGTCAGAAAAACAGTAGGAAATTTTGAATCAGAGCTACGCTTCTAACCAATTTCATTAGTAAAGAGGAATTTGAGACATGACTGAAGGCTATCAGGAAAGTAAATAACAAAATTGGATAGGTTCAAAAAAAGTAGAAAGCATGAACTGACATTAACATAGACCTCGCTGCTAGGAAAATGGTCAAGAAACTTATTTACCAAAAATGGTAGATCAGAGTATGGACTAGATTTTCTAAGGCACATAATAGAAACTCGGTTTTAAATGAGAACTGGAGAGACGTGAGGGGAAGCACACAGCATGAGGGACGAGATTTAGAGACCTGCAGATGCTCGGGCTTTGATAGATTGTGTCAAAATCTGATGCCTTAAAAAGCCACTAATTCCTTGAAAAAGAGAGACAGATAGACTGACAGACCAAGGATAGTAAGCTAAGCAGAAATAAAGCTTACAAAGAGTGAGCTTGAAGGAAAAAAGTGATTCACTGCTAGCAGAAGTGGTCTGCAATGGACCAGGGTGAAGAGAAACCATATTCATAACTGAGAAGTTACTATTGAGGATTAGGGATGGACTGTATCATGACAATTTGAAGACAGTCTTGCAGTAACAGTGTATTGATTTTCTGTGTTCAGAATGAAGTATCCTGCTTATGGGAAAGAAATACAATAATTGCAGTAGAGTAGCTGTCGTGCTGTAACATCAAACGGAGCACACAGAAACTTTGGCGTAAAACAGAGTAGAAAGGAATCCCTTGCAGCCTGAATACTGCTTTTATTTGAGGTCGTGGGGTTTTTTTTGGTGAAAGTTTGAAATGCAAATTCTAAATTCACAATTTCAGTTTCTTTATCCTCAGTGGGATTCTTACATACAAGTTTGTAAAAATAACTCATTCCCAAAATCAACCAGACAGTTACAAATTACAGTAGCTCTAATTCTGAAGAATAAACAACTACTCTGAAAAATGAAAACAAATATACTGTTTTGGATTTTTTTTCCCCTGGTATCAGACTGAAAGTATAATTAATGAGATTGGATGTGGCAACAAAAGGTAGTGTCTTGAGATATATATGTATGCAAATATTTATATAACAGATATGTTAAGGTATTACACTGTTCCACAGGAAAACATTTCTACTCTTCCTAGTGATCATATGACCACACTGAGATGTGTGAAATATTACTAAATTATCTCCACTATGGAAATGAAACGTTTGGAGCTGGTGCAGATCAAGAGCTTTCTGCAACCAAACAAGTTAGCAGAACACGTTCTTTGTATTTTTTGTAAGTGATAAGACGCCTGAGAGAGGGGTCTCTGAAAGGCATAAAACATGCAGTTGGAACAGGTTTCTGCATAAATGGCACTACTTTATCACAAGTTATGGGTTTAAAATGAACAGCAAACTAATCTGCTATAAAAAGAGAGAAGGCAGATGACAAGCATGAGCACCATCATCTATGCTATGCATCCACAGGAGAAATGTAAGATGAAATGAACATTTCATCCTATAAAGAACTTGAATGAAGAAATTAAAGTTATCCAAAGCATAACAAGGAATTGTACTCATTACTATTTTATGCTTACTTTGCATCTTAAGGTTGCATTCGTTTTCTTCCACTTCCTTTATTTTCTCAAGTACTGTAGGAGTGATTGTGACTCACACTGGTTTGCAATGCTAAAACAAAATCTCATCCAACACAAGGTGATGAAAAAGATGTTGTTTTCAACAAAGCTATATCAGCTTATTTTAACTAGGGATTTAAATTTGTAACTTCGTTAACTTCAGCTGCTCATTTACACATTTTTAAGTTAAATGAAACAAAACTGGGCCTATATGAAGACATTTTCTTGTTTGTTTTTCTCACTTGGCAGATAGTTCTTTGAGAGTTAGATCAACAGAGAGTTTTAAGTATCTAAAATGATGGGCACAAAGCCTGAGCCTGATGTTTATACGGCCAAAACAGCCACTCTTTGGCCACTTAATCATAGGATCATAGAATGATTTGGGTTGGACGAGACCTTAAAGATCATCTAATTCCAACCTCCCTGCCATGGGCAGGGACACCTTCCACTACACCAGGTTGCCTCATCAAAGCCTCATCCAACCTGGCCTTGAACACTTCCAGGGATGGGGCAGTCACAACTTCTCTAGGCAACCTGTGCCAGCAACTCACCACCCTCAGAGAGAAGAATTTCTTCCTTATAGCTAATCAAAATCTCTCCTCTTTCAGTTTAAAGTCATTTCCTGTTGTCCTATCACTACACACCCTTGTAAAAAGTCCCTCTCCAGCTTTCTTGTAGGCCCCTTAAGGCACTGGAAGGCTGCTAGAAGGTGTCCCCGGAGCCTTCTCTTCTCCAGGTTGAATGACCCCAACTCTCTCAGCCTGTCTTCACAGGAGAGGTGTTCCAGCCCTCTGATTGTCTTTGTGGCCCTCCTCTGAACCTGCACCAACAGCTCCATGTTCTTCTGACATTGGGAGCCCCAGTGCTGAACGCAGTACTGCAGGTGGGGTCTGTAGACTTCCTCCTCCACCCTCAGCCATGGTTTTTAACCATTAAAGTTAAAAAGTCCTAGCTTTTCCCTGTTCAAAGTAATCCTAACCATCTGGAGCGAGGCTAAAATTCATTAAAATGGAGAATAATAAATTTTAAGCTATTAGCATCACCTATGGATATCTATTATCCAGACAAAATGAAAGTCAACAAACAAGATTCAAAGCATATTACTTTAAATCTCCTCAGAATCAGAGAAAGAGGGATATTTAGAAGTAAAACGTAGAAACACAATCTTTTCAGAAACATGCAAACAAATACGTATTTCACAAAATCCAGCTTTTTGCTGTCTTCTAGGAGAGAAACCTAGTTCAGCTCTAACACTGATTTCTACACACAGTAAAAGATGCCTAAGAAAAGACCATTAAATAAATACAGATTTAGCTTTGTTCTTTCTAAAGGAAAATGACAGTTCAGAAGCAATAGCAAGTGGTAAAGAATGGCAGCTTTTTGTCAGTCATTTATCTTCCAATTTTTCCCTTAATGACTCAATTTTGAGGCAAATTTGCAGTAAGACCAGAAGGCCCAACATAAATCACCTAAGCTCTTTAAAATTACATTGACAGGAATGGAAGAAAAAGAAAGAAAATATATTAAAACTGCTTCTCTGATTTTATCATCAAGATATACAAGGTTCCCAAGGTCCAGTAATAGACCAGCTGGTTTTAAAATGAAATGTTTTTCTATCAGGCATTCCTCTACTCTTTAAGGCTAATTGGCAGCATGCACAGAAGAATTATTGAATCTCAAATTAGCCACTTCTGATGGCACATCACATCTGTTTGTCTGTCATTCTGGTGATACACTGGGATTGTTGAATAATTTGTTTACAAATAGGAGAACAATCTGTGCTAAAAGTTCTGCAGATGAATAGGTACATCTGGAGAACAGCAACATTGCATGGATTGTCTCAGAATAGCCCAGACATACTGAAAAACATCCTTTGCAGATCATTAGTCTACAAGATGGCTTGTCTTCACAGCTCTGCTAGCTCAAGCTATAATTCAAATGATGTCTCAAACTTCAAATAATGGTGGGATTTTTTTCGTTTACAACTAGTGATTCCTGTAGTGTCAGTATATTTTTTCTCAATCTCAGTTTCTCCCATCAAGACTGATTTTGATGAAACTACCTTGACACAGCCCTTTGAGTAACCTTTGGAGGAAAGATGCTGAAGTACGTTTTACTGGAGAGCTAGCTCAGGGCCAGTAAGAGATAAGAGCTTTAATAAGAAACCTCTGACATTGGGTGGAGGAAAGCAAGCATCAGCCAATCAGAGGGCCGTCACTGCTGAGGGAAAAGAAGCAATTCTGTCTAGGCAGAGAAAGGAAATAAGGCAGTGATTTCTATGTTTTATCACTTCTTACTGTATTAATCATATATATCTTCTGTCTTCAATAATTTCTTACTGTAATAACCCTAAATGTTACAGCCCATCACTTCATGGATCTTCAAAAAGAAAGAATATTTCAGTATTACTCCTTTAGCCAAAGTGTTTCCTTTAAATGGCAGGGCTACTATTTAGTGAAATTAGCAGCAACAAATCTTTTCGGTTACAGTAAAGTTAAAATAAATCCCAGAGCCCACTGTGCAACTTTAGTCATTCAAACAGACTCTGTTAAAATCACTGCAACTCTTCAGCTAACTAGTAAAGAACAAAAATCTAATAAGGAGTGTGCTTGTTATTAAGAAGAGATACTGCAGTATATTTACTTTCAAATTCCTTGAAATGCTGAAGATTTTTATACTTGGCTAAAGCATGATTTCAGAAACGCAGAGTTTTCTACCTCATTCTGGTACACAAAGCACACTGTACAATTAGTCATTATATCCTGAGCTGGAGAAAAGAAGCACGTATTCCTATTTCTTGAGGGTTCGGTCATACATGAGGAAAATGAATGCGACCACCCATGCTCGTCAAGGTCTCCTACGCAGGACTCTGTACTGAGAAGGTGGATATAGTGGAACTCTTCACGACTAATTTCAGAATTAAGTTATATCAAATTTAGAAAAATGCTTTATTTTTTGAAATACATGATAGTTTCCCCACAAGAACTAGATGAAATTTGAGTAGTAATTATTAGATGGGGTGAAGGTAGTTGACATGTATCAGACAGAGAGTGGTGAAAGACAGCAGGGAAAAATGAGCCGAATTATCAGGAGTCAAATCCCAGATAATCTTACATTATTGCCAAATCCCACGGTTTTACAATACATCATTATTAGACATTATCATATCTGAACTCCTTTCTACTCAGGTCCCTGCAAGATATGGCTATTTTGTTTACCTCTATCTGTCTAGATGCTGTGATTTTACTAACACATATCAGAAAATTTTGAGCTATAATTCCACTGCTGCCGACAGGAATAAACATTCTGAGCATGATAGAATAATGTTAAAGATTCACAAGACAAAAATAAAAAAAAAATAATAAAAAACTCAGAGCGACTAAACTGTTCTGGGGATGTGCCACCACAAAATAGAAACATGGAGCTGGTTAATGAACAGGACCCCATGCAGTAACAAGAATAAGAATACAGGTAGATTAACGACCTAAAGATTCACAGACTGAGTTCATACGGTAATGTTTTATGTGTAAATGTTTATACAGTACAAAAGGCTGCATGTCAAAAAAAAAAAAAAAAGAGAGAAAAATCTCAAAGTCTCTCAGGTAACTTCTGCAAATCTAAGATACTGCTGAGCCGAGTGAGCTCCTGTTCAACAAACAGATCAAGAAGTCCTCTTCCCTCATTTACAACTATATATATGAAAGCAGATCCAATAGGTGCTAATGCTTAGCAGTGTGCCACCTAATCAGCTTCCTCATTCTAGAGGTATCATCAGGTACTGAGATTTTTATGCTAAGGACATTTTGAACATTCAGAAAATCATTATTCTTACATTGATCGATGAAAAAAAATAAAGCAAGGGCAAAAAGATAAGCAGACAGATGCGAGAAAAGGGGAAAATAGTATGTAATTCATATATGTCAACCTGATTCACATAAAGCAGCACAACAAAGGCAGTTATAAAAAAGTAATTTTTCATAAACAGCTGAGATGTCTTTCAAATAAAATACAACAAATTCTCTGGTGGAAGGATACTGACAGAACAACAGAAATGGAGGTGAAATCTACATAAAGCACTGTAAAAACCTAAAAGGAACAAGGTGAAAGGGCTAAGTCACATGTAGGAAGACTGTGGTTTTATAGTTACTATGGATAGTAGCTAATATTGATAAAGGAGAGGAAAGATACAAAGGTAATGAACAGAAGGATCTGGACGATTGCTTGTAAGGATACTCTAGTTTTCTCAAGTTACATTGAAGTTCACAAAACATACTCAAGAGCAGACACTCAAGAGACAGGTTGGACTGCAGGCCTGAACAGAGGAAGATGAGGCAGCGCTGGAGAAAGATTGTCAAGTCATCAGTGAGGAGAACAGCTGACCAAAGCTACCTGAGGATAAAGCGTGAGAAATTGTTGCAGAAATGTCAGCAGCAGAGGACAGAGTTGGAGGATGCTTCCAGTGGAGCTAGGCACAGACAAGGGATATCCTCTGAGGTCACACAAGCAGCCAGTCTGGTTTCTGCGTGTTCTTGCTGGTATCTGACATGAATGCAAACCACAGTATTGACACCCACACGTGTCTTTCTCTCCTTGCACAGCTGCAGCACAGGCCATTCTGCTCCACTGTCAGCCACTCTCCAGGCACAGAGCACATCTGGAGTGAGTGGCTGCCTCCTTGCCATGGACCTCACAGGAACCAGTCTCCACAACCACCACCAGTACAAGCCTGGGAGAGTGGAGCTGATGTTGTCCATCAGGTTTAAAAAGGGTACATCCAACTTGCAGTGGGGACTTTTTAATGAGTGCAGTCTTTAACACCAAGTTATTGTTTGTTTGAGACATAGAAGTAAGGAAGGTACTGCTTTATTCATGCAGAAAATACTGCAAAGTTACCATTACTTATCAAATAAAAAATAATTGACAACCAGGGCAGAATAAGATACTTTCTTTGATCAGCAGTACTCTATATAACTGCTAGCAACATTTCCTTTAAAAAAACAAAGCAGTAAATAACAAACTAACATCAAGAATCACACCAAGAATACAATTACCTGATGAACAAATCCTGCAGATAAGCTTATCGGACAACTATCTTATTTTCAGGACAGTGCTGGTAATAAACAATTGTTACAGACAGGTATGATAATTTTAAAGACATTACAAAACCATTTTTTGCTGTGAAACAAATGGGATTTACCCATAGTGCAAATAACACTACTAAGGCTGAACAGTCATTCTCCACACTAAGAAAATACACATCAATTGAATTTCACACACATATACATTAAATTAAATGAGAACTGTTCAATGAAAAAAAAAAAAAAAGGGCCTATTTTTCCTTTCCAAAACAGCTCAAGACGATAGAAAAGTCCCTGCTAAGGTAATACATTTTTCTTGGTGCTAATTACCAAGAACAAAAAGAGCTACTCACCTTAGTAATTATACAACTTCCTCTAGTGAGAAAGGCACAAAAAGTCTCAATCTTGTTTGCAAAAAGCCACGTTTCAACCCTGTGCCTTTGAAAAGATAATTTGCAACTGTTTCAATGCCCTCTTATCCTGCTATGTATATTTGAGTAGGCTTAAATAGAGAACATTTCCTTCGTTACAAATAACTTCTTAAATTTCTGTGTACAGCTGGACAAATCACTCTGCCAATCTATACTATAGTTTCTCAGATACAGATTGAAGACAATTGCAGTTACTTAAATTTAGGAGGAATCTTGGAAGGTTCTTTTAAAAGATTTTTATGAATGTCAAGCAGGAAATTTGAGTAAAAAGGAATCTCCATCTCACAGAAGCAACATAAACCTGCATACAAACTGAATCATACTTTCCACAGCCTGTACCTCTCTCATTCGTTTGTGGCAAATCGGTGCGTGTCTGTCTGCAGCTACTGCAAAATATACAGCTGAAGAGAGAGACAACATAAATATCTCTTTTTGGTCCATTTACGCAAAGATTGCTTTTCAAAAAGGAACGTGCATTTGTATCTCCAAATTATATCCTTATCTTGCCAGCGGCTATACTCTTCACCCAAATTAAGCCAGGATTTGGCACACTAATAATCAATAATTAAGTAGCAAAGATAATTATAGAGCCAATAGGGAATTTAGAGAGAGGAGTTGTTAGTTTATAAATTGATTTGCATTCTAACGAGAGTTTTATTACAAGGCCTGTGTAGCTGTCAGTAGCAGGCACCTGGAACATGGTCCATGGCTTTCTGCCACCCTCAGATTTTAGACCATTGCAAAGCAGAACACTTGTTAGGAGGTGAAGAAGGAAAAGGCAAATTGTTGTCTTTGCTAACAAGAGCAATTTCCAACCAAGTGTCAATTTTAGCAGCCCCACAAGTGACAGAAAAGCGTAATGAAGCCAGAGAAGCAATGCTGCCCGTCTTCTGTTTTGCCATTGTGAGTCATTCATTCACTAGTATCCTGGGCTGCAGCTGCCTTGTCTAATGAAGCTAATGAACTATCCGCTGCATCTCTGACATTACTGACATACAGAATTGAATAACACAGCACCACTTGGAAAAAGTAGATGCAAAAATCTGTTGAAGTAAATGAATCTGCATATCTGAAGGAGCACAGCAGGCATTGTGTTCATTCCCCTTCTCATTTGAGCACGTCTTCTTACAGGTTTCCAAAGATTTCACTTGCAATGTTTTTCAGTTTCTCATGTTGTTATTAAAGATTTCTTTCCTGTCCAAGTTCCCATACTATATCCTTCACTGTAGGATCCATATCTTTGTATAAATGAGTAAATAACTACTTATTAAACAAGTCTTTAATAACAGTGGTCATTAAACATTCACCTCAACCCAGCTTCTTCTCCTGCTGTTGAAAAAGTTGCAATACTTTCAGTGAATATTTTCATAGATGTTAATTTCTTGGTTGGTAACTCAGTTATAGGGCAGTGTGGTTTCTTGTAGTGCAGAATAAAAGGACAAAGACAACTTAAAAGACACTTAAACTTTCAGATTGATGATTGTGTGAAATTGAAGTGACAAATAGGTTTGGGATTAGTATTATGAGTCTTCTCACTGAGCTGAGTAAATTGGTTACAACTGGAAGGCTACTCCGCTGAGAGGGGAAAAGTCCTTGGGCAGGTTGTTGAACACCACCATGGCTTTTCCTATCTGGCCTGCCTTGAAGTCTGTCTCCCCTCTACTCCAACCACACAGAATGAAGAGCAGAAAGACTAATCTCAGTGAGATCTCAGCTGGTACAGAAGCGAGCAGGACCTGCAACATAGTCCTTTGCAACTTTGTCTATCTGATTCCCAGTGAGAAACCACTACAGTTAAGATTAACTTTTACAATAAATTAATTTCCAACTTGATCATAACAGCAATAGGGATGTTTGCTCAGGACTCCACTAAAATGAGCACATCTGATCTGTAAAGCCGAGATAACAGCATAAAAATGTTATGTGTGGAAAAAAAAGTAATTTGAAATACCTGAATATACCCAGCTAATCTAGCTAGCTCTATCTCCGTTTAAGGGCAATAAATGACTAACACACACAGACTAACTCAGCTTCTACTGAATTAAACAATATGATCCAATTTGCCTTCAGTTAGTACCAACTGAAGATATATTACCTCTGACCACAAAACTAGAACTCTACTGCTATATTTATATTTGTAAACTCACTGAAAGGGCATTTATCTAAAGGGCACTATGTCAAACTCTCATTTTAAATTATTTGTGGACCCATTTTGTTACAGAAGAAACCCGACACACTTCCACAGAGGAAAATAAACAATATAAAATGGGGAAAACAAGCTTCTGGTTGAAGAGAGAAGACAAGAGTAAATAAATTTGACAGATGTTGATGAGTATGATTTGACAAACATTCACCCTTTTGAGATTCTGAATAAGTAAGTAAAGCCCAGGGAACACAAACCACACAAAAGCATTTTAAGACAGAGTAACCTAACAAAAAACATAGAAAAGAATGAGCATTATTTGAGCTCTACTGTTATATTATCGTGCTATTGCCTCAAAACATACCATTACTGCACACATGCAATAAGGTATAATAAAGTAAGGTACTGTATTTCCTGTAATTTTTTTCCCTATTTCTTTTTTATTTTCCACTGAGTTAAAAATCTATGCTGAAAGTACAAGCTATGGTGAACTATATGGACTGCAGTGACTGTAAAACCACGAGAGAAAAACAGCCTTCTCCAGAGGACAGACCAGATAATCTAAAGGAAGCTCCACAGATGTAGCCTACCGAAACCACTTGGCTTCTGTCACCTCAGCTAACGACTAAAAGTTAAGCAATCTGAAATGCTATTTTTAACCTGAGTAATGTAAAACTTTAGAAAGATATAGTTAATTCTCAGGACTTGGACTCCTGGTTTCGGTGTGTAATATTGCAATTGGATTCCAGAAGAGTCTGAAATACCTGAGTTATTCTTCTGTTAACATGTTCTGTTCTTCAGCTTGCCCCTGAGTTAGGTTTTGATCAGCTCCCAATGAAATCAATGGATACCCAGAGGAACAAGTACCCAAAATCTTAAGGCACACTTTAGAGAAAGCAGCATCTTTCACATGCTTATGTCTATCTTTACATACAAAAATAACTTTTAAATTCTGGCCCTTATTTTCTCGATTTCTCATATAAATTAGTTTGAAATTAGAATAATAATTACCCATCTTTCAAATGCTTTGATATTCTCAAAAAGAAACCTCCATGGAAATAAAAATTCTTAATGTTTCTCAACTCTTTCGCCATTGAAAGCAAGTATTTTATTAGCATGACATATCCCCTGGGAGCAATCACCTCTTATGTTTCATGATATAAGTAATTAATGTTTTAATTCAACTTACCCCAGCCTGTGAATAGTATTTTAAGTGGGTTCCACCCTCGCTTACCTGGTATCAACCATATGGTAGGAAGGAATAATTACTGTTTATTAAGTCTACATTAAACTTTTCAGAGAACAATTTTATGAGATGCCATAAGGTTGTATACTTACTGCAGTCATTAATCTTCTCTGGGCATCTTTAATCAAGCAGCTCTGTCGGAATCATTAAATGGTGCTAGGCCTAAGCTCTTTAATTATTACGCAGTTTTTTATTTTTAAGTAACCAATGTTACTGAATTGTTTTCACATGTGAAATTGCTCTGTTTCAAGCTCTGGATGATCCTCAGAATCAGCTTCACCTTATAAAGTACATTTTTATGAACGTACAGTGAAAACACCATATGACCATGACATGCTCATTTTAGAATTACAGTGAAGTATTCATGTCAAGAGGTCAGGAGATGGATATCACATTTCTAAAACAAAGAAAAATAGGAGAGATCAAACAAGTCACATTTAAAGTTGGTAGCCAAAGGTTACAGAAGAGATAAGTACAAATCTAGCTACAAATAGGTAAAATACCCTCAATACATTGAGTAGAATGCTTTTAGGGGCTGTTGGCATTGCTGCATGGTACTTACAAAGGAAGCCAGAATAAGCACAATTTTCACTCAGATTAATGACATCACTAGTTAGATAACATTTAACCTTTCAATCCATTAAGGATTCTCCTAAATGAATCCTGGGTCCCTAGAGCAGATTATACACTCATAAAATTTCCGGTCCCCTCTTAAATACTGCAGGGCCAAAGCAGCTCTTCTTTGACATAATCAAAAGTTGCTCAGTGAGAAATGACAATTTCTTTGTAATTACACATCTGCAAATAAAATATATGCATTACCTTAGCACCTAATTGAACAATAGAGTCCTGCAAAGGAACTGAACAAAGGCAGAAAGATCCAAAATATGACAAATAAATCCACAATATATTTTCAATAAAGAATGAAAAAATATTTTAAAATATTGAGGTTTGTGGAAGAAAATAATATTCATAGCAACTTTTAAAAGACCCAATCTTTCAAGAGATCGTAACAATATTAAAACATAAAGAAAGCCTCTTGAGTATTTTTTCCAGTTGTCTGCTATAAAATCTGAATAATTACTTCAATATATTCACAAGAATGAACTTTGCCACTCATTATTTCCAAGCGCACATGAAAAAACAGACATGTGCTTATTAGTGTTACTAGCACACGACTTCAGTTGTTAATGTCGATGATGCAAAATGCAACTGTTCATAAACATAGGATCTAGAAAGGGTGTATTGATGGTGCGCTGTACATATTAATTCTGACTCTTTTTAAATTGTCTGGGCCTTTTAATGACAAAATTTTTCTAGTAATAAGAATATTAGAGTACCTTCTGGTAGATATCCATGTTTTAAAATGCTAAGAAATATGAAAAGTGCTCAGGAAAATTTCTTCCATCTAAATATTTCTAAGGAGAAACTTGAAGTTTTTTACCTCAAAACCTTCATCACTCCATTTCCTTTCCCCATGCACACTTTTCAACTTTATTATATTAAACCTAACGGCACTTCACTTTTAGGTCTTTAAAAATTACTTTGTCAATGATGTTGACTTCTCAGTGTTACAACAAGAAATCTCAGGTAACAATATGGCTACACTTGGTAAGAACTGTGAAAAAGTGGGCAAAAGTAGGGACAAAAAGTGAGATATCACATATCTTACTGTTTGAAACTGCAAAAGTATACAGGCCTTTAGAAGAGCCCTTTGGTTTTATAATCACTATATGCAGCCCAACAGTGTTTTGTTTTATACACTTATTTCAGTCAGTGACTGAGAGTATAAATACTCATACCAACTGCGCTCACAAACCTTTTTATCTTTACATAATTTTTTTGAATTACAGCAAAAATCTCTCCCCATAAGTAGTTTTCATTCTAGTGTAGTTAAATAGTAATCTCACTAATATTGGTGAGGTTTAGCAGGGTGACTTTCTTTCAAGATTCACATCTTGAATTTTCCTTTGGCACAAGGAAATGAAGCTCCTCATTCTGAAATCCAAGAGTAGGTTGGTCCTTCTGAAACCAGCCCAAGGTGGTGTGACCTGGTTTTCCCCTGGCCAGAGGGTTGGCACACTTGTTGCCAAGGACATGTTCCATCTCATGCTTCCCACAGCATCCCTCTAAGTGCAACCATAAACTGCTGTGAAGGGAAGCAGGGACAAGGCTACTCTCACTCCAATCTGCTGTGGGAGTTTTATACTGCAAAGAGTATATAAGCACTTGAGGGGAGAGAGAGTAAGGACAGAGAATGGAGGAGGGAACACTGCTGGCAAGGATATTGATGGCACCTCTGCAGTCCTGAACAGAGTACTACAGATGTTGACCTCTGTGCCTTCCTGCTACGCTCCACCACAGGCGAAATTTGGCAGAAGATAGTTCTGTTATAACTTATACGTGGACATTATAACTCACATGTGCTACTCATGAGAGAGCCTGGTGGAGGCAGGCAGGCCTGGCACTTGGTCATACACTTTATCCCACAGGCAGCACTGCCTTTCCTTAACAGGCTGCTGTGGCTGCTACACTTCAACAGGGAATTCATCTGGTGCCACAAAATATCAGCCAAAATATCAGTGCAGCTAAATACATGGGAATTAATTTGAATGGAAATAAGAATGATGGGCATCCAAAACCAAAGAAGAAATTAAATGAGTAAAAAAATCTGCATTCCAAATGTCAGCTAAAATGTCTTTTCCTCTGGGCTCCTTAAACATTCTAAGAGGAATTCAGAAGGGGACAATAACAGATGTCAATGGAGAGATCTGATCCTTTGAAGAGAAAGTGTCATCAAAAGAGGCAAAGTATGGCTCCTATTCATAATCTAATTTTTGAAAGTGCATATTCAGTCCCTTTGAAGAAACTCAACTAAGTGAAGCACCCTTTCCAGGCTAATGAAGTTCCTAGGGCTCCCAAAGTTTAGAAGTCATTACCAAAATGTCATTCAAAGGTACAGGAACCATACAGAGACCATGCAGTACGGAAGAGAAAGTTTCATTTGGCTGAGAGACACGCCCTTGCAAGTGCTGTCTCTTTACCAGAAAGGTCACTGGTGGAAGAGGAGAGCAAAAGGAAAAGAAAGGCAATGTGGGATTCCAAGGACTCCCATGGCTGTTGGGATGGGGCATGGAGGGGTCAGCGGACAGGATTATGCTGCCTAAAGGATAATTGGGCCAGGCAAGGTGGGGAGTTGTTGGACTGAATGTTGACATCCAAAGGTTTTTCAGATCTCTGTAAAAGACTGATTACTTGAATAAAAAAAGAGTATAAATTATTAATGATTTTCCTTTCATAAATTATTAATGATTTTCCTTTCACAAATTGACCTGGAACATTTTCTTGCAACATTTTAGAATATCCAGAAGTGAGAGGCTTCCGTAAGGGATTCCACAGGAATCAGCGTTCGATTGCCAATAGTATTTCTACTGGAAAATATAGGTTAAATATTGTTATCACAATGCAAAGGCTACACAGCTCAATAACTCTTACACAATGACAGCAGGACAGTAATGAGGAACAAGACAGTCATATAAGGTTTTGGATTTTGACTGTTTGGTCATTTTGAATAGTTTTAAGTCACAGATTCATTAATAAGGAATTCCTTACCCTGGAAAGCAGTGGGTTTGGAAAAGATGCAAATGTTGTATTTGTCAAGCAGATATATTCATGTTTTCAGCATGATGCTTCATCAAAAAGGATTTAAAGAACCACTAGCAGCATAAATAAATCATATGAGTGCTCACTTGATTCTTGCTGCATAAGAGACTAGATAGAGATATACCACCGTGCTTCTACAATGTATATGATTCTGCTGCCCATGCTTAAAAAAGTATGCTTTTCAAAACACACAGTTAATGAGGTCTGAAGAAATCATTTACCAGAGAAGGATGTAAAGAATTCAGCGCACTTGATTTATCAAAAGAAAATGGAGAGATGGCTCGATAGAAAAATAAACATCTTTTCGGGCATGAACAACAGAGTATGAAAAAGTGCTTCAGATAAGCAGAGAAAAAATACTTTTTGCTGTACTTGATGAAGTAACATTCTAAATAAGGTTTTAATTTTTATAATTGAGGTTGATTGAGCATTGGAACAAATAAGGCAAAGTCTGTTTCTGTGTAGTCTACTACCTTCAGATCAAAAAAGCAGAGTTTCTGAGAGAGATGATTTCTTCAAATACAGTTTGTTATGCACAATTTATAACAGTCCACACTATACAGAAACTAGACTGAAATATTTGATATACACTTTTTTGCTCTTAAAAAAAATGTGAATGAAAGAGAATTCAACACTATCAGGAAGTCCTTGTTCTCAAGGACTGAAATCAGAGTAATCACACAAAATTCCACAGCCTTTAAAGCTGTCGCTGGTCTCCCTAGCTATTAAATGGCTACAGAAGGTTTATGTATGTGCAGTCCTGCTTGAATCAAAACAAACAATTGCAGGAGCCCACTACTGTGAATGCATAAAATAGTCAGAAAGTTTAAGGATATTTAAAAAAATATTTGATAGGGACAGCATATGAAATGTAAAGCCCAAAATCTGAATTTTATTATTTTCATGATCAACATTTATGATTTCTTTTATTATTTCTAAAGTTTTTTTCATATTGAGAACTGGGACCTCAGTTCCATGCATAAGAGAAAACCCATCCCACATCAACAGATCTGGAATTTTTCCAAGTATATTAAATGAACATTAAATAAGCTTTCATTGCTTTTATACTACATAGCAATCAATACTACTGAGTTAAATGAACCATGAAAAGATACTATGCAAAATAAGCAAATTTCTGTCCTTTTTTCTTCTCTATTGTTTTTTCTGAAGCATGAAAGGAATCTTATAGATGTAAATATGTCTAATTGGTTTATATTTGAAGCTTGAAGTGAAAATGTTGTATAAATAACCCTATACAGAGTTGACACTAACTGAGCAGGAAACACTAGACTCTACTCAAGAAGTGTTTTTATTGCAGCTGTATGTATGTGATAACATTCAAACTTTAGTGGTTGCTGGAGGTAATAAATAATTGGGAATGACATTGGATTATTTATTTGTAATTGCATTCTCCTCTTTCATGTCTGATACATATTACATTAATTAAAGTGGTGTGTATGTTATTCTAAAATTTTTGTTAGAAAACTTTAGTATCCACAGAGACTTTAGAGATTATTGAATAACCAAAAATATAACAGAAATACAAAAAAAAAATCAGAAATGAGAAAAAACAAATTTTCAAGTGAAAGAGTTGAAATTCTGTGTTCCCAAAAGACAGCAGAACAGTCTTGTGACGGGCAGAATCCCCAGAGGAAAAAGGTTAACCACTAACCCAGCAAAAACATATGATAAAGGAAAAAGACTTAGCATTTGAAACAGTGAAAAAGGATGGGAAAAGAAGCATTTGAAGCAAATTCACAGAAATTTGCTATGGATTTTCAAGAAAAGCTAGGTAGTTCTGAATAGAAACCTTTTTTCCCCTTTTGATAGTCAAGAAGTTATTTAGCAAAACTATTACAGGAGCTTCCACACGTTGAAAATCAGTATACAGGAAAAAAAATCAGAATCTCTTTGCAGTTTGTAAACAGTGGGAAAGGGTTTCCAGGCAAGGAACAGGGAGAAAGTAAGTATTGTGTAGCTACTTAGACAACGCAGCTGTATATTGCAATGGTTTCATACATACTTAGAGTCATGCTGCCTTCTTCCATCAAGCTTTAGGTAGCATGCATTTTTTGGCCTCCAGTACAAGAGCCGCTTTTGTAGAATGATCCACATGGGATTCGTAAGTATCTTTCTTTAAAGTTACTACAATAGGTATAATAGTGTTGTCACATAACACAGCTGAACACTTTGCTGTGTAAATCCATTCTATACCCAAAGATGATAAAGACAAAGAACCTTGTAAGTAGTCAGCACTCAAATTAGCCTAGGAGGAAAGCAAAATTTGTTGCTCAAGAAGCAGTGCACAAGAATGCCAACAGCTAAAACCCTTCCTGCGCACACAGAGAGCACACAGACATGCGCTTATCATTAACTCTGATCAAGTAGAGACTGACCTGAGACCTGAGCAGGAGCTTCTGGCCATCAGTAAGCTCGGGCCATGGTATTTTGGGGAGGCGGGGGAGAGGGAATTTCTCTTGTCCATTTATGTTTTCTTCTCTCATCATTATCTTATATGTTTCTGCTTTTTCTTAATTTCTTGAAATCTTTTCCTATAACCTGTATATTTTAATTTCAGTTTATCTCTTCCCTATCTCATTTTTACTTCACATTATTTTCTCCCGAGGCCATCTGTATGATATTAGAGGAGGAAGGGGGACTTTAGAACAGTGTCAAAAAACTTGCTCATCATTAGTAGTACATTATCAGGTTGCATTATAGCCTCTTACCCTTCAAATTCAAACTAAAAAAATAAGAATTGTACCCTTCTGTTCTGAGACAGACAACTGACAAATAAGCCAACCCAGGACTCTGAAATGAATTCAATTCTGCACTCCTTTGCGGTTTCAGAGTAGGATCTGGTATTCAACAAGCTAGCTGGTTCATGCAGTACTGAACTGGTAGATCTGACGACAACAAAACAAGAAAGGGGCAAACACGACCTACCTGCATCTGCCCTTGAGAACGTCTTTGGCTCGGTAATTCTGAAAGTTGTTACATGCTTGCCATTTTCACCAAAGAGCTATTTTCTTCAGCAACCAAGAAAGCATAAAGTCTGCTTCACTTGTAAGTACTTGGAAGGTAAAAAGTTATACCATCAACTCTAATTGTCCTCTTGTCCAACTTGCAATTGTTTTTAAAACTGATTTCTTTCCGAAACGATGGAGGAAAAACTAAAAGCTGAATAACTGTGCCGCATTCTGCTCCAGTGTGATGAGGTGTTCCTTGTTTAATGTGCCACATTCATCTCACTGAGTTGTGCAACACCTACACATCAGGGGCCCCAGCAGACCCTACCCAAGGGCCTTGATTATCTGCAGGCACCAGGCAATGGTGCACGCCTGGGTCTCAGCCTGAGCAGAAGTTCAGATTCAGCCAAGCACTCACATTCTCTGGGAATCAGACATTCTATGAGCCAAATGGAGTAGATACAGACTGAGGGGAAAAAACAAGTTTATGGGAAGTTCATAGAATAATGAAAGAGTGTAAACCTCCCACGTCCCGTGGCACTGTCTAAATCACATTTCCTTAATTTTAATATTTTGATTAATATTTTGTCTTAAACACTATATCATCTAAACCATGCCTTTGGAGGTTAAAATCTACTGGTTTTTTTTTTTAAAAAAACACTGCTATGCTTTGCTTTAGATCTGCCTTAATATTAACCAGCATTAACTTCACATGGATGTGATTGAAATGCAAAAATTGATACAATCTATACTGTTTTGTTTCTTTTAATGGAAATATTAAGTACCTGGTGATTTTATGGCAATTCCTTTTCCTTAAAAAGAATATTTTTTGTCTCTCAGTCCTAAGACAATAATGATGCCATTAAAAGGACTGAGGTTACTAACAAATACCCAGTTTCAAATATTAGATACACTAATTATTTATTTTTTTCATTATTCTTAGGAATCAGAGATGCCAGTCTAATATTATATTATCTTGTATTACAGTGTAAAGAAGGAAGTTTTTGGTAGGAAGCATTCACCAGATTAATAGAGAAAAGTTTCTTTGTCCTTTCAGAAAATAAAGATGTCTTCGTATACTTCTTACTGTCTTAAAAGTTAGAGGTCTGTCCAAAAAAATCTGTAAGATGTGTGGAAGCCTTCTACTTTTCTAGCTTTATTCCAGAACTTTAACAGTGGGGCTGCAGTGGTTCAATTATTTCTGGTGTCATTTTGGTTACAAAGCCTCCAGAGTTCCCAGAGGGTAAATCCCAGTAATAACTGTTCTACCTGTGTCTGTAACAAGCCAGAGAAGCCGAGAAGATCACATCTATGTCTTTAATACCCCACCAGTCAGTCTTTGCTGCATGCCTGACGATTGCACAAAGTCAAGCATATAAAAGAGGCTAAGTATTTCTTGGCATGCAGGCCAGCTACTGTCCAGCCTTTGAATTGCTTCAGCCACAACCAGAAGGCACACTAGAATACTTCCACACAAACAGTGCTCAGGGATATATCTACCCTCTACCAAATTCTCACATTTCTAAAATTGTTGCAGCACAACCATTTTCTCATTGTATTCTAGTTTTATTTTGCAAGTTCCATTTAGCTAGAGGTTACTCCTCGTTCTGCTCAAAAAGACCCATTCCAAACAAGAGTAATACAAACCTTGTATTTTAAATGTTTTTCCTTAGGGCAACAATTACATCTCAGAAACTTTACTACTTTATAAATGAGCTTTTGGTTTTGATTGCTTTTCTACACTTGGGTAGAAGACATCTAATTGTCTAAGTAAATAAATACATATTTTCTAAGACATTCCCTTTTTCCAGAAGAAGTTTTGATCGCACTTACTTATCATCTTTCTTTCATTGATTATGATTAGTTTGTGGATCTTGTTTTACTGAATTCATCTACTTATTTCTGTTACCCCATGAACACTTAGACTGCCGCCCAAGACAATCTGTTCTTATAATGTGAACACTCATAATTCATGATTCCTCAATGCAATCAACCAATCTCTGAATTAGCACTAGAATAAAATACTTTTCTAACAGCTTCTTAAAAGTGCTAATTTCTTGGAATTGCAGAATAGCTAGGTAAACTAGATGTACTAATAGGCCTTTTCTAGAATTGCTATCCATTCACTTGACCTTAGAAGGAAAAACAAAGTATTTTTCATGAAAAGGAATTGTTAATTGCTATGAAATGTGACAAATGAAGACATCACTGTAGTAGTATTTTCACTCCTTGAAAAGATAAAACTGCAAGAAAGCAATAAAAGTAAGATATTGATGATGGAGTATTCAGACCAATTAAAATAAGGTTGAATAGAACATAGCCAAAATGAGAAATTACTATGGAAAATCATTAAAATGGCTTCATTGATAGGGGGATAGGTATAGGAGTAGGCATAAGACTACATAAGACTATATTAGCTATTATTTCTATGGATAGGTATAAGAATAGGCATAAGACTGCATAAGACTCCGGGAAATACATAGCTCTGTGAAATAGCTCTGTGAATTGTTAGAAGTTATCAAACACTAATCCCTGCTTTGAAACACTAACTACCCGAAAAGAAGGCCGGTAAGAGAGAAAAACAGACAAAGAGGAGAGATAAGGACTAAGAACTAACATTTGTCTTCAAACAATAACAAGTAGGAGACAACCAGGTGTCCACTCAAGGCCAGGCCAGGCTGGGAAACGGTTTGGCTCTGCAAGCCCAGCCAAAACAGGAATTTTAGGCAAGAAGTGAAAACCCACAGCGAGGCAGACCTACGGCCTTCATCCTAAAGACCCCTGCCCATGACCACCAGGAGGCATGTCAAGGAGGAGCCTGAGGCGGATCCTGAGGCGGGGGCTATGGAAATGATCTCCAGGGAGAGACTGCCCTTTTGGGGAGGGGGTTATGAGTATGTCTGTATAAATACAAGAAAAACTGCTACGGCAGGTGTGCACGTTTGTGGTGGAGCAATCCCCCGTGCACCCAGCGCTGCAATAAACATACCTACTTTACAACTTTCCAAGTTGTGGAGTCTGTTTCCGCACATCATCACAATGTTAAAGAGATATTGCATGCCTTTAAAAGGATCAGAGAATGGTTCTGTTGCACCAGAAATTAATTCAAATGGCTTACTTCAAATTATTTTAAGAGAAACATGTCTTTACCATACAATAATCTAAAACCCCTTTAATTCACAAGTCCTGAACTGGAATGAATAACAGAAAACAACATGTTTTTAGTCATGCCTTTACAACACTGAAAAGGGGCACACAATCCTCCCCCCTTCCCCTCGTCCTGCAATTTCCCTTCAGCAAATCTGAGGCAACACATCCCTTGGCAACAGAAACTGAGCAGAGTTCAATGTATTTTCTTCCAGTTGTGTTAGGGAAGTTTTAGGGGTATCCCACATCCCAGGGGTTCTCCTCCTGCTAGTACCTTAGGGAGGGACTCCACAGCTCGAGGTAACTTGAGTTATCTCAGCTTCAGCAGCTTCAGTGTTTCCAGGCATTTTCTCTCTCTGCTTACTGACCATCAATAGTCCTGACAGTACCTTACAGCTAATGCTGACAGTTTCAATACTGGAGGCATTTGCATTTTTCATGAGTGCTCAAACCAAAGAACACTGAATGCTGAAGTATCCACAGCACTGGCTGTGAAGAGATTCTGAGATAGGTATTTATAATTGCAAAGTTTATATTTAATTTACAAGTATTAATAAAGTTATCAGATTTTTGGTTTCTAAAGAGATGCAAGAGCCAGCTGTGAGTCACATGATGAAAGACACAACTTGCTTTTTTTTGCCACAGTGCCCATATGTATTTCCTTTGGAGGAAAAGGGCATGTTTACAGGATCACAGTTTAAGCTAAGGAGATAAGGAGAACTAGAATAAAAGCAGGGTTTTGTTTTGGTTTATTTTAATTAGAACCCTATACAGCAGAGATTTCCACTCAGATGAGGATAAGCATTTTCATCTTACATTAAATTCCTGCAGAATATAACCATAACACTTTGCTGCATGCCAATGCAGTCATTATAGAAGAGTAGTACTGTTTCTGTTCTTTCATTCTATGACATGTGAGAGGTATGCATAAGGCATAATAAATTGCACATATACTCTCTAAGGCGTGGCCAGTGTTATAGCCCTTATAGCAGCTTTGTTACATCCCAGACATTTTGAGAACTTCATCAAAGTCCAAGAACTCATTTTGCAGAATCTGTAGAGCATTCAACAAAGTCCTCAGTGTTGCTGAGGACCGTGCTATCAGTGTCTCCATCTGTCCTTCCCCATGCAAAAAGTCTGCCACTTCTCAAAGTATTTTTTGAACTTTTATAAGTAGTTAGTTTTATTGGAGATAAAATACAAGTTAATATAAAACAAATCAGTGTTTAAAATATGCAAAAATAATTTTAAGTGAATTTTTTGTATGAACATGTTTTCTAACCTTCCATCACAGAATCACTTGGCAGCTTACAGACACAACTGCCTTCATAGCTTTTTTTTTTTTAATGTGTTATCTACAAGCATGAAATAGGAAAGAAGAAAGGAATGAGAGCACTGAAATAATTTAGAAAATTGTGTACATGCTTGGCAGCCCTCACTGATCTTTCGAGTGATGTTTTGGTTTTGGCTGGGATAGAGTTAATTTTCTTCTTAATAGCTAGAACAGTGCTGTGTTTTGGATTTAGTATGGAATTTGGTATGAGAAGAATGTTGACTATGATGGTTTTTGTTGTTGTTAAGAAATCAAGGACTTTTCAACTTCTCATGCTTTGCTAGTGGCACAAGTAGCTGGGAGGGAACACAGCCATAGCAACTGATCCAAATTGTTCAATGGGATATTCAGTACCATGTGACACCCTGCCTGGTATATAGATAAGGGTTGGCTGGGAAGCACTCTCTTTCTCTTCTGGGACTGCAGTTTTGGGATTTCTCTCCTCTGGGATCGGTAGCCAGGAACAGGCTGGACATTGGTCAGCGGGTGATGAGAAATTGTACTGTGCATCACTCGTTTGTATATTCTATTATTATCATTATTATCATTGTCACTATAATTATTATCATTTTCTATTTTATTTCAATTATTAAATTGTTCTTATCTCAACCCACGAGTCTCCTTACCTTTACCCCTCTGATTCTCTCCCCTGTTCCACTTAGGGACAGGGGAGGCTGAGTGAGCAGCTGCATGGTGTTTGGCTGCCTGCTGGGTTAAAACCACAACAGTGACATGCTAAAACCACAACCACTAACCATTAATGAATGAAAACTAAAATTGCTGACTTAATAAGCAATGAGAGAATGCAGACAGGAAAAAAAGTACATCCAAATTGCTTAACATTAAAATGTCAATTTCTCTGATATTTTTCTTCAGAATAAGGGTTCATCCTTGGAATTAGTCAGAAAAATTATTTCTTTCTGTTTTTAATATGGAATCTATACTTTCTGTTAGTGTACACATTTAATTAATTTAAGGAAATACATGATACTGATTCTGAGTTGTTTAATTAAGAGTCGCTTAAAAATATTGAGAATAAATATGTACTGATGTCAAATTATAGTTAAATTCAATTTATTTATTTTCTAGTCTTATGCCTTCAGGAAATACTAACAATAAATTTTGAAATTAATTCTTGTCTACAAGAAAGGTTTTCTATCTCATAAAACTTGTTTTCACTGTAGGACTCTCATAAATATACTTGCAAGATCAATGTCTGACAGTGTTATTTACAATGAATCTTGACAAGGTGACAATTTGCATCTGTTAAAAGAATACTGGACATTTTAGCTGGCTGTTCTTTCCAGATATAAATATAAACAGGGTTATCTATCCTGTGATAATAATGTGATAGGTTACAGGAAGATCTTTTGGGAAACAGAAAGGTAAAGGGCATGACAGCTGACAGGGAGCAGAAAAAAACAAAAATGAAAGTAGATAGTCAAATTTTTTTCATAACAGCCTTCAGTTAGAAGCACTAACACTTCTTTTAGCACTACAATCTCTAAAACAGGCACGAAACCACCACCATGGCTTTGTCATGTAGAAAGTATATACTCAGATTATTACCTTTCAAGGGGAGTCGTCCTGTTCCTTCTCATGGATGAAAGTCTTAAAATTTAAATCTTAGAATGATTTTCAAAATTTTTGAGAACTTAGACATTGATTCCAGGTAAAAAAAAATTAAAATATGTTACTCCAGTGCTTAAAGTCTTTCCTATTTCCATTACTTTTCTAAATCACAGTGTACTTCTGAAAAAAACCCAAAACCAAACAACAAAAAACAAACAAACAAAAAAACTCCACCAAACAAAAACACAAACAAAAAAAACCCCACAAAACCAACACCTTATACAGACTTTTAGGGCAGATATTAACATACAAAAGTGGAGTGAGTGGAGTGGCTGTACTATGCCTGACTAAATGGTCACGAAGCCCAGAAATCTGTATCCAGAACAAATCGTACCCAACACTGGATGCTTAGGGAAGAATAAGAACACATTTGATGTCTCTGTCTAACAGAATCAAAGAAATCTTGCTTGGATAGGACTTTTGGATGTCATTTAAGTCCATCCTCCCACCCAGAGATGAATTCTGAAAACCACCACGGATGAGGGTTCCTGGATAACCTGTTCCAGTGTTACACCCTCCTCCTAGGGAAAAGGTTTTGTTTAATGTCCAGAGTAAACCCCAGAATCCACTATCTAGTCCCTTTGTCCCTTGTACATAGTCTAGCACAGCCAATCTCCATCCACTCTCACCAGGACATTCATTATTTTCTAGACTTCTATCAGTACCATATCCTTCCCAAGTAACCTCTTTTATAGACTGATGAATTCTACCCAATGCAACTGTCCTTTGTACAAAGCTATTGTAAATAGCTCAGAATACATTTAATACCTGCAGTCATCCTTGTTGCTCTTTTGTGAGCCTTTTCCAATTGTACTACATTCTCTTCAAGACAAGAGGATTAGAACTGCACACAGTATTCAAGAAGTAGACAAACTATGGATTTATATAGCGGCATAACAATGTTCTCTGTTATGTTCTCTCTTTTATTTCCACTTTTGTAGGAGAAAGAAATTTATTTGGTCTTCTTGGAATGTAGAATTTTTACCAGGAAAAGTAATCACTAAAAAAAGAGCATTTAAAAACCACTAACATGTTCAAAAAAAGAAGTATATTTTTAGAGAAACTCCACTGAGTATCTCCCACAGAATGGGAGCCAGTGTCAGTAATCTACATAGAAACACGGAGAACTGTTAAGGTGTTTCTATCACACAAACTATGACTGCAGAACAAGCCTCTACAGAGATTCTATCACATACAGAAGCTGAACTTCATTCAGAGAAATTAAAAAAGAGGGTTATGAAACCTTTAAATAAGCATGAGAAGGGATTATTATTTAGAATTTTATTATTCTGTCTGGAGAAAAGCAGAAATACTTATCAGACCAATACTGTCCTCATGAATTTTTAGAAATGAAGACACCGTTTTCCTTAGAAATTCATTAACTTTTGAAGTTGAAACACGTAATTGTAATCATTACTCCCAAGAAAATTTGGGAGTTTCACTTAAACTGTAAACAGGTATGAGTTTTACAAGACTCAAAATGAATAAACCTTTCTTTCAAATGTTATTCTTAAACTTATTTTATGCCTCCAAAGTAGACCAGCTTGATTAATTCATATCATATTAAGAATATAGCAAATTGCAAAAGCAGTATACAGAAACATCAACCTTTTCAGGTTCAATTTTGAGTAAGTTAATTTCATTTTGAATATAAATTTAAGAGGGTGCTGTATAATTTCACCATATAATAACATTAATAACGTATCTAATTGTAACTGTATGCATCAAACAGGCTCCTTTTCCATTACAAAAACTGTTAATTCTTCTCTAATTAGGATTTACACCAGAATTTCCCTTTTCCAGCTAGACAGGCCACACAGACTATTACACAGGTAGGAGTGTTTTCACTGCAATGTAAAAAAACTCTGCCATATATGCATAGCACAAACAGTCAGAATACATAAAGTAGGTTTGAGACGTCCCTAAACCTTGTCATACACATTACCTCTTATATGTGTCTCAGTGTCTCAGTTGTCCTTGGGTAAGCATGTAACTAGAATAATCATTTTGTGAAAACAATTCATTTTGCCTACTCCTGGCCATTTACTTCGCCGGGGGCCATCCAGGATTGTGTGAAAGTTTTGTAGGTCAGTTCATTTATTTGTTCAGGATTGCCACCTCGTGCCTGGTATATTTGTTTGGTTGGAACCCTTCACTGCTGCCATGCAACTGGACTCTGTCCATGTCATGTCCACAGAGGAGATGAAAGGAACATGTAACCTAGCAATATGGCACCCTAGATCCAGCTGCCTGAGCCAGAATTCATTTTACCCCAAGTTCTCCACAATAGCTTAATTCTGGTGCATCACTTAGGCCCTCTGGCTATATAGTCTTGCGCATTTCTGGAGCATATAAGAACGTACATATGGTAAAGAAACAAGGATCTCAGGTAAGAAAAATAATTCAAATCTTGGGAATGCAAATTAAGCCACAAAAAGATACAATGAGCATGCAAAGGCAAAAAAAGAGGGATCAGAGAGCGTGACTAGGGCTCAAGGACATCTGAGTTTCATCAGTCTACAGTGGTAAGATCACAAGCATAACAAATAAGTTTGTCTACTGGTTCTAGGTCCAAGTTGGTCAAAACAATGTCCGCATAGATGTTTCTATGTGCAAATCATGGTTAATCTGCAAGCTGGATAATTGGACCACAGTTCATCAAGAGTGGATCATATATGCAAAATGTTAACTATAAAACAGCCTTGTACAATAAGTCCCTTTCACAGCTCTAGTTTTTGTAGCTTACATTGCCCCACTTGATGAATTAAGCAGCAATTAAAAGGAGGAAAACTTAATCTGAATTAATTTCTAACAGTTCTCCCAGGCAGAAGCACATTATGAGTAGTATTATTCAGGTAAGGCTCTCAGAAGTTTATTTTAACCAGTCTTTTTTAACTCTGTTGGATTCCTATGGCAAGAAATTCATAGCCAGCATAAAAATCATGGGGGTAAAATGTGCATCTTAGTCTTACAAGCATATTAATTACCTTGATTTTTTAAAAAATAACTCCAGATCAGAGGCTACTGCAACTACAGTATGCACAGGGATTCCTTACAAAATCCTTATGTCAAAAAAGTAATTAATTATAAATCAGTTCCATGAAACATATACAAGCAATATATTTATAGACCATAAATTATATACTTTGGAGATTGCCATGAGCACTCAGTACTGGAAAGTCTCTAGCGATCCTATATTTGCATGCTATTTAGATGTTAAAGGGCCACCCAGACAGGTAAAGATTTTTAAAAAGATAAAAAGAATTATTTCCATCTGGATATTAACCATAAAAGTCTGTGACACTCCAGAGGGAATCTGAAATCACTTGTAGAAGCAAAATTTAAACAAGAAATAGGCTGCTTAAATTGCAAAAGACTAAGGGTTAAGAAAATTGTATTATATTGTTCTCTGAAATAATCCAGGATTATTTTGGCTTTTTTATATAATTACTCCCAAGTACTGCAAAGTATGTGATATTAACCTTCTGATATGGGGCAGAAGTCTGAGCAAATATGAAGCAAACTTGCCTCATTACAGACAAGAATAATGAAGGCTGAGCCAGGGACAAGCAAATTCTGAGTGATAGGGCTCTATATAATATAAATTATTATTAATTCTACACTTGTCCAAGCACAAAGAATCAGTGAGAAAAAGAAATTCAGTGTCTGTATTTCCTTTCTCAAGCTCATTCCATTCTGCCATATCTATTTGAACACTGAATGGTTTTCCAGATGTGCACAGAACACCATAAACCACTATTTTCTAAAACATTGTGCTCCAGAGAAAGATAAATAATCCTTTTACTTATCACTTGAATCGGCTTAAAGCAGGGCATCAAAGATAATAATTCTTTTAATAGCTAGGAATTATACTGAGTTTTGGATTTTAACATTGTATAAATATTCAATAGCAACAACTTGGTTTATTAATACCCGAGGGTAACATCATGAAGCACTTAAAAACAGCACAGCAGTTACATCAAATCTATGAGGTGACTTACTCTAATATGGATTGTAGGTACCTAAAATGTCCACAATATTTTATTTAGGGTCTTAAATTTTAAATCAACTGCCTGCTATATGGTCCAGTAATACTTTTAGTTTGTTTCCTAGTCAGTGGATATACTTCTTTCCTTCCATTAGGACAGACCACATGATAAAAGAATATGCCTTGCTGTCAGCACTGAGCAGCTGCCTAATTAATTTCATTTCTCCTTATGAGGTAGTGTCTGCAAGTGTCTGTGTATCAGCAGTTATAAGCTGTATGCAGTCTGCTGCCAGAGGACAGAGCCAATAATGCAACTGAGAAAACACAGATGGTCAGCTGTCACCCTTTCCCTGGTACTGAGGTAGACGAGGAAGGGGCTCCTTCAGAACTGGATGCACTTAGACTAGCTTGGGCATGCTACCACAGGATAGAACAGCAGCCTCACTGGACGCCAGTGTCTAAGCCAGGTGTCATCCATTCTGCTACCTTCCTGCTGATCTGAATGATGGGCACAGTGTGGCTCAAAGCTGAGAATAACACTTTCTTCACAATTACTGCAATGTATTAATTTCTAAAGAAATTTAACAACAGTTCAGTTACTTCTTCCATTTCACTCACGTCATGTTTTACTCACTAATAGCTTTTGCAAGATTTGAATCATTTCAAGCCTTTTCTTTTTATTTTTCCATTCCTTAAACTGCAGGAAGCATACAGCTGTGATGTCTTCACAAGATACAAGGTGTCCATTTACTAGAAGCTCCTTAAAGACTTTGATATTCCTGGCTATTACCTAACATCACTATCTACTTTATCACAGTAACATTTTATAAACACTCAAAAATCAAATTATCCACCTTTTATTACAATGCATACTTAACTGTAACACAGTGAAGTCAGTTCTCAACAGCTTTTCCCAGTCAATTCAACTTACTTTCACAGCGCTGCCTTTTCTTTACAAGACCTTCAGGCCTATTGACATAATTATCACAAGATAAAGTAAAAAAACCCTCATACTTTGCTGAATTCTACCTTCTGCCACCATGTGTTACAGAAGACGAAGCTGCGGGAATCACAAAATTTTAGTACAGTAATTGCTGAGAGAGAAGGGAGTGTGACAGATCTGAGTTAATGTCCAACATCCAATTTTAAAGCAATTCACAGCATTGTTCTCACATATGTCAAAGGCTGAGCAGGAAGGAGAAAAGATGTTAGTGCGAGTCAGGTACTTCTTTTGCTCATGACTGCAGAACGGTTAAATAGCAGGATATTTTTCCTTCAAAGACACAGAGTGAAGAAACAGTTGAAACATCCATCTTCACCCGAAATTCAAACATAGCAAGCGACAAAAAAAGCTAATGTTTTCCAAAATTAAAAGCAAACATATTTTCTAAATCTCATATACTAAGAGAATATTGATTAAAAATGAAAAAAAAAATTGTAATTAAATGGAGCTTGAGGGATTTTATGCAACAGTAATTTACTAGAGGGGAAAAAAAAGAATATACTTCAAAAAAGCTTGCTATGCGTAAGGTCAGCTGACTTCTCCTCCTACAAATGTTTTTTCTTCTCAGTTATGTTGTTTGCAGACAATCTAGTAAGTAGGCAGTTGATGAACTTTTCACCATTACTTATTCTGTTCCTGATATTATCCTACTATAAACTTGAACTTTCCTGTCCACATACTGAATCTGAGTATTATCTCTCATCCTTTGCTCAGGCTTTCAGCTCTTTAAGGCTAGAGACTATAGTTACCAATAGGTGTGGCAGCTGACACATTAAGACCTTAATTCTTGGTTTGGATCCTGAAGCTCAT
This sequence comes from Tauraco erythrolophus, assembly GCF_009769465.1. Taxonomy (NCBI): domain Eukaryota; kingdom Metazoa; phylum Chordata; class Aves; order Musophagiformes; family Musophagidae; genus Tauraco; species Tauraco erythrolophus. Next base: position 88,898,876 of record NC_141466.1, on the reverse strand, counting down.
CTACAGCACACAAAAAAAATTTAAATAAATCATGAAATGAAGTTGCTAAGCCACTATCCATCATATTTCAGAAGTCGTGGCAGTCTGGTGAAGTTCCCAATGACTGGAAAAAGGGAAACATAGCCCCCATCTTTAAAAAGGGGAAAAAAGAAGACCCAGGGAACTACAGGCCAGTCAGTCTCACCTCTGTGCTCGGCAAGATCATGGAGCAGATCCTCCTGTCGACTATGCTAAGGCACATGGAAAATAAGGAGGTGACTGGTGACAGCCAACATGGCTTCACTAAGAGCAAATCCTGCCTGACTAATTTGGTGGCCTTCTATGATGAGGTTACAGCATTGATGGATAAGGGAAGAGCAACTGACATCATCTACCTGGACTTATCCAAAGCATTTGATACTGTCCCACACAACATCCTTGTCTCTAAACTGGAAAGACATGGTTTTGATGGGTAGACCACTCGATGGATAAGGAATTGGCTGGATGGTTGCACTCAAATAGTTGTGGTCAATGGTTCATGTCCAAGTGGAGGCCAGTGACGAGTGGTGTTCCTCAGGGGTCAGTACTGGGGCCAGTGCTACCTAGCATCTTTGCTGGTGACAAGGACAGTGGGATCGAGTGCACCCTCAGCAAGTCTGCAGATGACACCAAGTTGTGTGGTGTTGTGGATACGCTGGAGAAAAGAGACGCCATCCAGAGGGACCTTGACAGGATGGAGAGGTGGGCCTGTGGGAACCTCATGAAGTTCAACAAGGCCAAGTGCAAGGTCCTGCATGTGGGTCGGGGCAATCCCAAGCACAAGTACAGGCTGGGCGGAGAATGGATTGAGAGCGGCCCTGAGAAAAAGGACTTGGGAGTGCTGGTGGATGAAAAGCTCAACATGAGCCGGTGATGTGCGCTTGCAGTCCAGAAAGCCAACCGTATCCTGGGCTGTATCAAAAGAAGCGTGGCCAGCAGGTCAAGGGAGGTGATTCTGCCCCTCTACTCTGCTCTCGTGAGACCTCACCTGGAATACTGCGTTCAGCTCTGGAGTCCCCAACACAACAAGGACATATTGCTGCTGGAGCGGGTCCAGAGGAGGGCCATGAAGATGATCCGAGGGCTGGAGCACCTCTGCTATGAAGACAGGCTGAGAGAGTTGGGACTGTTCAGCCTGGAGAAGAGAAGGCTCCAGGGTGATCTTATTACAGCTTTCCAGTACTTAAAGGGGGCCTACAGGAAAGCTGGAGAGGGACTTTTTACAAGGGTGTGTAGTGATAGGACAAGGGGAAATGGCTTTAAACTGAAAGAGGGGAGATTTAGATTAGATATAAGGAAGAAATTTTTCACTCAGAGGGTGGTAAGGCAGTGGAACAGGTTGCCCAGAGAAGTTGTAGATGCCCCATCCCTGGAAGTGTTCAAGGCCAGGTTGGACAACGCTTTGGGCAACCTGGTGTAGTGGGAGGGTTTCCCTGCCCATGGCAGGGGGATTGGAACTAGATGATCTTTGAGGTCCCTTCCAACCCTAACCATTCTATGATTCTATGACTCTATGAAAACCTTACAAATAAATCTATATCCACCTAAAACCATAAAAACCTTGCTTTATAAAAATTCTTATAGTTCTTACAGAACATACAGAACTTAAAAATTCTTACAGAAAAATACTTACAGTTCATAAAGAGTTTAACAGGAAATACAGAAGTTCCTTCACAACAGTTAGTGCAGAAACAGAACTCATGAAAGTTTTCATGATGAAATTTCACTTCTCAAACGATGGAAGAAATATCTTTCTTTCATATTCTTCAGTTCTCATGCTATTGTTTTTTCATCTAGTCATTTTCATTTACTTCAGGACTTTCCATGCTCTAATCCTCCCTGGGTGACTATTTTTTTCAGCGCATTCAACTCATATAGTTTCCTCTGTCCTACTAGCACTATGTAAATAACAATTAATCAAAACATTTTGATTTATTTCAAATCTCAAATTGCATGATCCAGCATTATTTAGCCACCTTTCAGTGTTCCAAAGATCCTTATTTAACATATATTTAAAAGAGAGGCATTTAGTCTATATAAGTGCAATTTCTACTATGCTACATCTTGCATGCAAACTTGGAGCATTTACACAATGGATTGATAGAAAAGTCCTTCAGTTTGTTGTAACTGGATTTTTGAGCTTTCTCCAGGAGAACTTCAGCTTAGATCTCTCCATCCAGCACCAAAATGTATAGGTCAAACCTTTGTAACTGCAGATCAGCCCATGGCTATGTTATTACAAAAAAGCAACCTGTTCATATACAAAATTGCCTCAACTCTTGACCTCCATTGGCATGGCAGAATGACACCATTTGGCTGCCAGAGATCTTCAACAACTGCTGAGAAGGGTCTTCTTTACCACCTAAGAGAGACACATCCTTTTGCCCAAACAAATATCCAAACAAACAAAAAGATAATTGTGAAGAAAACTAGATAGAAGAAATGGCACAGGTACGCTTAAATCGCTATGCAGACAACAGAGAAAACCCTAATCCTGAAAACACACAAAAAGAGCCTTCAAAAAAAAGAAGAATAAAAAAAGAAATGAGAAAGCTGCAAAAAAGCGCTCACCTATAAATGGATATTTGTGCTTTAATATCTTGCAAATCTTGAGTAAGAATTAACTGTAAGATGATATAATTTGAAATTCTATTTGCAGCCAAGCCTCTGTAGTTCAGCATAGCTTTAGAAAAGCTGAAGAAAACTGAAAAAGAACCAAGTAAATATACAAATAAAAGTGGCTATAACTTAAGAACAGAGATTGAAAGAGCAATGTGTATGAGTGTAAATATTAGACAGATTAAAGAACATACCCACCCTTGCTGTCTGTGACAGATCTCTTATCCTTTAACAGAGGCTGTTCTGGACATTACAGTTATATTTGTTTTGACTAAAAAACAAAAAAAAAATATTACACACTCTACTTTAGCAAATAAAAAAACCTGAAAAATATTATGTCCTATGAATAACTTACAGGTAATTGTGTAACTAAAGGGAATTACTCAGTGCCTCTGAAGATGGTAGGAATGTTGTCAAAGGAGTTATAGAAAGAAAAATAAATGGAATTCATAAGCCAAATGCTATTATTCATTAGTAAGAGTCCTGTAACTGTAGGAAGACACAACGAATGAAAATATTTAACAACAACTTAAATAGCACATTAGTGGCCAAGATGAAGGGATTAATCTTGTAGTAATGCACAGGCCAAGGATATTACAGCATCCTTTTCTTGTCTTCTATTATCTGTGATTGTCTCAGCAAAAAACACAGACTCAGGCTTCAAAATTTTAGGGAAAGACATAAGAACAGAGTACTAGAAGAAGGTGTAACACATGTCAGGTAAATCAGTTCTAAGTGGAATATATAAACGGGTAACAATTTCCATAAATGAATCACACCTCAACTATTCCATCTTACTTTACTTTTCCATTGCCATTCATTCCTCTGTTTCTTTGATGAAATCAACGTGTATGCACTAGGATCATCAGTTTTAGAGCTCTTCTCAATTCTCTTGGCATTCCAAGGTAAACATCAAGAGTTCTCTCTCTGTTATCTTCAATAAAGGGCAAAAGTTCCTCCTGAAAATCATAGTTTTACTGACACAATCAGTAAATTCAACTAACAGTTGAAAAAATCTTGGCATACACAAGTACGCGTGCAAGTATCATCTTAAATATCACATGCATAAGCAGGATAATTTAATTTCTTGGATTTAAAACTGCCATTTTCAAGTGACATATTATTACCTGCTCTTGTGCTAGTGTACGGGACATAGTGTCAATGATAATTTCTTTTGAATCAACTATTAAAGCTGTGAATTGTCTGTATTGGTTGGCCGTGTTCATATGATCACATTGCTTATTTTACTGGCTTTCACAACGCAAAAATTTGAAGAAGTTGCATTTGTCTCAGTAAGTTCAGTAATTTTTAATAAAACCTAAAAATTCACTTCAACTTTGCCTAAACAATATTAACTCAGACATCATAGTCTGTATCATGTAGCATGTGGCCTGCCTGAATAATATTATCCTGTTAAAAGTGTACATTGGTGTCAGAAACAGTATGAGTTACAGGAATCACATGCTTTTAAAACAAACTACTCTCCTATGACATGTAGTCTTATTTTTAATTTCAAAGTGAGTTTCTTTTCTTGAATTAGTTAAGTGTTAAGAAAAAGGCTCTCAGTGGCATGTTTTGTGCACTGAATGAAACTGGAGATGCTAAGTTTTGGGGACTCACAGAAAGTCTACAGTCATTGCAGAGGGGCCAGCAAGAACCAGGCTCTGAAGTTCTGCCAAAGGTCTGCCAAAGCCAGCTCCATCTTGAAAACTCTCATGAACCTGTTCTTAGTGGTAGGAATTTGCTTCTGTGAAAGCTATAATTGATTTATTAAATGAAGATTTTTTTATACTTAAAAAGAAACTTTTTGCATCACCATATAATCAGTAGATCTCATCCTGAAAGACTAGTGTTTAAGTGTGGCTTCATAATACGTGTTAAACAGCATACCGGATTTAACAGCAAGGATGTCGCAGAAGCTTTGTGACATGGAAGTTAAGGTTAGAGAAATATGTCACCTTTACTCTGGCATTTGCCTACAAAGTCAGTTTGAATTTGTTTCAAAGACAAAAGGATCTTGAAATATCAGTCAGAATCATTAACTACATATTTCTCAACAAAACATGCAAAACCAAAATAACGTGTGTGCCTGTGGGTCAAACAACAACTGTTCTCATGTTATACACCCAAAAGGAACATCATTGCAACCCCTCACTTCTAAACCTTATGTGTAAATCCCAGAGAGGCTGATTAAAAGTGTTATACAGAGTTATGCCAAATAGGGAGGAAGCAAAACTGGAATGAACATTCCAAACTGGGTGTGGGTGATTTAAAACCTGATTACAAATTGTGGCTACTGTAGCTTCCTCTCCCACCATCACCAGCCTGCCCAGTCTGTGGCCTCAAATACTGAAGAATTTGAGAGAATTTTACCAGAATCCTCCTCAGGATGCCAATTTCAGAGTAACAATATTCACAATCTGCTAAACCGAAAGCCTGGCTTTTAAGAGTACAGAATTGGTATTTTTAAAGTATTATTTCTTTAGTCATAATTTTTCTTAGTTATAACTGAATATTGATACAGCCAATTTATTTTATGACAAAACTGTGGCATGTAAAGAAATGAGATGGAGCAACAGAATAGCAAGAAGTCCAGAAGAAAAAACAAAAACCAACCCCAAAACTTTCATCAAGGAAACAGTAGCTTAATCCTGTTTTGAAGTGGGTGCAATTAAGTCAGGGATTAATAAAAAGACTCCATAACAAAGACCTCAAATGCTACCAAAACCAGCTTGTTTCCATTTTGAATCTCTCTTTTTATTTGTAAAGACTGGCATTACAATTGAAAAGGACTCAAAATGGAGTGATTTACACATCATTGGTGTTTCATGATGCAACTGATGGAGTCCCTGAATGGATATTGCTTCAGCTTTGCTTTTAAAAAATAATTTAACAAGAAAATCTTCAACTCCACTATCGATCACAGGTGGTAGAAATGAAAGAAAGAAAAAGAAAAGAAACCAAAACTACTGTCAAATTCATAACATATACATTGTTGGCTGATGACACTTGTTCCAGATGTACAATAAAGCCCACAACACTTTATTACTATGGATATAATTATTGTGAATGTTTTTTGATGTTGATCAACTTGCTTCTGAAGGTTGTTTTTTTTGATTGTTTTAAACTTGCATAATAAACATGCAATGAAATATTTCTTGTTAAAGTGTTTTTTGCAGTTGTCTTGTTTTCATACAAAGATTTCATAAAGTTGCAGTGTTGTATCAGAGCATTACCAAAATAAGAGCAAAAGCTAAAGAGGAAGGTAAATGTGAAATGAACTTGATGAGCATAACCTAATCTTATCCTGAGACACTCCAGTCTTATTAAAAAGATGTGCACAATCAAATCCCTTCCTCCCAAACCCACCAAAACCATAAAATAAATATTAACTTGGAAGAAAGAGAAGACATAAAAAAAAAATAAAAATGATGTCATCATGCACTCATCTTCTGCATAGCTCAACCCACATATAGTAAGGCACTATTTCCCCACAACTTAGTGTCCACAACAATCTTTTACAGTGCTCTGTGAACTACATATAGTTCCTTCCAGAATGATGAAATAAACAGATTGAATGAGTGTTGCTACCATGTCACCCCATGTGTGATCTTATAGACAAGGGCATCATCTGGCAGTTTCAGAAATAAGCTGTCTCAAGTCTCTTCTTGTGTGTGCATGTTATGTATAGGGATATCTTTTGTGTGTGCAAGTGGTTGGTTTGTTTTCCAGAGTTGCTGTTATTTTTCATTGTTCTTTACTCCAGTGTTCTCAAAGCAAATACACAATAAAATAAAAGCGCAGTTGGGTCATTAAAAACAGAGCTTTGGTGCTCCAAAAAGCACACAGCTTTGGGGATTTAAGAAATCTGTTGGATATTCCCAAAAGAGTTGGGAAATACATAGACATATTCTCATCAGGAAATCCTCATCTTTGCTTAGTTGAGCTGGTCTTCATATTGTTTTCGGAAACAATCACCAGCAGGGAAAAACTCCCAGCACCGCTCTTGATACATTTTCCATACATAGGATTCCTGAAAGAAACACAATGCAAATAATTTGATTCAATGAGAAAGAACCAAGCATTACATTTTCTCCCCCTCTTTTATTTATATACTGCTTCACTTTTTTGATTCTGTGCATACCAGGTTGTTGTATATTAATCTACAAAATCATGTTAATGATTTTGATCAGTTTAGAGCAGCTTTCAGATTTTTGTCACCTAGTCAAAAAGCACTACGGAAACACATAGAAGAGGACCAAGTAGTTTAGTTCTTATTGCACATCCAGGAGCACTGTAAAGCTCAATTAAAGCTGGTCACAAGACAAATACCAGGGTAAGCAGAATATTTTCTGTCATAGAAATTTGACTGAATTTCTGCATCAGTCATTTCAAAACACACCTACACAAAACACATAAAGCAAAATGGTCTTTAAAGGTTTTTCTTAGAAAAGCAATATGTTCTGAATTAGTGGTGGATTGTTGGGGTTTTTTTTCTGATTATTTGTTGAAGTAAGGCTCTGTCTCTAGGCAGTCTGGAGAATAGTAAAGGATATGCCAGTTTATTTCCATTTTAATCACACCACTTAAATGTACTTTTTATTATACAAATTCCACGGTAGAAAGGACATGTGTTCAGTACGAGGGTGGTAAGACTTTGGAATAGATTGCCCAGAGAAGCTGTGGATGCCCCCTCCCTGGAGGTGTTCAAGGCCAGGTTGGACGGAGCCTTGAGTAGCCTGGTCTAGTTGGGAGGCGTCCCTGCCCATGACAGGGAGGTTGGATTAGATGATCTCTGAGGTCCCTTCCAGCCTATGCCATTCTATGATTCTATGTTACACAAGTTATAGAATCATAGACTCATTCAGGTTGGAAAAGACCTTAAGATCATGAGTCCAACCATAAACCTAACACTGCCAAGTTCACCACTAAACCAAGTCCCTAAGAGTTATGTAGTATGAAGTACTCTCAATTTTCAGATTATCAACTAACAGTATCAAAACAGAATAGTTAGTAGAAATCTGGCTTCAGTGAATGTAATATGGCAGCCTGTATGCTAAGGAAAAAAAAAAGTCAAATAAAAAAGATTTTAAAAAAATCTCATTTAATATGAAATTCTCAAGTGGCAAAGGGATGTTCGAAAATAGCAAAGCAAATACATAAAATCTGATGCTGGACGAGACTGAGAAGATCTATGCAAAGAAGATGATTATAATTGCCCAGTACATACATCCCAGTTCAGAAAAAATAAGCTGCACAGATTTATAGCAAATCACCCCTCTGACCCAAATCTGTAGGGCTATGTACGTGATGCTCTTCATGTTTTTTGTTTTCTGATCAGCTGCAAGACTATCACTAGAAAAAAAAAAAGTAGTCTGTAAATTTGATACAATTTTTTACTGACTTTAAATATACTTATAGGAAGTTGAAGGAAGCATCGGAAGTTTGAAAGAAGAGCAGCAAAGACGAAACCTCTAGGGAAAACTTATCTCACAGGTTTCATATACACAAGCTCTTTCATTTGGATTTATCCAGGAATGTAGAAATAGAACATAATATATAGATCATAATAAAGGATAAAGACTATTAAAAAGAATCAACAGGGAGAAACTAAGAGTGCTGCTTAAATGTTCTGTTTCTCTTATTTTTGTTCATAGTCTGTATTTACATTTTGTGAGAGTTACAATTTAAGAATAATAGATAAGTTAACAAAATAGGAAGAGAAAGTACTACCGAATTGATACTCAATCTAACATTGAGCAACCAAAGTCCTAAGAAGTGTTTAGAAGAATGAAAATTAAGTTACATACCATATAAGGAGCTATTCATTAGAATACTCTTAGTTTTGACAAACCTGAAAGACTTTTATTTTAAAATCAGTATTACTTAAGAAATGTTGACATTCATAGAGTTGTTCAACCCACCTGTCCTGTATGCTCTGTTTCATCTTTGTTAATAAGATACATCAAAAAAAACCTACAAGCAAAGAAACAGCTATTATGAATACAATATTTGGAAAGATTAGGCAACCCACAGAGGGATGGATATTTTTCAGCATTACAGCGATAATGCTGTTCATGGACTTACAAGTTCCAGGGTTCTATTTATGATAATATTCCCAGACACATTAAATAGACTTTCCTAAAACTGTTGACATTCACTCAATGTTCAATGAATAATATGATAAAATGCAAGAGATTCAGTCTGATTTAGTGTAAATAGCAACTCAGTTTAAATGAAGATTTTCTAAGCTCTCTAATCTGAAAATTATAACAGGCATTTTCTTGCCCATGAACACCAACTTGGAAGTAGACAGAGAATAGTCATTGGAGCTTTTTTTTCCCCTTTCCTCACAATGAATAAGAAATGCTGAAGACGATTAAGAGATTTCTCTTACTGATATTATAGGTTGAGGATATTTTACTAGCATTTGTAACTCTAGATCAACACAAGTAGAAAATAGTTTGTCATTTTAAGAATATATTAGTCTTGGCATTTGAGCTATCTAGATGATGATTTCAAAATTTCACTTGTAATAGACATTCTCTCCAAACATATGTAAAAATATAAAACATGATCATGCAGAAAAAATATCAAAAAACATTTCCTTAGAATGCACTTAGAGTAAGTATGTGATAGTATATTATTTGTGTAATATTTTGTAAGCGGGACCAAAAATCTCACAACAGTGCTTTTAATGTATTTTGTTTTCACAACCTATTTTTTAGGTGTAAGTTCTTTATAGGGATGTTTGACTTCACAGCCTCATTATTTTGTGCACATACAGTGCTAGTTTATAGACACAAAGTCACAATCCATCCACTGCTTCATCCTGACAGCACTTGTATAAAATACACTTTGGCACTGCATTTTTGTATATATTTGACAGAGAGGAACAGTATGCTACAGGGATTATGGACATGATAAATAGTTTTATTTCCAGATTTAGAAAGACCGAGTTTAGTGGTCACTGATGCTCTGTTTGGATTTTTCAAAGGTGGACCTGATGCCCTTGATCTGATCCCTCCCTCTCTCCTCATTCCAGCTCCTCTACCTCCCCTTGTCCCAGGTTCTTTTAGTCAGCCTCAGCACTGCACTCAGAATATTTTGTCCAATGTAAGCTTCCCCTCTTTTGCCTTACTCCTTTGCTTGTGCACTCTCTCCATCAGTCTCTAGGTCAGGTTGTACTGTTCCTCTGTACCTTACACAACATATTCAGTTTTACATCTCCACAGCCACATACTAAGCTCTCGGTTTCCATCTCCCAGCTCACATAAACTTGGTGTGTCACAGTCAAGCCAGAAACAAGGTAATGAAAGTTTGTTCATTCCTTGCTTTCATAGCCACAGAATTACATATTCAGACAGCATGAGCACACATCAAAGCCAACAGTACTGACACTTATGCAAGAGAGCTAATCAGGTACTTGCAAAGGCTGCAAGGGTCATGAGTTAGCAAAGAGTTCATTTTTACTGTACTCACAAATAATTGGCCAAGTTGTGCTCCTGTAGCGTGTGTGTTTCAAAGCCATGGGGCACTGTATCAAAGTAGTCATTTCCTATTCCACAGATAAAACACTTCGTCTAAAAGAAAGCATATAGAGCATTTCAACACTATAAATAAAACCACCCTCCTTTGAGAAAAGGACAATAAAAATATAACAATTTTCTTGAAAATAGCAGTGCATCACATATAATATATGCTGAACAAAAAGGCTTTTCTTTTAATGATTAGGACTGGATACCTCAGCCTAAACACTTGTATAGAAGTTTAATTGCCATCAAAATAGCTTCTTACTGTTAAAAAAAAAAAAAAAAAATCTTTGCCAGCAGTAAAGTGAACAGGTATCATGAGAAAGAACAGTGAACAACAGTCAAAGCTGATTTTTTTTTTTTTTAACACTGTAAGTAGCGCTCACTGTTGCATATGGCAATATCGACCCCAATGCATGTTGTACTTGTCCAGCTGAAAGTGCTCAAAGTTTGAGCTGAATATGCTCAAAGTTTATATTACAAAACACAGAATGTTTGCAACCCTTTTCTGAGTTCTTAAAGTCATACTTAAATGACAGAAATGAAAACTACCAAATATAAAATACATAGATTAACCAAAGAAAATAACATCTGAGATTGTTAGAAACCTCTACTCTGAAGATCCAAAAGACTTACTAGCCACAGACATGTAATTCATTATAATATACAGCAATGTAAAAAGATTTTTGTTGTTTACAAAAATGAAGATACAAGGATTAGTCTAAACTTCAAAAAGCCATGAGAAAATAAGCTGTTAGGCTTTTTTTTCTGAATTTTTGTTAACTTATCACTGACAGCAAGAATCTGGTCGCACTTGATCTGGAGGTATTAAAAAATCCATACTAGGAACTGGAAAACAAATCCAAAATATGCTTAGAGCAGAGTACCGGTTTAGACAACCTGAGTTTGTGCCCCATGCAAAGAGACATGCAAGGTAGCAGCTAGCACCTGTCAAAGCATAGCACATCTCTCACAGGAGGCAGCAAAGAGCAGTAAATGCTATTCAGAAGCTGGATACTAGCAGAGTTTTCTCTTCATAAAATTGCCTAAAAAAAATTTATTGGGTACTAACAGAGTTACTTATGTCAGTTCTTCTATTTTAATAGATACAAAAAAAAGTAAATAAAAAATTTCTCCGTTATTATTTCCATCTCAGGAACACAGATGTGAGAGTAGAATCTCATCCAGGACATTGCATGATACGGGACCATGTACAGAACAGTATTTTCCTCTTAGTTTGAAAAACTATCCACTAGCTAGATCACATTTTGACTGAAAACAGACACTCATCAAACCTGAAAATAGGACATGGTTCAGCAATTGGATGTTCTTACCTCCATGTCTTCCTTAACTTGCTCTTGCTGATCTCTTAACTCACCAAAAGCATCAATAATTAAACCTAGGGTTTAAGTTAAAATGATAGTTAATATTCAAGAACAGAATGGTGACAAAGAATGTTTGGAAATCCAGGGATAATGCTGACAAAGAATATTAAACAAGAATCTTGTGCAGAAATAATAGAAGCCCATATAGATTCCAAAGACCACAAAACCAACTCAATACATGAAGAAAAACGAGCAAGTCAAAGAAAAAGGCTACCAGTAACATAGCTGGCAGTATCATTTGGAATTATAAAATATGAGAAGTAGACTTCTATTTTATTCACTGTGCTCTAATCTTGACTCGGTACGTGAAGACGCATGTGGTTTTACAGTGATGGAGGCTTTACAACAGAAAGAATACTACTGTACGTTTAACAGAGAGTTCAGGGATTTATTCCACAGCAGATGCAGGGCCCAGAGCTCTGAGCATCCTCTCTTGTTATGGTTGTCATGTAGTACAAGGTTCCCCTGTCAGAGCTCTACAGAATTAAGGGGTCATTTCAGGGAGATACAGAAAGAAGAAAAACCACCACAGGCTCTGTGGCTTAGATTACAAATTCTTTATGATTCTCCCTTCACTTACACCAATACAAATATGGACTAACTCCACAATCATTATTGACACTACTGTGCTGTAAAACTGATGGAAATAAGATGAGAATTAAACTCAAATCTTGACAGCTAAGGCCTCTACTTTTAGCCACTCACAAAATGAAGAAACAAACAGCATGAAGTATGTCACTTCAGGCTAGACAAAATTTTGCACCCTCCCTAAGCCCTTTCAAAAACTTGTTGCTTGAGTAAGAGTTATAAACCATTTACTACAAGCTCAGAGTCACCTTCTAAACTTCCTTGTACGAAGTGAGAAAGCATCCTTACTGCTGTCAAAATCACCCACTGTTAGCTGACAGAAAGCAATAAGGTATCACTATTTGTAACAGCAAAAAGTCATTACATGTTTTTCAAAAATGAGGAACGTACTTCTGTTAATTTGTGCAAACTTTAGTAAAAGATGATCTTCTGGGCATTCTTGACAATCTTTGAAGGTATAACATGTAAACAGATGGGGCTTTAAGTAATTTAGGTAATAATATTAAACATTAATACAAACATAATAGAAAAATTCTGACTTCCCAAAATTCACTATCCGCTATCCAGATTACAACAGCAAGCCACACTATCAGTCAAATAGTTCCACTCAAATTCAGAAGCTAACCTGATGGCAGCTGATTTTCCATTGCCATTAACCGGGATATACTAAAGCTGTTTCATATCAAGCAGCTTGCTTTACTCTTTGACATTGTTCAAGTAAGCAGGCATCACATCAAAGAGAGGATTTTATGCAACAAAAGATTAAAACTCTTAAAGCTGTGTTCCAATTTTCACACCACTACCAGCAATCTTAAGATAGGCAACAGTCAAGAACATTAGATGCTGGCAGGAGGAATACTTGACAGCACCTGCTACTGATTTTGTCAACATAAGCTACAAAGGGTGAGTTATGCTGACAGACAGTTTTAAGGTATGCCACAAGATTTCTAATCACTGTCTAATCACTTCTCTTGCTGATTATTTACAGGAGGCTTTTAGAAAGGGCAATGAGAAGATGGAAACTGTCGTAACACCAGTATTCTCACGACAAAGGGCTTTTTGTGTTTCCACTGATCCAGCTATAGCCTGTTCATTTTACAGAGACTAGGAAGAACAGTGTATGGATAAAAGCCAGCTGAATGTGATTTACTATATAAATCTGTGCTTCATGATCTGCCCTGGTGTCCTGGTTGAATGTTAGGTGTATGATTACTGTAGCACTAAGATCTTTGTACTGCTAAATAATGCTTTCAGTCTCACCATGGGTTAAAAACATATACCTTGAATAATTGCAAGCAGGATGACAATCACAAAGAAGAAGAAAGTGATGTCAAAGATAATCCGATAGATTTCATATTCATCTCCTGCTGGATCCTCTATTTCATCACCAATGCCTCCACCTGCACGTACTCCAACATACATGTGAAACATATAGCACTAGAAAAGATAAAACAAAGGGACACAAAGTTTGTCTGCAGCTAAAAGTAAAAATACCTATTGTTGCAAATTCAGTAACTGGCAGAACTGGTTTATGGTCTAGCAACTATACCACGTTAAGTCATCTTTTTCTCCCCTTTGAGGCTATGTGTACTTTTGAGGGAGGTGAAATGCTGCTGTGCAGCTGAAGCTGTAGTATTTCATCTTCTGTCATTATTTAGCAGTTGGAAAAGATCAAGGTTCAACCACCTTAAGCCCAGCAGCACACCATGATTCATGCATAATCGTTTAAGTGATACGCAATTAGGAAATACCATTACCCCCATACCCATCTCCTTTTCCAGCGTCCTAGCTCAAAAGTGAGTGACTTTTGCCATCTTTCGTGTTTCAAACCAAAATTTAAAAAAACAAACCGAACAAAAAAAAAATCTTTGAGAATGTTTGTGCAGTGGACAGGCTATTGATGGACAAAAATCTGAGTCTATTACTGTGAAACTATGATCTGAAAACTGGTGTAATAGGTCTCTTGGTATAATTATGTGGGATGCTGACAATGTAACATTTCCAGTTTATCATGCTAAAATTTAATAGAAAATTATGATATCACTCTCAGATATTATTCTAAGTTATTCCTATACAATATTATTGCCTTTTTCTAAGTGTATTTCCAAAGAATTACAGCACAGGTCAGGTCAGAAGGGACTTCAGGAGGTGTCTGGTCCAAATCCTGCTCCAAGGAGGGTCCACTATAAGCTCAAATAAAGTTGCTCTCGGCTTTACCCAGTCAGGTTTTTGCCGCCTCCTAAGGGTGGAGACTGCACAGCCTCTCTGAGCAACCTGATCCACTGCTTAGCTCTCCTCAGTCAGAACACCTTTTTCCACTTTATGTCCATAGTCTCCTGCCATGCACTGCTGTAAAGAGCCTGGCTTCATCTTCCCCATAACCTCTCTGCAAGCACTGGGGAGCTGCTCTTACACCGCCCCCCACCCCAAAGCTTTCTCTTCTGCAGGCCAAACAAACCCAGTTCCCTCAGCCTTTCCTCCCGGGGCAAGCACCTGACAATTTAGCAGCCCTCCACTGATTTATGCTTCAGTTTTTCTGTGTTTTTCCTGTACCGAATGTCCCAAACCGGACAAAAATATAGACACACTATTCTGCTTCCACAGTTTATCTAATTATTGGGCTTCTAAATGATGTCAGTTCTCTGGCAATGACTCATATTTCATAACATACTGAAATATATTTAACTTTGTTGCAGATGATTGCTTCTAGAAGGATATTAATGGCAATACATCTTATAAATTCTTCATGATTTAAGCTCTACCTACCATCCACAACTGCAAATCCTGGCACTGTCTCACCGAGTACAAAATATTTTTCAATGGAGCACAGGAGAGATTTCAGTAACAGAACTGCCATTTGAAGATAATCATGGCAATTCATACTAAGGAAAACTGATGGATTTCCAAGCTTAAACAAGCACTTCAGCACCTAAATTACTTGTGAAAGTCCTTGTCTATAACTGACTCTCCTGAATGGCCTGTAGATTCAGAAGTATTGCCCCTTAACTGATGTATTAGTTTAACACACACAGGGTGTATCTAGTTGTTAGGGATGTTCCTCCTTTGCCTTCAATTATAGTCTTTCCTGTTGCTGGTTAATGATACAACAGAATGAATAGGTATTATATGAAGGTCAGGACAAAAACATAGCAGTTTAAGAAAAAAAATCAAGAAAGCAAAATAAGACTTACCGTTAGCATATCATCACATTTCATGTCTGGCATATCACCATCTTCGCTCTTGTTGTAGAACTTGCGGAAAAAATTGAAAGCCACTACTGTGTACAAGTATACTACTACTGCCAGCAATCCTACTGTTAGAACAAGCTGGAAGACAAAATTATAGAATGGCTGTAACACCACCATGGAAATACGCTATACAATTTTCTTTGAAAAAAGAGAATGAAAGTAACAATAATCTATCTGTACTAGCAGAAGGAAAACTTTCTTTACTTTGCCTCTTTGCATATCTTTGTAATATTTGGTAATACATATGTATGTTTTCATGCAAAGATTGTGTATTTCACCCATTTTATTTTACGGGAAACCTATTCTTCAGAAACATAACTACAAGGACATATGTTGCAAAATCTAGTGGATATATACACACTCAAACAATCCATTAGAACTATATGAAAACCACACAGTCAGACAGAAATATCTGAAAGTTTACTATCTAATAGCAGTAGTACTACTATTTAATATTGCCTATTTCATTATTGCAATATGGTATTTCTAATAATTTAACACTGAAACAATTTTGTTTACATCTATGAAATCACATATAAAAAACCTGTTCCTAATATTTAATATCTACCTCAGAAAAGCAGCAACAAATACCCCACTGCTCAACTGCATCATTAAAATTTTGCCTTGAGCTTTATGGAAAGCAGCTGGAAATGAACTGCAATATCCTTCAAATTGATATTTCACTAGAATAGTTGCCAGACCTACAAAGTTCCTTATCATAAATAATGCCCCCTTACTTCATAGATAATTTGGTAAAACTTCAGGACTATTTTTAAAAGGTAGAATACGTCACTTTTTTTTGCTTCTTTGTTCTTTTAAGAAATCAGAATTAAGAATTTTAGAAATTCTGTTCTTTTAAGGGCAAAGGATGCAGTATGTTATTTCTGCAACTTTTCAAGACACCATTTTTGTTACACAAACTAAACGTTAAGTTTGCCACATAAATTAAAACAAATAGTTTGTCACAGTGAGTTCATACTTAAGAGTCTTCTATATGTCATGTGTATTACTTCATAAAAAACGTTGACAAGGACAGTGCATTTGAAGGCAGAATTAAATTTGCAAAAGAAAGCATCTCAATCACTCTCTGCATTTATAAAAAAATCATTGCTAATGATTTTATGTTTCTCTAGTATCAAACTTGCTTAAAACAAAAGAAAATAAACTCAAAACTCCTGAAAAATAATTTGCTATTGATAAATTTCAAAATGGCACTTGTCACCACACTTCTAAAGCAACTACATTATATAAAGTCAGAACTGAAGTTCCATCTTACTAAAACAGCAGATAAATATACGCAACAGTGAAGATCTTACGTTACCATTCCCAGCCCACTTGAATAAGAATTATATTAGCCGTCTTGTTGGAAGATCTAAGCAGACCAAAGATGGCTTTTATATCATTAAAAACTGTTTACAAAGGTCCTTTGAACTAGGAAGGCAATCAGATGTGAGGGACATTAAGTCTCAGGTTACAAGAAATGCCATTCCTACAATAGATCTCAGTGGATGAAAAGCCTTAGTTAGTTATGTAATTTCAGATTTTATAACTTCTTTAAGAAAACATTGCTTATTATCAAAGACCTGAGTTTCTCAAACAGTCCTCTAACAGAGAGAGAGTAACTGGTTCTCAACTGGAACTTTCTTTAGACAAATCTTGAAAAAATTTTATACAGCTATTCACAACACAGTTGCTCATAATGGCTAGAGACTTCCATACATCCTAGTCTCATCATCTTATGCTTATAAATCCCATTGGCCAGTTTTCCCACTGATCCAAGTCCTAAACTTCATGACAAAAGAATAATTCTGTTGTCAATCTGCAGATCAGCTGAATTGAGTCACGAAGTGATCTTTCCTGTGTACTCCTTAAGTAAAAAGCTGAAAAGAGATGACAGTTGATACCTGTTTTCCATTGTGGGTCACTGATGACAGGATGGTGCGTAATGTCTTGAATCCCATTGCAATGTCAAGGAGATGAGCAGCAAAGAAAAAATTGTTGTAATGGCCAAGGACTGACATGGTCATGTACCAAGCTAGGTAAAGGAAAGACTAACAAAAAAACCAAGTCCATTAAAAAATAAAATTCGTGGCTATTATCTTTAACTTAATTCACAACACTAAGCAAAGGTACAAATTGCTTGAATGTGCTCTTCTTTCACCAGAAAACAATGATTTTTTTAGACAGATTTTGCTAGAGATCTTTGAGAATTTTCTCTTTGTGCAAAAATATTAAATCAGCAAATAGAGTTCACAAGATAAGGTCAAAATTGACATATTCTGAATTTTAATTTGTACAAACTAATTTCATAATTGCTAAACTATTCTTCATTAATGTTTCTAATGTAAAAAAATTTCTGATTTAAATGACTTTTTCTTTATGAATTTCTAATAATTCCATTCAAATATTACAGCCCTAAGGCGGTTAAGGACAAATGAAAGGACTCTATAAGCAACAAATGGAATTTTATAATTAATTCAAACTACTAAAACAACTACCTAAACATCTGAGTTTTATTTAAGTAGTTTACTATTACTACAAATGTTAATTTCATCTTTTCCTCTATAATCTAATTTTTATTGGAATAAAGACAAGTACATATTGATAAGAGAAATTACAGTCCCTCCTTTAGAAAAAAACCTAATCCTGAACAAACTCTTAACTCTTTACAGATCATGCTGTCTGTAGATCGGGAGACTTAATCGTTCCACTCTTCCTGACTAAAGTCAGATTGCACTTTCACTCTCCAGCAGTCCTAGTTCCAAAATCTTTTGTCCCCCAACCATTTTTTTTCCACTAGTAAAACAAGCTGAGTTAGGTAAATAATAATCATGACTATTAATAATCATATTATTAATATGACTTCTGAAACGGCAACATATTTTAACAATATTGTTTATCGTTTCTTGTCTATGCTTGTTTTTAAAGACTCATTTTTTTCAAATTATTATAATCATCAGCTTCATTCTGTGTCACATCCTACTGCTATTTTCAGTGATAAAAATTTTAGTAATTCTACATACACTAACTATACCGATCTGACTGTGTTCCAGGAATATTAAGTGTTCATAAAGTTTATGAACAATATGAAAAATGAAATCTGAATTTATATAGTCTGTTTTCTAATTTTACAGCACAGTGCTTGCTTATTGCTCCTGAATAAAGCATATCAGAAGGAGGGGTAGGAATTTATTGAGGTTCTATAGGCTAATACTTATGTAACTGGGAAAGATTTTGTCAATCTCGTTTTAAGCCTCCAAGATTTTCTTCATCTATATAGTAAATTAAATGTAATCCAAAATATTTCATACCTCCCTTTGAAGTACTTTGAGTTAGCAAGCATATTTTGCTCTTTAGAAGGTGAATATATGCATATATCTATATACATACTGATAAACTTACATTATCAGTGAAAACAACTCCCAGTTTCCACATCTGATATTTAACATCAATGGAATTTAGTCTGTAAAAATAGATAAATAAACTGCATTTTATATCAAAACACAATAGAAAAATATGCAACACAATCTGCAGGAAGTGTATTGTCACATAAACACAGGACACAACAGCTGATCTATTTTTCCAAAAGCTGAAATATACCAGAACTTTGTTCTAATTCACACTTTTACTCTGGAATGAGCTTGTCCAAAAAAAAAAACAACCAACCACACAAACCAAACAAACAGGAAAACAAATTAATAAATACTAGTTTAGATTCATCAGACGTAATGTTGATTGATGTTTACAATGTAATAATCTACATACAAGTGAAATGAACTGTCTTTATAATCCATGGACAAAAACAAGTTTGTTTTTTTTTTTTTTTAATTGGATCGATCTAAGTCTGAAGTAGCTGTCAAAAAACGTCAGAGAATGTGCACCCCAAAATGCCAATGCTTTACTATTAGATATGACACTATATCTTGGGTGATACAATTAGATGACATTAAAGACAAAGTGAGGTAAAATGAATCTCAGAGCTTGTGTCCTTTGATTTTCCCACCAATATCAGGAATAAGTACGAATGAAAGAGACATGTATATTAAAACCTTTTGAAGAAAAAGACCTGGAGTTCTTGGTGGACTGCAAGTTGAGCAAAAGTCAGCAATGCACCCTCACCGCAAAGAAGGCTAATAGTACCCTGGGGTCCATGAGAAGGAGCGTTGCCAGCAAGTTGAGGGAGGTGATACTTTCCCCTCTAACTCAGCACAGTGAGGTGAGGCCACACCTGGAGTCCTGGGTCCAGGTCTGGGCCCCCAGTTTCTTCCACAGTTTTTGTTATTTTATTATATTAGCCAGTGAGCTTCTTCTACTGCACTCCTCTCTTCAAAAAACTTTATGTTGTACAGACTGATATTGTAAACTATTCTCCCTAAGTTTTTTCTTTGTATTTCTTTAACTAATACCTTTAGGTATTAATTCTCCTCTTACTCTATCAACATAAATAAATGTCTCAACTCGAGGCTACACTTTTTACACTAGAATTAAACCCCTTAATTTGCTTGAAGCATTTTTTTTTTCCTCTATAGAGAAATGATACAACTAACTTACCAACAAGACATATACCATTTTTGCTCATATTACTCTCTAATTTTTGATTTTGTCTTTTAGGAAAGATTTGCATCATCTATACTATATTGACACACTCAAAAAAATCTAAACTTAGAGCACAATTCAGGAACAAATATAAATAATAGCATGAAAAAAGTAATCTGTCCTACTTTTATCCTTAAAATGTGAGTGAATTTAGTGTTCCTGAAAGAGAAGAGCTGGTGACAATGACTAAGCAAGTAGAAGTAATGCTGGCAGATGTCGTACACCTGCCATATATGAAAGCACATAGTACTTCTGTGCCAGATGTTTATATGGAATTACCTACGGCCTTAGATGGAATACCAAAAGTTAAATCCTGGTCTAAGCTGAGTTTAGTAACAGTGAATGATGGCATAGTGTGAGAATGCACAACATGACTAAGTGATAGGAAAATAGTGAGAAATTGCCTTTATTACATTTGGCTGCAACCTGCACTAGTATTTCATAAACTTCAACACCTCCCAGACTTTTTACAGCTTCTTTCTTAAGGCCTACTCTATTCAGATGTTCCAAGTATAATGTAGTAGGTTTTCAAAAGTTATTCCTTTTCCCTGAAAAAAAAATCTGCAGGCAATCAAATGATACTAATGTTAACTTGAATCAGAAAATTCTGAACTTTTCAGCCTGAATCATTGTAATGTTTGTACATCATAGCGGTTCAGAGCAGCTACTAGGCATTGCCAGCTGAGGAATAACTATCATTACTTCACGTTCAAACTGAAAAATAGCCTTGCAGCAGCCTTTAACCTTTTCCAAAATGACAAACAAACTAAAGCTGGGAAGAGTAAGTTTTAATTAGTTAATTCTTCACATTAACTTTCTTAGCAGGCACTGAAATTTTCTGTTAAAGGTTCTTTCAGGAGGCTCATCTAACAGCGAGAAGAGTTCAGAATGACGATCCATCTTTCTAAAACTAAGAAAAGTCATTAATGAAATGATGATCACTCTTACAAATTAATGAGTTTAATATAGATGTTTAGGAAGATCTTCTATTAATGGTGTTATTTGTACAACAGAAAGCATCACATTAGATTAGAAACATTCATTATTTATTAATTGGTCAACTGGGTAGGAAATAACATCATGCACTGTGTCGAAATAGTGCTTGTTTTTCACTAGGCACTGAGCCACATCAATAGCTCATATGTTATAGAGAATGGTGCCAGCTGATAATTACGGAAAGAAAGCATTGAATCAAACCAAACCAATGAGTTCCTCAGTTTCTTCAAGTTATCTGTCTGCCTTGGATATACAGCACATAGAATAGATTACTACTTTAAGGTATCCTACACAAAGCCTCTGCAAGGATCCACTAGGGTTAAGATTCTCAATTAAATAATCAAAGGTGAAGGTATCTTACGTTAGCATCTGTAAGTGGAAAGGCTTGAAGTTGAGTTTCGCACATATACATCATTCCTTTCAATGGAATACGCTGGGAATTTGGACAGTATACTTTAACGGTAACTATGTCTGCCTCTCAACCATAAAGGCTTAAGCCACTATCCACTTGCAGGTATACACTTCTATTTGGTCAAATATGCATATCCACAGGTTTGTAAATCCTGTGGCAACATCATATCAGGTATAAACCTTGTGACTTCACCTGTAGAAACTACCAGATAAAATTCTGTACTTTTTCACCAGCCGTTAAGGGCAAGAGGCAGGCTGTCACCTGAGGGAAAAGTCTGTGAGTTTATCAGAGACAATACAATTCTCCAAGATACTACATTACCAACAAGGGAGTTACCTGCTTCAGAATCTTTTGAAAAACTAGGTTATTGTTTCTTGTGACAAGGAAGAATAAGACCTTTTAACCTTTTTCACATTCTGAGGCCAACTGCACTCATTCTTTGTACACTTGACATTTGCACACAGGAAAGGGGAAGAAGCAGTAGGAGATTGGGGTCAAGGATACAGAAGAGAAACTTGGTTTATTTGTATTAGGATGGAAACGCTTCATGCTGCATTTCCCTTCTGTGTTGAGAGAGACATCGGTATCTGATCTGGCCTCAGTCTGGGCCACGTCCTGCTGGCACATGCAGAAGCAGAGGCTCCAGAGCTCAGATCTGCACCAGGTCATAACATTCTCCATTTTTTTTCCTAAAACTGGTGCAGTAAGCGTTCAACTCCAGTGCTTTTCCCACCTCTCTCTGCATTGCACTGTAAATATATTTCAACTATTGAATCTGGAATATGCCTAAATTTTAGTAGCTCCACTAGCATTCATTTTTGAAACTGGTAAAAAGCGGATGCATGTACCTTCCTGGAGTGCATGAATTCTATGCAATTGGTTCTCTAAATTTCTGTCATAGTTGTTTAATTTCTCACAGCATATTCATCTGTTATAAGTATGGAATGATTTCTCCGGGGAAAACATGAAAGACAGATGAGGTTCTAATTTATTATTTTTTTAAACATATATAGCATGGATTATATATTAGAGATGTAACAAAAAAATGGCATCCTTCAGGCCCAATTCTGAAATTAAGTATTTCATCAGCCTTTTCCAACTGCTTCATTTTGGTGTGTTTTTTCAAGAGTATTCACAGAAACATTACTTCAAATTTCTTCACAAATATGAGTCATTAGCACATAGGGAAGGGTAAGTAATTTCATTTTCTTTTTATATCAATAATAAAAATCATTTTTTTTTTTTCTAAATTCAAGCATGGGTCCTACTATAATCCAGTAGCAAAACAGCAGGTAAGAAAGTATTCTGGAAAGCACTTCTGCCACAATATTAAATTTTATGTAGTATTGCAATGCCACAGAGACCTTGGCCACTGTACCTGACTGATTTTTTAGATGGACTCCAGGTTTATTTATCCATCTTTACAAAAGATGGATATTAAAGATCCATCTTTACAAAATTAGCCCTTTCTTTAATGCCATTCTAATCTGCTGGTGGTCCCACTGTCTACCTATAATCCTTGCAAATCCATTGATAAAATGTTGCTTTTAAACAAAGCTATCAATAAATCCTTACATTAGAATCTCTGTAGCATTAAAAGTCCATTTGTTAAAATATCTTCTAGCTATTTTAATATCTTTTTTTATAACACAAAACTGGAAAAAACAGTTTTGCAGTACTTTACAAAACCATGTCCCTTCCCTAAAGTGGAAGATGAATGCAATTGTTCTGAATATCTAGGGGCTTTTTTTTCAGGTCTTTATCTCAGATGATAGGCAAATGTACAGTTTAGGGAAAACAAAATATAAAAAGATGTGAAAACTAATCATCAACTTCCCATATTTTTCTGGTCACTATCACAATCAGTTAAATTTATTCCATCATTCCTTTATAATCACAATACACAGTGCCAATTTTGCCCATTCTTTCCAGCTGAGCTGAACTGAGAGAACGATGAAAAGGAGTTTCCAGCCCAGTTGTAATGACGCTATCAAAACAGTGGGAATGTGATATATTCAAGCAGCTGTGCACTAAACTATATTTTCATACATAAAAACCAGTGGAGTCCTGCACATATGTTGTCTACAATGTAATAAATTCACTATATTATTCAACTCAAGAATCGATTTGTCTTATACAGCTATACATAAAAGCTATACATAAAAGAGCAAAATAAAATTCATAAAAGAAATTCTAAAGCTGAATGACAACCTTGAACGCTTAATTTTAACTTACAAAAAACTCAGAAATAAAAAACAAACAAAAAACAACAACAACAAAAAACACAATCACACAAACAAACCAGAAGCAAATGCTTACACAGCAGATAAGGAGCTATCCTTCTTTGGTTTCTTCTTTTCTCGAGCATCACTAAAATCGAGAGCAGCTTTGTCCATTCCTAGTAACTCACTGATCCTGTCACGGCCATAGAACTCACCATATTTATCCATGACCTAAAGTTAGGAGGAATATTCAAGAGAATCAGTTGCGTAGACTAGCTGCTTTTTAGCCTGGTTTCTGAAGATAAGAGGTTCAACATACACAATCTTTTTAATTTGTTTGTTTCCGTCTGTCTATCATATCAGTCATTAATATTTTTTTTTTCTGCTCAGGTGCAATCCATTAAATAGAGGCAAGAGGTGGGTGTCAAAGATAAGATGCTACTACTCATTTAGTGAAAACAAGAAGAGGAAAGTAACCCAGTAGAAGGAGAATAACTATATCAATATCATCACTGACAGAAAAAAATAATACACTGTGAGCTGACATAGAAAAAAAGATATTTGTATATCCTAGTTATGTCAAAAGCTCTGATTAAATAAGATTTCTCAAAGACAGTATTCAACCCTTACTAATTATTCCTTTAAACAAAAAAAAACCACACCACCCGCACCTTATTTATTCTGTTTAAAAACTTTTTTAAATAACCTGAATGTCTTGATTGGGAATTTTGGATGAGGTTTTGCTTTTCTGTTCTTTCTTTTAAGTATTTCACATTGAAATAGTCATGAAAAATGTCTTCATTTATTAACTAATGCCACTGTATAATTTTATGATCTTATTTTTGTTAGTTAATAATGCAATGAAACTATAATTCTCATAGAATATGTAGGAATCAAAAGATCTTGAGTAGAGAGTTACAGCTAAAAATTATTTCAGTTAATTCAAACTCTCTTTTATATCTTTCTCCCAAAATTTAACATGTTTCGTAAGACACTTTTCTGGAAATGAACATTTACTTGCTCTCATTCTCACTGAACACACAGCTCCTTCCTAAATATTATATGTCTCTTCTCATTTTCCAAAGAATACTCAAAAAACTCCCAAATTTTGGATAACAAGATCATAACTGAATGATTCTTGCAGACGAGATGGTATTTTACCAGCTTTCTAATAAGCAATACTTTAAACCTTTATTGATATTTTTGCAGATTTTTAGAGACAAGCCTTCTTTGTCATATGCCTAAAAACAGTGCTTCCCGACTGTAGATCATTCACTAGACTGGGGATTTAAGTACATTTCTATATAAATATATAGAAAAGAAAACATTATTTGAAAAATGCTGTATTTGAAGGCACTTAAATATATGCAGAGCAGTTCCTCAGCCGAAGACAAAGTACCAATTTAAAATCATGCTTTTTTGCTTTTAATAGGAACCTTCCTTGACCTACTAGATTGACAGAAGCGATGTAGATTTTTTTTTCTGAGTACTCTGTGCAAGCTATTTCTCCTCTTTGCTTAGATAGACAGATAGAAATAAATATCTAACAACTTCAAATACGCAAAAAAATACTTTCAACAGCAAAATGAATACATAACTCAAAGCATTTTTAGACAGGTTGACCTAAAACCGTTATGTAGTAGAAGAACTACTGGTATTTAAAAAGACATGTTTCCAAAACTGTGATTCAAGACCGGCATTAACTGGTGTGAAGAAGGGGTAAATCTGATCCAACAACATAAACACCTTTTTCAGTTGTGACCAAATGCACTAGGAAGATTGTTCTTGATGCAACCTGTGGTACACATATAACATTTATTTTCTAAGAGCAAGCTGAGAAAACATTTGGCATAATGTTCTTAAGAAATGAACTTCAACAGTCTCTGCTTATGGAGGACTATTTTTGAGAGACAGAGATTGTTAGGTTGTGTGACTAAAGCTCACCTGCACATCCACAAAGGAGCACAGAGAAACAATGGTTGGGGGAGAGTTCAAAGAACACCCTGCCCAGCTACCCTCAGACCCATCACAGGAGCCATCAGCCCATTAAAGATCCATTTCCTCAAGCCTAGGGGAGTACAGAGGCACAATGGCAGGCAGGAATCCAAATTACAGACTCCCAATGAATGGACACCCTGCCTGGTCCTTCCCAAGGCTGTCCCAGGAGAGCCTCAGCCCGGGCACCAAGGTGTGAAACCCATCAAAAGGAGTCATTTGGATAGCTCTCCGCATCACCTCTCAGATTAAGAGGGTTGTCGCCAAGAGATGTGGGATACATTACATTAGGAGATGGTGAAGGATGGGGAGGAAGCAAAGGGATGGATTTAGGTGATTTGGGGAGTAAAATAGAGATGTAAGTGACAAAAATGACCAGATGCATGTATATAGTTTGCGGGTCAGTACAGTTGCCTGACTATGCCCTGTGCCTAAACATCTCAATCTGTCCTATCTTCTTATTAAATTTCTTTCTAACTCTTTCCTGGGTAAGAGACTCTCTAGTCTGTGTGCACATATGTGAATACAAAAACACACACAGACAAAAAAATTTGCATATGTTGCTATATACATACAAGCATACCCAGAAATTCTCCACAGAATTTCAAGAATGTATTTGAATTCCTGGTTTATACAAGTTGTATGTAGAAAAGGTTTGAAATAATAAATATTCAAGCCACATAAAAATAGTTGTAAACATGAGGTGAGTCAGGAATTCTGTCTATTTTAAAATGATAAATACGGAAATCTACCCTGAATCAAAGTTATTTTTCAAAGAAGTGTAGTCCACATTTCTTCAAACATAAAAATAAACGTGTTGAAATTTTACTTTAACCTCATATACATTTTTAAAAATAAGCCTTACCTTTCTTTTCACAAATTTGTCCCAATAATTGTTTGGAAAAGACCTGAAAAACACAGATAAAAAAGACTACCTTTTACACAGTCATGAGGAGATGCAGTAGTTACTAAGACATGATAAAAATGACATGCTGATTTTGCTTCTAAGATGCTCTTTGTTGTTGCTATTGCCAGCTAGTCGTTTGTGAAGTCACTGAAATGAAAATTGCCAAATGGCATTCAGCCTACCATGTTAACGTGGCTGGGAAAGAGCGACAGATTTGATGCCTGCAGACAGGGTTCTAAAGCAGCTGGACCACACAGTTCTATCAGGCAGAGACAGGACTCTAAGTATGTTCCCAAAGGAGAGCCTTCAAGAAACACTAAAAGCATCTAAAGCACAGTTCAATGTGCTTTTTCATTGCAAACTGACAGCAATACACAGTCATTACTGCGTTTGCCAAAAGAAATTAATCACTTTTTTTTTCCTTTTATGGAACAGAAATAATTTTAAAGCAAAAACCTGGGAATGAAGAAGATTAAAAGTAATACTAAACACTAGTATTACAGGTACCTGAAATATTAGGTATATCCTTGCTAGAAATATCTGCCTCATGACTATTTCAGACAAGCTGGATGATCACTTCTATAATTGTGGAGATTAAAGGGCAATTCTTTGCAAAGCTATAAAGAGACCGAGTAGGTAAAAACTCACTGTGTGTTGATTACAAGTCTATCCCACTGTCCCTTAATATCGTCTTCTGATGGCTGTTCAGTTATATACAGCCCATCAAATTCCAATTTTCTTGCCACTTCCTTTTCTCTCTTAAAAATAACCAGTGGAACCTGCAGTTGGAAAAAAAACAATCAGGAATTATTTAAAAAGCACTGACATGTTTGAAAATTTTTAAGAAAAGCTGGTTGTGATGAAAAATTAAGTAGGAAAAATGAACAAAGCAAAAACAGTATTTAAAAAAATTAAAAAACTTCACAATTGCCCACAACACTGCGAAAGGATAGCTGCCCAAGGACCAGGTCATTCAGGATCATGTAACTGCAGTGTACCGCAGAGTTGCCCAGAGAAGTTGTAGATGCCCCATCCCTGGAAGTGTTCAAGGCCAGGGTGGATGAGGCTTTGGGCAACCTGGTGTAGTTGAGGGGTTTCCCTGCCCATGGCAGGGGGGTTGGAACTAGATGATCTTTGAGGTCCCTTCCAACTCTAACCATTCTATGATTCTATGACTCTATGAAAACCTTACAAATAAATCTATATCCACCTAAAACCATAAACCGCACAGTTGTGAAAAGATGGCCAAAAACCCTGAAAAGGGATCCTTCAAATAAAAATAGTTCTTCAGTGCTATGGAGATATTACAGCTAGTCAATTGAGAGAGAGCTAAGAAAAATAATTTTTAAATCTCTTGGAAATTCTAGTTCCAAAATATTAATTTGAGATTACACTGTTGGATTGCATCTTGATGCTCAGAGGTGTTAGATATTGCCTTCCATTTGTTAAAGAATTCTTGAGGTTTCACAACAGAGAGCAAAGAAAAACTGGAAGCTGTAAAAAGTAAAATCCTTAAAACACATGCATATTCCATATACTTGCTTTGTGCTCTATACTTTTTTTGCCAGCAGCCTGGACACTTGAGCAGTAAGGACCAGGCTTTTCCTAACACTCTTTCATCAGCTGGATGACATTCAAAAGTACATTCCAAGAAGGCAGATGGAACTAGTGATCCTAGCAGAGTAGATTTTTCTTGGAATTCTGTTCCAAATAAAAAACAAACCCTACTCTTCCCTGGAATTATTTCACAGGTCCACAGAATTCACCCACCCTGCAAGGGTGACTGTATTACTAGTCAGGACTGGACATGAGTATAATGAAACAACAATAATCATAAAAATGAGACTACTCAAGCAACATGGTGATTGTATTAGATTCAATACTAATAGTTCTAATCTTATCTTCAGATAGCTAATTAAGAAAAATTTAGCGGATTTCATGCAGAACAACCTCCAGAAGCAAACATATCATTCACAGACCTGCATTTATGAAGATTCTTAATTTTGAAAGCAGTGTATCTTGAAAGACAGAGACTGAAACCATATTTGGTCCTTTCTTCAAGGTTTCAGAATCGGAAAGAAGGGAATTCATTATGGCAAATAGTGATGATAATAATGTCATTCTCTTCTAGTCAGAGAATAAATACAATTTCAAAAAAAAATGTGGGAAAGTAGCATAAAAAGTCATAGCGGAAAAAGAGCTATCAGACAGGAGAAGAAGACATGTCAAAAGCTTGAAATCTAAGCTTTAAGGCTGCGTGCCAACCAGTGAAACAGGAAAATGTGTTTTAGTGTTTATTGACCTGAAGAGACACTTAAGGTAGAGATGAAAATCAATCACCTAATGAGGTGGTATGATGACAATTTGCCTCAACTACAAATGAAGACTGTGTCTTTTTGGCATAGAAAAAGTTAAAAGAGGAAAAGAGGAAAAGAAAAATAAAAGAGGAAAAGAAAAATTAAAAGAGGAAAAGAAAAATACCAAGGACCACATCAAAGCTTAATAAAGAAATTATAATTGTAAGGACAAATGAGTGGCCATACTAGATTGTAGCAAAGGTCCATTTAATTTAGTACTATCTGTCACTTCGGTCTATAGTTTCTGCCTTGGGAAGAGTGTAAAAAAGGGAGAAATACATCCCAGATATACTCTTCCCAGTTCCATAGATTTTTGGCATTTGGTCTTCCTAAACCAGAATCAGCATTTTGCCAATAAAGGTGGCACCTTTCTTTCTTACAGCCCTAACAGAGATCTGCAAGATATTCCTTTAAAAGACACTTAAGTTCCTGTCAAAAAACAATCACCAGAGCGTTTATGAAAAGCAGGCGTTGTCTGTGGCTGCCACATGCAGTAGCAGTAGTCCGAAATACTGCATACTTTTCAAATGACCCAGTTGACAGACTAGTAATGTAGACACCGTAATCTACCTTCTTCTGGCCACGTGCATTCACAGCTTGTCTTTGACAGTCACAAGCAGCTTCTGATACCGGTTACTGCTGTAATTGTCTGGCTGACATGGTAACAGTGCAAATGTTGATCCCATGCTCCAGTGTCAGCCAAGCAAATCAGGCTCTGGCCTGTAACTTCCTGAATTCACACGTCACCTAACACAAAATTTCTGCACAGCTCCACTGCACTCAATGGATAAAAAAGTTGGGAGCTAAAAGAATGCACAACATTAAGCTTTTCTTACTTTCAAGCAGTAATACCCTATGATGCAGAAGAATGAGATGACTGTGTGTAGAATGGCCAAAATCCGCAGCGTGGGCTCCATGTAGCCACTGCTTTCTTCCAGGACATAATGCACTGCAATGACTCTCTCGTTGTCACTTTCAAGGATGTTCAACTTGGTGCTTTCACCAGCAGATACCACAGGAACTTCCTTTTCTTCTGTCACAGCAGAGGTGGAGACCTGTTTAAATCACTTAATCTTAATGTTGCAGCTGTATTCCTTTGACAAGAGTTTTACACTACTACAAGCTAAGTAGTATAACTGAAAGCAATCATATCATGGAAAATATAATTGTGAGGAAATTACTTTTTGCATAAAAATGTCCACAGACACCCTTCCATCTTGTTACACCGATCTGTGATGGTGTGCATTTTCTTTTTTTTTTTTTCACTCTCTGTCCGTGGGAGCAAATTTGGGTTCTGCTGAATTTATCACCTCAAATTCAAGAAAGGGCATAGCCCTCCTGGAATAAACCCAGTCAACTCCTGACATTCCCACATGTAGTCTTTATCTCTGCCAGAAAGTGATTTGAGCCTGAAGACTCTAGAGCTGTATTAATGATACTGAAATCTTGACAAAGAATATTATTGATATTCTAGCCATCTTAAGATGATGTAACTTCTTGCTGTACACACCCTCTCAGGCGAGCTCGATGGCGTAAGAAAATATCTCAGCTGACATGCAGTAGCTTAAGTTGCCAGCGTAGGTTGGGCTTGGCTGAGTTGCTGTACTGTGAAACGGAGCATCCGTGGCATGAGTACGCCTTTCAGTCTGCTGCCTCTGTCGCAGCACAGAACTTTGTAAATAGCTATTTGTGCACTCGAAGTCTATTATTACTTCACACAAACACTTTAGCTCTCATTGTGCTAGATTTCTGAAGTGACAATATGAAGCAGGTACTTAAGCTGTTAGGCTAGGCAGTTTTACCATAGTGTATTGTCTACAAAATGTTTTTTCAGTAAACAACTTGAAAACTAAGATTTTGACAAGTTTACCTTATAGAAAAGCAGGATGAAGTTGATGGCAAAAGCAACAAACAATGCCAACATCCTCATGTTGTAAAAGTTTCGCGCAAAATAATTCTGAAAATAGAAACAGAACATAAATACAGTTTGCCTAATAATGATACTAAAATCATTATTAGGTTGTTGCATGGGTTTTTTTGTTTGTTTTCCCTATGGACCTTTTAAATAGAATTATAAATAGGAAAAAAATAATCAAACATTTTGACTGATGTATCGTACAAATTCTTTCCTACTCCATATGTGCAATAACAGACCTTTTGGTTCACTCTATACAGAAAGGGATGTGATGCTAGTGGAAAAGTCATGTACTACATGAATGAATCTATAAATGCCTCTTACATCTTTTTCACTATTCTCTGAATACACTTGGAGACAACAGGGAGACATCACAATGTAATAGTAATGTAATAGTAATAGAGAAATCTCTATCTTCCCTGTATTTCAATATTCTTGCATAAGCATTTTACACCCTAGCAAATTGTTGCTTTAGCCAAGAAGCAAAAATGTCTGCATGTAAGTTTGTTTTAAATCTTTTTCTATTCCAAAATCAATTGTGTTTTTACCAGATCAGCAAAAAGTTCCTCTGTGACATAAGTAACATGAGTAGAAAGCTTCTCTCACATTATGATGCTATCACAAGGATTGCAGAAATGTACCTTTTCCCTTCCTGACAATTCACAAAACTTTCTAGCACACATTTTGAATGCTTTAACTCTCACATGGGAATTTCTCCATTTTTCAGACCTAACCATAGATGACTATTAGTGAATTATTAAATGAGACTATTAAAAGAAAAAATAAATTAAATTTGCATGACTGCTACATAAGTAGCCCAAAAAATGAACCCGAGTTCAAAAGTAAAAGTTAAACACCTAATTCCTTATTAAGACTGTGACTGCAGTTTTGCAATTTTTCTGTTTCTCATGTTAGAATTAGGCTGCCCCTACACAATTCTATCTACTAGATATATAGCAAAAGTATATTTCTTTTTGCTTTGCATTTCAGCTAGCCTCACAGAATATGTGTGGCATCTCCTAGCTTATAAAAGCATGGATTTAAAATAGTTCTACAGCAGACTCAGGGGTATCGTATTTTACTGCGACACTCTCAGATAGTTATACTATTTTAATTAGTCTTATTTTCCACAAGTTTTGAGAAGTTTCTTAAATATTTACTTGCTATTTCACAAAACCAAAAAACCTCTGTAACATTCTTTCTTATAAGTTTTAGGCTAAGCATTGTATTTTAATAAATTCTTTTTACAAGAGAGCTTGTTATTTCCCAAAGTTGCCTCTCAGGGAAAAAGAAATCCTACAGGCTCACAAGCTGCTGTGAAAATTGGAACATTTTATTCACATAAAAATACATGGCTCTTTTCCAATGATGTTCAGGCATCTCTGTTTTGGACACAAATTGTCTTTCTAAGAATTAATATCTTGTCTATTAAGTTATTTATGTGTGTCTTTTCTATAACATTGCAGTTAAACCTTTGCCTTTATGTCCTTTTTATGGACGATGGCAGATAGAAAAATGAGGTTCATCAGACACAAATGTTGTCTTTACATTAGTAGAATAATATGGTGGTACATATCCCTGCCAATAGCTAAACACATGGTCTAGAAAATCTTACAAGAAGCTTCTGTTGGTATGCAATGATTTTCTTCCAGAAAGCTGATTCCTGAACTTCTGGCTCTCCATATCTGTGAGTATGAACTTGTCTTAATTTCTGTTTCCCTTTATCTTCCTTGGCTTTCTCTTCTTTTTCTCCATCTTCTCCTCTTAGGATATGAATGAAGCCAAAATAATATGTCAAGTTAATAAAATCACTAAACAAAAAATTAAAACCATGCCCTGAAAGAGGCCATTGCACCTTTTCATGAGGCTCAAGCAGTCATGACTCATGCAGTTCACACACATGAATAACAAGGAGACATATTCCTCTTCAGCCCAAAGCGCTAGCAAGGGTGACAGTCTGGTTAAGCCTACAGACAATTAAACTTACTGGTTTGGCACCTTGAAGTGAGGATGCTAACTGGTAGAGGCAGGTAATCAAGAATTTGCCAACCTTATTACCTGAGGGTCTGTTTCATAATTGTGCAGCTAATACTTGTGCTGACAAGTGTCTAAGCTGTCAGCTGAATGTCTGTATGAGTGCCTATATGTCTAAGTGCTCCCCTCCAACCTCATGAACTTGAACTATCTGGTTCCCACAAAGGTTGAAGAAAACTTTAGTTCTTCTTGCATTTGCAAGCCAAACCTCAAGTTTTAAATTCTGTATTTCTGCCCACCTGAGGAATTCATAAGTACTCACTCCAGGAGGAGACAGGAATAAGAAAGTTTGATAGCATTTGATGTATGATTATCATCATGCTGCTCGATTACAGAAAGTCATAGTGGGCTGCCTTCTCCAAACACGATCTAAGGAACTGTGAATTATCTTAGAAGTTAATTTGACCTGACAGCATGATAGATGAAAGGATCATAGAAGACCATTTGAAGCCAAACCAGAGTGAGAGGCAACTTACGAGTTACATTATTAATTTCTCTCTAGCCATCTACAAACAGAATAACTGATGACCTAAGCTGCTTTTCTTACTAGAACACACTCAACAAATTTTCACTTGAAAGTTTGTCTTATGTTAGGAGTGGCTTCAGGGCAGCTAATAGTGCCAGGCATTGGACTCCTCACAGAGGATACAGGTGTCACTGCCATTCATACAGTCAAGCAGAGCAATCAACAGTGAAGAGACCTTCAAAAGTCAGCAAGACTCTCCTTCACAAAATTATACTGGCTGAGTGAGAAGTTTGTTGTAATGATTAGGAAGAGGAGTTTTTGTTACTGGCAAGTGTTTGTCATCCCAGGAGAGCAATAAGCACAGAGCTTAAGACTAAGGGACTCACTTAGAATTTTGACAGTGACGTATCGGCTACAGGAAATGTACACATATCAAAATTGTACACATATCAGGAACCATAAAATATAAGGATGGAGTACGATATTTTTTACTGGTTAAAATCAAGCACTATGTTTTGCTTTCCACTATTTTTATTCTGAGCTAATCTCATTAACATTAGATTTTAACATAACCTAAAAAGATTAAAATGATCATTTATCAAACGCTAACATTTGTTCTTCATAAAGATATGAGAGTACCCAGTAATTCATTAAAATTACATAGGAATATTAAGGTTTTGCAAAACCTAAATAACTCAAAACAGGTCATAACAAATCAAATGGGAGTAAACATACAGATTCAGTCTCTACCACTGATGGATAAGTCATCACTGGAACCCTGGTGCTCCTACAATTTTCCAAGAGATTTTCTTCTAGCTTTCAGACTTGCCAAGAAAAAATCAATCAAACACATTCTAAAAGAAACTAAATCGACATTAAAAAGGATGCTGCTGGAAGAGGGAAATGCACAAAATCTTTGAGTGAAACTATTTACATGGCATTTCCTTGCAAATGTGCACAGATCTGGAAGATGGTTAAGAAAATCCCAACTGTGGAACGTGAATGGACACAAAACCAAAGGCAAAGAAGTAAGTACAAATCAAGCCATTTTTTTCAGTGAAACAAACCACATTCCATAGAGTCAGAGGTTAAAGCAATACATACTCTGCCTTTTCAGGTTCAGATTTTGATTCCTCCTTCTCTTCCTTTTCATCTTCTTTCACCTGCTCCTACATGAAGTCAGATTAAAAAAAAAAAGCGTCTAAACACTATTATACACTACAGAGTTAGTTAAAAGGATACACAGTGTGCAGAATGTTAAGCTTTTTTAAAAAAAAATAAATAATTGAAACCCTGAGAGATAATCCTTCAATTTACATTAATGAAGAGACATTTTAATACTGAATTAAAAGCAAACCAAAACACCATGTACTTAGAGCAGGCTATGGGAATTCAAGTTTATGATGTCGGAGAGGGTAAATACCAGTAATAGTATGTGATTCCTTAAAAAAAAAAAATCATAAAACCCAGAAAAACATAGATGCAAGTTTTGTTTCAAGACTATATTTAACATACGAAAGAGAGAAACATACAGCAGAAACAAAAGATACAGTTACCTGGATTTTTTCCTGCACCTCAGGCATTGGAGCTAAGGAGGGAGTGCTCAGTAAATCACTCAAACCAGCATTTGGATTGTGAGGGATCAATTTATACTGTCCACCTTCTCGTTTCAAATCCAAACCAAATATATCTGAGAGTAGATCACTCTCATCTGATAAAGTTCTCAGATCTGTCAAGTCTTCTGTAGGCAACACAGCTTCAGTTGGCTTCCTCTCCCCCTCTTCTCCTTCCCCACGCACCTCATCCTGAGTAGGATCTGGCATATTAGCTAATAGTTCAGCCACCTTGATTTTCTTTGCTCCTTCTACTAGGCTTCCTCCAAGCAGCAAACTGCATATGATGCGAAAGAAGCCCCGGATGACACTACAAGCAAAATGTAGTAAGCCCATCAAAATGCTCCAATAGGAAGAAAACAAAGCCATGACCATGTCCTTCATGGTCATTTTCTTCACTTTTTTCATCTGTTTCTTTAGGCTTTTCATGCTGAGCATTTTCATAAGAGTCATTAAATTATACTTGAGAGCTACTAATGCTGACTTCATGGTCACAAGAGAGAAGAAACCCATTCTAGGATCCTGCTCCTCAGGCTTATCCTTCTCATTCTCCTCTTTATTTGCAGACCTTTCATTCAGGTCTGACTCAGAGATCTGGGCAGCAAGTTGCATTTCAAAGATGGTATCCTCACAGAAGTTAACAAAAAGCTCCATCTTTTCTTTCTCCCCACCTTCGTTTACAACATCAAATATAAATTGTCTCTTTGATTCTTTTACCTGAGGTTTCTCCCACTGAGTCCGACTTGACTCGCTTATTTCAAAATAAACTCGTTCAATGCGCTTCGCACTGCCCATGATTTCTATGCGTCCAAGGAAAGGTTGAAAGTAATTAAGCACACTCTCTGATAGTTCAAGAAAAGTTTGCAAGCGGGTATCATGAGGCATGTGTTCTGACAGATTGGTCAAGAGAACAGCGACATTGAAACCAATGTCTTTGGCAGGTTCATGGAATCGTTTCACAAACTCCTCGTAGTCCAGAGTCTCATTCTCATCCGTTTCAGCACATGATAGTAGAAACTCAGTTTCAGACTGAGTGTAATGCTTATGGCTTTCCATTGCCTTGTGAAAATCCCTCTTTGAAATTATCCCTTTACCATCAGGATCATATTCTTTGAATGCATCAGAGGAAGTCAAATCCTTCAATTTTAAGAACATATCGAAAAACTTCAGAATCATCTCTACATTGTTGGACGATTCCACAAGCATATCAACCATCTGCTTGCCAATAGTTCCATTCACAACATTACCTAGATGTAATGACATGAAGTTAGAGATAGTGATGGCTGCAAATGTTTTGGCAAAGAAAAGTGTATAATAATGTCTATGAAACTACCAAACAGTAAGAATGATAAACTACTGGCTAACACACTCACGTGACAAACCTAGCTGTAAAATCAGAAATCTTTTACTAATAACACTACCCTAAGACTTGGAAAAAAACATAAACGACTAAGTATTTACCAATAAAGAAGGGAAGAACTAACAAGACCTACAGAGAGTCATCTGTTACATTTAATATAGAACTAAACATGAGGCTGCATACTATGAATTTATCTATAGTGCAACGTAGACAGAACTAGTGTCACGTTATTTAGGATGAGAAGCTCAGTAGGTTACTCATGAAGCACACCTACAATACTAAGAATTTACTTTGCTTCTCAGTGACCTTCTATAAGCAAAGCAGTAGCAGCTGCATGCTACGTTGCAATCTATGCTGCTTTTACTGCCCTCCCAGTTCTCTCAAGAAAATAAATGTGACAAGATACATGTAAGAAGCAAAAAGGAAAAAAAAAGATCTTTGGATCATCTGTGTGTACATCTTGTTAGTCTAGTATTGGAAGCACTAATACAATACCGTAAAGGAGCTAAAAAAACCAGGAGTATTGCTTGACAATGATCACATTCTCTGGGGAATCATAATTTCAGGTACTAGCTATACAGAACCTTGAACCTAGTCACTAGATGAAATAAAGCCTGTTCTTTATGGCTAAGATCACTACCAAAATAAATGCACAGGGAAAAGATTTTAATAAAATGACTGATAAATGGTTCAATTCCTAGAACTCAGGATTCCAACTTCAATAGTTAAAAAACTTTTTGCCTAAGCCAAAAAAGAGAAGTCAAGTTCATGGAAACAAAGTATACTGCCAGAGCTGGATTTCATACAATTCTGACATTCAGAATTAGTACAAACTATATTAACTACACGATAAAAATCTCCCATTCACTTTAAGACCTAATAACTCTTCTCACAATTGAGACGTGAAAATTAAAAACCCAAAGGAAAATGGAGTATCATTTCTCACATGAAGAAAATAACAAAGGTAAAAACTTTGCTAGAACAACTATGAAAGAGGATTTCAAATTAAATTTTGACTACCTTCCAGCATAGACAGCAACATGACAACCATATCCTTCTGAAGATCCATTAATTCCTTCAGTAATTCAATTTGACTGGAATCCTAAATAATGAACACAATATATATAATATCTATTGACTTCTTTGACATATATATATGTGCATGCATATTTTACCCTGTAAAAATGAATCTTAGAAATTAAGAAGCTAGTAGTGTCAAAGTTGGCAATACAGTGAAAATATAGTCAATTGCTGATTCCTTACAGTACATTTAGAGGATCAAACATTTACACGATCATTTGTTTAGAAGACAGTAACTTAATAAAGACAAAGTGAAAACTGAAGGTGATGAAAAATTTAAAGCAATAACTGGGTATGTCAAGCTCACAGATGATGCCTCTGTAATGTTTCATGTCAGCTAAAGTATTTCCACTGTTGGTGTAATCAAGTTTACAACTAGAAAGACTTGTAAAAACAACAATGGCAGCAGCACATAGAGCTCAAAGTATAACATGATTCAAAGTGAGTGATACTATTCTAGGCCATCAAACTTTTTTGAGAGAAAGAAAAATTGAAATAAAATTTCCAAATATATATTAATAAAGTTGCATTAGTATATCCTAAATAGACATATTGATTGTTTTATCCATCTTTTATACCATTCGGCTTATCAAGTTTACTATTTCGCTTGCCAATGATTTCAACCTGGAGTCTGTCTGGATAGATTCATTCAACTACTTAATTTCTTCCTCAGTGATACATTGTTGCATCTTGTCATTGATAAGTCATACTTCAGCATTGTCAGACTCAAGGTACTTCATGGCAACTTGGATTGAAAACAGCACAAGTTGGAAATAATTAAGATTTCTACTTGATTTGTCTCATAAGTTTTCATTATAAATCTTACTTCAAAGTCACTTACAATCTGGATGACCCTTTTTTATTTAGATTTAAAATTTAAAGTTTCTGCCTTACAGAAGCATTACCGGTATCACTCTGTTGCTTCCTAGTACAAGACTACAGAACGAAAATGTAAAAAAAAACAACAAACAAAACACCAAACACACACAAAAAAATCAAATTATGTAGAAAATTTGGAATCGCTACATTCAGTGAAGATGTGTAATTCTTTTAAAAAGGAAAGAAGTTGAAAAACACACTGCTTAAGGATAGGATTCTTCTCACCTAATTTTCACAGCCTAAAGAGCTGTCTGTGCCAGTCCTCTACACTATCTCTGTAGTTTATGAAATGAGTACTCACATCGAAAAGCAATTCACCCATTCTAAAGGCTGATTACTCTCTCTCTCTCCCAAGAGTAGAAAAGGCAGACCTGTGTTGAACTAGAGTTCAATAATGATGAACTAGGGTTCAATGCAGGACACATCAATAAAGACAGGTCCTGCATAAAAGACTCATGCAAAATTGCAGAAAACCCAGTGACAAACTGCTTCATTTGCAGCTTGATGTAACCAGCTTTGTGCCTGTGGTCAGTAATCCAATTACAGGCCTGCTATTCACAACCACTACAATTTTTTAATTTTCTACCTTGACTCTATGGTATTCTATTCTATCAC
The DNA here is from genome assembly GCF_009769465.1 of Tauraco erythrolophus. Lineage (NCBI taxonomy): Eukaryota > Metazoa > Chordata > Aves > Musophagiformes > Musophagidae > Tauraco > Tauraco erythrolophus. Next base: position 88,860,039 of record NC_141466.1, on the reverse strand, counting down.
CTCTGCCTTATTCCTCACATTTCCCCTATTAACCATTTTTATTAATGACTCAAACATATTAACAAGTCTATATATCTTCAGCAAAAAAGTTAGTAACTTAGAAAGTAACCAAAAAGATACCTGAGACAGTTTCATTTGCATGTGGGCAAACACATGAAGAAAGCCAACTACAGCATCCCATAGCCTGCTGTGTGCCAGACTTTGCTGATTCCCAGTACATGGCCCCTATTGTTCAGGAAACAAAAACAAACGAAAAAGAAAAGCAGATTTTATTTGCAAGACACTCAACAAAAACAGGAAGGGAGATAAACGGGCAGTGCGTAGCTTGGGGCTGTCCTTTGGAAACTACTATGAATAATTAAACATATATAGAATTATCTATTTAATAACACCACTAACTGTAAGCAATTTCTGTTGGTAATAACCATTCTCCTTCTGTTTTAGCCAAGTCCCAATTTACTAATTCAGAACTACAAAAAGTATACCTGCTTACTACAACTTTAAACTGCAAATGCTAAAGGGATACAAATCTTCAAGCTGATTCTTTCCTGTGCAGTTCTGTAAATTAAGAATAACTTTACAGAAGGTTAACGCAAAATTAGCATAAAGAATTAGAGAACCAGACATCTGATTTTTTTTCCCCCCAGTATATTCTAGCTGTTGTAGAACACAGTGCTAAAGAATATAAAATCCAAAAAATTCCAACCTCTGAAAAGCAGGACTACAAAATCTTTTGAAGCCTCAAAGGATAACAAATAAAGTCTTTACCAGCTAACAATGCTACTTGTGATTTGCCAAATATGCATGCATTAAATACATGTATACACACATATATAAGCTGCCTCTACTCATTCAGTCCCGTTCTATCACATTTCATCCTCATGAACTATAAACCACTATTTTTGTAATAATGATTTTCATTTGAATGAAAATAATGTAATAGACACCTAACAGTCTAATGAGATTATCTCTAACCTACTTATTATATGCAGAAACAAACTGTAACATTGTTGACTGCATTACATGAGGAATTAATTTAGAACTAAATTACACTAACATATCATGGAAGAACTGCTATATTGTCATTTTCACAGAATTGATCCTGATCTTATTTATTGCAGAGTCCACCTCAAGTACATCTCTACAATTCTTTAATGTAACGTGTGACTTCAGTATTTCAAAGTATTCAAAGTATTTCAGCATTGACACCTTAAACCACCCTTATTCCTGACAGAAAATACAATCTAATGTTCTGTTGACTAAATAGCAACTATGTTTTGCATTGCTCTTAGTTTCTTAATTGATTGAAGGTGAAGATTTTAAAGTTGGTAACACTGCTGCAGTCTAATCCAAATTGAATAAAACCCCAGAAGTAAATAAAACAAACTCACTCTGCTATCTTGCATACACTCGAAGGACGATTATTTACTAATAACTGTAAATTTCACTAAATTGCTATTCAAGAGTAGTAACAGCTATATAAATATTTCAAAACTTCACTTCATACTTAAATAAATGCACTAAAATAATATCAAAGCATAAATGCATCTATATTATATTTCTATCTATATTATATCCAGCTACACTACATTGTCATGCCAAAAGTATGATTAATTTTCTTTCAAATCCCTCAAATTCCAGCAAAACTAATTTACCTGGATATATTCTGTAAGAGTATTGAAAACTTGTTTTGCAACCTGGATAGCTTTGGAAAAATTTCGTTGTCCTTGCTCATCAATAACATCCTTCCCAGAATAATACCAATAGAAATCACTAATGGATTCCTAAAAAATGGTTGTTAGAAGAACAAAGAGATTATGTAATGAAACTGCTTTTAATCTGTTATTCGTCAAGATAAGAAAAATAAGACAGATAGTATTCCAGTTCTGAAAAGTATCTAGTTTAGAAAGGTTTTAAATGACCCCGCAGTGATTCTCAAGTATTACTTCAAGAATTGTAGTTTCATCTCAAGGGAATCAATAGGAAAATAAATAAATGGAAATAAATAATTAAAACAAACCACAGCAAACCTTGAAATAAAATAATAATTAAAAAACCAGATCTATTGGTATCTGCTTTCAGAAACACAACTGTCTGCGTTCTGAAAAGAAGTACTCAGTAGTATCATCACACTGCACGCTGTTCATTAAACAATCTCTCGTTATACTGCATGCTTGACACCTAGTCAATCGTGAGAGCAAATGTTGCTTTGTGTCCATGGTTCCTCTTTCTGTCTTCCCCAAACGTGAGCTTATTAAAGCTTCAGCAAAATAAGCAATAGAATGAAAATCATTGTACTGTCCCTACGACTTTTACAGAATGTATAGAGATAAAAAGCAACATTAGTAACAGCAGCAACTTAAAACCCACGAATATTCAAAGCCTGGAATTCTCAGATCCAATAAATAAATGGCTAAAGGGAAAACTTAACTTAACTAGATAAATTAAAAGAAACCACACAACAAAATATCATGCACAGTGATTTTCAGAAAGATAAGAATAATAGGTAAAAATTATTAACATTTATCACAACATATGTTTATATATCTTTCACATGCTCCAGGCTGGAAACAAATCAGATTTTTTTTTTCATTACTTTCTACCGGGTTATGACAATGCAATGTTTTCATATTTAAAGACTAGGGAGATAATTCAAATTAGAGGGTTGAAGAGTTTGCAATCTAGCCTTCTGCTTTTGTTTTTTCTTTTTGCCCTTTTTTTTTTCCCTCCTTCAAAAATGATGCTCTGTTCCTTTGCTTCACTCCATGCCATCCCGTGACTATCCATACAACAGCCCAGTATTCAGACTAAATCAGAACACAGATGAAAAGGCGGCTGACTGAAGCTGAACTTGAACAATACAAACACTTTTCAGTCAGAGAGTAGTCTCAGTCAACAACTGGCTACGGATATTCAATGATACACTTAGCACGTATCAAACTTCTGCCTGTTCTCGTTGGTTAACAGACTCCATTGTGTATCATGGCTGAAATCCGTCCTTCACGCTTTTGTCACCTTTGACTCTCACAGGACAAACAACTCTTAAAGAACTGCAACCAGTTCTTTAAGAATTGCAGAGTTACAGAATTACCAGAGAATTACAGCCTCTCTCATCAACATGGGCTACAGTGACCAGAATAAATGTCATGACAAATAAATGTGCTCCTCTAATAAAACTGAAGGTGTTGTAATAATGACGAAGTTTGATTTTGCTGTAAATAGAACTTTTGTGGCAGCAAACCATGCATTGCTGAAGGAAATTCAAGAGAAATTAAGAAATTCAGAGTCTCTGCGTACAAACTTCTGCCTTATGATCAAACACAAGAAATTAATTTGAAAAACTAAAAAGGTAAATATTGTATAGATGCAAGTGATTATTACAATCTACTTATATACTAATTAAGTTAACCTACCTGAACTCTTAACAAGTAATCCACAGTGGAAATGATAATATTAACAGTTGTGTTGTTACCAGTCTGAGTTCTCAGGTAATTCTGAAAATCTAAAAATTGAAATAAAAGTTTAATTTAAATTTATTTAAGTGTTAAAAACCTACAGAACTACTCCTGCCAGTTAATTCTGATTTAATATGATCTAGGAAAGTACATCTTAATGGAATGGATTTTATGATTGGTTTTTAACTCTTCTTTTTTTGGAGGTAACAAACCATTTTAAGAGTTTCAGTATTTTATTCCAGAGATTACATTACAGTGAACTTCAGAAGCCAGAAACTTGGTTATCTGTTTACTCTGTGGAACTTTAACTTGGTCTTATTTTCACCTCATTTATGCCTAATTTTACACCTCTAGAACTCCATTAATATCAATATAATTACACCTAGTATACATTTTGTTAAGTAAGAGCAAAATTAAATTGGATAATTATACAATTCCTGATTACAAAGTCATAAATACGGTCAACAGCTAAAAAAAAATTATCATTTTTTTGCTTTTCTTCCTCTTCTTCTTCCCTAATAATGACACAGAGAACACAGGGAAACAGACTTAATAATAAAAATATGCTTGATATCACATATTTGTTTAGTTTGGTTTTGTATTTTTAAAATAGATACTACTTCTTCAAGAAAGGTATTTTTGTACGTTGTTGTAATTTCACACACAATTCTGACATTAGTGCCAAATAGCACACACCACAAAGCATACAAATGCCATAGAACAATAAACATACCTTCCTGTTTTCTCCTCTGAATCTTCACTGACTGTAAGTTATGAACCATGTACATTTTCATATATAAATTTACCTTTCCTAGTAGGTCAAGATCCCCAACTCATCATTTCGGAAACCATTATCTTTGCTACAAAGTTAAAGCTGATTAAAAATCCTGGCAATTTAATTCCACATAAATATTTTTCTTTCACATAGAGTCTAACAGCTACTCCACCTTTCATATTTTATGAAGGCTGCCAAAACTTCAGCAATGAAAAGCTTTTATCTTTGGTTACCATCACCTTGGCTCAGCTGACTGTCAGCCTGCCCACAAACCTGAATTATGTCCTTCACAAAGCAATTGAAGGAAGCGGAAGAGGTCACAGGTGAACTCATCATCTTGCATCACCTTTTCTCCTGTAGAAAGGCCAGATGGAAGCAGATTATCATAGGCTGCCAAGTAACACCCCACAGCCCCTGAAGAAAATCTCCACATTTAATTTTAAGAAAGAGAGAAGGGGAGAGAAAATTTATAACCACCAATCTATCTGAAGCACATACGACTTGTGCTTGGCAGATAGTTATTTGATTTAAAAAAAAAATAATAAATTATGAAACTTAACTTTTGATTTAGAAATATGGCAGCATGAGCTTGGCAACATTTTACAATTAACTCGCAATTTACATTCTTGTTTGCCTCTGCTGGGTATGAATGCTGCATTACAGACGAAGGTTAGGATTGGATTAATTTTGTTCCCATTTATTGCAAAACAAGGTACTTAAAAATACAGAAAGAGATTTAATCATATAGTAATGAAAATCGCTCCTAAAATAAACTACTAGATTTTAAAATATTCTAAAATAACCCATGAAATTTATAGCTGTGTGCCTTCTCAAGAATCATCTAGGCTGAAATACTTGAGGATTTGTTCCTGTCTGCTGCTGACACAAAATGGATATTGGGCATTTGTCTCCTTTGACAAAATAAAGCAATAAACTTATGATGAACTAGAACAAATGCCAATGTGCTTTACTAAATTAGGCCATTCAGTTCATTTTTTGGTAAATAGCTAATATCCAAATGTATGAAGCTTCAAATTATTTTCTTGATTCTTCACAGGAAACAGTATAGTAAAAAGCTCTCAACACACCATAATTTCAACTACATCAATACATACAGTTAACTTTGTACACTGACTTGTGAAGAGGAGAAACAACCATTCACCCTGGAAAACACTCATGACTAAGGAAAATGTAGAAAGGCTAATAAAATGACACAGGAGGACAACAACATAGGTGTTCAAAACAATAAAGGACACCTGTTGAAAGCAAGCAAATTCCCATTTAGGACTTAGGAAAAGTATTTGGAATGTGTGTGGCAACAAAAACGGAAGCCATAAAAACTTCCACTTTTTAAGAATATACATCATTTGAATATGTGGCCAAATGCTATTTGCAAACAATAAAACTAAAGGAGATAAAAATGTAAGCAAACTGCAAAAGAATTTGGAATATTTTTTTTAATGGGGAGATATTTTAGTCTTTTATCTGAACTTCATAATCTCATGTACACAAAGTGCGCGAACAGAAGGAAACCAGAAGAGTGACTAAATGAATTAAAATTTAAAATAACAAAAGCTTTTTTTCAAAAAAGTTATAGACAATAATAATCACAATAACAATTACTGATATACCATTATATTGGTGAATAACTCTATAATGTCTACATTTACAAATTATTATATTATTATAATTATATTAATACAGCTGAATTGTAAACAGTATTTAGTATAATCTGGAATGTGGCCAGAAGTTTAACTTTGCATAAAATCATGGACAATTATGAGTTCAAGCTAATGGACTTATCAATCCACAGCCTGTGAATTTTAAAGTTTAAATAGTACAATGGTAGGATGATGAAGCAAAAGCGTTTTGAAAACTAATACGAATACTTTAAAACTAAAGAATTTCACTCTTTCCCATCGTCATCAAGACATAGTGTTTGGTATTAAGAGCACATATCACCAAAGTATATGCCAACACGTTTTCTTGTAACATAGGGAAAGATAAAATGCTCTTCCTCTTAATTGCAGATGCATGCTTATGGTAAGGGCAAATGATATGCAATTCTTTCTCCAAGAATGAGCCAAATAGCATAAATTACATTCTATGACATTTTTCACCATCCTAGATATAAATACCAGAGATACAGTTTTTCAGTCAGAGAGGACTGAAAATCCTTTCTGTTAATTAATCAATGAAAAATAAATGACTGTTTCTGTCAGTGCTGATTAATGTATACATAAAATATATGTTTGAGAAGGTAAGTAGGCAAAATCAAGAGGTGCCTCTGCACTTAAAAGTATATTATTCAATATCATATGCAAGTTCAGCCCTGCAAGACACTTTCATATGTTGCTGGCCAAAGGCCAGACCATAGAATATCCTGCAGGATTAGTCACTTTTTAAAAATTTAACTGAACTCCTGTCATGCTTAAAGTTACACTTGGAGTCACATGCTTTGTTGATCTAGATGAATATTTATATTTTGCAAGTTATTGCAAAATTCTGCAAAATCAGAAGGTGTTTAGGTGCATCATTTCACATAAGCTGAAAGGCCCATTACTTTTGGAAATAGTTTTACGTATTTCAAAATGAAGCAAAAAATCATATTTCAAACAGCTTGGCCACACTAAGATTTAAAATAATCTTGGTTTTCAATTTCTACAGCTGATCAAAATCTGACGAAAACCAATGTAGGTATTGACAGGAATTTTAATTTTCAAATGTTACTGACTGCAAGAGGTGTCTCACTGGCAATTACAGAACTGAAGCACAGATCCATTTCTTTCTATGAAATCTAAGAGAACAACCTTTGCTGCTGTGCACACAAATTCATGCCAGTATACACAAAGATTTGCACAGATAATGTACTTGCAAACCTACATACTGCATACAGTATGACTTAGGTTGTCATGAAACCATGTTCTTTAATTTCTGTTAATATGATGTATATTCTGGCTTATATTTTCTTAGTTGTTAAAATGCTGCCATTGCTCATGCTGTATGTAAATGATGTGGCTATACACACATGAAGGCTTTATGCCCGTAGTTTTTGCCAAGCTGGTAGCTTGTGTTTGTGGCATACAGGAACAAAAGTATTATGTGTAGGAAATGAAAATAAGATTGAATGAAAAATGAAATAGATGATTTTTTTCCCTTGAAAGTGCATGTGTCTAAGTTTAATAGTTTAATCATCCTCTCTCTTTTTTTTTTTTTTTTTAAATCCTCAATGGAAAAGAACTGACCATTATTACTACTCAGAAACATTGGTCTGATGCAACATATTACAGAAATATACAAATACTTTCAGCTTTCAAAAAGGAACAAGGCTCTCCCACGGTAAACTAAGTGAATTTATTCTTATCGCAAGACCTGGGCAATATTGGGTTGGACTGTGAGTGCTGCATGCCTTTGACTTCTCAATAATCTGATTCAAATAAGAAAAGCACTTATTTTCTCACCAAGTGATGCATAACAATTTCTCTGAACTGAAGTTCCCAATGTAGGTTACAGTAGATCACACAGAAGGTTGCTGAAGGATGAAAGCATATTTATTGATTTCACATTATTAATGGCTGAAAATAGCCCTGATGTGTATTGTCATTATAGCTATTGAGAGATGGGCCTGTGCAAACCTCATGAAGTTCAACAAGGCCAAGCGCACATGGGTCAGGGCAATCCCAAGCACAAATACAGTTTGGGTGGAGAATGGATTGAGAGCAGCCCTGAGGAAATGGATTTGGGGGTACTAACGGATGAAAAGCTGGATACGAATCGGCAATGCGTGCTCGTAGCCCAGAAAGCCAACCGTAGCCTGGGCTGCATCCAAAGAAGAATGACCAGCAGGAAGAGGGAAGTGATTCTATTCCTCTACTCTGCTCTTATCAGACCCCACATGGAGTACTGCATTCAGCTCTGAGGCCCTCAACATCAGAAGGACATGGACTTCTTGGGAACGAGTCCAGAGGAGGACCACGAAGATGATCCGAGGGCTGGAGCACCTCTTCTATGAAGACAAGCTGAGAGAATTGGAGTTGTTCAGCCTGGAGAAGAGAAGGCTCTGGGGTGATCTTATAGCAGCCTTCTAGTAACTGAAGGGGGCCTACAAAAAGGATGGAGTGGGACTGTTTACAAGGGCATGTAGTGATAAGACAAGGGGCGATGGCTTTAAACTGAAAGAGGGGAGATTTAGATCAGATACAAGGAAGAAATTCTTCTCTATGAAGGTGGTGAGGCACTGGAACAAGTTGCCCAGAGAAGTTGTGGCTGCCCCATCCCTGGAAGCGTTCAAGGCCAGGTCAGATGAGGTTTTGAACAACCTGATGTAGTGGAAGGTGTCCCTGTCCATGGCAGGAGTGGTAGACCTAGATGATCTTTAAGGTCCAAGCGATTCTATGATTCTATTTACTATATGGCATGTGTACCACTCACAGTCAGTTTAACAGAAAGTCCTTTAAAAGCTACTATCACATTACATTTCATTCTAAACCTGTGTTTTTTAAAAATAAGTCTTCTGAGAACTTTTGGAGAAACAAAATGATGCTATGATACAATATTAAAAGATTAAAAATAAAAACAGAGTTTTCCTGACAAAAAGAAAAAAAAAAAAAGGTAACATAATCTAGGTGTAAACTTATTATCTTTAAGTTTTTACTTCATATAATAAGTATAACAAGACTCTCTGAAAGAGAAAAACATTGCACTTTCAAGTTTTTTGTGACTCACAGTGAAATAGCATAGAGTATGAGTGTGAAATAAAAACTGAAAAACCATTGCACTATAATAAGTATTTTTACACGTCTTTGGTTTTGAACTCCCCCTTTTTTGAAAAGGAAACAGAACAATCAAAACAAAATACATACAGAAGAAACAACATTGAGTACATCACAAAAACAAGTAAGAAACACATTTGCTAAAGAACCATCAATGTTGTTACCAGTGGGGGTTCCAGGGTTTGGAAAGGGAAGGTAGTACCAGTCAGAGGAATATCAGGACAAGGAGCTTACGATGAGGACAGCACAAAGAAACAGTTGGAATAGAGTAATAAATCTCACATCCATGTTGACTCAGTACAGGGTTTTCTACCTATTGCCAAGGTTGACATGGGAGCAGAAACAAATATTGCTCTTGAGGAAAAGTTGATTCTCTTCCTGTTAGTGTCAACAGCAGTTTTTCTTTGACTTGGCAAGAATAGTTTCAGGCTTATAGGTTGCAAACTCAATGACAACTACTCATTAATATGCTTCTGCATCAGATTCAGATATGAGAAACATTTTACATCTCGTCATTCCCTTGGGAATCAATAAAATGATCTTTAATTGAGGAGCAATTAATTACTCATGGAGTAAGTATCGCCCTCGAAAAAAGGAATAGGAGAAAACATTTCCACATCTTTGATACTTTGTAGCATTTGTAGATGGTTATTCATAGGATTACAAACAGACATATGATCTCAGGTATCCTATAAAATCTAGGATACTTCGAAATTTTTCACTATAGGAGTTTCCCCACAGACACACTGGCTGGGCTTTCATAATGCTATCAGGTATTAATACCAGTACCTGTATACCTCTTATGTAAACTGCTTTTCAACTAATTGAAAAAGGTGTGCTTCATGATATAAAAAAATCATTATTATTTGAAGGCAGTATAATATCAAGAATAATGTAACCCTGAAAAGCAAAAGTATAGTCTTTTTTTTGGTTTGGCTTTGCTTTGTTCTGTTTTCTTCCATTTTCAGTAGTTGGATATTAATACATAAAAAATGTACTGTTAGCAAATATTATCCCTTTGTGCCAAGAAATCTTTGACAAAGTGTGATTACTGTATCGTGACATTTCTGGGGCTCAGTAACAAGGAAAATGAAAACACATGACCCTAAAGTGTAGAATTTTGTTAATCTGCCAAATAAAATTTTCCACTGAGAAAACCAGTAAAAATCCAGATCATCCCCCTCCCCAACATTTGGCTAATGAAAAGACATCTGCCATGTTTGAGCTTATTGTTTCTGCTGAATGAGAGACACGCTTTGTATTTTGAACTTCCATTTCTCACAGCAACAGGAACATCTCATGGCAACCGCTCCTACAAAGCTCTTCCTTTACTTGAAGTAAGGGACCTTTAAGGTACAGGAACCTTAACACATCAAGTAGCTTTCAGAGCAAAGAAGAATCACCTGTGAACATTACTGATTCCTCTAAATTAGCCATGCACCACCTCTTTCTTGTATCAACTCCTGACTGCATTAGATAAACCTAGCCAGCGGCAAGTCTCCTCCTTACTTACCACCCTCAAATCCTCACTGGATCCACCACTGATTTCCTGTGCTTGCACAAATCAATGCAGCGATAAAGCCACATTCAATACACAACATAAATACTAAAGGAGGACTATAGCACAAGGCTTTGTGCATACATTTGTATATATATATTTTTTTAACATTCATCCATTGCAAATACTGGGCTCACTAAAATGAAAAGAAATAAAAAAGAACAGAAAAAAAAGTCTAAAAAAGCTTGCTGCTCTTACATCTAGTGTGCCAGTTACTGTGCAAATCCTGAGAAAGGGAGGAAGAACAAAGTGAGGAGACTTGACATGAAAACCAAGAATTTTGGAATACGTAATTGTAGTAATAATAGAAAAGAACTCACTAGTTTAACAGTCTTACAGGAACAAAAAATGTAATGGTGTTCAGGAGCTGTACAGTGCTGACACAAAGCTAAGAGCAGGAAAAAAAGAGAATAGGCAGTTGTTTTTAATAATTACCACGCTCATGAGTGATGACTGAGGAAGGGAGGACAGGACAATTAGTTCAAAGAAAAAGAAACAGGGAAAAAAGAAAAAAAAAAGGTTGAGAGATTGTTTTTGCAAATATAAAATATAATTAGTATTGGTTCTGGCAAAATTAGTTCTGTGCTCAATGAGAAAGATCAAATAAATAGGGAAAAAAAATCCCTCAAATGAGGAAGCACAAAAATACTCTAACATAGGTAGAGTCAATTGTGCAGCATTTAAAGATTTATATTTGCATGCAAAATCAAGCATTTCTACAAATAGATGCAGAGATCAAAAGAAAAATGAGCCAATATCTTGACTGTCCATTTCAAAAATCCAACATTATAAATAATAAATTTAATAATTTAGTAGTAGAAATGTTGTCCAAAAGAGTAAAACATTTTTCAGAATAATCTTCAGTAAAACATGAAAATAATGGCCAAAACCTTATATGTCAGATAGTTGCACCAGTTCTCATTCCACAATCTTGGGACCAAATTTTATCCACATGGATTCATTTTATTTTGTTTACTCATATAACTCTAGAAGGATTTGATCTACAATTTAAACTGTGGGAGCACTTTCAGAGAAGCAGCATTTATGATTGGTCTTGAAGTCATTCAGTCATATTTAATAGTTCATGATTTTGATTTGAGACAAGCAGTTGTATATTCAAGAAATATGTCATATAGAGGAGGTACAGGCACAAGGGCCAATGAGATATGCAGTGTTGCAGGTATGAATTATGAACCCTCAAATGCAACAATGATTATCTAGTCAAGCTTTTTTACCTTGCATTTAAGATAAAAACATGTTAAAAGATTAGGTCACTGCAGATTTAAACATAAAAATGCACTTAAAAAATACTGAAGATAAGGGGAGGAAAAGTGCTTTGGTAGCTCTATTAAATCACATAAGAATGAACCTAATGTTTCTAGACAATCACAGTAAGAGAGTAGTAGAACTTACTGTCAGACAGGAGAAAGAAATTGACAGTGAACTGACAACACAGAGAGTAGAAAGACAAATTGGTTCAAAGTCAAAAGTAAACGAAAAATTTTGTAGTATTTCTCCGAAGACAAACAGAAAAGAATTATTTGAAAGAAAAAGCTTTCCCAGCAGACTTTTTCCAAACAGCAGATATAGTTTCCTCAACCTGCAATATTTAACTTAATGACTTAACTAAATTGTCTGTTTTTCATTCCAGTCAAGACAGTTTCAGAAATCAGGTGGGAATTCTTAATTTCATTTTATGCTGAAACTGATTAGGGACTTCTGAAATGTTTTATATGCATAAACACTGGTGTTTGTAACTAGAATCCATTTTCAATTTTACATGTAATGTCTTCACTTCTTCAGAATGATGGGTAAGAGTCCTCTGAGACCATTCTGAAACTCAGCACATGCTAGTGATTTACTATTGACAAGCATGGGTTTAGGTAGGTCAATTAAATACAGACCACTCTTAGGAATTATATTTTACTTTCAGCCTCTAGATATATATTTACAAGGTTCTTTCAAATTCAGCTTGCTTCTGCAAAATGTAAAAGAGAAAGTTCATAGATCGTTTCTGTTAAATCAATAGTACCTGATCCCTCTTCAGTCACCATGCCAAGGCCTTCTGCTTTGTTCTGACGTTCAAATGCATTTAGGTCAAGAACACTGCAATGAGAAAAATGACATTCATCCTGTAACTAATTAAATATATGTTATATTTCATTTTGTGAAAGATGGAGAAGGATTTGTGATTTCATTTAAGTATATAATCATACTAGTGTCAAGAAGATACATTTCAGTAGCTTAATATATGCGTCTGCTACAAGATTATAAACTTGGCTCTACAGACTTAACCTGCTTTTGCCCTGCAAATGACAATAGAATTTAGCTTTTTACGATTGATCAAAAAAAGAGAATGTTTGTGTTTATGACATAGATCCTCATTTTAGGGGTTACAAAGAAGCTATATTATTAAGTACTTTTATACTATAGCCCTGTTCATCCCAAGTAGCAAGGTCCATTAAGAAACGATGTCATTATTAGTTCCACTCAGTGTTCCTCTCCCTCTATATTCCGAAAAAATTGAAGCTGCCAAAGGGGAATATGTATTCAACTAACTAGATTTAAGGAACATGCACTCTTAACATATTTCCATTTGTGAATCTGTGAAGTTCTGCTTCTCATGGCTTAGCATATCAGCTAGCCATGGATAACTTTTGTTCATAAGCAAGAATGCTTATTACAGTCAGGCATGTAGATGAACTACAGCAGTAGTTCTACTGGCAAGAAACCTCACTGATTTCAAAACAAAACTAGGCCAAAGACAGTGTAAAGAAAAAAGAACATAACATGGTACCCTTCGCATAACGGAAGACTAAACCGCTTGATCCAGGAAGACTCTCTTAGTCCTATGTTTTATTTTCATTTATACATTATTTATTGATATGGTTTGTTCTTAGGAATTACATATAAAACATTTTTATATATATTTATATACATAAAATCAAAATAAACTCTCAATGGACAAAAAAGTCACAGTACTTCCACAGTTCATTTAAACACAATATTCCATTCCTTTTTCTGCCTTCTAAACAATCCTTTTAATATTTCTAACGATGTTGGGTTTTCCCAAAATCTTTATGATTACTTAACATTGATCATTAATCTGGCCTCTGCAGGATTAGAGGATATCTCCAGAGTTAAGAATTCACCCCTGAGGAATGCTCCTAACTCTGGAGTTATTTTCTGACATATCTCAAGTAGACAAAAATGCCATAAATATTTGTGAAAAGAGCACTTTTACCAAGGTAGATCCAAATCATATGAAGATTTTCATACCATGAGAACTACCTTTTTCTACTACTACGCCCAAATCTAGCACATCACAGTCCCCAAATGCTGTTTCCAAAGTATGTAGAAGATCTTTTCAAAACCATAAATCCTGTACAATAAAACCTAAATACAAAATAATAATTTTTTTAAGTAGATATTTGCTTACCTACAGGACTGCATAAGACCAGCAAGGCTCTGAAAGAATCCCACATCCTTTTTATCCTTGAGGTAGTCAAGCATTTTCTGCAGTAAACACAAATAATTTATACAGAGAATTCATATTTATACTATGTGTTAATCTATTTAATTTAACACTATATGGATTCTAGATTACTAGTGATGCTGGTGTTTTGAAATATCTCTAACATTTACAAATTAGATAAAGGAGTCTTGCAGAGAAAAATCCAGGTATCAAAAGTAAAAAGAACTTTTAACACTCATGTCCCTTACAGAAAAGATCATCCATTTTGGATATTCCTTCCTAAAACATGGAAAAGAAAGCCAGTAACTAAAGTCAATACAGCCAGCAGAATTTAATGTTTAATATAAAAACAATCTTGCCACTGCTAGGCCACAGATTTGTATTGCCACTACCATTTCAGCACTGGACTGGGCTTGTCATAACCTCAGTTTGGTTTAGATTATTTTAGCTGCAACAGCATTTTAGTAGTCATGTGAGTATTTCTTAAATTTGTTTTAGCTTTATTGTAATGTGTAATACCTATTTGATAATAGATTGCAATAACAAGAAGTTATTCAGTGGTGTGAACTCTGATTCTAGAATGCAATGTGTTGTTAAGTGATGACATACAATGATACCTGAGGTCCCAGTTGTGAGCAAAAATCACAATGCTCAAAGATCAATCTTAGTAGAAATGCTACAAGAATTCACATTGTGAATAAGGTAAAATATTTTTGCAAATAACAAAAATAATAGGAAAAATGGATAATAAGTAACGTTCAAAATGAAGGTGCACATAAGCAGACAGTGTTAACAAAACATATCAGCAGAACCCCACGGAGAACCAAGATCACAGAAGAAGAACACCCTCATCAACACCACTGTACTAATCAAGGCAAAGAACTCCAGAGGATGATGATGATGACTTTTCAAAATCACTTCTGTACCTTTCCCCCCACCCATACCATTCTTCACAAGAAAGACTGAAGAGTTGATATTAGGTCCTAAAGGAAAATTGGAAAGGTGAGTATAACACCAGAGAAAATGGGTAGAAATGAGAACTAAAAAAAACAGCAATTCTAACTGTATTACTAATGCTTCTATGTTATAAGTATGTAATTTAGACTAGTAGAATTAGTGTTATTGTAACTGTACTAATAATTGTTTCCTGAATTCTGATTAGTTAAGACTTTATCAAATCATCAAAAAAAAAAAAAGATTTTAGTATTACAAATTCAGATTAAATAACTATGTACAAATAATGTCACGATTTTCCGGAGCAATTTAACACCATGACAGCATAAAGAACTGTCAACAGTTAAAGCAGATACTTTTCTGCACAATTTGCAGTCTTTCTTGTCAATTCCTGGTACTGATAGCTCCTGAAAAGAACATTATTTTTGGCTGCATTCAGCTCCTTCAGTGCTTGCTTAGCTTGGGACTTTAACGGTTCCCAGTGGTCTGTGTTCTTCAAACTGTCCTACAGTAATGTAGTAATGGCAGGCATGAGGCCTTCAAGACTTGGGAATTTTCAAGTAGTACGAAACACTGAATGTATCAGGCACTTCTCTTCAACAGTGCAGAATACCGTTAACATCTCAGACTTGTCCATTGCTCACCACATTATCTTACTATAGTTTAGTAAATCAAGTTCAAGTTGTCTGCTTTTATCACCAAGACTCTCCATGGCATATGCTAAGGACTTCTGAGGTTGTGTGATGTTTTTTTTGGTGAAGACTAGGGTGAGCAATTTTGCTCTAATAGCTACAGGACAAAGGCAATCTCCCAAGAAATCCTTCCCTCCCATGGAATTCCTCTAGAAGTTAATGATTTAACATAAAATTTCCCCCTTCCAGCTGAAGTGCAAAACAAATTTCTTTTAGCCTTGTATTCGGTAGATTAATTACATGTACAGGAATAAGAAATATATACCTAGCAAACAGGTACTTTCTTACACTATTTTCTTCTGGGAACGAGAGTAAGAGGACAAACAATATCTGACAAATAGTCACATTACTTAATGCACTACTACAATAATAATGGTATAAAGATCTATACTGACTAGGATGGATGAAAATGAATTAGTACTTTACCTGTTGAACGGTAGAATTTCCTCCATTTAAGATGGCAATTCCTAGCTTTAAGGTAGCTGCGACCATTGGCCCCATCTCACCTTAAAATTATTTTAAAATATACTTTTAAGATCATATATAGAAATAAGAATGTTCTACTAATCTATCCATAAATGGTAATATATCAGGAGAGACCTTTTTGTTTCTCTTGTAAAACAGACCTATTTTTCTTTCATGTTCTCTAGTGTGACTTACCACCTTCCTAAGTGCCTATAGACATAGTGTAATGCATACACAGCACACAAAAGAAGCAAGATATAAGACAGGAAGAACTGAGTTCAATGAATACAAAACCATTTTCATTTGCTAGAGCATGCAACGTTTGACTTAAGGCTGGGTGCACAATTTTAAGCTAGCTTTCAAGTTTAACAATGTGTCTCCTCTGCATGTCAGTCTAGATATTTTTTCCTGTTTCTTCAGGAAATGAAAGCAATTCAAAGCATTTAGTTACAGTAAATGAAATTTGTAAACAGGAGTTTTTAAAACATCACTACTATAGAAACAAATCACAGAACAGACAATGAAAGCATCAAACCTTAGAGTAAGATGGTGTCCAAGGAACAAAATCATCATTTACACTTCAAAAATGTTTTATCAAAGTAGTTTAAAAAAGTAGATATTTGAGGAGTGAGGAGAAAAAAAAAAAGGACCAAAGTCTACACCTACTTCAGAACTATACACATCCCAGAATTTGGGGGTCTTGGTCATTGTATACTGCTAAAGCTATGAACTTTTTCACATTTCCACTCAATCATCCCTAGAAAAGTTAACAATAACAACAACAGCAACAACCACCCTCATGATAATTATTCATCATACTTTTCTGGGTTAGTTGTCAACAATTTTTGAAACTTCAGATGCATTTTGAAAGCAATCTTCAGTGTCAAACATCTGCAGGTTTTGCCCAATAAGAATTACAATCATTTCAAAAATCATTAGAAATAAGGTTTAATCTATACAGTAAAACATTACCTTTACTAGCACTGATTGTCTGCAGAACCATCTCAGCAGCACCTCGGTCATGCAGTCTGGCTTGTTGATACAGAAGTTTTTGCTTTTCCATTTCTTTTTCCTGAATAAAAATTCCAGTCATTTAAGATGAGGACTTCAGTTACTATCAGTTCTCCAAAGGTTTTCGTTTTTCTCTTAGTATATGGGCTCTATGGCAACATCATGGACCATTTTAATACATACAATGCTACTGAACAGATATTTAACATGTGCAAGTAATATTCTCCCCTTGATATTTTTCTTTAATATGCTTTTAGCAGTTTATCTGAAAAGAGTCGTCTCAATTGTAAATCATTACGTTAGTTCAAAGCCCATGTTCATCATATATATACTACGTATATCAAACTTGCACTTTTGTGCCTTGTTTTTTGTGGAACAGTTCATACTCTTAATAATCTTCTGTAGTCTGACCATAATAACTTCATACTGCTCAGTATGTGGCTCTTGAGTTGCAAGTTGCTGAATACCAGAGTAACAGAAGCATCTCATAAATTTTTGCAAAACATATAATCATATTACAATGTAGATCGCCCACCCTACCAACAGAATATTTGACAGAATACACTGTGCTTTTATATTTTGCATTCTCTAGCGGCAACAAACAATACTGCATGGCGTTGCTTGAGCAATGGTGAAGTTTGTTCTTTATAATTTAAACTACTACCGAAAACATAAAGAAGAACATAAAGAGCAAACATAAAGGCACAGTTAATTCCAGCTGAGTTTGAACTTTCACGAAGTTAATTGAAGTTTGCTGGAGAATTGAGGATGACTAAGCAGTATAAGTTGCAAAATAGAAGTTGCATAGAGCCCTATGAAAGTGAGTCCATCGGATGGCGTGGTAAAAAGCTTACTCAAAAGGAACATGACACAATCAGTATCATGTCCAAAAACACAACGCCCAAAACATATGTATGACCTAAAAGCAGGAACAGCTGCAGCAGAAGTAGCCAGAATGACAGCTTTGCTGCCATAAACTTTCCATCCAAGTTACAGAAAAAAGACATTGGAAGATGGAAGAGGTTTAAAAAATGAAGGCTTGCTAAATAGAGAGTATGAATAATAAATTAAAAAAGAAGAGGTAAAAAAGAGAAATATGTTCAAATGAATGAAAAAGAAACCTTTAACTCAAAAGCAAACCAACACAGACATTTATGCTGTTACCAGAGAGTTCTCGCCGAGGCTGGCAAATTTGTCTCTTAAATCTTTGATAATATCGTGCTGCGGAAACAAAATTCATCAGGGTTGTTGTTTTTTTTTTTTTTTAACACTATTAGCTCTCCTGTGGTTAAATTGTATCTTTCTTTTTCTTTAAATTACGTGACAGATCTAGATGGAGGCACAAAAAGGAAAAAAAAAAATGGTAGCTTTGCTTCATATTTAGCCATGCTAAGGATTGAAAGTTTTGCCTTCATGTTTAAACCTCTTCCTGGGAGTTCAACAAAAACAAAACAGAAACATACACACATACACACACACACACTCCCCACGCTTAAACCAGCAGAAAATCATGACATCACAGGTTCAATATAGCTACAGCAAAATATTTTCATTTGCTTCAGATGCCACTGAAAATTTATCAGTGCTTCTTTTTTTAAAAACTATTTCCTATTTCTAGTTAGTTTCAGTTTTAGACCCAACAATCTTTCGTTTTTCTTCCATTGCAAGATTTATTATACACTTTTGTTCACAAGCCTAACATCAGCTATACTACTTTCATTACACAATATTTTTTTGATGAGTTTATAAGAACGCTTATAGTGAGGATGCATCTGCATGATCTACAGACCAAAAGAACAGGTATGCACACTTCTTGCAATGACACTACAGAAGAACAGTAGAAACAGGCATTGCCAAACAGCTTAAAGTGAGAAGAGCATTTTCCATGGAAATCAAGCTGTTTAGGTAACTAGTAACAAAGCAGACCAAAAAATAAAAATAAAAATAAAATAAAAATAATTCACTAACAAAAAACCCACCACAAACGTTTCTTTTACAAGCAACCATTCCTTTGATGATAACCTCTAAAGATCATGGTTCCTTCTTCAGCTTGACAATGCTTTTCACTGTTGCTTTCTCCATGCAATGTTAATACATATACATATATACATACGTATGTATGTGAAGGCGGCACTGACACAAAGTAGGCCACCCATTGCATACAAAGAATACTAAATTAATGCAGCCAGTCAAGGTATCCCCATTTCTCTAAGATGTGCTTACTACTAACACTGTTATCTGTACTATCAGCACAGATTTTTACCCTTTGTTATGCTTGCCAGTTGATGCCAAGGAAAATACCAAAATAATTAGCCAGTGGCTTGAATTTTCTGTCATTCACAAAATCATCACAACGATAGCAAAACTACTTCATAGTAAATGAAACATTTGAAAGTAATTAACCACAATTAGAGAAAAAAAAATCAAAATAAAACCAAGTCTAATTTATCTTGGGTGGTTTCCATCTATATGGTAAAAAGCTGACCACTTAGAAATGTATGTACATGTATTCTCACATTATAGACTTTCTTCAGCAACCTACCAAACCATGGAAACATTTCCATCATACTCTTTGAAAGCAGAGACTCAAACATTTTCTACTTCATTCTATTTTTTTGTGTGTTTTAAGTCATTACAAGCAACCACATGCTTGTACATTACAAAAAACCACATGCTTGCACATTACAAAAACCACATTGGGCAAACCCCCAAGTTTTAGCTTGAATTTGTAGGCAATATACTTGCAAAAACTAAATAGGAGCTTTAACTGACAAGTGTGCCACTCAAATTGTTTATTTTCTCATAATCGATACAAAGAATGATTCTTGGACTCTTTTGGAGCTAAGCCATATGAAGAGGTTGGTTTGCTGCTACCACTAAGTTCACAGCCATGGAGCATGGGCATATGATCTTACTTCCACAGAACGGGGTTTCTTGTGGGGTTTTTTTGTTTGTTTGTTTGATTGTTTTTTTTTTTAATACAAAATTATGAAATAGTTAAAGAGTAAACAGAATAAACAAAAAACATGGAAAGAGAAGAAATCACTTTCAACTCAACTATTCTAAGATGAATGTTTCTCTTTTGAATTGTCATCATATTTTATGCTTTTCAAGACCTCTGCTTAGTCCAGACAATAAATCCTATTAGACAGGTCTTACACTGGCAAAACACTTGTTAATTTCAGTGTCAGGCATGCAGGAGTACAAGCTATTTATTAAAATATAACATCAAGTACTTAAGTAGAATATCTATATATATTTTTATATAAACGTTGTTTTATATATTAAGCCTTTAAGCTCAATACATGCTGTTTATGCTCTATAAACAAATTTATATCTTTCCTAAATCACTCGTTTTGGACTTCATCAGCTCTAAACAGAGTATACACAGAATGAACACATAATACATTACAATTCCTGGATATTAAATATGTAGGATTTTAAGAGTGTTAGAGGAGTTCACTTTATCAAATATGCCTTCCATATTACTTACTTAGAGAAATATTTCAATCCCTGCAATTTCGCACTTATATTTCTGCTTCTGATGAAAGTCTCAACCCTAAAAGATTTCTTTTCTAGTTGAAAAGTATTTTTTAACTAGCTAATAGGATATCCATTATTATACCTCACTGAGTTGAAGTATCTTTTCTATATTGAAAACTGTCATTGTCGGCCACATGACAGTGGGATCGAGTGCACCCTTGGCAAGTTTGCTGATGACACCAAGTTGTGTGGCGTTGTGGACACGTTGGAGGGAAGGGATGCCATCCAGAGGGACCTTGATAGGCTGGAGAGATGGGCCTGTGGGAACCTCATGAAGTTCAACAAGGCCAAGTGCAAGGTCCTGCACATGGGTCGGCGCAATCCCAAGCACAAGTACAGGCTGGGCAGAGAATGGATTGAGAGCAGCCCTGAGAAAAAGCACTTGGGAGTGCTGGTGGATGAAAAGCTCAACATGAGCCGGCAATGTGCGCTTGCAGTCCAGAAAGCCAACCGTATCCCGGGCTGCATCCAAAGAAGTGTGGCCAGCAGGTCGAGGGAGGTGATTCTGCCCCTCTACTCTGCTCTCGTGAGATCTCACCTGGAATACTGTATTCAGCTCTGGAGTCCCCAACACAAGAAGGACATGGAGCTGCTGGAGTGAGTCCACAGGAGGGCCACGAAGATGACCCGAGGGCTGGAGCACCTCTCCTATGAAGGCCAGCTGAGAGAGTTGGGGTTACTCAGCCTGGAGAACAGGCGGCTCTGGGGACATCTTATTGTGACCTTTCAATATTAAAAGGGGGGCTTAAAAGAAAGATGTGGACAAACATTTTTGCAGGGCCTGTTGTGATAGGACAGGGGTAATGGTTTTAAACTAAAAGATGGTAGCTTTAGACTAGATCTAAGGAAGAAATTTTTTACAATGAGGGTGGTGAAACACTGGAATGTGTTGCCCAGAGAAGTGGTAGATGACCCATCCCTGGAAACATTCAAGGTCAAGTTGGATGGGGCTCTGAGCAATCTGATCTAGTTCAAGATGTCCCTGCTCGCTGCAGCAGGGAGGTCGGACTAGATGACCTTTAAAGGTCCCTTCCAACTCAAACTATTCTATGATTCTATGTACAAATAACTTATCCTGCAGTTGTAGAGAGTGAAACCACGTATTAGGTGGCATCCTTTCCATTATGGGAAGGAAAAACTAATGAGAAACACATTTTTACATACTAATTGGAACGTTTAATTCCTACGAATTGATACATCAGTCATGGAATCTGACCTTGATTCATATCATTCTTTAACAAAAATACTTACCGTAAATACATGGTATAAGGTCACTCCGTTTATGCAGGCTTTGTGACAGAGATAACAGTGACCATCTCCAATGGGCGTGAACCTTAAGAGCTTGCATTATTTGTACATACTGAAATTTGCAAGTCTTTCTGTGTCTGACATAAGCCAGGGCACAATGTATCATTTTGACAAAAATCTAGTGGATACAAAAGTCTGTCCACAAAGTTTCTACCAGTAAAAGGATGAAGAAAATTGACATAGGAAGTTGTACCTCCCATTTCTTTTCTTCCTGTGAAGAGCCAATTTAAACCAATTTAAATAAATTGATTTCAAAAAGACGAGCTAGGTTTTAATTCCTTTTTTGACTTCACATCCTACATGTATTTAGATCACATTAATATGTAGCAAACCAGTAGAGTCAGTGACTCAAATGCAGAAATTTATTTGCATTCAGCTAATGAAACACTTTGGGAAGAATTTCCTATCAGATAGAATCAAGGGGGACAGTGACACCAACTCTACAGGGAGCCAACTGAATATCTGTTCAATATGAGAGAAAGTTAACTTAGAGACAAGGGCAAGGAGCGAAGATAATAATACTAATTCAAAGCAAATATTAGCAGGCAAATGCAGACAGGCACACAGTAACTCTCCGACAATTTTATTGTGGTTTTATGTTGTGACCTCCCTACTGCTCACACAGTGATCCCAATACAGATTATTTGTACAAAAATGACACTACACTGCACGAGATATGGACACGAAAACTGTCAGTAAAATACACTCATCATTTTTACCACATTCTAAGCTCGCCTAAAGGTTTCTGTTGCTCTGACTGTGAAAAGATAAGGGACTTCAAATATCACACATTTTTAAAGCCTAGAGGAGCAACAGTGTTTTATTCCCATACAAATCAAATAGTCAGTCTTTTCACATGCACACAGAGCATGGAATAAAAGAACTGCCTTAAATATTGAAATTTGAGATCGGTAGATTGACAGACAAAGAAACACACAAATGGACACACAGAGCTGGTATATATGGTCTCATATCTTTACAATTGTTTCCTGTCATGTATGCAGGAAGCAATGATTATTTATTGTTGTGACTTTTTCCTTTTTAAAACAATTCTCAATCAGAAAGACAGAAAGTTTTCTATGGAGCACATAGCGCTTAGTGTACAGTAACCAGGTAGGCAGTGATAGACATGTAGTATTCGAATAGCTGAATTAATGGAAAAAAAAAAACAAAGAAGAAATTATACTAGTAGGTTGCTTATATATTTCTTTTGGGGTTTTATAATGTGTACTTTGTGTTTGCAGTAATCAAAATACCTTTTAAACAATGTTTTGAGAGTCTGTGTAAGCGCATTCATCTTCCAGGATAATGCCTTTATCGTATGAAGGTGGAAGAGATTTGTGCAAACTTTTGAAGGAGTGAGAGTGAAGTCAATCCTGGAATACATCTTCTCATTCCCTAGTTGCATGAGAACCTCTTTCTTTTGTGAACTGAATGTTAATAGAAGCACTAGCAAGCAAAACATCAAAATCACCTTGCTCTTTTCAATGAAGAAGGTTATAATTGTTCCTCATATTGCCATAGGCAATAAACTTTGAAGTTACTGACTGGAGTCTGACCATCAGCTAAATCTGTGAATTCCCAATCTCAAGCAAGTCATCTCTACTAAGTAGTCTAGCTGCCATTGGCCACAGCGGAAATAACTATGTAAACATCTCAGAACCAAAAATAAGCTACCCCAAACACCATACCTCCTCTCAGAATATTGAACCTTGCAGCGCTATCAGCAAGCAGCCTAAGTCAACAATGGGAACTAAGACTTCTACTTGCATGAAGTAGGCAAGTAGGCTGGTGCTTAAGCCGTGGGCCACCTTTTAGAAACAAATGGTGAAACTTTAATGATGAGACACAAAAGACTGTAGAAGAAATGCAGTCAATAAAAAAATTAAGACTGTGAAATTTCAGAGCTATTGCCTCTATGTTTTTAGAGAAAACATGGAACAACTAGGTATCACTTCAGTTGATGGAGTGACTAGGAATCACTCCACTTCATGGAGTTGCTATGGAGTTTCTATCAAATACTATCACAATGAAGGCTAAGGGCTCTGGATCATAGATAAACTATAGTAGTATAGATGCTCTCTCTGTGACAAACATTGGAAACAGAATTCTACTACTGTATCACAAATGCATATTTGCAAAGATACAGAAGAAAAGTCCAATTGCTTTCCCTTAAGAGCCAAAGAAATTATTTTAATCATTCAAATTAAATTATAACTAGAAAGAAGATAACTGATACAAAAAAGGCAAGAACAGCAAAACAATATGAACAAGACAAATGACACCCTGTTCTCCCCAAAATGGCAATGTAATTTTATATGACATATTTTGCATCAATAATTCTTGGAGTCTTTAAAAAGAGTTTGTGCACAAGAAGGGTTTGGTAGAGATGTCATGCTGGAACTGAAATATTAAAAACATTTTCAAGACCCTTTATTTGAACTTATCCAAGATGTTGGGCCTAAAAAAAAAATCACAAAATTAGACCCAGACAAATACACACATATTTTTTTGTTTTACCTTGCTGCGTTGTGATCCTGTCACCTTAAGGAAGGGCAAGGACAAGAAGCGAAATAGCAATAAGAAAAAAGAAGTCCAAATTTTTTTTCTGCAGCTGACTGACCAAATACATACACAAAATTGACTTTTGAACAGATTAACACTAATACATTATTTGAACGTTAAGTTTCATAGCTACAGAAAAAATAATAATGAGAAACAAGTGAATAGGATCTTCTCTCAAAAGATAAAGTTGAACACTGAACAAGGAACCCAACACAATTTAGGTAAGGAGCACTAATAAATCTCTTACTGATAAATTTGTTCATTCATCTCAATTACTTCTTATTTATAAATTTTTACATTTATAAGAACAAAACGTTTGATATCTAATGAGCATGCATGGGCTAACTGAAAAAAGCTTATAGAAATAAATGTTCTTTGTTTAGTTGATGATAAATCATACATTGCATTTCCAAGAAAAAAATCAAACCAAAAAAAACCCCAACAAAATAAAAAAAAGCACTGAAATTTGGATTCATACTTAAATATTTAAAAAGAAACAGAAATTTATATATTGGGTACGTTAGTTGTAACTCAACTGGACTAGAACTTCTGAGTAACTGTAAAGAATTTGCTATCAGTACTCTTTCTGATTTCTGTACACAGTCAAATAGAGAATATGTATTTAAATAATTGAGTGCTATCTCATGCAGCATCATGTAGAAAACATACAGTACATCTGGTGTACCTCCAAACCAATGGAAGTAAAAGTAAACGTGCCCCAAACCACTCCTCAAAAATCAAAACACCATAGGTAGTTTTATATCTAATCAGTCAGTATATTTAAAATATTTTAAAGAAATAATAAAAGCATTTATTGCATGTTCTATGTTTTAGAAAAGACATTAAATATAAGAATTGATTTGAAAGATATAAAACAACTTTTGAAAGATATAAAACAACTTTTAATGTCAGTTACAATACACTAATATATATAATATTATAACTATTAACATTAGTTAATAGCTAATTCCTTCAGTGCCCCTCAGAAGAGACAGATTTCTTGTAAACTCCATTTTATTAATGGAAAAAGAGAGACAGATCCCAGAGCTTACATATGAGAAAGACTCATCTCTTACTCTTGTAATCAACTCATGTAAGTGTGTTTCCTTATACAGTGACGATCACGAAAAACTCAACATTAAATAACATTTATGATTTCCTATTAAAGATTTCCTATTCTCAACATAAGAAAAAGCTTGGCAATATTGATGAATAAAAACTCGTCTTTTACTGAGAAGTACTAATATATATGTGAACATAAAAATACTGTGCAAATTACTCATACTGAATGTAAATGACTATTGCAAAAAGCAGTGTTATCTCAGTATTTTAACCACCCAAACTGAAGGTAGGATGTATTTTACAAGATACAGTCTGTTAGTACCAGAGTTCCAGAATAAGTTAGTACCTATATTTCTCTTCAATAACTAAAAAATTAAAGTCAATCAGATAAACATGTAAGATCTATTAAAATACTCTCTATATAATCTTACATTATGTGATACTATTCATGTTTTTGTTTTAATACTATGAATCTGGTGACTCGTATCCGTCAATCCAGCTTCTGACATGCACTTCACTGGCATAATAAGCTGCAGTAAGCCATGAACTAAGAAACATAAATGTCAGTTTGAAGCTATGAAATAATGTCTAACATGACAAGAAAAACAAAACAGAAGTATAACCTTACTTCAAAACTCTTTACTTCTTCTTCACCATCATCATCTTCTTCATCATGGCAGCTCTGACACCATGTAGAAAGAAAACATGTACTGATAAGTCGAGGGGGACTAAGCGTTCCTTCCCTTTACACATAATTTCTCTTGTTTTTCATTAATTTTGTTAAAACAGAAAAGATGCAAAGCATAACAAAAACGTTACCTTTGCCATAATGTCAGCATAAGCCATATACAGGAAATCCTCTTCCAATTTGCTGGTTAATAGAGAGAGGAAAGGGTAAATGAGGAAGATTAGAGCCACTATAGTAGAATGGGAGGACCAAAACATTTTTAAGTACCTTAAAAATATTTTAAAAGGATTTTTATACTCATAACTAATTACAAAAGTCTTTTTGGATAATGAGAACTTGATTCACTAATACAAACTGAAAAGTAGAGCCAGCTACACACACAGTGCTCAGAAATTCATAAGCACCTTCCAATTAAGAAAACATAGTTAATTTTTGAATAAAATCTAGAATATATATATTTCACATTCAAAATATAACTGTCAACAAGGAACACAGACAGAAGAGAGAGGTGTAGTAAATCCTGAAAACAGCATCCATAACTGAAAATGTGTATAGAGGCATATCTTTGTCTCTACAAAACTCTTTACATCTAATTATCAATCATGTTAAAATCTTTACATACCACAGGCTAGAGAGGTTTGAGTGTAACTCAAACTTACCATATGTACATACGCACATGTTTTGGCCTAGCCTAATGCAATCTCACTTGAACAGACATGTTTAACTTCAAATAGAGGAGTAATCTGAACATCTGCATACACTCTGCAGTCTCTCACACCATCCCTACCATTTTTCAGTCAAGGCTGTTCGACTAAATAGCAGAATAAGTTGATGTAAAGGATCAACTCTTTTAAGGCTTTCATCTTCTTCCGGTGGTTCCTCCCCAGGTTTCTTTAGGGAAAAAAAGATTTTAAAAGTATATTCAATTATCTATAGTGAAAAAAGTTTTACTCTGTGCAATCTGTTAAACATTGAATACTCACATATGTAATTTTGATTTGGACAATCACGAAGAAACAAGTCCCAAGTAAAGTATGAAAAGCCTGAATCCTGATTATGTTTATGACCACGAAGTCTTACAAAGATGACACCTTTTGCAAAGCTTTGGATTTCCTCTCCTCATGAAAATTAACACTCTTTCCTAGATTCTGAAAATAACTTCAATCTTTTACTGCTGTTATCCAGAAGAAGTGGTAACCAGATGCCATCATTTGCTATTATATTGTCTGTTACTCTCTATGTTAAGAAGTTTCATCAGCTAAAAATTAGCATCCTCTGTTCCAAGTCTTACGCCAAGTATAATGTTTGCTGAGGAATTCCGAGAGGCTTTGAGGGAGAAGAAATCCAAACTTGAAGCTCACCAATAGTTTTAGACAGAAACAGTATCTGCCAACAATAGTAATGTTGGCAGGATGTAGCATTTTAGAAGATGAAAAATCATCTATGTATAAAAATATTATATAGCATTTGATAACATATATGCACACAAATAGTTCTTCTCATGTTGTTATTTTGCTTTCAGTTTTAGACAGCTCTAGTTAGCTGACTCTAAAAGAAAACGTAGTCCTAAATACTATAATGGCAAGCACCAAAGCAATGTTTTGAAAAGAAACAACACAAACAAAAAAAACTACACAAAATCTATCCTCTGACTTCTTGTCTTTTGCCAAAAGACACTTCAGAAAGTAAGTTTTGCCTATCAAGTTATTAACAAAATTGCTTTCTCCATACTTGTTTTTCTACAAAGCATCTGGTAGCTCAAAGAATATTGGTTGCATAAATTATGCCCACTCTTCCTCTTTGTTTTCACCCAGCAGTATACACTAAAATACAGATAAAAAGAATTCCATGCATTGATAAGACTGAACAAGTAAGAAATTATTATAATGTCAAATGTTATCTGTTAGCAATAAGGAAGTGTTGGCCACATGACCAATACAAAGAAAATGGTTTTTGTTGCCTATTAAGAAAAAAATTGTGTGTGCTAGTGTCAAATACATTCCTGTGGGAACACTTCTAGATCTCTATGAGTACCACACTTCATATGTGCCTGTGAAGTCCACCTTTTCCACACAACTGTACCAAACAAGACTGGTTGCAGCTGACAATTTACTTCAGTTGACTTACATGCACGATTGCTTCACATGCTACTCGATGATGGTCATACAAGGTTCATTTCACATTCTTCAATATGTGACAATATTTTCAGTATCAATAACAAGATGTGAAGAAAGCAAATTATAAGTCTAGTTATATCTCACCTCTCACTAACATTATGGAGTTCTTCCCTTGTTCTTTATTTCAATCTCATTTAGGAAGCTGACCTTTCTCTTTTTAATTAAATGGCAGCATTCTATACTTGGTAATGTTATCACCCAGAATACCTCTCTAACGTTATCAAAATTGATGAAGAGAAAAGGGCAGAAGTTGTGTTAGTGTTTAATACAAGTTTAATACAAGATTTTTTGTAGATTTAATACAAATTAAATAGAGAATCAAATTCACCAATGACTGAGTTAAGTAGAAGTCATTGTTAAGCATAGCATGAAGATTAGAACCAAATCATTTTCTGACATTTCTAGGAAATAAGTATTCTTAATTTTCAGTGTTTTGAGACATTTGCCCTATAGTTACGTAAGCGTAAAATACAAAAGCTTTAAAAACAAATAAAACAAATAAGTTGGGTAAGTTTTATTTGACATTTCTAAATGTTGAATATTTAAAAGATTTAATTTTTATATAAACTAATAGTTAAATACCCATTAAACATATTATTCTTATAAATTATTATGTCCAGTAAGGCCTACTAACAAAACTAATCAATAATTTTAGCATATAAGCTTAAGTGTTCACATAACCTATTTAATTAAAGCAGAAGCATTTTAACGATTAATAAAGACAGCGCTGAATATCCTATGATTTTAATATCAAACATTAAAACCTAGTTCTCTCAGAGACTTGATCTGTTGAATCAGAACTAAGAATCAGCAGAATTAAGCTCCTTATATTGAGGGCTTGTGTATACTTTTTTTCTTATGGTATACAGAGGTGCAGGAGCTAATGCCATTTTTGTAAAATAGAGTTAAGGACAGAAGAATCAGAGAACAAAACTGCTAGTCCAGTTCTCTGCTTTAGGGGATGCAAATGCTCATCTCCCACATCCCAGAAAAAGCCCTTACCACAGGTCTACAAATTGTTTGGATTTTGCAAAGTCAGGTAGGAGGTAGTTTTAACTTTAAACTATTTTTTACTTAAACTATATTTTTTTTTTTTTTTACTTTAAACTACTTTTACTTAGCAGAAAAGAGAGTTCAGGATTCTCGGCATTGAGAAAGAATGTGCCACAGCATACAACATTGTAGTTTACTGACTGCAGACAGTTAAAGAACAGGAAGTCTTGGCTATAGCTTCGGGGCCCTGGATTGTGCCTGTTTTCTCCCTAATATACAAACAGTTCAGAAACTTCAGACAATCCTTCAAGCATACATTAGAGAACCCAAGGCTCCTCCTTTCTGCCCTTCCTGATGAGTTCTGCACCCACAGGCTGGGCTGTGATTCCATCTTAACAGTTCAATAAATCTTTAATTCCTTGCTACACCAGGGTATAGTTTCTTTAAGAGGGACAGAGAACCTTCCCCAGCATCAAAAGCACATTTTTCATGAAGTCCACACAACAGTCTGGGTCAGCTCCACAGAGCTGAACAGTTAAACCTCAAACTCTCACCCTCCAGGAGAGTGCTCTAAAGCAGCAAGAATGTGATAGAAATTTATTTAAAAGACAGATAGAGTTTTGTTTGTTCTTTTGAATGAAAGGTGTAATATATCTCTCTTTAAGAGAACACTGGAGACACACTTATATGTATGCTTGAAGAATTACAAGGGACTACCTGTAGTCCTTTACTAAAAGATGATATAACAGACAATCCAGTCTGTTTCTGTCTTCTCTAAGACAATTTTTCACGTAAGCTACCTACTCGCAAGGAGTTCTTCATAAACATGGCAAAGATATGGTTTCAAGGAGAAGGTAAGGAGACAACCCTTTACATTAGAATGTAACCAAATGACCATGCTGGCTTATTTCTTCACACATACATACCTGCACATACACACACATGCGAAGAGCTATGTTGTTCCACGTTCCATATCTACACACACATGCCCTCAACTGCTGAAACAATTATTTTTGGCACTAAGTCTGCATTATTTCAAACATTTGCAGTGTGTTGGGACACAAGAATATATCCGTTTAAAAGGTTGTACACAAAGCAAGCGTTTGCAGAAGTCTCTTGCTTTTTCACAGTGTTTGATCATACAATAAGGATGCCACAAGAAACGAATTCTGCATGAGTGCAGGGAAAAATGAATTTCCATAGTCTGCTTGTGTTGAGCTTATTGCTGTTCATCTTCCTTTCACTATTTTGACCCTTATTTTCAAAATTCTGCAGGACACTGGTAGCTGGTTTTAAGCATAAGCTTTAAACAGCAAAAGCAAATTATTGGATTTTTTCTAATAGCAATTTTCCAGTTAGCTTCTTCTCTCTACTGCAGAGAGTAGGCATTCCTTGCAATAAAAATCAAAAATATTGATCTCAGACTGTGTTCTGTTGGACTTACTAGGGACTGAATCATGTCCTAGGTCTAGTTCTTGCCCAATCCCTGAAAGAACTACCTTTCTTAGAGACAATTGTAAGGGGTGAGGACACAAGGTTTTACTGAAAACGATCCCGGGGATCTACCAGGCTAAAGACATGGCTCTAACATTTTACTGCTGGGAAAAATCCTCACCCCTCTGACAAGAGGATTCTCCTGTGAAGAAGCAGCAGATTCTGCTTCTGAGGGGCTGATTAAGACTAGAACTCTAATAATTTCATATTCTAACCTTTTGACTTAAATGGCTTTCATTTGGGTTATGAAGTCTTGAAATACATAAAGGTTAACTGCAAAGAAAGAAGGGAATAGGCCATTTCCCTTCTCCAAAGGGCAGCAGAATGACAGTAGCTGGCACGTAATTTAGATAAAAGTTTAAAAAGCTTCATAAAAGGTTACTGAAGCCGTGAAGCAGACTGCCTGAGGGGATTCTGGAGTTGCCCTCGCTTGTAATTTTTAACACCTGTCAGAGTGACTTGGTTATAGCTCACCCCTTTGAGTAGAGGTAGCTTAGATCACATCTTATGTATCTCACAGACTTGTAACTACTATTATACGAGATGAATGCTAATCCATAATACGTTCCCACGACCCTTTGCACCCAGACATACTGCTAAGTCTTCTATCAGTTTGTCTTCAAAATAGTGTTCTTCTGTTTCGATCCAAGATTTATCATAGCCTTGAAGAAAGAGATTGACAGCTCGGTGCCTAAAAAAGGACATTTAAAACAAAAGCTGTAAACTTTTAAAGAGAAGATCTAGTCAATATTAATTTCCTCTAGCTTGAAGAACTGTCCAGTCATCACAAATACCATTTAAAAGGAAAGCAAAATGTCTATAATAAAAACTGCAAAAAGCATCTATTTTAAAAATTAAATTTACATTAAAATGCTCTATTCAAAACTGTTGCATCAACTTGTAAAACTGATATTAAAATGTAATAATAATGATTTTAGGAATGGATACTAAATAGAACTTCAAAGAAATTGAAACAAGTAAGAAATAAAATCTATTACTTTGTCACATTAATGACTTTTATTTTTAATATAAAATATTTTCATATTATTTTATTTTGAATATTACAATAACCGCAATAGATAACTTTGGATTGTGCTCAAATAATTGCATTTTTTTAATGTTCAGGATTAGACTTGCATATCTAAAATAATAAACCATTTTTCTTCCAAACTCCATGAAATTAAAATGGATGATGAGGCTAGGGGAATGAGGGCAAGCCAATAATAATGTTTACTGGTTTGTTTTTTTTTTCTTGAAGATTCAATACAAAATGGACTGTGCGACAACCAATTATCTACAAAGAATTTTATCAATCTTATTTTTTTAAAAAAAACCTGCCAGTCTCATACACTGAAAAGGAAGAAATAGAATTAAAATATACAAGAATGCTAGTTATGTGCAGGTGACCTACTTGTTAAAGTAAGAACAGCTGCAGATGGAAATGTCTTTGTTCTATTTTCAACTGTCACAGCAGCCTCATTTCAAGCTAGTATGATTCTCATACCCTTGTGCTTCCTGGGACAGCCTTTAAGATTCATTCTACTAATTACAGTAATAGTAATAATATGCATACTTTGGGGAAAAACTGAGAACATTATTATGTTGAAAAGTTCAGATACAAGTATTCTGGAAATTATTTTTAGCAATTGCATGAAAAAAACAGATGTGTCTACTTTGTCTGAACATTCATTCCTTTCAGAATCTCAGGATTCTGAAACTTGTTTGACTACAGATCCCATTCTCTATTGAAGAAGAAAGAGGAGGAAAAGGAGCCACAGGAAAGGATGTGCACATATTTCTTGTCTAATAGAATGCTCTTCCCAAAAGTTCACAATAAATAGTGAAGTTTTCAGATAAATAGTATCAGTTTATTTCCTGCATATAGAACATTTAGCATCTAATAATGAAGGTAACTCCACATTTCCAGAGCTATACCATGGCTTAGGAGGAAATTTATCTCTCAAGATGATATTACAGTGACACCAATCTCTCTGTTTCTGCATTTATCTCCTATGAAAGGTGTCTGCTTTTCAGAAAAGAAAACATATCAGGAGGAACAGGTGAAATAACAGCAAGAGGAGAGAACCAGAAATTTAAAACTATACTTTTTGTTATTCTTTTCAGGAGATATATTAGAAGAAAGTAATCTGATCTATTATGAGAAAGTAATGTACAAAGTACATTACCATGCAGTTTATCAATTACTGGTCTTCCTTTTAATCTCATCAAATAGCATTGTATGAATATAAATGCATTTGTGAAAGATAGAACAAATATAACTCTTACCTTGGCAGATTATACAATGGTGCCATTCTAAAGCAGGCAACTACTGCTCTTTTCCTCTGTTTAGACAGCAGCTTATGCCACACTGCTTTTTTTGACCGCTGGGGATGCTCAACCTGTTACATAAAATACACATGGAAAAATAAACAAAGTGGCAATGTCTCTACTGTGTGGATGTAGTAATAATAATAAAAATGTGAGATAATAGATAAATCAAGTGGAAAGATAACAGAAGAATAAGAGAGAGGAAAAAGTGTTCTAGACAGTGTTCAAGTGATCAGTCAAATTGTAGATTGGAATTTAGAAAACAAACTTACAAGCAAAAATCTCCCTTTCCTTGTATGATGTAGATATTATCCTTTTTTACTTCATCCTACTTCTTACATCTTTTAGATAGAACATTATCATCATTGAGTCCAACTCTCAGGAAACCTTAACTTGTAATACAAAGAATCTTCACTCTTATATATAACTCTACAGAGGTACAGGTATATTGTACACCTTCACATTGTCTCAGACAATACTTTTAAAGGAATTGTCTTAAATACAATCGATCTTTTATTTGTAATATTTACTATGACCAGCTACAATGGAAAGGAATTAACTTCAAAAATGAGACAGAGGCACAAAGACTTAGTTAGGACTAAATCACTTCTTTGAATCTGCATAGCTAGAATGAACATAAGATATTCCAAAACAGTTCAGCTACATTTCACAATATTACAGCTCTGTCTTCAGATCTATTCTCTTTCTGCATCCTGGCTCTACAGCAGTATGAGATGAAATTGAGTGTGCTTCATCCTCATCTTCTGCTCTTTCAGTTTCTTTTTTTCCACCTTCCATCCTTGTTTCCAGAAGAAAATTACTACTGCGGTTCAGAAAAGCAACTGCATGCAACAGGATATAGCTTGACTGCATAACTGGGAACTATGATTGCAGGCTGTGCTACAGATGACTCCTTTCCCACAGACGATTCACAGTTCTTGTGATTTACTTCACACCTGCTCCGTAAAGACTATATAATTTGATTTAACTTACACAACACTTCTAGAGTTAATGGGATGAATGTCTTTTGTGTGTAGTTGTTTGGTTGTTTGTGGGGGTTTTGTTTGTTTCTTTTACGAACAACTGTGTTAGTGGAATAGTAGCTCCTCTTTCTCTCAGCATCATCAAAGGAGTCAATGAAGTTGAGAATCTCTACTCTGAAAGACTTAGTGATTCTCCCTTGTAATAAAATAAAGCATTTTATTTAAAATATGTAGTGATGACGATATTTATGTAGACTCAACATTCAATCCAAACATAGTTATCCAAAAAGACTTTTCCAGTTTAGTGAAATATGAAAAATTATTCAGTTAAATGATAAACATTTAATTAAACAGACTAAAATACTGCCAAGCATTTGGTGAAATGGATTATTACACTTGTAAGATTAAATGGTGACATTCTAAAACAAGTTCCTTCCAAAACACAAAGTACAAATCAAAAACATTTATTAAGAGAAAGGATAGAAAAGTGTTCACTGCAAACATATTTGTGACAAACAGTCACAAAACAAAGTCAGCACTAATAATTTAGAAGTCAGACAGACCCAAATGTGACAGTTAGGTAATTAGTAACATCTTCACAAATAACTATAAAACTCTCTATACTTTCCCAAAAGAAATAGCCTCGGCCTACACAAGCAGATCTCTGTAAATAATAAAAACAAAGAAGTTAGCTGTGCATGGAAAGAAAATACAAAGAATGAACTGATCTTTGCCAGTGCAACACGGAAAGCATTCAGAGTATGTATATATGGAGAAGAGTACTCTTTATAGCAGAGCAAGACTACTATAAAAACAGACCCAGTGCTCATATATTCATTATTTTTAAAGACATCGAATTACCTGTTTCAGTAACAAAAGCACCTGAGCACTTGTTTACAGAAGATAAAGTAAAGCTGTGGGGCCAGATCTCTAAATAGGTGCAAAGTACCCAGAATAAAAGCAGCCAGCATCTACTTCACTACTAGTCATTAAGTCTAATCAAAGGGATTTATTTAAAATGTCAATGGGGGAATCGACATGGGAATCCATCCTGTTCTGTACTACTGCTGGATTCTATACACTGTGAGATTGATCCTATGACAGAACATGGAAAACACACAGATCATACCTTGGGTTTCACTCCCTAGGAACAATTTCTCCAAACTACACAAGCTTAACCAATTTATATACATGCTGGTATAGCTAAAATGCCAAAAATCAAGAGACTGTATATGCTGTTTGAACTCAAATACAAGAGTCTAATGCTGAATTATGAAACTCTGTACATTCCTTTCAGCTCAGTTAACTTTGATAAAATGAGGATAAGACAAAACCTTTTACCTGCCACGTCTTTAGCTTTCCTCTACGCTTCCTTCTTCCTCAGAGCCACCCTATATCCTTTCAAATCAACACCTGTTCTCCTGTCTATCTCTCTACTAGGCTAACTGTGATTGTCATGGATTTACTTCCACATTCTATCACTTTTTTGCTTGCTCCATACATATTCAAACAGATAAAATTTAGCGACTCCTCTTCATCCTCTTCTATCAAACTGTGTAAGGCTGCTGAACTTGAAGTCAGTTAATATTAAGGCAGGCAAACTACATGAAGAAGAGTTATGTGATGCAACAGCCAGGACACAGGTATTCACATCAACACCCTGAACATTCCAAGATCTCTTTTATCAATTGAGTGCTGCATGTGTACATACAGGCACTTTCACATACCTCTCAGATTCCTAAGTGACTGAATCAGTGCCCTCATCACAATATGGAAACTTCCTGACATGGGGTCTGAAAACCTGTGCCAATCTTTTGAATGAAACCAATCAATCTAATGAGAGAGCAAGACAGTCTTGAATTCTCAAATGTTCTTTGAAAAGGAAAAAACCATAAACTCTGAGCAAATTTTATACACAGTCAGTTTATAGTCTATGGTGTAACCAGCAGCATTCATCTCTGCCACTAGGAATACCCTTCAAGTTAATGTGCTGTTTCTTCAGTACATTTTAAAAAGAAAGCCTAGAAAACAGAACAAATCTGAAGAGCACAATTCAGTAAGTAAAAAGGGAAAACTAAATTTATCAAGTAGTCTTTGATTTGTAAAATGTATCAAAACAGAGGATTTTTTAATTTGAAAATTTAAAGAATTAAAAACTGAAAAATCAGTAATAGATCTTGTCCTGAGGGGAGGAAAAGATCAAAATCAACCAACCAACACCTAACTTCCAACATTTATTCTTGGTTGGCCTATTTCTGGGGACAAGTTTAATCACAGAGACAAAAGACAAAATTCTACCAGTGCTAGTGGGGAGAAGGACACAAAATAAATTACAGAATTTTTTTAATGAAAGTTACTGTAGTGCAGGTCACATGGGAAGCTCATATATTTATGTAAAAAATATTAGATAAAATAATACAGTTTCATGCCAGATTCTTAGAAAAGTTAAAGATTCTGCCAGAACTTTCTCAGAAAAATCATTTCTCCACTCCACTTCTACTATTTTTTGAATAGAGGAAGTTATGTTTGAGGTACCCAAGTTAACCCTGATCCGTATTCATCGTTGCACCAGCATCAATGAGTCTGAGTTCACATATGCAAGCAGTTTTCTGGACCACCAAAGAGTAATCTTGCTAAAACTTTCAGATTATCAAGAATTTTCTGAATTTCAATGCTAGTTTTATTTTCCAAATGCGTATACTCTTGTCCACATTCACACAAACTTCCATACAGATTTTGTCAAGTGGACATAGTAAATAGCTTTCTAAAGCTATCACTAGAGAAGCTGTGTATCAAATGATCTGACTGTTCTATTCCATACAAGTACAATATGCAGCTTCTAACCAGATATTTTGTAGGCAGCTTTAAGTTTCTTGATACTTGAATAATTCAAGAAGCTCAACTGAGGAGAAATACCTTGAAAAAAGGCAATTTCACAGAATCATAGAACAGTTTGGGCTGGAAGTGACCTTAAAGATCATCTAGTTCCAACCCCCCTGCCACAGACAGGGACACCTTCCACTAGATCAGGTTGCTCAAAGCTTCATTCAACTTGGCCTTGAACACTTCCAGGGATGGGGCATCTACAACTCCTCTGGGCAACCTGTTCCAGTGTTTTACCACCCTCATTGTAAAAAATTTCTTCCTTATGTCTAATCAAAATCTACCCTCTTTCAGTTTAAAGTCATTACTCTTCGTTCTACCACTACATGACCTTGTAAAAAGTCCCTCTCCAGCTTTCTTGCAGGCCCCTTTAGGTACTGGAAGACTGCTAAAAGACCTCCCCGGAGCCTTCTCTTCTCCAGGCTGAACAACTCTAACTCTTTCAGCGTATTTTTTCAATAACTAAGTTGGTTTTTAATCACATGTCATGGTCCATGGACAATTCAGTGATTATCTCCTGCTAGCTGAAATGCACCAGAATGAAGCTAAAACACAGGTATCACTTTCTTAGTCTTTTTCCAAACAAATGACTGTTGCAGGTGCTGCAAACACACTGTGTGATTGATATGACCATGATATTGGATTACAGAACACAAGGCAAACAAACGGTAGTCATCAGAAGAAAGTAAAAAGAATATAACACTAAATACAGCAGGTGAAAGTACAAATGAAAGCTGAGTACTTTTGTTTAGGTTAAGAATTAATGGAATCGGGAAAACGGGTCTAACCTGTTCCAGGTGAAACAGTACATTAGCTATGTCAAGGACCCTTTCCACAGTCTTCTCTGGGTCTGAGGAATCTTCAGTCCTGTTTGGTAAATCTTTGTAAAGTGCCATCTGCCACCTAATGGCGGGATCCTCAAGCTGCAGGAGAAAGATTTTGCATGTCACCAAGGTAAAATGTTCCAAAAGTAGGGTCAACCAGTTTAATTAGTACAAAAACTGCTTCAAAGGACAACAGAAGCACTTTGTATGGGTAACCCACATCTTTATATGGCTAACCCATACAGTGTCGTCTACACTGACTGGGAGAACAAAACTAAAGACTGGTTTGTGCAATGTTTCTTGAGACCTTCCAGAGGACTACAAGTCTAATAATCGTACAAAGAGCAAATGGTCATGGGCCAACAAATAGCACTGGCACCAGCAATGAATATATTACTTGACGAAAATTAATGAATATGAGGTAGACAGACATAACTTTGTACACTCACTTTCCAGTTGTTACACTAAACAATAATGAAATTGGTGCTCTACTAGTTGGGATTACTTAGTTTTCAGCCATGGAAAATAGTAATTTTAGTCTTATTTATGTCTAATTTTTTTCAATTTACTTTTTTCAGTTGTTAGAAAAATCTTAATTTTACTAATTACTAGCTGAAAAATGAAAAATTAATTTATGAAAAATGAATTCAAGATGCATTTGCTTATTAGCCTGCAAATTATCAAGAACTGTATGAAGTAAAATGTTTTTTCTTATTTTTCTCTTTAAATTTCATTTTTTCCATCTCAGTGATCTGTGATTCTCTGTTTTACCATTAGCAATCTCTGTTTTGATTTGTTTCCTCAGCGCTTCTGCTAATGAACACTGATGCAACACACTTTGCAACCATTTTTTGTGCCAATTGCACTGAAGACAAATGCAATGCGTAACCCATTTTACTGAGAGCAGTGGCCAGTGATCATTCCTGACAGCAATTTAGGTTTAAGTCACACTGGCCTGGATTCCTAGAGCATTTAGGAGCCTAAACCCTAAAGATTCAAATAGGGCTTAAACTCAACACTTGCTTTTCTAAAACATTTTTGTGGATCCAGATTTCAATTTGTGTCTAAGATGAGACAATAATGCTAATTCACCTCCACAAAATATCTTATGATACATAATTTACTGAAGTTCCAGAAATTATTATAAACTTACACAGAGTCGCTCAACGATAGCTTATTACAACCTAGAAAGCCACAATTGGCAGGCATTTCTTCTACCTTTTGTCTTTTCCGTTCCTTAACATTTCTCACAACCGCAGTCTTTGTGTGAGCATAAAAAGACTGCATGAATTAAATAAACTGCTTATGCATTAAAGCATAAAGCAGAGCTTTTCAAACCTAGTAAAGCTCTATGTACCTAGCTATAAAATAAAGCTAGCTACCATAGCCATTTAGTTTTTTGTTAGCTATGTATTATGTGGTTCCCTTTCAGAATGTCATCTTCCACTGGGAATTCATTTTACAATTAGGAAAATCCAAAGTCACTGCTGAAAAGTTGTAACTTGTAATTTTCCGGTTGTAACTGGAAAATCCATCAATGGTACTTTGGATTAGCTAAGATTACTTCCTTTTAAATTACAAGGCACCGTGACATTTCATCAACATAAATTTAAAAGCACTTTTATTCTTCTGTGTTATAAGCAGAGGAGGTGACATGTTGCTGAACAATAGCAAAGGAAGTTTCTGAAGACAAAGCACAGATCAAGGTATTAAGAAGTATCATTACTCCAAGTCAACAAAGCAGTAATAGACAGAAATTGCTTAGTATGCAGAATGTAACCCTAAAGGAACAAAATCGAAACTGAAGTATTTATAACAGGAGGACAAGTCCTAAGAAGCAGCATGAAATGCCAGGCAAGACTTACAACTGCGTGGCTCACAAATTTGCAACAGACACATACTGAAAGCATCAAAATAGAAATAACTATCTTCATAATTAAGAAAATATCACTGAAGTTCACACACAAGATCACAACACATTTAAGGTTTCTATGTTCATGGCATGTATATTGCTTAAGTACTGTTGCTCATGAAGATCTTTATAAATGCTCTTTTCTTCCTAGTACTTTGCCTGTGTGATTTCTTCTGCTTCTCAGTATATAACAATATTTGCTATGTATGGGTAAGCATTTCAAGCTTTTTTTAGGATTTAAATATTTTGTTTTCAGTGGCAAACTTTTCCATGTGCAATCCCTATAATTTAAAGCTACTGGACTTTTATTTGTAATAATTTATGAAAAACGCTAATAGTTAGCTTTGCAAAATGATGTATCCTCTAGTAAGGTCCCAGAAACCCTAATCTCCATATAATCTTGATTGATATTGGAGTGATATACAGAAAACATAAAATGGAAGAAAATTAATCTTCAGCTATTATTCAGGAAGAACTATTCCATTACCAAGTCATTTTTAAAAAAAACAAAAAAAAATTATTGCCATGCACTGAATTGCAGTGGAATCTAGACTTTTGGAAGATTCTTAACACTCTTTCAGAAAAAAAAGCTAGATTTCCAACTGATATGTTTATTCTCTTGTAATCATTTGATGAGCACAGGAAATACTAGTTTTCTCCTTGAGATGAATAAAACCTGGGGTGGGGGGAGGAGGTAAAGGACAATCCTAAACAAAGCACCATCAATAGGTCTGATTCCATCTTCCTTCAATAGAGAAGAAATGGACATAATTTTGTTACACTGCTGTATTATGGCAGCTTCTTTGCCATTATTTGAAGCATAGATAAGACAGTTCAACTACAGTGGTCCATTTCAGGATTTTTTCCCTATGGTTATTCATCTGGCACTAATTGGAATTTGATAACAAAAATACATGCTTTTCCCAAAATACTTTCTTTTCCCCAGGCTGAAAGACAGGAACAAAATTGAGGAAAGTGAAGATTTTTCACTTCACAGAGTATGCCGAAGTGGCAGCTTCCTTTCCCTTTACACTTCAAACTGATAAAAAGCAACTGAACATTTTGCAGGTGCTATCCCGAATAATAGATGGTAGAGTTTAAACAGTGATAGACCTTGCTTTCATCTCCAATTTCATTTATAATGGTGGAAATAGGCAAGGATTTGAAGGACCACATGTTATTGTATATAATGCATATATAGACACATTAAAAAACTAACATTTAACCATTGATGTGATCAAGTTAATTAACAGAAGAGAAAAAGAGACTACAAGTTATCCTAATGAACCAAGGCAGGTTGTCATTATGTGGCACCAACAAATTAATTCAAAGGAAGAAAAATCATACTTAAAAACTGCATATAGATTACCTTGCCCTGGAGATGAAGATTACTGCGGATGATATCTCGTACTTCATCATCAGTATCTTTCTGTCAATAAATTACAAATCATATAAATTAGGAATAGAAGGTAATTAAGAAAAGATATTGTTCATATAAAAGTCAACCTTGGGCTTACCTCAAATGATGAATAAAACTGACAATGTGGCAGATTGAAGAAAATCTCAGTGGCAATATGTCTTTTTATGTCAGGCCAGAGTTAGTCATATCCAAATTCACAGGAACAAGTTCTGGATGGCATTACTCATATTTGTGCGTAGTAACAGACTAAATGCAAGTCTGAGTTAAATTTACTGGTATATACATACATACATAATTTAACCAAAGCTTGACGAAATGAGACCGATATCATGAACACAGCCTTCTCTCATTTGATTTCTGTTTCTTTTAGAGATCTTTCGTCCTTCATAAACATTCAGTTCAGCTATTCAAATGTCATATAACCTACTAGAGTGTATAAAGTATCCTAGTTTGAGAAAGGAGTATATTCCAAATCACAATCACATTATTGCACTGCGAGTCTACTCCTAGAAGAATCACTTTAAAAACAGTCTATACCTACAGAAATTCTTGCATTCACATGAGAGCGATCAAAAGGAATCAATTATGGTATTTGGCACAGAAGTTAGGAAACATCCAGTTCTTCTATGCATTTCCAAATTCAAGCTTCATAAAATATAATAAACACAGTTTAGCATTAAAAATTAAGAGAGAAATAACTGTTTTAATTTAAGAACGTCATTTCTATTCATATAATGATCATTTAGAAAATACGTATGTCCAAACTGAAATGTTTAATGCCCTGAAAATGAGAACGATATGTAGATTACTATCTACCATAGTGTCCCATTGTGGCTTTATTTAACAGAATTATAGTCTTGGTTATTTTTGTCACTCTGTAACAACGAGCATGGCAGAAAATATTCAAAGAATTTCATTAGTAAAATATTTCTACCGTTTAGAAGTTCAGAAAGAGCACCTACCATACTGAATCGATTTTTCGCCAGTGCAATTAGCTCTTGGTCTCCAGGAGCACAAATGTTTAGGCCAATGGGAAGCAATCTCTTCAGTGCTGCCACAATGAGAGAGGTCTGCATAGAGTACCGGTCACCTTTTCTCTTCATCTTCTTCCTCTCTTGATCAGAAACCGCTGCCTGCAGCATAAAACAAAGATGAAAAAAAATCCAATATTAAATAAACAAATTGTACTAGCAACTTTGTACTTGTCTCTGGTTTGACAGTTTCCTTACTATCTATACAGCTGCAACTCTATCCAAATTAATTGCCATTATATCATTGTCAGTATTTTGCATCAATATCTTGAACGTCCACTGTGTTTCTCAAAGGACTATGCCTTGATTCTCAATCCTATGTTTTCAACAGATATCACTACCAAAAAAAACCCCAAACTCTGGAGTCCTCCTGTCTCCTTCCTCTGTGCAAAGAGGAAAATACAAAAATCTTTACACTACCTTGGACATCTTAGATTTGGTGTCGCTGATAAGGAAAGACATGTTGTTGATTTCATTTTGTACCACAAAGTTCTGCTCTTCCCGTTTGAAATTCTGGAAATATATTGAAGAGACATATCAGAAAGTAGCACAATGATATATGAAGAATCTATCTAAGTAAATCTTAAATAAAAATATAAATTTACTAGACATTTGTAAAATCCACAAAAGATAAGACAAAGACAGAAAAAAATCATGGATGATGAATAATGGCCTTGAATTCCAGCTTTGTTTACATGAAATAGCTCATAGGGTTGTGTGTTTTGGGTTTTTTCCTACGTTAGAGAGAAAGAAATGTTTCTCTGGCTATGAAACAGCTATGATAAAAATCTCACTCTTTCTCTAATTCAAAATAAAAAATATTGTTTGGGTTTTCCCTTACTAGTAAATCATCCATCCCATTTTTTTCCCATTATAAATCCCACTATATTCAGATACATAAAAACCTTCAAAATAAAAGACTGGACTTAGGAATACACAAGTAATTTGATGATCCAGTATCTATCTACTGTGCAACTAGTTTCTTTGAAACTAGAAATGATGCTTATAATGAATCTTACAGTCAAATTCAGGCACAAGTACACAAATAATAAGGTATTTTGTTTCCCAGACTTGAGAGAATTGAAGTTACAGCAGGAAAGAAATTTAGTATAGACCACAGTCCATACAGAGATTCAATGCCTGAAAGTATTTAGTCTCTTTTGTTGTTTTTTTTTTTTTTTTTCTTATTTTTGTTCTAGTAGT
Source organism: Tauraco erythrolophus (assembly GCF_009769465.1). Taxonomy (NCBI): domain Eukaryota; kingdom Metazoa; phylum Chordata; class Aves; order Musophagiformes; family Musophagidae; genus Tauraco; species Tauraco erythrolophus. The sequence continues at coordinate 88,816,468 of NC_141466.1, read as the reverse complement.
CACATGAATCGTGCTTTATTTTTATTGAAGCACTATCAGTGATGGTGCCTGATAAGGTCTTAATGCAGACTGCTTGGTACTAGTGTATGAACCAGTGGAATCAGACCTGAGAACCAAGGGTAAACTTTGTAGAAGTGGAATTAAGAAGAAATGCTTAACTGGTAAAATTTATGAAATATTAAATAGTATAATCTAGGAAAAAAATATTCTATTCAGAGAATTACTTGTAAGATATATTTGCTACTTCCTTGCTCGTAGAACACTTAGTGACTTTCCTTCTTTCAATCCAGCTACACACCAAGGCTTAATAATTGAATTATATACCTTGAACTTTTATTAAAGAAATACAAATCTATACTGCAACACAAATTAAATGACTGTAAACAGAGCTGCACATTTCCTTCAGGAAACCCTTGTTCTACTAGTTGTGTTGAGGACCTTTCCACTTTATCCAATTTTTATCACAACTCTTCCAAGAAGCTCAAGTAGACAGACTGTACAATTTAGGAAAATGGACTTTAATGAGACAACTGCTACTAATTTAGTAGCTATACATCCTCATTATAAAAAAGTTTTCAGGGTGAAAATAACTGATTGGGGAAAAAAAGGGTAAGGACATAGTCCTCAACGAGCTTAATAAATATATAAACCCCCCACAAAAACACCACCACAAACAAACCAGAATTTATACAAAAAATATCTACTAATCAGTGCTATTATGATACAAAACACCCATCAACTCCCCTAGCTATTCAGGCATTTCAAAAGTGTTGGAAAACAAGTCATTAATACCTTCCCATCTGCATTTTCAACTCTGTCATTAAATGTGTCTTGCCAAACACAACTGCTAAACAACTGATCTGCCTACTAAGAAACCTAATTTAAACAAGTATTTAACAAGGAATTACTTACATGAGACTTTGACCAGTAAATGAAGACCTCAGCCACCATGCGGAACAATTCTTCCGCTTCAGGGTTGGGCTCTTTCAGCCATTTTGCCCTAAAATTTGGTAAAAAAGTTGGTATGTGGGTGATCCTCACTGGCTTTATTTTTTTATATCAGTTTTTCAACATTTTACAAGGATACAAGCCAAGAAAACCAAGCATGCATGCTTTTAATCTTTTCTGGTAGCAGTGACTTTTTGATGCCCTATTTCAAAACCCTTAAAATCCTTTTACATGAAACCTAGGTCTAATCCAACAGATTCGGATTGCTTTTTTTTTTTTCCAGTTTTCTTCTGAAAAAGACCCCAGCTCCTCCTAAAAGTCATTAAGCATCTGTTTGAGCATCTTCAAGATAGGCTGGCAGAGTAAATGCTACTTTAATTCAGTGCTAGGCATATCAGGATATAGGAGACGGTATCGATAAAGAGGAAGATTTTACAAGATTCATTGACCTATTCCTCTCCACATACCTGTTATAGTCCACAAATCTAATCAACAAAGGGTAGAAGGCATAGAGGTCCCGTGCCAAAGTGGTGAACTCATCTAGGATGAGCAGTTCAGCCTCCGACATGTCACCTCTGCCTTCTGCTCTTAGATGTTCTTCATCCGATACAACCACTGCTGCTTTTTTCTTTAGTTTATCCATCAGTGGCAGGAAATGTGTCTTTAAGAGCTGTGGCTTCGCTTTGCTTATGATGGGCTGGGAAAACACTATTTAAGGCAATGAATATTATAATATATACCTAGCCACAAAATATAAATAAAAACTTTCAAGTTTCTCCTCTTTCTTGGATCTTATTTCTAGGCTACAGAATAAAATCCTGCCCCCATTGAAATCAGCAGAAGTTTTGCCAAGAATTAAATGTGGTCAGGATTTCACAGTCATTTCACTTTGTCACTATAAGGGCAGAAATTACAACTTCACAGACTAAGCTTGCAAGATCATAAAACTTGAAATGCCTCTTTACTGGCATTCTGTGAATATATTGGTATTTGCCTGCATAATTTTATTGAGTAATGTAGGAGTTGCTTAATGGTATATATGGATGGATACACACAAAGCTAAATAGGGCACACACGTTTTCTCGGTCACCGGCTCCTCTTTTATACCTTCCTTTTTAGCTTTAGCGATGTAGAAGTGGAAAGCATGCTCCAGTTATCTGCACACCTACTGAAACAGCCTGCTTCTATTTCTTATACACATTAGGACACTGGAAGGCTTGTGTGTAGACAGAAACACGACTGCTTCAACCATCCATCAACCAGCCATTTCAGACTTGTTAGCACAAGCTTTTTGCAAATCTACCCATAAAAATGAATATGTAAATTAGCACTTCATCTGGGCCCATTAGCGCAAAACCATTTGTAAGATATCCATTAGACTACAAAAAATTTTAGGCAGTTACGGCTTATCCTCAGAATGTGTTACATTACTAACCTTCAAAAGACTAGGAATCCAGATTGCTACCATGAATGAAACCACTGCTACAAGAAGTACTGAAAAGTCATAAGAAAAACTAAGAAAAAATCTGAATTCACAACACTGAAGTGACTTTTCCTTACAGATTGTAACATTGAGACTGTTTTTTGAATAAATTTTAAGGCGTTATCACAATGAAGTTAATGTAAGGATTACTAAAATGACATATGCATTTCCACATTTCATCGTAACAGATATGTTAGATATACAGGTTCTAAACAATATTCTAAGGATCCAGCACTCCTACAGAATAGGAAGGAACAATGTAATGCCTGCAAATGAAAACTTGCTATATAATGAAAATGGGCTGAGTAACTATGTTATGTGCATATTCTGGAGAAAAAGAAATAGTCTAATGTACTCATATTACTTCTTGAGAGATTAAAACATTCTGTTTACACTGCTCTTTCTTTCGACTTAATATTTGTGGTTCATCAAGACCTGTATTGTTTAAAAACATAAAAATATGAGTGATGTTCTACTCCAGCTTTAACAGGGTAAATACAGTAATTCGGAGTGTGTGTGTGTGTGTGTATTTATATACATTCTGAATATACACACACATGCTTGTTTGTTTACCTATTTATTTTCACATCTTACCTGCCAATCTCTTCATCCAGGCTCCTTCATCAATACCAAGGTTGTTATAGATGATTTTCAATATGTTACCCAACAGAGTGTTCATGTGCTCTGACGTCAAGGCTGTGCAACACATTTCGGCCTTGTCAGGGTTGTTTTCTGGCCCATGCTCCCACCAGTGTGACATGTAACTACATAGCATGGGCAATATTACTTCCATGATGTGTGGCATTTGTGTGTAACGAATACCAGACTCTGCCAGTTCCACAATTTCTTCCATTAGCTTCACCAAGGAAGGAATATTTGGGCAAACCTCTTCTACACTAGTAGGCAAATTGAGAACTATTGAAAAAAATAAATCCAAAAATCAATTAACTAAGTCATAGAAGGAAAATAATTCTTTTCAATTGCTATTTCATATAACTTTTGTTTTCTATTTATTCTCTTCTGATCTAAGGGAAAAAAAAATCAAACACAACAGTAGAAAACAGGTACTTTCATACCATTGAACAATAATCTGTTTATATATAAGCTTCAATAATAAAACTTTCTATAATAAAAATAATTTCTATATGGAAGCTCTACAATGTAACTATTATGGAATGAATTCAGCAAAATCAGATGCAGTTTGCCATATTCAAAATAAAGCTTAAATTTTGAAGCTTGCAACATAAGCCTTGCAGTCGAGGAAACAAATTGATACAATGAAACATGTCTCCACAACACATTAGATGAGACCTGGAATGTTAATAGAAGAAAAAAAAAAAAATCATTGTCTGACATGATGAGTAGAGCAGATTCTGATAAACTGACTTCTGGAGGTGAATTTCTGACTTTAAATGTTTACTTTTCAAGTTATTTGAATTAGCAGTTTCTTCCTCTGAAAAGGCACTGCAGTTGCTTTTATCTTTCTAGGTAGTTTCTTTCATCTATAAATAAATACCTGTAAGCACAACTATTAGCTCTTGAATGTCTAACATCCCAATATACACAATGTGATATACAGATATCTATATATTGAAAATTTAGCCTGCAATTCGTGAATCTAAATGTTTGTGCCAACATAGCCTAAGGCTAGTCTTTTTCCAAAAACAGTCTCTTTTCCAATTTAGACCCAAATACATTTTACATAGTCATCACAGTCTCCTTAAAGCTTAATGCAATTTTGGAAAATAAATTCAGATTTCTATTAAAAATAAATGAAAATGCAGCTGATTGTCTGTCTACATGTATTAAAATAGCTAGAATATATATGATAAGTAAGCAGGACTTATGTTTTCAAGATAAGGTATTACAGCTCTCTGAAGAATAAATCTGGTATGATCCCTCTTTCAAAAATGAAGATGAAGTTATAAAATGGATGTCGTTATAAAATGGCATCTTATACACTTCCATCTATACATATCTGTGATACAATTCACACTCAGCATATATGCTGAGTTTGTAGAGTTCTACTATAACTTCTATTTATCATGAGAACACATAGTGCATATGACCTTATTGAACAACTACGTTTTAGCATAAGAAAGAGTTTCAGAATGGAACAGTAGTTATATGCAAAATAAACATACATAATTTTACTGGAAAGTATCTGTACTGACTTGTATTTCAAACAAAGAAAAAACAATTTTACGTAAGGCTCTGCAGTGTATTTACTTTCTAAGGATATGTTAAGTAATTAATACAGGCAAAGGTATTTTGCTTCAATTGTAAGTATGTATGTTTTAGGGATCCAATATTGCATATGAAAACTGAGGGCCTAAAGTTACTGATTAGAATACATAATTTTATCATCAAATATATAATATCTGACATGCCAAAAATGTGCAAAATCTCATCAATAAATTTATTCTGAAGTATATTTTGAGAATGGTATCTCAAAATAAAACCATCAGTGTCTTTAGAAATATAAAATAATTTGTTTTACCAGACTTAGGCCATTGATTTAGGAAAGAAATACAACCATGTGACTATAAGAAAATTCTTGCATACAAAATGCATGTAAAAATACATGTATTAAGGCAAGCAGCATTTATAATGAAATCATGTTTTCATAATCATCATGCACGTTTCTGGAAATACCTGCTCTGTCTCTTGCATTCTTGGTGTTGTAAATTGAGTAGATATTATGTTTGTTCAAATGAGTTTCCAAAAAAGCCACTGGAAAGGCACCTGAAAAAGCAGCCAAGCATTCTCCTAGTGCTGATCGTTGCCTGTGAATTAACAAACATCATTAAGTACACATCTTTGATGACTGACTACACCTCAGGGTAGTTGTACACCAGCCTTATTTTTATTCTAAGATGAGTTCATCTCAAAGAGATAAGTCACCACATTATTAGGACCTTCGACACAAGAACAGGTAATAGAAACTGAAGTCCAGCAGCCCTCTGCTAACATATGAATGAAATGTTAAGACATAAGATATCAACGGTGGCCTACTTAGCTGAGAGCAAATGAGGAACATGCAGGGAAAACCCAAAGTCATCATAACAATGCCTTTTGTTCTATTACTTTCCTCTCAGTTTTACTGACTTTATAATCTTTACTATTAAGAAAAAGCTACTGAATGGACCAAGAGACTAAATACAACTATCATTTTATTTGATGGATATAATTTCTTTTTTTCTAAGAAATAGTAATAATAAGACCTTGGTCTATCATGAAAGTCAAGTCCTTCAAACAGTGGAAAATTGCTTCTACAGATCAATAACTCTGAAAGTTTTGCACAAAAACATTGCTCTAATCTCTTCAAATGTATGACAACATTTATTTCATATTAAAATTCCTTAAGTGTGTCAAAATTCTAAACAGCCTGTCTCTAGGAAGGAGTAATCCCCTGTCACTTCACTTGGGTCCTTCAGGGGACATTTAAAACTATTCTTTCTGATTTCCAATTCAGTTGATCAGAGCATATTTTAGATATGTGAGAAATCCTTAACTGCTGAAGATGAGTCACACAGGTGATAGAAATCCACAAGTCCCATGAACACCAAACTAATCTTGTGATTCATCTTCAGTCTATATTTTATCTCATTTTAGGAACCTACATTCTTTCTAGATCTAACTCATTAAACTTCATTTTGTAAATTCTAACTTCATTACCACTATTATTTAGCCTGTTTGCTCCTTCTTCCTTTTTTTCCTTTTCATTAGGTCCTCATGAGAAAAACAAGAAGATATTCATCGCATACACCTACAAAGAGCATGCTATGTGCCTTTCACTTGTGATAATGGCTATAGAAAAACATATACAAAAAATATCACTTACAATGACATATTTCATCTTAACTACAAAGCTCACATCATTTAATTGTCAAATACCAAAACCAATTAATTTTATGTCCCTTATGCAATTAATGAGACCTGGTTTTCCACAGATATGTATTTTGTTACTTAGAAAAATTGGTCCCCACCTTTCTTCTTACTGTTTCCTATGATACTGCCACCAAGTAAGCAAGGGTATGTCACGGGGCTGGTCTGGAGTTATGCACAGGTTGATTTGCTGGACAGTGTACAGATATATGAACTTCCTAGATTACTGCTGCCAATATCTGAAATGTATGAGTTCTGTAGAGTGTTCCCTCAGAACAGTGCTAGTCACTATAGGACAAACATTCAGTTTTAAGAACTGAATTATCTAGGTAACTCTTCTTTTTTGGCCGAATATGGTTTACACAGACCCAATGTAACTTGGAGGGAGGTTAGCAGATACACAGATGCACAAAAAGGCAATTATAAAGCCTTATTTCCCCGGGTAACTGAGCTAGAAAAGAAGTAGTGTTGTATGAGCGACAAATCAAATTTAGGGTAATGAGTAAGAAATATACATCACAATTAAACAATATATAAGGAAGAATTACAACAATAGCTCAGCTGAATATATATGAAGAAATATATTTTGACGAACATATAGTGCAACATTTTAAGTGTATTATAATAAATGCAGCTGCATTCTGCTTAAACACATTTTTTCTCTCAAGATATCTTTCCAACAGAATCTCTTCCTAGATTCATTTCCACATGGTATATTCATGAAGCCAAATATAAACACAAATATTAAAAATAGAAGAACATTTTTTCTTCTTACCGCTCTACATAGATACTCTTGCTGGTTCCCAGAGCATATAAACTGGCCAATATTCTATAACAGGAGACCTGAACATCTTCCACTAAAGAGAAGAAGAAAACAGATTTTTCTTTGCAATACATTTCTGTAGAATTAAAACACATTTCTTTCACAATAACCGAATTAATAATATTAAGCTACCAAAGGTAATTCACAGAAATAACTCTCTAAATACAGAGTCTTCTGACCAGAGTGCTATAGTTTGAGTAAAAACTTCCATTTACTTCAATTACAATTTACCAGCTGAGACAGTAAACATATTTCACTAGCACTAACTTTCTAAAATTAACAGCATACCAAACTCTTTACAGATAACATCTAATTGCATAATATATGAATTTACTAATTTAATAGCTATAAAAAATATGTCAATGCATCTTTTCTAGTTTGTAGCACTTAATAAAGTTTCATGGCAAATCAAATTAAGTGCTGAAAGTAAAAAATAAATAATTAGAGAACAAATTGATTTGCAAATGTAACACCACTGTATAAAATACATTACAAAAGAAAGACAATCCTGCTAAACAGATATTTAATTCTTTCAATCACAGTTTATATTTTTAAAAATTTAGACACAGGTAACAGGTAATAGCATGTACTTAATTTACACTTCAGACTGACAAAGGATTAAAAAAATAATCCTTTAGTCCTTATGAATACTTCACCAAAGCCAGTTTTGAAATTATCTCACAAAAATGTGAGAATAATGCTTTTCCGATGTAAACTGCAGTAACAGTGTAACAACAACCTAAGTACCAACAAGAAGTACAACATTCTCATGTTTTCCATATATCTTTTTTTTTCTAGTCTTCCTCACAGTGCTAATATCTTCCCCCACTATGCAATGAAGCATTGAGAGTAAAACAGAACTAAAACTTAACAGGCTGGGAGGGCCTACACGATATTGCATCACAGCTACATAACCTGGCTCTTTACTGTACCATGATTTTAGTTTTGGATCATCTCGGAGTTGAGCATTTTTATGAAATATGAGTATAAGGTACACTGACCCACCTTTGCACATGATCACACCATGGAGAACTCTGTACACATAGTAATACTCTTAGGTACAAGCACCAGGTCAAGATGCTTGTCATCAGAGCCGTACAAATAAGACAATCTTATTCTTAACAAGATGTAAAGAGAAGTTGTGTGTAACAAATATTAGCCTTTCCAACTACGCTCTAGACAAAATAAGTAGGAACAATTTAAATTAATTACTCTTTTCAGTTTATGAATTCTAAATCAGGTGTTTGACATCAGTGTGATGTAGATCAATAATACCAACTTTAATAAAGTATCAAAGGCTTATTATTAAGTTCCAAAATATGGAATACCAGAGATCAAAAATTATACGAGGCATGAAAATGTTGATGCCTGAAAAAGTGGTTTATGATGAACAAGTGATGTATATGAACCCCACAGATAACTTTTTCTGGATACTGTCACAGACTCCTGAATTTTACAGGAATAATTTAATGAGAAAAGTAGATGTTTACATGTCATCACATTCAAATCCATCAATACAACTACAAATTTTCAAAACCAGTTCTCTTAATACTATTTTAAATAATACTTTTCCAGATTCTAAAAAGAGAAAAAATATAATTTGATATTCTTTTTTTCTAGGTCCTTCCTTCACTCAGTTATTTCCATAACTAAGTCAGCTATACAGACCAGAATTGTCTCCTTTAGTGCAGTCTGGACAGCAGAATTCCTGTAGAGCTCCTAAAATATATAAAGTTTTGTGTTGCAGACTGCAAAATTTTGTCTTGCAGGGACTCGGTTTTGGAAAATAAAGGATACTGAATTTGCCATAATCAGAATCTCTACAGAAATCTCATACACAAAGTCTCATACGCATTCCCTTCTCCAGTGTCTGAATTCTTCAGGAGTTCCTTCCACTTTTCCTTAGGATCTAAGATGCACTCACTCAAATCTCCTGCTAACTGAAACTGAGTCAAGGTGCATGTAGGATGGAATAACACCATTTCTCACAGTATAACCTCATTTATACACAGAGCAAAGACAAATTAATTTATATAAGGCAACTTCTCAGACAAGAAAGTCATAGTATATCTACGGTAAATTTATAAACCAAATCAAGCCTTCTGACTCTCTAATCATAACCACACGTGCCTTAACATTTACACAAAACGCACTAAAACCTGCAGACTCTTCTAGGTTGATTGCAGCAAATGTTTGATTAAATCAATGACAATTCTGTCAAAATGACACAAGATTTGTCCATCTCTAATAGAACTGAGAGTCTAGTAATGCATACTACATGACACTACAGATATTTTAGTGGCATGGCACTTTAAATAATACATACATATCAAATCTTCCCCAAACTGGTGCTGTCCAATATGCTCAAATAATGAAGATAGCACTGGCAGGAGAGCAACTGTGGTATAATTAATAATTTGTGTAACTCCCTTTGGCTGGTTTCTGCTGTGCGTAAATTGGCCTTGCTTAAGATTTTCCATTGTTTTCTCCAGATCCTCAGCAGCGTTGTCCAAAAACGCTCTCAATGCCATCTTAACAGTTTCCAGACCAGTTTTCATCACAGTCCTGTATATAGCATGCAAAAAGAATAAAAAAGAATATGTTATTAGACAAGGATGGAATAAAGTCTAGTCTTGCTTATATGAAATAGATAATAGAGATCTGAAGAAAAATCTTTCATCTTTTGATATTGTAAAATCTTCTCATAGCAGAACAATCTACTGAAAAAAAGTTTCATAGGTATCCTGCAGAACACAAGGATATTTTATCTGGTTTCCCATTGAGAAAATAAAGTCCTTTTAAATTTATAAATTAAGTAAGTGATTCATTTGCCTTCAGAGGGGAAAGAAAAAACACCTAACAAAAAAGAAGAATGAGTAAGTCTGCAATTTGTAACTCTAGGAAGAGAAGAACTATCTCAAGTTAGAACTCAGAAAGCCTTCCCAACCACGACAGTCATATTTCTGCCCCCAGAATAGGATATCAGAAAGGAACGAGTGTAAATAACCAAATCTGTTTAAAATTAAATAATGTAACTATAACACCATAATCAGTTACGCAATGATATAATGCAGGAGAATTATTAGCTTATTAGTTTTAACTAGCTCAATTACAGACATCCTTTGTTTAAGGAACATATCCATTTAGGCATGTGTGAAATAAATGCAGGTGAAATTCTTCTGTAAACTGAGCAACAGTCCAGTTTTTTTTTGTTTTTTTGTTTTACAGAGTGAATTCATACAGTTTCAATGGCAATATTTTTAAACGTTCATATAACCTCCATGAATCCCTTAATCCCTGTTTGGAGCTATTTTTACATCTCTACCAAGAGCTGAATTGGTGACCTCCACTTGTATCTGTATTTCATTTGTATGATTGCATAGCACATAGACAATTTATGACAAAATCCCAAGATATTGCAACCTAAAGGATTATGATGCAACAGCTGAGCTATATTAATCAATCGTGACTCTACCCCATAGCAAATGGAAAGTAAAATTTGTTCATTTAAGCCACTGTGAAGATATTGAGAAAAAGAGCCATCTGCATGTAATCCAGTCTATTCTTTGAGAGTAAATGCAAAGTGAAAAAGTTATCTTAAATAACCATGGTGGCAGTTTAAACGATCATGTTTTGTTTCACAACTGCAAAGATCTAGAAGTCAACTGTCATCACAGACAGTTGATTGTACACAACGAAAAGCAACACATTACTGTCCAATATTTCAAGATTGTCTAATCCATAAACCTCACAATGGCACAAGTAGCTCGATTTAAATTAAAGGCACCACTGAATTTGATATAAGGGAATTTTTTTTTTTAATTCAAATTAGAACCTGAATTAAGTTTGCAACAAAGGCACTTTATAAGACAGATTTACTGCACTCCTGAATTTTTTGATTAAACAGTGTAAGAAAAAAGCATTAAATATTCTAATGTTATTGTGATTTTGAGACAGTCATATGATTAAAACCAGATGAACTAACAGACAGCAGTTCCTGGTCACTGCAGATCTGAAGTTGAAAGTGTAACCTACAAATATTGTCCCGCCAACCCCTAATAATTAACTAGTAATTAATCCACTTTGCAATGGGAATTCTTATCAATACTATAACTTCTTTTGAAATTCTGTAGCCTTACACAGGTAGCCCAAATCTGACTGCATATCATTTTCTTAAGAGATTTTCTTCATACTTTAGGAAATATATTTAGCATTACCTCGCATCCAAGGTCTGTCCCAGTATGTGAAGACAGTTGACTATTGATGTTGCATCATTTCCTAAACAGAGAGGAAAATTATCCACCAATTAAGCTGAGCATACTCTATAGCAAATCCACAGTCTGCTAACTGTATCTCTGGTTTTAATGAAAGAAGCAGAAGAGCAATTGAACTTCTGCATAATTTTAACATTCAAGTTGAAAAACATGCAGTTTGTTGTCTTAGCCTTGTTTATACAAATGCAGCAACTAGAGGCAGTAAAGCATCTCTCATCAAATAGCTGAGGCAGTCAAGATGGAAGCACTTAAATGTGGGGTTAATTAGAGCTGCAGTGTATTGTCTGGTTTTCATTTAATTTCTATATATTTTGCTTTAATTGATTCAAGTTTCTCTGAACATTTATCTTCCCCCTCTCAGTAACATAAAAGTTCTTTAACTTTTGCAAGCTGCTATTGTAGGAAGAGAACAGTTATACACACTGTCATCAAAAAGGTTAGCTCCCTGGTGTTAGCATTTATAGCAGGATCAGACATGGCCCACATGAATAACAGCCTCTGACATAATGTGCATCTCCTATAATCAATTTTTTTTTTCACACTTACATATGTAAAAAGAGAACTTACACACAACATGCCTTGTACGCATATGTACATCCCAAGATGTTGCCATGTACAAGCCACCTCTAAGTTTACTTTTTAAACAGAAGACAGATTTAGGCTACACAAATTTGATCCACAGCTTATTCAATATTTTGATTAAAAAAAAATATCTCTAAATATCTGCAAAAATGGAAACATCTTTTCTTGCTTCTCTACAAAGTTTCTCAATTCAAAGAAAAAAGAAGAAACAAGTTGAATGTTTAAGATAAGATAGATTTCTGGAAATACTGTCGTCTGCATACAGTGTACTATACTTTCTCACTGGTGGTTACTTGAAAATATTGGCAAACATACAACTAAAATTAGTAACCGTTTCAGTGAAATAGAGATTAAAAAAATAAATTGCAAGGAAGGAGTGAGAGGTTTATTGCAGCACTGAGCATGTTGTTCTATATTATCAAATTAGAAGGTATGGTAGTGGTGTTCATCCACAGTAGATGGATGAAACAAACCTGAATCACAGCTTCCATAGTGTCCCCTAGCCAGGCAGCCCCACCCTCTTTGGACTGGCACTGGTGGTCATGCAAAGAGACAGCAAGCAGATGAGAAAGCTGAGGTGGCCTAAAAAAATCCTACAAAGAAAAACACTGCAGAAGATAAAGTTTTCCGTCAGCTCCCATTTTTTTCCTTACTATTTTACTGCTCTGGTGATATGAATGCCAGTGCTGATGAAGAAGAGAGTGCAAGACTGTGCTAATGACAGCAGGGATGGAGGGAAACATTCAAAGTAACCTGAATTAAGACTGTGGATTAGACTGTCATGAAAGAGTATTTCAACATTCATCTTGCAGATGTGTATACGCTGCATGTTACAGTGCAGCACAGAGATGCTCACTCCAGTTCCCTGAAAATTTACATTGGGAATCTGTTTATACTATGTCGACAGGTTTCAAGAGCCATATATTTATTTGGAATCAGGTACTTGTATGCTGCCACTAGATGGAAAGGTCAGAAATTAATCTAGTTATTCTGAAAACCAGACAAACTTTAAGCATATTCCTGTAGCGTACACTGCAGTGTAGTTGGTTGCACAGACTGGGGTATCAAAGCACAACTCGGTGACCATGATAAATACAGCCCCCTTCAATATAAAATGATTGACACACTAGAGTTTGGTCAGTTTTATCCATGTAACGTTAAAAAAAGACTTTCAAAATTATCACAAAACTTCTTTTCTAGAATGTGTCCTTCAGGCAGGATTTGTTTCAGAATCTTAGAAAATGTTTGCTATGAAAGATAGGTTTAGGTTCAATGGAAATTCTGTGTCTTGCTTTTGTTCAGTGTCATGAATTTAGTTGTTTTCACTGTGTTTCTAAAACAAAAACCCACAAAAAAATCTTTTAAATTGAATGTTTCAAGAATCAGTTTGCTTCCAACTTGAGGTCATAAGTCAATTTCAGAAGGCCATCTTTTTTTTTTTACACTGAGTTATGAAACCTAAAATGAAGGATTTTCTAATGAAATTACTTTTATTAATATTGCCAATATTTCACAGTATATATATATGATCTTCATTAAATTACAAATATTCTTTTTTATTAATTAAAAATGTTCTTGTTTTTCATAAGTCTCAAAACTAGATATGAAGCACTCTGATGTAGAAATGAAAGTGCAGTATATAAAATTCTGTTATATCATGAAAGGGGAGCAGGTGATAAGTACAATTCAATAGGATAAAAACTGAAACCAGAGCTGTTCCTTAAAGGAACTCTTCACACAACTCAAAATAATAGAGGGTGAACATACGCAAATGCTAAACCATGTGACTTCAAGAGGTTGTAAGGCTAGAAGTACCCAAGGAGCTAGTATAAATATTAGATTGATAGTTGGATCACTGCTCAGCATGTATTACACATGCTGCTGATCTCATGAACTGCATAACTGAGTTTCTGTAACAATCCGAGGAGCAGTCCTACATATTTTAGAAAGCTGTATTATCATATCAGGAGGGAAGAACTGTTGCTGTATTGCAGAAGCGCTCAGGATGTTCATTCCAAGATGCCTCACTGGAAGGACACGTACAAATTATTCAGGGTGTCATTAGGCAGAGAAAGCCTTGTTTCCTTTTAGGAACTCCTCTGATTAATTTCTCTAAGTTCCCAAAATAAGTGAGCAAAATCAGGCCTTTCTTATCTGATATCTTCCACAGCTAATTTTTGTTTCAGATTACACGGATCTGTTTTACCAAGATGAAGGGTTTTTTTTAAAAAAATACTTATAGAGAAAGAATCCTTTTCTGGAGATTTAAACAACATAAAAAGTGAATCAAACTAGTCATATTTTTTTTTTTAAATTGAGAAAATATGAATTCAAATGTTCAATTCACCAAAACTATTCACTGAAAACTTTCACATTCAGCCCATCAATAATAATGAAAGTAAATCAACACAGTCTTACTGATGCACAGTTACAGCTCTTAAACAGTAGATTATTGGGGTCAAAATCTACTTTCACAGTGTAAAGAAATAATAATTTCATGCTGAATTACAATTTAATAATCTCAGTGACACTCTTAAATATCAAACGCAATTAACTGTTTAAGATCACTCTGGAAGACTCAGATGCTTAATTTTCCATTTTATCAAGACTTCCATATACAGCTTAAGCTACATGACTTTTACTAACAAGTTTCATACATGCAGCTGTATTTTCAAAAGAACCATTCAATTTCACTATAATATAAAACACCTATATAACAAAACTATATAGCATTTTGCTATTTGTTATAGCAAACTCCTCACTATCCATAAAGGTTATTATCAAGCAACTCTTGCTCATTCAAGAGCCTCCAAAACACACAAATAACTTTCTAGGCCCCAGCTGTGCTCTGAGGTTGTCCTCACGAGCATTTTTCCTCTCTTCTACACAGTCTCTGTCTTTGCTGGAGTATATGCAATTCTTTTGATCAGGTTTTCTAACATGTCACGGTAAGGCAAACTGTAAGGTGACTTTGACTTGAGTTAGTAGGTCCATAGTAAATGACCATACTCGAGAGTCTTATGGTGACCTTGTCATAACTCATGGAAAAACTACAGTACGCTTCTATGTTGCCATAAAGATTTTGTAGTCTTAGTTAATGCACACTAAGAAAAGAGTTAAAAAACAAACTGTAGCCGCAGTGAATACTCAACTAAACCCATCTGACTTATCTCCTTCTACCACTTGAACCCAGTCAAACAATAGGATATAAGCAAGCTGAGTTGTAGAATGGAAAATATCTTTTCTTAAGTACTGAAGAAAGTTACATTGACTTAGATTTTTAACTTTAACTTTTACTCATTTTAGAAAAAAAATCACACAATAGTGAATAAGATTTACAAAATTTTAATAGTATACCTGAGCTAGTTCATTCTTTGAAGGAAAAACCTAGGGTATAAACCAGAACTTATGTGTACATTTGTGACATACTCTACCCTTCAGGAAAAGCTGCAACAATGCCACAGAGCTGCAGGAATAACTCCATTCCTCCTATGATCTTTTGGCTTTACAGACAAATTCACTCAGCTCATGCCAAAACATATTTAAAAGCGATATCTCAAAATAACTTCTGATCTTTCTTCTCAGTTTAATGGTTTTCAGAATGGTCTGTAAGCTTTTTAAACACCACACTGCTGCAGCAAGTGAGTTCCTTCCCTTCAAATTGAATGAAATATGTAGGAATTGAGTTAGATGCATGTTATCTTAATCAATATCGAATTGGCTAATTACCCAATGTTCACAGATGCTGAAGTTTGCAATACATCCATCACAGAAGCTCTACATGCGTAGGATGTACTATTTCAACCACCATATCGTCATGGCATAAAAAAAATTGCAGAGTAAATGACTGTGCCAAACATCGCATATAATATACACACTTGATACAGACTTCAAATTTACTTCAATTAAGTGATTTTCACATGGCATAAGACAAACACCGAGCTCCTGCTAGATTTGCATAATACTAGAAAGATAGTACAAATGCATATGTGGAGTTAAGCACATCTGGGAATATTTCAGAATTCCACAGAAAATAACTAAGCATTTAGCCCACTACAAATTCTCCTTAATGACTTTCCAATACAAATGTACAGTTCTGATGTCCTGTTTTTCCCAAATGATTTAGAATAAAACAACAAATTAGTAATTATAATTAACTCACAAAAATTCTTTGGTAGGATAATGAAATCCAGATATTAGTTAAGACACACAGAAAATTCAACAAAAAACTCCAAACTGATAACTACAAAAGCTTTTTATTTCATCTAATAAATTCTGTGATCTACCAGCCTAAACAATTAGTGGTCTGTGAAGACCATGCATTTCAGCCATGCGGCCATGCAGCATGCAACAAAGCAGCACGTAACACAATGCAAAAATGGCAAAGAAAACCAAGTGATGGCCATGCTAGTATTTGTCAAGGGTCTCCTTACCAAACAGTGAAATCCTATGCCTGACAAGAACTCCAAGTTTGCAGAACAGGCTGAAGACAAGAAAAATAAAAGAGAAGAGAAGGGAAAAGGAAAAAAAAATAAGGGGGAGGGGAGAAGAAAGAAAAAATAACAGCTGATATATGAGCAGGAAAAGCAACATGATGTCACGCAGAAAGAATCAATTATCTGAGCAGAATGTGGGACAGAGTACTAAAGAAAGAGTCTTTAAGTGCACATCCTTAACAAACATGGTTAAATAAGCACATATTATAATTAAAGAAACAAAAAAAAAAAAAATAAAAGCAAAGCTAATTAATACAAAAGCATCCTCTTATATGATAACCCACAAATAAATAACCATCAAAGCTTTAAGAAGTAAAATGTGATCAGGGTGCTATTCAGGATACCACTGACAATTTGAAAACAAAAGATAAGGAAATCAGATTAATTGAAGTGTTTGATGGCAAATGTTTAACTAGTCCAATTTGGATCTTGTCATCTTGAACACAGTGAGAATTTCTTTTCAAATACATTGCTTTATAAAAACAATTAACATGAGAAATAGCCTGTTGCATGGTTAAAACCAACAAAAATATGATAGATGATTTCATTTCACTTGTTTGAATTACTTCCTGTGCTGATGAGCAGTGACCCTTTCAGAACAATGAAGTTTTGTGTTAATCCATAGAAGCAGGAGCACACAGCCCTACCCAAATTGACCTGGCTCTCAGATTTAGGAGGGATTAGCTGAATCTTCATGATCCAGTTTAGTCTGAGAATTTTCTCTGAGAGCAACAACAATTTTAGTGTTATTTTTTATGCTGCAAAACCTTTTATCTGCTATAAATGACATGAACAATATCATGTCATTTTATTAAGCTACTTAATTATTAGGCACATAGGCTAGTTATCAACCTCTGATTTAAAAGCAAAAGACATCGTAAGCATGTCTGCACAGTTTATGGATGAGATCTGAACATATTGTTCCATTGACAGACAGGAGCACCACGCCAAATGGAAACATTTATGTCCAGAATCAGAACAGCCAGGTTAATGTGGTGTTTAATCCAGCTAAGTAGCCAGTGCACAGTGATCCACTGTAGCAACAGCAACTGCTCTGTTTTAGAAATGAGTCTGGTTGGTGCATGTTCAGGGACCTCTGTTCACTCTTTTTTCCATGAGGAAGTCTCATACTCTATATTCTTTTATGAGGATCCTGGTTCACCTAGTCCAACGGAAAAGCTGTACAGAAGCATGTTAGCATCATAGAAATCTTGTGTCCATTCTAACAAAGACATGAAATAGCTCACAATCTATCTTCTCTTCTAACATATAAATGTTACTCAACTGACAGTAGTATTCAGCAGATGCTATGTTTTCACAAAGTCAGACTGAACCTATTATCTCCAGTGCAATTAGTTTAGGTCAAATAAATAAATAAATAAAAACATTAAAATGTTCAAATGGCCAGTACTTAGATTGATGTCCAGAACTAATTTTATACAACTGCAGTAGTACAAGGTCTTGTAAGATGGTCTAATGGATGAGAAGTGCAAAAAGCCCAATCCTGAAGAGTCTGGTTACAAATAAAATGGAATATAATGACACCATATTTGAGAAGGAGTTCTGATCTGTATTTGCCTGTAAAATAGATCTGAATTTAAACTATTTGCTGAACATGAAATTGTTATTGCAACTTGTTAACATTGTCACTGCATTATCAATACCCCAAATTATACTCTTGTTTAGCTTAATGAATGCAAGGTTATCTTCATTGGAAAAAGAAAGCAGTCAGGAACTGTCCTTAGCTTGAAGAAAATCCTGCGCATGAGTTGTACTCAAACAAATCTAAAGGGAAAACTCAACAGAAAATCCAAAATTCAGCTTTGGCAAACTCCCTACAATATTGTAGGGGGAGGGGAGGAAAAACCAATAGGAAAAAATGTTGAGAATCTATTAAAATGGCCTAAAACAACTCTTCAGGAAATGGATCATATAATGCAGTTTCTATAATCTTTGTGTCTTGATAATTAAGAAATTGCTCAATGGCACTAGTTATAGCTATCATTCATCCAAGGTTTCCTTGCATGTGTTTGCTTCTCTTTGGCTAACACTTCTGGATGGCAGGTAAATCAATTAAGTATGGCAGCAGCTCTAATCCTTTTGCTGGGCTACATGTTCAGGAATCTCACACAGCTAGACTGCATTTGTGCAGAAGTCCTGAATCGATGCAGCATGTATGCTGATACATCCACGTTTGACATATTGCAGAAGTATGAGGTTTCTTGGCATGACTTAACTACTGTGAAAATATGGTATCCAGGATGTTATAGACAGCAAAACAGCAGCTCATAGAGTGGAAAATTATCTAGATGCATGTGTTTTGATAGAGTTTTTTAATTCTTTTAAGAATGCCATTCAGCCAAGTTGCCAGATCAAATTAGTCCATGAGATGACACAGGATCAAGATAGCCATTGCTTACTTATCCTTAGCATTGTTGCTAGATACTTCACACAATCTTGCAAACCCTGCATGTCTATATGCCTATCACTTGGCTGTCAGTCTCGAAGAACAGCAATTCAGTTTTGCGCGGCTCACTACTCAGCCAAGAAGGCAACCATGACACCTGTACATTACAGATATGCAGTACATCCTGTGTGAAACTTGTAGTCCACCTTACTAAATGGAAAATATGGGCTTCAGTTCAATCAGAAGTGAAATTAAGTGAAAACATATCTTAAAGAGATGGTCTAAAAAATGAATAACTGCAGTTAAAGAATCAAGTTGATATTTCTGTCATAGTGCTACCGTTAGTACTGCAAGTAGTAACAAGGAGCAGAAAGAATGCAACTCTCTCATTCTTACTTTTTGTGGGGGACAGTAATAATGATACTTACTTAAACACAGTTATAAATAAGCTTGGCTTTTAAATCAACCACAAATTTTTTCAGGAATAATGATTTCAGTATATACCTATTTCCAACAGTGAAAACTGATACACAATTGTGTATCTGTGTCACGGACTCTGCAACTGATGTAGTGTTGCAAATAATGCTAAATTTAAATTTCCTGCATGCTGAAATCATCACCACTACATTTAAAACAGCATATAATCATAACTTTGTACTGCTCTCTTCATTGTATACAACGAATTTTCCTAACAGGAAAAGAAAGTGAAGAAAGTTTAATTTGTATGTTCATGAAAATATGTCTCTGCCTCCTATTTCTCACTTTCCCACAATCAACTGCTGCTGTTTAAAGACACACACACATATGCATACAGATTAATATTTTAAGTTTTACCTTGTCACCATTTCTTTCTCTTTATTAGAGGCATGACCTCCACTGCTCAGAGGTCTACTTGCTGCAGATAAGAAATACAGGCGATGATTTTTAAAATACTGATCAATCAAAGGGAGCACAACCTGAAATTACATCAGAAAGAAGTGGTTATCTCAGGGATTTCTTTACTATGTTCTGTATTGATCTTTGTAAGGCACAACTAAAGACAGGAGATTTCAAATTGTTTTCTGTTTTAAAACCCCCACGTATTTTTTTTCTTTAATGTCTATTCCTCTTTGAATTTATTTAGTATTCAAGACACTCAAAACATCATCAGGAAAGGCAGCAGAAAAAAATTTACATCATCTCTGGGACTTGATCTGTGTTTTTTAGAAGGAGTACAAAGCAGAAAGTATAATTTCATTTTATCTCACAATTTAAGATTAATCCAGTACCACATACTCAGACACAACTATTGCTGTTCACGTCTTGTAAGGTAGGTTTAAGAAAAATTCACCTACAACTGTCAGTGCACTAACGGCACTTAATTCTAGATACCATCAAATAAAACTCCCAAAACATCCTCACTCATTAAGGGCTTGTCCACAAAAGTTTTCTCATTTACTTCATGTGGCAGCCAGTACTCAATGTCCACCGCAGGTTTCAGGCAGGAGGAAATCCAAAATAAACAGCCAGTAAGAAAACTGGAAATCGCTTCCTTTTTGGAGCATTGTCAAAAGAAGGTGGAATGCTAGCTTCTGAGTCCATGAACTCGGCAAATAGTACCACACGGAAGTACTTTAAGGTATCGAGATTACAACTTACTGCAAGGATATCAGGGTTAGAAAATGCTGCAAACAGCTGCCTTTTCTTATTCACTAATGAATTCAAAAGACACTTTGAATATGCAAACACCATACAAGCTTTTAAGTGTGAAAGGTGTAAGAGCAGATTTTCTTAATTTATAAGGTGTAAAACCTTCTTGACACAAAAGGAGAACTGGCTGACAGGAATCTCATGACTTTCAGCAAGGGGAAGTGTAAAGTCCTGCATCTGTGGAGGAATAACCCCAGGTACCAGTACGCACAGAGGGTTGACCATCTGGAAAGTAGCTTTGCAGAGAAGGACCACGGGGTCTCAGTGGACAGAAAACTGACTATGAGCCAACAACACATCCTCACTGCAAAGGTGGCCAACAGCCTCCTGGGTTGCATTAGACAGAGCATTATCACCAGGTCCAGGGAAGTGATTCTTCCTCTCTACTCAGCACTGGTGAGGCCACATCTGAAGTGCTGTGTCTGGTTCTGGGCTCTCCAGCACAAGCGAAACATGGACATACTGGAGAGTCCAGTGAAAGGCCACAAAGATGATGAAGGAACTAGAGTATCTTTCAAATGAGGAGAGACTGAGGGAGTTGGGACTCTTTAGCCTGGAGAATAGAAGGCTCAGGGAGGATATCATCAATGTATATAAATATCTGAAGGAAGAATGTAAGGAAGATGGAGCCAGGCTCTTTTCAGTTGTGCCCCATGACAGGACCAGAGGCAATGGGCACAAACTGAAACACAGTGGGTTCCCTCTGACCATCAGGAAACACTTTTTTTACTGTGAGAGTGACTGAGCACTGGCACAGGTTGCCTAGAGAGAATGCGGAGTCTCCAGCCTTAGAGATATTTGAAAGCCATCTGTACATGGTCCTGGGCAACCTGCTCTTGGTGACGCTGTTTCAACAGTGAAGTTGGACTAGATGACCTCCAGAGAGCCCTTCCAACCTCAGCCATTCTATGATTCCATGATGGAGAAAACAGCATGGTTTTAAAACAAGGAAAGAAATAAGGAAGATGACAGTGATAGATACTTAGCTGTGTTAATTCCAATAATTATTGCTCACATTTGTCTGCCTGAAGATTGTAAATGAGAAAAATCTTCAGAATTGGACTAAACAGAAAACGTAGGGAGGTTATGAATAACATCATGTGAGTAGCTGCATATCATGGAGAAAAGAAATAATGTCATGTAATTTTTTCACATCTACACTTCATCCTACAGTATTTTCAAGCTGTTTTTATTACTACTGTAATAATCATGTTCACTAACAAATTCTTTCTCACTTCAACTACTTACTACGTTGACAAAGAATAAGCAAAGATATACTGTACTTTGGCAAAAAACTTGATTTCTTGTTCATATGGGAAGTGCTCTCCTTTGCCTCTGCTGCCACCATCTGCAGAGAGAAGAAAATTAAGCTCCTGTCATATATCCTAATTACAGTCTACTCCATTTATCTTAGAATGCATACACTATAAACAAGTAATACTGCTTGTCTTTAGATGTAGATTTAAGATATCACAAACAATATACACACTAAAAGTGGCATTTTATGACTAACTCATGAGAATAAAAGTTACAGCAAATAAAATGTGTAAAGAATAATTGTCCAAATCTTCATAAAAACATAGATATCTTGTAGTTCAAAAGATATGGATATTTTTGTGAGATGAAAATCTGGTTCTATATTTGGGTATTTCTAGATATTGGTGACAATTTGGAAACCTGAATCCAGATTCTAATGGAACACCTTTCTCCAGTCATACCCAGGAGAAACAGAATTATCAAATTTTTACTACTTATTTGTAGACTTTGTCTAAAGAAGAAAATTAATAGTTAGAACTACCCACCCGAAAATAAAATTGCTTCACTTCCCCCATTATATAAAATCAAATACTCTTTACAGACATAATCCAGTACAGCTCCCAGACTATTTATCCTTAATTTATTATCTTCTTTTTACTAATCCATGGGGGACATGACTAATCATGAGGGACATGGACGATATTTGTTCTACCAGTGTTTCTAGTGTTTCAGTATTTATTCATTATGATTCTTGTAGCTACGTCAAATCTATATAATTAAGTAGAATGAAGTCATGATAATCAGTCATTAGCAGCAGAAGCAACCCAATTTTAATCTTTAAAAAAGTAGATCAAGTTAAATCCTTTCCTTCATACCACTGTTGACAAAACGCATGCTGGGTGTTTGTGAAAGAACATTCTCATTGGGGGAGTTTGTTAAAGAGGTTTCTCTAGTCAACTTCCTCCTTCAGAGAAAATTTTAGAATGGTAAAAATAACTAGTTTAATTTGCTCTATGAAAAAGGGATTACATGTGAATAGAAAATATTAATGTGCACATGTGAGAGATTATCAATTTGTGTATAAATATAAGGCAGCAGCTAGTTTTCTTTTTCAAAGAATGAAAGTCATTATATATTTTGGCTGAACACTTTTCATTTGATGAATGAATATGGGAAAGTGGAATGAATATAGGAAAATGGAATGAATATGTGAATTACAGAATTTTCTAAAATTCACCATCTTCATCAACTATAGGAAACTAGAGGAAATACTGCTAGTCCAAGAATGTGTCATTTTAAAAAAAAATTTCTAGTTGTTTTTAAAATATCAAACATCTTATTTAACAATTCTTCAGAAAATGCACAAGAAGTACTGTACCAAACTCTAGAATGTACTGATGGGCTTCATCCACATATCTTATAAGTTGCTGAAGGAAACTGTAGGCAAAGCGTTTCTCAATGGAAGGTGTGTCTAATTCCAGGTCCTTAAGTCCTCTGTAAAAAGAAGCAAGTCAGTTTTTACACATGCAGAAGGACTCTTAGTAGTCTTACCTCTCCATGTAGTCTGAAGCCATTTTTTTCTAGTAAGGATTAACTGCTTATTAACATAAGAATTGTTCTGTGTTTGAAGTAAACAATACTCTTACAGCTATTTAGGTTTTGAGCAATTTGTTAAGATACAACTCAGATTTCCCAAGCAGAAGGTTACGGAAAAATGAGACTAATCAATCAGATTAATCCAGTATCATGGCAATTTCTTTCCCTTACTTGTAAGGCATATATGTCTTATATTTCCCTCCAGGGATTGATTCTCATGTGAGGGAGTTTTGAAACTGCCAAAATACTTTGATTTAAACAATCAAACCAGAAGTAAATCTAGTCTCTCTCATCATGAGTTTTCCCCAAAAGTCTTGAATGGAAAAACTTTGAATAGCTATGTATAGTTACTAGTCTGAAATGAAAAGCATATTTTCTTTCAACAAGTATGAAGCTGCAGAGAGTGTTTGCCTGATGTGGCCTGATGTCTGCTAGCAACAAGTTGGCAATGACATAAGCCTTGATTCTGCAGGATCAGAACTTAAATGACGGCACATGAAGAAGCTATGCTTAACCAGCAAGGGAGTCAGTCGCTCCACTGTCAGAGGCACCAAGTACATTAGTACTCAGTTATTTTGCAAGTTTTAAAAGCATACCTACTGAATAGAACTGCCTGGGTAGTGCACGTTTTTGCTTTAAATTAGAACATTGATGATGGTAGAGTTTAGTTTCAGTAAAAGAGACTCTGGAACTAAAACAGCTTTGTCAGCTGATACTTGTCAGGGTACAATAGCATCTACTTCATTAAGGTTATCTGATCAAGGAGAATCTCAATGCAGAAGAGAGTAAGATGAGGGAAGCCATAAACAAGAACACATAGAAACACAAACCTGGTACACAAAGGATAAAGGAGACAATGCTGGAGACGAAGTCTCCAGTTACTATGTAATGGGACATTAAAAAACTTCAGAGACAACTTGGAGAGGATCACCTGGATTTTGTCACTCCTAAGAGGGGACCTGAAGAACACAAGGATATGGAATATTCAAGGTAGGTCAGTGGAACTACATAAACTAATGACGGAATGTGCTCAGGAGGAGGATCAAGGAAGAGTAAAGGGGGAGGGAAGACAAAAAGGGGTACAGAAGGGGCGAGTCATGTAAACTGTGGCCTGTCAATGCATTGTCTGACTGAGCTGTGCACCTCACAACTAGTCTGTCATATCTTCTTATTAAATCCTTTTTATCTCTCTCTCTCTGTGCAATCTCACTCACTATCCCATGTGTATGTGTGTGCTGTGAGGAGTAAGTGCCAGTTTTGGCAAGACCGGTGTGAGAAGACATTAGCCCAGAACCTGCAGTCAGATTTGGGGTGCAGGTGCCCCCCGGCCCGTGGTGCTACCAACGGGAGTGAGTAATGGTCTCAGCATCAGTAGTGGGATAGGCCATACCTTTAGCGAATGTCTCTATGGGGCTGACAGACTTTGAGCCCAGAGTGTCAGCTCCTGCAGCAGCCTGGCGTGAGTGGAATTGGTGCTAGTCATGGGAGTCAGAAAGTGGGCAGGAGTGAGGCACCCCTGCTCTGAGGTGTCTGCAGCTGGACCGAGAGGGAGTCCCAGCTGCCAGCCACTGGGGTGAAAACGCTGTGTGTCTCTAAATACAGCTGATGTGAGGGGGCAGTGTCAATAAGGTGAGTGAGGGGCTCAGCGCCCGCAGCTGGAGTGGGACCGTGGGTCACAGGCCATGTGCCTGAGTGCCATGTACTTGGCAGGGGGTGAGTGTTTGTGTCTTCCCTAAATCCGGTCTGCATGAGGGTGCACTAGAGTAGAGTGGTCACTGCCAAAAAAAAGACAGGAAAGAAATGTGTGCAAGTCATATGTGGCAGAAAGTCAAGTGGCAGGTAGACCAAAGGAAAACACGAATCAAGCGCTTGTTTGTTTAGACAGCACAGTGGTCACAGGAGCAGCAAGTACATTGAGTTTAACTTGATAGAAAGACCTGCGTTTGACTTAGCACAGCAGGATGTAGATGTGGCAGGAACTATTTAGTAGATGACTGGTGTGTCCAAGTTAAGAATTATTTTACCATCCCTCTTAGCCTTCCACTCCTCCAAAAACCAAAAGCCGCTTTTCACTTTTGTTTAGGTTAGCTAGAAATAAAAGAGATTAGTCAAAAAGGAGCATGTAACCTTGAGTAAGTGTCTTTTGTCGTTTTGACAGGAGATGAGACAAGAAACCTTTGCTGACTGCCATCCTTCTTTGTACATCCTACTCCACTGAAGGGAAGTAAATTGAATTATTCCAGCTACCCTGACAGATTTTACCTAGAATTATTAGATTAGCTGTGGGAACTCTACAAACGGCTGAATTTCATATGTGATATAAAAAAAAGAAAGCAGGCAGATTTTGAGTAGATATTCTAGGCTAATTAATTCACAATGATTACTTAAATCCATCTCTGTGACTAGTTCATTCACTTATTAATGTGCAAGTCATACGAATCTCAGATATGCTTTCATCCTTTCCTAGTGACTCACATTTCTTAAGCCCTGCTGATGAGGCAGACAAGCCTCCAGTTTAATTAAAATTTTATTCACACTGCATTTAGTAGGTAAATACGTCATATTAAAACAAAAAGGAATTATGTGTGTTATTCTGCAGAGAATAGCATGTATATGTACTGAATTATGAATTATTCTAGTTGATAACTACATCTATTCACTATTAACTTCTTTGTCGGTGACATGGACAGTGGAATCGAGTGCACCCTCAGCAAGTTTGCTGACAACACCAAGCTGTGTGGTGTTGTGGACACGTTGGAGGGAAGGGATGCCATCCAGAGGGACCTTGACAGGATGGAGAGGTGGGCCTGTGAGAACCTCATGAAGTTCAAGACGGCCAAGTGCAAGGTCCTGCATGTGGGTCGGGGCAATCCCAAGCACTAGTACAGGCTGGGCAGAGAATGGATTGAGAGCAGCACAGAGGAAAAGGACTTGGGAGTGCTGGTGGATGAGAAGCTCAGCATGAGCCGGCAATGTGCACTTGCAGCCCAGAAAGACAAACGTAACCTGGGCTGCATCCAAAGAAGCGTGGCCAGCAGGTCGAGGGAGGTGATTCTGCCCCTCTACTCTCGTGAGACCCCACCTGGAACACTGCCTTCAGCTCTGGAGTCCCCAACACAAGGAGGACATGGAGCTGCTGGACAAGATCCGAGGGCTGGAGCACCTCTCCTATAAAGACAGGCTAAGAGCGTTGAGGCTGTTCAGCCTGGAGAAGAGAAGGCTCCAGGGTGATCTTATTGCAGCTTTCCAGTACTTAAAGGGGGCCTACAGGAAAGCTGGAGAGGGACTTTTTACAAGGGCATGTAGTGATAAGACAAGGGGCGATGGCTTTAAACTGAAAGAGGGGAGATTTTCATTAGATATAAGGAAGAAATTTTTCACTCAGAGGGTGGGGAGGCAGTGGAACAGGTTGCCCAGAGAAGTTGTGGATGCCCCATCCCTGGAAGTGTTCAAGGTCAGGTTGGATGAGGCTTTGAGCAACCTGGTGTAGTGGAGGTTGTCCCTGTCCATGGCAGGGGCATTGGACCTAGATGATCTTTGAGGTCCCTTCCAGCTCTAGCCATTCTATGATTCTATGATTATTTCTTTTACATTGCGGATTGTTTAAAAAAAAACTTTTTAAAAACATCACTTTTGATCTTTAAAATATTTTAATAACACTATACTCAGTTGAAAGAAATGATTAGTAGATTTTAGAAATAAAACTGTCTGTCTTATCATAGCAATTGCCTAGAAATTCCTATAGGGCACTACATGTGCCTGACCTGTAATGAAGACTTATTAATTCTATCACTTGCAGAAAATGTTTACTAACGTTTGGATGTATGGAGACACACCAGAGAGAAAAAGCATGCAACATGCTGCAATGTTGAGAGGAGAGGCAGAAGACACCCACAGATTCTGAAGAACTCTGTTAGTGCTTTCCAAAAACCCTGCTACTAACTCCGTAATCTATTTCTTCCATACAATGTTTTCTATGAAGTTGCTCATTCTTACTCTCAGGTACTGAAACCTTAAAATGATCGTATATTTTTCTTTAAAAAAAAAAAAATACTCCTCCTACTGAGGAGTATTAGACATATTAGACACTAATACTATAACACTAATACTGAACAGACAATTACCTGGAGACAACATATCCATTTATCTGTAGAAATTTCAAAATATCCTGTGCTTTTTCTCTGTCCTTGGCTTTTTCTTTGGCTGTGAGTGTATCATAGGGAACAAGGAGAGGATGGTTGCCTCCTCCTACTACGGAACATCAAGAGAATTAAAAAGCAGTTAAAGAGTTATCTGTTGACATGGTAAGTCCTGGTGTGTAAAAGCCATGTTATAATAATACACAGCAAATTACAGTAAGATCTAGTCTGAAATAACAACAGTGCACTTTTTTGTTTCTTTACACAAATCTAAAAATATTCAGATAGAAACTTTAGATGTGGCTCCAAGTATGTTTGAACACACTCAATTGCTGCAAGTACCAGGTAAAATGTTGAACCTACTACAAAAGCTCTTAAAGAAGAAAAAAGTGCTTAACTGTTAGAAATGTATATTATAATTACAAAGAAATGAAAGATTTCAATAAATAACACATCATTTCATAAGAAAACCAAGATTAAACAAATTTATAAACATATAGGAGTCCTGCTTTTAAACATTCTGTTGACAGCAAAAAGGGTTCTTGGAGTTTAATGAGATATATACATCTCTAAAAATATATGAAAGTGATACAGTTCTAGTATTATAATATATACCATATATTATATTATTATATATACTAAATACTATTATATATAGTATATAGCATAAATTAAAGACAGAAAATTAAAGTACATTATTCAAATGTGGTCCAGACAACTACCCAATCTGATTAAAAGAATGCAGCCAAAACAGAAATGCAAACAGAATAAACTGCATTTGTATTGCTTACAAATAGCTGATGTATTGATATGTCTCTGAATGTAGATAGCTAATTTGGCACGAAAATGAAGTTCCTATTATTAATATAAATATCTCCATAAAAAGCAACATTCTTAAGATTTTACCTTCTACAATCACTATGACATAGCAGAACACAGTAATTTTCTATTATAATTGCTATGAAACCCCAGGAAATTGTAAGGGTAATAATCAGGCTTATCTCAGAAAAAATACTACAGCAAGTCTTTAGTAACAATACTTAAAAAAAAAAAAGAACAAATTCCCTCTAGAAAATATTGGAGACATACCCTTAGGTGATTTTGTACACCACATATTCTAAAATTTTTCATTAGTCCTGTCTGAATCCATTTATGCAAAAATGCAAAATGGAACTTAGTGGGCAAGTCTGATGGGATTTTTTTTGTTTGATTTGAGTTTTTTTAGGAGGTACAGCCTTTAGCATCAGGATAATTGGGTTTTATTTTTTTGTCACAAATGTGATCTAATTCCACGTTATTACAGCCAAAGATAGATATGCAAAAAGGCATACAAGCATAGTAAGCGTACATGCCCTCTCTGTAGAAGTCATTAAGACTATAATAGATTATTCAACTACAATTAATACACGCAAAGTGTTCAATGAAGAGGAATGACACTTGCAATTTTCAGTTGGTTAACATACTTGTGTATGTGAAAAGCTTAAATGAATAATTGGAGTATTCTGTATCTGAAGTCTGCATTAGTATTCTGCTCTTCAGACATGTATAAAAAAATTTTTCAAGACTAGTATATGTATATACTGAAGGAAAAATAAAACCACACTCTTGAGGGCCAGGTTTTGCTCAGCTGACAAATACATCTACTTTTCACACAAAGAAACTTTGTCAGAAGCCTCTCCTTCATTCACAAGAACTGTTACACTGAGTACTATAAAAACATTCAGATACTAAAAATCACAAAATATTTACTTAAAATACTTCGTTGCTTCTTCTTTGTCATTTTAAATATACTGTTCCTTTTTTTTTCCCCAATCTGTTTTCTCAAATACATGACCTAAGCTAATCATATAGAACTTATAATACTGTAAATATCTATAGTTAATATTACCTTTTGCTTCAAGCTCCATTTTCTTTTTCTTTGCCCATATGTTATGGTAGTTTTCGGCCATCATCTCAG